>NC_090935.1:865212669-866462669 GCF_040938575.1 Ambystoma mexicanum
AAGACAGGTAATAGGGTGATCAGCAACATCTAGGCTGAGCTGCACAGAGTCCACTCCAATTCCAGTTTTACAGGGGACGGTCTGGCTTTTATTCCACTGTCCATAGCCTGGGAGTTTTAGAACTGGGGCCCTGCTTAAACCCGCTTTCCAGTGCTGGAAAGTGGTTTGGCAGGCAGAGTGAGATTTCTGTGCACTCTGCCCAGCCACAGAGATGACATGGGTTCCCCCCTCAGTTATGACATACCTTTCATATGACCACCCAACCACAGATATTGGATTTAAAGGAGTCAGGTGTGCCCCTCCAGTATTTTCAGTAACTGAGCAGGTGTGGATTGAGGGCACAGTTTCCATCTCTGAATCCACACAGGTATTACAAAAATGATCTGACAAGCAGTCTGATTTCCCAGCCACAAAGTGGCCAGAAGGTTTGTCAGGAACCAAATCCAGTAGAAAACACCTTGGGCTTGGGTGAATGGCCAACTCTTGGACAAGACCTGCCCCTGAATTCTTGGGATCCTTACCTTTGAACTGGCCAGGGAATCTGCCATGCAATGGTTCATTATTCTGTAATGCCCAGGGCCTTTACTCTGTACCTGTTCCCCTTTGAGGAGGGGTTCAGGACCTCCGCCCTGCACCAGGTTCAAAATATCTGAAGTGTTGCAGGTTGCATGCCCCTGCCCTATGGTGTATGTATCCTGCAATGATCGTTGTGAGGAGCTATCAACAGGTATGCATCTGGGGTAGGATCAGACTTCCATCTGAGCAGGAACATGAATGAGGGAGTGCCACCGGAAGGTGGTAGAACGTGGACTTAACAGGGATCTCAAAGTTCGGGACTTTATTAAACAAGACTGTTTGAAATCTTTTGCCCTGGGCAAGCATGTGATAAATATGCGAACGCTTTGAAAGGCATCACGGCTCTAGGCTTGAATGCTGTGTGAAGAGCCCAAAATAAATAAATAAATAAAAGTCTAGTGATCCACACCCAGGGCCCCCTAGGAAATCTAACAAGTATAGCACATGGAGGCAATTACAATAAAAGGTTTTGGAATTTTGTTGTGAAGTAAAAACATTAAATAGTAAAGAAATAGACAAACTGAGTTAGTAAATTAAATCGGTTTTTATTTTGTAATAATTAAAAAAGGTTATCTTCATAAGTTAAGCATTTAAATCGCCAACTTGGTATTACTGGAGTAGGTGAAACATGAGTATGCATTAGGTATGTAAAATTTAAATCTCTATAAGAAAGTGGAACAAAGGGACTTTCAGGCTGCAGGTATGTTCCAGTAGCTTTATTACATCTTCTTAAATTACATCAGGTAAGCTCAACAGGAACAGTTACCAGGAACAGACATTGGCTACCATTACCCAGGTAGGGTCTCTCCAACTGCCTGGGTTTAGAGCCCTCACCACAAGCATTCCGTCACTCACACCATAACATTCCGCTTGACATCACATGCTTCTACATTCACTTCCAAGTACATCACAACACATCTCCCTTTCTTCCAGAATCACCACATACACACAAAGCACATCATAACACACCTCCCTTTCATCCAGAGCCACCACATACACACAGACACATCACAACACATCGCCCTTTCTTCCAGAATCCCCGCACACACACTAAGGACACCACACGGTCACAGGTATAACATGCTACCAACACACACACACAATCATACGGTGTGCCTTATTTAAAGAGAGGCGCAACTCTGTATAAATAACATGGAGGGCGCCCCCTCCTTCCTTGAACTCTAAATCCATAATGCGAGAGGCACCCCCCCTCTCTACTGTTGCTAACATTTCATACAGCAACTCATAACACGGCGGAATGCAAACACACCCTTACACAGCCCTCTCCATGCTCTATTCCTCTATATCTGATACTCTCGATATCCTTGCCCCCGTCATGAGAATCCGCCTGAAGCCCAAAGCCAAATGTAACTCCTGGTATGACTCGGATCTCGTCACCCTAAAACGCAAGTGTAGGGTGGCAGAGAGGAAATGGCGTGCTTCATGTTCATCCTCTGACAAACTGGCCTGTCGCCTGCTCCAAAGGCAATACCGGCTCTCCGTTCTCACCAAGAAGAGAGCCCTTATCCAAGCCCGCATCTCTGAGGCATCTAACAACTCGGCCGAACTCTTTAAAATCTGCAAGGAGCTGGCCAACCCCGCTGCAGTCTCTACCTCTCCTGTCCCCTCCCAGGCCCTCTGCACTGCACTGGCCTCGCACTTCATCTCAAAAACTCAGGACATCCTGTCCTCGCTCTCCTCCTCTCTCCTCCCTCCCTCTCTTCCCGGCTCTTCCTCTTGCTCTCTTGCAGCCGCCCCTCCACCCTCCTCTGCTTTTCCACCTTTTTCTGCTGATGAGGTTTCCAGACAAGTCCGATCTATGAAAGCCTCGTCTAAACAGGTTCACCCCTGTTCCTCCAAAACCATCAAGGACCACATCGACTCCCTGGCTCCTGCCCTGGCTGACTTTTGCAACCACTCATTCGCCTCTGGAGTCTTCCCATCCCCCCTCAAGCACTCCCTTGTGCACCCCCTCCTCAAGAAACCCTCTGCCGACCCCTCCTGCCCGGCCAATTATCGCCCAATCTCCATTACTCCCTTCCTGGGTAAGCTCCTGGAGAAACTGGCCATCTCCCAGCTTAACCTCCATGCTGAATCTGTTGGTAATTTTCATGACCATCAATCCGGCTTCAGAGTGGCCAGAAGCACGGAAACTGCTCTCCTGAACATCCGTGAGGACCTGCTCCTGAACCTCGATTCCAACACTCCCTGTGTTCTCATTCTGCTCGATCTCTCCTCTGCCTTTGACACTGTCAACCATGCCATCCTGCTCAACTGTCTCCGTGATAACCTGGGTATCACTGGTCAGGCGCTGGCCTGGCTGACTTCTTTCCTCTCCGGTCGACCCTCCCAGGTCCAAATGGGCTCCTTCCTCTCTGACATCTTTTTCTCCACCTGTGGTGTCCCCCAGGGATCCATCCTCTCTCCCTGGCTTTTCAACCAGTATCTGGCACTCCTTGCCCACCGCATCGCCGCTCTCTGCCCCTACTTCCAGTGCTATGCAGACGATACCCAGCTCATTTTCAGGCTACCCTCTGCCTCCTCCTCTCCTTCCCTCATCTCCGACTGTCTGTCTGCTATCCAGGAATGGTGTGCCGCCAATGACCTCTGCCTCAATGCCAGTAAGACTGAGATTCTACTCATCGGCACACCCACTCCCTCCTTCCCTGCAGCTCTCTGGCCGGCCTCCCTTGGCCCCCTTCCTGCCCCTACCTGCAAGGTTAAAAACCTCGGGGTCATCTTCGATTCCACACTCTCCTTCTCTCCTCATATATCTGACGTCTCTAAGAAGTCACACTACCAGCTGCACCTCCTCAGAGGTATTCTTCCCTTCCTCTCCTTCCCCCAGAAGCTCACTGTCTCCCGAGCCCTGGTTCTCTCTAGGCTGGACTACTGTAACAGCCTCTATCTTAATCTGCCTGCCTCCACTCTCCGCCCTCTGCAACTTATCCAGAACAGAACTGCGAGACTTGTCCTTGGCCTCAAGCCCAGGGACCGTATCTCTCCAGGACTGAAATCTCTTCACTGGCTCCCAGTGGCTGCGAGGAATAAGTTCAAAACCCTCTGCATTGTCCACAAGGCCTTCTGGGGCCTGGGACCTAAATACCTTCAACTCTCTCTTCCTAAATATCTTCCTTCACGAGCCCTTCGCTCATCCGTCTCCAACTCCCTCATGGTCAGCCGCTTCTCGAAGCAACGAGCTGGGGGTAGATCTCTCTCCGCAGCAGGGGCCTCCCTCTGGAACAGCCTTCCTGCCTCCCTGAAACTTGAGGAGAACCATCTCCGGTTCCGGAAGCACTTCAAAACCTTCCTCTTCGCTTCTGCCTTCTCTCTCCCTCTCCCCTGCTAATCCTGCTTAACTCCCCACTGAATTCAGCACTAAACCTGCATCTGGGCCACTCTCAGCAACCTCGGTCCAGGGCCCAGCCACTCTTCCACTTGCACTGCCTCCCTGGCTCCCCCTGCACTGTGGGACTGTCACTGTATCCCTACAGCCCCCTTCCCAGCACTTGCTCTGCACTTACCTCGCACTTGCCACCAGCTGGCCCTTTTTATTTATTATTTATTATTTTTTACGCTACTTACCTTGTACTGCACTTCCCCCCCACCTCCTCCCCCTGCACTTCCTCCTTTTCCCCTTACCTCTGCACTTGCACGATCTGAATGACACCTGGCCTAGTAGGATCGTTTGTCTGTCTTCCCCTTGTTTCCCTCCCTCCCTGCCTCGTCGCGCCTTGAAACACTTGTGTATAGGCGCGTTACAAATACCATATCATATCAATCCACCCAGGTTGGTGTGGCCAAGCACAACCATTCAATTTGTATGGGCTCACTCACATCTACTCACACATTGAAACTCTTACACCCCATATCTACCCTGGTTAAGACACCCTGAGTTCATATCCACTCATACAACGGAAGGCACTCACCCCACTATGTACCCAACTTTATTTTTAATCATTGAGCACGTCAGTACTAGACACCTTAAAATATTCCTACAATCATGTATATTGCTCAGACCTACACAGCATGACAAAGTTTTACAGCACATTTTTGGACCACACCACATCTGCAATTCCTAAGTTGGTTACTACCAGCACATTGCTCAGCCTTCATAACCCTTAAAACTTCAGACATCTCTAAGCATTATAATCCTAAAAGTCCTCATTGCTTGCATGCAACCCAACACTGCAATTTCTCAAAATATGTTATGTCTAACACTAGACAACCTCTACGAATAAACAGACTTATAATCCTATTTCTTCGCTAAGTGTCCATGGTTGTACACAACGTCTAAAGCTGCAAAATCCTCATAAATTGTTATTTCTAAGCATGGGCTAATTGAGACTGCATCTCTATCATCACACTCTACCAAGTACCCTCAGTAATTCTCAGTCTCACCAAACAACCGGCACTTTGAAACGCCAGGTCAGGACACAAAAGAAAAATGAACACAGCCGTCGGCACAAGCATTACAGAATCGATGCTTCCCCTCTGCCCGGCCAAAACTTTAAGTACACAGTACCTCATAGTCCAGCATGGTTCTGAGCACAGCTGCTGTTATAATCCTCGCCTGACATCACAGATGTTCTTCTGGAACTACGTTGTAGCCCGCTATGCTTAGAGGATGGCACACTTTTCCGCCATTCATTTTCCCAAGCTCCACTTCTTGTGGGCACGTCTTTATTATCCCAACGCGCACACAATCCTTCCTTCTCAGCTCTTACAGGATTTCTGTAAATCACCTGCTCACGCCTGCACGCATGGAGGGTCCTTTACTTGAAAATGATGCTAACTGCGAATGGTTCGCAACATCTTCAGCCGTTCTACTCTCTCGCCAGCCCACACACGCACGCACCGGGTAACGTCATAACTTGGGCACTGGGCACAGGGGCCTGCGGAGGTCCCTCGCCGCAACGGATGCTCCCCACGCCACAGAAAAGCCGTGGACCTCCTGGAGCAAACAAGGCATCACCATCACACCTCATATGGTAGGTTGTTCCGGATCCCTTTAGGGATACGACACAGTCCTATAAGCACCCTCACCACGGGCATTCCTTAGTCGGCTTATTTACATAGCCCGTCATCTCAATTCTCTCACAATTTGGCTGCCAGCCCCGAGCAGAGTGCTCGCTCCTTACACGCTGTCATTGAGCACCAATCTTCATCTTCTCAGAGCTTTTTCTTGCTCGTTACAGACCGATTATGGTTGCCTGCCATGACCCTGGGACCTCTTTCTCTCCCTCTCCCTTTAGCTTTGCCCTGGGCCTTCCTGGCCACCTTTTCTTGTTGATGGTGCGCAGTTTCCCGGGCTGGTCCCTCTTTCCTGTCCTCTTGTCCTCTCTTGTTGGGGCAGATCCCCCTTTACCTTGCACATCTGTTTCACAATGCACAGCAGCTCTGCCATTTCTCTGCAGATATCCCCCATTCTTCTTCTTCTGGGGCTGGGACAGTCTTCTTTATCGCTGGGCTTTCTTTACCTTTGAGCCCTCTTTACATTTCCCTCGCTTGCCCTGGGTCTTAGGGTCTTCAACTAAGGGACAGTTCCCCTTTTTCATCTTCTCTGTGACTTATACTGGAGCACATGCCCTCCTCTTCTTCACTTCGAGGGTCAAAGGTCTCCTTTCTTATCGCCCTGGGTGATGGGACTTACTTGTTCTGGGGGCAGTGGTTCCTTTCTTTCTTCTCTGCATGCCCCGCAGCAGACTAGACACTTAAACTGTCTCTCTTTTGCCTGGCAGGTCTGTTACTGGTGTTCTTTAAGACCATCCTTGTCGGCAGTGAAACAAAGTGACTTCCGTAGGCTGCAGGTATGTTTCAGTAGCTTTATTACATCTTCTTAAGTTACATCAGGTAAGCTCAAGAGGAACAGTTACTAGGAACAGACACTGGCTCCCATCACTCGGGCAGGGTCTCTCCAACTGCCTGGGCTTAGAACCCTCACCACAAGCATTCTCTCACTCACACCATAACATTCTGCTTTACATCACATGCTTCTACATTCACTTCCAAGTACCTTGAAACAGAAAGTGAAAGCATTTCCCCCGTTTTAGCTTTCTCTTTATTGTGTTAAACAGGATGCTGAAGCAAAAAAAGCTCCTCCCAGACAGGAAGTGACTTGTTGAAATAAAAACTTGCCTGGAAATTCCATTGTTGTTTCACGGTTTGCTTTTTGAAGACAGGAATGTTCAGAATGCAGTCAATACCAGTAGTTGACTGCTCTCTGAACATTCCGATTGGCTGAGAGGAGGCCAATAATGTTGTCCATGTGCTAATACAAGATTGTGACTTATTCAACTGAAATACCTCTACCTTACATACTAGAATAGAGTGGAATTGTACAAGATTTAGTGTGTAGACAACCCTAGCTGTGTGCCGCGCAGGGTGCCTATCACCTTCCGTACTGCATAACGCATGGGAATGTATGGGTTTTAGATGTTTTTGGGAGTGGATGCAGCACGCAACTATACAGATGCTTGGCTAGCAACTGGACTGAAGTCTCAAAATGGGATTTCTAGAGATTCTAGGTCATTTATATAATATAACAGAAAAGTCTGGATAGGTTTGGGTTCAATTGTTGTGAAGTGGCAGAAGGTGGTCACCCCACCAACAATAGCCAAATAGTTAGGGGAATGGGTGTCTTATTGTAACAGAAAAATTAGCAAAGACAAGGGATGCTCCTTATGGGAAACATGAGAAAAATGTAGGTACTTGGTAGATCACTAATTGTAAAATCGAGGAAGCCATCAAAATACTCTTGAAATATGGAAAGTCATAGAGGCGGCATGGGATGCCTCTGGTAATGTTTGAATTGATGGATGACTACAAACATAGCGCAACTACTGGATGCTTGCGTACACTAGTGGAATATGTGCACGTTACAGTATGCAGAATTGCTCCTGTAGGTTAAGAACTGGTGTTTTGTTTCATTAATCATACTGCTGTCTTCTTTAATGTTCATATGTGAAAAAAACTAAAAAGATGCTTAAAAGAAAACTTTTACAGACTACTGGCACTTGTCTATGTACTTTTGAGTAAACCCCAAATAAAATTAAAAATAACCAAATTGGACAGAATAGGTTTTGCTTCTTGAAACCCTAAAGGTTAAGTCTCTAGAGCGCCTGGGAAGGATGCACAAAAATTCTGCACAGATCTATACTTTGTAGCAGAGTAGTAAAAAAACACAAACATTGAAAATGCAACTTCTTACAAATTCCCAAAGTACAGACAAAAAAGAATACTTGACAGCTAGATGGCATTTACTAGCAAAAAAAGCTATGATATACAAAAGGTTATATGGAAATCAATTTATGACAGAGGTGGACACTGAAAAAAAACTTGCATCAAAATTGACTTGAGATGGATTGAAATAAAAATGTAAAGCAAAATACCCAGCTGCAATCAAAACATACCTTCTGTAGCCAAATGGTTACACAAGGCTTATGGAAGAAATGCCGGCAGGGGAGCTCCGTTAGTACTTCTTCCTTAATGTATTCACTGCAACAGATGGCACAGCACTGCTCTTGACCTACAGCTAAGAAAGCAGAGTTACATCAGCAACTACTTATGATGATCTTAAAAATGTACGGTATGCAAGGAATTGCACAAACTACATTTTGAATAGCCACACAACTCTCCTATTAATGAAAAGAATATATATTGTTTAATGCTTTTAATTTGTATATCTGGTTTCAATACAACCTTTATACATATAATTCCATCCATACTTTTTAAAATACATCCATTGAAATATATATATACACATTTAATTATACAATTGTCTGATCCCCTAACTTGAAGTACTAGATTATCCACTTAATTATATCAAGTTTGCAATTTGAAGTCCTCAATACGAGAGGAGAGAGCAATTTGAGGGCAAATTGATCATGAGTGTCAACCGTCGTTAGTTATTTATGAACAGTAGAATGCAGATTTCAATTTTACCACATAGTGGAATTCAAGTAATAATCTGAAGATCGCTTTTGTAAAATTAATGGTTGCAGTATAATGGATTGTTGTTCTCCATTTATTATTCTACACCACAATTCATAACTCTAACGTCGGTAAAAAACTGGCTTAAAAATTGGTTATGAACATCCGAGGTACCTTCGCAATTAAAAAACTAATGTTTCCAATTTTCTGCAATTCCTGTTGCATTACATTCATAACAGATCCTGTTCTTTACGAATGCCCCTTCCAAAAAATAAAATAAAAAAATAAAAAATTATATATATATATATATATTCAGTGAAAAAACTTTGTTAAAGGGACGTTATGGTTAAGTTGCGCTACTAAAAACCTATGAAATTCAGTGAAAAAACTTTGTTAAAGGGACGTTATGGTTCCAAGTAAAACCGAAAAACCTTTGAAATTCGCCAGTTATGGTAAGCTAAGCAACCATAACTCGCGCCACCACCGTGCACTGCTAAGACTAACACCCAGGACATCAAAGATGACATCACAAATGTCATTGATGACATCACTGATGACATCACATGTCTGGCTCACTATTCTTTCTTTTGCTGACATATCTAGGCCACATGGTTTTCTTCAGTAACAGTCAGAAACTAAGAATTTTATTTTATTTGTAGACGTATCCTAGTAGGTTCTTACAGTAATTCCCTTAGAGTACAGTCACATCATATGAAACATATACATATGGGAAAAAACAAGCTTGAAAGACAGCAATCCTTTTTGTGCATAAAGATAATCACTAGACTTATGAGCACTTTCTGATAGTTCTGTTTTTTTTATGGCAGTACTTTCCCTGTATATGGTCATATTTGTATACATTGTACTCACACTACTTTCCTTAGGGTCCAATCACATCAAGTGATACATATACATAGGGTAAATAGCAGCTTTGAAACAGAGCAATCATTTATTTGCATGAAACTAATCAGTTAAGTTATGAATTGTTTCTGCTACTACTTGTGCTTTTTTGCTAACTTCACTTTCCCTTTATATACCCATATTGGTATGTGTCTTTGTGTTTTGTCTATAGTAATGAAATTATGTAATAAATGGGTTTTATTAGCTACTTATTACATATTTCACAGTAAACAAAAATCTATTAAGAAAACAATTATCATTTCATTATTCAACATATTAACATTACGAATATCATACCTTCATCTTGTACGCTGCACACAATGTTATGTTTCTGCATGAGTAGCTTAGTATACTAGATAGAACCCCATAATAGGATGCTATTTATATCAATGCATCGTTCAATGCACTTATTAGGGTATATTTCGTGCAATGATTGTTGACACTTTTTTCGCAACATAATAAGAATCCCTTCTACACATATTTCATGAGAAGTACATACACATGTGATGTCATCAGTGATGTCATCAATGACATTTGTGATGTCATCTTTGATGTCCAGGGTGTTAGTCTTAGCAGTGCATGGTGGTGGCGCGAGTTATGGTTGCTTAGCTTACCATATCTGGCGAATTTCAAGGGTTTTTCGGTTTTACTTGGAACCATAATGTCCCTTTAACAAAGTTTTTTCCACTGAATTTCATAGGTTTTTAGTAGCGCAACTTAACCATAACGTCCCTTTAACAAAGTTTTTTTTCACTGAATTTCATAGGTTTTTAGTAGCGCAACTTAACCATAACGTCCCTTTAACAAAGTTTTTTTCACTGAATTTCATAGTTTTTTAGTAGCACAACTTAACAATAATGACTGACTTTATATACATGTCATATGGAACTGACTACATCTCTTCTTATGAACTTGATGTCCGCAAACTTATTTAATGTTCGCGGACATGTTCGGAGAACAGTACCACTACCTAAAAACTGGGGGGGGGGGGTGGTGGGGTATGTTTGATTGTTACATCATAATATAGGAACATTTAACAAATTCAAAAAGCAGCACACAAACACATTATATATAGTAATACATAAGAAATGTAACCCATATATGTAACACACTAACCATTCATTTAAATACAATATGTTCTGAAATGGAATATACCACAAGAAGATAAATTGGCTTCCAACATAATTACCTCACAGACACAACAGAACTGAGAACAAGACCAGACCCACTGAATACATAGGACTTCTCTTACCAGAAATAGTAAGTGTACTTCATTTTACTCATATTTATAAACTTTCTGTATTAGATTAAAACATATATTATCTTTTTTTTTTCTCACAGAAATGTCTAGTACTCTGGAATGGCTAGAGGACAATTTCCCACATGAAGAAATGTCACAAGATAGTGAAACTAATGGTAAACACTTTATAATATAAACCATTTATTTATTATTTTTTTTATATACATTTAACATTTATATTATTTTTTTGTACAGAGCATACCAAAATAGAAAAAACTTCAGAAAACCCTGTTATGGATAAAAGTCTTCACAATATAGAAGAAAAAATGGATGTGTTGTTGGCTAATTGTCACGTCCTCCCGACATTTACCCGGCAACATCCGTTCCCATACCCAAACCCCACACCAACGGGGAAGACACGGCAGGCGGGATGTACGGAGGGGCAGTACCACCTCTTTCCGCCCATTTCCATGTTGGCGTCTGCCCTGGCGCCTCATCCATGCCAGACGGCACCGTGGTCGCCGGCTCTAGCTCCCGCGTACGGGAGCGATCACGTGACTAGTCACGGGATCGTCTGTAGCCAACGCTGGCGTCCACTTTTTGACAACCAATCATGGATGGCGTCCAACCTCACGTGACGCTCCTGTACGTCATGTGATCAGTCATGTGATTATGACTTCCTTTAAAAGGAACCGAGGAGAAACACTCAGTGCTTCACAGCTGTTTCAACCAGAGACCTGTTCGGCTTTACTCCTCGTTCATCTTGCTTCTTTTCTGGATCTTGACCACGGAACGTTATTTGGATTTGATATTGGATCACCCTTTGGCTTTGACGTATTCTTCTGGATCATTGGAACTCTTGACCTACGTCTGATCTTGGATTTCTGCTCTGGATTATCCTTCTGTTTTGGCGAACTTTTGAACCACAAACTCTTGACTATCACGTTCTGGCTGCAGATGTGAGTTGGAGGAACTGCAGTACTTTCCAGCCTGCTGTTGGTCTTCCCTCGTTGTCTATTAAGGTTTCCCACCTTTTCCATCATCCCCTGGGTAAGCTGTGTTGGTTATTCTTGATTGCTTACACTGCCATTATTGATCAAAGCAGATCTGATTCTAACCTTTGCCTTACAGCACTCAGGGGTCCTTCCGGTGTTCCCGGTATCCAACAGACGACGCAACTCATCACCTGTGGCCTCAAAGATTGCTAGGGCAGTATACTTTATCTGCTCGAGCGATACTTGGGGACGGAGGTATTCTATAGCTGCACGACCATCAAGGTGGAACACCAGGATCAGAATACTAATTTTAATAATTTTAAAACTTTTGTAGAAAATCATTTCAAACCAAAAACCTCGTAACATTGCCCCACATGTACTTGTCCCTCCTCACCATATCCCAGTCAATTATCCCCAAACCCTCTCCATAATCCAAAACGTTTTGATGAGACTTCCACCCCTTCGTCACCTAATACCAATCATGTTGAAACCCCAAATTCTCCTGTTTTTGTTTGTTTCTGCCTCACCTTTTCTGTCATAAATTATTAATATATGTTAAATAAAGTTTAATTTTTATATTGTATTGTGAATAGTTTCCGTTTTTTTTAAAAAAAACAATAAAAGTGTCCGCGGACAGTGCGAGTGTTCTGAAACGTTCGTACATAAACGAAAATGGAGGTGTCCTGAAGAACACCACACCTGTTCGTACTGTTCGCTAGCAAGTTGAAACTGTTCTAACACCACACGTGGTGTCCTGAAATGTTCGTAAAGAAACAAAAATTAAAGTGTTCTAAAGAACACTATCTGTCCGTAATGTTCGCTATCAACTTAAAACTGTCCTAAGAACACAATTGGTGTCCTGAAATGTTCGTAAATAAACGCAAATGATGTGTCCTGAACAACAGTACAATTGTTCGTAGTGTTCGCTAGCAACATGAAACTGTACTAAGAACACACGTGGTGTCCTGAAATGTTCGTAAACAAACAAAAATTAAAGTGTCCTAAAGAACACTATACCTGTCCGGTACTGTTCGCTAGCAAGTTCAAACTGTTCTAAGAACGCTATTGGTGTCCTGAAATGTTCGTACGTAAACGAAAATGGAGGTGTCCTGAAGAACACTATACCTGTTCGTAGTGTTCGCTACCCAAATGAAACTGTTGTAAGAACACACGCGGTGTCCTGAAATGTTCGTTTCACGTGTGACGCACTTTTAATTACTTCAGAACCCGAACAGTGTACGTAGGACATCAATGCGCATGCGCTAACCAATCTCCGTGCACTTGGTGTCCTGCGGACAGGCGCTTCCTTCGCGGACTAGTTCGCAAACGGATCATATGACTGCACCCACGCTCCTCGTGTGTCCTGAAATGCGGACACTGTTCGTGTCCCCGAACAATTTAAAAGTACATTTTCAGTTAATCCATAATATTTTTCAATAAAATCTCACCATGGCACAAGTCCCACATAGCAATCTTGAGTTTCTATATATCTTTTGAAACTTTCCGATCCTTTTTTTGTGTTCGATCTGTCCGCAGACAGTGCGCATGTCCGCGAACCGCGCACAAGCACCCCTATAAAAGACCACGCCCAAGAGCTTATTCCCATTGTGTTTCTGGCTATTCTTCAGAACACAGTGATTTTTGCTGTCACCTGCAGACTACACCATCATCGAGATGGCATACTTGGCTGCTGAACTGCCACTTGGTGCTGCACCTGCTTCAGCACCACCCCCACCCCCTCCACCACCACCACCTCCCCAAGGGCCTGAAGAGGGGAATAGGAGTGAGGATGCGGAGGAGGAAGAAGAGGATGATGAGAATGAGGTAGAGGAAAACTCTACTACCCGCACTAGGCGTGAGTCTTGGGTGTGGCGGTTATTTACCATTCATGGTAATGTTCCTAAGGCTCGTGCGAACCGTGTTAACTGCAATGAGTGCAAAATGATACTCAGTCGCGGGAAGCACGGTAAGTACAGCTTTGGGACCACTACTATGAAGCGACACCTGAGGTCATTTCACTCTGGGGCTATTCGCAGGGTTGTACCTTGCGAAGAACGTAGCAGGTTGATTTCCTCTACTTCATCCTCTGTTTCTGATCCTGTCACCACAAGGACCACCTCTGTGGGACAGCGTCTTCCTCAAGCTGCCTCACAGGCCATACAGAATGCTGATGACCCTTACCTTTCGAGGGTCACAGTTGTATGTATGTACTGTGACACAGTACTCTGCAGGGGGGAGCGACTTCGGAGTGCTTTTGAGACTATCGTCTCAGAGCACGAGAAGACCTGCTCACTACCCAAATAAAACCCACTCTACATCTTCCTCTCTCAGCTCGCCCTTTCTTATCCCTGTGGTTGGTGTCCCCCCCTTTACCCTCCTTTACCCTCCTCTCCTAGTGTGTCGTGTCTGAAAAACCAAAAAAAGATACAAAATTACAAAAATCAAAAAAAAGTAAGGCTTTTTCAGAGCCGCCTTTCCCAGTTAAAAAATAGAAGTGAAAATAAATGAAGCAGGGCTCTTTGGATTTTTTAGAAGTCCGCGGTCAGTTCGCGAACATTAAAAAAATTGGGTTGCTACTCCATCACAAACATTGTAATTTTCTCTGGAAAGAAGTGGTGGCTCGGAAAAGAGCCTTTGGGTGGTGTTTGTAAGTCAAAAATTGTACATGCTTAACATCTACTTCAAAATCGTTGTTGTAATTCCAAAAAAGGTCGCAATGCATTTTGTACATTTCTCAGAAAAATCTGATTGCCAGCATAAGTAAGATGGACTCCAACTCTGCGAAAAATGTATGTACTACAAAACATAATATTTTCATTGTGAAAAGAAGACATGCCAAAATCTCTTAGAAAGGCAAAAACAGCCTTATTAACATTGCGCCTTGCTTTTTCCATTTGTGGACCAAATGAAGAAGAACGAAGCCACATTTGTCTCTGCGCAATCCGTGAAATTATCCCTTGAGAATTAGGAAACATGTCCATAACCTTCCTAAATCCTTCTTTCATAGCAAATTGCAAAAAAATTCCAGTCACATGTCCTAAACTGTTCCCTCCACAATGAATTACAATTATATCTGGATGTTGCTCTGTCTCCAAAGTAGCACAGAGAGGTAGCAAGTCCAACCACTTCATTCCACGTACTCCATGCCAATGTACTTCCACATGTGGGAATCCAAGATCTACAGCTACTCCACAGCTTTCTGCATGCACCTTCAACCAATGTATCCACAAATCTCCTAAAATCAAAACAATCTGTTTTCTGAAACACACAGTCATAGCTATCTTTTGTTCTCTCAGCAAAAAGAGTATATGAGAAAATCTCTCCTGGCACAACACACCCACCAAACTTTCCTGACCAATCCCTTTCAGTGCTTATTCTCATTTGCATGACTTCTGAACCCAAAAATCCCCGGATGTAACTCCCGATGTCCGCGGACAAATCGTAACATGAACAGCCCTTCTACCATTTCCACTACACTCTCTCTGCCATTCCCTCATTGGATGTACCTCAAAAATCACATGACCATGCACCAATCACATTCAAGACCTCTACATCTAACTGCATCATCATAGATCATCACTGCAAATGTACTCTGAATCTCTGAGTACAAGTGTCATATCATTGGCAAGCAGCATCTACCAGAAATACTGTACAAGTCTTCAAGATTTCTACTTGCAGCTCCATGCTCCAGCTCCATATCCATATGCATGAACACAAACTTCAGGTATGCATATTTTCTGTATAGTAGATGAACACATTTTCAAACAGACTTTTACCTTTTACCTTGTAAAATCTGTAAAATGAATTTACTGTACTTTTTTCAATTTCCTAAAATCAACTATCACTTATAAACCTTTATACTATTTACTTTCTTTATACACCCACACTCAAATCATGTTAAACTAATATTTTTTAAATGAAATATATAGACTACATATATTCAAACAAAATTGCATGCAAACACAATCTATGTTTAAACCTTTATAAAAATACTTATACAATTTCATATTTTTTTGTTTTTATTTATTTATTTACTTAATTACTTTAAATTAGACATGACATTGAGGCGCTATTACCTAGAACAGTTTACTTACAGAAATAGCGGTATTCACTAATATATTATAAATTTCACAAGACAGTAACAATATTTTTTTTTTGCTACAGTTAGTCATTCAATACAATTTGTTCATTAAGAACATATCATATGTACTGAACTGATGCAATGTATCTTATGTAAATAAATTAGTTTTTGTCATCTGAACCCCAGTTTAGTAACACATAAATTCAAGAATACCTATCCCTACTAGTTTTAGTTCCCAATGCACAATCACACACCATTACATACATCTTTATCAACTTACTCAAACACTCATGCACACAGCACACATACATTCCAGAACACCCCAACCCATATCTTCTTTATTTTTTTCAACAGACCCTAAAGAATGCCTACCAAAAGTCAAGTCCGTAGAAAGCAACGCAAAAGTAGAGCAAATGAAAATAAAGGTGTCCAACATAAGCATCCATCTCTAGCAGAATTTGTAAAAAAAGTTGAAACAAAACAGCTAATACAATCATTTAGTGAAACACAAGAAGTTTCAATTACAACTTCGCTTCCTCTATCAAAATGTAAAACAAACCAAAAAACAATTAACAGAAAATCAGCTATCAGTACAGATAAAACAACTACTTCAAATTTTAATATAGTGCAAAGTAAGCATACCAAGAAAAGTATTTTAGCCAAAATATACCGTCACAAAGTCCTTCAAAATCTTATAAAAACAGGAGAGAAATCAGGTTCAAAGCTTAAAACCTATCGTAGGAAATTAATCTTAGAAGCATTGATGGACAGTGCAATTCTTCTCAAAAGAAATTTATTTATTTTACTGTTAAACAAAATTAAACCACTAACAAAACTAATAACTAAATTACAAAAAAGACTTCTCAATAAGCAAAATATCAACAGAAAGAATTTCTTAAGTATCAGTGGAGGTGAATGGAATCACACTACAAGCACAGAACCATATTTTAATGAAGAAGCGTACAAACAAAAGCAAACGAATACAATTGCCATACATAGCAGTGGTCGAGGTTATGAAAAAGTGAATAATACCATAATGGAACAAGAAGTACTTCTTACAAAAATATGCCCTGAAAACTTAGAATTACCCCTCCATTCAACTGAATCAGAACGTCTAATGTACAAATGGCCATGCTCGTCAATGTCTAACATTCCCAAACAATGTTTCAAATCTTTACGCCAATTCCTCAATAAATATGTAAAAAGCAAAGACAAAATCAAAATTAAATTACTGCAAAATATAGATACCTGTCCAGTGCGCAAGTACACAGGACTACAAGGACATTCATTGGCCTGCATTACAGGACCTACTTGTAAAACCACTTTCCATGATATCAAAAGGATATCAACACATCATTCAACTATAAGAAATCTAGTCTATAAACTGTACTATGCTAAAAGTCCTGCTTTAGCACTAGCAAAGTTAAATAACATCCTTCTACATGATACAGCAAAAGACCTACTTGAAGAAATTCACTATATCCAGAAAAAATATTTTGGAAGTGAAAGCCATTTACAGAATGAAATAGCTTTAAACCAATTAAGCAACAATTCTACACATGGCAACCTTTTGCTAAACACATACAAAAAAGAAATACTCAAATTTAAAAGTACATCAGCGGAAGTACCAAACCATGTATGTGTATGTTGCCGTAGAATTTGTTATAAAAGTAACACAAAAACTGTGGACCTATCATACAAAATAGAAGACAATGAAGATTCTAAATGGTTTGAATTAGCTCTCTACCTTGTAGCAGAAAACAAATATGAAATAACTGAACCCTTAATACTTTGCAGTTATTGCACTACAAAACCTAACAACCAAACTCCTTCACGTTCTATCACAAATATTTGGAATTATACCCAGTACCAAAACCTCTACAACTTAATTTATATGAGAGCATCATAATTCAAACAGTACACCCATTTCAAGCAATAATACGCCTTCAACCAAAAACCGCAAAATTACCTCCTTCTGAATTGGTAAAAGGCATTCGTGGAAAAGTGGTTTATTTAACATTAAATCTAAAAGAAAATGTGCATACTCTAGGAGTGCAACGTCCAATGCAGCAATCTTTAATTATATTAGTAAATGGAGTACCTACAAAAGACAAAAAAATATGGCAACAGCTGGTAGATTTATAGAAAGTTAGACAAGCCTTCCAATATCTTAAACAGAATAATGAATATTACAAAGAAATTAATATTGAAGAAAACTTGAAAGATACAACTGAAATAATTCAAGAAACACAAGAAGCTGGTCAATTTGAGCTACTAGATCCTGCTACAATATCAAATACTTTAGACCATTGTACAATTCATCCTTTGCACTGTAATGACACCGTACAAGATGTACTGGAAACTTACCAAATGCGTCAAACAAAAGGATCGCCAATCAGTATATGGGAAAAAAGTATAGAAGCACGTGCTTTTCCTCTACTCTTTCCTACTGACAAAGGAGGAAGCTATGATGATAGACCTATTCAAATATCAGCTTCAGAATACCGCTCATTACGGATGTATTCTGAAAATCCACATTTTGTCTAAATCTGGGAATACATATTCCACCTACTCTTTGAAAGTGAACTAGCAACTTTATGTTACGGAGTTGCACACATTAAAATCAGGATCACACTTTCAAAATATGACAGCTACACAATTATTAGAGAAAGTGCAACAAAAGGATGAGGTTTTACAATCAAATATTACAAATCTATTAGCAAATATGCGTGGTACTAAAGAGTACTGGTTTCAACGTCATGGAGATGTACGTTGTATGATCAGAAACCTTGGCCCACCCACTTGGTTTGTTACATTAAGTTGTGCAGAATATGCATGGGAAGATTTACATGATTTCCTACGCATATCAAATAAAAACAAAACAAACATAGATATACTAACACCTGGAGAACTTTGTTCTTTGGATCCTGTTAATGTTTCAAGATATTTTCACCATCGCTTCATTGCTATGCTACATTTTATTTGTAATAAAACTGTTCCTCCCCTTGGAGAAGTGCAACACTTCTTTTGGAGAAAAGAATACCAAGCCAGAGGAGCACCACATATCCACATGCTTTTATGGATTAAAGATGCTCCTAAATGTGGTCAAGACAGTGATGCCACTGTTTTACAGTTTATTGAAAAATATGTCACTTGTGAAATTCCATCAGAAGCCACAAATAGTGATCTTCATGCACAAATTTTACAATTTCAAAGACACAAATGTGGAAAATATTGTCGTCGCAAATACAAAAACAAAGGCAAATACTACACCAAATGCCGATTTGGTTTCCCTAGACCAGTTACAAATACAGGTCAAGTAAACAACCTCATGTCTTCAGTTAGACATAGTGTTAAAGGTAAGTCACCTAAAAATACATATTACATAAAAAGAAAAGAAGAAGAAAAATATATCAATGATTATAATGCAATCATTGCCCACTTATGGAATGCAAACATAGATGTGCAGTACATTGCAGACAATTCTACTGCAGTTGCACGATATGTCACAGCATACTTAACTAAAGCAGAAAAGACAGAGCTCCAAGAACTCTGGAATGACCTGTCATCAGATAAAACAGTTTCTCAGAAATTATACAGCTTGGGCATAAAAATGCTCACCCATAGAGAATGTGGATCTTATGAAGCAGCTGATCGTTTAACTGGTACTTCATTGTATGGTAAATCTGAAAATATAGTATGGCTAAGTCTTGGTCCAGCTAAATCTAGAAAAAGAGTTCTAAAATCATATGAAGATATAGAAACAATAGCCAAACATGATCCCAACAGCCAAGACATTTTAAAAAACAATTTATTGGACACATACTACCCAAACAGAAGTAATACTTTGGAAAACATGTGTCTATACCAAATAGCCCAAGACTACACATACAAAAATAATATGAAACCTGATGAAAAAAAAGGTAAATATAGAGTGACAGAATGTGAAGGCAGCTTAGTTAAACTCACTAAACCAAATTTAATTAATCATATCAAATTGTCATTGAAGACTCCTCAACATAAAGAAGTATATTACATGTCCCTGCTACAACTCTTCAAACCATGGAGAAAAGAAGAACAATTACTAGATAACTATGACTCATATGAGGATGCCTTCAAAGCAAATGAAAGCACTATAACTGATGTTAACTTTACACAGTACAAAACAATGTTGCACAATGAACAGCAACATGAAGAAGAACTCCAAGCCCAACTAGATAAGGATACTCCTGACAGTAGTCAACCTTCTGTAACAGGAAGCCAAGAACCACTGGGAGAACCACTAATAACAAATGAGGCAGAATTAGCTATGATAGAAGTAGAAAACACCATGTGTCAGTATGAAGATAAGGAAGACTTAACTATACTACAATCAAAACTAAACAATGAGCAAAGTAGCATTTTTCAAGAAGTAACAAAACAAATTGCACATGGTGTAAAACATGAAAATAAAGAATGTTCCTGCCATAATTATAAACCTATACTACTGTACGTCAGTGGTGAAGCTGGTTCTGGCAAAACATTCCTAATCAAAATCATTAGTAAGTTCCTTCAACAATTGACAAACAACAAACTGTCAGCTGTTGTCACTGCCCCCACAGGTTTATCTGCCTACAACATAGGTGGTGTTACATTACACCGATTACTACTATTACCAGTAGAACACCAGAACAAATTAGACTATTACAAACTTTCTGCAGAAGCTGCAATGGAATTACGCAGAGTATTGAAACAAATGAAAATGCTACTAATAGATGCCATGCCTGATGTTAGCTTTGATTCACCTCAGATTACAAGAAGTACTCAAAACAGACTATGAAGAGCTCTTTGCAGGAAAACACATTATTGTTTATGGAGATCTGCTTCAATTAATACCAGTAAAAGGTGAACCTATTTTTAAAACATTAGGGCACAAACTCTGCCGTAAACCTGTTGGCAGCATTGGAAATGTCAACCTTTGGCAACATTTCCAATACAGAGATTTAACAGAAAACATGCGCCAAGCTGCAGATCTAACTTATGCCAACATTTTAAAAAGTTTGAGAGTTGGTATACTTTCTAAAGAAGCAGAAGCAACATTGAAAACCCGGCACATTAATGCACATTATGGCGATAATGCATGTGCTACAGATGTTATGGAACAATTAGCCCACAAAAATGTCAATTGTATGGCCTTAATGCCAACTCTTGCAAGCTGTCTCAAATTCAATGAAATAATTTTAAGTAAAGAAATGCAACCAATAATGGAAATTAGCGCCACAGACAAACTAGATGTACATGGTATGACATTACCCATGTGTGACCAAGCCACAACAAGACTAAATAATTTAGAAAAATCAATCTCAAACACAGCAGGCTTAGAAAAGATGTTAAAATTATCCTTAAATTGCAGAGTAATGCTTACACGTAACCTTGACGTGGACCAAGGACTAGTTAATGGAGCACTGGGTACAGTTGTTGGCTTTCAAACATACCCACGTGACAACAAAATTCAGTTTGTCAATATACTCTTTGACAAACTTTCAGAAGTAAAACGGATAGGACGCTCAACAGCTAGATTCCTTCTCTTCAAAGATATGTATGTACGCAGAGAACAATTTTCTCTAACTCTTGCATGCGCAGTCACGATTCATAAATCACAAGGTCTTACCCTAGACAAAGCAATGATAGATATTGGTAACACAGTCTTTAAAGAAGGCATGAGCTACGTAGCACTATCACGCTTACGTACACTTGACGGTCTATTTCTAATCAACTTTGATGCAAGTAAAGTAAACGCTGATATTCCTTGCATTTTAGAATATAATAGACTTCGCTCACTATACACTCCCCATCTAAACACATTCTGTTCCACAAAAACTAAAACGTTGTAAAAGAAAACTAAATCAAACAGAAATGCAACAGGACATCACTGCAAATCCTCCAAAGAGAGTAAAAGAAACTAATACTTCATCAAGTACCACAAACAAAAAAGAATCAATTAGAGAAAGTAAACCAGGTACTTCTTTAAAGAAGGAAGACAAACTCCAAAAAAGCAGTTAGATACAGAACTACCTGGACCATTTAAATTCTCAAATATAGTTGGTGTAAGTTGCTATGCAAATGTAGCAATGCATATTCTATTTCAATTACCACCAATTGTTGACAACATTTACTTACACTTTAGAGACCCATTGTGTATGCAAATGTTAGTACTTCATAGAAACGCAAAAAACAATCCTGACAACACATATAGTGTTTATGGAATAAGACAAGAATTGGACTACTGTGCTGGAATGGTGAAATTCACTATAAACTCACAGGAAGATCCACAAGAATGTTTAATGTACTTACTACAAGTACTGGAAAACAAAAACATACCTATAAAGGAAATCTTCCAGATTTCATACATGTGGAAACATACATGCACTCTGTGCAACAATGTAACTAGAAGAAATTCCCAATGAACGCTTCATATATATATATATATATATATATATATATATATATATATATATATATATATATATATATATATATATATATATATATATATATATATATATATCAATACCAAATTGTGAATCCATTCCATTTCAGCAACTTGTACAAAATGCAAACCATGGTAGATTATGCTCTACCTGCAATTCAGATAATCGCTCCACGTTAGTAATACAAACACATAGTAAATACGTAATACTAATGCTTCTACGTTACAATGCAGATGGTACCAAAAACAACTGCAAGCTGACTGGATTCACACATAGTCAAATATCACTTGGTAAGAAAACCTTCACAACAATAGGTATAATCTACCACGCAGGAGCCACAACCAATTCAGGGCACTACACGGCATATATAACAAAATAAATGTGGATGGTTTGAATGTAATGATAGTACCATTACTCTAAAGCAGAGATTACCAGCAAATCTTACAAACGCTTATTTGATGTTCTTAAAACCAAAATTTGATAAATAAACTGTATTTAAACCTTTAAGTAAATTTGTGTTAAAAAAATATAAACTGTTAGAATACTCCAAAAGCTATCTAACAGCTCAAAGATTCTACAACAACTAATCAGATAAATGAATACCACTAAATTAGGCCAAAAAATACACAGTTAGAATACGCCAATTGGTATCTAACTGTCCCAAAATTATAAATTTGTGTTAAAATAATATAACCTGTTAGAATACTCCAAAAGCTATCTAACAGCTCAAAGATTCTACAACAACTAATCAGATAAATGAATACCACTAAATTAGGCCAAAAAATACACAGTTAGAATACGCCAATTGGTATCTAACTGTCCCAAAATTTAACAACATCCAAATAGATAAATCAAAACCACTAAAATATATTAAAAAAATAGACAGTTAGAATACGCCAATTGGTATCTAACTGCTCCAAAATTTTATAATATCAAAACAAATGAAGAATCTGTTACTGCTCCAAAAAAAACACAATAAAGCAAAGTATAAAGCATTAGCCAGAAACAAGTGAACACTGCAAACAAACAAACTGTAGCATAACAGAAAAAGGTTTTTTTTTTAATCCAACATGGATTTTTTTTTCTCCCACAGACCCAATGATTTTAGCAACAAATACAGAAACTGAGCAAATTGCACACTACTCTGATTTGTACTCTACTAAATATGAGGGTCGAAAAAAAATAAAAGTATATTGCTTATACAATGTAATAAGTCATTACAAAATACTAATACTAACATGCTATTTTCTTTTATCAAAGAAATGAAGAAGAAAAACATGGACTCCCATTACTAGACCAAACAGCAAGTATACAATAATGACAACCATAGCAGCATATCACATCCATAGTATCTAATACCTTTGTTCCTTATACATTTGTTTTTCACCCAAAGTTATAAGCAAATATGAATGCGATATACTGCGGTGGTTGTTGCCAGGGCATAGAGTCTTGGGTGCATGGCCAAATAGCCATGCACCCAAGACTCTATGCCCTGGCAACAACCACCGCAGCATTTCACATCCATAGAGTCAAACATTTCAACTATGATCTATGGGAAACTTTTAATGTCCGCGAACTATGTGAGTGCTCTTAGAACACTTTGAACTTGCCAGCGAACAATACGGACACCGTTTTCAGGACACCCTAACGAACATTTCAGAACAACGCGATAGTTCTTAGAGCACTTTCAACTTAACGAACAATACGGACAGCGTCTTAAGGACACCCCATACGAACATTCCAGGACACCGGGAGTGTTCTCAAAAACGTCTTCAGAACACCCCCATTTTGTTTATTTGCAAACATTTCAGGACACCGCGGGTGTTCTTAGAACACATTCAACTTGACAGAGAACAATACGGACAGAGTCCTCAGCACACCCTACGAACATTTCAGGACACCGGGAGTGTTCTCAAAAACGTCTTCAGAACACCCCCATTTTGTTTATTTGCGAACATTTCAGGACACCGCGGGTGTTCTTAGAACACATTCAACTTGACAGAGAATAAAACGGACAGCGTCCTCAGGACACCCCCTACGAACACTCCCCGGACACCGCGAGTGTTCTTAAAACAGTTTCACTTTGCTTGCGAACAAAACGGACAAATATTGAGTCCTTAGAACACCCCCCAGTCAGTTTATTTAGAACATTTTAGAACACCCGTGATGTCCGCAAACAAATCGAACACAAAAAGAACGTCTAACACATAAAAAACACAACTTTCATCCTATCTCATACACTCCCACCCTCCCCAAACACTCCTACACACCAACACACTCTACAAAATACACATTTCGAACTAAGTTTCACTGCGCTGTCTGCGGACTTCTGCGAATCCAAAAATCGGACGCGCTTCATGCTCCACGCCGTCCAATCAGCGAACACGTTGCATGTCCGCGAACATCACGCAAGACGATTGGCCAATCAGGACACTGTCCGCGCAGCGAACAGGGAAGTGTGTCCGCGAACCGAACACAGATATCACTATTTTTTTTTACCTACTTTTTGGTCATTTTAAAAAAAACTACTGGATGGATTTTCACCAAATTTGCAAAAGCACGCTTTCGGGACCAAGCCGCTGCTCCTGGTCTAAATTTGGTGGCAATCCGTCCAGCGGTTTGGGCTGTAGGCGCGAGCAAACATTTTTTCCCATTCAAAAAGTTTTGGGATCCCCCCTATAACTTTGCCCTCCCTGGATGAACCCTCACCAAACTTTGCAAAAAAATTCAGAGTGACCCAAATACTTTTTTTGCAAAGTTTGGTGAAGATCCGTCCAGGTAGAGCGAAGTTATAAGCCACCCAAAAAGTGCTCTTCCTATGGAAACAGCAACTTAACCATAACTACATGGCCACTACCGTGGCCATCTAATATATATATGTAAAAAAGAGGATGGACTGAAAACCAATCCGAATTACATCGGCACTCCGGCTGTAATAAAAGCGAAAGACTGGATGTCTCCAACAAATCCACACACAGGCTTGTGTACCGTGCAGTCAAAGTGTCCTTTATTAATTGAAATACATGGACAAAGGAGGCAGCAAAGGTCTTGGATGCAAGAAAGGAACGACGCGTTTCACCCTACTCGGGCTTCGTCTGGTATGTGACACAGAGAGAGGACTGTAGTGTTATAGAAAAAAGTGTATAAATCCATTTTCAATGTTTTGCACTTAAATAAAGTAACAAGTTGTAGACAGGAATGCAGCCATGTTGGAACTTGCATATCCAACCATTTCAGTGCATTCATTGAAGACACGTTTTTTTTTAGAGGCACTATAGTAATTCGAAACGCTTTTGTCATATCAAACCAATTATCCCATGTGGGTTGGGGATGGACAATTTGCCCGAAATTACTGGTATAAAATGATATATTTTTTATTTATTTTCATCCTAGTGTTCGCCAATGGCAACAAAATTAAAAGAAACAATTGTACATCGTCTTCTATTGTACTAGGCTTGTTTAATTCAGCCCTAGTGGGCCGACACAGTGTCTTAGCATGAACTGAAATGTGGTGTCAAAAATGTTTTCAAAATACATGTTGCAGACATCAAAATTGAAATTTGCAGATGTTTCATAGGTAATAAAGTGCTGTGTGCTATGTAAACATTAAAGGACTATTCATTGACAAAGTGCTGAGTGCTATCAATAAAGTGCATAATATAAAGTGCATATTGCAAAATCACAAGTAGTTGGTAATTTGACCTTGGGGCTGTATGTAACCCTTGCGGGTGGTGCCTCTATGGTGTGTTCTATCATACTCAGATCGCATCAACTCCACAGAAATTTGCTGAGACATGCTGAAAAGTGCTGAAAAACGCAAAAAAACGCAGAAAAAGGTAAAAAGGGATGGAAGGGGGGCATAAAACTGTCATTAATATATATCAAAAGTATCAAAAATATTTATACTAAAGCACATAAATTGATCCAATACAGCGCAAATGGGCAGTATGTTACCCTCGCGGGCGCCCATGTGCTGTAACTTGAGGCTGTATGTAACCCTTGCGGGCGCCTCTATGGTGTGTTTCAGTCATACACCGGTCAATTCCGCTGTACATAAATATACTAAGGAAAACATGAAGTCCATAATATATATTGTTAATATTCATAATAAAACACACAGGTTGGTCTGATACAGACACAAAGGCAGTATGTTACCCTTGCGGGCGCCTATATATTGTAACTGTGCTAACCTGTATATTTAGCAATGTGGTAAAAGGTAATTAATGCAAATACAAGAATAAATGTTGCCTTTTCAAATTGTTATAAGGGCATATTTTGAAAAAAGTTAAAGTGCTTGATGTGTGTTAAAATCACACCTTATAATTCAAATACAAACAATTTAAAATATAATAAAATCCACAATGTATGAATATATTATTTGATGAAAAAATGGAACCTACAACTAGAGATTAAAGTGCATAGTACTAGATGTCACATTCATGTGTCAGTGTTTTATGCCTAAAGTTTTTAGTGGATATGGAACATAATGTTTTTCACATTCAAATTATTGCCCTCTCCCATACTTCAATCCCATCGGTTACATTCAAAGCAATCCTGCAATTGATGGACATTGTTTTTGGGAGACTTGCGATGCGATTGACAACTGGATGATAAATGCACTTTACATATTGATAAAAACAGCACCCAATGAAACTAGAGATAAAACATCTCCCTTAGCTAAATTACTAATTTAAAATGGTTTGTGATATAAAAAAACACACAATAAAAGTAAAAAGTGCTTGCAGGAAAAACCGCATAAAGATGCACAGGCGTCCAAATCAACCCTAGTTTCCTAAAAACCTTATTTCATTGTGCATGCACACCAAATATACAAAAATGCAGAGTGTTTGGAAAAGTTGGGAAAGGCTCAGGTCTATCAATGATTGGAATTTGAGTCTTGGAATTTTCAAGATCCCAAAAATGCATATAATTCTTCGTCACGATTGTGACCTCCAGGATACTTGGTATTAAAATCTACAATTATCTAGATTCCGTTTGTCTAAGTATTCGCAGTCTATCCCCTCCTCTTGGGTGAATGTTTACTGAGTCAATAATGAAATACTTAAAAGAACTGATGTCATTTTGATGTACCTCTTCAAAGTGTTTGGCAAGTGGGTAGGACATATCATGATTTTTAATTGCACGTAGATATTGTAATATTCTTAGCCTGGCTTCCAGTTTGGTGCTACCAACATACCATAAATTGCAGGAACAAGTAATCACATAGATAACAAATTGTGTAAAGCATCTCAGATCTTGTTTGATTTTAACTTCTTTCTTCGTTCGAGGATGTGAGAACATTTTCATGTTTATTCCATGACGACATGCTTTACATTTAGCACAGGTAAGAAAACCTGATATTTTGGTAGTTAGCCAGGTGTTAGTACTTTTTTTAGGTGATTGGAACATACTAGATGATAGTTTACTTTGTATAGAAGGTGGTTTTCTATAAGTCACAGTGGCATGTGTTGGCAAGTGTGGACTGATGTCCTGATCTCGTTTCAGAAGATGCCAATGTTTCTTTAAGATCTGTTTAGTTTCCTTTGCTCCAGAATTGAATGTGGTGATAAATCTAAGTGAGCAATCTTCATACAGTTGATCCTTTGTTAGATCTTTGGTTGTGCTTCTTTTAGCCAGAATCATCTCTCGGGTTTTTTTGCAGGTTTGGTTGTAGGCTTTATTTATAACTGTTTTCTTGTAGCCTCGGATTGAGAATCTAGCCGCAGTTTTTTTGGGCATTTATTTCCCATACTTCATTCTCGCTACAGTTTCTTTTTACCCGTAAGAACTCTCCGTATGGAATACTGTCTTTGAGACATTGTGGGTGCGCACTAGTTGCATGTAATAATGTGTTAGTACTCATTTCTTTTCTGTGCAGTTCTGTGCTTATGCTGTTTCCAATGACTTTCACCTTGATGTCTAAATAAACTATTTCTGTTTTGCTGTGATGTTCCGTAAATTGTATGTTCTGCTGGTTTTGATTCAGAATGTGAAAAAAAGTTATTTATTATTTGGAGTGGGACGAACACTGAATGGATAAGTCATCAATGTATCTTTGCCACATAATTACTTTGTCTGTGTGTTCTTTGTAGTTGTCACTATGGAAACAATCTTCTTCCCATGCACCCATGTATAGATTAGCATAGGTAGGGGGGCCACTGCTGTGCCCATTGCCGTGCCACAAATTTGATTATAATATTTAGAATGAAACATAAAAGTGTTGTGTGCTAAAATGAAAGAAAGCATATCTAAAAGCATAATGGAGTGTTCTCGAAAACTCAGCGATCTGGTTGACAGGAATATTTTAACTGCTTGCAAACCTTTTGAATGAGTAATGCATGTATAAAGGGAAACAACATCTAACGTGACCAAAAGAAAGTTGGATTGCCAAGGAATGTGTGCAATCTGGTTCAAAAATGCTGTAGTATCTTTTGTATACGAAGGTAAAGTTTCCAGAAAGGGGAACAAAAAGTTGTCAACAAATTTAGAGGTATTTTCAAATAGACAGTCTATTGATGCCACAATGGGTCTTCCCGGTGGTCTAATCATGGATTTATGAATTTTCGATATAAAGTGTATGATTGGAGTTTTGGGATGGTTTTTGGTTAGATATTGTTTCTCTTTAGCGGTAATTAGTTCCAAACTATACCATCGGTCCAACATGGTGTCATATTGTACTTTATACTCCGGGTAGAGGTTACAGGGCAGTTTAACATAATTACTAGTATCATTTAACTGCCGAGCTGCTTCTGTCTGATAGTCCTTGGTATTAAGAACTACCACATTTCCACCTTTATCTGAGGATCTGATAATGATCGATGTGTCCGCTTGTAAATTTTCCATCGCTGTGTGTTGCAATCTCGTCATATTCTGGACTGTGCTTCGTCTGATCGTCAGTTTTTTGAGATCATCTATGACAAGATCTTCAAATAGATCTATCGTAGGACAAAACACATTGGAGGGATTGAATTTGGACTCGTTTTTCATGCCACTGGGAGCTGCCATGCAGCTATCTATTTCTGTTGGTAATTCAATTTGCCATTCATCTTGTACTGCATGTTGAGGAATCTGAATAATCTCCTTTTCTCCCAAGTTTACAAGGTCTCTTAAGGCCGGTATGTCACTGATGTTTAGATGTGAAGGAATTATGTTCAGTCCAGGCATTGACACGTTGTTAAAATCGGCATGAAATTTAGTCAATCTTAGTTTGCGGATAAAGCAGTATAGATCAATTCTTGCTTGGGAGTAATCGAAGTTAGCTGTGGGGCAAAAAGTCAGACCTTTTCCTAGTACTTCCTGTTCGTGTTCAGTTAGGGGTCTGTCTGATAAGTTAATTACTTGCATTGTATCCTTTACTGAATATTCTTCTTGGTTTTGCCAGAGCGTGTCAGACGGCCTGTCGATTGCTCTCCTTTTTTTCCTCTTTCCCCGGCGGCCCCTTGTTGGCCTCCTTTTGCTGACGTTGTTTTTTGAAATTGCTTGTTTTTGTTTGTATTTCGCACTTGTGTTGTTTTTCCCACTTGGTGTAAAAGTCTCATTTCCTCTAAAAAATTTAACCTAATTGGGGTGTCCTCACTGCTTGAGTTTGAGACATCTGTGGAAGTGCTAGCGTCCTCTTCAACTTCTGATTCTATCGGACTTGCATTTTCATCATTGACCTCTGCCTTTTTTTGAATGATTTTGCGAACATTATCATATTTTATTGCAAATGTATATATACGACCTGTGACAGTCTTCCTTATCTCTTAAAAACTTTCTTTGTGTACGTTCCTTTATTTCTTCTTCATATTTGCTGATATTGGTTTGCATTTGGGTCTTTATTTTGCTTGCTGCTTCAGCATCTGGACCATTGTATACGTCCTGCTCAAGTATTTCAATCTCCTTGAGCGCTTTGGTTCTATCACTTTTAGCATATTTAACCAATATTGTCAACATTTTAAAAGAACATTCACTGGTGGCTTCCCCCCATTCATTTAGAATTGCCGGATCTGGGTCTTCATATGTTGGTATGGTAAAAATTCTAAGGCCTCTGGGTATTCTCCGATTGTCCAGATAATTTTGTAAGGACTTAATTTCCCACCATTTGTTCTTTTCCTTTTTATGTAATTTTTCCAATTTTAACATCTTCTGTTGAATCGTTTTCATTTGTGGTGGCATTGCTTTCTCAGCCTGTTTTGGTAGTGATTGCAAGGTTTCATTAAATAAAATGGACGCCTCTGCATCTCTGCTGCCTTCCTTGTCTGCCATTGTAGTGTTGTAATGCGTTTGATTTACTGAATAAACAAACACTTACACATTGCTGCTGTGGATAGAATTAACATCTTTCTTCCTTTTTACATTTAAATGGGACTAAAAAGTCAATAGTCTTTTTATTTGCTATCCCGAGGTGTAAAAAGAATGTTGCCACGTGTGTAGAAAACTGTGAATATACGGCGTGTTGATGCCGTTCTGTGTTTTAAATAGAAAGGATACAAACGATCGATGTTCTAAACACTGATGAAGGTGTCAGGAAAACAGCTGCCTTACCTGTGTTGTCCGGGTCCTCCGACTCGTGCAGCACAGAAGGCTGCTGACCTCTGACCACAGTGGAAATCCTTCACACAGAAGCTTTCAGAGTTTATGCTGCATTTACGAGCAGGGCTGCGTTCACGAAGTTTACAACTTCCAAAAAGGTGTCTGGCTGGGTCGTGTCGCGCTCCTGCTGCAGCTTGTAGAATGTAGATTCAGTTGATAAAATCCACACGGGTGCTCGATGATAAACGCGGCCAGACCACGTTGAAAACATGTAAACATGAGAGATGGACAGAAAACCAATCCGAATTACATCGGCACTCCGGCTGTAATAAAAGCGAAAGACTGGATGTCTTATAGATATATAGTGCACAATTGATTAAGTCTGAACCGCAGAAATATTAGTCTGTATATAGGGGCAAGCACTCTTTAACCTTTAACTTTGCTAGGGTTTACTGCTAACAGTTCCCCGTCACATCCTATTTCCAGTAGTTTGCTCATTCATTCAATGTAAAAATCATTTAAAAGGCCTGATGTTCTATTTGTTAGAATTTTTCCCAACTCCTTATACAAGGACCCTTTAGGGGGGGGGGTTCAAAATTTTGTATAGGATCATACGTTTCATTAACACTACTATGGAATAGATTGGACTCCTAATTCTAACCTTACTTTATTTATATTTATGTTTATATAGCGCCGCCGCCTGCAGGCATCAGGGCACAGTTAAGATGAGAGGCCATAGCCAGGACCAAAATATTTTCATTCAAACAAGGCGGTTTTCAGTTGTTTCCGAACATTCAAAGGATCGGTTGTGGTACGCAGTGTAATCAGATGTTTACTCCATTCCTGGCCAGCTTGCACCGGTAATGAACGACCATTCCATTTGACGCGTTTTCTCTTGAGGCAGACCAGTCCCATAGTATCGGCAGACAGAGTAGTTCTGGCAAGATGTTCTACAGTAATACATTCTTTAATGTACCGAGGGGCTTGACCATAGAGACATTTGTGGACGATCTTCAGGGCTTTGAAGCAAATTCTGCCTTTCACAGGGAGGCAAAGTAGCTTCCTTCCTGTGTGCCGCGATAGGTTTGTGCCTAGGAACATTCTTCACTATCCGAACTGTGTCATTTTGCAGTTTTTTAAACAGTCTTTACTGCCCTGATCAATAAAGCACTCCAATAGTCGATCCTGAGCATTATGATAGCCCGAACTAGCATGGAGCCGTTCATTTTAGAGACATAAAGCTTCACCAATCTCAGCAGCCTAAAATGATAATGGTCTTGCCAATAACACGGTTGATGTGAGTCGAAATACTCAATGATGGTTCAAGAGTTATCCCCAATATTTTTACCTTGCTAGCTGCTTTAATATACTGCTTCTCAATATTATAACCGGCATATCGGGTGCTAAGCTTGGCAAAGGCCTAGGAGACACCAAAGATCAAGAGTTCAGTTTTATCTTCATTCAGGTACATTCCGTTAATTGCCATCCAGCTCTGTATCGCTCCATAGACCGTAGAAATTATTTCAGCATCTTTTTCGTAGTTGTCACCGAGTGTCATCCGCATAGTTTGTAAAACGAACTCCAAGGGTATCCACGAGATCACATAGTGGGCGACAGAATACGTTCAACAGGGCCGGTGAAATGCAAGCACCCTGCGGTACTCCACACACAAGTAGTTCATGTCCAGAGAACATCTCTCCCTAGACAACCCAGGAACTCTGGTCAGTTAAGAAAGAACTAAGCCAGCAAGTCGCATTCTCCGAGCAATTTCCCCACACTACTCAGTCTCTCCAGGAGCTTTTCATGATCCACAAGATCAAAGGCGGTCGATAAGTCAAACACAATAATCAGCCCGAGTTGCTTTTATCCACAATTCTTAGCAATTCAGTTTGGAAATCTAACAGTGCACTTGCAGTACCATGGGATGATCGAAATGTAAGATTTTAGTTCTTCCAGATATTGCTGCAGCTGGAAGGGGGTTAGCTGGTCTACAATCTTTCAAAGAAAAGAAACATTAGTTATGGCCCTATAATTGGTATACAATTTGTGGTCCAGACCAGGCGTTTTGTTGAGCGGTGTAACCGACATTTCATTATCAAAGAAACCTTTTTTTGCCAATATAATCTCTTTGCGGTAAAGTTTCTCAAGAGACTTCCAAACATATTGGTTTTCTACTGACTGCTCTTCCAATTCCTTTTTGCTCTTCTCTTGTTTCCGACTGTTCAAGGCTGGTGTGAACCACTTTTGAACATTAGTGCTTTATCTAAGGGTTTTCTTCATCAGTGGTGCTACTTGATCCATAAGGTTTGTAAAAGATCTCTCATATTCAGCTGCCAGCGTCTGTGGGCTATGCTTCGCTGAGGTTTTGTTCATAATCTCATCCAAACAACTTTTCAAATCATTGCTACGGATGTTATAATTCCTGCTGGTAACTTTTTTAAAGGGATTTTTCCTGTTGGTCACATGAGTGGGAAGGGAGAAATGGAAAGATACAAAAAAGTGGTCAGACCAGATACAGGGAGCTACAGATAGAGGAGTTTGATTAAAGTCTTTTGTAGCGACTCAGTCCAATGTATTACCTAGGTTGTGAGTAGGTACTTCACATTATATACTGAACGCCCGATTTTTAAAAAGTTGATCTAATTCAGTGGCATCTGGGTCTTGAGACTTCACAAGTCATCCGTTGAAATCACCCAGTATCAAAGTGGCAATATCTGGTTTATTTATAGAGGACAGAATGCTAGAAAATATTTCGTAGAAGCCTGGCATTTCTTGTGGCGGACGGTAGACCAGAACCAAGTTCAGGCAGCTGTTTGGTGTGGGAGTGGTCTTAAGGAGCGTCATTTTACGACTGATAGGGATACATTTTGGCAAGTTTAGGGTACTTTTCCATAAATAACCTTTGATGCGGTCTAGATATTTGTCTTTGGGTAAATCCATTACTTACCTCTAACCCATGTAAGAGGGTGGGTAGTAATTTTTGTTTATAAACAATAGGAGATACAAACATGTACCTGCAGTACCTGGATTTTTTTTTCTCTCCAGTTGTGCAACAAGATATATTAGCCTTCCTCAAAGCCTTCCTTTTACCTCAGATATATCTGTAGTGCAATTTATCATATATCCCAGATACAGCATTGTGTTACAAACTTGTATTTTTTACTGCATATGTGCCAACTGAAACCAGACCTTTATAGCACTGTTAAACGTCATCACAGACGTCTTTTTGGCTTTCATCAGCAGGTTGTTATTAGATGAGCACTCTGCCATTATATCAAGTCCTCTCTGTAAACAATACTTGTTCTATTAAAAATGACTGCATCATCGGCAAACTAAAGCTCATATATAGGTGTCAAATTTTGCTGGAAATGTTCTTATCTTTTCATGTTCTTTACCAAGGTGACTCATATACATATTAAAAAGATAAAGGGCCAATATGCATCCTTTGCGCTGTACCACCTTTATCTTTATTTCCTCTGTAGATGTGCTAGGTCGAATTTCCTTTGCATGTGTAATTCTCCCCGCTTAGCGAGTCCCCAGCATTTTCGTTGGACTTTTTGACTCTCCTGAGGGAGTGTGAACCTTTTTCCTCACTCATTCGATTACCTTTCATAGAGTCTGCTTTCATCCATCTGAGGCATCTGTATTTACTGAATTTTACATCTTCTGTGCAGTGTTGCCGGGAGCTCATTGAGCTTCCCTCTTTAGATTTCTTTTATATTCCTGTGATAACATTCTGTTATCAGGATAGGGGGATATTTTTTATCCTGCCAATTATTTTCTGTTGTGAGATCATCACAACCCACCTTATGTGGAGTGCTGAGTTTATCACTTCTCCTTTAACGTTCTAGTTACAGTGGAAAGTCAGAGTGGCTAGTGGCAGAGGATATTTTCTACAGACTTGTGAATTTTACACACAGTCTGCCGTCGCAGCTGCGGTAAGGGGCGCATGGGTCACCACTGACCTAAAATTGTGTCTTTTTTTTATCAACTCATGGTGGCTTGCTCTTTCTTGAGCCTTCCTCTGCTAACGTGGGTGGGGGAAGTCTTGCTCACTCATTTGTCTTCGACAAGCACCCATTGGGATGTCTGTCCAGAGGCACTAATGTGCCTGGGACGACAGTAATCTGCGAGGACACCAAAACTCCTCAGGTCTTTGCTCTTCAGTATGTCTGCTTAGATCCAGTTCTGACTGGGTGCCTGGCTGTCTCCTTGAGACATACACCTCCCAATGTTTGAATGTTGTATGCATGCTGGTTGGCTAGGTTCCTGCATAAAAGGTCTTGATGCTGAAGCCAGAGTCGACCACTGGAAGATCCATTCCGAAGAAGAGGACGTCTGCAGCTACCTCCAGTCCGAATTAGTGACCGCTGCTGCTCCAGCCCAATCTTCTCTGCAACAGGGAAGATCCAGACTGGACGACTTCATCTCTTGGACTGGTGGTCTGAACCAGCCTCGTGACCATCTACTTTTCGAGCCTGTCCTATGAAGTGCTGCGACCTTCCAGGCTTGCAAACCCCTGGGGCCTCGGGCATCGTCTCGTCAAGCGCGGTTCTGACTACAAACTTGTTAGCATCTGTCTGTGCCTACAGAGACTCCATCCTGATCGTAGAAGTCTGCTCAGAAGAGCTGGGGATCGATCGAAGGAAGAAAGTCTATCTGGTGAAAACCGTTGCTGCTCCAAAGCCCGTGTCGAGCCTCCACAACCGCAAAGATCGTCTGCTGGGCATCCATGTGACGGAGTCTGACCTTCAGGTGGCCTATCCAGCCCCCTGGTTTAACCATACCACATGGTAAATTCACAACAATACATTATTAGTAGTATGTCCATTATAATTTGCAACCAAGTTTCAAGAATTGCTTCAAGGAGAGTAAGCTAGACGTCCCTTGACGTAGTTGTTAGTGTGAGGACTCAATCCAGACATATAACATTGAGCAACAATTTGACTCATAGTGCAGCTTTATTAGTTTAGCAGATCTTTTTGTCTGTTTAGTAGACAAGCATCTTAAATCGTCTCAGTGCATACTTTGTAACAGTAAGGGTGTACAACTTGCTCTAGGCACAAGTGAGGTGTTGAACAAGACCTACATTACTCCAATCACGTGTGTGTTGTAAAACCAGGCAAATATTACATTATATTTGTCAATCACATATATATTCAAACAGAAATTCAATTCTGAAACAGTAAAAGAAACCAAGACTCCAGTATGTCTTTAGTGTATTTAAGAAAGTCAGCGATTAGGTCCTATGTGTAGTAGAGGAAGGCAAACAGCTACACATAGGTTAATGTCCGCTCACACAGTCAGACCTAGTATCTGTTTCCTAACTAAGAGGACCAGACTGTGGGTCAGCTTAATGCTGAATCAGAGTACCAAATCGTAGGTCTACGCCAGGGGGTTAGAACCCCCTAAATGGTAGTGGACTTGGGAGCTCGCTGTTAGCGGTGTCCACTGGCGTTTCGGCTCCTAGTTGATAAAGCCTTCTTCTGGGCCTTTGGGTTAGTCTCTCTAAGTAGAAAGAGAAAGCAGAGAAAGGGAAGAAAGGAAGAAGACTAAAACTCTTGCTGTGTTTTGAAAATAAATACAAAAAGACATTATAAAAACTGCTGCGAATGAAAAACTCTGCAGGTCAAGGGGGTATTTTACAATGGAAAGTAAACCATATTAAATCTGGTTTGTTAGTTTAAAACAAAACAGGCACTGACCTGCAGTGGATCGGGGGGGTCGGGGGCAGGCTGGGGAGGAGGCAGTCTTGCACGGCTTTAAGACGGTATTGACCCTGGCTGGTGTGGTAAAGGGTCTTTATATTGTGGATTATCATAAGGTTCGAATGCGCCGTGTGACCAGGCTGGCGCTGGTCTGTAGGGAGAATATCATGATAAGTTGTAGTATGGTAATGCAGCTAAGAGTAGCATTAAGAAGTATGAAAACAGGGTGGCGAGATGTAAATACCTTTATAGCTGGAAAGAGCAGGTTCTCATGGATGCATGCTGTCCAGTTAAGAGTTGTGGCACAATATCTCAAGGAGCCAGGGTAGGTGGCATTTGGTAAATTATAGTGCCGTGTTTGATTTAGCCTCCGCGTGGTTCCTTAAATGACCAAGCACAGAAGGGGATGTAAAGCTCTACTGTTGCAGGTGGCCTCCTGCTCGATGCCGGGTGCATAGAGGTAAAGTCAGATGGAGGACCAACAGGGGAATCTTCCAGGCCTGTTTACCTTTTGATAAAGTATTAGTCGTGCGAGGATGAGGAAGGTATAAATTCAGCAGCGCCGCAAGAGTCGGCGTCTGTCTTCAGAAGGAGCCGTTCTCTCAGGCTTCTGTGGTGGCTTCGCACAAAGGTAGTGGTCCTGGTCCGTGCGCATGAGCTTTGTCATTATCAAGGCCGGTTGTCATGGAGACGTATCCATGCCTGCCTGCTGTATTTGAAGTAAGTACGGAGCATTAGTCAGACGGTCTGGGCTGAGTAGTCACAGCTCAGCCGAATGAGATGCAACGTGCAATCTTACAGTGCATCCAACGACTTTGTCAGAAGTGTCCTAAGGGACACCAGAGGTAATAGGGTACACTGGTCCCACATGCTCTGAAGAGCTGGTTGCTATAAGGGCATCTAAGTCAGTGGTTGACGCTCCGACTGGGTGTGTGAGGTGCTTCGGTGGAGGGGGAGTGTGCTTACATGGATTGAGTGAACAGTGTTAGCTAGGAACTGTTTGCAAAAGAGGGCACTCAAATGCAGTGTCATGGGGGTTGGAGGGGAATAGGACATTTGTGAACCGTCCTATCTATAGACCCTCGTCCCTAGGAGAAAAAGCCTAACTGGAAAAGAAAACAAAGCCAGTAATATGCGCCTTACAGGTAGTTATGGTGTAGCTTAAAGGTATCCCAGCAGGACAGTATTGACACAAAGTGTTCTGTGCTGGTCAATGTCAGTAGGCTCATAGTATAAATTTAGTGCCTAGATTAAAAAAATTGATTCAGTCTTTGCTCAGTGAGAAGAGACATTGGAACAGTTCATAGCCACCCAAATATACATCAAACTCTGTATTGAGACATTTAGACAGGCAGCACATTAATTCCAAAGTGTTCTAAGCAGGACAATGTCAGTAGGCTCATAGCATAAAGCAGTGCCTAGATTTCAAGATATGAACCAGTGTATGGACAATGGCATGGGATATTCGAAAAAATTCATAGCCACCCAAAAATACATTGACAGACGTTGTATATAGTTGCACATAGACATGTTGCATATTTTACAATTACATTCACAGGTAGAGGTCTGTACAACTATGCAATATGTATATATTGTAAGTTTCTTGACAGGTGTTCGGAATCATAGCAGTCTTCATGTATGTTATATCAGAAGACCACTGCATGTGGAAGGGGGCCTCTGGTTTGAACAGAGCTGATACTTGTTTCCTGACTGGGGGGCCTAGGCCTAGAGTTAACTTGGACCCTTGGTGTGAAATCCGAGAGGCTGGATTCAGTTAGGTCTGGTGAACAAAGGGGGCTGCTGCCTCATTAAGGCAATTGGAGATTGTTTGGAGCTTGAAAATCCACCACGACTCCTTGTGGTTTAGAGCGTTGCTTGTGTTCATATTGCTGTCGACTTTGTCGATGACCCACCAGGTCAGATCATCTGGCCCGTGATGGTACTTCTGGAAGTGGGAAACCAGTGGTGCGTTGTGTACCTTACAGCGGATTTGGGATTGATGTTCACTGATCCTTTTGTCTTTGTGTTTGGTCAATATATCTCAAGCCACATGGGCACTGCACTAGGTAGATGGCATTGCATGTTTTGCAATTCGGATAAGTGTTTAAATATCCAATCTTTATTTCCGATTTTAAAATATTTAATTTTTCTAGTGAATTTGCATGCTTGACAGGATCCGCAAGGATGGTGGCCTGTGAGTTCTCCGAGGTTCCAGAGTCCTGCTCTCGAGGTTTTCTGAAGACAGTCATGGGTCAGATGTTCTTTAAGGTTCTTTGCTCGTTTCAGCGCCATCCTCATAGATGGTTCATCTGGCAGGCTCATCTGTATTAGTGGCCAAAACGTCTTGGTGGTTTGCTGTATCTTGCTGATGTTTGGCCCAAAGGTTGTGAGACAAGTGTGTCGATCTTCTGTGCTCACAGTGCAGAGTGTTCTTTTTCTTGTATTCTTAATAAGTTTCTTCGTGTTCCCCCTTGCTCCAAGTCTATCCTCTAGCACTGCTTCGTGAAGCTTGTATTGGTGTGTTTCAGTGCAATTTCTTCTGAGTCTTAAAAACTGGCATGTGGAAGGTTGTTCCTCAAGTTCCTATGGTGGCTGCTCCTATGGTGTAATAGGGTATTCCGATCTGTGTCTTTCCTGTATAATGTACAGGATAGTTTGTCATCTTGTACCATTGTTTATAAGTCAAGGAAATTGATGCATTCCGGACTGCTGTTCTATGGTGAATTTTATTTCAGCTGTCTGTTGGTTCATCCATTCATAGAAATCTCTTAATGTTGAGACTTTCCTGACTAGGCCCCCAAGTCAGGAAACAAGTATCAGCTCTGTTCCAACCAGAGGCCCCATTCCACACGCAGTGGTCTTCTGATATAACACAAATGAAGACTGCTATGGTTCTTAACACCTACCAAGGAACTTACAATATATACATGTGTACATTTCTTGCATAGTTGTATAGACCTCTACCTATGAATGTAATTGTAAAATATGCTACTTGTCTATGTGCAACTATATCCAAAGTCTGTCAATAATGAATTGTTCAAATATCTCATGCCATTGTAAATACACTGATTCATATCTTGAAATCCAGGCACTGCTTTATACTATGAGCCTACCGAATTGACCAACTTAGAACACTTTGGAATAAATGTGCTGCCTATCTAGATGTCTGAATACACAGTGTTTGATAATGTATATTTGGGTGGCTATGAACTGTTCCAATGTCTCTCGCCACCGAGCAAACACTGAATCAAATTTTGTAATCTAGACACTACTGTCGGAATCAAGTGGCACAGCGAGTAGAGCGCCCGCTTTGACACCCGTGCAGAGCCTGTTAACGCAGGTTCGAATCCCGGCGGGGCCAAACTCAGCCTTTCATCCTTCCGAGGTCGATAAATGAGCACCACACACCGTGGGTAATAATAAGCAGCGCTCAGATACCTGAGGGTTTGTAGCGCTATATAAAAGCCTAATTATTATTATTACTTTATACTATGAGCCTACTGACCTTGACCAGCACAGAACACTTTGTGTCAATACTGTCCTGCTGGGATAACTAAGATGCACCACAACTACCTCTAAGGCTCGTATTACTGGCTTTATATTTTCTTTTCCAGTTAGGCTTTTACTCCTAGGGACGAGGGTGTATACTTAGGACTGTTCCCAAATGTCCTATTCACACCCCCCATGACACTGCATTGAGTGCCCTCTTTTGCAACAGGTCCTAGCTAGCACTCTTCCCTCAATCCATGTAAGCACAGTCCCCCCCTCCACCAGAGCGCCTCAAACACACAATTGGAGAGTCAGCCACCGACTTAGACGTCCTTATACACTGATAGCAGCTAGCTCTTCAGAACATGTTGGGCCAGTGTACTCAATTATCTCTGGTGTCCCTTAGGACACTTCTGACAAGCTTGTTTGATGCACTGTAAGATTGCATGTTGCATCTCATACGGCCAAGCTGTGACCACTCAGCCCAGAACGTCTGACTAATGCTCCATACTTACTTCAAATACGGCAGGCAGGCAGGCAGGCATGGATACGTCTCCATGACAACCGGCCTTGATAATGACAAAGCGCATGCGCAGGGACCAGGAACACTACCTTTGTGTGCAGCCGCCACAGAAGCCTGAGAGAACAGCTCCTTCAGAAGACAGACGCTTACTCTTGCAGCGCTGCTGAATTTATCCCTTCCTCATCCTTGCACGACTAATACTTTATCAAAAGGTAAACGCGCTTGGGAGATTCCCCTTTTTGGGGCCTCCCTCAGACTTTAACTCTCCGCACCCGGCATCGAGCAGGATGCCTCCTGCAACAGCAGAGCTTTACACCCCTTTGTGTGCTTTGTCATTTCAGGCACCACGCAGAGGCTAAATCAAACACAGAGCTATAATTTCCAGAATGCCACCTACCCTGGTCCCTTGAAATATTGCACCACAACTCTTAACTGGACAGCAAGCATCCATGAGAACCAGCTATAAAGGTATTTACACCTGGACAACCTGTTTTCGTACTTCTTAATGCTACTCTTAAGCTGCATTACCATACTACAACTTTATCATGATATTCTCCCTACAGACCAGCGCCAGCCTGGCCACACGGCGCATTCAAACCTTATGATAATCCACAATAGAAGGACCCTTTACCATGCCAGCCAGGGTCAATACCATCTTAAAGCCGTGCAAGACTGTCCCCCAAACGCCCTGCCCCCGATCCACTGCAGGTCAGTGCCTGTTTTATCCTTAAACTAACAAACCAGATTTAATATGGTTTGTTTTCCATTGTATGATACCCCCTTGACATGCATAGTTTTTCATTCGCAGCAGTTTTTATAATGTCTTTTTGTAATTATTTTCAAATCACTGCAAGAATTTTAGTCTCCTCTTCTTTTCTTCCCTTTCTCTGCTTTCTCTTTCTACTTAGAGAGACTATCCCAGAGGCCCAGAAGAAGGCTCATCAACTGGGACCTGAAACAACAGTGGACACAGCAAACAGCGAGCTCCCAAATCCACCACCATTTAGGGGATTCTAACCCCATGGCGTAGACCTACGTTTTGGTATTCTGATTCAGCATTAAGCTGACCTCCAGTCTGGTCCTCTTAGTTAGGAAACAGATACTAGGTCTGACTAAGTGAGCGGATATTAGCCTGTGTGTAGCCAGTGACTCTTCCTCTACTACACATAGGACCTAAGCACTGACTTGCTTAAATACACTAAGGAAATACTGGAGTCTTAGTTTCTTTTACTTTTTCAGAATTTAATTTCTGTTTGAATATATATGTGATTGACAAATATGATGTAATATTTGCCTGGTTTTACAACACACACGTGATTGGAGTAATGTAGGTCTTGTTCAACACCTCACTTGTGCCTAGACTAAGTTGTACAGCCTTACTGTTACAAAGTATGCACTGAGACGATCTTAGATGCTTGTCTACTAAACAGACAAAAAGATCTGCCAAACTAATAAAGCTGGACTATGAGTTAAATTGTTGCTCAATGTTATATGTATGGATTGAGTCCTCACACAAACAACTACGTCAAGGGACATCTAGCTTACTTCTTGAAGCAATGCTTGAAACTTAGTTGCAAATTATAATGGACATACTACTAATAATGCTGCTGCGAGAAAGACTTGTTTCACTGCCTCTCTTGCTTTCTGCTATTGCTGTGTACAGCTTTAAGAAATTCAAGCTCCACCACCTTTAAAAACTCATTTTCAGAGCGGAGCACGCGTGGAGTACCGAGCAGAGTACCAGTCTGCACCAGTCCGCGGCAGGTCGTGGGGGCGGAGGCCATTCATCTCCCGTCTAAGAGGTAGGCGGCAACCCCTCACTGCTATTTCTCGCCCGAACTCTTTCTGTGAAATCTGCGACTACTGCGAACTCTGACTTTCTCAAACATTTGGCCCCACCATGCCCCCTGCCCACCCTCAGTTGAGCGACCAATCCGAGCCTGCTCCCCCCTCTCCCTCCCTTCCCTCCCCGCCTCTTTTCCTCTCCCCCGCACCCTCCCCTGCTTTTTGCCTGTGCCCCGGGTCTCATGGAGGAAGATCCCGACCAACGACTTCTAAGAAGCCATGTGAAAAAAAACATGCAGACTTCAAACTCACCTCTTAGTCCAAATATCCCGCCAGACACAGCCACGACAAGAGGTTCGCTGGAATCTCTTGACCTTGCCCCCTCCCGAGGCGTACTGCTTCCCCTGTTGAAAACCAGCAGCAAGGGTCACACTTTTCCCCCACCCCTTCTGCTTGCCGGACCGGATCAAAAGAACTCTAATTATCTACCGGCATCAGGCGGCACTAAGGATCCACCGCCGCCATCTGCCGGGTCCTGCGAGCCACCGATCGACTCGACCACCCTGGGAGGCGGAGTACCTGGATCTGTTGCTGGAGCATGTGCGGACCCACTAGCCAACGCCATCCACCCCGTTACCGCCTTGGCGAGTGACCCATCCTGCGCAGGGATCGGAGGGTCCCGACAGGTGGTTTGAGGGCAGAGGCGCGGGTGACCGGAGTCAGCCAGCAGCCTCCGCAACTTTCATCACCTGTTTACACGCACAACTCCGATGGTTTCCGGATTCTCCCAGCACCATTAACCTTGCTGGAGTTGACCTCCGTGACACATCCCCACTTGGAGCCTCTGTCCCCTGCTCAGTGTGGCAACCTGCCAATCCCCTGTGAATTGAACCAAGACCTTGAGGAGAGCTCCGCTCAACAGACCATTAAGGCCATGTTGTACTCCGACCCGGGGGTTGCATTTGCTGAATCCGCCCGTGCTAGTCGCACCGCTCTCCCAGCCAACCAACCAGCTTCTCCTGCAGCGGCTCCTACACCCAGTGACCTCACTTCGCGGACAACACCACACCCTGCTGTGGATGCCTCACGGCCGCCTCTTCTTTCAGAGACAGCCAGGGGTGAAAACGCAGGCCCTGACCCCTACCTGGTTCATCAAAATCAAACTCTGCCCTCCAAACCCAGCTCAGAGTTAGACTCTGAGTCAGATCCTGACCATTGCCGCATAACGCCGGACAACAGCAACCAAAAACCAAATTTCCAGACATGCAAGAAAAGAACACTGTACCAAAAGAAAAGGCAAACCGCAACCTAAAATCCCACCGCCTCAATGGTCAAACAGTAAACCTCTCACCACAAAAAAAAACACAACAACAAAATCAAGAAGATTTTAATCCAAATGACAACAGACAGAATAAAAACACTGGTAGCCGACCACGTCCCATAAAGCGGGGCTCTGGGAAAATCTGCCTACCTACCACGCTGCGGTCAAACGCCCTGTTGAACTTTAAGACCCAAGGCAAAAGGAAACTATCGAATGATTCCGAACTTTCGGATGCAGAAATCCTGGAAGCAGTGGATGACACCCCACCTGCACCTAAATGTAGAAAAACTATCGGTGCCCAAGACTCTTAACCACCCAAAGCACGGATCGCCCCCAGACACAGTGGGCCCTCTCCAACCGGAAACTCAGTGTTCAGACACCATCATCGTAAGTCATCCAACAGACCGGCACATAGGGAAAATGCCATCACCGGACCCAAGGCTAGGGACCAGCACACTGGTTCCCCCATCTATTGTCACTCCCCCGACCGCTCAAGGAGTCTCGGACATTTTGGACCTACTGCAGTTAAAAGCTTATCCGCCAGAAACTGGAATGAGCCCTCAACCATGGGCCAAGGCGAAATACCACGAAACCCCCACTTCTTTCCAAGAGCCCTCAATACACTTGATTCTCCCTGGAGGTCCCGACTCTGATGCACGGAATTCCTCGCAAAGGCCAATAAATCCTTTGGAGATGGGTTGCCTCAGCTCCAGGCGTAGGCACTCAGTTGCGAACCCCTTACTATTAGAGTACAGGGACACTCCCCTGAAGAAGAGAAGACCTAACGACTTTCCTTCACCTAACCATAAAGAGTCGCCAAACAACAGAAAAGACATGACCACGATCATATCAGCAATAACTATAGCAATGGCTCCTTTCTGCAAACTCTACGAAACACTAGGTGACGCCTCAAGGGACAATACGTCAACCTTAGCAATCATTCAGTCTAAACTAACCTTTTTGGAAGGCTACATAACCGCCATTGAACTGAAGTACGACATCACTCAAAGGAAAAGGGACGTGTTGGACCCAACTGTGGATAAGCCCTTGGCCAGTCTCTTCCGTAAAGTCACACCACCAAAGACAGCGGAGAATAAATCAGCACAGACTGACGAAATTGCTCCTTTATTTCTCAACAAACCTAAACCAGCCACATCAGGAAGCGCAACAAAAGTGACTTCTACCCCCCTTCTCTCACTAAGTTCCGGACAGATCCAACACCTGGGCCAGGGTAAAAAGGTCCCAACAGTGGCCTTGAAGGACACACCTGGGGTGTCTACTCTCCAGTCCACCCTTCTGTAAACCCGATTTGACCAGGCAGGGCGTTCAGTCGCAAACATCTACGGGCAACCCAGATCCACCCATCAATCCGGCGGTCTCCGTGACTGACTTAACCCAGTCACCTAAATCAACGGCCGAATTCATGGACTCTAGCCTTCTATCTTCCATATCTCTCCACCTTGAACAAGAGCCACCTGTTCAAGGTAGCAATTCCAATGCTCCGCAGAAAACATCGAACTCCTCAAAAAATTCGGAGGACATACCCCGCGTCCCATCCAATCTTACGGCAGAACAAACTTCACAAAGACATCGGCTGGATGTACGCCCGAAAGTTTCCCCAACCGCTTCGCCTGATCCACGCCGCACACCTACCACTAGATCTCACTCACACGGATCTCCAGTCTCAGCAAAAATCAGACAGACTCTGACAGAGACAAACCCACCCGCCTTTTCAAAATTGAACAGATCTCCAGCAAAGACAAATTCATGATTTTGAACCGAAGAAGTGTGTTGAAAATAACATTTCTATAACCGGCCTAAAGAGATTGAAATTGGATGATTTCAAGCAGATTGAGCCATAGCACAGCGACAGCAAGGCCAAAGCCTACTTACACATCTACGCATCCGCAATCCATGACCTGCCCCGGCAAGCTGGTGAAGAGCTAAAATTATCAGGTCTCCATCTCTTTGAACTAAAACTTCCAGAACAAAAAAGTCATACTCGAGGAGCCCCTCCCACAAATAGAAGAAACCACGATCGTGGCTCCCCATACCGCCATATCACTCGAAGAGAAGAACTGAAGGCCCACTTCATAGACTTACCAGAGAAGACCAAGGAACGCCGTGAACCCGACAAGTTCCCCACTCGAACTGCAGTATGCGATCTTGACCCGGGACGTCCATCAGATAAACCCGACCGCCCTAATGCCGCCGACTCATCGGACGCACGTTGTACTCGAGGCCGACAAGAAAGAAGCAGGTACAGTCCAGCTAAACGCACTATGGACAGGCACCGGCCATATCAAAGAAGACAAAGTATGAGAGACTACTCTCCTCAGAGAAGACCACACAACTACAGAGCCTATCGGCACGTCTCGCCTTCTACGACACCTTTTGGATTCAGCGGCTACATCAAAAAAAAAAAATCATGACATCAGGTGGACCCTGGCACTGGATAAAAGAAGCCCTTAGCTCAAACCGATCCAGATAGCAACCACCAACTGAAGCCGACGAACTTTATCATAAAACTCTCACGTTGGCCTCATGGAACACTAGAGGACATGCCCATCTAGCTGACCCCAGCAGTGTGGACTTGGGTCAGTTCGACATTTTTTGTCTTCAAGGGACATGGCTTCAGGAGAAACCGTCAATGGACGGTTAGGAAATTGTGATTTCACCCGCCGCTAAAGGGCTGTTAGGCCAACACTCTGCTGGCCTCCTCATCGCCGTTCGGTCTGGTCAGAATCTAAAAATCATCAAGACTACGGCAAGATCCTACGGGGTGCTAGCTGTTCTTATCGAGTGTAACCGCTCTGTTGAAACTGCAAAGTCATCTACTAAGCTTTGCTCAACGACCTCTCTGGCGCTGATCACCACTTACTGGAACCCCCAAAGAACGGCGACAAGAAACTTCTGCCAGACCATGGCCGAAACCATCGACGCCATCCTTTTTTTTTTTTAAACTTTATTTTTTAACTTTTTGCTGTATCAAATAGGCAGTGCTCCAACAGGGAGCTGCCTAATGCAAGCCCCAACAACAGTCCTCCCCCCCCTCTACCGCCCAGCCCCGTGCCCACCATGACTTTGAATGCCGCTGTCCATTGTCTAAGTCAAATAGAAAGTCTTCCACGTTGTCCCTGTATATCTCCATCCTATGGTCTCTCGCTCTGGGGGCTTGGATTGTTCGAATCTGAAGCTTCAGCATTGTTCATCAGGTAAGTGATGTATGGGCCCCAGATGTCGGGAGGGCGCGCATGTAAGGGCAGGGTGCGGATGAATTCGGTGTCCATATCTTGGCAATATGTTATATCCTTTTCCCAGTCAGCTACCTTGGGGAGTGGGCCACAACCCCACGACATAGCAATTCTCCTTCATGCCAGCGCCATGAGGAGCGCTGCTAACTTGCGTAACGCTGGCTGTAGATATTTAGTGAGGCCGAGAAGCGGACTCAATGGTAGGGGGGTCACCTGCTCACCTATAATGTCGGATGTTATTTGTATAACGGAAGTCCAGAAGCGTTGGATACCAGGACATCCCCATGCCAGATGAAGAAAATCAGCGCTGGCAAATGTGCATCTCTCGCACTGGGCTGACGTTTCAGGGTGGTGTCTATGTTTCCTGACTGGAGTGTAGTATGTTTGGTGCACAAAGTTAAAGTGTATTAGCTTGAGTCGGGAATTTAACGCTACCTTCTGAGTCTGACGAAGAATGTAGGCCCAGTCTTCCTCACTAATCGGTTCTTGTAAGGCTGATTCCCACCTTTGTTTCACTTTAGGTTGGAGTTTCCGAGTGTCTCCCACCAGGGTTTTGTATAGAGTTGACACCAGTCTGCCCTCACCCTGCGCTAAAATGGTATTGTGTAGCAGATCCCAGGTGGGGGGTTGTTTAGGGAATGTGGGGAATAGCCCCTGGAGGGTGTGGCGAAGTCTGAAATAAAGGAAGACGTCTAGGGATGTGTTCCCTTCCCGGTCTTTTGCCATTTGGGGGGTCAGAAAGGTGCCCTCTGGGAAGAGGTCTCCCAACGATTTAATCCCTATTTTATCTATCCATAACAGGAATACTCTTTCGTTCGTGAGGGAAATGCCGGGGATGAATTTTATCGGCAGTAGGGGGGGAAAATCGTATAGCTACTCCGTATTCACCAGCAATCTTCTTCCATATTGCATATGTGGATAGGACTGTATTTAGTGTTTTATGCGGCACGGGAATGTGGCTTATTATGACTGCAGCAAGCAGGTCGGGGGAAGCCAGGGCTCTTTCCACTTGCACATGTGGTCTAATGTAGTGGGTTGAGTACCAATGGCTTAGGAATTGGGCCTGTGCCGCCCAGTAGTATTTTTCTATATCGGGGAGAGCTAGGCCCCCTTTTGATATTGGTAGAATAAGTGTGTTGTACGCCACCCGCGCTGGTTTCCCCGCCCATAATAATTCAAGGATCGCGCTCTTGATTTTTGATAAAAAGGATTTGGGGAGAAGTAGCGGGATATTTGTGAAAAGGTATAGAAGTTTGGGGAGAATGACCATTTTTGTCAGTGAGGTTCTGCCCCACAGCGTTAGTGGTAGAGATTTCCATCTTTGAATACGTTCTTTGTAATAACTGCAGTGTAACTACATAATTGTCTCTAAATATATCGTGGTGGCTTCGTGACATCTTAATCCCCAAATAGCGCACCTTCGAGTTTTCCCACTTGAACCCGTGGTCATCTGCAAACTCCAAAGTGCAAGGGGTCAGTGGGAACACTATCGATTTGGAATGATTGGTTTTGATGCCTGACATTAACCCGAATTTTATCACCTCTCGCATTACGGGATTAAGATTGGTTTGGGGATCGCTGATGAACAACATGACGTCGTCAGCGTATAGGGACCGAGCTTTATCCCTCGACCCAACTGCTCGGCTCGCAGTCTTGACGCCAGGGGTTCCATCACCAGGGCAAAGATAAGGGCCGAAAGTGGGCAACCCTGTCTCGTTCCGCGTTCCAGTGTGATCCCTGTGGATTTGGTGTTCCCTAGTGCGATGTATGAGCGTGGTTTGTTGTATAACAGAGCTACTAGCTTCAGGAAGAAGTTACCCAAACCCATCTGCCTTAGTGTAGCGAACATGAAGGGCCACTCGACTGAGTCAAACGCCTTCTCGGCATCCAATAATACCGCTATTGCCTGCTGCGTCGGGTCCAAGGCCTCAATGACGCCAAACAGTCTCCTGATGCCGTATGTTGTACTCCGCCCCGGGATGAACCCGGCCTGGTCACCCAGCACCAATGCCGGCATCAAGGGGAGCAATCTGGTTGCCAGGATTTTAGCTAGGATTTTGTTGTCTAGGTTGATCAATGAGATTGGCCTGTACGAAGCGCAGTTCTCTGTAGGCTTTCCAGCTTTGTGCAGCATCATTACGTTAGCCTCGCGCATCGTGGGAGGGAGTGTCCCCCGCTCCACCGCCTCCTCGTAGACTTGTAGAAGAAGGGGGGCCACCACCTCCACGTGCGCTTTGTAAAACTCGCCATTGAGTCCATCGGGACCGGGGGCCTTGGTGTTAGGCAGAGATTTGATTGCTGTCTGAATTTCTTCGAGCGATATGGGCGCGTTCAAGGGTTCACGCAGGTCCTGGCTCACCCAGTACAGTTCTGTGTCATTAAGGTACTCTTGTATCGCTACGGGATCTACTGCTCCTTTTGAACTGTACAGGTTTTGATAGAAGTCTCGGAAAACATTGGAGATCTCCTCCTCTGTGTAAACCCTCTGGCCTTGCGCATCTGCGATACATTCTCGTTACGTAGTTCTGCAGCAAATACGGCGTCCGTGAGCGAACCGGGCTTGAATCTCCAGTTGAGGCCAGGCACTGTTACGCCCGCCAGGGTGGCCTCCAATACAACCATCGAGTGGTCGGAGTAGGACCTTGGCAGGATATGGCACGCTCCCCATCTGAAAGGGCTATGGGAGGATGCCAGGATATAATCGATTCTGGAACTGGTGTTGTGTACCGCTGATCGGAAGGTGTAGTCCCTGCTGTCCCGGTTGTGTCTTCTCCACATATCAGATAGATTGAAGGCCTGACAAATCTCTCGAACCTGAGTGCTGGCCTTGGATGGGACTCCCGATGTGTTATGGGACTTGTCGAGCCTGGGATACAGTGTGGTATTGAGGTCTGCACCCCACACCACAGTCGTCGCGTTGGTCGCGTCCAAGTGGGACATTAGCCAGTTGAAATTATCAGGTCCGTCTGTGTTTGGTGCGTATGAGTTCACCACCACCACCTCCTTTCCTGCGATTATCCCCTTCACCATTAGGGCCCTCCCCTCCGTGTCTTTCTTTAACTCGATAAAGCTGAAATTAGTTCTCCTGTCGATCAGGATCGCAACACCCCTGGCGAATGAGGAATAGGATGAGAAGTACCGATGACATCCCCATGATCTGGCCCAGTGTTGTTCTGACGCGGGCAGCAGATGAGTCTCCTGGGGTATCGCTATGTTGATTTTGTGTCTCCGAAGATATTGAAGAATTCTCCTAATTTTCGTAGGCTGATTGCCACCACGGATGTTCCAGGTGGCGATTTTCAACGTTGCCGCTGCCATCTGGAGGGGTCCAGATCATCATGTCGAGACGAGACGGGATTGGCTGGAGTCGCTTTTCATAGAGGAGCAGGGAGGACGTGGCAATCGTTAGATGCATAGTTCTTCGTGTGACTGTCGTGGAACTGGGGTATGTGGGTTGTGGCGGTTTTGCTAAACTAACTTCCCTCCCCTGCACAGGCAACCCCCAACAAGCCCGTGAAAAACAAACCCATTTTAACCGTACAACCAGCATTGCTGTGCTCGGGGCGCAGGTGGCCCTCCAAGAGGGGGCTGGCTCCCTTCTTCGGATGCACTGTTGAACTGTGGTGGCCGCTACTAGTCAATCTTGAAGTCTCATGCAGCCGTTTTGGGTGTCCTATAGGCAAATCTTACGGCGGGTTTCTTCTTGGTCTGTCGCCCCTTTGCGGTCTTCCGTTGGCAGTAGCGGGTCTACATCCAGAGCGGTCCAGATAGTCGCTTGTCTCTTCTGGTGTATTAAAGAACTGGGTCCTGCCCTCGTGTTGAATACGGAGTTTGGCTGGGAAGAGCATGGAATATTGTATCTGGTTCTCTTGCAGTCTGCGCTTCACTGCCATAAACGATCTTCTCTGCACTTGGACCGCTTGGGAGAAGTCCGGGAAAACCTGGATCTTGTCGCCGTCGTACTGGAGGTCCCCTTTTTCCCTAGCCGCCCGTAGAATGGCATCTCGGTCCTTATAGTTAAGCAATCTCGCTATGATTGGGTGGGGATTAGCCCCGGGGATCGGTCTGGTGTTGGGGACTCGATGAGCTCTCTCCACGACGAACAGTTTGGACAGGATTTCTGTACCGAAAAGGTCCATGCATAACTTCTCAACGTAGTCTTCCATTTTCAGTAAGTAGTTGTTCCCTGGCTCCCACGATCCTGATGTTGTTGCGCCGCGAGCGGCCCTCCAAGTCTTCGTTTTTGGCGCTTACTGCTTTCATTTGTACTTCTAGGGAGGCCACTCGGGATGTTAGGGCCGCTGCACCGTCGTCGAGGTCGGACACTCTCTGCTCGACTGTGTCCAGTCTGTCAGCGTGTTTGTCCAGCCGGTGCTGGAGTAGGTCGACCTTGGAGGAGAGTGTGTCGAGTTTGCTTCCAAGACCTCCGATCCCGGCCTTAAGGTCAAGGAGGATTTCCCTGATGTCGAACCCTTGGGCCTCCTCTCCATCTTGGGCTGCGGCCTGGACGGGAGACTGCGCTCTGCTGTTCGAGGTGGTTGCTTTGGTCGCGGAGCTACCCTCGAAGTTCAGCTTTTTTTTTTAGATCTGTCCGTTTTCCTCGAGGACGCCATTGATGCTCGCGTTGCGGGGGCCAGGAGGCACCGGGAGGCTAACCAGGTGTCCCGGGGCGCTCAGTTTGTCGTTTCCTAGCGGTGTGGCTCTCAGGAGATCTTGCCGCTGAGCCGGTTCGGACCGAGCTGTACCACGCCTCCCCCGGCGAGGGAGCCGGGGATCCTCCCAGGGCGCGCGAGCGAGGGCACACGGGGCGCGCGTACCTGATCCTCGGCGGCGCCCAGGGAGCCCCTCGGCGTCCGTCTATGGTGGCCCTTCCAGGGCTCTGCAGGATTTCTTTTCCGTGTTCGCCAGCTCCGAGCGGCACCCCCGGGTCTCAGGCCTCCTCCGCCGCCGGTCTTTCCGCATCTGGCCTGCACCCGCGTCCCGTCCGCACGGGGAAGGGGGGGCTCTTCACCGTCGAGGAGACCAGATCCGGCGCTCGAGGGTCGACGGATGAATACCCCGTTCTGCTCGGGATCGTCTCGGCTACAATCTGGAGGCGGCTGCGGACAATTTGCGCACCACAGAAGCTTCGATTGATCAGGATTTCAGGGGAGCTCGGCGGAGCTCACAGGGAGGCCGCCATCTTGGACGGCTCTCTAGCGCCCTCTCCCATTGACGCCATCCTTATCGAATGGAATACCCCGTTCGTTATAATCTGCGGAAAATCAATGCAAAGTGCATTAATGCGAAAGACCACCCTCCAGATCCTGTCCGGTCCATGAATTCTAAACTCAGAGGACAAGCCTGGATGAATCTAATGTCAACAAGAAACCTACACAACACAGCATGGATTCTGGATGGGCATCAACACATCCTGACCTGGGAAAGAGGCCAGTCTGCTGCCACCCTTGACTACATCTTCGCCTCGCAAGCTATGTGCTCAGAAATCGCACACTTCCAGGCGGTCAAAACAGCGAGTGACCACAACATGCTCACATTAGCATGGTCCTCTGGCGCTCGAACGTCGAACTACTATTTATCCCAGGTCGAGTCCAACCCCCAACAAACTTGGCTCCGTCTGACAGCAGCCAGTGTTAGAACTGTAACTCAGGAGTATGCCGCAGAAGCTGATGCTCACCCGACTCCAGAGACAGCCTCGAGACCGAACTACCTGCCTCTGTTGATCAAGTACAAGAAATATCAGGCAATTGCAAAGGTCAATTCGAACACTAATAACTATACTTTTGACATGCGGATAGCAGATAAGAAAAAGGCACTAAGAAAACAAAAATGCAGCGCAAAAGCGGAACACACCCCGGCAGCGTGGGAACTGTAGAAAAAAGAACACCAAATCTACAAATGGTGGATCAGAACACGCAGGGCGGCTCTATACCAATGCGACGCAGAAGCCATGTTGACAGCACTCGCGACTAAAAAAACAGCTGACTTCTGGACTCTGATAAATAACTCTCAAGGTACCACAGCTACAAACATGATCAACTCAGTCACGGAATCGGCCTGGGTTAATTTCTTCACCGATCTCTTCGCCAGTCCGACGCCGCCCACAAACCTCTATTGGGAGACTACGCAAGCACCCTGGGTCGACCTCTCGGCAAAAGCAGAAATCAGAGTGGCGATTCAGAAGCTAAAACCATCAAGAGCTCCAGGCCCCGATGGCCTTACCAACATCGACTTGAAAAAACACCTCAATGAATGGACAACCTTTATCAGCTTTCTGTTCGAACACTGTCGAGCCAGCAGACAGATCCCACTTTCATGGTGTAAAGCCACAGTGATCCCAATCTACAAGAAAGGAAGCAGGGAAGACCTGGGCAACTATCGCCCAATGTTGGACATTATGGACAAATTGTTTGCATCTCTCCTCTTGGATCACTTCCAATGCTGGACGAAATTGGCCCCCTGCAGCAACCCTTTCCAGCTGGGCTTTAAGAAAAACGGCAGCACTACGGTGAATATCTTCATTCTTAGCATCATAAAGGCAAAAATAAAACAAGGTGCCCGACAGTCTACGCCGCGTTCATTGATCTTTCGCAGGCGTTCAACAAAGTTGACAGAATGCTACTATGGGGAAAGCTGAAACACTGGAGCTGCTCGGACGCCATTTTAAACCCCATAATCGTGCACCACACCAACACTACGCTCAGTGTTCGGTTGAACAGGCAAGGGTCCCTTTCCGCGGAAATCCAAGCACACAGAGGCATCAGGCAAGGCTGCCCGCTGGCCCCAGCACTCTTCGTCGCCTTCCTGGGGGACTTTAAAGACTCTGAAGCTTCCGTTCGTAGCTTTCCCCCCGAAGTTTGGAAACACTGCGCTCTCCCGCCTGCTCTATGCCGACGATATGATCCTTCTTGACCAGACTCCCATTGGTCTACAGCAGCAGTTGGACAATTTGGCTGAGTACATGGACTTCAACAACTTAAGCATAAACAAGTCCAAAACTAAAATCATGATTTTTTCCAAAAATCGTCCGCCACTGAAAAACACCAGCTCTTGGTCAGTGAACAAAGTTAGAATTGAAGTTGTTCCACACTTTAAATATCTTGGAGTTATCATCAATGGGACGCCTCGAGAGTCTAAAATGCAACAGCACCTCTGGGCCAAAGCCAAACATCTTCTACCTCCCTGGGAACTAGACACTAAATTTCTGTGAAGAAAATAACCATTTTCCCTTCCTTAGTTTTCTCTTGTAAAACAGAAGGTCAAAACTGGTAATATGGGAGCCAGCAAATATCTCACCTTGGTATTTAATTAGTTGAGCTCTCCATCCTGTTCTATACAGGGGGCTAGTTCTGAAGATGGGACACTGGATAACAGATTCTTTTGAAAGGGACTAAATGGCACTAAACAATGACATAAACCCTATGCTATTTGAACCTACAAGGGGCCAATAAGATGAGGTGTAATGCAAATGAAGAATTACAGAAAAAACTACCTCACTACACTACGGGACGGAAATAGGAAAACACCTTATCACTGAGCGTAATATGAATCTTAGCGTGACCAAAAATATCTGACTAGAAAATCAGCTTCCAAGACAAACTCCACAGGAAAGGGCGCGAACCCGCTAAAAACAACGTAATATCCTGACAATGCGTGAGGAATTCAAATACATTCATACACAACTTCAATGTATCTGATAAGGCAACAAAAACAGAGCAAATGCATTTGCATATATTAGGTGTACTTGCGTGAGAGAAAACTGCTACGAACTGAGAGATGAGGAGACCGCTATGACAGGACTTCAACTATGGACTGTGACTGAGCCGGGAACGGCAGCAACTGGAAAACACAGGAAGGGAGCTGATAATTCCATTCATTCCTTGAGTAACTTTAATTAGTTATCTGTGGACAAGGTATATTGAGCGGTGACAGGGAACGGAGGTACGCGGCGAGCGTTCAGTCTGAACTCAGACAAACAACGCGAAGCGTGAACCTCCTGAGGGGCGGGGCTTAAATAGCTGGCACATGAAAACAACTAGACCCGCTAACTAACTGACCAGAGGCGCCACCTAGCGGCCATTAAAGAAACTCAACCAACCATTAATATGGGGAGTTAGAATCAATAACTAGCTAGGGCAAATAAATTCCTTATGAACCTGCAACTCTTAGGACAAGTATGGGAAAATAAACTAACCTGTGGTCATGACAGTACCCCTCCTCAAAGGCTCTCCTCCCGGTTTATTGGGGTGATTCTGATGAAACCTTTTTAACAGTCTAGTGGCATGTATGTTTTCTTTAGGTTCCCAGGATCTATCTAAGGGACCGTAACCCTTCCAGTCAATCAGATGAAAAACCTTGTGCCTGACAATCTTGGAGTCTAAAATATCCTTCACTTCATATTCAGATTGATTGTCTTCAAACTCAACGGGAGCAGGAGCTGGTTCTAAACGAGTATCTGGCGTTACTGGTTTCAGTAAAGACACATGAAAGACTGGATGAATTTGCATCTTCCGAGGAAGGGTCAATTTCATTGCCACTGGGTTGATGATGGCTTCTATGGAGAACGGACCCAAAAATCGAGGAAGAAATTTCTTTGAACCTTTCAACATCAAATTTCTGGAGGATAGCCACACAGAGTCTCCGACTTGAAACCTAGGAGCTACACTTCGATGGCGGTCAGCAAACTTCTTCTGACTTTCCTTGGCTGCGGACAAGCTAGCTTGAGCCCTAGTGTGGGCCGTTGAGATGAATTCATGGAGAGTTTTCACAGCAGGCATCTCTAAAGGTTCTGGAGGGTCAAAGGCTGAAGTTCGAGGATGTTTGCCATGTAATGTATAGAATGGAGTAAGCCCAGTAGAGGAATGAGTTGAATTGTTGTAAGCATATTCTGCCACCCACAATATATCCAACCAAGAGTCTTCTGTTTGGTGAAGCATGCATCGTAAATACTGTTCTAAGGTCTGGTTGGTGCGCTCCGTCTGACCATCGGTTTGGGGATGATGGCTGGTGGATAGTCGAACATCAATCTTGGCCAGAGCACAACATTGCCTCCAAAATTTAGAAACAAATTGACTACCCCGGTCTGAGATTACAATGGAGGGAAAACCATGCGCCTTAGCAATATTCTCCAGAAATATCTTGGCCAATCCAGAAGCTGTCGGAAGTCCTTGGACTGCGATAAAATGTGTAATCTTAGAAAAGAAGTCAACCACCACTAGAATGGTGTCAAAACCCCTACATGGAGGAAGATCGGTAATAAAATCCATTGACACGGTATGCCAAGGACTCGGTGGTACATCCAAAGGTTGAAGAAGACCGGCCGGACTTTTCTTAGTATTCTTATTTTGTGCACAGGTTCCACAGGTTTGAATAAATTGAATGACATCTTTACGCCATGTAGGCCACCAGTAGTGTCTCTTGATTTTTTCCAAAGACTTTGTGACCCCTGGATGTCCCTCAATCAAGGAGCTATGGTAGTTAGCAATTACTTGTCTTCTCAATTCCTCAGTAGGTAGGTACAAGCGATTTTGATAATGCGGGATATCCTCCTGCAGGGTGAATTGATCGCCTCGATTTGTCCAGGTAAGCAGCTCTTCAGGAACCACATTCCTCTTGACTTCCTTCAGCAGTTCTTCATGAAAAGGGTCTGAAATGTTTAGCAATCCTAAAACCCTGTCTCCAGCAATGATGTTGTTTGGAACTTGGGGAACAAAGGTCTCATCTTCATTGCCAATCCGGGACAAGGCGTACTCTGCGAAGAATAAAGCCCATCGCAGTTGTCTAGCCGATTGGGCCTTGACTGAGTGGAGATACTGCAAGTTTCGGTGGTCAGTAAGGATGGTGACTGTGTGTTGGGCACCTAGCAAATAATGTCTCCATTCCTTTAAGGCGCACTTGATTGCCAACAGTTCCCTGTCTGTAATGGTATAATTTCGTTCTGCAACTGAAATTTTTTTCGACCAAAACGCCACTGGATGCAAAACCTGAGTCTGTGGATCTCGTTGAGACAAAACAGCCCCCATGGCAGCACTCGAGGCATCTGTCTCTACAATAAAAGGTAAGTCAGGACGAGGATGTCTCAAAATAGGAGCCTCAGTAAACTTGGACTTGAGAGTCTGAAAAGCAATGGTGGCCTCTGGTGTCCAGGCAAACTTCTGGTTCTTTTTAAGCAAAGACGTGATTGGATGAACCAACTGCGAGAAATTTTCCACAAATCTTCTATAGAAATTTGCAAAACCTAAAAAACTTTGGACTCCTTTCACCGAAGTTGGAACTGGCCATGAAAGAATTGCCTCTACCTTACGAACATCCATCTTCACTCCTTGAGAGGACAGCACAAACCCTAGAAACTCTACTTCAGGAACATGAAATGAACACTTTTCCATCTTCACAAAAAGGGAGTGCTCTCGCAATCTTTTCAAAACTGCTGAAACGTGATTCACATGCTCCGAGGGGGTTGCTGAAAAGATCAAGATATCGTCAATATATACTACTGCGCAGACATCGAGCAAATCTTTCAAAACGTCATTCATAAAGCGCTGAAATGCTGCTGGAGCATTGCATAACCCGAATGGCATGACTTGGTATTCGAAGAGGCCATACTTTGTGCGAAAAGCAGTCTTCCACTCGTCGCCTTCCTTCACTCGGATCAGGTGATATGCCCCTCTAAGATCCAGCTTGGTGAATATCTGAGATCCTTTAATTTGGTCCAACAAATTTGAAATGAGGGGAATAGGATATAGATTCTTGACAGTAATCTGGTTGAGTGCTCGGTAATCGATGCAAGTTCTGAGATCGCCTTCCTTTTTTGCAACAAAAAAAAGAGGCGAAGCAGCAGGAGACTTAGAGGGTCGGATGAAACCATTGGCTAAGTATTGGTCTAAGTATTTCTTTAGGTGAGCATCTTCTTTCTCCGTTAGTGAATAAATCCGACTACACGGAATTTCACTTCCAGGAAGAAGATCAATCTGACAATCATAGGGCCGATGTGGAGGAAGCTCCTCGGCCAATTTCTCTTCAAAGACGTCTCGAAATTCTGCATACTCGTGAGGTAGTAAGCCGATGATAACTAACGTTGATACAGAGACCTTCTCCATTAAACGGGAATCATCCTGGGTGTTTGTTTTACAGCAAGATTCTCTACACTCAGCAGCAAAGGTCAGAGACCGAGTTCGCCAATCAATCCTTGGGTTATGTTTCTCCAACCAGGGTAAGCCAAGTATAATTTGGAGTTGGGGAGCGCTAATAAGGTCGAACGTGATTCTCTCTTCATGTTTTCCCTGACAACACATAATAAGATTCTCCGTGCATTGAGTAACAGGACCTGAAGCCAAGGGCGTACCATCGACTGCCGATTCATTTTCAGCTTCATGCTTGTTCGTACGAGGAAAACCCATCCTAGTTGCCAAATCGATATCCATATAATTCCCAACTGCTCCACAATCGATGTAGGCTTGCAAAGTCTGCATTCTGGTGGGCTGTTTCGTACTGGATAAGGTAATGGGAAAAACAAAATGTGAGGGCACAAAACCTTTTTCCATGCTCGACAAGTTGACCTCTACACTTGTCGGGCACTGGAGTTTTCCGAACCCGAGTCCTTCTCGTCTGGGTTAACACCTCCTATAGGCTTCCTGGAAGGTTTAATAGGACACTCCTTGAGAAAATGACCAGCCTTCCCACAGTAAAGACACAACTGTTGTTGGCGTCTCTTGTCTCTTTCAGCTTGTGATATCGGTCCTCTGACGGCTCCCAACTGCATGGGTTCAACGGAACTCTCTGAACTGGTTCTCAACTGATTTTCCTTGGGGCGCACAAAATAAGTTCTGTTTTCTGAACGAGAGCGATCCATTCTTCTGTCTTGCAATCTTTGGTCAAGTTGTACCGTTAAATCAATGAATTCTGCAATTCCTTCTGGAGGATTCACCACCTGAGCCAGGACGTCCTTCAATTCATTACGTAATCCTCTCTGAAATAAGGTGGTTCTTTTCTCTGTGGGCCAATTTGTTTCTGCCACCAATGGTCCATTGCTGTTATAAGATATGTCGCTCAATAGTTTGAGTATGAACCCATTCAAATCTCTCTCCACTAAGTTGCTAAAACCTGTTTGACGTATTGATAGTATATTTGCCTCTCTGACCCACTTGGCCAAATGGTCCAGGAACAAGGAAGCAAATATCTTACAAAAAGAGTTGAAGAGGGCAGCTGGGCGAGGTGAATTATGATCGCCCTTTATAAAGATTTATTTATTCATGATTTACTTGTGAGGCGCTTATACAGCAAGTAAAATACAGTTTCAAAGCGCCCACAGGGCGAAGGGAAGGAACAAGGCAGTGAATTACAAAACACAATATTTAAGACCAGTGGGAGGAAAAAAGGAAAAAGGACAAACCTACTATGCCTTGCGAGTATTCAGAACATGCAAGTGCAGCCAGGAAGAGGGAGAGGGGGTAAGTGCAGGGGAGTCGAGCTTATGGGTGAGCCACAGATGAAGTGCTAGGATTGTTGAGTGGTACACAGCCTGGAGCTGCGTTAGGTTTAAGTGTGAACCTTCAGGGCGGAGGATGTGCCAATGCAAGTGCTGAGGGTATACAAGAGCTGGGCTGATTGGGAGGTTAGGGGCCCCGAGGATGCAAAAGGGCCCCGGACACCAATCACAGCACAACTGTGGGATTAGCAGAGGAGAGAGGAAGGTAAAGGGGAGGTAAAGAGCAAAGTCTTAAGGAACTTCCGTAATTTGAGAAAGTCCTGCTCAAGGGGGAGGCTGCTCCATAGGAGGGAGACAGCTGAGGAAAGCGAATGACCACCTACCCTGTTTAGCCAGAGGAAATGAGTGGTCTAGAGGGAGAGTATTTAGTAAGATAAAGTTGAAGATAGTGTGGTGCCTGGACCCAGATGGGCCTGTGGATGATGCAGAGGGATTTTAAATTAGTATGTGCAGCTACCGGGAGCCAGTGAAGACTTTTTAGGGCAGGAGAGATGCGGTGCCTGGGCTTAAGGCCAAGGATAAGTCTTGAAGCCCTATTCTTTATTAGCTGGAGGGGTCACATGGTGGAAGATGGTAGATCTAGGAGGAGGCTATTGCAATAGTCAAGCCTAGAGAGAACCAGGGCTCGGGTAACATTGAGCCACTGGGGGAAGTGGAAAAAAAGGGAGAATTCCTTTGAGAAGCAAGAGCTGAAAGTAGGACCTCTTGGCAATGTCCTCAGTGTGAGGGAGGAAGTAGAAAGGGAAGTCGAAGATGACTCCAAGGTTTGTGGCTTCAGAAGAAGGAGCAGGGGGGAGAGCCCAAAGAGGAAAGCCAGAGTGAAGGGAAGGAGGGAGCACGGGTCCTGATGGTAAGGGTCTCAATTTTACAGTCGTAGAGGCAGAGATCATTGGAGGTGCACCAGGCTGGATGGCAGATAGGCAGGCAGGGATGATAAAGGGTGCAGGAGGTTTGAAAAATATCTGTCTCGTCTGTGTAGCACTGGAAGTTGGAGAAGGAGGAGATGAGGCGTGCAAGCAGAGCAAGGTAGATGTTAAAGAGCCAAGAGGAGAAAAGGTGTCCACAATGACTTGGGAAGAGCAGTCAGTAAGGAAGGATGTCAGCCAGTCCAGTGCCCGTTCCGAGATACCAAGGGTATCCTTTGTATAAGGATGGAATGGCTGACTGTGTTAAAGGAAGAGGAGAAATCGAGAAGGATGAGGACAGCATTGCAGTCCAGAGACGAGAGCAGTCCTTTACGGATGTTCAGAAGACTAGTTTCCGTGCCTTTGGCTGCTCGGAATTCAGATTGATGGTCGTGGAGACCACCAACAAGTTTAGTGTGTGAGTTGAGTTGGGGTCAATATAACTTTTATATCATGTGTCTGGCAGTTTGCCTTCATGATATTTAGGGAAACCGGATGGAACCATTGTCCCCGTAAATTGCGATTTCTCAACAAAGCATTTGAGAAGCCACATTTTTGTTCAGCTTAATCTGGGTGATTCTAGTTAGCCGTCTCAGTTTAGGGTCTGCTTGCGGGCAGTTGGGCACTGGATGGGTGACAACTGGCTGAAGCTGAACAGTGACAAGATGGAAATCCCGGTGGTGGGATGTCCGCCCTCTGCTTCTCTCTGGTCATCCTCGTTCTGGCCCCCTTCACTGGGTCCCTTTCCTGCATCTGTCCTCAAGGATCGGGGGTCAAGAGTGCCTCTTCTCTTTTAATGGAGGCTCAGATTAGTGTTGTCTGCCAATCTGGCCACTGCCATCTTAGAATTCTGAGGAAAATCTTGCCTTTTCTCCCTGAGGCATTATATGCCCTTGTGTGGTGGCTTTGGTATTGAGCAGAATCGATTACTACAAATCACTTCATCTTGCTCAGACTAAATATTTAATACATTGTCTACAGCTCTAGCAAAATGTGGCTGCCAGGGTTGCCACTCGCACTCTTCTTTGGGTGTCTTATTTCCCCAGTGCTTCGCCAACTGCAGTGGCTTGCTGTTGAGAAACGGGGGGCCTTTAAATCACTCTACATTGTGAATCAAGCTTTTTATGGGAAAGGTACAGAGTATCTGCAGATGAAATGTCTACGTTATGTTCCTGGTAGGTGTCTAGGTCTCAAGACAAGTGTTCCCTCAAAGTTCCTCGTTTTAGATTAATGAAAACTGATGGCCGTACTATTTCTATTGCGACTGCAATTTATGGAACTCTATTCTGTACTTGCTCAGATCTATAACTAATCATTTAGAGCTGAGACACGCTCTAAAAACTTGTTTTAGCTCACTTTGGTTTATGTTGCAACCTTGCTGGTGGGTCCTGCCTAGCACCCATATACCTCTGCGCTTTATAAGTATGATCAACATAAAATCTGGGCCCATGAGTATTTGCTTTTTAGGATCTTTCTTTTTACGCCCTCCATGCTAAAAGACTCCTCCCAATTTGGCAGGCAGTCGTCTATAAAAAATCTTCGTGGTGGGCTCCTTGCTAAAAATACCTATGAAGTGGATGTTTTATTGCAATGTCCTGACACTGCACCCAACCCTATGCCTAGAAATTTAAATGAGCCTATTCCCTTCTCTGTAACTATGAACAGTATTTGAAAAGTTCATTGGTGGGGCCAAGAAAGTAGGGATGGGAAAACGGCACAATACGGGAGTTGGATCCCTGCTACGCTAGCCACCAGGTCACATAAGCTATTTGGACATTTGAATCTTTAACAATGACCAAATACATTCACTGAGTTTGAACTCCCAAGGTTTCCACAGCTTCCTTACTAAAGATTTTAACCCAGTAGACCTTACAAATTATCCAATAATTTTTCTGTGGAGGGGTGGTTAACTACTGTACCAACCTTCGACGGTTATCTTCCCGGGAGGATAGCTCAAGCGGCAATGTGCTTGCCTTGGAAGCAAGACGACACGAAGCAACACAGGTTTGATCCCTGTGTCCGCGCTTAGAAACCTCTGGGTATTAAGCGCGTTATCAATACGTAACTAAGACATATTCCTGTAACAGCGCCTCGATGCCCCCGGGCGGTGTGAGCGCTTTAAAAATGCAAATAAATAAAAAATATATTTGAAGAAGGCAAAAAAAGAGGCAGGGAACCTACTGATTGGCATAACATTTGGGGGTTCACAATAAGAGAATGACCCTCTGGAAATTATTCTATTTTAGCCATCAGTGTGGAAAAGGATTCTTTGAAACCTTGAATGCACTATAAACAGAACGCCAAAAGACAGAACCTTGGAAGGAATCATCATTGCAGGGATCTAAATTGTTTGTGCCCGGATTTAGATTGAAGGAGGATAAGTTTAGCCCCATTATATTTAGCAACTCAAATAGAAGGGGTTTAGCGTAGGCACAATTGATGGGTAGTTGGAATTTCTTAAAGTTAAATAGAAATGTAATAAGGGACATTCCAGCGCAGCCCACCTGAAGGAAGGACCTACCACTCGACAGACATGGAAATAAGGAAACAAAAGTAAAAAAATTGGATGAACCAGCATAGGATCAATATGAATCTAAGAGATGGAGCCAACATATTGGCAGTGATCTGCATTAGAAACACACACACTTTTGGGATTATACAAACAATATGGAGTGAAAAAGCAATATGATGCAAACAAATCCTATTGCAGAAATGTTGTGGTTGAAAAGAATGTTTCATACTGTCAATACGGTTAACATGTGTACATTTCGGAAATGTTACTCATTGTAGTCAAATCTGTAGTCTTAGTCCGAACTCCCCTTTCCTCCATATTATTGGAGCATCCTATGCAACAGGGGCAGGGTCTGCTACATAGCAGCATATTCTACATTTTTCCAGAAGATACCTACATGGGTGCACGAGCCAGTCACCGACAGAGCGCCTGCCCCGTACGCTCTGCCCAACCCTTAGTCCGATTACCTGGCAAGAGTTGCAGATTTATTAGTTGGGAAGGTGGGAGGGTGTATGGAGGAAAGGGTTGAGTAACCTTTTCGTGCCCTTATGTCCCTATCCCCTTTCCTCCATACTGTTGAGAAATTCAAGAGCATCACTAGAACTATATGGAAGTTTTTTGTTTCTTTACCACCTGTTTTTTCCTTTTTTACTTGGAAAAAAGGTTCTTTAGGATTACCTGCTCCAATACCATTATTCCTGGAATTGGAGTTCAGAGAACAGTGTTTGTGAAACAAATGGGTGGGGCTAGGTGACCGCCTGACAAAACACCAGCAGCGGTCCATGCCTCTAGAAGGCAATTTAAGCAGATTCTGACTTTAGAAGATGGGCATGGAGCCCCTTGGTGGGCTATTCCCTTTTGTCTTGTAGGCCTAAACAATCATTGTGACTAGGCACTGTGCTATTGTTGCCTTTGACGCTGCCGAAACGCGTGTCGCTCAACCAAAGGTTACAAAAAGTTACTTCATATTGACAACCCTTTTGTTGTCCTTTCCAAACACAAATTCAGGGACCAGCTACCTCCAAAATGTGCAGGGCCCTCACTGCCTATGTGATTGGTGCCATGAAAAAGCAGGTAAGGATAGCTCCTCGATATGTAAGCTGGAAATTTGGTTCTAAGAACCACCTTATTCTTGAGGTAAACTATGCATGGCAACTCTGCGCTCAGACCTTGCAACTCGCAAACCCATCAAGGTAATGTGATGGCCATCTTCAAGCTCACACAGCGCACACCAGTTGAGGCAATGGCCTCAAATGGTTTCATAAGTGCTGTGAGAACCAAATGCAGGCCCCATGAGGCCTCTTCCTGGGTGGATAGAGCCTCAACAGGCCATTGAAGTTTCTCTTTATAATTGGGACATTCAGGAAGACTGAATCAATCTTGTATTTAAGTAGGCCCCTACGGCAGCCAGGAAGGTCCTGCACGATTCTACATATACGATGCCCTGTGGTAAATACATAATAAAGGAAAGCATGTCATCCAGACCAGCCTTTAGTGGATTTATGCTGTTTTCTAGGCACCAGTGGTAGAATCGTACCCCCTAGTGATCTAGCTGTATATTACCTTGCGGCCCTAACGACTTCCATATTTCTGTCGACTAGACCTAGATAACTAAAAATGACGTCCTCCAGAACCAAGCCAGAAATGAAAGGATGAAGGGTCAGGGGTTTAGTTTAGTTTATTTACTTATATAGCGCGGCTAACTCAAGGGTATCTGGGCGCTTATACTTGAGTACAGAACATGTTACCAAATTACAATACACAGCATTACATAATTACAATATACATCATGTTACAATATATATTATTACAGTATTGCATATTTACAGTACAATCAGTATTCTTAGTGCACGATATAGCAACAAAATAGTCGCAATGAGAGATTAGCAAACACTTGTAGGCAGCCGACGTGGGTTACAGAACAAAGTCAGGACAAGCCAAATCAGACAGTGAGAGACAATTCTATACAGATATTTACAGTGTGCTGTGTAGGTGAGGGTGAGAAATTTGCTGACAACTGTGTTAGAGTGGATGCTGAGTGTTAGGGAAAATTCTCTGTTAAGGCTAATTTCCCAAACCTAGGGAGTCCCCCAGCAGCTTTGCTGGATTTTTGGGGTTTATTTTTTTTTCCTGCTAAGAGTGAGACTCTTTTCGTCCCACTCTTAGACATGATCTGAGATATCCTTTGACTTTGTAATGTGTTTTATGGGCTATGGGGTCTTTTACTCCATAGGGTTTCATGTGGTTTTTGGTAAGTGTGTTACACAGCACCCTCAGTGCAGTAACACCGGGGTGTCATAGTGACCCCCAAACATAGACTCCATTCCCTGGGACTCACTACTGTCTCCCAGGGCATGTAAAGTCACCATTGACTTTACTAGTCTTAAATTGTGAACAGAACCAGTACCAACCATCATATTGTGGAAGTACTGGTAGGGGTAATTAGATTGCCCCTGGGTCTGTTTTTCGAGGGGGCACTGTGCAGTCCCCCCTCGTCGAGTTTCTGGCTGGTGGCAGTGGTTACCACGCGAAATATTCCACCGGAATATTTCCTATGGGATTTTCCCATTCATTTTAAACACACCACTTTTTGGTGCAATGTTAAAGGATAGTTCCGGGACTTTTTTTTTATTGTCCCTACGTTCGGCCATGTGTTTTTAAGCATAAATCGGTAGATCGTAGAAAACTTTCCTATGGACCTTACCCGACTTTTCGTCCATTAACGCACTCGAAATCAGCCGCCATTTTCTGATAATCCTATCATTTCCCCCCATCGCCCTGGCTCACCTGCTTTTGCGGCACTAAATCAAATCCCCCGCCCCTGAGCCTGACATCAGCAGACGCGTACCGCCCATTTCCCAACGCCAAAGCACGTTTCTTGTCAACAATCGCTGCGCCTCAGCTAATGAAGTGTTGCCATGGAAATGGCAGGACGCCGCTTTCCTCAATAAGTATAAACACACCGTTTCACAACACACAGCAGCAGATTTTCGATTCCATTCCTCTCTCTGTGTTACTTTGAGTATTCTGTGACTCGTTTCTGTGCTCTGGTCAGCTACCTTCGCCGCTTCTAGGCCTTGTGAACACCTGTACCATCTCTGTAAATTATTTTACTTTCTTTACCACACAATGGCTACAATAATGCTGTATATGTACGAGCCCGAGTACACCGAGGAGGAACTACTGGAAAGGCAAGCACGCGAAAACGATGGGGATTCGGACGGCAGTTGGGAGGACCAGTCAACGGATGAAGAGCCTGGACCTTGTCGCATGGACGGCGTCTCCACCTGGTGCACGTGCAATCGGTGCGAGCTAATGCCAACTGAGGAGGAGAACTGCTGCTGCCGTGAAAATTCCGGGTGCTTGGCCTACATTTCGGAAGGCGAGCCAAGTCCGCAATGCATCACCGAGCTGCCAGAGTTCAGGGAAGCCTGCCTCTCACGGACCGTGTTGAGGATGATGATGGTGCTTATGCACGAACTTCGCGGCACTGTTCGTCCGCGTAATCCGAGTAACGAGTAAGTATACTCTGGTTGTGATGTCAGTGATGCCACTACTATTTCATGGTCGTCTCCCACATATAAAATTACATCTACATATCATTCGAACGCATGTAAATTGGTTCCATATTGTGCATTTTCTAGATAGAATTTTTTTCAAAGCAGAATGACATTTTTTTTTACCTGAATCGACATTGATAAGAAAGTTTTGTCGTTTTAATACAGTTTGCATCTTTCTTTTTCACAGGTGGTACAGGCTGGTGGCCTATCGTTGCTTCACTTGGTGGCTTCACGGGAGGCTCGGACATCACGTTCGGAGAGTAATACCTGCCTGTGCGGTACTTGCCATTAGACAACATTTCCCCAGCGACAGTGGACAATACCGCGGATTTTCCCTGGATGTGCTGCAACCGGAACTTTACAATGTGTAATGTTTATTATTTATGTTCAATTGAAATTAAGATCTAAAATAAAACCCAACATATATTTTAACAATGGTTGTTTTGATTTTTTAAATGAATCTAGTGTGTCTCCATCCCGGCCTTGCCTCCTCCCCCAAAAATACTTACCACACCACTTTGTTCAAGCGTTGGCAATAAAAGGCCGTTGGATTTTATTGATACAAAACATGGTTATAGGTAAATAATCAATATGGTTGATCATAATAAATCATCCTTTTGGGCACCGGGTACAGAGATGACCCCCTCTGGCCCGTGCCGTCTTGCCACCACAGGCCAGCCTGCTGCTGACTAACTGCCTAGGCATCCAGGGTCTCCAGGGTGAACTGCACCCATATATTCTCCTGGGAGGGTGAGGCATTTATAAACTCACCCCCCTGCCTTCCATGTACTAGATCCTGCAGCCTGCCTCTTACATGCAGTTAGATGGCCTCTCCTTGGTGAGGCCCTGCGGCAAACGAGTCTTGTCTGCACGACCACCGCCCCAATGCACCCCCCGCCCTATCAAAGGCAGTTCTCACCGGGGTACTTGTGCTGGCAAGTGGAGCAGTCAGGGAGCGATAAAGGCCAAGAGGTGCCAAAGACCATGTACACTTCAAAGTGGTCTATAGAGCATGGGTTGTTGTTCCCATGTCTACCTCCAGACCCCGTGTCTCCTGCCAAGCATCCCCCTCACGCTGGACGCCCCCCTGCAATCCACATAAGTGTGTCTCCATTCAGGAGTCTTCCTGTGTCTTGTCTGCACGACCACCGCCCCCAATCGACCCCCGCCCTATCAAAGGCAGTTCGCAGCGGGGTACTTGTGCTGGCAAGTGGAGCAGTCAGGGAGCGATAAAGGCCAAGAGGTGCCAAAGACCATGTACACTTCAAAGTGGTCTATAGAGCATGGGTTGTTGTTCCCATGTCTACCTCCAGACCCCGTGTCTCCTGCCAAGCATCCCCCCTCACGCTGGACGCCCCCCTGCAAACCGCATAATGCCACGACATATTCACGTCATTCATTCACAAACACACCCCTGTTTCGAATTCTTTATAACCCACTTCATATTTCTAATGAGAACTTCTTTGCGCTTTGCTAGTCAACCCGTGAAGGTGCTGGTTATCCGCTCTTCGTCTCTGTGAACTTCCGTGACCACTTCGAGGAAACTCGTCAGTTTGCAACCTGTGAACTGCTCCCTGTTCGACGACAAGAAACTACTCTGATCCCTGCATCCAACTGTTTGTTCGTCAAGGTAAGGCCATGTACCATAATCATTTTGCGTCCAATTTTTTAATTTATATCTATTTGCTAGTAGTCATCAAATTGCATCCATGTTTTCTTTTCGTTCAAGACAGTACATGCAAGGAACTAGTCACATGTTCTGAGTTTAGTCAAATTATTTTTCTATTTTTTTAAAGTTATTCAAATACTTATCCGCATGTGAATAACGTGTATAGTTCCAAGAACCAAAACGAACCTTGCATTGAACCTTTTATGTGTCATTTAATTTTTTAACACATTGGTATTCATAGAGAATTGTTGATCTTTACTTTTCAGAACTTTCCACAATGCCTGCCTGTTCCATTGGCGGTTGCCCTTCGAAGACCCATAATAAATCTGAAGGTACTATAATGCATGTTTTCCCTAAGACAATAGATCAGATAAGAGAATGGTTCCGATATTGCGGATATCCACCGTCTGAGCTTGAAAGTAGAGTCCTAGAAGTCTTTGCGGACAAGAGGGGTGATCGATACCGCATCTGCAGCAGGCACTTTAGCTCAGACATGTACTCCACATCATTGCTAATAAAGAAGAACACACCGCGAGCGAGGCGAAAATTGCTCCCAACTGCTATTCCCACTCTATTCGTCCACATCCCTCCACTGGTGAGTCAAGTTTACGGATTTAGCTCTCGGCCTTGCGGTAGTGTGTAGCATTAGCTAACAATAATTTCCCCATTTATGTATCCACTCAATATGAAGGCGGAAGATTCTCCATCCGTGTCGTTATTGCAGTCATCAGCCACTTCAAGCGCCTATCGGGTAATCTTACTTAGCTATTCTGCCACTGACTTGTTTTAGGCATGTAAATCAATAGTTTTAATTTATTGTGTAATTATTTTACCTAATGGTACACCCTTGTACTCGTCCTCTAGTCTTTGTTTTCAGTTATAATTATTGTTATCCAAAATAATGCAAGAACTGTCTTTCAGGGAGATGCTGAGGAGTCCAACGCATTGACGACAACCGTTGATGTCACTCAGATGCTCGAGGTACGTTTCCGGACAGTTCCATCGATGGAGATCATCAGATCTTGCATTCTTCTAGCGTGATTGTTACACACAATGTTTCTTTCGTTTTTAGCCATTGATATGTCCTTCTGTCGTCGCCCTCCTATGTGTCTTCTTTTTTCAATATTGTGTTCATTACTAATGAAAGTCCTATGTTTCAGGGAGTCGAAGGAGCATTAGTCCAAGAAGAAGGGGGAGCATGCAGTTACGGGTCGGCGCAACAGCTTGCAGAAGTGTGCACCGCAGTTACATCGTCCCTTGATGTTCTTATGCATTTCGAGGTATGGATACTGACAGTTCGATCAAGCGAAATCATATGACGTGATTACATCCGCTATACTTCCTTCTTTATTAACGCAAGTACTATGTTTCAGGGAGATGACGGAGCTTCTTCTACAAGAACATCACCCCTAGTAGTTGATGCAGATCTCTGGGTGGTGACACTTCCAACGATCGAGCAAATCGAATCATATTTAGATATCCGTTATTTATTTTAGACAACTGATCATTTGTGCAGGTCTATTTAGATGAGCCGTTGACGCCTGCACAAAGTTTATGTTCTTTTTAACAAAATAGAAAACCATACTAATGCAATTACTGTGTTTCAGGGAGTTACTGAAGCATCATCTTCAATAATTTCATCAATGGAAGTCTATGAGGAGCCCGAGGTATGGATCTTGACAGTTCCATCTAAGTAGATCAACAATGCGTGAATAATTGTCGTTTGAACGTTCTACACAAAGCGTTCATTCGTGTTTTGCTATTGAGATGTACGTGGGTATTGGTCCCCAAGTACATTTTGTGTTTTCAATATTATTATACATACTAATGAAAGTTCTATGTTTCAGGGAGTCGATGGAGCGTCAGTGCGTGATGGATGTGCTTATCATGAAAATATAGTCGTTGCAGCGCAAGAGGAAGTGGAGACATGCACACACGAGTCGGAGCAACAGCGTCCTGATGTTGAAGTTCGAGGCAAGAAAGTTTCAAAGAAAAGAAAGCAAAAGAAGGTTAGTGTCCTGGTCACTATATTATGTTGTTTTTCACTGTTAATAGTTCAATACTGTAAGTTGTGTTTAAACTGAACATCCCTTTTCCAATCTGTCCTCTAGTTGCGAGTGGGTGTACGAACTAGATCTACACAGACAGTGAAGCGAACGAGAGATGTTGCTTGTCAAACCTTTTGCCAGGGACTTGAGACTGGAGATGCATCGTGCCAATGGGAAGAATATGAAGTGATTGACAACGGAGCTATACCAGCACCAGCCATTGATAGTGAATGTCCTCCTGGTAGTTCGGATGCAGTCGGAGATCAATTCACAGAATCCACACCCGCAAAAACTAAGACCGCGAGAAAGTTGAAGAAATTGTTTTATTCACCCATCGCCGGAGAAGGAACAGATGTTGCTATGGAAGAGAATGAAGTGGACGACAATGAAACACCATCAATATCACTGAACATAGCGGAAGACGATATCAGAGATTCTACCTTTCATGTGAGTGACATGTCCTCAACGTTACAGGCCGAACCAGCTGGGATGCAGAGTGACAGTATAAGGAAAGAGGCCAAATTCATTGTATTCGATAGTTGTTTGATTGATATTATTCGGATGAAATGTGGGCATTCGGTTGGTGGAGAAGTATGTGGGGAGCCATTGATTAATGTGACTTGTGCAATTCGAGGCACTAACCTTAAAATACATGCCACCTGTACAAAATATCATCCTTTTTCATGGTCTGCACAACCCATGCTGGGGCAACTGCCAGCAGGCAATCTACTTTGTGCAGCGGCTGCACTTTTTAGTGGTTCAAGTTTTAAAAAGTTAGAGTCTTTCTTTCAGTTTGTGGGAATCCATTTCATTGCGAAAACTCAGTTCTACAAATACCAAGGCGATTATCTATTTCCAGCCATTAGCGAAGCTTGGAGAATGGAAAAAATGTCTATTGATAGTACATTCGCGGGCAAACGGTTCAGGCTAGCCGGTGATGGACAGTGCGACAGCCCAGGATTTTCAGCCAAGTACTGCACCTACCACTTTCAGGACATGGAAAGTAAGAAAATTGTGAGTTCGGTGGTCGTGCAGGTGTCACAAAGTACATCCTCAGTGGCCATGGAGAAAGTTGGCTTTGTAGCATCATTGCAAGAACTACAATCGCGGGGAATGGTGATCGACCTGATAGCCACGGACAGACACGTTTCAATTGCCAAGACAATGAGAGAAGAGTACAAAAATATAAATCACCAATTTGACGTATGGCATCTTGCAAAAACAATCAATAAAAAAATGTCGGCTGCAGGTAAAAAAAAGATATGCAAGGTATTTCACAGTGGTCCAAGTCAATCAGCAACCATCTTTGGTGGAGCTCAAAAACATGTGGAGGGTCGTTGGAAATTCTACTGGAAAAATGGCGGTCAGTAATGCTACACTGTAGCAACGTTCACCGCTGGACCACAAACCAACATTTCCACAATTGTGAACATGGCCATTTGTCCACAGAGGAGGCACGGAAGAAGAAGTGGTTGATTCCTTCATCACCCACTCACAATGCCATTGAAAAGATTGTATTTGATAAAACTATAACAAGAGATTTGAGGGGACTCACGGAATTCTGCCACACAGGAGATTTAGAGGGGTTCCACAATATGTGCCTAAAGTACAGGCCAAAACGATTGCATTTTGGCATGGAGGGCATGATAGATCGGACTCTTCTAGCGGTCTTGGCACATAACCATAATGTTGGCCGTCAACAAAGTAGGACGACCAGAACTTTAGGGACGCTTCGCTACAATAAGGCCTTCACTAAAAGAAGTAAACAATGGGTGATCAAACCAGTGTTTGAGGATATGCAATATGAGTTTATTGAGAGACTTATTGTTGATGTCCTAGATAGGCACATACATGGAGTTGTGAACAAACCTGTGCAGGGGACAACTGCATTGCCACCCAACATTGCCTCTGTTCCATGTCCACCTAAAGCAGAGCTCATTGAGAAATAAACATCACGGTTTAAATGATTGTAATTTGATTGTCTGTTCTCTCGAGTCTCCTCATGTTGCAGGCCCATTGAATATGTGTATCTATGTAATGTGTAAATAAAAGTGATTGCTCAGTGTACATGCAATGTGTCTCTCCACCCTTGCCCCTCCCTTCACCGTGCAGTTGTGCGAACCACCCGGGTGTCACCTGTGACTTTGCTCTGGAGTCTCCTCATGTCGCAGGCCCATTGAATATGTGTAGCTATGTATTGTGTAAATAAAAGTGATTGCTCAGTGTACATGCAATGTGTCTATCCAACCTTGTTCATTTGCGCATTAAATTAAACCAAACAGTAATATAAATCATTTTTCAAAAAATATAGAATGTCTCCGTATTTATGGTTCTCTGGGGCTGCAAATGCACGCAGACAAAATGCAAAGATGGAGTGTAAATTTCAAGTCCTGTGAGATGGCCTTACACTGAATGTAGCTAACTAGGAATGTGTGCTCGTTCAAAGTGAAGGTCAGCTGCTTTGATTTTTTGCTCGGGTGCCGGAATGGCCCACGACTCAGTATAAGGTTCTATTGTTATTTGACCTCGACAGGCCGGGTCCATCCCGAAAGACTTCTTTTTGGGGGTGTGGTGCAATAACGTAAACGATAATGAATATAATTTCAGAAACGAAAGCCATTTAATGTTCGTTCATTAGAAGAAATAACGTCGGCATAGAAGGAGTGGTATTTCGGGGCTGCCCTACGCACAGACACAATGGAAAATGCAAATATAATGTAAGTAACTCTTTAGATTAGTTTATACCGCAATTTAATTACTATACAGTAGCTTTAAAGACAGGTTAAGTTGTACTTGTTCGTTTTGTGTGGCATATTGTTTTGTACCGCGCACTATCTTGAGGAGAACCATCTCCTTTTACGGAAGCACCTCAAAACCTTCCGGTTTGCTTTTGCTTTCTCTCTCCCTCTCCCCTGCTACAACTGGTCCACTGTCTGCGACCTCGGTCCTGGGCCCTTCCACTCTCCACTTGCACTGCCTCCCTGTCAACCCCTGCACTGGGGGACTGTCTCAGTATCCTACAGCCCCCCCTTGACGTATAATACCCAGTTGCACTGTCCTAGCTATGAAATAATTTCCCGACCTAATATATAAAATGAATAAATTAATAAAGATCTGATGGTGAGACTAATTTCATTTTTTATGTTTTTAAAACAGGTACATCCTTCATTATTGTCTGTGTCACGAGTACCAGACACCGGCGGATGGCTTTTACAACCGCCAGTTGCTTCTCCGCGTGAACAACGTTACCACCCTGACCATTTTATGGGACGATCGCCAAGTACAAGTATGCCCTTACGCGGTACTAACGGCTAGATACAACATACAGACCGTTGTGGTGGCCTAGTGCCTCGTTGTTGGAACAGCCATGCGATTATCAGTGCGACCGAAGAGCTTATTTTATCGTAAACCAACACCCTGTGTACTGCACACGAACATCGCTTGCCTCAAGACGAACTATTTTGGATCGACAGCAAAGAAAAATGCAAATCGCTGAATATTCTCTAAACCTTTGATGTCCAATAAATGTACTTTGCCAAATGTACAATCTTGCCGTTTGCTTTTAAACCACAGTTTCATATTCCGAATTGTGGCGCTGTATTGTGAGATGATCTAAGACCCTGTGTACAGCAAAGGAACATCGCGTGCCTCAAAACGAACTTTTTGGAACGTGAGCAAATAAAAATGCAAATCGCTGAATATTCTCTAAACATTTGATGTCAAATAAATGTACTTTACCAAATTTACAATCTTGCGGTTTGATTTAAATGTACAGTTTCATATTCCGAATTGTGGCGCGCTGTGTTGTGAGCTGATCTGTGTTGGTTTCCGGGTTCTGTGTGGAGTCGCGTAGAAGACGCCTGGGCGCGTTTGCCTACGCAGCACAGTCACGTCACGGATAGAGGCGGGGAATATGAATGTTTTGATAAAGTCTGTTTCAGGGGCGGGGGATTTGATTTAGTGCCGCAAAAGCAGGTGAGCCAGGGCGATGGGGGGAAATGATATGATTATCAGAAAATGGCGGCTGATTTCGAGTGCGTTAATGGACGAAAAGTCGGGTAAGGTCCATAGGAAAGTTTTCTACGATCTACCGATTTATGCTTAAAAACACATGGCCGAACCGTAGGGACAATAAAAAAAAAGTCCCGGAACTATCCTTTAAAGATACCGCTGGGTTATTTTTTTTAATATTTATTCCTCGGTTGGGTCTTTTTGCCAGGACTCGGTTTTAAAATGGCATTTGTGTTCTCTTCTGTGACTCCAACCCAAGTCTAGCCCTTTGTTCCACTTTTTGGCGGGCTTCTCCACAGAAGCCTCCAAAAGTGGTGCCACTCTGTGTCTACAGGATGTGTGGGAGGGGGGTTTAGGCACCCTGGACTGAGTTGCCTCGGCAACTCAAGTCGCAGTCTTGTGTGATTGGCCCAGTGGTGAGCCACCCAGCTCACCACTTAGCATGTTTGAGTGACAGCTAGGACTGATGAATGGGGGTTTTCTGCATAAAAGCAGGGTTTTGGGGACTGGAACTTCAGAAGTCGCCACAGGACCAAAGAATCCAAAGAGGGAGAAGCAGAGCCGACCTGCAACGACGACACCATCGGTGGAGCCCTGCTGAACCGTCTCACCACTTCCCAATGACAGAGAAGATCTTCATCCCGGAGAGTCTTCTTCCTCTGAGCTGGTGGGGATAACCAGTTCACCCTCTTTTTCGCCTTCCTGGATCGTCCCGTGGTCGAATCGCCCGTGCCAAGCACCCCGGCGGCCGGACAGCCACGCTTCATAACTACCGCGAATAAAAGGGGAGTACACCTTTTAACCCGGGAAACTCCGCGGCTGGTTTCTTCGCTGGCAGTGCAACGACCTCCAGCTTTCCTCCACGTCGAGATCTCCTCTTCCCCTAGACGAAGCACCGACTTGCACCCGCTGCCAGGAACAACTGCCCCCGCTGGAGCTTTCACACCATTTCAGGTACTGAGTCCCGCCTGGTCTCCCTTGCCACTGTTCAAGGTGTCCCGTAAATCCTTGACTTTCTATCCTGGGATGACCTGGGACCTACTAACTAACTTTTCCTAACTTGAGCCAACCCTTTTTGAACTCTTTGCAACGACTCTTAAAAAGTACTATTCAACCGTGTGATCTTGGACACATTCCGCCTTGCTCTCTTCAAGAGTGGGCCTGGCCTATGACTTTCTTGCTCTTCAGTAGACTCTGCCTTTTCTGACTTGCTCTGGTTCTCCTAAAGTGTTGGTATTGTGAATGTTCCTAATTCTGCCTTTTTCCCTCCCTTTTTAATTAACTTATTGGAGTGCCATCTTAGGTTAAGCGCTCACCTCTGTCTGAAAATAAATGGTGTTTGTTCAATAAGTGATCAGGGATGTATATATATTAATAGTGACTGTGTTTTAAACTTGCTTGCCATATTAGTGTTAGTGTATATTACAAGGTGTGTTTTTAAATAAATAATTATATACTTTTATACCCAAACTCTGGTCAGTGTTTGCTTGTGCTATTGTATTTTGGTACCTATCTTGTATACTCTATATACTGTCTAACTCTTCTTGAGAGAAGTCTGGCTGCTCAGCCACAGCTACCAGGTAAATCTGGGTGGTACAGACTGCTACCAATTGGGTTTACTGCCAACACCTGTAGTCTTAAGCCTTTTTCAGTGGTCCCTAAGGGAACTGCACAGGTTTCTGTCTAACACGGAGCGAAGAGCCAGTCTTATACTTTAGCTCTAAAGGCCCCAAAGGAAGGTTCAGCTCCTATGGCTGGAGGGATTGAGTTCCAACATTTGGCCGCTAACACAGGGAAGCTGGAACCTCCTGCCGTTTTCAGATTGTGTTACGGGATGTTGAGGCGGTTGAGTTAGAAGGATCTAATGGGTTTGTTCGACTGATTCGTTGAGAATTTGTCTGCCTGGTATTTTGAGGCTGTGTTTGAGAGGCATTTATGCGTGATGACTAGTGAACAAAGTGTGATTCTGTCACGCACGGGTAGCCAGAGTGCGTCCCGTCTAAAGGTTGAGATACGATTAGAGCATGGGATATTCAGTGCCGATCTAAGGGCATTATTCTGGAGTACTTGTAGTCTATTTAAGTTCTGTGCCGAGGAGCTTAGGAATAGGGTGTTGCAATAATCCAGCTTCGAGAGGATCAGTGCTCTGGCTAGCAAAATGGAACTGTTGGTCGATAAGTAGGGTTTGCATGCATTTATAAGTTTGTTGGTATAGGCTGTAGTTGAGGCTGTGGTGTTGACTTGTTTTTTGAGAGATAAAGTGGAGTCTAGGTAAACCCCTAGCGTTTTGACCTCGCTAGCAACTTTGATGGTTTTTCCATCAATGTTAAAGGCCTTGTAACGTTTATCTAAAATTGTTAAGTCGACTTGTGAGCCGATGATCAGAAGTTCAGTCTTATCGTTGTTTAGACAAAGTCTGTGGGCAGCAATCCAGGCTTGAATCTCAAGGTAGATGTCGTTTATCATTTTGGAGTCTTTAACATAGCAACTAGAGAGCATGATGTGGGCCTGGGTTTCATCAGCATAATTAGTGTAGGTGACACCTAGGTTATCAGGATGATCAAAGAGGAGCTTTGTAAAAATGTTAGAGCCTAGGCGATACGCATGATCCCTGCAGGACTCCACAGTAGATAGGTACTGGGGGAGCAGACGCTGAGGGTGCTACGACCCTGGTTCTTCTATTTGGGAGGAAAGATTGTATTGAGCTGGCAGCATTCGGTGAGAAGGCTGCAGCTGAGGATAGATGTTTGGTAAGGATCCAATGGTCAACAAGATAGAACGCTGCAGAGAGGTCTAATAGAAGGAGGATGGCCAGCTTGCCCTTGTCTTTGGTTTCAACCATCTTGATTTTTAGGTCTAGGAGAGTGGTTTCGGTGCTGTGTCTTGTCTGAAACCGGACTGACTAAAGTCTAATAGATCATTATCTTCCAAGTGCGTTTGAATTTGGGGATAAGCAGCTCGATCTAATATTTTGAAGAGAAATGGCACGGTTATTATGGGTCTGTAATTGGTCTGTGTATTGGGGTCTAGGTTGGGTTTTTTGAGAAGCAGCATGACCCAGGCCTCTTTTAGGTTATTGGGGACTGTGCAGCTTTTGAAGGAGTTAATTAAGGCTGTTATGAAAGGTGCTAGTTCGCTTGCTCCATCCTTAATGATCGGGGCTGGGCATATATCTCCCTGACAGTTGGAGGGTTTGAGACCCAAGATGAAGTTTTCTACTTCTTTGGTGGTGACTGGAGAGAAGTGGAAAGGGGTGTACGATGGGCCTTGAGGATCGGGTAGTTTGTGGTTGTTGGCACTCATGGCTAGGCAGTTTTTTTTGTTTCAATTTTGGCTTGTAATAAGGATATTTTGTCTGAGAGAGCCTTCTGAATATTTGCACACCAAGCTAAGTCTTTCAAGCAGATTTCTGAGGGCGGTGCGGGTGAATAGTTCCCTCAGTATGGTAAAGAGTTATTTTGTGCTTGACTTGGCAATCTGAATTCTATCGTTATAGATTTCTCTTATGGTGCAGAGAATAGCTGCTTTGTAGGTAGTAGCGGCCGTGGTGAATTTCTCTTTGTTGGTGACGTTTTTTTCCAGATAGTTTCAGAGGATCTCTTAGTATTGCAGTTTTAGGTCAGCTGTAAAGAATTTATTTAGGTGGGCTGATGGTTTAGCATTTCTAAGGTTTAGTGGTGCAATTTTGTTTAGTGCTGTTTCCAGGGTGGTATTATACATTTCGACCAGCATTGAGGGGTCCTTATCTGAATTGTATGGTATGCTGACAGGCGGTAGTAGGGGCTGTAAGTTCTAAGATGTCAAGAGTTATGTTATGCTCATTTCTGGACAGGGTTTGAGGTGCTATGGTTGAGCTGAATTGTGAGATGGTGTTTGAGAATAGTGGCATTCACATCTTTAGGGTCGTAGAGGCCCAAGTTCAAATCTCCCAGCAGGATGATTTGTGAGCCTGTTTAGTGTTTTGTGTCAGAAGGAATGAAATGTCTTCCTCAAAGGAGGAGATGGGAGGCCTATAGATAAAATGGAGTGGTATGGTACGGGTGGCGGTGAGTGGGAGTTCAACTAAAAGGAGTTCCGCTGAAGGGAGGGGAGTGCTTGTGAATTCTCTCCAAGGCAGAGTTGCGATTTGGCTATGAAACCAAGGGACCATCTGCTCTGATAATTGTATAGTTGTCCGGAAAGGCTAACGCTAGGGAAGGACCTGCAGCTGGGAATAACCAGGTTTCTGATTTGGCCAGGAAGTCTGGTTGGTTAGTGGAGATTAAATCTGCAATGTTGTGAGCATGGGCAACCAGGGAGCGAGCATTGATAAGAGCTCCTTTGATGGTTGGTATGTCTGGAGGTGATATTGTGGTGAGGAGACTGTGGGTAAGGGTGAGTTATCGATGGAGAGGGGGGGCGCAGTGATGGCGTTAGTGATCTGTGCCATTGTTGGATCTCACGCTATCCTGTTGACTGACGGGGCTCGTTTTTATCTTGAGTAAGAAGCGAGATCCCAGTCTTGCATTCCTCCTAATAAGAGAACAAGAGACAAGTGGCGTTGGTGCGGAGGCGTAGCGATGGATCCATCCCACTGGGTTGAGTGGACAAGAGGCACTGGGGGAGGATGGCAAGATAGAGCCAGCAGGCGGTATGTCGGATTGGATGGGAGTTAGGAACTTTGTTGGTGTAATGGTATGGAATAAGGGTAGAAGGGTAGCCATGGTGAGCGTTACTCTACGTAGAGTGGCCATTTGGACAAGGGTGAGGAGTACAGAACTTGTGGTTCCTATAATGCTACACAGGTCTGGTATAAGTGAGGGCACCCAACGATCAACTTGAAGCAGTCTTGTAGGAGAGTGTAGAGCGATGCTAGGCCAGATAGTCAACACAATAGTCTTGGGATGAGATGCTAAGCGTGGTGGGTAGCACTATAGGCAAGGCGTAGCCGTCTGGGCTAAGTATCAGGATATAGTGGGTGCTAATGGTAAGGTATTAGACTAGGTACACTAATATCGCCCCCTTGATGCTGCATCCATGGCATCCAACGCCTGAACATCGAGGCCCGATAGCCACATTTTCTGGGGCCGATTCGAGGTATATTAAAAGGCAGAAGTTCTTCCACTGTTTCAGCTTGTACAACACTTGTCAGCAAGGTGAAGGCATCTTCCTGCCTCAGCGAAGCGGAATGTGTCCCCTTTTGATGGCTCTCCCTCACCCTTGCATGATGTGTACATGGAACATTTCTTTTTCTGCTGCATCTCGGAAAAACGTTGAGTAGTGGTGTCATCCAAGTTCTGAAAATCTGGGTCAACATTTCCCCAGGCAGCTCAGACTTGGGGGGGAAGAGGGGGGGTGGTGGTGGTGCTGTGAGACCAACGGCTTAATGCATCTTCTGCACTAATAAATTCCTCCCCAGCCAGATGGAAGGGTAGTAGAAGATCAAGTTTTGGAGATACCACATTTTCAGGGCTAACCAACAAGGCGGGTGATCTTGTGCCACCCTGTTTGTCCAAGTAAAACATGACAGTGGTATTGTCAGTGTACACTAGTACCCAATGACCGTGCAGATGCAAGAGGAAAGTTGTAGCATGGTAAAGGACTTAAAACAATATGAGATTTACATGGCAAAGCCGATCTTCAGAGCGCCAGAGGTCGAGGACCTCCCACCGTTCCATGAGATTTACATGGCAAAGCCGATCTTCAGAGCTCCAGAGGTCGAGGACCTCCCACCGTTCCATGATCACTCCCCACCCTGAGAGACTTGACTCCGTGGAGAGAGTCTTGGTAGTGGGTGCAGACAAAAAGGGAACTCCTCTGAATGGGTTCTCCTCTCACATCCAATATTTAAGATTTGGAAGTATAGGGCCTGGGAATTTGTATCAGATTGAACTCTGTATTCTGTGATCAGTTTGCTGTGAGGTGAAGCAGTGTCAGTCTCATGTGCATCCTGGCATGGGAAACAACCATGACACAGGAAGCCATTAGACGTTGACATTTTATTGCCGGGTAATGTGCGCTACAAGGGAATTCCTTGCACGCCAAGAGTAGCCGCAAGATACTTTCAATTGGGAAGTAGAATTTCCCCTGAACACAATCCCAAATTAGGCTGATTGTAGTTTGTGCTGGGGTGAGTGTTGAATTTTCAAGATGGGTGGTGCAGCCGAGCGTTAATGCCAGCAGGATGTCAGTTGAATGACTCAAGCACCCATTTGGGAGTGGCGGCACAAATCAACAAGTCATCCAAGTACGGATATTTGTGGATCCATTGGACACAGGTCTGACATGACCGTGTACATACATTTGGTGAACACTCTTGGCACTGAGCTCAGGCCAAAGGGTTATACTTTGTACTTGAAGAGGAAGTTTTGAATTGAAAAACAGGGACTTCCGTATTACATATCAGAATATGCAAATAGCAGGGGTAAAAACAAGGTGCAAGCTACTAATGTGAGGAGCCAGGAATTTGACACAGGCACAGAGCTTATAGTTGTGGCTATCAACTGTTATTCAAATTAAAAAGGAGGTTGGAAAATGCTTCGCTATCCCTATTCTAGGAGGTGTTTCTCTAACTCAGCCAAAACTAAGTTTATCCATGTCAAGATGTCAAAAGTAAAAATGTCCTGTGTCCGAAATACTATTCTGGATCTCACATTCTAAATTAATTCAAAAGGTGAAAAGGGGTACTGTCTTTGGCCTTGGAAGTGCACAAAGTGTTCAAGTTCAAAAGGAAAGTTAACTCCAACACAGAAATTCCCAATGGATAAAGTTCACAGTTCCAGAGGATTGCTCCCTCGCCCAGGTTCTCTCTTCATGACATTTTAAATTCCTAATGGTATGTGTCTTCCTTGGAATTCTCTGATCAACAAAACAAATAACTTGTATATCAAACAACTTGGCCATTAGTCTCACATTTATAGATAACCTGGTGTACTCCTGCCAGGTTTCTTCTCCTACTTTAACATTTCCTCACAGTCTTGGCTTTTCCTGTTTGTATTCTCATATCAGGACTTCATGCAATTTGTTTAACACAATTGCCAACTTGACTTTGCATGATCTACCCTCCTGCCATAGTTTTTTATGAGACATGATTCACACACTTGTAAACTTGTATATTTCTTGCATTCATTCTATTAGACTTTTTCTGATAATATCGGGTCTCGTATACCTTCTCATTTACTCCTGTTTCCTTCAACCCTCTTTGGCAATGTTGCCGAAGCGCCCAAGTGTCAAAGTTACCCACTCTGGGACTCACCTGCATCTCGTGGCTGTTTGGTTCCTCGGAGGTAAGCGGTGTGGTGTCCCGTCTCCATCTCACAAGCTCACCGGCTCTGTCCGCGTCCTTCGCAGCACCCGCTTGCCTCCTGAGCCTCTCTCTGTCTTTGGGCAGCGTTGAAGCTGCTCCCTGGTTCCCGTGGCCAAAATGAAGTATCTTCTCTCCTTCCTTCTGAGGTCTACACATGGCGAACCAGCTCTTGCAGTGCTTTGTCTTCGGCCAGAGCCTGGTGGGTCCACTGAGTTCTTGGCTCAGCGGTCCCTCGGTCAGCACTGAGAGGGCAGACCTTCCCCAGGCAGCGTCTATCTCCTGTCAGCTGGTTCGGGTTTTTAAATGTCCTGCACCTATTATGCGCCCCCAACAACTAGAGCGCACCTTGTGCTTCTCGCCTTTAGTGATCCTCATTACTCCATTCAGCTTTCTCGTCGCAGTAGTTTCACATACGTGGAAAAGGAAGTCAGCTCTTGGTAACTTATGCATAGAATATTGTAAGGTATTCTCAGTAGCTTCCATGGGTGGTTGAAGGGAGCCATAACAATATGCCATTAAGGCATGGGGAATAGAAAGGGTATCCCTGAAAGGGAAAGGGGATACCATGTCTCATCCAATGATGCATCACCCCTCTGAGGGACACCTCCACCCCATGTTGTCCTCCCTCATATAGCCACCCCCAGGGTCAGGATCAGGTAGCTGCTGTCCCCTGGCCACATGACGCTGGGAAAGGAGTGATTATAACATCAGATTATTCACACGAGCCAGGCAAAAAAAGTCCCTTACCCACTCAATTCTTAACATGCACATAACGTACCATTTCAACATCTTGAACTTCTACGCCCAAAGGTGTTTGTTGAAACTGTATAGGTCTAGGATTGTCCTCAACCAAGCCTTGCCCTTCTTCAGAAGTGCAAAGAAATGTGAGCAGTAGCCCTCTGGCTGACCCCACAGATGGATCCTCTCTATGGCATCCAATTTGAGCATTTTCTGCATACTGTCAGAGGTTTGATGACATTTGTATGGGGAGAAGGAAGATGAGAAAGGTAGTTGGGGGGATAAGAAGCCAGAAACAGTGCTTCAACACTAACAAAGTCCAAGTTCTGTTTTTATCTGCCTCCATGGTTTAAATGCAGAGGCTGACCCACCTAGACGATGCCAAACTTTAGACTTTTCAGCCTGGCTTGGTGTCAAGCTTACTGGTCCTGGGCTATTTCCTTGCTTGCGGATCTGCACTTGGAATTAGTCGGTCTGCCTTGGGGTCGGGCCAGGAAGCCCCTCAACCTTCCCACAGACCCTAGGCCTCTAGTTTGATTTGAAGTGGCTAGCCTTGTGACAGGCTTGGAGTGGCTGACACGCTTCTAGCAGTGACAGAGTGGGCCTTTTCCTTTACTCATCAGCACTGGAATGATGCAGGGTTTGGCTGTCAAATGGAAATGCCCTCACTTCAATCAAACAAGTTTATTTCAGATTTGTTCAGATCCATAAAACCATTACAATAGTCATAAATCTCATACATGATAAAATGCATAAACTGGATAAAAACAAAGCACAGTAATAAAAATTGGTGAATAGTCTGAATTAAAGCATACTTCTCATAGATATATATATATATATCTCCTGCCAAAAACTAAAATGCCCCCATCCGAGCCCACCCACCCACCCACAATTCCCTTCACCACCACCAGAAAGCTGGTGAAAGCGAATACAACACAACCAAGACAAGACACTAGGCACACCTCTATTAGATCAAAGGTAAAAACACTAGTGGTAAATGTAGAAAGTAATGATAAAACAATTTCAGATGCGGGGGATTTAGTCTTAACCTTGACATCTAGGTTGGAAATGAAGAAAGCAAAAAAAAGAGGTAGTTCCCATGGAATAATGGGAACTCCCGTCCCCAGCACACTGTCTAATATCTGTAAAACAGATCAATTTCTGAGAAGTTGCAGATGGTTGTAAGGTACTGGTATAAGAGACAGTTGCTCAATAACTAAACATTCAAATAAGAAAATTCTAGACATAATTTTAAGTATGATCATAACAAAAGCAAATTCAAAATGAGAATTCAAACGACATTCTTGTCACGAAAAAACTCTTATTTAAGTTGGCCCAACGCGCTTCGAGAACTCACTCTTCATCAGGGGCAAATAACAAAGATCCATATGTTTCTATAAAAGAAAAAAGTATATATATGCATCTTAATATAAAATCAAATACATAGTAGTTATAATAATAATTACAATAGTGCAGGAAAACATTCTACTAGTTTGCAAATAGTGAATATGTCCACATTTGCAAACTAGTAGTGTACATTGAATGTTTTCCTGCACTGTTGTAATAATTATTATAACTACTATGCATTTGATTATATATATATATATATATACACACACACACACACACACACACACACACACACACACACACACACACACACACACACACACACACTTTATTCTTTGAGAACTACATCTTTTTTTTAAAGCGAATACAGCCACAGACCTAGTTGAACTTAATAAAAACATCAATGCCGGGCGGTGGGACCATATTCCGCTTTCTTCTAAAATATTGAATACAATCTTTGCTCTAAGATCACAGAATAGTGGACAAAACAGAACAAAATAACTAAGTGTCCCAAAGACCCCGCACAGGCGGTTCCAATTAGGATACTCCTCCTTGCCCCAAGAACATTTCTCCAACACTTCCCCCCAAATGGCAAAATATTAAAACTGTCTTTCAGCAATAAGGCTCCATGCTGGGGTATGGGCACCTGCATCAAATATTCTGTGAGCCCGTCCACAGGAGCTAGAGGCAAATATGCCCTGACATGTTGTAAAGACTGGTAGGGGGTGTCTGTACTTCAGCTCTCTATATGGTAGAGGAGAGGCACAGCGGACCCCAGCCAAGATTCTCTATATGGTAGCAATGGACGAGCAATCAAGGCCTAGTTTCTCAGGAGGTGATGCAGGCTGGTTCTTAAGTACAGTGTAGTCCCCGAACCCCCACAAAGGAACGTCCACACACTGTATTACTGAAAACACAGGCTTTATATAATTAATATTCAAAGGTATGTACACGATCAGAATAACGCACTTTGTACTCGGAAGTCAATAATGATAAATATATACAATTCTAAAGTGGTACCACTAATGTTATCGAATCTCATTAAAGTGCATCAACTGTATGGTTAAAATGTCACAATAAATCTGATATTGGACCAACGGAACAGGAAATAGTTAATCACAACATTTATTTATCAATATCAATAAATGTACCGTTTGTTGATTTCTAAAAACCTTTATTTTCATATCAAAATTTCATAAAATATAAAATCAAACATTTTATCAAAAACAACTATCTGCATCACACATTCATACTGATTCACTCCTACCACTCTTTCAACTTCCTACTTTGTTATCACAACACAAGTCTTGTTGTCTCATGGCCACCTTCCTGGATGGCCTCCAGTTACTTGTTTACACAGTGATCAACAAAAGTCCTCTTTCAGATTCTGTGATGGTTCTGTCTGCGTGTTCTTAATCACACAGACTTATGTCTACACGTGTTTCGGTTGTCTTTTCGGGACATCCCCATTCATGGCCCCTTGGATCTTGCAACCTTCTTCAGAACAGAAAATCGGGAGTTGCCTTATTCCCGTAAACATCAAGTAGGGTGAGTATCACCACCTAAAATACAATACAGAATATCAACATATCTAGCTAAAATATCAATTCATCAATCATCTATTCCAATTCATTAGCAAGCTATTCGCTCTTATTTAAATCACAGTAAATTTGTAGAAAAATGATTCTAATCAGTAATCATTGTATCAATATATATGAGTGATAAGCTTGATGACACCCATTTTATTGATAATCGGATAAATCCTATCCACATCTCAGCATGATGGCCACTATACTTGTCCACATTAAAGATGCAAATAAACCCAAATATTAACATGATTTGGTTCATGTACTTACTCAGATTAGTTATGTTGCTATATTCACAAATCAGATGTATTCATGAATTAATGTAATTTCTGCGGGCTTATACAGGAGGGGTTCTTCGTATTTGGATCCAGCAAGAGAAATGCTCCTGTAGGGCAGGGAAAACAGGAGTGGAAATGTGTAAACCTGGCGGTGCCCTCAGGAATCATAGGGCTATTAATTACTAAATGGACAGAGTACTTACAACTGTTGGAGCGTTTTGTGTACAGAGAATTGTTTCTATCTGCGGCCACCAGATGTAACTCTGATATTGATAGTACAACAGGATCTGCAAAATAAATTGCGGAAAATACTAGAGAAATTGACCTTTTAGTTACAGCCTTTCAACATTTCACTGTTTAGCCCACTAACTCATTTTTCCAAGAGCCCCCCTTTGAGCTTGCAGTTACAGTTTTTAAGTGCCAAAGTCCAGTACTTAAAGTTCTCCAGTACAGGGCAACCTCCATCTCTTTACTATTTCCCTTATTTCTACCTAGGCTGCCGTCAGGCCATTCCACTTACCTTTTCCCTTCTCCATCACGAGCCTGTCTGCAATGCTGTATCGCGTCTGTCTTCCAGTGCTAACTCCTTGTGTCTCGCGCGCGTTTATATACTCGTACATGCATCGAGCAAGAAAGAGGACTAACTCTCTACTGACGAGTGTGAACACTAAAACGGACTGTTTGACATTTACAAGAAAAAACAGAATTGCAACAGATCACACATTAGTGTGTAATCGCGTATTAATGTGTGATAAGAGCTCCCCATTCAACTGAAAGATTGAGGCCATTCCTTACCGTATCTAAACGGTATATCCAACGTTGTTCCATTTTGTGAAGCTGGGTGGATATATCTCCTCCTCTTTTTTGGATTTTTAAAGTTTGTAGCACGAACCACCTTAGATCCGTATCTTTATGTTGTTTGAGGTTAAAGTGATCCACCAGAGGTTTTTCCGCTACCTTATTTCGAATGCAGCTGCAGTGTTCTCCTATGCGCTGTCTGATCTCTCTTGTGGTTTTACCCACATAGAGGAGATTGCAAGGACATCTAATAATGTAAATCACATTTTAGTGCGACAATTCGTTTGTGTATTCATCTTCCATTTAATCGCCCCGTGGTTGAACTCCTCTCTTGTCTCTGATAAGGGGCAAGACACACAATTTCCACATTTATGGTGGCCTCTAACAGGGGGAAGACCCCATTGATTCAATACAGTTTGTTCCACACTCGAGTCTCTATATGTGTGTACCAGTCGTCTCAGATTTTGATTCTTTTTGAAGGCAAAGATGGGTTTCTTTGACAGACTTCCTGGTTGTTTTATTATATCCCAATTCCGATTCACAATTCTTTTAATCTCGTTACTTACTGGATTAAACGTTGTGACACAGACTAGTATCTCCTGTTTCTTTTTCTCTTTGGGAACCAGACATTCATCTATGTTGCTATTCAGTGCTCTTTTCAAGTTATCATTCACTAGTTTTTTTTGGATATCCTCTATTCAGTAACCTCCCTTTTAGATCTTCTGCATGGTTTTTATATTCAGTTTTCGCAGAGGCAATCAAAGGGGGCGACCAAGACAGGGACCAGGAATGCGTACCAGGCAGTGTTACATGAACCAGTGAGCCAGGAACAAATACCGGTCTTTAATCTATCTACGAAGACCCTAAGTGGGATAGAACTCAGCTTGCTGTCCAGAGGTCTCTCGTTTGTGCCTGCCACAAGAGCAGACAGTTTTGATACGGAAGTGGAATTACATAAATTCTTCCGTAACATACGACTAAAACACTATTTTGAGATCTTTCTGCCCAGCCAAAAGAAAGATAACCAATCCTCCAATCAGGTGGAAAGTGTGCCCAACATGACGGGATTGAAAACTAAGTCAACTTTCAATCCCCCCATGTATGCCTGTCCTCCCGAGATTGTTACCTTTGAGAATCGGGTAATAAAAGAAGTTTTGAAAGCCATCCAAACTAAGAATTATACCCCAGATAATTTGAGTTCCAATGAGAGAGAGGCTTTGAAAGTTTTATGTGACCGAAGAGATATCACAATTAAACCCGCTGATAAGGGGGGTGGGATTATAATTATGTCAACAGAAGATTATGAAAAAGAATGTATCCGCTTATTAAGCGATGAGAATTCCTATCAAAAACTTTTGCTAGATCCAACTCAAAGACTAGAAGAAGAAATAAAAAGTCTGACAAACCATGCAGAAAGGGAAATGTGGATAAGTAGCCAAGAAGGTTGCTTCCTGAGAAAAAGTCACCCTAGAAAGGCGGCTTTTTACACTCTCCCCAAAATTCATAAAAGGATGATTAATCCACCGGGCAGACCCATAGTGGCGGCCATAGATTCTCTCCTGGAACCACTCTCGGTGTACGTAGAATTCTTTCTTAAACCTTTTGTGGCACAAATGCCATCATACGTGAAAGATTCAGGTGATATGATCAGAATAACCCAAAATCAGACTATAGAGGCCAATGATATTCTGGTCACAATGGACGCAGAGTCCCTTTATACCTCCATTCCTCAGACAGAATGTCTGGAGGTGTTGGGTACAATCCTGAACAAAAGAACAGAACCACATACTCCACCTACAGAGTTTATACAATCATGTGCACGTATCGCAATGACTGAAAATTTCTGTTTAAACAAAATCTCTTTAAGCAGAGAAAGGGAGTCAGCATGGGGGCAACATTTGCCCCAGATGTAGCGAATTTGTTTATGGCCGAGTACGAAGACAAATATATTTTAGGCGAACAGAGCCTGCTAAAACAACAAGGGAATCTGTATCTGGGCCTTCGGGCCTTGTACAGATACATTGATGACGTATTCATGATATGGAGGGGAACAAGTGAAACATTAAATCAATTTCACCAATGGTTAAATACATGTGACAATAACATCAAATTCACGATGGAATGGCATATCACTCAGGTAAGCTTTCTAGATCTACTCATTAAAAAATCAGACCAGCGGTTGGTGACTACTCTTTTCCGGAAAAATACTGATAAGAATACGCTGCTGCATTATTCTAGTTTTCATCCGGCAGAACTTACCCTACGGGCAGTTTCTAAGGATACGACGAAACTGCACAGAAAAAACTGAATATAAAAAACATGCAGAAGATCTAAAAGGGAGGTTACTGAATAGAGGATATCCAAAAAAACTAGTGAAGGATAACTTGAAAAGAGCACTGAAAAGCAACAGAGATGAATGTCTGGTTCCCAAAGAGAAAAAGAAACAGGAGAGACTAGTCTGTCACAACGTTTAATCCAGTAAGTAACGAGATTAAAAGAATTGTGAATCGGAATTGGGATATAATAAAACAACCAGGAAGTCTGTCAAAGAAACCCATCTTTGCCTTCAAAAAGAATCAAAATCTGAGACAACGACTGGTACACACATATAGAGACTCGAGTGTGGAACAAACTGTATTGAATCAATTGGGTCTTCCCCCTGTTAGAGGCCACCATAAATGTGGAAATTGTGTGTCTTGTCCCTTATCAGAGACAAGAGAGGAGTTCAACCACGGGGCGATTAAATGGAAGATGAATACACATACGAATTGTCGCACTAAAAATGTGATTTACATTATTAGATGTCCTTGCAATCTCCTCTATGTGGGTAAAACCACAAGAGAGATCAGACAGCGCATAGGTGAACACCACAGCTGCATTCGAAATAAGGTAGCGGAAAAACCTCTGGTGAATCACTTTAACCTCAAATAACATAAAGATACGGATCTAAGGTGGTTCGTGCTACAATCTTTAAAAATCCAAAAAAGAGGAGGAGATATATCCACCCAGCTTCACAAAAGAGAACAACGTTGGATATACTGTTTAGATACGGTAAGGAATGGCCTCAATCTTTCAGTTGAATGGGGAGCTCTTATCACACGTTACTACGTGATTACACACTAATGTGTGATCTGTTGAAATTCTGTTTTTTCTTGTAAATGTCAAACAGTCCGTTTTTAGTGTTCACACTCGTCAGTAGAGAGTTGGTCCTCTTTCTTGCTCGATGCATGTACGAGTATATAAACGCGCGAAAGACACAAGGAATTAGCACTGGAAGACAGCCGCGATACGGCATTGCAGACGGGCTTGTGAGGGAGAAGGGAAAAGGTAAGTGGAATGGCCTGACGGCAGCCTAGGTAGGAATAAGGGAAATAGTAAAGAGATGGAGGGTGCCCTGTACTGGAGAACTTTAAGTACTGGACTTTGGCATTTAAAAACTGTAACTGCAAGCTCAAAGGAGGGCTCTTGAAAAAATGAGAGTTAGTGGGCTAAACTGTGAAATGTTGAAAGGCTGTAACTAAAAAGTCAATTTCTAGTATTTTCCGCAATTTATTTTGCAAATCCTGTTGTAAGATCAGTATCAGAGTTACATCTGGTGGCCGCAGATAGAAACAATTCTCTGTACACAAAACGCTCCAACAGTTGTAAGTGCTCTGCCCATTTAGTAATTAATAGCCCTATGATTCCTGAGGGCACCGCCAGGTTTACACATTTCCACTCCTGTTTTCCCTGCCCTACAGGAGCATTTCTCTTGCCGGATCCAAATACGAAGAACCCCTCCTGTATAAGCCAGCAGAAATTACATTAATTCATGAATACATCTGATTTTTGAATATAGCAACATAACTAATCTGAGTAAGTACGTGAACAAAATCATGTTAATGTTTGGGTTTATTTGCATCTTTAATGTGGACAAAGTATAGTGGCCATCATGCTGAGATGTGGATAGGATTTATCCGATTATCAATAAAATGGGTGTCATCAAGCTTATCACTCATATATATTGATACAATGATTACTGATTAGAACCATTTTTCTACACATTTACTGTGATTTAAATAAGAGGGAATAGCTTGCTAATGAATTGGAATAGATGATTGATGAATTGATATTTTAGCTAGACATGTTGATATTCTGTATTGTATTTTAGGTGGTGATACTCACCCTACTTGATGTTTACGGGAATAAGGCAACTCCCGATTTTCTGTCCTGAAGAAGGTTGCAAGAGTCAAGGGGCCATGAATGGGGATGTCCCGAAAAGACAACCGAAACACGTGTAGACATAAGTCTGTGTGATTAAGAACACGCAGACAGAACCATCACAGAATCTGATAGAGGACTTTTGTTGATCATTGTGTAAACAAGTAACTGGAGGCCATCCAGGAAGGTGGCCATGAGACAACAAGACTTGTGTTGTGATAACAAAGTAGGAAGTTCAAAGAGTGGTAGGAGTGAATCAGTATGAATGTGTGATGCAGATAGTTGTTTTTGATAAAATGTTTGATTTTATATTTTATGAAATTTTGATATGAAAATAAAGGTTTTTAGAAATCAACAAACGGTACATTTATTGATAAATAAATAAATGTTGTGATTAGCTATTCCCTGTTCCGTTGGTCCAATATCAGATCTATTGTTATATTACGCCTGGAGGACCAGGGGCTTTAATCAGGCACCCCTTTTGTGTTTAATATGGCTAAAATGTCACACAGATCAATAACGAGGAAACCAGCAATAGAGATAGGCAGGAAGGTAAGATGGTTGAAACAATAGGCAGAATGCGGGCCCCGTTACCTAGACACAGTTCTGTGTGGAGATCCCACCTCCGCCCCCACACCTGGGCAACCTGTAAAATAAGTATATATTGCACAAGCCCAGTTCATATGTTCAATAGTCTCACCTCTTCCTATTAAGGTTTTACCCCCCCCCCCCCAATGTACCTGGTGGAGTAGAGTTCTCAGACGATGCGTCGACCGATCCTTCTTGAGTGCCTCCCTTTCAGGCGGGAGCCACGGATCGTCGAGAGGTGTCGGGGAACTTGGCGTTCGGTGCCGGGGAATCGACGGCCCTTCTTGAGTGCCCTCCCTTTAAGGCGGGAGTCACGGGTCGTCCGACGGTGAACAGGTTGAACTACGGCAGGGAAGTGGCAGCTTCGTTCCTAGCGGTGCTCGTTGACGACAGAGTGTTGGCGTCCTGCAAGGAAGAGTCGTGCGGGGCACCTCGGTGACGATAGTTCTGGACCGCAAAGAGATAATGAACTGTGGCCCAGCAAGGGCGTCGAGTCGTCGGCGTCTCTGTGGTCTTTAGGTGGCGGGAAACCCACCGGTGGATACTCCTCGGCGCGTCGACGGTCGGGCCTTCTCCAGCGGGTGACGATGCAGACGAGAGCGTCCGATGATCAATGGAAGTTCTTAGGCAAACGGGAGCACGGCGGCTCCGGTCGGCGATGGCGGTCGTCGACAGTGGTGGACAACAGTCCGAGTGCTTCTCCTTGGAGTTCCGCCCGCAGCAGTCCCCGTATCGGGTAGGCAGCCTGTCGAAGGTCTGTCTACCAGGGAGCATTGGCAAAGATCAGCGGTGCACGATGATCCCTCGTAGCTCGGGAAGAGGGCGCCTTACCAGGTCCTCTCTGGGTCAGTCCTTGGAGGCACAGCAGCTTTCAGATTGGGAAGAAGAGCCACAGCAATTCTTCTCGTCCAGCAGGGCTTCAAGATCAAGCGTCAGTTACTCCAGTTACTCGTCGTAGTGGACTTCAGCTTCTGAACACGATTCCTAGCAGTGAGAGGTCCCCAGATATACTGTTGATCTGCCATTCATTCCGCTGGGTCACACTCAAGCATCCAATCCCGACTACGGGCATTCATGCAGGCAGGCAGCCAATCAGGCACACGAGGTATTCAGGCCATTCACTTCTCTCCAGACATTCACAACAAGTTATGTGTATTGGGACAAGTACCAAGCCATTCAACACTCCAAGCTGCATTCATACCAGTTTCAGGCAGGGTTGTCTCAGTCATTGTGTCAACCACCAGATACTAGACACCCACAACACAGAATGCATATTCGTCACACACTCTATTCACCCAGGTCCCACCCACAGGAGGTACCCACAACATACATCACCGGGAAGGCTCCAGCTAGTCTGGCCGGGCCTTCACAACACCACCATATATGGCATTTCCACCCAGCAGCCAGTCAGGGGGAAGGGACAGAGTCAGGGCTTCCCAGGACTTTGGGAAAACAAGGTAATGGGTAATAGAAAGCAAGAGGCCACCAGGGCCATCTTGTTTTCCATCAGGAATCAACGGATCCCAATGGCAGGGCCAGGGTATCCCAAAATGGAGGATACTCTGCGCACCTGTCAATTTCAGCATGGAGCTGCCACCAGCCCATAACCAGCTCTGCGGGCCACCCACAGGTGCCCAAAAACATACACTAGGGGCACAGGGTTGTACCCCCACCCATGGGTGCCATAAGGGTATCCCACAGGTCCGTTCGCCAAACCAAAAGAGAGAGAGAGAGCTGCACCGCCAGGAGTCCCACATGAACTCCTGCGCGGAAAACACGACAGAACACACGATAAAAAGCAGTAAAGGACAAAGATACGGAGGCCCTGTCCCTCCGACGCATTTCCAGCATCACACATGTATCCTTGACTGTAAAGACCAGAGGGGGGTCTGCACTTCCGTTCTCTATATGGTAGAGGGGAGGCACAGAGACCCCTGCCAAGATTCTCTAGTATTGGTAGACGTAGTCGAGCAATCAAGGCCTAGCTTCTCGCGAGGTGATGCGAGCTGGTTCTTAAGTACAGTGTAGTCCCCGAGCACCCACGAAGGAATGTCCACACACTATCGGTTTAAAACACAGTATTTATATAATTAATTTTCAAAGTCATATACACGATCACGATAACTCACTTTGTGCTCCGAAAAATGGTAAATATGTACAATTCTAAAGTGGTACCACTAACGTTATTAGATCTTATTAAAGTGCATACGGTCAGAATGAGACACAGATCAAAATAAAGCGGAAACCAGCAGTAGAGAGAGGAAGGAAATCAGGATGGTTGAGCAATAGGCAAAATACTGGTAACTACCGTTAAACACAGCTCTGTGTGGAGATCCCCCCACCTGGGCAACCTGTAGAAGATACAAGCCCAGTCCATATATTGTTCACCCTTAGACTTCCCAATAGTTCTGCAACCCCAAAGTACCTTGGTGTTGTAGCGTTCCGCGTCGGGGAAATCGACAACCCTTCTCGAGTGTCCTCCCTTTCAGGCAGGAGTCACGGGTTGAACATCCGACGGAGAACAGGTCGAGCTACGACGGTGAAGTGGCCGCGTCGTTCCTAGCGGTGCTCGTTGACGGGGAAGTGTAAACGTCCTGCCAGGAAGAGGTGTGCGGGGCACCTCAGTGTCGATAGTTCTGGACCGCAAAGAGTTGAAGAACTGTGGCCCAGCAAGGGCGTCGAGTCGTCAGCGTTTCTGTGGTCTTTGGATGGCGGGACACCCACCAGTGGATGCTCCTCGGCACGTCGACGGTCAGTAGGGAAAATGGGATACCATGGCCTTCTCCAGTAGGATACGGCTGCGACGATGCGGACGAGAGCGTCCTTGGATCAATGAAGTTCTTAGGCAACAGGAGCACCGTGGCTCCAGTCGGCGGCAGTGACGGACAACAGTCCGGGCGCTTCTCCTTGGTGTTCCGCAGCAGTCCCCGTATCGGGTCGGCAGCCTGTCGAAGGTCTGTCTACCAGGGAGCTTAGGCAAAGATCAGCTGTGCATGATGGTCCCTCGTAGCTCGGGAAGAGGGCGCCTTACCAGGTCCTCTCCGGGTCAGTCCTTGAAGCACAGCAGCTTTCCGATTGCGAAGGAGAGCAACAGCAATTCTTCTCGTCCAGCAGGGCTCAAGGTTAAGCTTCACTCCAATTACTCGTGGTAGTGGACTTCAGCTTCTGAACACAATTCCTAGCAGATAGGTTCCCAGATATACTGTTGATCTCCCATTCATTCCGCTGGGTCGCACTCAAGCATCCAATCACGACTACAGGCATTCATGCAGGCAGGCAACCAATCAGGCACACGAGGTATTCAGGCCATTCACTTCTCTCCAGACACTCAACAAGTTATGTGTATTGGGACAAGTACCGAGACATTCAACACTCCAAGTTGCATTCATACCGGTTTCGGGCAGGGCTGTCTCAACCATTGTGCCAACCACCAGATACTAGACAGCCACAACATAGAAATGTATATTCGTCACACACTCCATTCACCCAGGTCCCACCCACAGGCGTACCCACAACATACGGTCGTTGAGAAGGCTCCAGCCAGTCTGGTAGGCACTTCCCCAGACTACCATATACGGAACTTGCACCCAACAGCCAGTCAGGGGGAAGGGACAGAGGCAGGGCTTCCCGGGACTTCGGGAAGATCAGGGTAACAGGTGATGGAAGGCAAGAGGCCATGGGGACCATTTTGTCTCCATCAGGAATCTACCGATTCCAATGACAAGGCCTGGGCATCCCAAAATGGAGGACGCTCAGGGCACCAGTCATTTCAGCACAGAGCTGCCACCAGCCCGTACCCTGCTCTGTGGGTCACACACGGGTGCCCAAAGACATACACTAGGGGCACAGGGTTGTACCCCTACCCATGGGTGCCATAAGGGTATCCCACGGGTCCGTTCACCAAACCAAAGAAGAGAGAGCTGCACCACCAGGAGTCCCACATGAACTCCTGCGCGGAAAACACAACAGAACACACAATAAAAAACAGTAAAGGACAAGGATACGGAGGCCCTGTCCCTCCGATGCATTTCCAGCATCACAATGACATTGTCTCATCCTCCCTTACCGATGCCAAGAAATGCACAGCTCTACTTATCAAAGTCTTAGGGATGTTTCCAATACTTTGTGGGTCCTCAAAGTACGACAGCCACAATAGTTTATGTAATGGTGATTTAATGTGGTCCAGCCAGCCTACTTTTTTGGGACCCTGTGCAGCAATCAAAATTCAGAATTAGGCCTTTTGTCAAGAGGCTACAATTATCGGCCCATAACGCTGCCCTGAAATAGGTCTTACAAATAGTGTCTGAAAGATGTGTCATAGCAGTTTCCATGTGCATTGAACAGACTACCGTTGAGGGAGGAGCCAAACCCTTTAAGTGCCAAGGACGAGGCACTGGGGGGGGGGGGTGTGGGAGGGGGAGCCCATGGCAGTAAAATTAATATCTTTGTTAAGATTTTTTTTTTTTTTTAAGGCAGTCTGCCCTTGAGATCCCCCAAATCTCTCACCCATAAATTCTCATTGAGATTGCCTTTTCCCTCATATCTTTAACATATGTTCCACTGAGCAGTGTACCAGAGTCTTAGCTAGTCTAAAAATACCGCCCATAATCGGATTCATTTCGAAATTTTCCTCCATAATGTGGTCACCCCACTTCAGCCCATTTTTAAAGCTGATCCTCAGGTAATCGAAGGAAGTACAATGTTCTCAATGCTGTTCTTCCAGATACATTGGCGGATGCCTTTCGGGTGAGTGGGAAACGCACATCGTGAAACACTTAAAACGATTGACCCTCTGTCCCTCATGAAATCAGCATATGCCGTAATCTAAACCTGTAGTGACCTGGGGGTTTTAGCCAAGAGAACAGCATCATCAACGTAGCCGAGAGCTGGCGGTCTCCTAGCACCACACTTTGATACATCAGTGGTGGAGTACACAAAAAGGGCAAGACAATTAACATACATTAAAACGAAGGAGCGCAACAACACAGCCTTGACAAACTCCTTTGTTTAGCCACTAGGCTCTTAGTCAGTTCAGCATCCAACCTATATTGTATGCATACTCCAGAGTTTTCGTGTAGTGACTGCAGCATCCTTATCAAGTTCAGACAATTCTTGACCCTCCCTCCCACTCAATCACAGACTACTGGTCTCCAGATTAAGAGAAAATGAGATTGCCAAATTTAAAGAAGCAAATACAAAAATTTAAAATCAATCTATCATGCCTCTAGGCGTGTCAAATTCAGATATGGCTTATGAGCCTCTTGACGATTTACTACGGGAGAATGCTTACTTGAACATCAAGACTGCAACTCAAACTTTTAGTTGCAACCCCCATACTATTGCAATTCCACTCCCGCAAGTCGCCTCACATAGAAAGATTGACACAGTTGAGACTGCGGAAATTGCTGCCCCTAGTTTTGGTTTCAACTCCCGTCCTGGTGCAATCCAACCACCACAAGTACCCTCAAGCACAGACCTGGATCAATAATCCATCCCACATTCCTAACTCTTGAGCAGCGACGGGCTAGAACTGCGCAACTGACTATTAGCAATGCAGAGGCAAAAACAAAGTCGAATCTGCCAACCAAACCTATTAAGCACCACAATGCATCTACTTGGACTGCACAGAGCGGTGCTCCAGCAAGAACATTTTCAAGAATATCATGGTCCCTCAAGATCATGACTCTGCACTCTCTTATACTCAATTTAGACGAGGTCTCTTTCAAACTTGCATAAACAGGAGTAGCATCCTGTCGATATTCTCTTGAAGATCGTAGTACATCAGACAGATCACTAGTCGAGTTTCTACATGATCCAAAGTCTAGCCTGTGTGAGATCTTGGTTAAGTCAGGCATAGTGTTAAAGACCTTGTGGAAGGCCAAATCAGAGTTTTACCTAGGATTCATCTTGCGACAGGTTGATGTGTGTAATGAATCCTTGGCAATTGACCAGTCCCCTCCGAGGCCTTCACACTCTGTGCTTTCTCCACCTAAACCATTGTTGAGAATTACTTGTACTCTGGACTTGCCTGGCTTTTCGTCATTACCGCAAATCAGCCTGCAGACTTGGTCCTGTTTCCTTGTGGCACTTTTCTTAACAATGGAACTCCTACAAATGACACTACAAGGTAGTTAACTGAACTGTGGCCTTTTTCTAGGGTCCCCCTGGGCTTCATGGAAATCCCCCACCAATCCGTGGGATTTTATTAACTCCCCAGATTACTTAGGGCTTAAATCAATTTATTACACTCGGGAAATACATTGCATCACTGAGTGTTGTTACTATTTCCCACCTCGGAGTGTAATATGCCTTTATGGGAAATATGTACTGGATTTTGTTAAATTGTGTGGGTCATTGCGTTTCCCTATCTACTATTTCTAAGGGCTATAACTGTATGGTGTTCATATGTATTATGTATCCTACTTATATATAGAGTATAGGGGAAAACATGTTTGTTGTCTTAGATCATGAACATGATGGTATTGACGGTGTATATTGTGCCAGGGTCTACTCTTAAACTTGCCTCTCTAAGTACATATGAATTGTTTCTGCCCCACAGTATAGGGCTTACGTTTTAGGGTAAAGAGTTTGAAAGGCCTTAACTAGCCATTTAATGTTTTTATCAGAGTACTTATTTTTCTGATCATGGATATTATATGTGTGACCTTGTAATACAGTGGATATTTTTCAGTATACCATAACGGTGTGTTCTTTTGGGTTGAATATTGGAAATAATTGTAACTCCCGTATAGCCTTCCTCCCTCCTGAAGTGAGGGTGGGCAGACCTGCTATGCTTCCTGTTAAGGAAGTTTTCCCTAGGGGGAAGGCTAACACACCTGATAAGAAAGAGAAGACAACCCTTGCTAGAAAATACATCACACCATTGTATTTAAAATGATATGCTTTATTGAAGTAACATATATTATTGAACACATATAAAACCATCAGTTCAAATTAGTATTTTAGGTAATAATATTCAGTATTAAAATATAACAAACATATCTATAAAAAAACGTAAAGTCTCTAAAAGGAAGCTCCCAACCTCAATGTTTACATGTGTGCTCTCTACTAGAGGTGAGCACCCAACATAACACAACAGGGCAGTGGGAAGAACCAGGGAACCATATGCCCTAGCAAGCATAAAAGTCCCTTATGGGCCTGCAAAAGAACATACAGTGTCCTAAAGACACAACCCAACCCTTGTATACGTGGAAGGCCATAGACCTGAGGGTCAGCACATAACACATAGTAAGGCATGGGATAAAAAATGACATACAATTTTACTAGCATCACAAATATGGAGAACAATTCCTAAGGTCTGTAACAGTATTCCACAATCATTTAGATCCCCACAGCATTATATAAGTATTAATGCACAGGCATATATAATAATACACTATAACCCAAGAGAATACAAAACGGTTGTAAACCGTAGCCAAAGTCTTCCAATAATCAAATATTTTAGCAACAGTTACCGTTTTTAAACTTTTCAGGGGGAAAATATACACATGGATACCAGATTCAGTCACAGTGTTTAAAGTACATTCACAATAATAGAAATATGCAGGGTATGATTTTAAAAATGAATATAAAACCACAGGCCATTGCAAAAAAATATGAAACTTGGCCCAGAGCTCACTGGACACTTAAGATCCAGGCAAAATGCCCATGGACTGGTAAGTACTGTGAGAAACCTGAGGGTATCTTCACTCCTAAAGCCCCTGGATTCTCTTCTCATGTGGCCATGGAAAGGCCATTGTTCTCGGATCCCGACCCTGGGCGTGGCGAAGCGAGGGAGGATCAGCTGGGTGGAGAGTCCTTGGGGATTGGGAGCGGGATGCAACCATGGTATCCCCCTTTCCCTACTGATGACAACCTAACCTTTCCCCAACCTTTATGGGTTATTGTAAATCAGCTCCCCTCATGTGACACTTGACAGTACTGAGACGAGGAAGATGCAGCTGAGAGTAATGAACACTATACCATTTCACCACTTTACTACTGGGATGCAGAAGATGCCTGCAAAGTGTTGTGAAGGTCAGGCATGTCCCCTTAATCATGGTCAGGCAAGCTTAATTGGGAAAGCAGACCTGTAACCTGTTAAAAGGTTGCAGGTGTATACAATGAGAGTGAGAGAAAGCAACACAGAGAAGCAGCAAGGATACCTGTGTGACCAGCAGGGAACCTTGTTTGGGGAGAGGCGAGCCGCTGATGGAGCTGCTGCGAGTCGGTCTGCCGTGTGCAGCACGCAGAGACGCTGGGGACCGCAGAGAGAAGTGGACTCGTGAAGCGTGGCGTGGGAGCTTGGGATCCATGGAGCGGTCGGAAGGAAGAGAAGGGAGCCGTGTGAAGAGGCTGTCCCTTTCCATTTGAACAGAAGTGCTTGTTCGCCTGTGTTAATGTGCTGCCACAGGAGTGTCTGAGGGGCAGGAGTTGGACCCCCGACAGCAGGGCTATGTGTGCTCTTCTTTGCAGAGAAAGCCATCAATTAGACCGGTGACTTTCTGATAAATGAGAAACCCATAATAACTTGGTGCACGAGTGTCTAAACATTTCCATTGTTGAAGTATACTTTGTATCCGAGTGCTTGCATGTCTCAGAGAGAGCGTTTTTGCAAGTCACTGGTTGAAAACATTTCTATTGTTGATTGGCAAAGCACAAGAAGGAATACTTTGTATCCGAGTGGTCGTGTGTCTCAGAAAAAACGTTTGCAAAAGTCTCTGAGTGCTAAGAATTTTAGTTGAAGTAAAACAAATGAATACTGAACACCAGGCTGAACGGAAATTGAACCTTAAGCAAAACTAATGCACATTGAATACCGAACTGAATAAATACTTTACAATGAAGCAAAGTCACTACATGTTGAATGAATTTCGAACTGAATAGAACTTCAAAATTAAGCAAAAGAAAGGCATACTGAATATAGTATTGAATGAAAGCTTCAAACGGCATGAAAGCATATTGAGAGCAGAATTAAAAGAAACTCTGAAGTTAAGCATACAATATGAAGAAAGGAACTAAAGCTTTATGGGCCAAGGAAATAAAGAGAACAGACAAGATGCCTACGTATAAACAGTTCATGGAAAAGGCTGCAAGCGTGACAAAAAGCCATAAGAAGACAAGATTTTGTGATGGTGAAGGGAACCTGGAGACTTGAGGAACTACACTTGTCTTGAGGACGTAGCCGAAAGACCCTTTTGTGTTTGAACTGTGCTGCTTGGAACTTAAGGAAGGGAAACCAGAGGATTGTTTAAAACTATCACCTTGAACCTAAGAAAGGTAATTTTGAGACTTTTTGTGGACAGTTTCACACTTGGGGAATTGAGCTGAAAGAAAGCTGCAAGCTGCAAGAAGCTCAGAACTTTATTTTGAACACTGTTTCTTTGGTTACTGGCATCCATAAATATTGTACAGATCTAGTTGTGAGGGTAAGTAAAGGGTTTTGGACACAGACATACTTAAGTTGAACTATTTGACTCAGACTTTCCTTAGTTTCATTTAGGTAGGGAAATCCTACCTTAGCATAGGACAAGTTAGGCCTTTTTCCATCCTGACATTTAAGTTAATAAAATGTTTTATTTTGAACTTTGAATCGGTTGCCTGTGTCTTACTTCTTGATGCCTTCACTGCACCCCCAAGGTTAATTTTAGGAGATTTCCGTAGTAAGTTCACAGATCCACAGGAATGAATGGGAAAGGTTAAAGGGCCATCACCTTTAAAGGAGGCAAGTCTGATCTACCCCACAGGTGTGAATATGACCATCAACCCCAGGCTAGGCCAGAGGAGATTCCAAGGAATTGCTCCACTGGGTTGAAGATGGAACCAGGACCTCAGAAGATGTAGCATAACATGAGAACTCCCTCGCCCTCCGAAGTGAAATGCGGTAAAGACTTACCTCAAAGGAATCTCCACCACAGACTCTGGGTACCCCTGCAGTTATCTCCAATAATCACCCATCCCAGTACCCAGAAGTATTCACATTGGGGGCTTCAGAAAAAACAGCTCAAGCAACGTGAAACAACCCCAAGAGTAAACTTCTCTTTTCCACAGATGCGTTTTTCAGGATTCGGTTACCAAGGATTTGAATCCAAGGTCAACGACAATCCCAACCTTCCAAGAAAGGAACAAAGGCTCTTCCCAAAGCATTGACCTTCAAGTCAGGAATGTGAAATCTGGCGAGTAAGACTTCAGGAAGTTGAGGAAACCCACAAAAAAATGGCTCGCAGCAACTCGACGCACAAAAGAAGGCAGTAGCACAGCAGCAAATGCCCCCAGGATGGAAACCACGTCTAGTGGCAACCTCTATTCTAAGCTGAAGATCTGGCAGGCATTTGGAGCATCAACCACCATCTGGACATCAATCTCTACCCACAATCAATTGTATGATTCTGGTGGTAAATGGAGGGTCACGTTGGCAAACGGCCTGGACAACAATTCCAGAGTGGAAGGCTCACATGGAGTATTCAAGAAGCCTGCACTGGACCTCTAGTAGCAACAAACCCAAACTGGCATATATACAAGCTACTACACTTAACTAGTATTGGCAGATGGGGAGCAGGTGCAAGTGGATCTAGGTCACCTTGCCTAAGCACCACCCACCTTCTTAGCCCTGCCTCTTCCTTCCTGCTCTTAACTATTAGATCAAGGGCATCTCTCGCCCGGTCGTCCGATGCAAAGGGCAGATGAAGAAAAGGGCAATTCCTGCTCTGACCAGGAGGACCCAGGGCCCGACCCCCTGCTCAGACAGCAGGTAAGCATGCACCAACATGTGTTACTCCCTCTGTCCCCACAGGCCAGCCCCACCCCTCTGGTCCCCCCGTGATGTTCCCTTGTGCCCCCCATTCTCGCACACAGGTGTAGCCTGTTTTGCTTGCTTCTTCAACCCTGCTCCCCCCCCTCACTCCTCTCAAGCCTACTTCTGCAGGAGTCTGTCCTGATAAATTCTGGTTTCACCATCACTGTCTTGTGGCCAATGCTGGATTTGACTTTTATGGACTTCATTCATTCACGGTGCGTCACCCTTTCTCAACTCTCATGCTGGACTTCCTTTGCATCTTGTACTCATGGTGGCCCTGAATCATGCTGTTCCCATCTTCATCTTGTATCCTGGCTTGCAACATTATGTGTTACTACTGAATAGTCCAACAACGTTAAGAAGTCTCATTTTTCCAGTTGGCCGAGCACGTGTTGCAACGTGACCATCCTGAACTTTTGGGACTTTAGTTGTTTGCTGAGACGTCGTAGGTCTAGGATGGTCCTCCAGCCCTCAGTCTTATTTTCGACCAGAAAATATCGGGAATAGACTCCCGAGCCCCAGAGCAGTTGTGGAACTAGCTCTATCGCCCCTTTTCACAACATGGCCCGTACCTCTTCCAGGAGCTGAGGGATGTGCGCTCCTGCTGGGTTAACCAGTGGGATCCACGGACACCTGCGTTGAAACTCCAGTGTGTGTCCTTGGGTGAGAGCGTCCAGCACCCATCTGTCGGTGGTGATCTTTCTCCACTTGCACATCATCTGGCCGCCCACCGGCGTGCACCAGTGGGGGCCCGACGTCCCAGTCGGTTCAGGCTTGCTTTGGCACCGGTGCCCTGCCTTGCAGGCATCCGCAACGCTGTCAGCCACTACCATAGGCCTGGTAACAGCCTCTGCCGGCTTCCTGAGTTGTGGATCTGGAAGGTTGACAGTACAATGTGGAGAAACCTTTTGCAGACCTGCTCGACTTTCCCCTGGAGGAGCGAAAAGAAGAGCAGTGCTGCTGGAGAGTGCCAGGGAACAGGCATTCTACATTTTGATGTCCTGGAGGGACTAGACAACCTTTCCAAACAAATTCTCTCAGTCGAAGGGCATGTCCAGCACCTTTTGCTTGGACCTCCTGAGGGAAGTTAATGGCTTTCATCCAACCTCGGCAGACACCCTTCCCCACCGCCCCCCTCTGCCCTCCCCCCCCCTCTGCTGGAATGCTGTGTGGGCGATTTCCAATGCCACTGTGATGCGTGATCCAACGCCACTTCCCCTTCCTGGAAGAGAGCGATTGCCTCCATCATCTTATCATTGGGGAGGAACTCCAGAATCGGCCCCAGTTTGTACCACTGCTCACTGTCGTACCTGGCAAGGATCGCCAGCACGTTGGCCATCTTGATAGTGGATGCTGCAGTGTAAATCACCTTCTTTCCCATGGCATCCATCTTTTCCCCTCATTGTCTGGGGCGAACCGAAGATGAGCGGGTTGGCCGACCGTTTCCTCGCAGCTGCCAATACCACTGAATCGGTGATGGTTGCAACCGGCACCCTATACTAGTACTCCAGCCTATCCCGCTTGGCTGGAGCCTTGCAGGGGTTCTTCATGAGGAACAAGTTCTCCTTCTAGACATCGTCCAGAAGGGACACTGCCATGATCATTTATCTCTTGGCCTCGTGCCTTTGATACAAGAAGCCACCCCCCCACCCCCGGTCTCCTCGGGCACCAGCTGAAAAAGCTTGGAGGCTCTTGCGATCATGGAGTGATCATGGAGTGGAACGATCCCACTTCATCTGGTGGGGACACCCTGTGTGGTCCATCCAAATGCAGTGATTCACGGTCCGCCATGACTATGTCTTCGTCATCATCCGTCGTCGTGGCTGTAGCAGTCCATGTACCCGTGTCTGGGTCTGCTGGGGGAGACTGGACCCGACGTGGAGGAGGAGGTTGAAACGGGGGCGTTGGATGATGCTTCCTCTTCTTCGTAGGAGGCTGATTGGGGACCTGGGGTACCACAGGTACCAGAGCCGGAGGCATCCTCATCTGGATCGCCGACACCAAGGTGTGTAGTGTCGACAGAATATCCAAGGAAATGTCCCTCGGCTGAGCAGGCAGAACAGCAAAACTAGACCCTGTGCCATCGTTGTCGTCCTCCTCCTCTTCTTCTTCTTCTTCAACTTCCTTGTGGCCTGTGTCTAAGGACTCCTAATCCTCGTCGTCCGTTGTCTCGGAAGGATAGCTCAGCGGCAACGTGCTCACCTTGGAAACAAGATGACACGGAGCAACACAGTTTTAATCCCCGGGTCCGCGCTTAGAAACCTCTGGGTATTAAGCGCGTTATAAATAACCTATCATATTATGTATAGTGGCTTGGTCGACAGCCTGGGAGGGCAATTACGGGGCCTCCTCACCCTCCACTGCCCTGTTTTCACCCCTGAGGGTCTTGAACCAGGGTCAAGCCCATTTCACACCTTCTGGCGTGCCTGTACACTTTGCTAAAGTCACTACGGCGGTTTTGAGCCTTGGGGGCAGGGCCACCTTGTGATCCGTGGGAGCCACCCTTGCAGGATCAGCGCACTTAGCTGCGGTGGCAGTACCACTAGTCAACGGTGTCACAGACTAGGTCTTAACCTGTGCCGGTTGGACCTGCTTGGGTTGTTCTGCCCTTTTCTCCTCTGTCCACGGCTTCTGAGATTTCTCACTGAGTTTAGCCAGGGAAGATGACTTCCTCTTTGAAGAGGAGCTCGATGGTAGGCTAGCAATAGAGGACGACAGTGACATTGACCCTGCCGTATCCATCTTGGGACCTGCTTCCACTGCAAACCTGGTGGACTCAGACTTGCGGCCCTTGGTCTTGTCATGGGCCCCCACGGAAATGGTGCCCTCAAAGGACTTGAAGACCGTTCCTCGGACTGGCCGGTTCTGGGTGAGGCATGACCCTGGACGGAGCACGAGTCAGAGGCCTTGGTGTTAAGCAATGCCACCAGCCTACTGTACCTGTCCCTCAATGTTTTCTTCGAAAGTCTGAGGCAAATCTTGCACTCTACCTCCTTGTTGTCTGGGTGCAGACAGTAGCGGCCTTGTAGGTGTTTGTCCTCACAAACACATTCCGTAACACAAATTTGGTGCAGCGCTTGAAGATGGACCTTCCCTCCTTCTCCTCTGTCATGGTTGGAGGGCACGAAGTAGGCCCAAAGGTCTTGTAGAATGTTCAGCGATCTTCACCCTTGAAGGGCACAGAGGTTTGTCGATAACGGATCCCCGCTGTGCGTGGGATGAGGAAAAGAGCACACAGGCTTCTTTGAAACAAAAATAGTACTGCTTGCCCGACTCTTGTCTCCTGCCTGGAATCCCTGTTATGCAGTATAATTTCGTGAAGGTGTGTGGATGGACCTCCACGTAGCAGCCCTGCAGATGTCCAGCCAGGGCACACCAGACAGGAACTCCGTCGTAGCAGCTATCGCTCTGGTAGAATGGGCTCTCGGCCGACCAGGCAGCCTTCGGTTTGCCAACCAGTGACAATGAGTGATGCAGCCGTAGAGTCACCTTGTGATGGAAGCCTTGGACAAGGCCTTCCCATGGTTCACAGGACCGAAGTTTGCAAAAAGCTGAGAAGTGTTCTGGAAACTCTTCAGCGCTCAAGCCTCGGAAAAAACACAGGTCACACCAAGGGCTCGTTGAGATGAAATTCCGACTGAACCTTGGGCATGAAGGAGGGGTGCATCCGCAGCACCACCTTCGTCTCGTGGAAAGTCAAGTATGGCCGCTTGCAGGACAGGGCCTGGATCTCACCTACTCTCCTGGCAGAGGTGATGGTCACAAGGAAAGCGGTCTTCCAAGACAGGAACTTGAGCGGAGCTTATTGTATCGGCGCAAACATGGCCCCCATGAGCCTAGTCAGCACCACGTTGAGTTCCCACGCCGAGGCAGGTGCCTTCACCGGCGGGAACAAACAGAACAGTCCTTTGATGAACTCCTTGACTGGATGGGGCAGCCAGAGAAGACCATCCCGGAGACCTTGTGTAGTGGGAGATAGCTGCCAGATGCACGTTGATGGAGGCATGTTCCAGCCCCCACATAGCAAACGACAACAAGTACGGAAGGACCTGAGGGGCCGTGGCCCTCTGAGGGTTAATCTTCTGCGACCAGCACCAAGTCATGAAATGCTTCCATTTGTGTCCGTAGCACTTCAGAGGCGACAAAGCCCTGGCGAGGACCTCCCTGCACTCCACATGCAGCTCATAACCACCAAACTCTAACGCTGCAGGAGCCAAGCCTTCAGGTTCAGCGATCCCGGGTCATGGTGCAGGATTGCGCCTCCTTCCCTTGGTGATCCAGGGAAGAAGGCGCAATCCGCGACCTTTGGTAGCTTGACTGAAGGGGACGCTGACATGCTGAGAAGGTTTGGATTTGTCTCGGCCACGCTGGTGCGACGAGGATCAGCCTGCACTGGTACCGTCTTGAGTTGAATGATGACTTGTAGTAGCTGTGGCAAAGGAGGGAACGCGTACAGGAACAGGCCTTCCCAAGGGAAGGCGAATGAGCCTACCATGCTTCCTGGCTGGGGAAACCTGCTGGCGAACCGCCGGCACTTGGTGTTCGTCGCCGTTGCGAACAGATAGATCTGGGGACTGCCCCATTTGAGGAGGAGGTTGTCCATTTGATCCTGCCAAAGCTCCCACTCGTGGCAAGAGTGCAGCTCCCTGCTGAGGGAGTAGGCGACTATGTTTTTGAATCCCGCCAGGTTGGAAGGAATGAGAAACATCCCCTGGGTGAGGGCCCAGTGCCACAACTTCTGCGCCACTCTGGAGAGCACCGGGGACTTGGTGCCCCCGTTTCTGGATTTAAAACATTGTGGTGGTATTGTCCGTTAAGACCCTCACCACTTTACCTTTGAGGGACGGAAGAAATGACTTGAGGGTCCATAACAGCCCGTAGTTCCAGGACGTTGATCTGTAGCACTTTATCCTCCAGCAGCCACAAGCCTCTGGCAAGTAGACGTTTGGTGTGTGCCCCCTCACCCTTCCAGGGAAGCGTCCTTCGTGAGAGTCTCCTGGTATGGAGGGCTCTGGAAATCCGTGTCCCCGGAGATGCTGAGCGCACGCCCCGCCACCTTATCGCTCAACGGAACTCCTCGTCGAGCACGATCCCGTCTTTGAAGCTTCCGGACACCTGGATCCACGGGGAGTCCAGGAATTCCTGGATGGTCGCATCCGCAGCCTGCAGAGCCGGACCAGGTAGATACATGAAGACATCATGCCAAGCAGCAACTCATCGTGGCGATCTTCACTGCGAACAGCAGTTGCACCTTGCCCAAAATGGCTGCTATCCTCTCTTCCGACGAAGCCGCCAGGCAGGATACTCTGTTGAGCTTGGACCCCAGGAACAGCGCTTCCTGTAATGGATTACAGCAGTATTTGCATAGTTCACTGAGAACCCCAGATCCATCAGCAGCCGGATGCTCCTCTCCATGTGATTGGCGGCGATGTCCTTTGACTTGGCCCGGGTGAGCCAGTCATCGAGGTATGGGTACACATGAATTCCCTGCAGTCGCAGATGGACTGCCACCGGAGCCAGGCACTTCATAAAGACTCTGGCCGCCGACTTCAGTCCGAAGGGGAGAGCCATGAACAGGTAGTGCTTCCCTTGTATGACAAAACGCAGGAAGGAACTTGCAATGTTTTACGTGAATGGGGACATGGAAGTACACGTCCTCCAGATCCAACGACGACAGAAAGTCTCACTCCTCCAGTTGGCTGAGCATGTGCTGCAACGTGACCATCCTAATTTCTGGGACTTGATGAACTTGTTGAGTGTCATAGATCGAGAATGGGCCTCCAGCCCCAGTCTTCTTTCTCACTAGAAAGTATGTTGAGTAAACTCCAGAACCCCGGAGTAGCTTCAGGACTAGCTCTATCGCCCCTTTTCTTAACATGGCCCAAATCTCCAGCAGCAGCTGAGGGATGTGTTGCTCCTGCCGGGCCACCAGTGGTATTCGCTGACACTTTCTCTAAAGCTCCAAAGTGTGTCCGTGGGCGAGAGCGTTCAGCATCCATCGATCGTTGGAGATGTTTTTCCCACACGCTGACGAAGTTATCAGCCAGCCGGCCTCCCACCAGGGTGCAGGGATGGGGGCGCGACTTCCTGACTGGTTCGGTCCTGCTTGGAGGCCGGCTCGCCACTCTGGGAGCCTTGACGACAAGGATGGCCACCTCTGAAAGTCTTGGAACGACGCCTGTAGGCTTCCTGGGTCGTGGAACGGGAGGGTTGGTGGTAAGAGGACGATCCACCGCTGAAACTCTTCGAAAACATACCCGGCTTCCCTCCTAAGGGACGAAAGGACGGACAGTGCTGTTGCAGTGTGCCCAGGGCATGGGCCGTCTCCATGTCGGTCTTGATGGTCTGAAGAGATTCATTGACGACCTTGCTGAAAAGATAGTTTACACCCTCGTCTGGACCTCTTGTCTGAAGTCGGTGGCCTTCAGCCAGCCACAATGACGGAGGCAAACCCGGTTTCCCATCTGGCGGAACCCCGTGTCCGCAATGTCCAGGGCCACAGTGATGGCATGGTCTGACACCACCTCGCCTTCCTGAAGGATCTCCATTGCCTCTACCCGCTTGGCCTCGGTGAGGAAATCCAGAATTAAGAGCCATCTTGTACCATAGCTCCCTGTCATACCTGGCTAAGATCGCTAAGGCATTGGCCGACTTGACTGAGTAGATGACCTTACGTCCCACAGCGTCCAATTTCTTCCCCTCGCCGTCGGTGGGACCGAGGTTGATGACAGGTTGGACAACTTCTTCCTAGCCGCAGCCGATGTTAAGAAGGATTGCTGAACTCTGTCCAGGAGGTTCAGAAGGCCAACCTAGTTTCTTGGAAAAGGGTAACCTCTGGACAAGCCAGACCAATCAGGGTAGCTATGGCAGGCGGTCAAGACTAAGTCTCAGGAGGGGTGAGGGTGACTGAAGGACCTCAATGAGCACACAGAGTAAGGACACTTACAAATTACTCCAGACAGGTGTTCTATCAAAAATATAGACACATTTATTACAAGGCCTTTGTAACAGACCATAGGAAAGATTATATATATATATATATATATATATATATATATATATATATATATATATATACATATACATATACACACACACACAAGACCAGGGGGGGGCTAAAGGGGTGACTGCACAAAATATGTCGACAACCTAGATGGGAAGGAAACAGGCAGTGCAGTTAATGTTTAGGCCCAGTTCAACATCAGTTATTCACCTAACTAAGAGGCAGTCCAATCCCTAAGAAGAGGGGAGCCTTCTGCTCAATAGTACATGTGAGGCAACGCACACGGTTGTTCCAATGGGCAAAACAGGTTCTCTTCAGGGGTCTCTAGCAGCTCGGGAAGGTGGATAAGGCTATGAAGAATAAGTTCCCACTATTCAAGAAGGACCTCCACTTGAAGGCAGAGGCAGTTCGAGAGTTCGGAATGGTGCTGCTATTGTGCAATAGCGGTGGACAGGAGAGGGGCCCCCAGGGGCCACTTGTGCGTAAAAATGGGCTCTTGCGCTAGGGGCCACCGGTTGGGGTATTGATTACTCACCGGTCCCTGATGCAAGGAGGCCCAAACTTCGGCAGGTCAGTCCAATTCGCTTGCAGGTTCGAGTGCATCAAAAAGGACGTCTCAGCACCTTTTAGTTCCTGAGATCCAGCGATGATTCCCAAACAGGACAGTGGCGATTTCTCCGCCCTGGGTGGATGAATCGCCCCAGTTTCACTCAAGCAGGCTTCAGGGGCAAGAGAGTCACAAATGCAGAAGACTTACAAAGATCATTGCCGCAGCAGGGCAACAAGGTAACCGCGTTTACTCCGGTCCTGGCGCACTTGTCTCACTTCAGACCTGGGAATGCCAAGTGTACGAAATTCGGTGTGAGGGTGCCGTGGACACAGAGCTAGCAGTATACCAAGTTTCAAGGGCCTGCTCGAAAAGATGGCGGAGACATAAGGAGACAAAGGTCCTGCGTAAGCTGGTCAGCCCACTGGTTGGCCCAGGGACACTTCCGAGAAATCTTACTTGCAGGTTTTGGTGATGGTGCCGATAATAGTTGGTCCCACTATTGCAATGGGTTGAAGCGTCTTCGCAGACCTTCTAGGATGACCAGATGTAGAGGGGTCCCACAGGACAACAGCGGGCTCAGGGTGCCAAACCTTCCAGCAGGTCACGAGCAGTTCCTCGACTCAGCTTTGTAGTTGCAGGATGCTTGGATCCTATCCTTTGTTCAGTGAGAACTCAGGAGATCGACCTGGTAGTGGTGTTTCCAGCCTCCTCTTATCCAAAGTTCCCTTTGCGCCAAAACGGAGAGGACCCAATGGGAGATGTGCTCACAAACACACACTCCATACGTGGACCAATCACAGACCACAGTCGTCTCAGGCATTCAGGACACTCAAGACTCTGGCACCCAGGATGTGTATTGGGACCAGACATCCCAGCCCACATCCTGGAGGCACACACACACAAGGCATGCAGAAGCCCACGAAAGCATTGGGATTTGCGGGAAAGTGCATGACCAAATAAGGACTGGCCAGGGTCGACTCGACCTGGGGAAGGTGAAGGGGCAAGATGGCGAAACGACAGGACAAGAACCTTGTGGCATGGCCATTTTGGAGCCAGGCCACCTATTCGTGCCAAACGCAGTTAACACGGTTAACATGGCAGGAAAGGGTTAAAAATAATGCAAAACGATAGCTGCCACTAGTCTTGTCCATGACATCTGGACAGTTCATAAAAAGTCCACCGAGAGTATCTAGGGCCTTTGTAAATGACTACAGACCCAAGCGTGCTGTATGGTAAGATACATTGCACACTTGTTACATGTTGCACAAAAGTTGCAACATGAGAAAAGGACTAAAGGAAAAAAAGTCTTCCAGTACTGACTGTCTTAAGGGCATGTCAGTCTCCCCATAAAAAGTGAGCGAAAGCCCAGAGAAGTGCAGCTGAAGGCTGTGTTTCTCAAAGTCAGTCAATGGTGTCTAAACAGCAGCAAAAAGTTTGGGGGTTGACACATGGAGGGAAAATTGCATACAACTATGAAATCTTTCCTAATAGCCGAGACCACCAAGTCAGGAGATGGTTGTGATCACAGACATTTTGGTGCAGATTCCGGCACCCTGTATTTCTTTTCCCCCTCTTCGTCAGGGCTGAGGTAGGGTTCTTCAGCAGCGCAGGCCCTCACCCCAGATGTCATCCAGGAGCGGTACCGACAGAATAGTCTTCCTTTTCGCCTCCCAGCGCTGATACAGGAAACCCTCCTTCTCTTCTGGAGTGAGCTGGAAGAGTTCTGATGCACAGGCGATCATGGAGTGGAAGGAACCCACTTCATCGGGTGGAGAAGCCCTTGGTGGCAGAGAGATTCCACTGTCGTCTGTATCAGTCGTCACTGTGTCCGTGTCCATCCCCGTGTCCCTAGATGATGGGCAGTGATGTTGGAGTGGAGGCGTAGGGTGTATCCTCCTTTTCTTCAGTGGTGGTGGTCCCGGTGTCAACAGGGTCATTGCTGGTGGTGCCGTCGGCATCCTCTTTGGAATCTCAGACACCAGTGTGTGGAGGGTAGAGAGAAAATCATGCAACAGATCTCTGGGAGGTGCCTGGGGAACAGGTTTGCTATGTCATCGTCCTCGCCATGTCTTCGCCTCCAGAGGAGCATCTCCTCGACGTTCTTGTCGTCACCACCCTCCTCCGGTAAGGTGTGGATGGAAACTATCTCTTAGAAGAAATATCCGTGCCCTGGAACTCTTCCACAGAACCCCCCCCCCTCCATTTGGGTCCCGAGGGGTCTGCTTCGGGCTGAGATCCGGCATCCCCTTTTCCGGAGTCTTCTCCACTGGCTTGGCCGAAGCCTCCCGCCTGGGAGAAAGACCCACCCTGACCGCCACCAGGGTAACCGGGACCGGGTCAGCCCCTTTCACCTTCGAGAGCCGCAGCAACCAGCTCGATCGAAGAGGATGATTTGGCCTGGACCACCTGGACCTTAACTGGCAGGTTGGACACCTTTTCCTGCATGGCCTTCTCCGGCTTCTCTCGCAGCTTCACTGGGGTAGCTGACTTTTCTTTTTGACAAAGAGCTGGAGCGATGGCTGGAGATTGAGGCTGATGGAGATGATGAACACGCCCTGACTATCACGGAGGCCAATTGTGCGGCGACCCAAACGAGACAGAAGCAGACCCGCGGTGCTTGGCCTCATCTTTGACACACACACATATGGAGTGCCCTCAAAGGACTTAGAAGCCCGCTCTGGCTGGCTGGATCCAGATGTGGCATGCACCTGTGGACCACATGGGGTAGAGGCCCTGGCCTTGAGCCTCGCTGCCAGTGCCGATATTTATTGTGCGCTTGGAGAAGCCACGGCAGATCTAGCAATCTTCTTCCTTGTGCATCGAGTGAAGACCATACAGGCACTGGGAATGCTACTCGTCCGTGAAAACATTCCACAAACTGCAGCTGGTGCAGAGCTTGAAGAGGGAAGCCCTGTCCTCCTCCTCCTCCAACATGATCGGGCATGTTGTAGGCCTGAAGGCTTTCTGAAAACTTCCAAGAAGAAAACACTCAACAATTTTGCCCTTGAGGGGCGATGAAAGGTGGCAAAAAATTGATCTCTGTTAATCGGATAAATAGACGATGGAGCACATGGGCTCAACTGAACAAAAATAGGGTTTTCCTAGCCAAAAAAGCACAAAAGACACAAAGCTCTAAGAGCGAAACACAAGGACTCCCAATACTTGAACATGCGAAAAAAATCTGAAGATGGCTGCCAAAAGAGGGGCTTAGGGAGAGGGTAGTCATTGGATGGGGGCAGTATGACCCAGAGCTCAGTGATTGGTTTATAGGAGAAAGACAGTTTATAAGCGAAAGTGAAACTGTTTTTTCTTTTACTGAGGATTCCCGGCCTGACGACGGGGAATATTCATGAGCATGTGACTCCATGCCAGACCCCATGCTGGAGAATGGAACTCGAAGGATCTTTCATGCGCTTGGGGCATTGGTTTTGCTGAACCGCCAAGTATTGTTGATGGTCGGAAATGTTATAATTGTACTCATCCTGGATTGCCTGACACCAGGCAGAATCTTTGCGGGGTGTTGTTTTGGGGGGAGATTTACCCTCAAGCTCTTTAAGAATGGAAAAGAGCTCATGTGTGTATTGGATTTAGCAGTGGAGATGTGATTACTAAAGCTATGAGATTTTGCATCATTAACAGCAGTTTCAAATATTTAACAGTTTGCTTATAGAAGGAAAGCGCAAGAGGGGAGCCTCTGCCAATCCCTCTATGATTTCTGTTTTGTGCAACGAAGGGTGAACATTGTATCGTCAAACCAAGAGTTCTTATAAGATTTAGCTTTTACTAATTTGCATTTTCTAAATGCAAGATCTTCAACAGTATCATTAATAACGCAAGTAAGATGTTTACTTCTTATTATTGAAAGAATCCACCTCAGTAAATCTGGCTAAAAGTTCAGCTGACAGCTTTTGTGACGGAACATTTTTCAGGTTTCTTTCCATTTTCAATAGTTTAGAACCAGAAGGAAAGGGTGCAATTCACAAAAAAAATTGTCAGATCAGGGACATTGGCTTATATGAATATCAGGTGCAGACATATGATGTGTCAGGACCAAGTCAAGAGTGTGTCCACCTCTGTGACTAGGTGCTGATACTTTCTGGGTGAAACCTATGTCATTCAACGCCAGAAGAAAAGAGACTGCTTGTTTGTCTTGGGGATTGTTAGCCCAGTAATTGAAATCCCCAAGAAAAACCACAAGGGTGTTTGCCTTGGTAATGGCAATGAGTAGGTTAATAGGTTATTCCTCAAAGAGAGGAATGTCTGATGGCGGGTGATAACTCATGGGAGCGATTTTCATTTAGCTTTATTTTGGTTACCATGCTTTCACAGCGATCTGGAGACAGATGAGGTTTAACATGAAAAGTAAGGCATTTATTGATAATAATGAACACCCCTCCAATCAGCTAAGTGGGCATGGAGTCAGTAAGCCAAGACTCTGTTATTGCAATAAAATCACAAGTAGACTTGTTGAGGAAATCATGAATTTCTACTCCGTGCCTCATAAATGAGTGAGTATTCAACAGAAAAAAACTCATGGCAGTGTTCTGGAGATTTAATCTCCGTTTAGATTTATGATGTCTCGGGATGATAATGGAGGGACGGGTTTGGATGATTCTCGACTCAATTTGCGTAGACTGGGAAGCTGTGCTTGAACTTGTGGGATGACAAAAGATGGGCTCTGGCCTTGACCTTTCGCTGTTTAAATAAGGAGCGATAAGGTGCTCAATCACCCTTGTAAGGAGCTCGGAGGTCAAAGGAAACGCATCAAGGGAGTTTTCCTGGGTGGTGAGGTGGAGCGAAGGTTCTGCTTCACACGATATCTGAGTGAGAGCTCATGCAAAGCCAAGTACTGGGGCACGAGAGGGTCTTTGTTGTAATAGGCAGAGTGCAACATTTAGCCAGAATAGCTTCATGATTCCTCATATAGAGAGAAGTATTTGGAACAAATGCGGGCATGGAAGTATTCTGAAAAATTATCTATGGTATTAGGACTAGACTACATAAATATGTAAATACAAAAGAGTTTAGTACCTGAATGTTTTGTGGACACCAGTACGAGCGTACGGCTGTAGACACAATCCGGACACAAACCGCCACTAACCGGCTTGTTCCTAATGCACCAGCACTAACGTGCCTGGGGACTATCAAAATGCAAACAAAGAACGACACAAACGAAGGGACTTGTAGTTCAAATGGCAGCACAGCATTACAAAATTAAACAGCACATGGGTTGGAAAGAAAAACATTTTAAAAATAATTAGTGAGCAATGCAAGCTAAGAAACAGTGTAACTAATGAAATATAACCACTAATATATCCAACTAACTCATACCAAATGAATCAAGTTGTGTGATGCTCTTTCAGTCAATGTAGTTACAAAAACTGTTACAACTCTTCTGTTTTAGCCATCAGATTCAAATAGTGAATGCCTTTTTGTAATCTAGGCTGGACTACTGTAATTCAGCCCATTTAGGCTTACTTAAATTCAAAATACAAAAAAGATGCATAGTGAGCAAAACGCACTAGAAAGAACAGTGTTAAGATTGTCATGATTTGTTAATCCATCCCCAGCACCTAAACAATGGTTACCCATTTCTAAACCAATTAAAATTTTAAATCACTATGCTTAGCACATGAACCTCACCTTCAAGTCCCTCCTTTCATTTCCTCCAGATTTACTATGTGCCTGCCATATCTCTTTAGTTGGCCAATCCTAACCTTTTTGTGATCCCCAAAGCCTGTTTCAACATCGTAGGAAAATCAAGCTGCCTTTTCGTTTAACCCTTTGCACATGCCCCTCAAACCTTCTTTGTTCCTGGTTAAGATGCATTTATATCGCAATTTTATGTTACCCAGCCCAGCAGTAAGATGCCCTTTTATGGCATAAATTGCACGACAACTCAACAAAATCTTCCGGAGCTTAAGTGTGGACATATCTAATGATCAAGTAAGTCTTACAGTTAGGTTGGATGACATGGATGCTAACCATAATCAGGTGGGTTATGACCAGCACTTTCATGAACACTTGCAGACCTGATGTCAACCCATAAGGGTAAAAACAAAACGGATATTGAAATCCTCCAACTAATCACATGAATCGCCCAAGATTCACGTGGATGGGTACATGAAAATACATATATACGAGGGTTCAGGGACACCAACCAATTGCCTTTTCGAGGATCTGTGTTAAAGTAAAAATCGTGGACTTGTCATTCCTAAGCAACTAGTTCAACAAAGGAAGGTATGCTATGGGTCGCAGACCTCACCTTTCTTGACAACGAGCTGGTATCACAAGTACATGCCAAAACCCTGCTCCACGTGCAGAACCAGCTCAACAGCTCCTTTGCAAAGTAGCTACATGAGCTTTAGGGCCAAAACTCAGTCCCAAAGGAAAGGGAGTGGAGAGGAGCTTTGAGGTGGGGGTGTCATTCCTGGAAAAGGAGGTAGTACCCACATGAAAATATGCATGACCCACTGGTCCAAGAACCTGCCTCCAAAATTGTACAAATCTTGAAAACCTGCTCTTTGCATGTCATGCATAAATAAAGACCTCATTATTTTTTATTTATTGTTCACTTGTTAGGCGCTTATACAGGAAGCAAATACTGTTTCAAAGCACCCACATGGCAACTTTGTGGGTACAAGGGATGATTGTAATTACATTGTCTATGTTAAATAATTATACAAAAATATAAGAAGAAACAATGGGGAGGGGAAGACGAACCTACTATGCCTTGCGAGTGTTCAGAACGTGCAAGTGCAGAGGTTAGAGGGGTATGGGATAGGTGCTGTGGATTTTATGGAGAACAGTAGGTGAAGTGCTATGAAGAAGGTCAAGTGCAACCTCCAGTGGTGGAGGGTGAGCAGAGGGAAGTGCAGAGGATAGACAGCAGCTGGGATGATATGATGTGGGAGGTCAGGGTCCCGAGGATGCATAAGGGCTTAGCACACCCATCAAGCTACTGTGCGATTAGCAGGGTCCAGAGGTAGGGAAGGAAGAGGCGAAGAGGTAAAGAGGAAGGTCTCACGGCTTTTCCGGTACTTCAAGAAGTCCTGCTCAAGACAAAGAGGGAGGGGGAGGCTTTGCCAAAGCAGGGAGCCTGCTGAGGAAAGCGATCAACCACTTGCCCTCTGTTTGGCAAACAAATTTACCTACAGGGAGTTGGTGCCAGAAGAGCGCAGGTGTCTAGATGGGGAATATTTAGTCAGAGAGAGTTGGTGCTAGAGTGGTTCCCGGCCCCAGACAGCCTTGTGGATGATGCAGAGGGATTTTAATTTAATCCGTACAGCGACCGGAAGACTTTGTAGGGCAGGACAGATGCGGTCCCTGGCCTTCAGGCCAAGGATAAGTCTTGCTGCCCTATTCTCGATTAGCTGGAGGTGTCGCAGTGTAGACAAAGGTAGATTAAGGAGAAGGCTATTCCAATAGTCAAGCCTAGAGCGAACCAGAGCCCGGGTAACAATAAGTCTCTGGGGGAAGGTGAGGAAAGGTAGATTTCTTTTCAGAAGGAAAAACCGGAAGTGGGACTTCTTGGCAATGTCCTGAGCATGATGGAGGAAGGAGAGAGAGAGGACTCAAATATGACTTGGAGGATTCTGGCTTATGAGGAGGGAGTAGGGGAAGGGCTCATGGAAGAAGGCCAGAGTGAAGGGAAGAAGTCAGGTGCCGGCGTCCAATAGGAAGGATCTCCGTTTTTCTGGCATTGAGGCAGCGATCATTAGAAGTACACCAGGTCTGGATGGCCGAGAGGCAGTCAGGGAGGATGGAGGGTGCAAGGGCGTCTCCAGGATGTTAGAAGAAGAGTTGTGTGTCGTCAGCATAGCACTGGAAGTTGGAGGAGGAGGAGGAGGAGGAGGAGGAGGAGGAGGAAATGAGGCAAGCCAGCAGATAAAGATAAATGTTAAAGAGCCAAAGCGAAAGAATTGATCCCTGGGGGACGCCACAGGTGCAGAAGGAAGTAGGGGAGGAGAAGGTGCCCACCAATGTTGGTGCAGGCCATCAAGTGACTAATCAGATCCCTAACTGAACAAGTAATCTGAGAGAAGAGATATCTCAAGAATTCACTGGTCAGTGACCTCATTTTATGGGTCATTTGTGATGTCATCTTTGATGTCCTGGGTCTTAGTCTTAGAAGTACATGGAGGTGGCGCAAATTATAGCTACATAGCTTACCATACCTGGCAAATTCATTAATTCATTTGGTTTTTCGATTTTACCGTGCAACAAAAAAATGTCAATGAAGTTCATGTTTTTATTAGTGCAACTTAACCACAACGTCCCTTTAACAAAGTTATTTCAGTGAATATATGAACTATATATATATATATATATATATATATATATATATATATATATATATATATGATACATTACTCACCGTAATCGTATTTCTGATGCTTTATCTGCTTAGATTCACATGCTGTGCATAGGCCGACATCTAGTGGAAGCTGCAGAGTATTACAGTTTGTTTTTCGAAACTCGAAAATGGGCGTCGACACAGGGCGTGCCAGTAATACTATCCCTAGTGTGACGTCCACTGTACCCAAGATCCCTGACGCGTCTAGGATCCTCAGATTGTATTTTTTCTGACATGAGGTAGCATGAGGAGTAGCATGAGTACAGATAATCCAAGCAGATAGACAGAAAGGTAAGACTACAAGCCATCATGCGCCTTCTCTCAGAGGGGAGGAAGGGTGGGTTGCATGTGAATCTAAGCAGATACAAGCATCAGAAATACGATTACGGTGAGTAATGTATCCCTTCTGAGGCTTGTGGAATCTGCTTAGATCACATGCTGTGCATAGATTAGCGAGCAGTACCTGAAGGAGGTGGGATGTGAGAAGGGTCATGAGCAAATAAGTGTCTTAGAACCGCTTGTCCCACTTGTGTATCTTCCTTGGAATGGGTGTCAATGCAGTAATGCTGAGTAAAAGTGTGAATAGAGCTCCAAGTAGCTGCTTTGCAAATGGTGTCAAGGGGTACATTTGCAATGAAAGCCAGAGTGGCCCCAATGCCTCTAGTAGAGTGGGCTCTTGGCGTGAAAGGCAGAGTTCTTTCAGAAAGTGAGTAACACAGCTGGATACAGTTAATAATCCACTTCGAGATGGCACCTTTAGAGACGCGATCCCCCTCTCTGCCTGTAGCTACGGAGACAAACAGTTGATCTGTTTTTCTTAGCGGTCTGGTCTTATTTACATAGTAGAGGACCACCCTACGCACATCTAGGGTGTGTAGTTTCACCTAAGCCGAGCTTTGCGGGTCCTGGAAGAAAGCCGGAAGCTTGATGGACTGGTTTACATGGAATTTAGATATAAATTTAGGTGAGAACCTAGGGTGTGTGCGTAAAACCAGTTTGTCTTTATGGACAGTAAAGAAGGGATCCTGCACTGACAGAGCCTGAATTTCAGTGACCCTTCTTATAGAAGTAATAGCTACTAAGAAGGCCTTTTTATAAGTCAGGTGTTTGAGACCGCTTTTATGCATGGGTTCGAAAGGGGGGCCCATGAGCTTGGCTAGCACCACATTAAGGTCCCACCGTGGTGGTGGGTTTGAAATAGGAGGGTGAAGTCTCTTTACTCCTTCCATGAAGGCTTTAACTACTGGTACTTTCCACCACAAAACCTTGCTATGGGAAGTGGTGTAAGCCGACAGGGCTGCCAGGTGTACTTTCAGTGAGTTAAAAACCAATCCTGCATCCAGCAGGTGGAGCATGTATGTAACAATAGTGGAAGGAGTGCAATCAACGGGGTTGATTGATCTACTCTGGCACCAGATAACGAACCTTTTCCACTTGTCAAAGTAACAGTGCCTTGTGTTTGGTTTCCTAGATTCTTTTAGGATGTCCATACACCGCTGTGGCAAATTGAGATGTCCAAACTCTATGACCTCAGGAGCCATGCTGCCAGGTTCATTGAGTTGGGTTGCTGGTGCACTGTTTGACCTTGGTGCTGGGACAATAGGTTGTACCAGGCTGGAAGTTTGATGGGCTCGCACACCGCCATCCTGCGTAGGTGTGGGAACCACGGTTGTCTTGCCCACGTGGGAGAAACTAGGACGAGTGTCATCGACTCTCTGTTCATCTTGTTCACCACTTTCCTGATGAGAGGAGTTGGTGGAAAAGCGTACGCAAACATCCCTGACCAGTTCATCCACAGGGCGTTCCCCTGGGAGTCTGGTTGGGGGAACCTGGATGCAAATCCTGGGCATTGTCTGTTTTCGCTTGTGGCGAATAGGTCTATAGTGGGGAAACCCCACTGAGAGAAGAGATCTTCTACGACCTCTATGTGTAGAACCCATTTGTGTTCCTCTGGGAGGGAGTCTCTGCTCAGAGCATCCGCTAGGGAATTGAGCTCCCCTGGAACATGTTGTGATGACAGGAAGATGTTTCATCTGAGTGCCCATATCCAGATTTTCTGGGCAAGCTTGGACAGATTTGGCGAGCGAGTCGCTCCTTGCTTGTTCAGGTAGAACATGGCTGTTGTGCTGTCCGTCCGGATTTGCACTGACAGGTTTATTAGGTGGGGCTCGAACGCCTGAAGCGCTCTGAATACTGCCAGAAGCTCTAGCAGGAAGATGTGGTTCTTGGCCACTGAGTGAGACCAGAGACCCTGAGCTGTGTGGTGGAGATGGTGAGCTCCCCACCCCGTCAGGCATGCGTCTGTAGTGACTATTGCCTGTACCTCGGGATCGTAAAAGGGTTTCCCCTGTGCGAGATTCTCTCTTGTCCACCAGTGAAGGCTTTGTACCAGTGTTGGTGAAACAACCACTAGATCGTCCCACTGACCACTTGCCCGAGACCACTGGGACGCAGCCGCGCGTGGGGGACCAGGTAAATACATGACGCCATCATGCCCAGTAAATGCATTGCTTTGCGTACCGTTATTTGTTAACCGGACTAATAATGCGGAATTTGCAGTAGTATATTCCGAATTCTTTCTTCTGAAGGAAAGGTCAACCCCTCTTGGGTATCTAGGATTGCTCCTAGGAATTGTTTTGAAGTGCTTGGCACTAGGCTTGACTTTTTCTCGTTGATTGAGAAGCCTAACTCGTGAAGGAGGTCGATAGTCCTTTGAATGTTTGTCCTGCAAATTCCTGGGGTTTCCCCCGTTATGAGCCAGTCGTCCAGATAAGGGTACACTGGGATTGCCTCCCTGCGTAGGTGTGCAGCCGCCACCGCCAGTACCTTGGTGAATACCCTTGGTGCTGAAGCTATCCCGAAGGGCAGTACCTTGAATTGGTAGTGTCGACTGTCCACCTTGAAGCGCAAATACTTTCTGTGTGGTGGGAACATGGAAATATGAAAATAAGCATCTTTCATATCCAAGGTTGCCATGTAATCCCCCTTTTTTAGGAGGGGGATTACCTCTTGTAGCGTGGTCATATGAAATTTTTGGGGCTTGACATACTTGTTGGCAGGCCGTAAATCCAATACTGGGCGCATTGTCAAATCTTTCTTTGGCACAAGGAAGTAAGTTGAATAAATACCCTTGTTTACCTGGTGTCCCGGGACGAGTTCTATCGCGTCCTTTTCTAGCAGAATGGCGATCTCCTCGAGGAGAATCTTCTGATGTTCTAAAGAGTCTACTCTTTGTCGTGGAGGATGGTTCCGGGGACGCTGCAGTAGTTCTATACAATATCCTGTGGATACTGTTGACAGCACCCATCTGTCTGATGTGATCCCTTCCCAAGCCTGGGTGAAGTTGGAAATGCGTTCCCCTACTGGGGTTGCGTCAGAAGGGACCCTGAACTGAGCGTCACTGCTTTGGTGGAGGCGTGCCGCCTCCCTTGTTGGGGCTGCCTCTGCCTTTACCACGACCCCTCCTATTACCCCTGCCGTAACCCTGGGTGGACTGTTGGTTGTTGTTCCACTGTGTACCCTGCCCCTGGGAATAGGTAGATCCTCTCTGGGAATTTTGGCCGCGTGGGCGACAAAATTACTATTCCCTCTCTAGTTAGGGGGTTTATTGGTTAACTGGCCAAGGGACTTGAGTGTTTCGTATTCGTCCTTGGCATTCTTGAGTGCGTCTTCGACCGCCTTACCAAACAACAGATCGGTTTCCACCGGTTTGTCCAACAATGATGCCTGGGTTTCTGCCTTAAAACCAGACTGCCGTAACCACGCATGTCTTGATAACAGTGCCTTCCGCTATCAATCTGCCTGCGTTGTCAGCGGCGTCGAAGGTTAATTTCAAAATGCAGCCAGACACGGCTCTACCCTCTGCGGAAATCTGAGCTAACTGGCCCTTTAAAGGTTCAGGAGCAGAGCCGCGACTTCTTCCCACTGATGGCAGTTGTAGCTGGCCAACAGGGTGGTGGAGTTTGCAATCCTTGCTTGATAGGCGGACGTTGAGGCTACTTTCCTGCCGAAACCGTATAGTTTTTTGCTCTCCTTGTCGGGAGGAGCTTCGGACGATGACAAGGGTGTTCCAGCCCTCTTACGAGTGTTGGTGACAACTAGGGAGTCTGGTTTCAGATGTCCTCTTATATAGAGAAGGTCAGACTGGGCCGCCCTGAAAAGTTTTTCAACCCTGGGATTGACTGCTCTGGTGAGGTCCTGGTTCACCAGGGACGGGTCTCTTCTCCGCTGAATGGACTTAAGGATAGGGATGGTCTGGGCAGCAGGCCTCCTTTCTCCCACTAACTCTTCTGCGAAGTCCCTTTCCTCCTGGGTGTCAATGTGGAAATGTTCTGCTGCGCGTGCAAGAACCTCGTTTAGGAGGGGTTGGTTATCGACCAGGGAGTCGGTAACCGGGGCTTCGTTATCTACCGGGGAATCTACTCTGTATGTTTCCGGGTCCTCCTCTTCCTCTTCCTGGTCCTCATCATCCCCATAGTAGCCCGTCCCGGTTTGCTCTTCTAGCATACCAAATTCTTGGTCCTCACAAAAGGAAGCCTCTCCTTAATACAGTGAGTATGGTCTTGCGTAAGGTTGCACCTCGAAGGGTTCTGACCTCATCGGAGTTTCAAACCGGGGCTTCTTACTCGGGGGATAGGATCAGTAGAGCCTGAGGGTGTCGCCCCCTGTGGATCATACGAGAGGAAATGTTCTGGATTTTTATCATAAAAATCTGCCAAAGAAGACATTCTTGACATGACTATGTCTTCACTGGACCCTCTCAGCAAGTCTATGGGATTTATCTTGAGTAGCTTTGATGGTTTTAGACATATCAGCAGACCTGGTTTTGTCTGTTTAGGGGGAGTGGTGTGTTTCAAAGGTGTGGAAGAGTGCAAAGGTTGTTTCTTCTGCTGTTTTCCCCCCTCCTCGTGAGTGGAAAAATGTTTTCCCTGTCCTTTAGTGGCTCCGGGGGTTTTCGACGCCTGGCGTCGAGGATCGGGGGTGTTGTCCCTGTCCGAGCGTGGGGCCTCGCTGGTTTTAACTGCGGGCTCCGACTCCTGGAGCGCGGCCTGGGGGTGGAAGTCGTCTTTGTCTCCCGACGATCAAACTTCTGTTAGCCTAGGGAGCGAGGCACTCTTGGCAAGAGTGGATGATTGCCTGGAGTCATGCGGCGATCTTGATCGAGAGCGCCCAGAGGACACCGAATCGGACCGTTCCGTTTGTGCCTCTATCCGAGAACTGGACGTCGTCGAGTCTCGGTTGGATTTAGTGTGTTTAGTGTGTGTAGTATGTGAAGCGCTTGTGTCGCCGGGGGTCTTCCCCATAGCCGCCCTGCCAGACGACCTTCCGAGGTCGGGGACCTGCGCTCGGCTGTCTTTCGACGCCGTAATGCCCTTGCCGTCCGAAAGTACGGCGTCGCTGAAGGCGCCCTCCGCTGCCATGGCCGCCTGCCTGGCGTGGTGGGCCCAACGCTTCGTCGAACGGTCCTTAAGTGTCTTAGGTTTAAACCTACTACACGCTCTGCAGTTCGCTTCGCGGTGGTCCCTCGGCAAGCAGAGATTGCACATGGCGTGCCTGTCGACCCAAGGGTATTTGCGATTGCACTTGGGGCAGAATTGAAAAGGGGTAGCAAATGTATAAAGTGTACCTATATACCAAGAGTGTAGAGTATGTACCATCCCCCACTCTCCCTACTTGCAGGGCCAAGGCCAGAGGCCTTCCAAGGCCCGGGCCGAGGCCAGCGGCCTTCCGAGGCCCAAATCCGTCGTGCAGCAGCCGACGGTCGATTTCTTCTCCAGCCGGCGTCGAGTGTCGAAGTTCGACGTTGGGGTGGGGAAGGATGTCAATAGATTATTATTTTAAATTTTTACCAAAAGTATGGCTAAGGCCAGGGGACTCCGCAAAATGCTTCCGACCAGTATGGCGGAAAAAAACAATCTGATGATCCTAGACGCGTGAGGGATCTTGGGTACAGTGGACGTCACACTAGGGATAGTATTACTGGCACGCCCTGTGTCGACGCCCATTTTCGAGTTTCGAAAAACAAACTGTAATACTCCGCAGCTTCCACTAGATGTCGGCCTATGCACAGCATGTGATCTAAGCAGATTCCACAAGCCTCAGAAATAAATATATATATATATATATATATATATATATATATATATATATATATATATATATATATATATAGATTTTAACTCTTATTGTCATTTAGCAGCTAAAGACATGAAAGGAAGCCAATGAGAAGATGATTATTGGGAGAACACTCACGTGGTTGAAAATAACAAGCCAGCTCTTTAATAATTTACTTGGCACATGCCCTCTTGCCGCCTCAGATTTAAATTGCATGGCAAATAAAGACATTTTGGAAACTATAAATGAATTTCTAGAACGTGCTGCAAAAACTATAGTCATTGCACATAATGGGAGGCAACATAATCTACGAATGGCTCATTCAAGAAAGGAATAAAAGCTATAGAGGGGAAGCCCATAGAGTAAAAAGATCGGACTCCTTAAACTGGCTAGCAAAAAGTAGGTTAATTTAGAAAATTAGCACAAAAATTTGCTTCACTCATACAGACATGTAGGGAATGCGAACTGGAGGACGCTGTTTAATATGTTCAGAGAATAAGAGGTTTTGGCACCTCTACCGACAGTATCCATCTGAGAACGAACCAAGAGAGGCCAACCTTATGGATGCAATTACATGGGAGAAATACATCAGAGAGACCTTTTACAGTGAGGCTCTCTCTACCCCTATAAGTAATGTGTTAGAGAGACACAGAAGCAAATTTCCGTTTGATCTGGAAGACAACATTAAAATGATCACTAAATTAAAACCATCTCAAGCACCCAAGCCCAATGGGATACCTAATGTAGTTATTAAAATTAATTCTGTTTGCTGGGCACCAATTCTATTAACACCATTTACAATAATTTGAGATGAGGGATACATCCCTGATGAATGGCGTAAATCAATACTTGTAGCCGTTTTTAAAAGGGGGACTAGATCAGGACCAGCACATTACTGTATGCTGACCATGATCAACTCATGCTCAAAGATCTTCTGCACCCTTTTTATGCAAGATTTATTGCTTGCCCATGTAGAAAAAATGATCCTGCCAACAAACAGGATTTAGATCTGGTCTTAGCACTCTTGGTAATATGTTAACATTGCAGAATCTCATCTCGGATTCAAGGGCAAATGTGGGGACAAAATGATACCTGTGCTATGGAGACTACTTTGCCGCATTTCATAATGTAGATTGGGTAAGGCTCCCGGGTAAACTACAGAATTGGGGTATGTGCTCTTATTTGCTGCACTTTATAAAAGCTATGCAAACCAATACCACATTAGTGGTATGTACCAACTCTGAGGGACTGCCAACGGGACCCATTAAGATAAATTGAGGCCGAAGGCAGGGCTGCGTCCTGGCCCTGGTATTATTTAATCTTTACCTGGTCAATATGGACATAGCATAAAGGATGTTCGTAGCTTCCCTCATAAGATTAGGAAGGTTGACATACGTTGGCTAACATATGGTGATGACACAATCATCTTTGACCAAATGCCCATTGGATTGCAGCACTCACTGGGTGCCCTATTTGTTTATGCCAACGAGAATAACATGACCATCAAGCTAAAGAAAACCAAGGTGATGGTCATTGGGGCAACTGCGTGGAGCATCCATCCCAAAGTTCTGTTGGAAAATTAATGATGTTTCCCTAGCGGTAGTTCCTTCTATCCCTTTCTTCAAAACTCAACTATGCCATCCTATGAGAAAGCATTGTCCAGGAAGGTCACAAGTACATGGAATGTTATCAGAACTTTGTTGGCAAGGCGGGGTGGCTACTCTGTAGAATGCTTTCTGCAAATCTACCATGAGTATAATTCTTAGCATATTGTATGGTCTTGAAGTGCTAGCAGAGAAATATGTACAATGGCTAGGACAATTACAGGCTAAGTTATGGAGACAGATTCTAAAACCTCTGCGTTCTGTGCCCATCCAAGCCATTAGATGTCAGCTGGGTCTCGCATCACTTCAAACAATATTGGAAATTCAGAAATGCAAATTATATGTTAAATTGAAGAATATGGAAACAACTGATGATTGAATAATGAGTAGATTGCTATCAACACACAAATAATACATATAATTTTGCACTGAACAATAGATCTTGTGAAATGAAGACCTTATGTTTGACACCTCCATTTCAACAGCAGGAATTGATGACACACTTTTTTAATAAAAACTAATGCGATCATGGAATTTGGAACAGATGGGCACGAAAAAGCGTTAAGCAATGTGTCACCCAGAGTTTTATCCCGGTGATCCCCTGTGACTTCCTCACACAATTTTGTAGTGGTGATCTTAAATGCGTATTAACATATTTAAGGTTTAACATTTTATCATGTAAAGAGTATACGGGTACTAGGGCTGGGTAGCCCCATTGATGACGAGAAATGCCTGAACTGTCTGACAGACAAACTTCTAGACATTTATTGACAGGGTGCTGCACCTTGTTCCAATATTATCTGAAGGGTTATGTCAATTTGGTAAGTGATATTTCATTTATCGCCGATGATCAATTCTGGAATGCGATATTCTCAGCAAGATTTATCACTGGGGCAGCATACTATATCCGGAAGAGAGCGAAAGAACGCAAGAAGGTGATGATCTTAAACTTTTTTAGTACATTTTCTTAGTATTATATAACAGTTGATAAAATACTTTTTATAAGTGGGAAATACTAATTGATAGATTTAATCAGATGTTTCAGTCCGAAATTTTAAGGAACATAATTATGATTTTGTAACTTGTAAATGTTTAATGGTTTTATTTTATGATTTATGATGCATCATGGCTATTAACGTGTACACTTGTTTGTTCTTATTAATTTTATTTCTCGTGCAAAAGGTTTAAAAATGTTACCCAAATGCATGTAACAAATAAAAAAGAAATGATATATATATATATATGTACACACACACACACACACACACACACACACACACACACACACACACACACACACACACACACACACGCGCGCGCAGAGGATACATTACTCACCGTAATCTTATTTATAATGCTTGGATCTGCTTATATTCACATGCTCTGCATAGTCCAACATCTAGTGGTAGTCGCAAAGTATTACAAGATTTGTTTTCGAAAGTCAAAAACAGACAGACGTCAACAGGGTGCGTTAGTAATATGATCCCTAGTGTGACGTCTACTGTACCCATGGTCCTTCACGCGTTAAGGTCCCTGAGATTGTTTGCTTCTCAGATGAGGTTTCATGAAGTGTAGCGTGAGTATAGATGTGATAAAGCAGAAACAGTTAGACCAGAAAAAGAATCTATGCACTTTCGACTGCAGAAGGGCAAGAAGGGTGGGCGCTTGTGAATCTAAGAAGATACTAGCACCAGAAATACGATTACCTTGAGTAATGTATCCCTTCTTAGATCACATGCTCTGCATAGATTAGCAAGCAGTATCTGGAGAAGGAGGTGGGATGTGAGAAGGTACAGCAGCAAATAGAGGTTTAGAACGGCTTGTCCCACCCGTGAATCTGCTTTAGAGTGAGAGTGTCAATGCAATAATGCTGTGTGAAGGTAAAAATGGAACTCCATGTAGCAGCTTTGCAAATGGCGTCTAGAGTGACATTTGCAACGAAGGCTAAGGTAGCTCCGGTACCTCTGTTATAGTGATCCCTGGGAGTGAAAGGCAAAACACTTTTGGACAGGGAATAGCAGAGCTGTATGGACCAGACTATCCATTTGGAGATGGCATTCTTTGATATGTGATTGCCCTCTCTCCCAGGTGCTATGGAAGCAAAGAGTTTGTCGGTTTTCCTTAGGGGTTTAGTTTTGTTCACATAGTACAAGACCGCTCTCTGTACATCAAGTGTATGGAGGCTTCTTTCAGCCGAGTTTGATGAATTTTTAAAGAAGGTAGGAAGTTCTATAGATTTACATGGAACTTTGAAATGAAATTAGGTGAAAACCTAGGTCTTGTAAAGACAAAGCTTTTAGCTCACTGACTTGTCATAGAAATGATGGCTACTAGGAATGAAGTTTTGTACAAAAGTTTTATGCTGGCCTTGTGCATAAACTCAAAGGCTGGACCCATGAGTTTGGAGAGCACAACATTAAGATTGCAACCTTAAGGGTTAGACATGGGGAGGTATAGCCTCTTTACCCCTTCCATGAATGCTAATGCTTTAATGACAGGAACTTTCCTCTAGGACACCATGTTTTGTGAAGTGGCTTAAGCTGACCGAGCCGCCAGGTGTACTTTGATGGAGTTGAATACTAGGCCGGATCAGTTTAAGCCAGTAGGTAAAGCATGTAATGTAGAATGTTAGCTGGGGAACCTTCGATTGGCTTTAAGGTTTGTGACCTGCACCATATCACAAATCATTTCCACTTGTTGAAATAGCAGTGTCTGGTGTTGAGTTTCCGTGCCTTCTTCAGGATAACCATACACCGTTGGGGAAGATTTAAGTGGCCGAATTCTATTACTTCAGGGCCAGGCTGCCAAATTCATAGATGGCGGACGAGGGTGGAGGGATGCTCCCATTGTGTTGTGTTAGCATATTTTAGGGGCACGGGAGCATGGCTGGGTCGCACATCGCCAGTTTGAACAGACGTAGAAACCAAGGTCATCTCGCCCATAAAGCAGCAGCCAAGATTAGAGTTGCCTGTTCCTGGTGCATCTTGTGCACACTCCTGCTGAGGAGTGGTGTTGGAGGAAAAGCGTAAGCACATTTCCCTGACCAGTTCATCCATAGGGCGTTGCCCTTGGATGCTGGATGGGGAAACCTGGACGCGACGTCTCAGCATTGCGTGTTTAGGCTTGTGGCAAACAAATCCAAGGGGGAATTACGTCATTGGGAGAAGATTCGGTATCCAATATATTTATTGAGTTGCCACTCATGTTCTTCTGGTAGAGGGTATTTGCTTAGAGTGTCTGCCAGAGCATTGAGTTCCCCTGGAACGTGTTGAGCAGTTAGGAACATTGAGTGCCCACTTCCATATTTTTTCGGATAGCCTGGACAGACTGATGGCATGTTCCTCCCTGCTTGTGTATGTGCAACATGGCAATGGTGATGTCTGCGAGGACTTGCACTGTTTGATTATTTTTTTTTTTTATGTTTTAGTTTGGTGTCAAACTTTTCCATCATTGTGAGTCAGATGTGAGATAGTTTGAAGAAAAGAGGCGAGAAGAAAAAAAAAGTCTTGTCTATTGTCATGGTTCAAAGCCTTTCTTCCACTGAGATCAAGAATGCTAGAGAGGAAGAGGGAAGTTGTGTATATATATTTGTTGTTCTTTCCACTGAGGATGGCCGCCCATCTTTCTTCTGTGTTCATTTGTTGCAATGCCAGATCAAAGTAGAAGCCAAAGTGCTTGAGTTGGGGTGCAAGAGACTGACATTCCATCACCAGATGGAATATGGTTTCCGGTGTGTTTTCAGCTTTACAGAAGTGACAATAGTTTTGTGATTTGGCAATCTGTCTTGTTGTTGCAAGGTAAGAGTTTGTTGGTAGAATGTTCAGGCGGATTCTCAGGAATATCGATCTGATGGTTTGATCTGGAAAAAGTAGCAGGTACGGCTGTGGTCCGTTTAATTTTCTGTTGTCTTTGGCACATTGAAGCGTCTGTAGGTGTTTTTCAGTTGAATAGTTTTGATCCAGTCGTTCTGTAATAACTTGATTTTGGCGTGCTGAGGACTCATAAATAAGAGTTCTTCAGAGATCTCTTCCTGTTCCATTTCTTTGATGATAGATTTTTTCATTTTTCTAGCACCGTGTTGTTAAAGGTGTTTGGTTGGGTTTTCAGAATTCGAATTGCAGGAGTTTTCTCGTCCGATAGTAGTTTACGATAGAGGTCTAATCTTTTCCAACATACAATAGATCTTATAGATTGTGTTGCTAGTTCATATCTTATTCTCGGCATCAGATACGAATGAGGGAGGCAGAGAATCTTACACCAAAAGGTTGATTCAAGTTTCATCCAATTTACTTTTTCTGTATTCAACATTGTTCCGTTCCGTATGTTATTATCAGGATGTATTTTGATCTATAATAGGCAATGATCGGTTTGAATGAAAATTTTCCATATTTTCTGTGGAGTATGCATCCCTGACGTGCCAGTGTTTGTGCCTTTTGTTCCACTTTGTCCAACCATTGTTCTTCAGTCCCGGATTGATTGATTAGTATGCCGAGGTATTTAAATGTTGTGGCATTTTCCAATCGAATTCCACTGATGTTAAATTGTGGTTGGTGTATTGATTTTGATTGTGGTTTTGTTAGAGTCATAGTCTTTGTTTTTGAGTTATTGATTGTTCGCTCATTATTGTCCATATAGTTGCTCGGTAATGTCAAGGCAACTTGTAGTCCAGATGGGGTTTTGTCGAGCAAAATGATGTCATCCGCATATGTCATAACAGGGACAGGTGATGAATTTATTTTCGGTGGGTTCATTTGGCTGTTGATCAGATGTTGTTCTATGTCGGATGTGAATAGGTTATAGAGGGTTGCTGCTAAGGGAATCCTTGCTTTAAGCCATTCGATGTGGTTATTGGGTTGGTGGTCAGACCTTGTTTTGTAAGTCTTACTTTTATTGAAGTATCTGAATAGAGTAAGATGATTGGTTCCAGGATGTTCGGGGGGCAGTTCCATGTTTTTAGTTTTGCCCATGGCTTTTGCCGTGATATGGTATCAAAGGCCATCTTTAAGTCGATAAATGCAGCATATATCGTGGTCTTGTTGTTGATGGCTTCATGTTTGATGAGATGGAGTAGCAGTAGATTAATATTAGTTCCAACATTAGGAGTGAAGCCTGTTTGTCGTGTTGAGATCCGGCCAGTGGATGTTGCCCAAGAAGTAAGCTGTCTGAGAAGTGTTGTTGCAAAAGGTTTTCCAAGTGGGTCCAACAGAGCAATTGGGGCGGAAATTCTGTGGTTGGTCGCGGGGTCCTTCTTTGTGGATGGGGACAATTGTAGCCGATCTCCAAGAGGTTGGAATTTGATTGAGCCTGTTTATGTGTATTATCTGGCACATGAAGTTTGCCCATGCCGGGGGATCTTGTTTCAGTACAGCGTTTGAAAGTCCATCAGGACCAGGTGCTCTTGATGTATTGAGATGTTTAATCATACATAGCAGGTCCTCGTAGGTGGCGGTACCGTCCATTTTGCTTAGTTATTGATTGATTCTTTTTCAGGTTGGAACGGACGGTCCGCGTAGATGTTTGAAAAGTGTGCAACCCAAGATTCTTGCGGTACATTGGCTGTTAACTTGTGCTGTTTTTGAGCATTGTCGTTCAGTAAATTCCAGGGTTCCCTTGTATTATTCGATTGGTATGTCTTCATTATGGTTTCTGCACTGTTTGATTTGAAACTTTGATTTGATCACTTCTCTGGGGAGGCCATAGCTTGGATTGAGTCTTTCCTCAGTGAAAGGACCATGCAGGTATTCTCGCCCTCAGCAGCGGTAGACCCTATCCCCATTGCTTGTGGTGTCCCTCAGGGATCCTGTGTCTCTCCCACGCTATACAACATATTAACCAAGCCCCTTTTCGATGATCTGGACAATCTTGGTATCACCTACACTAATTATGGGGATGATACCCAGATCCTCCTCCCACTTTACGGGGATTATGGTAAGGATTTGGCTTTGGTGAATAAGGTGTATCTCATCATCCAGGCATGGATGATGAATCATGGTCTATGCCTGAATGATGACAAAACAGAGATCATCATTCTAGGCACTTCCACCAACCTTAAAAAACTTGGAAATGAATACACCTCCTTTATGATTGATGGCAACCTCATCAAAGTGGCCAGTGAGGGGAAAACTCTTGGATTATACCTCGACTCCACCCTCTCCTTCACCAAACAAGTTAACATGCTGACCTCCTCTACTAGCTACACTTGTAAACTCATCAGAACCGGAAAACCCTTCCTCACTAACAGCTGCATCATCCTGGCCAGAGCCCTCATCCTGTCCAGGCTTGATTACTGTAACACCCTCTACATAGGCTCTAACAAAACCATAGTCAGGAAGATCCAAACACTCCAAAATAAAGCCCTCACCCACAAATCCCTGAACAACTCTGCCTCTAGCTATCTGGCTGAGAGGTTCCACAAAAGGACCTCCACCAGACCTTCTAGACTAGCCCACAGCAATTCCCTCCTAGTCCCCAGATTCAAACTTTCGAAGATAGGTGGCAACAGCTTCCCCACCAAAGCGACCCAGTTATGGAATTCCCTACCTCCGCTATCCGAGAAGATCAGCCATATCAAAACCTCAGATCTAAATGTACCAATTGGCTAAAATCCTCCGATCTCTAACTTCAGCCATGTGCCCGCTAGATTCAAACAACCTCAAGCGGACAGAAACGAAACGTACAACCTTTATGTCCATTGTTACCTGTGACCATTCTGTGTATGTATGAACATGTATTAATAGTTTATTCATCTGTGTAACCAAGATGAGAATCTTCACGTAACTGTCGCGCCCCGATACCCTCGGGTCTGGAGCGCGTTACAAATGAATAAACAAAGATGTTGCTGAAACGCTTGAAGAGTCTTGAGAACTAGCAGAAGTTCTAGGAACTTATGTCTTTTTGGGCTGTAGCGTGTGTCCACTGGGCTGTGTGGTGGAGGAAATGAGCCCCCCACAGTGAGGAGTCTGCAGTTAGGATCGCTTGTACTGGTGGAACACTAAAGGATTTTCCTTTTAGCAGGTTGCCCCTGGACCACTAGCAAAGAGCCTGTGCCAGGGTTAGCGAAAAACAACCACTAGATTGTCACACTGACCGCTTGCCTGAGAACATTGTTTCGCCAACCACTCCTGCATTGGGGGCATGCGCAGGTCCGCAAGTGGAACCAAGAGAATGCATGAGGCCATCATCCCGAGCAAGCGCATTGCTTTGTGTACAGTTATCTGGCGACCAGACGTGTAGTGAAATACTTGCAACAGCATGTTTTATAATCCCTCGTTTGACGGGAAAGCCAGCTCCACTTTTGTCTTTCGAATTGCTCCCAGAAATTGTTTTACCTGGCTGGGAAGTAGACTTGATTTCTTTGAGGTCTATTGTTTTTTGGGTATTTTGTCTTCAAATTTGAGGAGATTCCCTGGTGATTAGCAAGTCGTCCAGATAAGGGTTATGGGGATTGACTCCCTGCGCGTGTCAGGTCCCCAGGTGACAGGAGGCAATAGTTTAGGTATTCTTTGGTGGCATTAGTAGTTGCTGCTAGGGAGGGTTGAATTGGTTGGGACTACAATTTTCCTTAACAGTAATGTCAGCCAGCTACTATTGTCCCAGTTCAAGATGTAGAACTTCCTGCACAGCAGTGATTAGATTGGGGACTATTGTGATGCAGTTTGGAACCTCAGAAGAGGTTTTAAACTGCCTTTATTGTTTTTATTGTTTGTTTGTATAGCGCTCCTGACCCATGGGTATATGGGCGCTTAAGCATCTGGTTACAGGCAGAGGTAAGGAACATTAATACAGTAGTACAGCATATGTATAGTTGGCAGGGAAGCAGTCATTACAGATATAGTTGCAAGCAGACATAGTAAAGGATACAATCATACAATGGGCATACGTACATAGTTGGTTATTTGTTGAGTAACCAAGTGATAAGCTTAGTTCTGAATGGATGGAAGGTGGGGGTGCATTTGATAGTGGGATGGTGTTCCACAGTTGTGAGGCTAGAACTGGGAAGCTGTTTCATTCAAGATTTACTCAAGAGAGGTCTCAGCCTTATCAAGCTCCAAGGAAAAACATTGAGAAATTAAAGAAACCACAGCCTGGAAGACAACATCAGAAAGTACCATAGAACAAGACTCAGATAAGTGACTGAACATGAAAGAAAACTTTAATTAGTTTAAAGAAATTCTTCGCATAACAGTTACAAGAAAAGTAAGACATTTGCCCAGTATTATAATGAATAGTAGTTGTTGCTGAAACTGTAAGAAAACTGTGAAAAAGTTTAAGTTTTGCAAAAGATTATTTTTCAAGTTTGAAGTTATTTCATTTGAGAAAGCTTTCAAGGAACTAATGTGAAAAGGATTGCGCGCGCACGTCGGTCGTTTTAGTTTGTGAACGCATAAGCATTGGTAAGACTTGCGCGTATAGCTTTGATCATTGCATGTTTTTTGATTGCGAGCTCGTCAGGCACCAGTTGAGTGGCGTTAGATGAGAGGACCTAGTATCGCATGTCTGTGTCGGAGAAGGTGAAAAGAAGCAGTTACAAGTGTTCTGGTCGGCTTCTGAGTACGCAGTGATCGGCTCTCAGATATCACTAACCATGTTAACTGAAAATAAGAAAAGGAAGTACGTTTATGCACAGCACGTCCAACACTACATGCAAGTGTTTTGGCACGTAAATTGCAGAAAGCAGCTATGGCGTTGTGCGGCTGTCTAACACTCTGAACTTTATACAGTGGCAGAAAAGGACCATAGTTCGTTGCTAAAGTACAGTATACAAGCAGCGAGTGAGCACACAGTGAGTGGCGTATGAGCGATTTTAAAACTTTGTTTTAATCTGAGGTAACTAGAAGAAAGAAAAACAAATATATTTAAATTCATTAGGAAGATTTTAAGGAACTGGAAATAAGTTTAGAAAATAAAACTAACAGATTTTCATCATTTTTGAGAGTTGGAGCATTTAAGTTTTATCTGAGAGCACAGTTTTAAGCAATCATCCTTAACTACAAGGAAAAAAAGCAAACCGTGAAGAGGAAAAGAATCAGCAGTGAGCAGAGTTACAGTTCAACGAGAAAGTCTTCATTTTTGCCTCCTGGCATTGGGTGGAGGCAGTTGTGATGCTGGAAATGCATTAGAGGGACAGGGCCTCCCGGTCCTTATTCTGTAGTTCTTTTTGTGTATATTATGTGTTATTTTCTGCCCAGGAGTCCATGTGGGCCTCCTGGCAGTGCAGCTCTTCCTCTTTTTGATTTGGTGTACAGACCCTTGGGATACCCTTACGGCACCCATGGGTGGGGGTACCACCCTGTATCCCTAGTGTATGTTTTTGGGCACCTGTGTGTGGCCCCACAGAGCAGGGTATGGGCTGGTGGCAGCTCCATGCTGAATTTGACAGGTGCTCTGGGTATCCTCCATTTTGGGAATACCCAGGGCCTGCCATTGGAATCAGTTGATTCCTGATAGGAGACAAGATGGCCCCGTGGCCTCTTGCTTTCTATTGCTGTTACCTCGTTTTTCCCAAAGTCCTGGGAAGCCTTGACTCTGTCCCTTCCCGCTGACTGGCTGTTGGGTGGAAGTTCCAAATATGGTATTGTGGGGAAGTCCAGGCCAGACTAGCTGGAACCTTCCCAGTGACGGTTTGTTGTGGGTACGCCCTGGGGGTGGGACCTGGGTGAATGGAGTGTGTGACCAATATGCACTTATTGTTATGGGTGTCCGGTTTCTGGTACGTAACAATGAATAAGACAGCCCTGCCCGAAACTGGTATGAATGCAGTGTGGCGTGCCGAATGGCTGGGTACTTGTCCCAATACACATTCCTTGTTGTGAGTGTCGGTAGGGAGGAGAATGGCCATAAATGCACTGATTCAGATTGGCTGAATGCCTGATTGGCTGCCTGCCCGCATGAATGCCCTTCTGAATGATTGGTTGCCTGAGTGTGACCCAGCAGAGTGAATGAGAGACCAAACAGTATATCTGGGGACCTCTCACTGATGGAAAAAGTTCAGAAGCTGAAGTCGAAACTCATGCTTAATCTCGAAGCCGAGTCCGAAGAAGGTGGTTGACTGCTGTTACTTTCACCGCAATCCGAAAGCTGCCGTGCTGTCGAAACTGATCCAAGAGAGGACCTGGCTTGGAGACCTCTTCGCGAGCTAAGAGGGACCATCATGCACCGCAACCTTCAGTGAAGCACCCTGGAACTCTGCCTTCGGATGACTGTCAACCGGAGACGGGGACCGCCGAGGAATCCGACGAGAAGCACCGGACTGCAGTCCACTGTCGTTGACCAGGGGTCACAGGATTTCTATAACCACTGGAAGCCCGTCGAAGCAGTGTTGCCCAGAAGCGGGAACCGCTTGACGCCGATCCACCGACGACTGGAGCCGCAATGCTCCATTGATTAAGACACTTTGAATTCAAGGACACTATCGCCAGTACCACCAACTGCTTTGTCCCGCCGGAGAAAGTCGAGGCCGCTGACGCGCCGAGGAGCATCCGCCGGTGGGTTTCCCACCACCTGAAGAATGCATAGACGCTGAAGAATTGACACCCCTGCTGGGCCAAAGTCCTTCATACACTTTGCAGCAGCGAACAATCATCGTTGAGGTGCCCTGCACGCCTCATCTTTGCAGGACGTCCATGACTGATCGACGAGCACCGCCAGGACCAAAGTTGCTGCCTCAACACCTTTTGTTCACCATTTGTTCGAGGGATCTCAACGATCCGTGGCTCCTGTCTTAAAGGGAGCTGCTCAAGAAGGACCTGTCGACGACCCAACGTCGAACTCTGCTATTCCAGGTACATTGTGGTGGTAGAATCTTTTTAGAGGTAAATAAGACTCATATTTAACAATATATGGACTGGGCTTGTATTCTATCTTTATTTACAGGTTGCCCACGTGGGGGGGGGGGGGGTCCTCATACAGAACTGTGCCAAGTGGTAGGGGCCCAGTATTCTGCCTATTGTTTTAACCAACCTGCTTTCCACCTATGTCTATTGTTGGTTCACATTATTAACTGATTTGCATGACATTTGAACTGAGTACAGTTGATGCATTTTAATGGCATCAAAGAGCAATTGTGGCACCACATACAAACTGTATATTTACCATTTTAGATTAACTTGATCACAAAGTGTGTTATTGTGATTGTGTACATAACGTGAGCCTATTAATATAAAGAACTGCGTTTTCACTAACATGGTGTTTGGAAATTCCTTTGTGGGTGCTTGGGGACTACACTGTACTTCAGAACCAGACTGCATCACCTCCCGAGAGCTTAAGCCTTGATTGCTCGTCCAATGTTACCAAATAGAGAATCTTGGCTGGGGTGCTCTGTGCTTCTACTCTGCCGTATAAGGAGCAAGAGTACAGATAACCCCCTCCAGTCTTTACAGCAGTCAAATAATTTGAGAGGGAAGTGAGGAACTATTTATTAGTACAATTCTTGAATTTATATCGCCATGTATATGGTCGTCGGAAACGCCAATAGGCGATATTATTGGTGGGGATAATTTATGCAGTAAATGGGAGCAGGCGCTGTGGGGGATTCGTCCGCTCCCTTTAAAAAAAATATGGTGATTGCGGGGGTGTCCCCCACAGGGTCCATGAGTTAATATCGCCGCAAAAAAAAAAACAGCACCATTTTTGTATGGCGATATTTTTGCGGGACTATTAACACATGGAACCGTTTAACCAGAGATCCATTTATTGCAGGTTTTCCTGACGTTTGAGAGATCCTGGAGTAGAAGGGTACCGGAGGAATCTTGACCATTTGTTATTTTATCCACTTCCCCTTGGGTGAACTAGTTTGGGGGATCTGGTGGGCTATTTGTCTGCTCCTGCAGGATTTTGACGCCGAGACCTGATAGCGCAGGTTTGCTGACACTACTAAGGGGAGCACCTTGAACTGATAGTGAACTCCCGCTATTTTGAATCGCAGATATTTTCTGTGCGCAGGGAGCATTGAAATATTAAAGTATGCATTTTTCATATCCAATGTTGCCATGTAGTCCCACCGTTATAAGAGGGGGGGTCACCTATTAAAGCGTGGTCATGCAAAACATTTGGGGTTTGAAAAACTTGTTTGCAAGGTGCAGATCTAGGACTAGGCACAAAGAAGGGTCTTTCTTTAGCACAAGGAAGCACGCTGAATAAATACCCTTGGTTACCTGTTTTGTTGGGATGATCTCTACGGCGTCCTTTTCCAGCAGTGTCTTTGCTTCTTCTAATAGTATGCACTGCTCTTCTTGCGTCATCTTTCTGTGGTCTTGGCAGGCGGTTGGGTGGCTTTTGTAAAGATACCCACCTGCCACGGTGGACAAAACACCCAATTGTCTGACGTTATCCCCTCCCATGCGTGGGTGAAGTGTGACATTCGACCTCATTCTCGGGTGGCATGGGAGGGGACCTGCAGCAGTGCGTTATTGTTTGGGAGGGGAGGAGCTTTTCCCAGGTGAGGTTCTGTCTCTTCTCTGGATCTTATATTTCCTCTTTGAAAACCAGAAGAGGTAGATTGTCCTTGCGATGGGCCTCAAGCTGAAGTCTGTCCGCCCTGAGTGTATCCGGAAGAGCGTTGTGAACCCTGTATCCGGAGGAGCCTTGTTGTACGTATTGTTTGTTGGTTAATTAGCTGAGGGATTTCAGAGTGTCATACTCTTCATTCGCGCTTTTGAGGGCGTCTTCGACAGCCAACCGACAAGGAAATTTTATTCCACTGCCATATTAAGTAGGGTGGCCTGTGTCTCTAATATAAAACCAGACTGATCCAGGAGTGTCGCTTGATGGGTTTACCTTCTACGATGATACAGCCTGCATTGTCTGCTGCATCGAGATTATTCTTAAGGATGCAGTTAGATACCTGCTTGCCCTCTGAGATGGTGCTTAGTAATTGTGATTTTAGGGGTGCTGGAACCGCTTCAACCTGGTGTTCCAAGTCATCCCATTTGTGGCAGCCATAACTAGCTAGGAGTGTAGTGTTCTTTGCAATTCTAGCTTCAGATGCCGCCAAGTAGGCAACCTTCCTTCCAAAAGTGTAGAAATGTTTACTCTCTTTGTCTGGCGGGGCTTCATAAGACGGCAGCCATCTTTCCGGTAGTGGCAACGAGCTGATCCCTTATATACAGGGGTCTGTGGGCGCTGGCTTGAATCATTTTTCAATTGTAGGGTTAACCGTTCTTGTGAGGTTAGGTGCAAGTAAGGAGGGCTGTATACGTCTCTGTATAGACTAACAGTGGGATAAACTTGTCACCAAGAATGTCCTCCACAAAGTCCTTGTCTCCTTGTGCCCCTTAGGTGTCAATACTGAAATATTGGGCAGCCTTCAGCAGCAGTTTATTGGATTGAATTATCTACAGGTGAATCTGCTACAGGCTAGTCTTGGTGGTCAGGTGACTGGATGACAGATGATATCACTGTCATTGCAGTACTGGTCCCGACTGTATAGGTCTCCTTGAGAGCCGGGGTCTTGTGACCCTGAGAGATCAATACCATACATGTGCTGTGAGGGGTCTTGGTAAGTGGAGGACAGAGGACCTAGAGCAGAAGGGCCTGGCTGTGGGTAAACATTTTGGGAGGGGTTTGATGTTTTGCAGCCCCTGACTGGGTGGCGTCTCTAAGGGACGTTAGTTCTTCTGGATGCTTGTCCAAGAAGTCGACAAAGCACGACATCCTCCTCATAATTCTGGTGAACTGTTCAGGGGTCCAGTCATAGGAGGGTAGAAAGCCTGAAGGGTTAAGGGTGGCTTGGGAGGGTGCCTAATCCTTGTGATGCATAGCCCCTGAGTTTGTCTACAGGGAAGGAGGAACCCATAACCCAAGAGCTTTGGGAAGACAAAGGTGCACAGGATTTAGATTTTTCAGTGACCTTGTCTTTAACAGGGTAGCAGGGACGTCTTTTTTAATTAGTTCTTGCATTTTCGGCATATTTTTAGGGGACGCTGATGCACCTTTCGCTGCCTGTTCTGCACGTGAAAGGAGTGCCTTTTTGTGCGCGGTGTCCAAACCGATTTTGGGGGCCAGTTTCGGAGGCCTTTCATGAGAGGAAAGCTTAAGCGATAGCCCAGGGACCAGGGAAGATCTAGGGGCCTTTTCTGCAGACACCGCATGGGCCTAGACGGTTAAACTATTTTGTCGGATGTCAGCTGTGGGCTATGTGCTTTTGCGCGTGCTATGGCCGCTGGCTGTCGTCTGTCACAGAGCCGCATGGTTGCTTAGTGGAGTCGGAGGCATGCACATAGGGTTCCAATGAACCCTGGTCGCTTTCGGCGTCACTAAGGACACTGATACTTCCCTTGCTGGAATCCTCCGTCATGATGATGGAGGCTTTGGCCTGCATTGCGTGGACGGCCCATCACTTGGTCTGACATTTGTTAAGAGTTTTCGGGCTTGCAAAGTTTTTCAGTGTGGGACCTAGGGGGGGACAGTAATTGCACACACTGTGCATGTCCTTCCACTGGAATTTCATATGGCGGTAGGGCAACATTTAAAAGGTGTTTTTTTCCATCATAAATGGAAAGGGCAGTTAGGTGAGAAAAAGGGAAAAGGGCTGGCAGAATATGCATTTTCTTAAATGAGTAGATGTACGAAAACCTCCCCCTCTCTCCCTATTGTAAGGGGAGAGGCCTAAAGAGGCCCGTGAAAGCTGCGTCTGCTTGTCGATTCAATCAAGTCGTAGACGATGGAGTTGTCCGTCGATCAGTTGAATGACGCTGCGGCAAAAGCGGACGGGAGAGAGAAGTCTACGAATAAACTTTTACCTAGTCAAAGGCATCAGCCTGGAAAGGAACTCTGCAACTTGCGACCGACCACAATGGCGGAAACAATCTGAGGGACCTAGACACGTGAAGGACCATGGGTACAGTACACGTCACACTAGGAATAGTATTATCAACACGTCCTATCAAGGTCCCAACTTTCGGAAACAAATTTTGTAATACTCTCGACTACCACTAGATGCCGGACTATGCAGAGATCCACAAGCCTCTGGAAAAAAAAAATACATATATATATATATATATACACACATATATACACACACACACACACACACACACACACACAAAAATCCTGACATTAAAGAACACTTTTTTTTATGATATGCTACTTCATACCCAAGATTTGGGAATGAAGGTAATTGTAGAAACTTAAATTCATGATCTAATCCACAGGAAACACCCAGTGTGGACAGCCCCACCAGAGAATGCGTAAAGACAATACCATTTAAAACAATGTGGATAAAAAACTCACTTGAGGTATTGGAAAAAAACAAATATATAGTTCAGTAAACACATGATTCCTATAGTGTTTGGTCTTACCATTGTGGTCCTCGGTTATAACGACCTGAGGGAGACAATCTATGCTTTCTTTACTGGCTGGGGGATGAGCCTGTTCAACATCAACAGCAAGGGATTCTAAATGAGCTAGAGCAGTCTGAAAAACAAAGGTTTGAAATATATTAACTGCATAGAGATATACAACAATTATGTTTCAACAATGAACTTGTTTAATACTGATTTGTTTAAACCACTCCTTTATCAGATTACCTACGGAAATGAGAATGGGATGTGAAATATTTTAGTGAAAATCACCCTGTAAACATACAGTCCTTGTTTAAATGAAATGCAAAATCTAGAATGCATAGCAAACTGAAAAGTTCTTCATCAGCAAGCAAGGGACATTTCTTTCCATATAAGAATCTATATTGAAAAGCTGTCAAGTTTTCAGTAAGGCTACACTTTTATAAGGAGTACTGAGAGTAAAGGAGAGATAAAAAGCCAGTGGTAAGCGCAGCACTCACTACTACACCTAACAGATCAGAGTGCCAATGTTCACACAGCACATTGCCCTCCATTTAACCTTGCACAGCCAGGTGGATGGATGGACTGATGGATCAATCTTTTATACTGTTGTATATGGATTTATCCAAGCTGTGCAGATAGGGGTATTGCCATATTGCAAAAGACAAACTAGCATACAATGCAGCAAATTGCTTCACATTTTAGTGTTTCACATGGGAAGTACCTTGACTGGTGTTCGATTGGGGCCAGTATCCCTTCCTTCTGCTACAGTTGTCTATCTTTTTACATTCTAGTATAGGTTTCTCCACTTCGCCATACATAGATCAAATTACCACCTTGGAGTCCACATGCATGGAAGCAATCGCCAATGTTCCTGATGGGGTGTGTTAAAGGAGCTCCCCACAATTCCTTACCGGTGCAGGCATACAACTTGGGACTGGGTTGACTCGGCTGCTGCCCAAGGAGTCACCCGAGTGTGAAAGGAGCGGAATCCCTCTGGCTTGCCACCTCTCCACAGACCCGGTATTCCATCCTCAAGGTTAACCAACGGCAGCCTGATATCTGGGAATTAAAACTACCAGAATGTACTACAAGTGAGCTGAATGACCCCAAGGACTGGAATATAAAAGTAAGGTGTGGGGCACTCACCGAAGATATATTCCACCTAGTGGCAGAGAATGCAAACCCAAGTAGACTGGTGAATGAAATTCATCACAATGAGTGACTCCCTACATAGCAACCAAGAATGTAAACCCCAACAAGCTGGTAGGCACGAAGGGATCTATGTGAAAATAAAATACTGAATCCTTTACTGCGCATCCGTAAAATCTGGACTCGAACCCCCACCTCTGCCCCCCAAATTTCGGGCACTTTTCTGAATAATTAAAAAATGGGGGATGGTGAGGGGGTGGCGCCCCCCCGGAGTGCCACCCCACTCCACATCCCCCATTCCCAATGAATACCACTACCCTACTTGCCATCTATATTTGTGCAAACAAGTGCAAACATTCCACAAACTACCCCGCCTCCCATTTTCGGGTTTGCAGTAAATGGGTTCGACATTTTCATCCTATCCCGGCACAAAGTACTGCAGAGCCGCTGAGAAACAGTAAGGGATTTCCAAAATGGTGCTGCATGCTATAGACACTCTAGCAACCCCTCAGTTGTACGGTAGAGGGGAAGAAATCTATTCACCAATTGGGCAACACCACAAACAAATCAGTAAAAAGATGGTAAGAAAAAATAAGGTCAGCACAGTGAGTAAACAATTTGAGACAGAGAGAGGGAGAGGGAGACCAAGGGAGTCCATTGCAGCAGAGCACCATGAATATAAAAGGGACAGGGAACCTCTGTCCATTTCATGGACCTGGAGAATGCATACATAGTGCTGATGCTTACTTGAAACAAGGGGAGGCCACTGGAGGGAGGTCTCCTCAAATTCCCCCTGGCAGAAGCCAGTGCTAATCTGGAGAGCCTGGAAGGAGAAGGGGGAGAGCCATGGAAGAGGGCAGCTGACCTGAAGGGTACCACAGCTACTCTCCACTCCTTGGGGAACTGGAAAGCCAAATTCTGGGGCTTTCCACCCACGACCTGTGGGGAAGGTAAGAGTGCCAGGCTGAGCAGAAAGCGCCAATGCCTGAGAGAGTCCTGTATCCAAGGCCTAGAAAGGAGGCCTACAGAGAATCCTCTGCTCGGTCTCTTCTGTAGCAAGAAGAAGAAAAAAATGATATAAGGGCAGACGTGCCTAGGAGCTAGGCCAGTTTTGAATGGTGTTAACCAAGGCCTAGGAGAGAGACCTTCTGCAACCCATGGCCTATGAAGAGGCCTACTTCAAATTCTGCATCCAAGGGCCTGTGAGAGGGTCCTACAATGCATCATACAAAGGAGCAAGGCAGAAAGAACACTGATGCAAGGGGAGATGGATGGTCCAGGAGAGAACTGTAGCGAATTCGGTAGCAAAGGTCCAGGAGGGACCTGCTGGGAATTCTGAAATCCAAAGTCTTGGAAGGACCTGTTGAAAGTCTTGAGACATATTTTTGCACTAGAATAAATGATGGACATGGAAGGGCGGGTTTATGAGCTTTTGGCTTTGGTCAAAGCCTTGGCATTTTGTGTTATTGGCATGGGTAGCCGCGAGGCAAAGAACTCCTTAAGGCTCCCTGTGAGCCACAACATTTGTCATTTGCTTATAGATTAGGGCATCCCTGGAGGGGTGAACACTTCTTAGAATAAGCTTTGGATCTTAGGTTCAATCACAAGGGGAACACTGGTTGCACTAAGCCATTACCATTTAGTTTAGCCCATCCCAACACATTTTAATTCAAAAATACTGGTTTAGATGTAGAGTTTGCCATAGTACCTGTTAAGCGGTGCTCTAACCCTGACTGTTTTGTTATAGCAATAAAAGCTCCTGTTGGAATCACGCTTTGAGTATGCTTCCCTCTCCACTCTCCCAATCCCACCCATTACACTCTGCCCCCCCCAAGCCTTTTGGGATTCCAATTAGAAGTTCTAAGACCTCCTATGCACCGCCCGCTCTCCGGGGTCCAACCATTCCCGCCCACCTAACCCAATCTCATGCATCCTCATTAACGCCAGATGAGTTGCCAAAAACAGACACCATATTCGACTTTATTTCCTCTGAAAGCCCAGACATCCTCGTTATCACAAAAACTGGTTCTCTGATGATTTCCAACCTGTGGCCCTCCAGGCATTACCCCCCTATGGCTATAAACTGATTGTGCACAACAGAACCATCAGAGCAGGAGGGTTAGCCATCCTCCACAAACTACACCTCACCGTCTCTTACTCCAAGGAACAACCATGCAACACAGACTGCAAATCTCTCCTATTCAAATTCCTCATCACTCCCTTCATCACCAACAGCTTCTTACTCATATACAGACCTCAGGGCTAGAACATATATTTCGCAGATACTCTTAGTGACTCCTTAGCAGCTATCCTGGTCTCTCAGACCTACCTCACCATGCGAGGAGATCTCAACATTTGGTTCTATGCCCCACTCAACCATATGACTGGCCCACTCATCCACAACATAGAAGCCCTCAATATGACCCAACTGATCTCTGGCGCCACACACTCCGCAAGACACAGCCTAGACGGGATATTAAGCTCCTCCAATCTGATCTCCACACTCCCACCCCGATCACTAATATGGACGACCAAACAGCCATCTTCTTCACACTTACGACCCTCATTCCCCTCCCCGTCCTTGTGTCCCGCTGTGGAACAAGGTAATTGTAACCCCTGACCTGAACGATTCCCTGCTTACCTCGCTTCCCCAATCTCCCTCTCTAAGGAGACCATTTCGACCTATGGCTCTTCAATGCCCTCAAACCTCTCACCCCCACCAGATCTTTCCACAGACAAGGCCCTAAACCAAAGTGGGTCACCCCCTCACAAAAATCCCTCAAAACTCGTAACTACTCCCTGGAGTGCAAATTGCAGGACACACCTTTCCCATAGAACCAAGACACGTATGCCAGGCAGATCAAGACCTACACAAGGAGGAAATCAGAAAAACCAAAACAATCCTTCTACGGGAAGTAAATCACCAATGCCTGCAACTCCAGCAGGGAACTCCACAAGTTCATCCCAGAATTCAAGGCCTGTGTCTGCCCTCTCCCCATTACCCACTCTCCTAAGCACTCTGTGATATCCTCTCAGACCACTTTTACAAGATTACAGAAAGAAACCACACCACTAAGCTAGCAGTGCTCCCCCATCCTGTCTTCCCCTCCTCATCTTCCCAGTCCACCCTATCCCCTCCTCTTCCTTTTCCGCCATCTCCCAACCAGAATTTCTGAAGCAACTCGCTAGCAGCCGCCCATCTAGATCCCCAGGAGATCCATGCTCCCCCTTACCCTCCCTCCTCAAGAATTGAATCTCCTTAACCTGCGCAGGCAGCATCACCAGATCTATAATTAACCATTGCCTGACCATAGGCATTTTCACAGCAGCGTTCAAGACATCACATATCAAACCCCTACTCAAAAAACCCTCCCTTGAGCCCTTCCTTCGGGCCAACTACCGTTCAATTTCCAACAACTGCTTCATAGCCAAACACATTGACCGCAGAGCATACTCCCAGATCTTCCTCTTCACCAAATCCGAATCCGACTTCCTGCTCAGCCTTGATTCAGACCCCTACGAGGGACTGAATCTTAGCTAGTCTCCATTTGGAATAACCTGTAAAGAAGTGCAGACTCAAAGGCTGCACTGCACTTATCCTTTGTGACCTCTCGGCTGCCTTTGACTCCATCGACCACAGCATCCTCACGGACAGACTCCACTTTCTCAGCATCAGGGACTCTGCATTAAAATAGATCCCTTCTTTCCTTGCTAACTGATCACAAATCACCCTCCTCTCCCCCTACTCTTCAATCTCTATCAGAGCCCTCTCCCTGCTCTTATTCGCTCACATGACCTAACCTGTTACAACTGCACTGATGACACCTAGATCATCTTCAAGATCCCCCACCACCCAAGTTTTTCCCCATCCTGAATTTGCTTTGTGCCTCTCAAATCCACCACTGGATGACAGCTAACCACCTCCTCCTTAACGCTGGTAAAACCAAAATATTGACCTCTGGCAAGACGGCACTCTTCCCCCAACTCACCCCAGCTGTCCTCCCCTGACCCCCCCCCCCCAGCCTCCTACAGCATCCAACTAAGTAAAGAACCAGGGAAGCACCATGGATTACGATCCAACATACTCTCACCACATCAACGATTTATCTAGATCGTGCCATCTACATCTGCGCATTCTCATATGCACCTTCCCCTATCTCTCCTACTCTCCCAGAGTCACAGCAATTCGTGGCCATCGTACTCCGCTGCCTAGACTACATGCTTATCAACTCCGAAAGCTACAATGGGTCCAAAACTCTGCAGCTAGGCTCCACCTTGCCCTCTCCACCAGAAAGCACATTACACTCCGGCCCTCCGGGTGCTCCACTAGTTACATATCGACCATTCAAAACCATGTGCATCAACCACTGTGCCCTCCGCAAGACAGGCCCCGAATTCCTTCAACACAAATGTACCTGCTACCAACCCAATAGAAATCGGAGATCAGGTTCAGCACTCCTCCTTTTGATCCCTCCCTTCAAATCACCTAGAATAGGGGAATCCTCCTTCATCCAAACTCCCACACTCTGGAACTCAATTCCACTTAGCATCAGCCGCTTATAGGACCACCTTTCCTTCCGGAAGGTCCTCCAACCGGGCTCTTCCCACCTGCAACCGGACGAACCATTGCTTCAACTTCGGGCTTACCCACACAGCCACTTGCCCGTGGCAGTATTTTTTTCTCCTCAGGATCTCTCCAGAGCAAGGTAGAGTATAAGCCCCAGCAGACCCCAGGACATAATTCCAAGCCAAATCGACGAAAACAAGAAACCAGCTGGGGCTCCAGGGTACGTATCACACTCCATGTCGATGGATTCTTGCTGTAAGCAAGGCCACCCACACGCACGCATCCGCTACCATACACCACTCTAAGACACAACACCTCTGTCATCAGAATGTAGCTAAGTCCCATGACAGAAATTTGTCTAGCTGGACGCGAGTCTCTTGCACTCACATAGACCCTCCAGACTAACTCACAGCACCCATCCATATTCCTGCTTGGCATGGGTAGGTAACTGAGCCTTGGCCATACTCACCCAACTTCGTTTTGGACAAACATAAATGCATTCTAAACTTCTCTGACTAATTTCCCATACCCTGGTCGGTCCCCAGAGGGAGTTCACCTACAGCACCATACCAATGGGGTAAAGGCGCTATACAAATGAGAAATTACATTACATCTACATTGTATAATTGTCTTGAGATCCCCACACCGCCGACCATAAGCCTCCTCAATCATTCATGTTCAGCTTGCCTGTAGTTGCACCTTCTTGCCATTTTACTTCACTCATATCCTGATTTTCGCCCTCTCAGACTGCACTCTGGATAACTCGCCAACCTGTGGATAAGCCTTGGAAAAGGGACTCTACTATAGGGGAGCCAACGAAGTATAAAAAGCCTATTTTACATTTATATATGTTACAACTGTTTCTCTTGGCCCTGTGATGAGGGGCACTAACCCATAGCTTGATAGCACTAGCCACAAGTAGACATATTTATTATGTTTTTTCAGAGTTTAGGTTAGGACTTAACATTTGGTACACAAGCAATTTTCAAAGTAAAACAGGCCCTTTGTGTACCCAGTGTGGTTGCTAGTACCAAAGTGGCACTTAAGGACCCAGTGCTGGTTTCCTATAGAAATCAATGGGAGCCACACTGCTACTTCTAAATGCCTGAGCAGGATCCAGGGCCCGGTTTGGAGGGACTCCCAGTGTAGAGCATACATTAAAAGATTAATTCAGTGACTTTGGGCTGCATCTCCAGATGGATCTATATCGCAGGGGAACCACACAATCTTAAATCTTGGGATATTAGCCTTCAGTGCTTCAGCCCCTTGGAAAATTGGAGCACAACGGTGGTAGTTCCTGGTCCCCAGTGATGCAGCAACTGTTGCAGTGGTTATGAAGATCTGCATGAAAACTGGTCTATGGAAGAGCGACTTGAGACTATGCTTGGTTGGAGGGGCACCAAACTGCCAGTGAGTAGTGCAGCTGCCTATCATCAAAAGATGTAGTCCCAGTTGCAGATAAGCAGTCAGCATCCGGATGCTGCAGATGTTGGGTTATAGACCAAGTGTGAGACACCAGGATAACGCCATATGTAACATAGGTATTTGTACCTTTACATAGACAGCAGAGCTATATACAAAACAGGCACTCTGTATTTAACAATTGTGGTTTTTGTTTTGCTTTGTTTTATCAAATGTGTGCTCTTGTCATTTTTCTACATTTGTATCTTGATCATATAACTGTTCTGTACTGAATTAGCACTTTGTAATCACCTGTCCGGTAATAAGCACGGGACACTATTAGGCATTCGCCACTTTTTGTGATGGCTTTTATCAGAATGTTTTTAACTAGTCCTCTGGATATATGAAATAATATAAGAATGTTGTTTGAATTTATGCTATTGGGTTGTACAGTGTCTGGTTGAATATTCCATGTGCATTGTGTTCCCATAGATCTGCTGGAATCTAATGAGTGGCACATTTCCGATACCCTAGTAATTTTGATTACCGAAAGATCTAGAGATAGGCTGCTCTTTTTTCGTTAAGTCTGCATTCAAATCGGGTCTGCTCCGCCATCTCCACGTTTGTACCTGGTATCCCCCTGGTTTATATACGCAGGTCAGCAAAGACCATGGCTTTCTGGAGACCCATCAGGTGTTTCAGAATTCTTTGGATGCTTACAGCTTGCTTTCCGAAACACTCCAAGCTCTACTTGGTACCAATGCACCTGATGCCCAGTGCTCCTGCACATTTGTTGGACTTGCGCGTGTACAAGAAGAAAGCCTGCAACCCACATATACCCACCAGGTCAATGAAGATTTATTTATTTACATTTCTTATGAAGCGCTTTTTGCCCAGAGGCCTCAAGGAGCTACTAAGAAACATAGAGTACAAACAAATAAAAAAACAGGGAGCCTGTGTTGAGCCTGAAATGTTTCCAATTTGTAAGTTCCATTGCTCTGTGCATTGCACAATGGGAGGATCCGAAATAGATTTCTCCCACCCCATCATCTCTCCATTCACATGCTTGCTCTATTTTCAGGGACACCACCAGAACCACCACCCTTCTCTCCCTTCAAGCTCCCCTCCTCCAAGGGACATCCCCAGAACCCTGCCCCCTTTAAATGGCTAAACATCCCAACCCTGATCTCAGCTTCTCACCCCCAGCACTCACCTACCACTGAGACATTTGTGCCCCCCCCCCCTTCTGTGCAACGTCCTTGAGGCATTAAGGCCTAGAGCCATATGCTGCCACGGAAGTGTATTTTAACTAGGCAATGCACACCATACAAAGGATTACACTACTCTACTATCCCAAAAAAGCTTGACATACTAGGCAGCCGCATTTAGAACTGCTTACAATATTCGGTTTTTCAAAAAAATGAATGGACGCGATGGAGACTGTTTTTGGTCAGTTTTTTTATAGCACCCCAAGGCTACAAATTAACCCTATTTTAAGGTTTTGTAGGGATCACATCACATAGTTGCTTCTGAGATAAGATCTCATGTTAGGGCTCATCAACGAAAAAGTCTGTAAACTGACTTTTAGAATGAAACGCCTCGCCATGCCTTAACCTTTAATCTGGGCCTTTGCAAGTCCTGACATACTTAGCAATGCGATGATTGTCACATCAGCAGAACATACACACGTGAGAAGAGAAAATGGCAACCGAGAGAGGAAAGTGAAACAAACTGAGCAAACAAAAAAAAGTTTAATTGTATCAACAGATTGATAAAGGTTTTTATCAAGTGTCTCTTGGATGCATCACATGATTTAGTAAGTTATCTCTTTGTTTTCTTCCAATCATGGTGCTCCTACTGATCTTTACTGATATTTACTGATATTTACAAAAGCGCTACTAACTACCTTGAAGTGCAGAGTTAAGCTGAGTTACTAGCTCCTTGTTAGTACCACGGGTACAATATTTCACTCCATCTGTATTTAATGCTCATCTTTTGATTATCTTAGTTATGTTCTTCCTAAACATCTACACTGGTCTTCTAATATACACATTTCCATTGCACATCCCTTCTCTTTTGTAGGATTACAGGCTCCAGGGAGGTATTAACTTAACTAGGTGGCATGAGAGATAACATGAAAGTAATGAGATAGGTGCTCTTATTTTGTTAGTCTTACACAGATCCCCCCCCCCACTCACCCCTCTTAACAAGAGTAACAATTTGCCTTCCCTGTTAAGTTGGGAGGAAGCTTGTGCTTTTGAAACAGTATAAAAACGATTTCAGGAAACTATTGCAAATATGCAGCCCAGGCAGCTCTATGTGGCAAGAGATGCAAAAGAGTAAAAACTCCAAGTAGCTCGAGAAAGAAGGCCCATCTGTTGCAACTTCTGAACTGCATACATTCTAATTAAGTAGGAATAGCTTTTGGGAACAATCTACAGAGCTTGTAAACAACCACACAAATCACAACACAAAAAGCCTACCTCCATAGCCTGAGCCAATCGTTCTTCTAGAGCCATATATGTAAGAAACTGAGGATCCACGTATGAGATAGCTTGAGCAACTCCTATTCCATCACCAAACTCATCAAGAAGCCTGAAATAAAATGTTGGGTACATTGTTAAGACCATGCGGTTTGATGCCAACAAAAATGTAAATACTAAAGAATTGCATGCATTTCCCAGCATCCTTTTCTCTCATGCATTTAATCATTGGGGCTAGCCATTATTTTGAGAGAATAAATAAAATATACCAAGTTGAAGAGGAAAATAAATAGAACTTTGTGGCAAAATGCAATAATTTACCAATGGCATCAGGTTCAGTAACAGTTTCAAACATCAGAATATTGTGGAAAATATACTGCTATTAGCCCTCTGGAGTACAGGTTAACTCTAGAGCCAGTGGTTACATCAACTGTTTATCCGGAGAACACATTACATTGAGAGGAGAGAGTGCGCAAACAAGGTGTGCATGCCTCTCTGAGTTTTGAGTGTGTAAATTGACATCCTAACTGCAAATCAACACACCAGACCACAGGAATAAAAGAGTCAACAATCCTGATCAGCTAAAATAAATAAATAAATATGGACTCCCTTTTAAATGAGAATCAAATCTTCTTTCAGTAATGAGACATGATGAGACTAGTAAACTGTCATTAAACCAGATAAATCAATATGAAACATGATCCATTAACAATCTGGATGCAACTAATTACGTAGCACCAAGAATAGACTTGTTGCTTGATATCCATTATAGATTCAAGTAGTGGCCCTCTTGAGAGGGGACCAGGTTTAGAGTGCGTAGCACTGTCAAACAAATGCATGAACAGTGCTTGCTTCATTTGTTCAACTATTCTGAAATGTGAAACCCAACCATGTATTGTAAAATGTGTGTGTGAACTTCTGTGTCGTTTCCTATAGATATTTTGTACGGGCAAGTGGCGCTTAGTCATAATGTTGCACTGATTTCCATTCCCGTTTCTGTTGTCAATTTGGCATATTAGATCAACTACAGCTCTAACACATTTTATGATCCCTTAGACAGTAAGAATAGGATGTTTTTCTTGGAGAATCTGGCTTTCCCCTTCTTCCCTTCCATCTTTTGCTTTTTTGTTACCCGTACTCACCTATACATGACCAACTCTTGGTTCCAGCAATTCCATCAGTCGGCTCGGTGCTCCCAGATTGAACTATCTGGTGAAGTAGCCTCCACACTTCCAGAGCACACTGAATCTATCCCGCAACAACAGACTGCCTACCATGCTTCAATGTACTAGAAAATACCTTCAAGGAAAATGTTTGGTATTATGGTCTGGATTTAATCTCACGTTAAGGTCAAAGCTCCATCGGACGCATAAACATGGAATACACATGCACTGTTGCAATCACAATAAGAGACCCTCTCCCTTCAAGTCCCTTGTACCATTCCAAAAGTGTGCCTGATTGCATTTCTATTCTACTCTCCCTGCATCGATTTTCTCTCCTATTTGCTTTCTTACTATGTCCAACAGACCATAGTCTGGTTACCCATGGTGTTGGCACAATACAACTATCTAGATAAGCATCGGCACCAAAAGACTGCCACAGTGGTTATGGGCACAGTACAAAAGCTCATTAGCACAACTACTGAATTGAAAAGACACCACAATTCATCCTACTTTGCTTGCTTTACAAGAGCCTTACCTATGACACCTTTATCAAAGATGGAAAGCAAACTTGAGCCTACCTATAGTTGTGTGCAAGTACCGTTATGCGGTTTTATCGTTTTACGTCGGAGGATCATTTATCACAGAGAAATCCGAATCTTTGAAGATGTCTAACTGAATGAAATGGGAAAATCGACCTTGGGGAGCATTTTTGTATTTTAACATAACTACATTTTGTATGCATCACTGTAACACTGAAAAATGCTCCTCTATTAACATTGCTTCTAATCCAATTAGCCTCTTTAATGAAGTGATAGTTAACAAAAGGAGGGTAGACTTTTTTAAATTGCATTATGCCACAATGTATACATTTACGAACTATACCTACAGTAATCTATCAAGTATCACATTGATGGCCATCTTTGTGACAAGTGTGCTAAGGGGTGTAAAGACTCTCATTGGGGCTTCCCAGAAAGCCTGCATCGTTTATATTCTGAAACACGATTCATGTTATGCTGCTGTGCAGGCGAAAATGCTTCCCACTGTTAAGCATATACTTTATTTTATGTTGGTGAGGTGTCTTTAACAACATTTTACAAACCCAGATTTGGTGTGTAAGTCCGTTTTGTGGGCAAATTTGCCGAATTTAAGGTGATTGGCATGTGCTTATGTTTTTTTTTGTAAACATAAGCATGCATTATATTTGTAAGGATGACTGATGGAATGCCATCTGTGCGGGGTCAACAACTTTCTCCAGGGCACAGGAACCCTCCTCAGGCGATCTCTTGCAAATTGATGCTTCAAAGACAGTCCCGACATGACAAAGGCCTTCTCACATGAGGATGCTGATTACTAGAGCCCTTGAGAAGTAGCAAGTGGGTTGAGTTAAAGGTGCCATAGATTAGGTTTAATCCATAGAGGCCTTCCACCATCCAGGAGTTTTCTGGGGCTCCCCAAACGTCCTGCTCTCTCCCCACTTCCTGCAGAAAAAGCATTTTGCGTATGACATCAGAAGACAAAGGAGACTGGTTGCCGCAGCGTGGATTGTACCTCTGAGAAGAGGCTTCTCTGCACCAATCTGCCGTACAATTTTGCCTTCTTAAGGGGTGGAAATCCTGCCCTTTGTTGATTCCGCTTGGTACTTCAGGAAAAGAAGGATTCGTCTGGAACTCTTGGGGATACAGTGTATTCCAAAGTCCATAAAGGTGAAGACAGAAGGCTCCAAGAAGAGGAAAGCTCCTCTTCCTTACCGTCCCAAGGATACATTTGGGTGAAACTGCTGGGTGGAGAAGGACTAATGCAACTGGGCAGCTGGAGGTGACTGAAACCCTGCAAGTGTTATTTTACTACAAACCTTCCTAGTTTGTAAGGACAGAATGAAGGACTCACCTTGCCCCTATAGACCGTTGACGAGGTCACCCAGAATTCAAGCAACTGGGCTCTACCCTGGTTCCTGCCTCAACTCGCTCGTGAGCTACAGTGACCTGGACAACTACTGGTCCCAAGCATTTTCATGCCACATGCTGTTGCTGCTTGGACCGCACAGAGTGTTGGACCCAGCTGACCAGCTCACCAACCAAATACCAAACCAGTGCCTCACGAAATTTCTAGAAGCCTGGCTCAATTCTGTTGAGCCACAGAACATGAACAAAAAGGTACTTTGTTGTTCCCCTCACCTGCATTAAAGGGCCCTAGTGACTTGCAAGACCCCATCATCTCCATTTAAAACACATCTTCATTTAACTTTAAAATCTGTTGCTGAAATTCTTGCTCGTCTGTCAAGCTGCAATCGAACCCCTCCCCCAGTCTGTGACCCAGAGTGTCCTCGTATTCCAAAGTCTGAATTCTTCATGTTTACCTTTACTGGGGTGGTAATCATTGTTTTTATTAATTGTGTTAATTTTTTGTTTAATTAAAGTTTTGATTTTTATAGAATCTTGAGTGGACATTTCCTTCATTTTGGTACTGCAGTACTATTGCTGTTTTGGAGGTTTCTATGCTAGCTCACATGCCTTCTGAAGAGTTTAGCCTGCACTTGGCATGTGCTACCCTGAGAGGCAAAGGATGTATAGCAGGATGCAAAATTTTATCTAGCTAGTGATATTTCCCTCTCTGAGTAAGAAGGGAGTAGTTTATTACCTTTAACCCCATTTCTCCAGTGTTGGTATCTTTCATGGATTCACATGCTGTGAATATTCCCCGTCAGGCTGGGAACCTCGGTCGTTTTAACTTAGCGTTTTCCTATGGAAAACTTCGACACTTCAGTGTCCTATTCAAGGCTCTTTTGGGATACTTAAGGCCCCACCAATATGGCGCAGGGTATAAATAGCCCCGCTCCCACGGCTTCCCTTCAGATTTTAACCTTCAAAGTAGAGGAAACCCAAACCAGGCTTGCCTGCAGGGGCGGCCGGCAGGCGCATGTGAATCCATGAAAGATACCAACACTGGAGAAATGGAGTTACAGGTAAGAAACTACTCCCTTCTCCAGCATTGGATCTTTCATGCATTCACATGCTGTGAATAGATTACATAGCAGTACCAAGCATGCATGGCGGAGTGTAAAGGCAAACCAATACAGAAACAATCACATACATGAGACAAAGAAACCCATCCAGTGATCAAGTTCAAACAAATACCCCAAAGCTGCGGGGCTTACCTTATTGAAACAGGCATTGCAGGACCGCCCGTCCCACCTGCACATCCTCACCATGCTGCTGCTCCAGACAGTAATGCCGGGTAAAGGTATGCGGCACCGCCCAGGAGGCCGCCTGGCAAATGTCCACCAGCGGTATCCCTGACCACAATGCCGTCGACAAAGCTGTAGACTTCGTTGAATGTGCCCTCGGAATCTTTCCCAAAGGCTTTCCAGCTTTAGTGTGGCAGAACGTAAAAGCAGAGGACACCCAAAGAGAAAGTCCTTGTTTGGAGATTGCCCTTCCTTTGACGGACGGCCCAAAAGCCACAAACAGCGGTCTAGATTGTCTGAAATCTTGAGTACGATTCAAATAAAACTTCAACGCTCTCCTCACATCCAGCGAATGCAAAGCCTGTTCTACAGGCGTGGAGGCTGAAGCAAAAAACGAGGGCAACACAATAGAAGAGAGTTTATGAAATGCCGTTGGCACTTTTGGGATAAAGTGCAGATTAGTAGCCAACACCACCTTTTCCTTCAAGAACCACAAGTATGGAGGGTCCACAACCAATGCCTGCAACTCTGACATCCTCCTGGCCGAAGTAATGGCCACCAGAAAACCCACCTTCCAGGACAAAAACTGCGAAGGAGTCGTCGACATCGGTTCAAACGGTGGTCGCATCAGACCGGAGAGAACCACATTAAGGCTCCACACCAGAGTAAATTTCTTGACTGGAAGAAAAGTACGGAACAATCCCTTCAAGAAATGTTTGATCAGACGATCACTAAATAGAGGAGCCGCATGTCGCCTCAGAGTAAATCTCGAAATTGATGCCAAGTGAACCTTTATGGACGATCGCGCCAGACCCCGTTTCGCCAACAGCAAAAGGTAGGGAAGAACTTGCTCAGGTGAAATGTTCAAAGGGTCCACCCCCGGCTGGCCCTTACACTACGCACAAAACCTTTTCCATTTGCATGCATAGGAGACATTGGTGGACGATGCTCTGGCCGTCCCCAAAATTCGTCAACAATCAATGGACAGCCCTAGCAGGCCAAACTCGGAGAAGTCAGGAGCCATGCAGTCAGGCTGAGAGATCCCGGATTGTGGTACCACATAATGACCTTGTTCTGAGACAAAGCCCGGCATTGCTTCCAACCGAATCGGCTCTGCTACGGACAGATGAAGGAGATCCGAGAACCACGGCTGCCTGGCCCAGAACGGAGCCACCAGAATCACACGGCATGAGTATCTCCGAATCCACTGAAGGGTCCGTCAAATGAGCGGAGGAAATGCAGAAGCGAACAGGCCTGTCCACAGGAACGCATCCCCTAGAGACTCAGGGTGAGCCCACCTGCTGGCGAACTCCCTGCACTGTTTGTTCTCCCTTGTTGCGAAGAGATCCAACGGAGGATGGCCCCATTTCTGGAAGGTCATGGACACCTGTTGCTTCTTTAGCTGCCATTTGTGGAGCTGGCCGACATTCCCTGCCGAGCGCGTCCACCTGCACATTCAACACTCCCGGCAGATGAAACACCACAATGCCAATGTCGTACGACAGATCCCAATGCCAAAGATCCTGCGCTTCTTTCGACAGCACCTTGGAATGTGTGCCGCCCTGCTTCCTGAGATAAAACATTGTGGTGGTATTGTCTGTCAACACCCTTACCACCGAGCCGCGTATGCGCGGCAGAAACTATTTCAGGGCCCAATGTACTGCTCTCAATTTGAGCACATTTATGTGGAACCAAGACTCCACTTGAGACCACAGGCCTTGAACCTGTGAGCCGCCGAGATGCGCCCCCCCCATCCTGTCTGACAGGCATCCACCACAATCGTGAATTGGCACTCCAGTTACAGCAACGGTATGCCCCGAACAAGATTTTCTGAGCACTGCCACCAGCGAAGAGCATTCACCAGACTGTCGTTGATCACCACCTTGTCGGACCACGAGCCCCAACTCTGAGCCCACCGGTCCGCGAGGAACTCCTGCAGTGGCCTCGTGTACAGACGAAGTTCGGCACCAGCGGAATACAGGACGCCATGGCCCCCCCAACAGTGACATGTAGGTCCAGAACTACACGCTTACACCAATCTTCCACTCCGCTGCCCTTTGCCGGAGCTTCAACACTCTCTCGCCCAAAGGCTTCACAAGTCCCAGACGAGTGTGAAACTCTGCCCCCAGAAACACCAAGTCCCTGGAAGGCGACAGAAAAGACTTCTCGAAGTTTGCGGCAAAGCCCAGCCATTGCAACAGCTGCATGGTAGCTTTGAGACTTTCCTGCGCTTCCCCTGGCGACGAACCCCACACCAGCCAGTCGTCCAGGTATGGGTATACGTGATGCCCGTCCCGTCGGAGCCACGCTGCGACCAGCACCAAACATTTTGTAAACATCCTGGAGACAACTTTAAACCAAACCTGAAACTGGTAATGATCTTCTCCTATGACAAACCGCAGGAACTTGCCGTGCCGTCGACGCATGGGAATGCAGAAGTACGCGTCCTGTAAGTCCAATGACGCCAGAAACTCATCCGGCTGCACTGACCGAATGACTTCCTGAAGTGAGCATCTTGAACTTCAGGCGTTGCAGAGTCTTGTTCAACGCCCGAAGATCAAGAATGGGCCGCCACTTGCCGTTGGGTTTCTTCACGACAAAATAGCGGGAATAAACCCCCTGACCTTTCTCGGCCACCGGAACCAATTCTATAGCCCCTTTCTGCAGCATAAGTACAACCTCCAGCCGTAGGATGTGAAGATGAGGTTGCACGGTATACACTGGAGGAATGGAAACCGGGGAACACTTGAACTCCAGTGAATGGCCCAGACGCACCGTGTCCAACACCCAACGGTCCGACGTAATCTTGCACCACTAGTCCATGTGCATTGCCACCCTGGCACCCCCCCCACACCCAAGCAGGTTTCCCTGAAGACAGTCATTGTTGTGGCTTAGCCTGTCTCCCTTTAGAGGAGGAGGAGGACTGGGCACCTCTTTGCCTCGAGGCCTGAAAGTCCCGACTCTTCTGCGCCGACTGCACCAACCACCTATACTGCTGGGAGGAATACCCAGATGGACCGTAACCTCGGTTCCTGGTGGAAGTAAACTGGGCATTTCCTGAAGTCCCTCGGAACGGACGAAAGGAGCGCCCACTCTGCAAAGCTCCCGAAGACTTCGCAGTCTCAGTGTCCTCCTTCATACCTTTGAGGGCCTCATCCATTTTCTCACCAAACAACTGCTCCCCTTCACCAGGCATGTCTAGAGCCTTATAATGCACCTCAGGGTGAAAGTCTGTGCACTTAAACCAGGCTTGACGACGCAGTACAATGCCGTTGTTAATCTGCTTAAAGCCGGACTCCACTAGGTCCACGGCTATATTAGTACTGTGATTGGAAGCTTCCTCCCCCTCACGTACCAAAAGCATGGTGGACTTGCGGTGCTCCTCTGGCAGATGTTCCAAAATAGGTGCCAGCCGATGCCACATCTCAATATCATAGCACGCCATGATCGCCAGGGAGTTGCCCGCTTCCACTGTTGTCGCCCCAACAGTCAAAACCTTCTTCCCGAAGGCATCCTGTCTCCTGTCGTCACTGTCCGGAGGGGAAACACATTTGTGCTGACTCCGGGCTTTACGACTGGCCGCTGTCGACTCCAACAACTCAGGGGGGGTTGCAAAACTAAGCACTTCAGAGTAGAGTCCAGGGCCTTAAACTTCCTCTCCAGCCTCCCTTTGACAGCCGGTTCTGAGAAGGGATGTTGCATCGTGCGCAGGCCCTCCTGTCACACGTGGTCCAGGATAGGCACAGAGAATACAGCTTTCTGTCTCTTGCCCATGTAGTCGAACAGGAAGCACTCCTTACGCTCTTAATCAGGAGTCAAACCAAATTCCACACATGCCTTAGCCATCATGGCGTGGAACGCCCCCACATCATCGGGAGGGGATGGTTGTGCTGGACTACCAGGCTGTTCCACCTCCCCATCCGAATCCCGCGCCCCGGCCCTCGTCGGTGATGAAGAGTAGACATGGACTCACGAGGTACATTGCCCGACTCTGACTCCAGCAGCTCACCCTCCTCAAGGTAGGAACGTGGACGATCTTCACCCGCCGGCAGAGGCCCCGGCAACCCCACCGTAGCCGACAAACACGGAGGAACACCAGCCGCGTCCATGACAGGACCCACTGGAACCACAGGCAGAGGGGGTAACCTCGAATCCAGCTGGCCCAACAAGGATTGCAACGTGGACGGAACCTGGAGCGACAACATAGCCTGTGGGTTCACCAGCGGGTAACTAGCCGGACCAGCCCACAGGGCCCCCGACGTCGAAGGTTCAACACACTGCAGTCCCAAGTGGTTGCAACACCTGCTCCCCGTCGTCGTCCACCTCAGAGGACACCGAAAAAGTAGCCGCCTCTTGATATAAAAAGGCCTCCGGCATCAGCGAGTCAAAGGCGGAAGGCTGCCACGCGCCACTCGTAGGCACCAAATCTTTAGAATCCATCCTCGACGACGAGAACAGCATTGGGCCTTTATCAAACCCTGTCATCGCCAGAGCCGATGACGCAACAGCCGACGACGGTACCATATATGGCAGAGGCACCGACGGAACTCCCGTCGATGAGGACATCTTTGGAACCGCCATCTGCGGTGCAGATTTCCCAGGTGAACCAGTGTGCTTAGCCACGCTGGACCGGTGCTTCGAGGAGTCTCGGCTAGATGGCGACCTGTGATGGTCCCCTGAAGAGGAGCGCTCCGACGATAAGTCTTTCTTGGCCTTTTCCTGAGACGCCCCTTTGCCGGAGCTCGACTTCTCAGGCCTACCTCCAGACCCCCAGGATTGATCCGACCGACCATGTTTGGACAAAGCAGCCCCCTTCGACAGGTGCTTACTCGAAGAGGCTCCACCACCGACCCAGGAGTCGGCCGAGATTTCTTTGCCGGAGGATCAGCCGACGCCGCTCTGCGATGTTCCACCCACCACCTGTACAGTCAGCTCAGGTGACAAGCTCCTCACCAAACCCACCTCGGAAGCGGCGTAGGTCCCATCATTAAGCCAATAAACCAACCACTGATTGCGGTCCTTGAGGATCTTCTGCGAGAAACCTTTACAAAATTCACAAGAGTCAGCAGAGTGATGAGGGTAAAGGCAACAGATAGAATCCGTATGCCCGGCCCCCTCATACACTTTCTTCAGCCCACAAGTCGCACAGGGGCGGTACAGAGACTTCTTCGGACCAGAAGACATCGCAAAACACTGTAGTACAAGCATGTGCAAAAACTCATCCGAACACGAGGTGATACACTTTGGAGACGGTTGAAATCTGAAGGGAAGCCGCGGGGGCAGGGCTATTTATACCCTACGTCCTATTGGTGGGGCCTAAAGCACCCAAAAGGGACGTTGATAGGACACTGAAGTGTCAACGTTTTCCATAGGAAAACACTAAGTTAAAATGACCGAGGTTCCCAGCCTGACGGGGAATATTCACAGCATGTGAATCCATGAAAGATCCAATGCTGGAGAAATGGTGTTCTGTCTGTATGTATAGATTTGAGGCGGCGAGTGACTGTGTATGGTTGGCTAGTAGTTTGGAACTTGAATTTGTGCCATCTGGGTATACTATCCATGTGCCTTGTTTCACCTCACCATCATAGCATTTCAACAGAACCAAGGATTGCATAGTAAGTATACAACTTAAGTGTAACTGCACTTCCACAGTTTGTATCCATTTTACATTAAAATACAGTGCTTATTTTGGCATTTACTGGTTGCCTAGTACCATTTCGATTCGTTTTTTTTAAAAACAATTTAGCTTAAGTACATCAATGTTGTGTAGATGCCATTTGCAAAATGTATTTCTGTATGCCCTGATCTAGTGCATCATGGAAGAGTAAAACAATAGCTAATAGCAACACTAATAAAATATTACACCTATAAAAATATTACTTTTATTTATACAGCATCCAATCTCTGAGGAAAATGGGTGAGGTGACATGTCAATTACAAATAGAAACCAACTTTAAAAATACTGTTACGTGCATTTAACATTTGCTATTGGTACCTCAAGTGTTTTATATTCCCATCTAGGAACAGATGAACCAAGCAATCTTCCAAAACCATTGGTCACAAGGCTGGAATGGTATTCAATACATTCTTTTAAAAAACGCTTGTACAACATGTGATGCTTGTACCACCTGAGAATCTGCTTCTAGAAGTATATCAAATTAGGTGATTTTTTGCAATATTTGCTCTTGAAGCCCTTGCTGAATAAGCTCTTGGCCTGTGACCTACCCTCTTTTTCGTGAATATGTAGCATTTTTCTACATGCTTCCATGCATTGCACATTCCACCTTGATAATCCTGCCTTACTGATAGAATGTTGCTTGTGTTGTGAACTCAATGCCACAGAAACTGACAGATCAGCCATTTTCATAAGTTTTGTGTATATAGTACATGACCGCTCTTACATTTAAAGTGTGCAGATTTCTTTCTGCATTAGATTTTGATGTTTTAAAAAAAATAGTATGAGGTATTGTGCTGGGTTTCTGTGTGCTTTTTTTGGTGCGAGTATAAATATCCCCACACTTCTTATAGTGGACTCTTCAAGCAACATACGCGGACCAACTCAGATTAAGCAGCCTATCCGGACTCATTAACAGCCGACTGAGGGCCACAACAGGAGCACACCTTGTGTACCTATAGAGGACAGAACTGGCCAGGATGCACTTGACCAAAAATTTAAACACTAGACTTGATAAAGCCCCTAAAGGTCGAAACACACGTTGGCTGACCACACATGGACAACATGTCTGGTGTATTAATAAAAAATACAAAGTGGCTTACGCTATAACAAGTGTGTGGCTATTTATCCTTATCCACCCCCAAAAAAGTGCACAGATCCGGGACAGCACCTTATACCCTTCATAAAAGGAGGCAAGGGCATTGCCTCCAACCACCGGGGACAGTGTGGCTGAAATAACCAAATTCATTATATTACAGAGCGAAGCATTGGAGTGTTCCAAACTAGGGACCACCTTTCTTCCTTTAAAAAATAGTAAGCTCAATGGTTTGGTTTACATGACATTTTTAAATCGCTATTGCAAAGAATCTTGGATGTGTTGTAAATAGCACACAAAAAGGTCTGGGAGCCAGTCTACCGACAATGAACACAGACAAATAACCTGTTCTATGGGAAGGTGCCCACTCGGGAGGGTCAACACTTTAAGTAACCCAGAGTAATCCAGATGTGAATCCCTTGCTCAAGAGAGGCTAAGCTTCACCTCACAGAGGAGGCTAAACAAGGCCAAAAAAACGTGTCTGGGGTTGCTGATGGTACTCTTGCCTAGCATTCCTGTGCTGGACTGGCCTTGTGGGTGGGACTAGTACGATATGAAAATGGATATTTCTTCTCTGTGAAGGGTAGATTAAGCTAAAACGTGGTTGTAGACCCTCCTGAGTGGAAGGAATTCCATGGAACAGAGTATTTTACTCATGTTCGCTCTTAGTGGAAGGGCTTCCACACACTGTTTAGTGTTGCAAATAGTACTTTGACTTTGTGAATAGGTCAAACAAAAAGAAGGAGCCTCCAGTGAAAGCCTGTAACTATTCAACACCACAATTGGATGTAACTAAAAAGCAGCATTTAGTGACAGATTAGGAAATCACATTTGTACACCGTATCGTTGTGGTTGGGAGCCGAGGGTGAGGAGCGCAAGTCTGAGTATAACTACATTAAGACCAGAGCTGGTAGGTGTTCTAGCCACAGGTGAATCGATTCTTTAAATGTGTGTTCCATTTGATTTCATACGCATTTACAAAATCACCACAACCCCAAGGCAAATAGGCGCTAACTACCTAGACCCAAAAAGTCAAGGAAAGAACAGAAGGTGTGCACTTAAAGTACAATTTCTAAATCCTTGCAAAACCCCAGGATATTATTGATAGCAATATCCCTTGGGCGTCAACCTCACATCTGCTGCACAGATGACGGTCACCGACACACGCAGCGTTGGTTCATCCTGGGATTTTGATGCTTTGACGGAGGGCAACCAGGCTGAGCACATGAGTTCCCCCCTCCACGGGTTTCATGCACTGGCTAGTGGCGAGATCATTCAATTGTGGGCCTTAATAGCCTTGCATCACTCTATGTTTGTTTGAGGCGCAAGAATCTCATCATAGACAACAAATGGGTGACACTGGGCTGCCTGCGAGATGGCACGCAAGGGGCCTGAGTTTAGTCTGTTAGCTTATCTCAACAGTAGTAGGAAGTAGGGTGCCGTCATGCTCATAACAGTTCTAGCATCGTGGTATGTGTGGTTCTGTAATTGTTTTTATGTGTGATTTGCCTTCCACTAGATGTTTACATTGAATGGCCCTTCGAAACGGCTCCTCCATTTGTTCAACATTTTGTTCATTCCCATTTTGTACACTCCTTTCTTTTTTCCCCTTGTCCTTTCTACTCCACTGACAAGCTTACTTTTTCATTCAAGATGCTACGTGACAGGATTGGGATGCCTTGCTATGATGTGACCAACCTTGCCCAGATCTTCTCCTCCACTTCATACAACACAACCTGCAGATAATATTGAGCCCTGTGGAACTGGTTAATTGCTTGAGGATCCTTAGCTGGAATGTAAAGGAAGCGAACAGCCCAATTAAAGAGAAGAAAGGTCCTTGCACACATCAACAAGAACTGGAAGATATAATATTCCCGACAGAAACATTTACTAAAAAGCAGAAGGATTCCATTTTTTACAATACCTATAATAAAGAGGTGTCTCGTTGCTACATTGGTATTTCAAGTGTGGTAGGTCAGAAGAAGGAGATGGAGTGTGGCATTTTCACAAGTAGATTAATTTAAATAATAAAAAAATAAGACCCATCTGTCCCCAATATTATGGCGTTTGCCCTACCAAACACAAAATTAACTAGGGTGCTTGTCGTCGGTGAGATTGTCCAAAGTAATAGTCTGTCTTCCATCCGAAACTACCTTGTTCTATCCCTACCACTATTCAAAAAGCCTCAACCAGCCTCTCTTGGGATGGTTCCTTGCGATATGCTGAACAAGTTCCTTTAGTTCTCCAAAGGGGATCTTCTCCCTTCGGTGCTTCCCCTTTTCTACTGTTGGTACAGTTTGTTGGTTCGAAGACCAGAGACTCTGGGCTTTCCTTTCCTACATGCCCTGCAATGTGTCTATGTTGATTTCAAACTTCTGCTATGCCCGGGGTCCTCCCTTGGCCTGTTTAGTTTCACAAATAGTCCTATTCTTGTGGAGTGTGAGGGTTTTGCTGGTAATCTTAACTAGCTTGCCAACCTTCACATACCGGGACGAGTATGCTTGGTCCCTTGATACTCTCCATTAGTTTTCCAACATAAATGTATACTGGGACGAATGGGACTGGTCCCTTGGTACTCTCCATTAGCTTTTCCCCCTTCTCCCTGCACAAGTCTCCTGCCGCTCCAGTTACCTCTTGTGCCGGGCTGGCATCACTGGTTATTTTCACAGAGTAAACTGTGTCCCACGGACACAACCTGCTTGGGCTTCCCCTTCTTCCTTCCTCAGGTTGCAGCTCCGCAGACCCCATACTGGTACGGTCTCAGCATCGTTGGAGAACCATAAGGTCCACTGTCTCTGGGTCACACCACAGCCTCCAGGTCTTCTTCCAGCACCTAAGTGGAGCTCCTGTCTCCTCGATGCTCATTTCTTTTCCAGATCCTGAGCATCTGTCCACAGCAGACCACCCCATATCCACCTGCTTTCTCCACCCCGGTCCAAAATGTTCAGCCTCCGAGAACGTCTTTCATTGGTCCTTTCATGGTTTTTATGAGGAAGTGTTAGGCCCTCCCCATCGTAGACACATAGTCCTTTGTTTCTTTCCAGGGCATAATCGCTATGCCTCATTCGATCTCTTTCGTCTGAGTGGGGTTGGCTGCCAACTGCTGATGACTCGTCATGGTTCTCTTAAACTTCTTTCACAGTATCAGTGGTAGCTGAAGATTGGTTATTGCAGTAGCAAATAGCGACTGGTTTGGAGGGAAGGTTTTGGTTCTTTGATGTTCTGGTTATCTCCTCAGAAGAGGCTATAGGGAGTCCTTGAAGGAATGGGAGTCCCTATCCCCAAGAGGGGAGTCTCTCCATGTGAGGGTCTGCTTTTGGCCACCCCTACGGGAAATGTTGCATAGCAGGCACACCTCCCTACCCTCACAGGGAAGAGCTCCCAACTGGGGAGAAGTGACGAGATCCTGTGAATCATCACACAAGGGAAAAGCTATTTTATTTGCAAGGCCATGCAACTTACTGTTAAGCAAGCTAGAAATAGGTGCTCAGGGCAGATATGTTCCAGTGAAGGCCTTACTAGAAAATAGGCCCATTATTTTAATGAACATATAAAGTGCCAATCAGGGGACATTCTTCAGGATGACAGAAAAAGTTACTCACTGCAGTGACTTCTATACTTCTAGTTCAAAGTCTCCTTTACTCTGAAGTATGGATTCGGTACCAGATCCCAATGAGTCTTTGCGGCAGGGACAAGTAGAATCCTGGAAGGCGCTGGGTTAAGCCCTGGTAGAGCAGTGGTTAGCAGCAACAGGACTTGAACCCCCCACTTAAGAGAGCCAGAGTGGAATGCTGCTCGCTTACCTGTGAGCGATCCTTCCTGGATTGGATTAACTACGTAATATGACACAGAGAAAGCCTATTTAAGATGTCTTCCAAATCCAGCCAGGTCTTTACCTAATCAACCCACAGGACTTGGAGGTTATGAGGTTCAAATACCAGCTGAGACTGGAGGACAGCGCTCCGATAGCGGCTCCAATCGCAGTTAGTCTCCCTCTTCTCCACATCAAATGGAACATGCATGGCTCTCCATCTGCCTCAGCCTCAATGTTCCTGGAGGATATGATATGTTATTTATAATGCGCTTAATACCCAGAGGTTTCTAAGCACGGACCCGGGAATCGAACCTGTGTTGCTTCGTGTCCCCTTGCTCCCAAGGCAGGCACGTTGCTGCTGAGCTATCGTCCCGAGACTGTAAGTTGATGTGGTTCTGCAAGTTACTCCCCATTAACGACTGCCTTTCCTGCAAAGCAGCGGTGGGCACAGCGATCCATATGTTCTGGGACTGCAAGAAAGTTAAGACTTTTTGGGATGACGTACTTCAATGCTTAAGACTTAACCTTGGGACTTGCATTCCCAGGACACCCATTGCCTGCATTCTGGGTCTGCTGCCCCCATAAGTACAGATTCCTACCACAAAAGTAAATAAGTCCTACAGAGCTCTTACAGAAGCCAAGAAGCTAACATGTAGACATTCGAAAAGTGGTGCAGTGTGTTTATTTCATGCTGTTTTAATTCAATGTATGTGGTTGCAGTATCAACTGGGCGCCTTCTGGCATTAGGGAGAACAATTTAACAAGCCTCTGGCTGTGCACATATAAAACAACACCTCAAAAAACAGAATCACGGTTTCTCAATTTTCTTAATTCAACCACTGTAAATGCATCTGGCGTTTATCAAATGCCAGTTTAAGGATGCAGTAAAGCGGACATAGGAACCAAATTACACAATGCCTAACTTGGAACCATGGTTTCAAACAGGATTCTGTTTCGAAGGACAACATTAAAGACATTACTGCCTTTTTAAAGATTTAATAACTATAGTGCTTAGTGTAAAGACCGGTAGGGGGTGTCTGTACTTCCGCTCTCTATATGGTAGAGGGGAGGCACAGCGGACCCCAGCCAAGATTCTCTATAAGGTAGCAATGGACGAGCAATCAAGGCCTAGCTTCTCAGGAGGTGATGCGGGCTGGTTCTTAAGTACAGTGTAGTCCCCGAACCCCCACAAAGGAATGTCCACACACTGTATTACTGAAAACACAGTCTTTATATAATTAATATTCAAGGGTATGTACACGATCACAATAACGCACTTTGTACTTGGAAGTCAATAATAAATATATACACGTCTAGAGTGGTACCACTAATGTTATCAAATCTCATTAAAGTGCATCAACTGTACGGTTAAAATGTCACACAGATCAATAACGAGTAAACCAGCAATAGAGATAGGAAGGAACGCAAGAGGGTTGAAAAAATAGGCAGAATACTGACCCCTACCGCTAGGCATAGTTCTGTGTGGAGATCCCCCCACCTGGGCAACCTGTAAATAAAGATCTATAGCACAAGCCCAGTCCATATATTGTCCGATAGTCTTACTTCTTCCTATTAAGGTTTTACCCCCCCTCCCCCCAATGTACCTGGTGGAGTAGAGTTCTCCAACGATGCGCCGACCGATCCTTCTTGAGTGCCTCCCTTTCAGGCGGGAGCCACGGATCGTCGAGAGGTGTCGGGGAACTTGGCGTTCGGTGTCGGGGAATCGACGGCCCTTCTTGAGTGCCCTCCCTTTAAGGCAGGAGTCACGGGTCGTCGAACGTCCGACGGTGAACAGGGTGAACTATGGCAGGGAAGTGACAGCTTCGTTCCTAGCGGTGCTCGTCGACGACAGAGCGTTGGCGTCCTGCAAGGAAGAGGCGTGCGGGGCACCTCGATGACAATAGTTCTGGACTGCAAAGAGATGATGAAGAACTGCGGCCCAGCAAGGCGTCGAGTCGTCGGCGTCTCTGCGGTCTGTAGGTGGCGGGAAACACACAGGTGGATACTACTCGGCGCGTCGACGGTCGGGCCTTCTCCAGCGGGAGACAAGCGGGTGACGATGCAGACGAGGGCGTCCGATGATCAATGGAAGTTCTTAGGCAAATGGGAGCACAGCGGCTCCAGTCGGCGACGGCGGTCGTCGACAGTGGCGGACAACAGTACAATACAGTCCCCGTATCGGGTCGGCAGCCTGTCAAAGGTCTGTCTACCAGGGAGCGTTGGCAAAGATCAGCTGTGAAAGATGGTCCCTCGTAGCTTGGGAAGAGGACGCCTTATCAGGTCCTCTCCGGGTCAGTCCTTGAAGCACAGCAGCTTTCCGAATGCGAAGGAGAGCAACAGGAATTCTTCTCGTCCAGCAGGGCTCAAGGTTAAGCTTCACTCTAATTACTCGTCGTAGTGGACTTCAGCTTCTGAACACAATTCCTAGCAGATAGGTCCCCAGATATACTGTTTATCTCCCATTCATTCTGCTGGGTCACACTCAAGCATCCAATCACGACTACGGGCATTCATGCAGGCAGACAGCCAATCAGGCACACAAGGTATTCAGGCCACTCACTTCTCTCCAGACACTCACAACAAGTTATGTGTATTGGGACAAGTACCAAGCCAGTCAACACTCCAAGCTGCATTCATACCGGTTTCGGGCAGGGTTGTCTCGGTCATTGTGTCAACCACCAGCTACTAGACACCCACAACACAGAATGCATATTCGTCACACATTCTATTCACCCAGGTCCCACCCACAGGAGGTACCCACAACATACATCACCGGGAAGGCTCCAGCTAGTCTGATTGGGCCTTCACAACACCACCATATATGGCACTTCCATCCAACAGCCAGTCAGGGGGAAGGGACAGAGTCAGGGCTTCCCAGGACTTTGGGAAAACAAGGTAATGGGTAATAGAAAGCAAGAGGCCACCGGGGCCATCTTGTTTTCCATCAGGAATCAACTGATCCCAATGGCAGGGCCGGGGTATCCCAAAATGGAGGATACTCCGCACACCTGTCACATTCATCATGGAGCTGCCACCAGCCCATACCCTGCTCTGTGGGCCACCCACAGGTGCCCACAAACATACACTAGGGGCACAGGGTTGTACCCCCACCCATGGGTGCCATAAGGGTATCCCACGGGTCCGTTCACCAAACCAAAAGAAAGAGCTGCACCGCCAGGAGTCCCACATGAACTCCTGCGTGGAAAACACGACAGAACACACGATAAAAAGCAGTAAAGTACAAGCATACGGAGGCCCTGTCCCTCCGATGCATTTCCAGCATCACACTTCGATCATCTGGAAGTGAAAGTCGTATTGTTATATGGTATTTCCTGTGTCTTAAAATGCAGACTGAATAATGTAGCACATACATGCAGGTTCTAAGCCATACTTATCAGTGACAGACCCTGCATCCAATATATCTAATTAGCTAGTTTTCACAGTTGCATTACACTGGTGTGCCTTTTCAAATATTTCCTAAACACATACACCAGTTTACTGATTTTTCAGGCTCAAATGCATAATCTATGGTTCTTTGAGGTTAGCAAACCAAGCTCCCTAAAGCCTGGGTTTTCTGACTATGGTGGATGAGCTCTCGATTTTTATGGAGTCTTCTTTGACTCCTTCATTCAGGGCCACTGCTTTTTTAAATTTGTTCTTTAGGTAGTTATGGCACAACATACCTAAGAGGCCGCGAGGATAGCACAAGGGCAACACGTTTATCTTGGAAGCAAGACAACGCATTGTAACACAGGTTCGAATCTGTCTTGCGCTTAGAAACTGGTCCGGTATTAAGTATGTTATAAAAAAACAATTATGAGTCTGCTTTGGCCCCAAAGTTAGCTGTTTGACAGTGATAATCTCCATTGTGCCTAACTTCCTTTTCCAAGTGCTTTGTTTCTCTGGTTCTTTGATATCAGAGCCCTCTGTTTTACCAGCAATTACACTAGGTACAGAGTGACCTTTCATGGCAAATTTGGTGTTTGGCCCAGCGTTTTTACTCCTCTGATTTTCCAAGCTCTAAAAAGAAAATTGTAATCTGTTGTGCAGCAAGTGCAAACAGTTTCGCACACCAAGACCGGAATTGAAAAAGATGGAAGCTACTTAGCATCTGCTTGTCGCCTTAGCTTCACACAAACTGCTTCAATTAGCTACTTTTAATTCTTAAGACCGGTATCGCTAAATAAATAAATATACCTATGTAACATGTGTTTTTCAAATTTGTATAAAGGTGCTTTTAGATCCGGTTCATGAAATCTTTATTTCAATCACTGCAAGAGAACACTTTCATGCTCCAGAGGAAAACTCTGGGTTTATTATCTATAGACTAGACATTGTGGCAATTCCAATGTTCTCAAATCTGTAATCCTCTTCTTCAGACCTGAATCGGTAACAATTTCTGAAAAAAGCAGTCACCTCTTCCAGTCACTTTCCAATATCTTTGCTTTACCTTTCCTCTAGCAATGGGGAAAAAAGATTTGGTGAGGAGGCCAACTTATTAGGGAAAACTTGTGACAGACGTGCCTATTGGGAAGGCCCACGATTTTCAAATTTTAAAGAAAGATAAAGATATGATTTACAGGCCCAAAAATCAACTTCAACATATCACCTTATAGATGATGTGCAATGCAAAACGACTTTGAAAAAAAGTCAAGTGGTTACATATTTTCCATTAGCAGCACCATACAACAAAATGCTTAGCTTTCAAAACAAAATATATAAGAAGCTAGACAAATATTGTGTTCCTAGCACAGAGTCGGAAAGAGAAATGTCTCGTACCTCCATTCAACATCTAAATCTTCACTCATGCTAGAGTCATCCTCTAGATTGTTGTTTCCATCCAACATGAAAAACCCTGGATGGACAAACTGGCTCACTTGTTCATTCTCCTCCTCACTGCTGCTTTCAATTTCTTCATGGTACTGCAGCCAAGTAATTTCTCCTTCTTCAAATGATGGTTGTTCCCTAAGAAAGAAACATGTTTAATAGAAGTGGTGGGTAGCCCAACAGTTCACTTTCAAGAACATTTATCATTCCACTAGACAGCCCTGTAGACATTATGGGTTTCTGGATTTGATTGTATGTACACTTTTAAAGAGCCTTTCAAAAGATCCTTCTAAACTGATAAAATGTTCCACTCAAACACTTGGGAAGGATTCTTGCTTAAGATTTACTGTACTGATTCCACCCGGAGAACAGAACTATCTAGTGCACAAAGAAGAATACACACTGGTGGATCCAACTATTTCATAGGAATATAGGATTTATTAATGGACAGTACATTCACAGATTACCACTGGGCTTATACATCAGAGTTTGGATTTGGAAATCATAAGCACCTTTATACAACACATGCAATATACCCTGACTGACGTGGATTTACAGGACATCAACAATTATTTTTTATTATCAGTTATATGGACAAATATTTGATGGCGATAGCTAGCACCTTAACAATTTAAGTTTGCCTCTGCACTAGAAGAAAAAGTTACTTATCTTACCTGGTAACTTTCTTTCAATGGGATTTTCCTCCGACGTATTCCACATCTTTGACAGTAATTACCACAGTTGTGCTGCTTCGGGAAACATTTTCGGCGTAGGCGTCCTGCATCGATGACGTCGATACGCTGTCCCTCGCGGGCCTCCGTCACCAGATGTTATATCGCACGACGCCCATAGCCTCAGTTGTAGTTTTTTCCCCCCAGAATGTGTGGCACCAAACTCCTGCCAGTATAACTACAGAAAGCCTTGAGGAAACATAAGCATAAGAAATTCTGTAGCGGGGCAGGTAGGGCGGGTACGATGTGGGATACGTCGGAGGAACATCCCATCGAAAGAACGTTACCAGGTAAGATAAGTAACTTGTTCTTCGAAGGGATTGTGTCCTCCGACATATTCCATGTCTTTGACAGACTCCCAAAGCAGTACCAACGTATGGAGGTGGGAAAAGAATTTACAAATGCCTCAATTTAGAATGCCCTATCAAATTGCAGAATAGAGAACTGCCTTACCAAAGGCCAAATCCCGCCCATGGATAGAGTTCAAGGAATAATGTTTCACAAAAGTATGGACAGATGCCCATGTGGCTGCTTCGCAAATATTGCGAATTGGAACACCCCTCTGTAGTGCAGTGGAGGCAGCCATACCCCTAGTAGAATGAGTCCGTAAGCCTACTGGAGGGTCCTTTCCCGCCAAACGGTAACACTTCGAGATCATCAAAATGATCCATCTAGATAAGGTCTGCTTGGAAACAGCCTGACCTAAACGCCTTCCAGCATAACCAATAAAGAGCTGATTGTCCATTCTGACCCGGGACATCCGTGAGAGATAGAAACTCCAAGCTCTCCTAGGGTCCAACCTATGGAGCCTCTCCTCTTCCTTACCAGGATGCAGAGGATAATAGAATGCCAGAAGAATTAACTTCTGGCTCAGATGGAATTCCGACACAACCTTCAGAAGAAAGGAAGGCCGCACCCTAAGGACAACCCCGTCCTTATGGAACACAGTGAGGGTAGTTTGGCGGAAAGTGCCTGCAACTCACTCACTCACTCAGCGTGCGAAAGTAACCACAACTAAAAATACAGTTTTAAAGGACAATAGTTGCAACGGACAAGAATGTAAGGGCTCAAACTGAGCTCCCATTAGGAACTTTAAAACCAGATTAAAATCCCATCCAGGCACCTGGAAAGGCGACGGTGAAACACATTAGTTAGCCCTTTTAGAAACTGAGATATCAAAGGGATTTTAAAATAGGAACATTCCTCAGACGAGCGCTTAAATATGGACAGCGCCGCCAGGAATGGAACATTGGAAAGGATCCACATTCTGTACTCTGCACCATTCGCAGAACTTTCTCCAACGGCAATGGTACATAGTTTTCATTGCTGGCCTCCTGGTCGAAAGCAACACCTCCATCACGTCTTCGGGGAGGTCCCAATCCTTATACCTCAACCTTTCAGATACCAAGCGTGAAGGCTGAGGGACTTAACCTCTGGATGGAGAACCCGACCCGCCTCCCGTGAGAGCAGATCTTCTCGTTAGGGAAGATGGCGGGGAGGGCAGATGGACATGTCGAGAAGGTCCGGGTACCACGCTCTCCTGGCCCATGCCAGAGCAATGAGGATCATCCGGGAACCGAACCTCCGTAACCTCCGCAACACCTGCAGAAGGACGGGGATTGGAGGAAACGCGTTCAGCAGTCGGAAGGAGCACTCCACTACGAACGCGTACCCTAAGGCTCCTACTTGGAGGAAATTCGCGCAAGCAAAATCTTTCACACTTCCGGTTGACACTGGTGGCGAAGAGATCCACTTGCGGGGTTCCCCAAAGGGCAGAGATCTCCAACAGAACGTCCTGAGCCAGCTCCCACTCGTGAGAGGCCGTGCTCTGCCTGCTCAGAGCATCTGCCGCCACGTTTTCGGCTCCGGCCAGATGAACTGCCGAGATCGACATTTCCTGCTGAATGGCCCAGAACCAGAGTTGCATCGCCTCCCTGCACAACGGGAGTGACCCTGCCCCCCCCCCCCCTTTTTGTTGAGGTAGTGCATGGCCACTGTATTGTCTGTCATAATCAGGACATTCTTCCCCCGCACAGATGGCAGAAAATACTTCAGGGCTAGCCTGACAGCCCACAGCTCTAACAGATTGATGTGGAATCTGGACTCCGACAGAGACCAACGGCTGCTGGCCGCCAACTCGTTGGCATGAGCTCGCCAACCTGTGAGGGATGCGTCCGTCACGATCGTTAGCTCCGGCCACGGTTGCCAAAATGGAGCACCCTTCATCAGATTGCCTTTGACGGCCCACCACAGAAGATCCTGTGCGACCGAGGGCGGAATCTGAACGGGATCCGACATCCTGCCGGAGAATTGTAACCACTGCATCTCGAGAGCCCATTGCAGAGATCTCATCTGTAGCCTGGCCTCTGGCACCAGGAAAAAGCAGGACGCCATGAGGCCGAGCAACCTCAAGAACTCGAACGCCGGGAGAGTCTGGGCATGTTGAAATTTGTCCACCTTCTGCAGAATGTGATGAGCCCTCACCTGGGAGGCGAACACAACCCTGGGGTTGTGTCGAGCACTGCTCTGATGTACTGCAGCCGCTGGGTAGGTGCCAAATGGGACTTCTTTAAATTGAGAGTGAAGCCCAGCTTGTGAAGGGAGTGGCAGGTGACGGACAGATGATCCAGGGCTTGCTCGGGAGAACGCGCCCTGTTCAACCACACGTCCAGGTAGGGGTAGACGTGAATCCCCCCTTTCCTGAGATATGCTGCCACAACCACCATCAGCTCGGGCGGAAGTCATTCCGAACGGCAGGACCCGAAACTGAAAATGCGAGTCGCCAACCGCGAACCTCAGGTAATTCCTGTGCTTTGGATGAATCGGCACATGAAAGTAAGCATCCTTGAGGTCTAGAGACACCAACCAATCTTGAAATTGAAGGGCCTGGAGTACTTGAGAAAGAGTTACCATCTTGAACTTGTCCTTCCTGAGGAGCTTGTTCAACCCACGCAAGTCCATGATGGGTCTCAATCCCCCGTCTTTCTTCGGGATCAAAAAATAAGGGGAATACCATCCCTTGTTCCTCTCCGCTACAGGCACCAGTTCTATGGCGCCTTTCTCCAGCAAGGATAGGGTTCCCTCCGCAAGGAGCGGATCCTGAAACTTCAAAGAGAGCTTCCCCGGTGGATTGTCTTGAGGCCGCTGCCGAAAGGGGAGACAGTAGCCATGGGTTATGATCTCCAGAACCCACACATCTGTCTGAAGTAATGGCACACCATTCTCCAAGATGCTGCGCCAGTCTGCCCCCAACCGGCGAACCATGGAACATGGCCTCATAACTGAGCGGCTGCGGCAGTGCCTGATGGCAAAGAGACAACTGCCCGAGCGGCTTTGGCACCTCGAGTACCTTGCTTTCCACCTCTGATACTCCTAAGGTGGCCCCTTTGACTGGCAGTACCGAAAGTAACCTGCCCTCCATTGCTGTCCCCTAGGACAAAAAGGCGGAGGTTGTCGTACTGCAGCGCTCAAGGACTTAGCTGCAGCTTTGGAGGACTGCAACCTTTCAAGGCTCTCGTCAGCCTTGCTGCCAAAAAGATGGATACCATCAAAGGGCATGTTGAGAAGCCGGAATTGCACATCTGGAGCAAACCCTGACTTCCGCAACCACGCAAACCTGTATCACGGTGCTTGCAGCCATGGTCCGGCGGACACAGTCTGCCATGTCCAGACTCGACTGAACGGATTCACACATGGCATCCTTGCCGTCTTGCATGAGGGCTAGAAAACCATCCCGTTCCTCCCCTTCGGGAATATGCTCAGCTTCCAACGATACACAATTCCATAGAGTGTGAGTGAATCTTGCCAGGGCACAAACGTAGTTGGCTGCCTTTAAAGCCATACCCCCAGAAGAAAATACCTTCTTGGCCCAACCATCAAAGCACTTGTCGTCCCTATCCAGAGCGATAGGGTATGCAGCCTGCTTTGCTTTGATGTTCCTGGCCAAACTCTCCGGAGTAGGGTGCGTTGACAAGTAGCAGGGGTCACCACTGGCTGGGCGGTATTTTTTCGGAAGAGACTTACTCACTGCCGGGAGACTCTCCGGAGCAGTCCAAGTCGCTGCCACCCTTCTTTGCAACGCCATATGAAATGGCAACACCGGGTCAGTGGGTGGACCATGATCCAGGATGTCTGTAAGATCATCCTGAAGAAAATCAGCAGATGGAGCAGACCACCCCAAATACTCTGTCACCCTCAACATGAGGCACCTATACGAGGAGTCAGCATATATACCACGCTCAGGCCTGCCAAACACAACCTCCCGAGAGGTATCAAGACCACTGGCGTCATGTAAGGATTGACAAAGGTCTTCCAGTTGGCTATGACCGGACAACAGGTCATCCGGAACCTCAAGAGGCACAACCCCCCTCCTCATCAGACCCTTCCTCCACCTCTGAAAGATACTCCAAGGGTTGGAACAAATCCACCCTTGGAGGAGGAACAGAGTAGGGCTCAAAAACAGGCCTCACAGACTAGCTGAGAGCCTTTCTCGGAGCTTCCACAGCCCTCCTGGGCACCTCTGGGAAAATCTCCACAAAAGGCATTGAGTGCGCCGATAGATTCGGCGTCGACGTCGACAATGGCTTCAAGGCCGGAGCCTCGAGCGTGTCCTTTGACGGCCACAGCGCCGATGGCTTAGACGACTTTTCGAAGCCGGAGCCTCGAGTGAGTGTCCCTCTCGAGACATCGATACCTTCTTAGAAGGCCTCATAGGCTCCGACGGTCTCAACGGCGTTGAGGACCAGGACCTGGGCGTGGCACAGCTATGGCGATCACCCTTGTCCAATCGGGACCTCGACGGCTCCCGATAATCGCGCCGACCGCCCGAGCCCAAAGGCATGTGAGTGGTGGCTCTAGCTCGTTCCTTGCCGGCTTCTCTCGAAGGCGCGGACGGAATGGTGCCTTGCGATTCAAAAATCGCCATTTGCTGGCGGAGTGCGTCCCATTCAGCCGGCGACGAGTGTTTAGTGGGACAAGATACCCACTGTCTGGCGGAGTCCTCTGACAAGGACAGGAAGGCGAACGGTGACTGTGCTTCCATGAATGCCTCGAAGAGGCAGAGGAATGGCGGGACCCACTCCGAGACCAAGACCCCCTAGACTTACGCCGATGCGGAGAATCGCCCCTCGAATCGTCGGTCGAAAGACCAGTATATTTCGGTTTACGGGTTTTAGAAACCCTACCTACCGACAACAACTTCTTCCGCTCCCACAAGGCCTTCGAAGTCAGGGACTGGCAGTCATCGCAATCGTCAGTGGCGTGGCTTTCACCGAGGCACCAGAGGCAAACGTCAGGCGGGTCCGTAATGGACATTTTGGAACCACAGTCCCGACACTTTTTGAAGCCGACTTCGGGGTAGAAGAAGAAGACATCATGAATCAAGTTAGAAGAACCGAGGCGCACCAAGATTCCGAAGCGAACATGTTCGCAGAAAAAACAGAACTGAGGATACAGGCGTCGTGTGTCCTAGATATAACATCCGGCGACGTTGACCATCGACGGAGGCCCGCGAGGGACAGCGTATCGACACAGGACGCCTACGCCGAAAAAGTTTTCCGAAGCAGCACAACTGTGGTAATTACTGTCAAAGATGTGGAATACGTCGGAGGGCACAATCCCTTCGAAATACACTTCCCAGTTGGAACAAAAGGCTGGACTGCTCAGTTGGCCGTGTCCACCACTGCCCACTTATTGGATGGCACCAATTGATCCAACAATCTGCAAGGCTTTTCATGGTTTACATGTTCGTGTAATAGGCAATTGTCTGATCTGAAGCTTCTTGTGCAGCTTTAAAAGCATGTGCTCAGAAGTTCCTTTAACAGTTAGTTAGGTTTACATGCAGGTGAAAGACAGGATTTGAAGCCTACCAGTACTGTGGGAAAAGGGAGAGGAGTGGCCTGGTCCAGGAATAGCTCCAGACAGGGTCTTAAACCAGGAAGTGTAGTTCTGGTTGGAAAAACAGCTAGAATTAGCGTTTTCTTTTTAAAGAGCAGACTGACATGAAGGCATATTCTTCCTCATTATGTGGCTAAATGAGTTGCATTGGTGAGCTGAAGGCAATTCAAAATGCACTAACCCAAAAGTTTAACAAAATTATCCTCATCATAAACGTTTACAGCAGATCACTTGTTTAAGACAAATTGTATATTTATGAAGGTTAAATAGAGAATGCAAAGAATACTCAAGATGGGCATGGAAATAAAGCTACCACCTTGCTTTTAGGTAATTAGGTGAGCTACTGGTATGAGCCAATTTAATATTTACTATAGGGTGCAGCTAGAAACATTTCAGAAGTAGACTCCAGAAAACTGGGTTAAAGCTAGAACAGAAAGCCACTGGCAACAATGCTATAGCTGCGAGAGAGTGGAGGCAAAAATAGATCAATGAAAGAAAAATGGTACTGCATTATTTAAGTTCTGCATCACATACAGTCAAAAGAAATGACCAAGGTTTAAACATATGAATATTTCAAGGCTGGCAAACTACATGCAAGTCACTTAATCCCAAACAATGAGCACCAGTCCTAGATAGCAAATGCTTCCAATGTGGTCATTAATCAGAACTCAGTAACAATAGTGCCTTCTCTTTTAAAAACAGTGGGAGGCTTTTAATGAACTCTATGTGTGAATTAAGTGCTGATGGGCGATGGTTTTTGTTTCAGAGTGGTTAATTTACTATTGTGTTCTTTTTATTGTGTTTGTCTTGTGTTGTGTGGTTGTGTGTTTGTGTTTTTTTTTTAAAAAATGTCTCTTGTTTTCCTCTGAATTTTGGCTAGTTATCATTTCAAATTAGGTTTGTTGCGATTAGCAGAGATAATTGATAGGTTTTTCTTATTTATTCTGTACTATTTGTATCAACTTGTATAATGCTTTTTTCGTTTTGTCGTTTTCTTGTTATCATAATTGTTGTTTTGGAATGATATGTATTTCTTTTGATAAATCTTTAAATAAAGTTGTCAAAAAAAAAAATGTGAAGCCTAGCAGCCTCACTCTAACCCAAGTCTCCCCACAGCCTTAGCTGAATACGGGCTCTCCCTTCCTCCTCTTCGCCTGAGCATCTCCTGGGGCGCCCTGGCCCACTCTTTGACTCCCCTCTCCTCTCAGCTGGCCCGGGAGGGCTATCCAGCCTAACCAGGCCTACCCCCTCACTAGCAATTACATCACCCCCCCCCCCCCGGGCCACAGTGCTGCACTGGCAGCTGTCTCAGGCTTCACAAATTCCCACTTGTCTACCCTACCCTCTTAAGCAGTCTCCATACCTCCCACTTCATGAGTGAAGACATCATGGCCAAGCAATCCACGTCTAATCAGAACACGGACATAGCCACAATGCGGCTATCGGCGGACAAGGGGAAGAAACAGGACCCCCTCGACCCCCACCAACTCTGCACCACAGATGATCACGGAAGACAAGGGGACCCTCGCAACCAGAAGCGACCTACTGGCTTTTATGGCTGATATTAAATCTGAGTTTAGGTCTTGCATGACTGAACTTTCTACAAAACTAGAGCACACTGACCAGAGGGTGAAGGAAGCGAAAAGATTGGGGGCAGTCAAGGATCAAACCCAAGATCACACTACGGCCCTAGGCGAAATCCAACATTCCATTAGAGCCTTACAGGACAAATGCGAAATCTTGGAATTCAAACAAGAAGACTTGGAAAACCGAGCCCGACGCAATAACCGGAATATGTGGAGGGACCTCTTTCAGCCCTTGCTCCCACAACTGGACAAGTCTCAACTCTTGCTGGATCACACCCACAGGTTGCGCCCAAGCCGGGGAGTGGAATCGGATTCCCCCCCGATGTTCTCACCAGGGTACACTTTTTCATCACGAAAGAGGCCATCTCATCAATCAGACGCACCCGGGACGAGCTGACCTTCCAGGGCTCTCCCCTCCAAATTTACCAGGATGTCTCCCTTCTCACGCTGCAAAAAAGGTGGTCCCTCCGACCCCCGACTTCCTTTCTTCAAGGCCAGCAGGTCCGCTATAGATGGCTCTTTCCAACAGCGCTACAATTCACCTACAAAGGCACTTTAAGGAGAATTAGCCACCTCAAGGACGCCGAACAAATCATGCACCGAACTTCAACCAGGACCTCCTCCCCTATGGCTCCTGAAACCACCAAAGGCAAAGACCCTACGCCCCCCCCTCCCAAAAGAGGACTCTATGGACGAGAGTCCATAGACAGGAGGAAGAGATAACTTAACACTAAAGGAAGGTACAGCCCCTGCTTGCCTATAATCCTAGTCGGCGCAGCTCTGTTCCTCCTCTAGACCTGGACCTATTTCGCCTTCACAGAACGCCACCTACAAAGAAACAAAAGAACCGTCACCATGCTCATGGCAGCGCCCCCCTCCCATGGCTCCTGCCCATTTCCGAGGTACAATCCATCCACAAGTCCTTGGAATACCACACACAGTTTGATCTTAGTTTCAGCCATGTTGCCCGACTACGGTTACCTGGACCAGTTGGCCTGGGGTGGTGCCAGACCTACAAAGCTGGCTCCCCCGTTGGTTAATACCCAGCCACCCTGTTGGAGGCATGGGCAAAAATCCCAAGAGCAGGATGGTAAACAGCGTCAATCTCTCTCAATCCATGGATGATCCATACCCAACCCACTCCCCTTGCTTGAACCCAACAGCAACTTCGCCCCCCGCACAGGAACACTGCACCTTGAGATTCGTCTCTTTTAATGTCCCCCAAAACGTAAATCAATCTTACAAAAGCTCCAAGAGGAAGATGTAGCGGTGGCCCTGCTTCAGGAAACACACCTACTACCAGCGTACTTTCGGGCACCTGCGTTCGCAACAATTCCCGAAGCAACTTATCGCCTCAGGCGGCACCAAGAAAGGGGGTACAGCGGTTCTCTTTAGGAAGGGTTTAAACGCCCACATTCTGGAAACAAAACTCTGCCCAGAGGGGCGATTTGTGTCAGTGAAATGCCTCCTGTTGGGCCAACTATATACCTTCACTTCGGTGTATGCCCCAAATACGGGACAAGTTGCATTCTATAAAGCTCTAAGCGTCATGCTGGCGCCCTTTGCAGAGGGTCAAATAGTAAAGGGAGGTGATTTTAATGGAGTACCAGACCCCACAAAGGACCAATCGCACCCATCCTCCTCTGGCGACGTCACTCTGGCCCTCAGATTGCCCTCGGATTGCTACGCCTATTTAGGACCCTAGAGGTGGTAGACTTGTGGCGGGTGCTGCAACCCTCAGAGACATATTTTTCCTTTTACTCCTATGTCCACAGAATGTTATCAAGAATCGACCTCCTCTTGAAATCTCCGCAGGTGCTCGCCTATACCAATGAGGTATCCATTGGATCAAGGATTCTATTCGATCATGTCCCGGTAACCCCAGAGATCCGCATTCATGACCCAGCCCCCAACGCAGATGGTCAATGTATGACCCGATACTTAATGAGCTACTTAATGAGATGCCGATAAGAGATGCCATAGCAACATCAATTAAGAACTTCTTCAAAGAGAACTCTAACGAAGATACCTCTATGGCAAATACCTGAGATGCTATGAAGGCTGTCATTTGGGGAGAACTAATAGCTCAAGGAGTGGGATACCATAGGAACAGGTGGCAAACTCGCCTGTCCCTCGAAGAAGATCTCCGAAAAGCAGAAGACACTCATAAGGAAAAGGGCTGGTCCCCCAAAACACAACGAGCCATCCAGAAGACGACCTGAAGTGCTGGAAAGCCCAGGAAATCTCACTAATGGGCTGCATCACCGCCTGCAAAATGAATCTCTTCCCCAGATTTCTATATGCCTGCTCATCACTTCCAGTTCCTGTTCCACCGCCGGCCCTCCGGGACCTCCAGAAGACTATGCTACGATTTATATGGAAGGGGAAAAAAACCAGGATCCCCCAAAAAACAATGGCAGGTAACGTAAGACTAGGCGGTCTGGGGGTACCCTACGACTTGCAAGGATACCAGATGGCAGCACAATTAGCATGCACTCAAGCGTGGCGAGTATCCTCTGGTCGCGCTAGATGGGTGGAGCTTGAACAATCCCGCCTATCCCTCCCCCTACGCTTTCTTCCGCACATCCCACCCCCAATGTGGTGGAGAGACTACTGCTAGCTACTAGGGATACCATAGACATTTGGCACAGAGCCCTAAAGAAAAAGGGGATTCCCAGAGGACTGAGCACCTCATCGCCGGTATTCTATAACCCAACCTTCTCACCTGGAAAAAAAAAACAGAACTTTAAAAACTGGATCTCAGGGGGATTCGAGTCTTTGGGACAACTGTTTGTTGGGGACACTGTTCGCACCTTCGAACAATGCAAGGAAGCCTTCCAGCTTCAAGAGAAAGACAGGTTCTCCTACATCCAGCTTCGCCATTGGTGCTCCCACCTGCAAACCCACCAGGCAGCAACCCGCCCCCCCACGGCACTGGAGCGAACCCTTATGGATCTTCCGACCCGAGGTAAGATCTCCACTTTATACAGACATTTCCAGGTAGATTTTCTCGCCTCCAAAACGCAATGCTTGGCACAGTGGGAGGCAGACCTAGGCCACCCTATAGAGGATCAGGCCGGGGTGGATATATGGACTCGGGCCCACTCATCGGCTTGCGTCACTAACAGGGAGTGCATCTACAAAATCCTGCTGCGCTGCTACTACCCCCCCTTGAGGCTCCACCACATGAACCAGACTCTTCACCCGGCATGCTGGAGACAATGCGGACCCCCGGGGTCCTTTCTGCATATGTGGTGGACATGCCCAAAAGCCCAAAGATTCTGGAAGAAATGTCTAACTACCATTGAAGGAATCACTCAAACGGCGCTTCCACTAGAGCCTGAACCTATCCTGCTAGGCGCCCCGGTTCCTGGAATCTACTCAAGGTCGGGAGCCAAAGCTAAGCTGTTGTCACAATGCCTCCTAGCAGGAAGAAGAGCGATCGCCCGCTCCTGGAAATCCAAGGACGGCCCACTCCTGCCCCTCTGGTGGGTAAAAATATGGGACATTCTTATTGCAGAGAAAGTAACAGCGGCTAAGGCAGGGCTTCTTCACTGCTTCCAGAACATTTGGGGCCCATTTCTTGACTATGACCTAAAATTTCCAGCCCTCACCTGCAAACCCCAACAGGCCAGGAGGATCCTAAACAGTGGGGATATACCTGAGGAGGGGGGGGGGGGGAGGATAAAGTAGGAGGGAAAGCCCCAAACTCCCGATACTCTGAGCCGGGCCGGCATTCACATTGGGGTGGAGAAGGAGGGAAGAATTTGATTGAAATGCTGAATTGATGTATAACTATTTGTTTTCCTGGCTTGGTTTAAAATAAACATTTAACAAAATTTTAAAAATGAACCAGTTGGCCAGCTGGAAGATTGCTCTTCTACTTTTCGGAGGACGGTCTCACCGCGGAATGCAGGTGTCCAGTTCCACTCCCAGAAATAGGGCATTTTGAGCAGGCATGACCAACAATCTTTTGCTGTTGATGGAAAAGCCTAGATTGGTGATGGTCCCCTTCGTTTGACTGACCTCCCTGGTTGTCTGTACCCTTGATTTTGTATTGATGAGCCAATCAATAGACATGGGGCCTCTTTCAGCTTCTTCGGCACCCGTATGCCTCTGGGCCACTTTGGTAGCACTTTAAAAATAATTTAAAGTAAAGTAAAAGTAAATCGTCAAGGCTCTTCTTAGGTGTGCTGACATCAGAGCAAGACATTTAGTGAAGACCTTTGGGGCTGACATTAGACAAAAGGGCAGCACCCAGAATTGATAATGCTCGCCTCTCACTGAAAACCTCAGGTAACGCCTGTGCCCCTGGATTAGTGTGCACATAAAAATAGGCATCCGCTAGGTCACTAGTAGGCAGAAAATCGTCCTCCCCCAATACCGTTCTAAACCCATAAGGTATAAGACTTCCTGAGCAACTGGTTCCTTCAAAGTGGCTGGATGCCCGAGGGCTAAGGCGCTCTACAAATGTAAAAAATAAAAATAAATAAAATGGTAGGACCTGTTCGAGTGTGGTCATTTTGAAATGTTTGCGCTTCATGTACTTGTTTAAAGCGTGTAGGTCTAGAATAGGGCACCACTGGCCATTCTTTTTCTTTACTAGAAAAGAACAGTCTCTGCAGCAGCTTTCTGTAGAAATGTACCCACCTCTAGCTTGAGCTGGGCAATGTGAGCTGCATTGCGAGCACTCAGAGGCAACGTTGGTGGCTGTATGAGGAACTCAATGGTATGTCCTTTGTTTATTATTTGGAGCACCCACCTGTCTGATGTAATCTTTTGCCACAGATGTAGGTGGTGTGTGATCCTCCCTTCAACCGGGGTGGGATGTGGAAGAGGATGGTACTTTCTGTCAATTTTGTTTGGACGACTGGGTTCTTTATGGCCCATCCCATGCCTGCCTCTGTGCGATGGAGGAAGACTGCTGGTACCTTGTGGATGACCGATTGGTTGATGCAGACGCCTGCGTGGAATAGGGCCTGTTGTAGGACTGAAATGTCCCTGATCTGTCACAAAAGGAGCACAAAGTATGCCTTTTCTTGTCTCTCTCACTCTCTCTGTGAACTGATGGCCCTGGCTGTGTCAGTCTTAATTCCCTTCAGGTGATTGTCAACTTTCTTGCCAAAGAGTTCTTGGCCGTCGAAGGGCATGTAGAGTATTTGCGCCTGCACTTCAGGCCTGAACTTGGTAGCCTTCATCCATGCTTGGCATCTGAGGACCGCTTCATGAGCCAACTGCCTAAACCCAGACTCTGCTGCATCCATTGCTGAGTCAATCATGAGATTTGACGTTGCTTCTCTATCTCAAATAATGGCATGTGCCTCGTCTTAAAATACAGCTGGCAGGTGCTCCATTAACTTTGACATCTTGTGCCACAATTCTGATTCATATCTCACTGTCATAGCGAGGGCATTGCCTGTTCTAATTGACAATGATGCTGAAGCTAAAACGTTCTTGCCTAGAGCCTCAAGTGTCCTGCCTTCCTTGTCAGGAGGATCTGTTAGTGGTGAAGTGGTATTCGTTAGTTTCTTCCTGCGGCTGCAGTGATGACGGAATCAGGTTTCAAGTGTCCCAGCAAACACAGTGGTGCGTCTTCTGGGGAATGGTTTTCATTTTATGGCCTAGCCGCTGTGGAGCGGGTAGCTAGTGGATTGGCTATGATCTTCTCCAAGGCTTCACATATGGTGTCTAGAATGGGTATATAGCAGTAACCGTCCTCCTCTCGTCCCTATGCTCATACAGCACTAACTTCTTCTCTGTGCACTATACTTGGAGATCGAACATTGCTGCCGCCTTAGCAATAATTGAATGGAATGGCGATGTCATCTGACGGTGAAGAGCTGCCAGGGGAGTCACGCCTCTTATGCTTCTCAATGATGTAATCCTACCATGCGTTGGTAGCCGGTTAGGGTGAATCTGGAGAAATCTCCCCCTCTTCAGGCTCGTCCACTTGTGTTTCAGGCACTGAAAAATCCCTGTCGTGATCTGTGACAAATCAAATTCTAGGGTACCAGTGGTCAAGGGGTGAATATCGGTTTCAAAATCATCCATCAGCCCCACACCTCTAATACACCAGAATGTATCCGAACAGATAGGAATAAAAAAAAGCATACAATTAAATTTATAAACTTCCTTGTCCAATGGTAACGTGGCCGGAACGACAGGCTGATCTCCTCTAAAGCTCGTGGATCGTTGATTATTTGCAACACAGTGAAAATACAATTATTACCCAATGACGAAAGGAGTGTCCAATCAAAGATGTATAAAAACACTACTAATTACAACTCACCTTGTATAGGGAAGCAGAGGACAGACAGTTTCTAAGAAGGAAAAAGGGATTGACTCTGGCAGTGACAGGAGGGTAGTTGGTATAGTTAATAAACACAATCGTTTTTAAAGGTTTCTTAGCTTAAGCAAAAGGGGGAAAGGGTCTTAAACTGTCTCTAAGGGCCTTCTGGGAAGGACCAGCAGGACAGAACCACAATGTATCTTTTGCTGTAGGTGTTCTTGGTGCTCAACAAGGTTGAGTCTGCTTCAGGGCGCTTTTCAGGCTTCTGCAACAGAGTTTGAGATGCAAGTCAGCAGTGGGTATCAGACAGCAAGACGGTTCAGCGAGCCAAGCCTGACCTACGGCTGCAGGCTGGCCTTTGGGGCGACCCAGGGTCAAGAATAGTTGTACCTGTGCTGAAGCACTGGTTGAGACGCCTCAGGTTTCTTTCAGCGACTGTGGCTTGACAATGGTCAGCGTTGCAGTCATTTGCAGATTAAGGAACTCTACTGGCTCGAAAATGTCTGATGGCGGTGGATGTTGTCCTTGCACTTCTCCCAGCTCCTTCAATGGGATGTGTACCTTAAGGCGGATGACCCAAAGCTAGGGAGTGTGTTCCACGGAGCTGCCTTCTTAGAGACCTTCTGGCACTCCCTGTCCAGGGAGCCTGCTGCAGAGCCTACTAGGGCACGCTGTGTGCTGGCTGGGTACCAATTCTGAAGCGGGTGGAGGGTCTACAGAGTTTTTTTTCTCTGCGTTTCCTGGGAGAAGTTAAGGGGAGGGATCCTGCTTCCCTCTTTGATGTTCCTGGCCTTCCTTCACTGGCGGAAGCTGTAAGGCACACTTTACCTTCAGCCAGGATCCAATGAGTTATTCTTGTGAAGTCTTCAGATCTGCCTAAAGAGGGGCTCCAGACCTCTTTTAAAGCCAACTGAGCCACAGTGATTAGTGTATGCTAAGTCTACCTTAGTGAACCAATCCTGGGGCCCCTCCCAACAATTTTTGAAATGTGTGAGGTCACAATCAGAGTGCTTTGCAACAGGAAAAGGTAACAGGGTGAAACAGGACCAATATGGCGGAAACCTTCACTCAACAGAAAGAGGTCTGGTGTCACTCCCTTGTGATTCTAGTGCCCACCTATCGTTCTGTCTGCTGTGATTAAAGAGTCTCTCTGGTTAATGGATCTCCATGTGTGGTCCCTTTTAAAGTGGCAGGTTTTGCTTGAAAGATGCTGAGAGACCAGACTCTCTGGCTTCCGCAAACCACGTTCTCGTAGCTTATAAATGGGGTCCCCCTAGGGGGGGTGGCCTACTGCATGAAATAGACCCAAACATGCCAGTTCATTGTAATTGATAGAGGATGGAAACTGGCTTCAGGTTGACACAGTTACGTATGAAAGGGTGTTGGGTTTCCCAGTCTCCTTTGTTATCCTCTGCAGCCAGGCCCCTGGGGAACTGTTTGAAGTACTGTCTAGTGGTATGTTAATCGCTGCCACAAGCTGTAGGGCCTAACAAAAGAGCAGGACAGTTCCATGGAGCCTTTGTCAGTTAATCAGGCTGTCCGTAACAGGGGGAAGTCCCCCTCCCCTCTCATAGAGATGACAACGTGCCCTCCTCTGTTGTCACATTACAAATAAATAGGACAGGGTCGGACTGATCCTGTAGGCTTTGTCCACGCCAGAGTACAAAGGACTATGCGGTTGTTGGGGTGTGAGCATAGGGAAGTGTGTGTGGATTAGCCCCACACTTTTACCTGAGGCAGTCAATATTTTAACATTTCAAAAAAGGCCAGGTAAGCTCACGCCTCTCATGCGGATGGTCGAATTCCTCATAGGATCATCAACTGAATCCTGCCAGTCAGAGAGAGTAAAGAAGGTGCCCTTACAGACCATGGCATGGACACTGTTAGGCAAAGTTTGTATGCAGTACCCTTTGGGGCCACTACACACAACTAGGACTACAGGTGTGAGCAAACCAACCTTTGGTACAAGACTCTACTACACAGCTTTGGTAGCGGGGCTGAGCAGCCAGGCTTATCTCAAGAGGGGAATGTGAGCAGTAATGATTTTACACAGAGGTCTACAATCACAGGTGCTCAAATAGACTCTTACACTCAAGGTTTCTTTGATAACTACTTATTAATTTATTGATCTGTCAGTTATAAAACATTCATTAGAAGGAGGCAATTATATAATAACAAATATATTTCAATACAATTTCAGAATACTTTTCCAGAGGAGAAAAAAGCAAAGATTATTAGAACATGAAAGGTTACAATTATTCTTAGACAGTGCAAATACTTTGAGTTCACCAAAAGAGTCAATTCAATTCAATAGGCTAGGCCAAAGTCAATGGGCTAAAGTCTTGGATAGGATAAAGCGGCTCTGGTAAGTAAATGGTAAAGTCTTGGCACAAGTTCTCAGAAGTAGTTTGTAAAAAAGAGAACCATATGTTGGACCACAAGCTGATTAGGCCTGCGCGTTGCAAAAGGTTCAAGCACTTTCACCGCGAGAGGTAAGTTCTCTCAGTCTTGTTTCATAGTACCTTACACTGAAGAAAAAGAGGCAGTTGATGACTTCTGTTCCTGGCAGTACCTGCAGATCTCGCTGTTCCTGGGCCTCAGTCATGAGGACAAGAGGGAGGACGTCGGGGGACTCCTGCACTGCACTGGGACTGGTCAAAAAGCTTGCAACTGGTAAACTTCAATTGCGTGGCTGTAAGGTGACTTACTTTGGAGTTGATTGGTCCCACCAACTCAAAAGGGAGAAGTTGTCCTTTGTAGGGCTTCTCCGTCGACGCGCACTTGGCGATTCGGACCTGCAGTAGGGCTTCACCGTGCAAACAAATGGCAGCCGTCCTCTTCAAGCTCTTCTTCCGTTCCTTCGTCCAGTGGTTGACTCTGCCTTCCAAGCCAAGAGACTTGCCTTTTATTCAGTTCTCTCCCATTCATTCCAGTGTAGCCTAGCCTAGCTGTAACTCACCCAGCCGGGTGGCTGTTCTTACCGGTCCATTGCAGCGTCCCAGTGATGGCATAAGATTGCGTAGTAGCATAATTACAGCACCTACTTTGTTTTAGCTTGTGAGGAGACATTCGTCCACCAGTGTTTCGCTCTTTAGAGACTGAAACGTTGAGCAGGTAATTAACTGTGCATTTATTTATTTATTTGCATTTGTTAAGCGCACTTGCAGCCCATGGACATCGAGGCGCTGTTACAAGAACATGTAGGCATTTTTGATTAAAGGTGAACAAACAGTCTCTTAGTTACAGAAGGCAGAGATAAAGTGGGGAAACAAGAAAACAAAGATAGCAATCCAAGAAAGGTAAGCAGTGGTTAGGTATACAGGTTGCAAACAGAACGTGGGCAAATTAGATAGAGTTTAGTTTTGATGGCTTTCCGGAAGGCAGAGTACGAGTCTATCATTCTTAAGTGAAGAGGCAGAACATTCCAGTGGGTTGCTGCAAGTGTGGGGAAGCTGGAGCCTCCAGCGCGGGCTTTTCGGGTTTTGGGGGTGTTGATCATGTTGGAGTAGCATTTCCCAAGTTGTCTGGTGGTGGTGTGCTTTGTGATACGCTGAGCAAGGTATGGAGGAGCGAGCTCATGGAGGCACTTGTGCTTGATGGCCAAGGTTTTGAACACAATCCTTTCTTTGACAGGGAGCCAGTGGGCCTGCCTTCTGACTTCTGAAATATGATCTTTCCTGGAGGTTCCTGTGGCTGCCCTAAGGGCGTTGTTTTGGGCCAGCTGGAGTTTGGTTAAGTTTTTGCATGAAGTCCCTACGAGCAGGGCATTGCATTAATGAAGCCTAGAATCAATAATTGCCCTGGCAATTGTGAGGCAGTTTCTCATGTGCCCTGTGTGCGAAGAGATGTGGGGATGGAAAGTAGTAACCAGATGTTTGCGATAGTGCAAGGTGACCACATAGAAACATGCTCATTCGGTTTGTTGAAATGGTAGCTGTTGCTGAAGTGGGTGCATTTTGCTATTTGGACAGCAGAGGGCAACCTAACACCGAAATTGCATCAGCTGAGTATTGAAGCATACATAAGAGTGTGTGTATATATACATATATATATATATATATATAGTGAGAATGGAGTTAAATGCATTGGTTTATTTTATTTCATTTCCTTTCCTTTTAAATCATAGGTAGGCACTAAAATACTAGGCTACAATGAGAAACTACAGAGCCCCTTGGGGGGGGGGGGACACGTAAATTATGTGAAATCATGGTACAACAGGAATTAGTTATGGGTGTAAGACTGGCAAGTACCAGGTCTACATCCCATGTGCAGCCAAAGAAGCATCCAACCTCAAGGAACAGCAGAGGAAACCCCATTGAAGAGCTCCAGGTTCAAGAACCATCCAGCCGGAGCATGTAGGATGCCAAGGACAATCCAAACAAATGGAAGTTAATGGTCAACTGTGGTAGCAGGGGGTTCTGACAATCCCAACTACTCCCAGAGCTAGAGGACCCCTGAACAAAATTCCAAAGAATGTATCAGGGCCCCTTGAACCGGGGACAAGTACTCACAGTCACTGAGAAGTCAGCTAAAAAACAGCCCGAGTAAGAAAAGAGCTTGTTTTGCAGGTCTGGGACAAGTAGCCAGTATCCAGGACTGACTATGGACATAAGAATATTAATCTGTTAAGAAAGAGGTTAATTTTCTGCTTTCCCTTCATAGATACTAACAGGACACCCTACCCTTTACTATTGGAAGCAAACAAACCTTTCTGCTCCACTTACCTTGCTAAGCTTTGCTGTATTGGGGGCACTGATCAGGCCCTCTGGCTATCAGTGCAGGTGAACTGTTTCTATAGCAGATTTCTTTTCTTCCTGTGAAGGGGAGGTAGGGACAATTTGTTTCCTTGTAACTTTGATTTTAGCAACTTTGTGGTTAAGTGCATGATGTGTCCAGTATGGGCCGATGGCAGCGGATACTTTTATACTGCTCCTTTTTTGCAGTCTCTTGCACTTTTGCATTTCACTGCTTAATGGCTAGCAGGAGGACTATAAAAGCTAAAACGTCATTGCCACGAGATTTGCCTGTTCTTTGGCCATCTTGTCTTTTGACCTTTGTGCACTGGAGAGTCCAGATTTTCCTTACGTGGTAAGCCCTTTCCTGGGAAAAGATGTCAGTTTGTGTGCGTGGCCAGATTTTGAGGATAAGGTGCATCTGGACCCACTCCACATCCCAGCCAGGTGTGTGTTGCTGGACAGATGCAGTAGCCAGAGGATGTCCAGGATTGGCAAAGCTTTGCCATTCTTAGGCCGGGGGCACCTTCAGCCCAAATCCTGGATATAAAGAGGAGTCCTGTAGCCTTCTTCATATCATCGCTGGAGTCAATGGTATGAAGGAGAGCAGCCCACTGAAGACCTGAAACTCGCTGTTCGAAGATTGCCAGCAGCCCTTTCTTTACTTGCCGGCAAAGACATGTCTCTGCAGATCTCCCGAAGACCTTCCTCAGCGCTCTGATTCCTGGACCGGTGTGAACAACCAGTTCTGACCTCTACTTGAAGATGCAGATGCTGGAAGATCTTGGAACAATTCCAGAACCATCCAATGAGAGAGTCAGCCCTCCTGGACTACTTTGCTGCAACTGTCGCCATCTCGAGTTGAGCCTTGGAGCTCTGCAAGTACTTATCTTATGGAACAAGAAGCATATCCCTGCATTTGCTGCTCCCCCACGAAGAGGGGCCTTGCAGGACCAGTTTCTTTGTTCGCAGCGCAAGTGACATCTGCCATTTTGTTCAAGTGGCCATCACTGCTCGCCACCTGCATCGTATCCTGGGAGTCCTCGGAGATTGTCGCCAGAGTGGTGGTCCCGATGTCTGTGTGTCCCAAGTGTCCAGCTGTCCGGAAACCGGTCCACCGGAGCATGCAATCGCAAACTAGCCAGACCCAAAAACCCAATTCCTGAGGTGACCTCTGCACCAGCGACCCCTGGGCTTCCTCCAACGGAACAAAGACAACTAATCCAGAAGGCTCAGCAATTTCAGTAACTCCTACGTTGGTCCCTGTGTGAATCCGAGTAGGGGGGGTGAGTAAACATACCCATTTTGATGGTAATGTCCCATGTCACCTGAAAAGTGTTCTGGCCTGGTATCCTCCCCTGGTCACTCCCGAAGGTGGTTGGATTAGGAGAGGGCATTTGAAAGTTTCCTCTTTTAGTTAGCTTTGAAACACATACAGCTACATGTTGGCTCCAACCAACACATTTTCAATCCTCATAAAATGCCTCCTGAATAGACTTATCGGGAACTAGGACTCCAAGGGCACTAGGCCCATTGCCTTCTTTTCTAGCTAGGGAAGGACCTTTAATGGTTTGAACCTTGGTTTTAAGATTGTGTATGGCGCTTGTAAAGTTCCTTATTCTCAACCTATTAGTTCTTAAAGTCTTGGTTACTTGGTCCTATTTCTTCATTCACTTGCTTTACTACACTTACGTTACACTGACGTGTTATTCTAACTGTATTTAAAAGTCAAGTGTTAGTGCTCTTAGCAGAGCACACCAAGGTAAATATATATGTATTAGTAGTGAATGTTTTAGTGTGCGTTACTTACCTGTGGTTTTTAAATGTTAAAGGGCCCTTGTACCGCGCACTATCACCATCAGAGTGGTCTCCTGGTGCTCTGGCGGATCTGAAAGGAGAGTGTGGAGGAGGGTTAGTAGGGTATAGCGGGAATAGGTAGCAAGAGTTGTGATGTCCTATTAACAGCTTCAGTTTGGTTTATACCGTTCGCTTAGCTTCGGTGCCATTTTCAGGTTGGTACAATTCCCATGTGCTGTTGTGCATGGCTATTTGTTTGTTTGTTGTTGCAGTGTGGTGAAGTGCATGTGGATTGCTGTGCAGAGATGTGGTTGTGTATGTTTGTGTTAGAGAAGTGAATGCAGAAAATTGAGGTTTTAGAGCCGGGTTAGTGGATAAGCGAAGTCAAAGGCCTCAATAAGTAAGGAACAAGTTACTTACCTGTAACTGTTCTCCGGCATGGGTCTGGCATGGATTACATGCTCATGAATATTCCCAGTCGTCAGGCTGGTAATCCTGGGTAAAATAAAAAAGTTTCCATTTCCAAACTGTCTTTCTCCTATAAAGCAATCACTGAGCTCTGGATCATACTGCCCCCAGGCAATGACTGCCCTCCACCTAAGCCCCTCCCTCTGGCAGCCATCCTCAGATTTGGTTGCACAAAATGGCAGTTGGACCAAAAGAAGAGCCGCAGAGGGGAAGGAGGGTGGGTTCGCATGTGAATCCATGCCAGACCCATGCTGGAGAACAACAGTTACAGGTAAGTAACTTGTTCCTTCTCCAGCATGGGGTCTGGCATGGATTCACATGCTCATGAATAAGGAATACACAGAAGAACATCATTACACAACCACAGGATGTGGGAAGGCTCAACAGAAGCAATCTCTTACCTCCTCACCAGGCTCACCTTCAAGCGAACAGGTTGCGCAGCACTGCTTGGCAGACTATGGACTCCGACCTGGAATCCCCGACGACGCAGTAGAATTTGGTGAAAGATTGCGGTGACCTCCACGTAGCAGCCCTGCAAATGTCCAGCAGGGGCACACCAGACAGGAACCCCGTCATAGCAGCGATCGCTCTGGTAGAATGGGCTCTCAAGACGTCCAGGCAGCGGTCGGTTTGGCAACCGGTGACAATGAGTGATACAGCCGGAGAGCCACCTGGACATGGAAGCCTTGGACAGGGCCTTCCCATGGTTCACAGGACCAAAGTTCACAAAAAGCTGAGAAGTTTTCCAGAAACTCTTCGTGCAGTCCACATAAAACTTCAGCGCTCGGGCCACATCCAGCGAGTGCAAAGTCCTTTCAGCCGGCAAAGACGTTATCGGAAAAAAACACAGGTAAAACCAAGATATTTGTGAGATGAAATTCCGACGGAACCTTGGGTAGAGGGGTGCGTCTGCAGCACCACCCACGTCTCGTGGAAAGACAAGTATGGCCGCTTGAAGGACAGGTCCTGGATCTCAACTACTCTTCTTGCAGAGAGGTGATGGCCACGAGGAAAGCGGTCTTCCATGACAGAAACTTGAGCAGGGCTGAATGCATAGGTTCGAATGGGGGCCCCATGAGCCTAGTCAACACAATGTTGAGTTCCCACGCCGGGGCTGAAGCCTTCACCTGCAGGAACGAGCAAAACAGTCCCTTGATTAACTAACTAGATGGTGCAACCACAGTGAAGACCGTCCCGGAGACCTGGTGTAGGGGGAGATAGTCGCCATATTTAGCTTGATGGAGGCGTGCACTAGTCCCGATTTACCCAATGACAGTATATTTGGAAGTATTTGAGGGTGCGTGACCCTCAGAGGGTTGATCTTCTGCGACCGGCAACAAGTCACAAAACGATTCCATTTGTATCCGTAGCACTTCAGAGTAGACGACACCCTGGCCTTGGTGAATACCTCCCCTGCAGTCTGCCGGAATATCGTAGCCACTGAACTCTAATGCTGCAGGAGCCATGCCTTCAGGTTCAGAGATCCTGGGTCGTGGTGTAGAACTGTGCCTCCTTCCCTGGCAAAGAAGATCCGCGACCACTGGCAGCTTGACTGGAGGGGACGCTGACATGCTGAGAAGGTCCGGGTACCAGATATGCCTCGGCCACGCTGGTGCAACGAGGATCATCCCGAGTTGACGGATGACAAAGTAGTAGCGGCAACGGAGGGAATGCATATAGAAAAAGGCCTTCCAAAAGGGATGATAATGCATCCCCCATGCTACCCGGCTGGGGGAACCTGCTGGCGAACCTCCGGCACTTGGTGTTCATCGCAAACAGATCCATCTGGGGACTTGCCCATTTGAGGAAAAGGTTGTCCACTTGATCCTGCCGAAGCTCCCACTCGTGGTAAGAGTGCAGCTTCCTGCTGAGAGAGTCAGGGATGCTGTTCTTTACTCCTGCCAGGTGAAATGGGACGAGGAACATCACCTGGGCGACGGCCCTGTGCCACAAGTCCTGCACGTCTTTGAAGAGCGCTGGGGATCTGGTGCCACCCTGCTTCCGGATGTAAAACATCATGGAGGTGTTGTCCGGGGGATGGCAGAAATGACCCGAGGGCCCAAAACAGCGAGTAGTTCCAGGATGTTGATGTGCAGCGTCTTCTCTTCCGGCAGCCATAGACCTCTGGCGTGAAGACGTCTGGTGTGGGCTCCCCATCCTTCTAGGGAATCGTCTGTCCTGACCGTCTGCTGGCACAGGGGGCTCTGGAAGTCTGTGACTCCAGCGATGTTGGAGTGCACGCCCCAACACCTGATCGCTCAATGAGCAAAATTCGTCCTGGAAGCACCTGGACTCAATGGGCGTCAAGGAATTCCCATAGCAGGCGCATCCGCAATCTGCAGAGTCGAATTAGGTATATGCTTGACAACATCATGCCGAGCAGCGACTTGATGGTCCTCACCGTGGCGGCCCTTAGTGCCAACAGCCGTTACTCCCTACCCAAGATGGCCGCTATCCTCTCCTCCAACGGTGCCGCCAGACAGGACACAGTGTCTAGTCTGGAACCTAGGAACAGTGCGTCCTGTGATGGAGTCAAGCAGGACTTAGCATAATTCACTGAGAACCCGGGGTCCTCAACAGTCGGAGGGTCTTTGCCGTGTGATCGACGACGCTGTCCTTTGGCTTAGCCCAGATGAGCCAGTCGTCCAGGTAAGGATACACATTGATTCCTTGCAGTCATACATGGCCGCCACCGGAGCCAGGCACTTGGTGAAGACTCTGGGCGCCGACTGCAGTCTCAAAGGGAGAGCCATGAACTGGTAATGCTTACCTTGAATGACGAAGCACAGAAACTTGCTATGTCCTTTGTGTATGGGGACGTGAAAGTACGTGTCCTCTAAATCCAAGGACAACGGAAAGTCTCCCTCCTCCAGCTGGCTGAGCACATGCTGCAGCATGACCATCCTGAACTTCTGGGACTGTATGTACTTGTTGAGCCGTCGTAGGTCGAGAATGGGCCTCCAGCCCCTGGTCTTCTTTCTTACCAGAAAGTACCTTGAGTAAACTACGGAGCCCCAGAGTCGCTTTGGAACCAGCTCTAGCGCCCCCCCTTTTTTTTTTTAAACATGGCCCGAACTTCCAGTGGCAGCTGAGGGATGTGTTCCTGTTGGGCCACCAATGGTATTCACGGCCACTTACATTGAAACTCTAAAGTGTGTCCATGGGCAAGAGCGTTCAGTACCCATCGATCGGTGGAGATGGTCTCCCAGACGCTGACAAAGTTCACCAGCTGGCCTCCCACCGGGGTGCATGGGTGGGGGCCCGACATCTTGAGCGGTTCAGTCCCGCTTGGAGGTCAGCGCACCACCCTGGGGTCCTTGACGACCACCACCTCCAAAGGCCTTGGAGCGACTCCTGTGGGCTTCCTGTGTCAACGAATGGGAGGGCTGGCGGCAAGAGGTTCAGCCCCCGCCGAAACTCTTCGAAGACCTTTTAGACTTTCCTCCTGAGGAACGAAAGGACGGCCGGTGTTGTTGCAGAGTGCCTAAGGCACTGGCCGTGTCCGTCTTGATGGCCTGGAGGGATTCATCGATGGCCTTCCCGAACAGGTTGTCTCTGTCAAACGGCATATTCAGGACCCTCGTCTGGACCTCCTGCCTAAAGTTGGTGGCCTTGAGCCAGCCACGACGGCAAAGGCAAACCCTGTTGCCCATCTGGCAGAAACCCGTGTCTGCAATGTACAGGGCCACAGTGATGGCGTGGTCCGACGCCACCTCGCCTTCCTGGAGGATCTCCAAAGCCTCAACCTGTTTGTCATTGGGGAGGAAATCCAGGAGTGGAGCCATTTTGTACCAAAGCTCCCGGGTCGTATCTGGCCACGATCGCTAAGGTGTTGGGCGCCTTGACCGTCATTGCCGCTGAGTAGATGACCTTCCTACCCATGGAATCCAACTTCTTCCCCTTGTTCAGGGGTGCAGATGAAGACAAACTTGACGACTTCTTCCTGGTGGCCGCCGAGACCGAGTCCCGCGACGGTTGAGACCTCAGACACTTTAGCGCAGACTCTGGCACCCGGTACTTCTTTTCAAGCTGGAATCTCTTTGCTGGGACTGAGGCAGCATTCCTCAGCAGCGCCAGCCCCTCATCCCAGACATCGTCCAGGAGTGGTACAGACAGGATAGTCTTCCTCTTCTCCTCTACGATCTACTCATTACTTCCCAACTTGAAACCCACGAATTCTACTTTATTCGCGATACCATCAGTGGTAGCAAAACGATTAACACATTGGATATCTCCCCCTTTATCACAGTTTTTGTGAATAGATCCAAATCTACAGGGACTGTATCAGCACATCTGAAAAAGGCTGTTATCACCCCACTACTGAAGAAATCAAATCTGGACCCTATGGATCTACAGAATTATAGACCTGTAGCAGGATTACCATGGCCGGCAAAAAACTTGGAAAAAGTTGTCACAACACAGTTACAGGAACACATGGAGAAGAACAAGTTACTCTCTTACCTGGTAATGTTCTTTCGATGGAATGGTCCGACGACATATTCCATATCTATGACAATAATAACCACAGCTGTGCTGCTTCGGAAAATCTTTCGGCGTCTGCGTCCTGCGTCGATGAGCCGCCCTCGAGGACCTCCTCCAACAGCACTGGATGTTATAAGTAGGACGCACGACACCCGTAGCCTCAGTTGTCGTTTTTTCCCCCAGCACGTGTGCCGCCAGTCTGACACACAAAGCCTTGCGGAAACATAAGCTGCATTCGCATAAGAAATTCTGTAGCGGGGAAGGTAGGGAGGGAGCGATATGGAATACGTCGTCGGACCATCCCATCGAAAGAACATTACCAGGTAAGAGAGTAACTTGTTCTTCGAGGGGATTGGGTCCTCTGACGTATTCCATATCTAAGACAGACTCCCAAAGCAGTACCAATGCAAGGAGGTGGGAAAAGAATTTAGAAAACAGAAATTTAGCATGCCCAATCAAATTGCGGAGTAAAGGACCGCCTTGCCAAAGGCCAGATCCTACCCCCGGATGGAATCGAGGGAATAGTGACGTACAAAACTATGTACCAAAGCCCAAGCGGCTGCATCACAGATGTTACGAATAGGAACACCCCTCTGCAGGGCAGTAGAGGCAGCCATACCTCTGGTAGAATAGGCCCGTAAGCTGACTGGTGGGCCCTTACCCGCCAACGGTAACACTCAGAGATAGCCAAAATAATCCAGCAAGACAAAGTTTGTTTCGTCACAGCTTGTCCCAAACACTTTCCAGCGTAACCAATGAAGAGCTGATCGTCCACTCTGACCCGGGACATGCGTGAAATACAAAAGCTTAACGCTCTCCTAGGATCAAGCCTATGGAGCCTCGCCTCTTCCTTACCAGGATGTGGAGGAGGATAAAATGCCGGAAAAACAACCTTCTGGCCTAAATGAAATTCTGACACCACCTTCGGTAGAAAAGAAGGACGAACTCCAAGGACAACCCTGTCCTTATGAAACACAGTGAAGGGTGGCTTAACTGAAAGTGCCTGTAACTCACTCACTCTGCGAGCGGAAGTGACCGCAACTAAAAATACAGTTTTAAGAGTTAACAGTCTCAAAGGGCATGAATGCAAAGACTCAAACGGAGCACCCATCAGAAACTTGAGAACAAGGTTCAAATCCCAACCAGGCACATGGAAAGGTGACGGAGGGAACACATTAGTGAGCCCTTTCAGAAACTGAGAAATTAAAGGAATTTTAAAATAGGAACACACTTCAGACGAGCGGTTAAATATGGACAGCGCCGCCAGGTAACCTTTAATGGTACCCACTTAAAGGCCCCTGTGGGCCAAAGAAAGCAAAAAAGACAGAACCATGGGAATTTCACATGCAAAAGGATCCACATTCTAACCCTGCACCAGTCGCAGAACTTTCTCCAACGGTACAGGGACATTGTTGCGGGCCTTCTGGCCGAAAGCAACACCACCATCACGTCTTCAGGGAGGTCCCAATCCTTATACCTCAACCTTTCAGAAACCAAGCGTGAAGGTTGATGGACCCGACCTCTGGATGGAGAACCTGACCCCCCTCCCGCGAGAGCAGATCATCTCGTTAGGGAAGACGACATGGAGGGCAGATGGACAAGTCGAGAAGGTCCGGGTACCACGTCCTCCGGGCCCACGCCGGAGGAATGAGGATCATCCGGGAATTGAACCTCTGTAACCTCTGCAGTTCTTGCGGGATGACGGGGACTGGAGGAAACGCATACAGGAGTGGGAATGACCACTCCACCATGAACACGTCTCCTAAGGCTCCGTTTGGAGGAAATTACCGCGAGCAGAACCTCTCGCACTTCCAGTTGACACTGGAGGCGAAGATATCCACCTGAGGGGTCCACAAAGGGCGAAGATCTCCAGGAGAATCTCCTGAGCCAACTCCCACTCGTGAGAGATCGCGCTCTGCTTGCTCAGAGCATCCGCCGTCTCGTTTTCGTCTCCTGCCAGATGAACTGCCGAGATCGAAACTTCCTGCTGGATTGCCCAGAACCAGAGCTGCATCGCCTCCCTGAACAGAGGAAGTGACCCTGCCCCCCCTTTTTGTTGAGGTAGTGCATGGCCACCATGTTGTCCGTCAGGATCAGGACATTCTTTCCTCGTACAGTCGGCAGAAAAGCCCTCAAGGCTAGCCTGACGGCCCTCAGCTCCAACAGATTGATATGGAGTCTGGATTCCGACGGAGACCAACGACTGATGACTGTCAACTCGTGAGGGATGCGTCCGTCACGATCGTCACCTCCGGCCAGGGCAGCCAAAATGAAGCCACCCTCATCAGATTGCCTTCGTCGACCCACCACAGAAGGTCCTGGGCGACCGAAGACGGCACCTGAACAGGATCCGACATCCTGCCGGAGGACTGAGACCAATGGAGCTTGAGTGCCCATTGCAAAGATCCCATCCGCAACCTGGCCTCTGGCACCAGAAGAATGCAGGATGCCATGAGGCCGAGCAGTCTCAAGAACTTGAACGCTGGGGGAGTCTCGGCAAGTTGAAACTTGTGCACCATCGGCTGAATGTGATGAGCCCTCACCTGGGGAGGAAAACACTGCCCCAGGGACGTGTCGAGCAATGCTCCGATGTACTGGAGCCTCTGAGTTGGTGTCTAATGGGACTTCTTTAAGTTGAGGGAGAAGCCCAGCTTGTGGAAGGAGTGGCAGGTGACCGACAGATGATCCAGGACTTGCTCGGGAGAGCGCGCCCTGATCAACCAATCGTCCAGGTAGGGGTAGACGTGAATCCCCCCTTTCCTGAGGTGCGCTGCCACCACTACCATGAGCTTGGCGAAGACCCTCGGGGCAGAGGTCAATCCGAACGGCAGGACCTGAAACTGAAAGTGCAAGTTGCCAACCGCGAACCTCAGGTAATTCTTGTGCTTTGGATGGATCGGCACATGAAAATAAGCGTTCCTGAGGTCGAGAGACACCAACCAGTCCTGAAGTTGAAGGGCCTGGAGGATTTAAGAGAGAGTAACCATCTTGAACTTGTCCTTCCTGGGGAGTTTGTTCAAACTGCGCAAGTCCATGATGGGTCTCAATCCCCCGTCTTACTTGGAAATCAAAAAATAAGGGGAATACCATCCCTTGTTCCTCTCCGCTGCTGGCACCAGTTCTATGGCGCCTTTCTCCAGCAGGGATTGAATTTCCTGCGCAAGGAGCGGATCAGGACTCTTCAAAGAGAGATTCCCCGGTGGATTGTCTTGAGGCCTCTGCCAGAAAGGAAGACAGTAGCCGTGGGTTATGATCTCCAGAACCCACACATCTGAAGTAATGGCGCGCCACTCTGCAAGATGTTGCGCCAGCCTGCCCCCAACCGGCAAACCATGGGACATGGCCTCATGACTGAGCTGAAGCGGCTGCAGCGTTGCCTGAGGGAGAAGAGGCAACAGCCCGAGCGGCCTTGGCACCTTGAGTACCTTGTTTTCCACCTCTGGCACTCCTACAGTGGCCCCTTTGACTGGCAGCTCCTCTCGCTTTACTAAAGGATGAGTAATAACAAAAGGAACCTCCCCTCCATTGCTGTCCCCTAGGACGAAAAGGCAGAGGTTGTCGAACTGCAGCGCCCAACGACTTTGCAACCTCTCAAGGCTCTCGTCAGCCTTCCTGCCAAAAAGAAGTTCCCCGTTAAAGGGCATGTTGAGGAGCCGGACCTGTACATCAGGAGCAAAACCAGACTTCCGCAACAACACAAACCTGCATATCACGGTGCTCCCCGCCATGGACCGGCTGACGCAATCTGCCATGTCCAAACCCGACTGAACGGCCTCACCCATGGCATCCTTGCCATCCTGAACCATGGCAAGGAAACCATCCCGTTAGTGCCCTTCGGGAATATGTTCAGCCGCCAAGGAAAAACAGTTCCACAGAGTGTGCGTGAAACGAGACAAGGCACATATGGCGTTGGCCACCATACCCCCTGCAGAAAACACTTTCTTCGCCCAGCCGTCAAAACGCTTGTCGTCCCTATCAGGAGGGATGGTAGGGTACGACGCCTGCTTTGCTGGGGCCGTAGCCGCCTGCACCACCAAACTCTCCGGAGTAGGGTGCTTGGACGAGTAGCAGGGGTCACTACTGGCTGGGCGGTATTTTCGCGACAAAGACTTGCCCACTGCCGGGAGACTCTCCGGAGCAGTCCAAGCTGCCGCCACCCTCCGCTGTAGAGCCATATGAAACGGCAGTACCGGGTCAGTTGGTGGACCAATGTCGAGGATATCCGTAAGGTCATCCTGAACAAACTCCCCTGTGGGAGCAGACCATCCCAAGTACTCGGTGACCCTAGACATAAGGCGCCGGTACGAGGAGTCGGCATGAGGGCCAGGCTCAGGCCTACAAAACTCCACCTCCGGAAAGGTGTCCAGCCCACTGGCATTGTGCGGCGACTGTCATAGGTCCTCAAATTGGCTATGGCCCGAGAAAATCTCATCTGGCACCGTATCAGGAACCATGCCATCATCAGAGCCCTCATCCACCTCTGAAATAAACTCAAATGGTGGGAAAAAGGAACAGAATGGGAACCAAAGCCATGCTTGACCTTGGCCAGAGCCTTTCTAGGGGGTTCCACTGAGCCTCGGGGTACCCCCGTCGACACAGCCTCGAAAGGCGTCGAGTGACTCGGCATCGACACAGGCCTCGAAGGCGGAGCCCCGAGCGTGTCCTTCGACATCCTGGGGCCGACGTCGTCGACGACTTCCTCGGAGGTGGAGCCTCGAGAAAGTCTGTCGACGACATCGGCGCCACAGGCGTCGATGTGTTCTTCGAAGACTTCACAGGTTCACGCGGTCTCTAGCGCGTCGAGGACCGGGACCTGGAACGGGCATGACAAGAACGATTCCCCTTGTCCGAGTGGGACCTCTCCCGCGAATCGTGCCGACCACCTGAGCCCGAAGGCGTACGAGCAATGTCTCTCGACTGATCACAACAGACCCCACTCGGAGGCGCGGACGGACTGGTGCCCTGTGATTCGAGAGTCGCTAACATTTTCTTCCCGAAGGAAACCCATTCCTCCGGTGTCACATGCTTGGTGGGCGAAACGACCTGCCGACGGGCAGAGTCCTCGGATGAGGACGGGGAAGGCGACCGATGCCGGCGCTTCCGGGGCTTGGACACCTTACCTACCGACAACTTCTTGCGCTCCCGCAAGGCTTTGGACGTGAGCGACTGGCAGTCGACGCAGTCATCCATGTCATGGGCCTCCCCGAGGCACCAGAGGCAGGCGTCGTGCGAGTCTGTCACCGACATCTTGGACCCGCAGTCCCCGCAATTCTTAAAGCCCAGACGCGGGGTGGAAGACGAGGTAGACATCTTCACAAAGGATAAACTTCACAAAACGAACAGGCTCCGAAGAACCGAGAATACAACAGAAACTCCAAAGAGTCAAAGCGCGCCGAGATTCCCGAAGCGAACACGTTTGAGTAAAAAACGGAACTGAGGCTACGGGCGTCGTGCGTCCTACTTATAACATCCAGTGACGTCGGCCGTCGAAGGAGGTCCTCGAGGGCAGCGTATCGATGTCATTAACGCAGGACACAGACGCCGAAAAATTTTCCGAAGCAGCACAGCTGTGGTGATTATTGTCATAGATATGGAATACGTCGGAGGACCCAATCCCCTCGAAAGGGAAACTACTAGATCCTATACAATCATGTTTTCGACCAGGAATTGGGGCAGAGACCGCGCTCTTGACAGTCTGGGACAATCTTTTGGAGATGGCAGATCAAGGAGACTTATCACTGTTGATTATGTTGGACTTGTCTGCCGCATTTGATACAGTAGACCACAATATATTGTTGAGTCACTTGAGGAGGTTGGGAAAGTCTCTTCACAAGCTTTAGAGTGGATCAGGACATTTTTGACCTGGAAGAGAACAGATGGTCAAAGTCGAGGGATTCCTTTCAGACTCCCTCAGGCAATCCTGTGGTGTTCCGCTGGGCTCTTCACTTTCTCCTCTTAACTTCAACTTCTAAATAAAACCCCTCATGGATATCTTGAGGCAACATTTATTAAAATGTCATTCCTATGCGGATGATACTCATATATACGTGAGTGGAGAGATCAGAGGAGACTGGAGTTAGTTGAACATTGCCTCAAGGAAGTACACATTTGGATAAATGCTAATCAGCTCTTGTTAAATGCCAACAAAACGGAGGTAGCAATGTCTCGTTCTATATATCAATTGTAACAGAATAAGCAGGTATTGTCACCTTGTTTCCTGGGATCCCAATTGCAATTCTCCTCAAAAATAAAAAACGTGTGTTGTATTTGGGAAGATAAGATGGGGTGCGGAGCCTAGGTTAATGCAAAAGTTCATTCCATGTTTTATACATTACAGATGCTTAGACAAATCCTTCCTTTTTTGGCAGACAAGGACCGGGCCACAGCCGTAGGGACTCTTATCAACTCCCGATTGGATTACGGAAACACCCTGCTGGCAGGAATTCCAGTCTTCCAACTACGCAGACTGCAAGTAGCACAGAATGCGGCAGTCAGATTGGTTTTTGGTGTTGCAAAATCTTCTATTTACAATTCAAGAAAAACTATTCATTGGTTAGCTGTGAAAGAGTGCATTAATTTCACGATCCTGTGCCTTATGTTTAAATACGTAAACCAGCTAGCACCTAGCTACTTGGCAGACAAAATCAAGATTTACACTCCAGGCCACCAACTTTGCTCATGCAAAAAGCTGTTGCAAGTGCCAAGATCGAAACAGCTGAATAAAGGAGACTGAAGATTTGGAGTTTATGGTCCGAACCTTTGAAACAGCTGTCCGAGAACCACTTAAGAACATAAAACTCTACTTTTATTCCAAAAGGGACGGCGAAGACTTCTTTTCTGCTAATTGCTATACTAAACAGTTGACCAATGGAATGTTTCTGTATTGATAAGGGCCTCAGACAGACAAGTCTGAGGCCCTTGATACAATTAGGTTCGTCAGGTGCGCAATTACAAATCAATCAAAATAAATAAACAAACTAAATAAAAACTCCCGGCATTGGTTCATGAAGCCCTCTCCTCCGGGGTGAGCTGGAAAAGCTCCGACAACTGGGTGACCATGGAATGAAAAGACGCCACTTCGTCCAGTGTAGAAGCTTGCAGCAGCGGTGATGCAGGATCTCCCATGCCTGCGTCGTCGTTCGTGTCCGTTGTCGCCGTGTCCGTCCCCAACCCCTAGGAGGGATGGGGGGCAGCAGCAATGGCTGGAATGGAGGTGTAGGATGTCGTAGTCTCCTCTTTGCTGGTAGTTGGGTCACCGGTGGTGCTGCTGGTGGTGGTATAGCTGGAATCCTCCTCTGAATCTCTGACACCAACATGTGGAGGGTCGAAAGGATATCCTGTGATATGTCTCTGGGAGGCACCTGGGGGACGGGGTCGCTGGGCCCAGCACCCATGTCATTGTTCCAGTTGACAGAGTCGCCGTCATCACTGCCTCTGGGGGGCGTCTCCCCAACCTTCACATCGACATCACCACCCTGGATGGTTTGGACAGAAAGTATCTCCTTGTCGGACGAAGAAATGTCCGTTCCTTGGAGTTCTTCTCCACCCTCCCCACCCCTTCCTCGGGTCCTGAGGGGTCAGTCGTGGGCTAAGGTCCGGCATCCTCTTCTCCAGTGTCTTTTCAAGAAGCTTGGACGAAGCCTCCCGCGTGGACGGTAGAGCCACTCTGGCTGCCACTGGAGCACCCTGGACTGGGCCCGCCCTTTTTGCCTTTGAAAGGGAGGCCACCTCCAACTCTATCGAGGACGATGATTTGGCCTGGATCACTTGGGTCTTAACGGGAAGGTCCTTGGCCTTCAAGGGCAGCTCAGACACCTTGTCCTGCCTGGCCTTCTTCACAGGCAGTTCAGACACGTTGCTCTGCTTGGCCTTCTCCAGCGTCTCCCACAGCTTTCCCGGTGTAGCTGATGTTCTCTTGGATGCAGAGCTGTAGAGCAGGCTGGAGATCAAGGCAGGCTGAGACGATGAACGTGCACTGACCGTCGCGGGACCCGCTTGCGCGGCGACCCCGACGGAAGGGGACTTGCGGTGCTTGGCCTTGTTTTGGGCCCCCTTGGCTGAAGTGCCCTCAAAAGGACTTAAAAGCCCTCTCAGGTTGGCTGGATCCAGAAGAGGAATGCCCCTGTGAATCACCCGGGGCAGAGGCCCTGGTCTTGAGCCATGCCGCCAACCGGACGTGTCGATCCTTCATTGTGCGCTTGGTGAAGCCACAGCAGATCTCAAAATCTTCTTTATGCGTCGGGTGTAGACAATACAGGCACTGGGAATGCTTGTCATCCGTAAAAACATTACGTAAACCGCAGCTGGTGCACAGCTGGAAGAGGGAATCTCCTGGCATGATTCCTACCCCCGGGCATCCGGACCAGGTCCATCTGTCCCGGGAGCAGGCATCCAGATACTTGGGAAAAACCCAGCAGCCCCGGCTAGGGGCTATCTGGGTACAGTCCAGGCGCCTTAGGCGCCAGGCTCATAGAAGGGGTCAGTCCTGGCGCCATGGGCGCCAGGCTCATTTGCTTTCACTTACCTCATGCAGATCATGCTGCTCAGCATTCAAGCCAATGTGAAGTCTGAAGGGGGACTACTTTATTTCAGGGACTATTTTCTTACTCGGGTGTGGTCTTGGGAACTTCTTACCTGGGACTACTTTGAAGGCTTTTTAAACCACGCACGAAGAGCAGCTCACGCTTCGCGTTATTCTGCATCCTGCAGCGTAACGCTCACTGTGCCTGCAAGCCAGCATCCAGTCTTCTGCCACGTCGGCCTTGAGTCTGGAGCTCCTAGAAAAAAGGGAGAAAGAAGGAAAAAGGTTAGAACAAGAACAGTACTTATTTCCTCACCTGATTCTGGATCCATCGCGCCTTCGAATAGGAAGAAGATGTTATTTGATGCACGTCGCATCGCCTGCTCAGTGCCGCGCTACACTCACCAGCCTTCGCAGCACCTCCACGATCCACCTCTGTCTTCATCATTTCTTCGCCAAACTCCGGCACCTAACAGGAATAAAGAACAGCAAGGTGAGCTGAGAGAATAATAAGGCAATATTAGTCACCACAATAGACTTACCTGATTTTACCGCCTGAGGCATTCTTCATCTCCACGGGCCGGCGCAGCCTCCATTCATCTTCGCCGAACTCCGGCACCTAAGGGGAACAAAAGGACAGCCAGGTTAGCCGAAAGAACAAACCAAGGGAATCTCTTTCACCATAATAGACTTACCTGATTTTACCGCCAGAGGTATTATTCCTCAAAACGCCATCATTTCTCACTCTGCACCTGTAACAAGGGAGAAAGCAACAGTACATACAGGTGTCATTTACCGGACAGTGTTGGGTAATACAGACTCTTACCTGAACTTTATCAGCCGCACAAGGCAATCTTCTCTAGGGTCAAGCGGCAAGCTGCAAGGAATCGGACAAGAGTGAAAGTCCGACAATTTGAACTCTTACGAACTATATACTTACGGCTCCTCGCCAGGAACCTCAGAGTCAATATTGTTCTGGAACTTTCCAATTCCTTCGGACCAGTGAAGTAACTGGTTATCCACGCGCCCCTGCATTCTATGCAGGATGGAGAGCACATCCTTTAAAAACCTAAGGTGAGGATATAAAACGAGACATCGGAGGTGATTAGAGGGGAGAACAGTGGGGGGGGGGTTATCACTCAAATCCACGGGTGGCTAATTCCCTTTCTCCACTTTCAGGAGAATACTTCTTCGGGTCAAGCAGACAAGATTAGGTGGGCCAGTCCAGTCTGTCATCTCTGCACTACGCCTCACGTGGTTGGAAACCACAGCTGTCCAGTTCCGATTGACGTCCCTGTGGGAGCCAGGTCAGCGTAACATCACCGTCCTTCTCCTCCGACATGATCCAGTGCGGTGTAGGCCTGAAGACCTCTCGAAGCTTCCAAGAAGAACACTCAACGATTTCTGCCCTTTAGGGGCGATGAAAGATGCCGAAAAACGGGTCCCTGTTAATCGGAAGGATAAGTGATAGAGCAGACAGGCTCATTTGGACCGAAAACAGTTTTCCTATAAAAAAACGTCAAAAAACGCAGAAAGCCGAAGAGTAAAATGCGAGGACTCCCAACACTTGCACGTGCGGTAAAAATCGGAAGATGGCTGCCAGAGGAGGGGCTTAGTTGGAGGGCAGTCATAGGCTGGGGCAGTATAACCCAGAGCTCAGTAATTGGTTTATATGAGAACGTTTAGAAACAAAATGGAAACTATTTATTTTATCGAGGATTCCCAGTCTGACGGGGAATATTCATGAGCATGTGAATCCATGCCAGACCCCATGCTGGAGAACTGTATTTTTATACATTCTGCCCAGGTTGTATTTTTGAGAGTGCTCTGTGTGTCCTTCACTCAACTCTTCACCACTCTCACACCCTCCTTAGTCCAAGCCTTGGTGTTCAGGCAAACTATCCAGAGTTTGGCTAGACAGTGTTTGTCCTGCTTATCAGAATAAGGTGGCCTCTCAGAATCTGTCCATGGGGTAGATTCTGAAAATCCATCTTAACATCTGTGCACCAAGGAGGATGATCCAAAAGGCAACCGAACAGTAGCGATGAGAAAGTACCAGGAAGACCGAGGAACCAAACTAAAGGGAACCGGGCACCGCACGGGGCAGTCAGCCGACAAAGAATGATGCCAAAATGGAAGCAATGGATGTAAACAATCCAGAACAGCCCAAGACAGAGCTGAGGTGGAGTATTGGTGACCACCACTCATCCAGGCCAGGGAGGCTACCTCAAGGCAACTTGGCTTGGAGGATTTTGTAGAGGGCAGCACAGCAATGGAACAGAAAATGTTAGAAGACGGGACAGCCAGTACGGAGGACAGGGGGTACAAGAGGAAATTGTTGGGAGGTGCTTTCTGCAGCCTAAAGAGTAAACCAAGAGCACGTACAAAGCAGCCAGGATCCAGCTCATAAGGCCAAAACAGGTCCTCAGATGCAGGAGACAGTCTTTAAAGCAATCCACCAGCCATTCAGGGAAGAATATTCTGACAGAGTGGTAGATTCTTCCCCTTAGATAAACATCCTCTCAGAAGCTGGCCAGACCTCCAATCACACATCAGACAGTTGCACAAAGATTTTGGTAGGCCGCCAATCAGGTAAGTCGTAAAATAGTCTACTAGCCAAAAAAAAGAGGAGGTGATGGCTGAAAGCTAGGGTGGGACCAACCCTGATTTGCATATGGCCTTTCCCCTCTAAGGGCTTGGGCAGGCTGAAAAATGATGGTCTGGAGGGTTGCCCATAGCTGTGCTCATGGTTCTGATTTATTCAAAACCTTATAGCCATCAACTTTTGGTTTTGCTTTAGTCTACTATCCAGCAAGTATGAACCATTTAAAAATATCTGCCTCAGAACAGTGAAGCAGTTCAATAATGCTTTCGATTTATTGAAGTAGCAAAAATGTGTTTAGTTTCTGTGCTTCTTTTAATATATCTCCATATAAATGGCCAAACTATGACCACTGGAAACAATGTGCCAGGTTCATAGTGAGGGGAATGGGGTGTGTGATTGCCGTTTTTCACGAGTTAAAAGATGTTGAGGTGGATACAGTTTTATTGGTAGCGGCCCCACCATTTGTAATAGCTGTGAAACACACTCTTGATGAGCCTAGGTTAGTGCAATTAACATAAGTGTCATTTGTGAAATCTTGTATCTTCTTGTATATAGTCCCTGGATGTGCGTCTGAAGGCAAAAACGCAGTATTTTTCTTATATTGCTAAGAAATCTACAACTCTAATTCTGCTATCTTCTGAAATGATTTGTACTGTCTTGGGGTCTAACTCCAATTCATGAGCCTGTTGCGGTCGGCAGGGCAAGTCTGTATGCCTGGTATTGGTTATGCAGCAAGGGTGATGTTCCTCTGGAGATATTGACAAAATTGTATGTGCCTTTTGAGGCAAGGGTTTCAACAGTGTTTCCTGTTTGTTGATATACTTTTCAGTTTCACATACATAGCCTGTATAGTCTCACAAAAATAGTCTGAGTGCAATCTGAAAGGCAAGGCCTTTCTGTAGTACTGATCCAATTGTATCCAATCACAAAGATTGGCAAAACTCAGCGGCAGCTCAGTTAAACTACATCTTCCTAGTTTGATGTACCTTGCTTTTGTTGTCTATGGTGAATTTTATGAAATGGTATTCTACAAAGTCTAAGGTCCTCTAAGGAAAAAGGCTTGGTGCACCTCTTTGCAAGTAAGATTTATTTTGTATACAAAAAGGAAAAAGGCGACAGAAGGTCCTGTAGAACCAAACTGACACAGAGATCTCTTTTAGTTCAAAGCAAGTTTGAGGTTTTAAGGAAAGACATCTTCACTTGTGACTCAAACAATATAGAGCATTAATCCCCCACCTAATTGGATACCACCTTTATACATACTACCAGTCCCCATGATCCCTTGACCAATAGGCCACATCCTAATCTACCCCTGCCCTCCAACATGTGGTCCCCCTACTTCATCACCTACTCATCCAGCTACTGGACTGGTGAGTTGGAGTATTGTATTGGATCTGAGAGAGCGCTGGTGCGGCTTGACAGGCCGCCACAGGTCCTTTCCTATAACCTCTAACCTTGCTGCGGTTCCGGAGGCAGGGTGCTTTTGGTTTACTGCTACCTGCGCTGCGGCCCGGCCGAGTGTCCTGGTCCAAGGAGGAGCAGTGGGCTCCGACGGTGGTTGCGGATCGGCACAGCTGGGGTAAGTGACCGACCGACCGAATATCTAGATATCCGGAGCTCACTAGGCGGAGACCTGCTGCTGGAGCCACGGCTGTTACGGGGCTGAGCGCTGGGCAGTGGAGAGCAGGGTCTGTATGGTAGGGCAAGTCCCACTGTGTGTGCGGCTTAGTGCGTGCGGCTTAGTGCTGCAAGAAGCGGGGAGAGTGGGACAGTTGACTGCGTGCACCGGGTCAAACTCCTCTTCCTGCCCCACCTGGGGCAACACGGAATTGTTTTAACGATCTGTGTGATAACATCAATATTTTTTTTTCACACACAGAGCTCTCTCTGAGTTTTGTATGAAAACTGAGTTTCAGTGACATCAGACCAGAAATTTCTCCTTAAGTGAAAGCACATCTAAAAGTTCACCCAAAAAGTACCCCCTACAGCCTCAGGGACTGTGGGCGCGAGGCTTTTGACCCGAGTGTTGGGGTACTGGACTTGCCCAAGTCACCCTGAATTTAAATTCTTCTAGTATAAGGAGTTTGGTGTGTTTCTGTTGGCACTTGATCATTGGGGACTGCGGGCCAGTGTGGCCTTGGACCCAAGTGTAGAGGTTGAATACACCCTGCTCTGTTAATGTATGATTTACGCAGCTCTGTTTAAGGAGCTGTAAATTCTGGCAGCATACAGAGTAAGACTTCCGAAATGGCCAAGAAGTCACAGTGCACTGAAAAGGCGTGGGGTCGGAGAGGGGTTAGGGGGTCAACGTCAAGTTTCTTTAAGCCCTACAAAACAGGGGGAGGGGATATCTTTGAACCTCCCCCGAGTATCTATCCAGTGCACAAGCAGTCACCAATGGAGTCTGGCTTAATGCAAGATTCAGTATGTGTTAGACACAAAGGAAGTGTGTCTACCCCAAAAAAAATCACCCCATTCGGGCTCTGTTTCAGGGAAACCTGGATTATACTTTAAGGGCGACCACTATGAAAAATGTGATCTCGAATCACTTACTGACAGCATCAGAACCTCAGATGAACAGGAGTGTGGATGCTCTGCCCACTCAAGGAGAGCCTCCAACTGAATATGAAGACCACCAGTGTCTGGTGCATGCCAATCTTAGTGACCCGAGAGATAAAGATCGATTGGAATTAGAAATGCATATCCCAGTTACCGGACCTTGTCAGCATGACTAATATCGAGGGAAAAGACCAAATGCAAGACAAGGCTATTGGCCCACAAAAATCCAGTAATCTTGCTCCAGGGACGCAATCATTCTTAAGTACCCATCCAGTAAACTCATCGCAGGAACTGGTACCCCCCACGATAATGGCTTTAAACTTTGTCCTAACATCGCTGGTCAAAGTGTTTGAGAACCTAAAGCTGGAAGTGCAACAACAACACGGGTATATTACTGGAAGTCACAAAAGAATTGAAGATAAACAAATCAACTATGGTTGCTTTAAAAACTGCAATCAATGAGTCTTTAGGGGAAGCGGTGAGGGATCTCCAAAAAGAATTCAGGGAGCAATCAGATAAAATGGATCAGTTGAAGCCTTTATGTGGAGACCTGGTGAAAAGTTCAGCTATCATCTCAGAGAACATTTTTTTTTTTTAAACATTTTTATTATTTTATAACACACCAAACATACAAAACTTGGGACATCCGCATACAGTTCAACATCGTAATGTTACAAGCTAAGTTCTTAAGTCCCGCTCCCTCTCACCCCCCCAACTTGAGCCAGTTTGTCCCCGTCACCAGCCTGTGATTCTTCGGGCGGGTTTGCCGTCTCATTGTCTGTATCAGCATCACTGCAATCGGACTGAGGTGGGCCTTTCATGGTGGCCACTAGCTGTCTCCATTCAAGTAGGGGTCCTACCTGCTCCTCCCCTCCTCTACATGCCATTTCAAACCAGACTGTAGTTTCTGCCTCGGCCCATTTCAGGAGGTCAGCCCACCACAGCTCTATCCTCGGACTCTGGGCCGCTTTCCAGCCCACTGCTATCCTTCATTTGGCCAGGATATATGCTAGGTCTTTCATTTTGCTTATGTGCTTTGAGTTACGTGGCCTAGAGAAACCCCCCCAACATGCATGCCCAGGCCGACTCCACCTCCATAGCGATGCCGCATCCTGCCAGGCGTACCTTTAATTCTAACCAAAACATTCCCACCTCCGGGCAAGCCCAGAACATGTGTAGCAGCCCGGCCTCCACTTCCCCGCAACTCGGGCATTTCTGAGCCACCTGACCACCAAACCTGGTGATCTTGCTGGGGGTGAGGTATGCTCTATGCGTGACATACAATTGGATTTGTTGGAGCCTAGCGTTCTGAGACACTTTTTTATGATCTCTCTGGGCCCTTTCCCAGAGCCCATCCGACATGGGCTCCCCCACCTCTTCTTCCCACATTGGTCTTAAATGAGTCAATTCCTTCCCCACCTTGGTCCCCAGCAGCTCATATATACGACAAACCTCATGTCCGCCCTCCGAGACGACATATATCATCTCCATAGTGGCATCCGGTTGCGCTGTGAGCACCGCCGGTGCCACCTTGCTCGCACACTTTTCAACATTCTAATGTAGGTTAAATACTGCCCCTCATGCAACCTCACTTCCTCCGTCAGTCTCAGGAACTCCAACGCCTCTCCCTCCCGCCATATGTCTCCCAGGGTGGCCAAGCACACCTGTTCCCAGTACCTGCGGACCCCCTGCATCAGCTGGGGGTCTCCTATGCATAGTGCCACCAGTGGCACCTGCGTGGAGAACGGAACCGAGTGCCCCGACATCTGCCACGCTCTATGCCACAGCTCCCAGCCCAGTACTAGAAGCCCCGCCATCTCCCGGACCCTTGGTTTGGACAGCCACACCACTTCTCTGAGGAAAAGGGGGCCGGTTCCCCACACAGCAGTCTAGATTCCGCTGTCCCGTCATCAGACAGCCACCTTGTTACATACTGCAGCTGCCCTGCTAGGTAATGCAGTTCAAAGTTCGGCAAGTTTATCCCCCCCGTCACACGAGTTTTGCAATTTCCAGAGGGCCACCCTGTTCCTGGAGTTGTTCCAAATAAAGCCAAGGCACAAGCCGGATTACGTGCGGAATGTTTACGAAGAAATGCAACAGTCTAGGCAAGACTACCATTTTGAGCAAAGCGGCCCTCCCTACCATAGCCAGGGGTAGTCTGGACCAAAATCCCATGCTATTTTTGATTCCTGCCACTGCTTTTACCGTGTTATGTACATGTTCTTCTCCCGCTGTGTGATATATGTCTATTCCGAGATATCGGAACGACTTAGTGCACCAGGGTATTGGCAACGTGGGCAAGCTCTCGGGTCGGACATGCCTGTACCTCCCCAGGGGGAACACACTAGACTTTTTGGGGTTCACCGCTATGCCGGAGAGGGCGACGAATTTCTCCATCACATCCAGTATGTACTGAATGTTCTCCACCGGGTAGCGCAGATACAACAATATATCATCAGCATATAAAGAGGCAAGATGCTTGCCCCGCCACCATACGGATGCCTATCTCCTCGTATTGTTGTCTCAGGCATATGGCCAGTGGCTCCAGCGCCAGTATGTATAACATGGGTGACCATGGGCAACCCTGTCTGGTCCCTCAACTTAGCTGCTATTTATCTGAAATGATATCCCCCGTTTTGACTCTGGCAATCAGGGAGCTAAATAACATTTTCACCCACCTGCGATACACCAGACCCATTCTGTAGCCCTCTAAGGCCGCGGTCAGCCAGGGCCATCTAACCGAGTCGAAGGCCTTAACCGCGTCTAATGAAGCTATGGCTATTTCCCCTGGGTCTTCTTTTTTCTGGTCAATAATATGGTGCAACCTTTTGAGGTTATCGGTTATGTTCCTGCCCGGAACGTAGCCTGTTTGATCTGTGTGTATCAGTTTAGCAATAACGGCCTTTAGCCTGTTCGCTAGCATGGCAGTAAGGATTTTACTGTCCTGATTAATCGTTGAAAGGGGTCTGTATGACCCACAGTTCGTGCTGGGCTTGCCCGGCTTCAGAAGCGGAATGATCACCACCTCCCACAGGGATTCAGGTAGTCTGCCTTGCTCGTACGACTCATTCAGCATGGCCAGCAGCGGGGGGAGCAGCTCCTGTTTGTAAGCTTTATAGAATTCGCCCGGTAGCCCGTCCGACCCAGGGGCTTTACAGGTGGGCAAATGCTTGTCTACCAGCTCGAGTTCCTCTATTGTAATAGGGTCGTCTAGGTCGGCGCGTTCTGCATCATCTAGGGTGGGGAGGTCTATGTCCTCCAGCGTCTCCTTCATTGCATGGTCACTCGGGCCACCTGGGTCCTCAGAGGTGTTTGTAATATTTCAAGGACTCTACTTTCACCCCCTCCTGGGTGTTCCGGGTCTGCCCTCCATCCCCTTCAATTTCCCTGATCACAGCTTCTCGCTATTGTATAGCCAGGCCAGCAGCCTGCCCGGCTGATCTCCTCCTGCATGCTGTCTTTCCACGTATTTCTTGTAGCTTATATTACACAGCCTGTCCCAGCATTCCCTACTAGCGTGTTGTAGCTGCCTTATCTTTTCTCTGTCCTCATTAGAGGTGCCCCGTCTGCATGCCATCTCCTCCAGCTCATCTTCAATTCTCCTCAATTCCTGCTCTAAGCCCCCCCTTGAGTCCCTTGGATTTCGATATGGCGACCCCCGCATGACCACCTTAAACGCCTCCCACACGGTTCCCATGGAGCTAACACTGCCAGTATTGATCTCGAAATATTCAGTGATCGCCTCCCTTAAGTCCTCCCGGAATCCCGGGTCCTGCAGGGCCTCGGCCCTGAGTCTCCAGGTGGGGATCCGCGCCCTTGGGGGCTGGTGTCGCCACTCCAGGACCAGGGGGGGGAGTGGTCTGAGAGCACCCTGGCTTTGTATTCCGCGCCTTCAGTCTCTTCTGCCAGCTCCGTAGAGGTGAACACATAGTCCAACCTCGTGTGAAGGTCATGCGGTGCCGTATAGTGCGAGTATTGCCCGTCTACAGGATGCAGCAGCCTCCAGACGTCCGTTAAGTCAAAGTCTCTCAGGAGGGCCTGTAGCACCCGCGCTGCCGGGGTGGGTACCCTAGGGATGAGTACACAGTTGAAGTCTCTGCCCCATAGGATACCGCCACCCAGCAGGGGGCTAATTTTGCTATACAGCGTCCTATAATAGGCCGATGTATCCTGGTTAGGGGCGTACAGGTTCACAATACACACATCCCAGTTTTCTAACATCCCTTTAATGACCAGCAGTCTGCCGTCCGGGTCCGCCACAACCACAGCTGAAATGGTACGTGCGGCGCCACCCAAGTAATAACCCCTTTAGCGTATGCTGAATACGTGGCATCCCCCATGCATCCCTTCCATTTCTTCTTGACCACCTCTAATTTCTCCTTAGTGAGGTTGGTCTCCTGTAATAACGCTATATCAATCCTCATCCTTTTCAGATACATCATCACCTTGTTTCGTTTCAAATAACTGTTTAGGCCCCCGACGTTCCAGGTGACCACTCTAAGGCACCCTGACACCATAACTACATCGTCCCACCTTCCTCCTCCACCTATTGTCCCGCCTATGAAGATACATGTTTTGGCTCATTACCCTTTCCCTCCGATCCAATGCCCCCCCACTCCCCAACTCCCAATTCCCCAACTTCAAACCACTGCACACCCCCACAGCCCTACCCCGGCCCCAGCCCCAACAGATGCCCAGCTCCATCCCTGGATCTCAGGCCCCCCCCACGTTTGGCTCTGCCCTAGAATCCCAGCCCAGATCCCAGCAGGGTGTCACCGGACTACCAGTGACCTAACTGAGTTACTCGATGGGGGTTATGAGGTCAGGTTCCATGTAGCTCCCTTATTAATATCAAAAGATTCCAGCGCCCCCGGATCATATTTATAACTGTGGCTCCAGGCATGTACCCCCGCCAGTTATATGCAATGCTATATTCAAGTCCCAATGTCACTTGCTATAGCGCCCAGGAAGCTCCCAACACCTGCTACTTATCTCCACCGTCGTTTTCCTAGATCTCCGTTGCCTGGGGGCAGCTCCGCTCGTCCAGCCATCACATGGCGTCCTCAGGAGTGTGAAAAAACAAGGTTCGTCCCTTGTGGAATACCTTCAGTTTAGCCGGATAGAGCAGCAGGTACTTGTGGCCAGCTTCCCGCAATCTCCTTTTCACCGACCCAAAGTTCATACGGCTACGCTGTACCTGTAGGGTATAATCTGGGTATGCCGTTATGAGCGCAGCCCCCCTCTGTATAGTGCCTCCCTTCCGAAAGTGCTCAAGGATCTTTTCCAGGTCTCTGTAATTTAAAATCTTAGCGATCACCGGCCTAGGGGGATTCCCCGGCGGCGGCTTCCTCATCAGGGCCCTGTGCGCCCTCTCTACGGCAAACCCCTGGGATAGGGCTCCCCCGGGTATCTCCTGCAATGGCATGGATTCGATGTATTCGGTGGGATTAGCTCCTTCAGCACCTTCAGCACCTTCTGGCAATCCGAGGATGCAAATGTTATTTCTTTCCTCCGCCTCCTCCGCCCCGTTCCCCAGATTGCCCACGCATTGCGCTAGGGTGTGAAGTTCTGATTGATGAGCCGCACAGGCCGCTGTGTTCAGGGCCACCTCTTTTTCTAGGGCCCCCGTGCTCTCAGCCAGCAACCTTACATCTTGCCGGAGAAGGTTCACATCCTCCTGCACTGCTACCTTGAGCTCAAGCGCAGCTTTCAATTCGTCCATTGCAAGGCCCAATTTCGTCTCCAAGGCCACCTTCAGGTCTGCGATTGCCTCTAGTACCTCCTGGTTGACCATAGGGCCGGTGCCCTTGGAGGTCTTCCTGGCCCCTTCTGTGCTTGATGGCGTTCTGGAAAAGTCATTCAGTGTTGGCTGCTTGACCCTTTGTCTGATGGGTTTATTAGACATCTTGGTGCGTCGGGGGCGAGCGGGCCAAGCCCACAGTCCTCTTTCCAGGCGTACTAAGTTCCCCAAAGTGTCAGGGCCAGGCCTGGCCGTGTCCTAGGTATCCCAGTAATTTATCTCCCCACCAGAGCGGATTGTGTCCTCCCACGCGCATCTTTGCTTGCCACCTCCTTTCACAAGGCCCTGGCTCCTGGCGCACCCCCCCCCCAGTGCCTGTGCGGTCCCCCTGGCCCGTATACTGCCATCTGATTAGTCCCTCCGGTGCCCCAAAGTCCTCCACACTGGGACCGTATTGTGGTGGCCCGTAGATCTACTTCATCCACATGCCTACATGTGTGGGCTCTGGCCTCAAGCGGCCACGTCCTGCATGTCCGTCTAAGCAGAGCGCTCCGGTGCTGCCCTGTTCCCTGCTCACAGCTTCGCTGGCCTCGGGGCGCTCCACGTTCGCCGCCGGGTCCAGGCTCGCAGGCTTCCTCACTACAGCCTGTGCCCGCGCCGGCAGCTGCCCTGCCAATGGGCCGCGCACCGCTGGGGGTCTTAACACACCCCGAAGTCCAAGTTCGGGTGCGTGACCCACCCAAGCCGGGCGCCGCACAGGGTCAGGCACCCCCCGCTGGGCACATGTGCAGGATCTCATGGGGGACCCCTTTTCAGGTCCACTGGCCGTTGCTGGCCCGTTTCCAGGAGTGTCGGGCTGGGCAAGGCCAGTCCTGGCCCCCGCGCACTCCGCTCGCTGCAGAGCCCGCTGCAGCCGCACCAGGGATGCTCCGGTGCTTCTCACCCGCTGCTGGGTTTCAGTGCGGGCCAGCGCTCTCTCCACTCTCCGGCCACCTCAGGCCCAGGCCCCACAGAGGTGCCCCTCTTCTGGGGATCTTGATTCAGCAGTAGGACCCCTGGTGCACAACGCCAGCCGGTCCCATCCACCTCGTCCGCGCCTAGAGGCGCTTGCACCAGCTTGGTACGGGGACCCGTGTCCTTCTCGCATCTGCCGAAGACAACAGAGTCTGCATCTCAGCTCGACTGAGTCCGCTGGCAAGCCTCCAGGCAAGGCATCACTCGTTGCATGCTGCAGCGCCGGGCAGTAGCAAGTACCCTCCAGCGAATGCTCCTGGTGCGGCATTGTGGTCAGTTTATGGCCCTTTGTTCTGATACGCCATCTTGCCCCCGTCCAAGCCGTGGGCACCCCGCTTTTCTTTTTTGGCCATAGCTTCCCACACCAGCACCTGATCGGGCCCCAACCAGCGCTCGGAACGTGCCCCAGGTATTCATGCACATATGGCTGTGTTGCCTGTGTGCAATGTCCGCTGGAATCTTCAATTACTTTAAAAATCAATGTCGGATCAATAGAGCTCCCCACGGACGCGTCCTCCTTGAGCTTAATGATAGAAGATCGGAGAATCAAGAGAAAGTTTCTCCTCAAAAAACGAGCAAGGAATCTTTCTCACAAGATACTCTGCTCTTAGCCTCTGTAATGGAAGAATTCCTGAGGATGGCACTGGTGGTGGATAATGATCTCTGACAAGCGGACAAAGAGTATCCAATTAATATATCTTTAGGTGATTCTGTCCAGGCGGCTCCACGCAGCAAGAAAGTGAATGGAAAAACGAAAAAGAAAAGAAAAAGAAGAATAACAGCGTGTGAAACTATTCATGGAAAGAAAAAAAAAAAGTAAGTGCAAGTCTTCAGACTCTAACCAATTCTTGAAAAAGTTAAAAGGAGGGCATGAAAAGGGGTGAAAAAAAATATCAGAAAGATCATGCCTAAAAAGGCCCAGGGGAAAAAAGGCTAAGACGACAAATAAAGCAACTAAAGTCGTCCTTAATGATTCAATTGAAAAAGGAAACACTGTGGATAAATTAACGGTTGGAAGTCAAGATAATAGCTCCGATATTTCTGATGGTGAAACGACAATCTAAACCGATAATTTCATCAGTAAAAATTTCACCGATTTTTTTGAAAAAGGCAAAAAAAAGATGCCGTCCCAAGTCTGGGGGTGGCATCGGATTTGAGCAATAGAGTCGGGGCAGTAACTGCGGGAGAGGTGAAAAATTTGGACAGCAAAGGACCGACGACTATAAACACTGGCAGGCATCCCCAAGAGCAACAGGTTTTGGAAATGTCAACGAGTGGCAATGGAGGTACTCTTTTGGCGGCCACGCCCGTTAATACCAACGAGGCAAGAGGTTCTCAGAGACTACATAACCAGCACCATCAAATAAAAGACTGCAAAGTTTTTCTATCAAGAAAACTCCCATCAAAGCAAAATAATATGCCACTGAATCAGTCCACAATTTTACGGGAAATGAGTATGATCCCCGCCAGCCCTACAGATAAGGTGCGTAACTTGGCTTTATACGCATGCAATTAAAGCCATTACGGAGCATTTAATTTTCTTCTGCGTACTGTTTACACTATTTATTTTCATTAAAAAGCATACTTTCCTCCACTAGATAGCAGCAGAGGGAAATAATCTCTGTACCTGAGTGTAATACACAATTTCTTTTATTAAACCACTGAAAGTACAGTGAGGTTAACTAATTTTTGGGACTTCTAGTTTACCATTCAGGCTTAACATGTTGATGTAAGGGTTTACATGTTGCCATGTGGTGTTATTATGCAATTTGTGTTTTTGAAATTAAACTCTTTAAGACATCATTACTGTAGGCCTTGAAATCCAAACTATTTGTACTGAGTAACGTTTGGAAGGTGTGTGGTCAAATTTGCAGAGTGGATTAAAATCCCTGCTTCACTGTTCAGCCAAGATTTGTGATCCTGGTCCCCTGTCCCCATACTCCACCCTGCCTCCCACCCCATCTGTCCGGCCATCCTACTCCCTCCTTTTTGGATGCAACCAGAGGACCACTAGTTCCTTTTTTCGACTTCCACCACTGATGTGATTAGCGGTCATGGGCTGAATTTGCTATGATGCGTGTTTTGTCTGAGATGTAGATTCTTGGCTATCCAGGAGGAAACCTATCGGGCAATCAAGACTGCTCTCCTAGGATGGAAGTAGAAGATGGGGGAAGGTACAGACAAGTCTTTAATACTCGAGGAGTTCATGTGAAGTTATATTAAACAAGCAACAAGGAGTAAGCCAAGAGACAAACTTAGTAGTGACCATTTATATAATGCACATGACAATTAATTCTACATGTCGAACAGTGGAACAGAGGCCAGTCAGGCTTTTTAGTAGTAACTAGTTGGAAGTAAATCACTTGTAGTAGCAATTTCTATTTTTTCTAAAAAGGCACAGTGGCAAAAGTATTTGTCCAGGATCACACACTTTAGTGTTGAAGTAGGGCTTTGGGACCTAACTTATGCACTTGTCTGCATTTCTTCCCAACTGTAATTGCCAGAATTATGGTTTTTGGCTTTGTACACATACAATAAACCAGTAAAACTATAAATATGCCGACCATAATGCAATTCAGCTTGCATGCACTTTTTGGTTATTTGAAGTGATATTGCTAACTAGTGTCTGGCGATCCACATTTATTTCCTGCAGCAGACAGAGGGAAAGGTAGATTAGCAGTTCGTGACTTTTGCTAAGATTTTGTGTGCAAGTTCCTGTAAGTAAATCATATGCCAACAATTGCTTACTCACACTTCTTCTGCAGGCAATACATCATTCTCAATCTGTAGTAGTTCTTAACAGAGTTTCTAGGCTCTAGAATTTTGAAATTGAAGCTGTATAAGTACCAGGTACTTGTAAGTTATTTTATGGCAGAATATTTTCAACAAGTGTAATAAAATGGTTAAAGTCAAGCCAGACAACTTTGATCTACAACTCTTTTGGGATACGGGTCTGATTTTACGTATGCATTGGGTGCATGTTGGATACGTTTTGCTCTCTTGCAGAGGAGAAAACTCATTTTTACTCTCTTGAAATTGCATTTACGCGTAAAATGCATAAAATACTCCCACCTCAAAATCTTATCTGGAGCACTGATCCCCACCCTAAAATACTTTACAACAGCTGACATTGATGTGGTGAGTTTCCCTTTTGGCCCTGATACAAACACTGCGGAAGTGATTTTGAAATCAAGATTGGCACTGGATTTAATCCTGGGGGAGACATTGGCATGGGACCAAAGAGGTTTTAGGATCTCCCAGGTTTGTCCTGCACCGATAACTCTCAACCCAGAATATCTGCAGAGTGGAATCCAACAGAACTTACCCAAGAATAAAGAGGGAGGCCCTTCAATCCCAGTAAATATGTGGGAAATGGTTCCGGAGATAATCTCACAGGTCATCCTTAAAATGGGCATGTCCCAACAGAGACTCTAGTGAAGACTTCAATAAAAGTACTGTTGTGGAATTCCAGTGGGTATACATCTTTCTCCCAAGAACCAAGGAAATCTCAAATCTTCAAGACAGCCAATTTAATACTGTTCCAAGAGACTTGGTTAACATGCCCAGTCGGGTTTGAAGGTTTTGCTATTTCTCAGCAACAGGCGTGTGGTTCAGAGGGGGAAGAACAGGGGGGGAGCGGAGGGGGTTTGTTGGTAGCCTGTAGTAATGAGATTATTGAGTCCTCAAAGAGTATCCTGGATACTAATGAAGGTATTTTATTGGTGAGAGAACAAAAAGAGGTGCTGCCAGGGATACAAGTTGGATCATTATAAATGTATATTGGAACCCTAAAAATCATTCCCTTAAATTAATGTTTGCTTAATCTCTCCAACGGTCTATTGGATTGCGCTCAGCAGTTCCCGCTAGATGACAATCTTTGCAGGCGATCTGAACACTCAATGTATTATGACGGTAGACCCGAGATCGGGAAGATCCCATCAGAAGACCAAGAACGGTGAAACTTGGGTAGATTTCCTAATAGAATGGGGTCTACAAATGTTCAATGGTAACATCAGGGGGGATATCCCGAGCGCGCCATCTTGGAGGAGAGGGGAGGCTTTCTCGACAATTGATTATCTTTTTCCCTCGAAATCCATCTTTGAAACATGTTTTGATTTTCAGTTGGGGTATGGTAACATCGATGATCATGTAATACTAACTGCAAGTTTATGGTTTGAGGGGGAACCTGATGCAATGTTTTGTGACCAGGAGTTGTCTATGAATGGCGCAGGTAATGCTGTAAGAAGATTTCAAAGGGGAGGGAAAGTATTAAACTGCGAATTAAGGAGTTTAACTCACAATCTCTCCGACAACCAATTATCAAATTTTTGTAACCCAGGTGATGTCTCTCGTTTTCTATTGAATATGGCCCCAGCTGAAGTAAATACGCAAAAAGTACATATGATTCACAAACATAGCCTCGATGCTGAAATAACGGTCCAGAAGAAGCAACTCAGAATACAAAGAGGTTGGTTAAAGAGAGGAGCTGAGAGTTCTTAATAATAGCTATAGAAATTGTTCCAGCAAGATGGGGAGAGGATGCTGTCTGCTCTCTCGCGGGGCAATTCAAGAAATTTCTGGACAATTGTAGGAAGGAATGATTTAAGTTGCTCGCAAAAACAGGATGGGGTTATTCAAGAACAGGTGTGGTGCGGACACTTTGCAGGGGTCTATGATTCTCCAAATACTATACTTAAGGAGAGAAATAATCTGACAAATTGGTCTCTGGACTTTTCTGTCTCGGATCTGGAAGTGCTTATATGGAAATCTTCGGCATCCCGGGCCATGGGACCTAATGGCCCGAGTAATTCAATCCTAAAAATTAATCCACCATTGTGGGTAAGGGTTTTGAAAAAATGGTTTGATAATATAATCTTGAGGATCACCCTCCCCAACTCTTGGAAAAACTCCAGTCATTCCGATATATAAAAATGGAGATAGATTGCTAACAGCTAACTACTGGCCAATTTCCCTGTTGGATGCAGACAGCAACATTTTTGCTGGTCTCATCCTAGGGGAATTAGAAGCATGGACAAAAAAGGTAGGCATCATACCAAGGCAGCAATCGGGTTTTAGAAAGGGTCTTTCCACTTCACTTAAATGTCTGGTTTTGAGTTGTTTGACAGCGTCGTCTCTCAGAAAAGGGGGAACCTCCCCTTTTTGGGGCATGGTTAGACATTTCCCAAGATTTTGATACTGTTGATAGGAACCTCCTTTGGAAAAAACTGGATGTTTGGGGTATTCCCCCCCCCCAATTTATTATCAATTCTGAGAGAGATGCATTCAAACAATTTGATGCAGGTAAGGCTGAGCATAGCAGGCCTATTGACAAATCCGATCAGGATAGAGAGAGGGGTCAGTAAGGGGTGTCTGTTAGCCCCGTTTCTGTTTATCCTGTTTATGGCAGACCTTGTGCGGTGGTTGAAAGACACCGGTTTAATATCTCCTGTAATTGGAAAGTCAAAAATTAATTGGATGGCTTATGCAGATGATGTACTCCTGGATCACTCTCAAGTAGGGCTAAAATGTCTTGTCTGCAGTAGAAAATTATGCCCAAAAAATAATCTCACTATTAATCCATCAAAGTCCAAGATAATAAGGTTTAACCAACCCAGGAGGACAGTAAAGCACTATGTCTGTAACTTGGACCAATTAACTATTGAATTAGTCTCGGAATTAACCTATCTGGGAGCATCGATCAGCTCTTTTCCAACTAAATGCAACCTGTTGCGATCAATTGATTTAAAAATAGTAAAGTTGGGAGCACAAATGAAAAAAATGTAAACTCAATTTTGCAAATTTTCCTTACTCCCTTTAGTAAGATTCTATATTGGAAAGGTGGTGCCAATAGTTCTTATTGGTTTGGACTATAATGGTCTAGCCATGGAGATTGAATGGGACACAATTGAAGCCAAGTTGTGGAAACGCACACTGGGGTTACCGGACTCTGTCCCTATAGTCTCTCTTCGTTATGAATTAGGTCTTGCCTCTCTTAGATATTGGTCGCAATGGAAATGGATGTCTTTATATAGAGCGGTTCTCGCCGGTGAAGGCCCCTGCCCCGGCGTGGGAGCTCAACGTGGTGCTGACCAGGCTCATGGCGCCCCCATTTGAGCCTATGCATTCGGCACCGTTGAAGTTTCTGTCGTGGAAGACAGCCTTTCTCGTGGCCATCACCTCCGCATGACGAGTGGGAGAGATCCAGGCCCTATCTTGCAAGCCGCCATACTTGACGTTTCACGACACAAGGGTGGTGCTGAGGACGCACCTCTCCTTCATGCCCAACGTGCCGTCGGACTTCCACCTCAACGAACCCTGGGTGTTGCCAGTTTTCTTCCTGTCTCCTTCGTCGCCGGCTGAAAGAACTCTGCACTCGCTGGACGTAGCTAGAGCGCTGAAGTTCTACGTGGACCGCACAAAGAGTTTTCGGAAGACATCACAGCTGTTTGTGAACTTTGGGACTGTGAATCAAGGGAAGGCTCTCTCGAAGACTTCCATTTCCAGATGGCTCTCCGGCTACATCATGCACCGTCACCGGTTGGCAAACCGACTGCTGCCCGGCCGTCCGAGAGCCCATTCGACCAGAGCGATCGCTGCTACCACGGCGTTCCTGTCTGGTGTGTCCCTGCTGGACATTTGCAGGGCTGCGACGTGGAGGTCGACGCACACCTTCACAAGATTCTACTGCGTCGATCGGGACTCCAGGGAGGAGTCCAGGGTCGGCCAAGCAGTGCTGCGCAACCTGTTCGCTTAAGGTGAGTGACATGATCACTGCTTCCAAGGGGCTAGGACCAGCCCAACGTCCTTGGAAGCAGGCCTCTAACCTTCATCCTAGGCACCAGCCGGTCCCCATTGGGACCTTTTGGACCCTGTCCTGGCGCCAGTGGCACCAGGCTCATCAAAATCACTGGTCCCGGCACTGGAAGCGCCGGGCTCATAACATGTATAAAGATGCTTGGGTGGACTTACCTGCAGCAGACCATGCTGCTTACTTACCAGCCATATGGGAATACTCTACGAGCCGGGACTAGTTTCTTACCTGGGTGGGCAGGCTCCACTCCCTGGATACAACACTGGAACTCTTCTAGAACAGGAACTCTTTTCTTTCCTGGGCGAGGCAGTGGAGGAAGACGCCTCATCACTCCAAGGCTATTTAAACCACACCCGATTGATGCAACGTGCTTCGCGTTATTCTGCATCTGCAGCAGAACGCTCACCGTGTCGGTTCCAGTCTTCATTCTTACGATCCTGAACCTGTGAGAACAAAAGCTTACCTTTCTTGTATCCAGCCTTCAGAAGCACCTGCAAAGACAAAGAAACAACAGGTTAGCACAGCAACCCTGACTCGCAGCGCTTTCCTCACCTGATCCATCAGCAGTTACCAACTCTTTGCGCTGCTCCTCCGCCATTATAAAAGCCTGTGAAGACAAAAGCATAATTATTCCTGTGGGGAATTTACTTACCGGCACCCCTCGAATTCCGGTTTTCTTCAACGCTGCATTCCTGCACCTGAAAGAGAAAAGGAGAGACATTAGGCAGGCTATTTACTCACGCGCCATCGCGCCCTCCACAATTAGGCACCTGCAAATACCCCGGCGTTTTCCAGAGTCTCTTCAGCATCCGAACTCATACCTGCAAAAGAAAAGAGACAGTTGGAGTGCATTTCGAAAGCAGGCAACAGGCACTTACTTACGCACTCCCAAGCGGTGTCCAGTCATAATTTCGAAAACATAATTTTGAAAGTCAAAAAAGTCGAATCAAAAATGTCGAAAAAAAAAATGTCGAATTGTTTTTTTTTTCGATATTTTTTTTTGGGCTCTAGTTTCTGTGAAAAAAATAGGTAAAAATAAAAAAAAAGGGGGTTGGGGGGAACCCCCCCCATTTCGAAAAAAAACGTCATTAAAAAAAAATTCGACATTTTTTTTTTCGACGTTTTTTTTTCGACTTTTTGACTTTCGAATATTTTGTATTCGAAATTATGTCTATGAACCTTCATTCCTATGCGCTGGCTCGAACTCCGGCTCTCTTCAAACCACCATCTTCCGCCTCAAGAGCCCTGCAAGACAAAAGGCACCATTTGAAAAGAACATTATACAGAGCCCTATTCCATACTAACGTGCCCACGCACCTAAAGACTGTAAGGACATTCAAGGTGCTCGGAAACTCACCGTTCGTGCAGTTAACGACGGTTAGCAATCCTCTGAAGTCAAGAGGCCTACGTTTCAACCCAGTGAAGGAACTGGGAACGGCACCCTGCACCAGACACAGGGTCTAAGGTGAGCACGTTGACCTTGGGGCTCCATGGAAATGTGAGAGGGGGAGAGAGAGAGACACCCGACAATCCCAGGTCATTAACCCCATATTCTTTCACCTGCAGACATTTTACTCTTCGAGTTAGACACACCGTACGAAGAGGCCCAGCCCCTAAAGCCAATCGAGTCCTGCACTTCACTTTTCAAGATACAGTTACCACCCTGCCAAGACCAGCGCCTCCGTGGGAATCAGGTGAGCGTTACAGTGAGCCTGGTGAGGAGGTAAGAGATGCTTAATGTTGAGTTGTTGTATTGCTTAATGTTGAGCCGGTTGCCACCTCCCGTGGTTGTGCATGTGTGTACTGCTATGTATTCTCTTATTCATGAGCATGTGAATCCATGCCAGACCCCATGCTGGAGAAGGAACAAGTTACTTACCTGTAACTGTTGTTCTCCAGCAAGGGTCTGGCATGGATTCACATGCGAACCCTCCCGCATACCCCTCTGCGGCTCTTCACTTGGTCATACTGCCACTTTACGTGCTACCAAATCTGAGGATGGCTGCCAGAGGCGGGGCTTAGGGAGAGGGCAGTCATTGGCTGGAGGCAGTATGACCCAGAGACCAGTGATTGGTTACTACTAAGAAAGACAGATCAGAAACGAAACTGATACTGATTTTTTTCTATACCGAGGATTCCCGGCCTGACGACGGGGAATATTCATGAGCATGTGAATCCATGCCAGACCCCATGCTGCAGAAGTATGACACTACCGGTCTACACCTATTCTTACTGCCGGCCCTACTGGCACTAGGACAAATAACCAGTGCATCAGAACACAATTTAACGATCTCACCTTATTCAACCGTGGGAAATTCCAGTGTACCGATGATGGGGACCATACCCACAACCTCCCCACCCCAGATGAACATTAATGGCCAGTATAGCTTACCTACTAGACACCCCATAGGGACAACGGTAGACACCAAATCCTGATCAGTCCAATGCTACTTTGCCATTCCTGACCAACTTCCACCCATATACTACAATCCTAGGCCTGGCCCAAGCAAATCTAATCTCCCATGCCTTACTCAAATAGGCACAATCGGGCTCCGATCAAGACTGTCCAGACTCCACGAGCCCCTGATCATAAATACTATCAACTCTTGCCCCCGGAGAGAACGCCTAACCAGTAAATGTCACACTAAGGAAATAATTAATGACATGACCACCTCATTCAAGCCTAAACCTGAGGCGCACTCCTTTAGAAAACAACCACTTAGTGAACCCCCTACCTCATTGCCTACCAAACCAACAAGCCAATGTAAACCTTTGAACCCATTATCTAGCAACAACATCCCAGACATCATATGCGGATTAATCAATGCCAGATCCATCGTAGCACATGCTATCGAGATAGCTGAAAACTGACTTGTTAGCCATAACAGAATCATGGCTAAATGCAGCTCCCGGCCCTGCCCTCATGCTCGCAGTCCCAGACAATTATACCATACTCAGAGCTGATGGGACTGACTCTAGAGGAGGTGGAATAGCACTTATAGCTAAATCCAACCTAGCTATTAGACTAGCCTCTGCACTAGACATCAAATCATGCGAATCACTTACTGCTAAACTTCCCATCTCTGACTCCCAAACATTGACTATCCATCTTATCTACAGACCTCCAGGCCCTATCGGTGCCTTTGAGGAGGATAGCAACATGAAAACGACCTCTCAAATATTTTTACTGGGGGGATCTCAATCTGGGCTTCAATGACCCTAGTGACCAGAAAGCTACAGAAATCTCCAATGCGCTCACCGGACTTGACTTTATCCAAAGGGTGACTCTGCTTAGACATAATAAAGGCAGATGCTACAAAGGGTGGAAGAACTTAACTGTACGGCCTCAATCACCTCCATAACTCCCCAACTATGGACTGACCATTATCTCTAATACTTCTCCCTTGCATTCACAAACCACACCACCAAAAACAACCTACTAGCTCCCCCGACCCTTACTAGTAATAAAAGGAACATTATGACGGACAAACTTATACCCCTCAAAATACCCGTCCTGAATTCACTGCCTGATACCAATGACCCTGGGACATTAGTAGACATATCAAATAATAGTATGACCAATGCTTTAGACATGATTGCCCCACTAAAAATGAGGAGAAGCAAACTCAAAGCTCATTTGAACTCTTGGTTTTCTCCAGACCTCAAAACCTTGAGAGCTGAAAAAAGAAAATGTGAAGTCACCTGGAGACATCTACCTAACAAGGAAAACATAACTAACCTCGTTAACATCTCAGCCTTATACAAGAAAGAAATTATACACTCTAAGTAAGCAGGAATCATATCAACAATAGGTTTCACCAGGCAAAGTTTTGTACTAAGGAACTTTCTGTAATCTTAAAAGAGATGGAAGCCCCAATTCCCCCTTCAAACAACTGCTCGAAGGACAAACTCTGGTGCTCCAAAATACGGAATGCCCTAACTAATAAAATTAGCCTTCTTCAGAACAATATTGCTGGTAAAAAAAGCAAATATCCCTAACTCAGACACTCCAGCCATCACCCCAACGCATATCATTAAACCATCCCAACGCTTTACCTTCTCAAAAGTCTCAATCCTTGAGGTTGAAAAAATCATCCTCCCACTAAAACCTTTAAACTGTCAGGGAGACATTTTCCCAGCCCAAATCATCAAAGATGCAGCAAGAGACCACTCACCGTTCATAACCAAACTAATTAATGCCTCTTTCTCGTCAGGTACTATCCCCAGCAATTTAAAAGACCTTCCACTTCTCAAAAAACAATCACTAGACCCATCCATACCTACCAACTACAGGTCCATCACAACAGTGCCCTTTTCACTTAAAATATTAGACCGGGTGGCCTACCTGCAAATACAGGAGTACTTGGAGTCTAATCAGCTCCTGGTTATCCGACAATCTGGTTTCAGGACCCAACACAGCACTGATAGATCTTAAAACCCAAATCGATGATCTTAAGGACAAGGGGAAAACAGCCTTGCTGCTCCTCCTTGACCTTTTGGCCACCTTTGATCTGGTGGACCATAAAGTACTATGCAATCACCTTGACTCAGTGGCGCACTTCACTCAGGATGCCATAGTTTGGATTCAAACATTTTTGAGCAACATGTCTATGAGAGCCTTTTCACCATCTGCAGCAGCAGATTCTATTCCTATTACATGTGGAGTGCTGCTGGGCTGCTGTGTTTCACCCACAATGTACAATGTATTTACTAAGCCCCTATTTGATGATCTGGACCGTCTGGGTATCACCTATACTAACTATGCGGATGATACCCAGATCCTTATACCACTTACTGTGGATTATGACAAGAATGTTGGCTTAGTAAATAACATATACCTCATCATCCAAGCATGGATGGCCACTGTTAGGCAGAAGCCTGTGCAGTTCCCTCTGGGACCACTGCAAAAGATTTAGGACTACAGGTGTTTGGCAGTAAACCAACCTGGTAGCAGTCTGTACCACACAGATTCACTTGGTAGCTGTGGCTGACCAGTCAGACTTCCCTCAAGAAGAGTTAGGCAGTATACAGAGTATTCACAATAGGTCAGAAGAACACAGTAGAACAAGCAAACACTGACCAGAGCTTGGTGTAAAAGAGATATCATTATTTATTTAAAACCACATCTAATAAGGCAGAGTCAAACCGTGAAGTTAGAGTTCAGAAAGCCGGATCCACTTTAAGAGGATCAGAACGAAATGTGTCCAAGGTAACAAGGTTGAAAAGTGCACAAAAGTTTCGAAAAGGTTCAGAAAGAGTTGGACCAAAAGAAAGGGACCAGTTAGATGGTCAAGGCGGCCAGCCCAGTCCAGAAGGTTAAGGGATTATTACTACCTTGTAGCAATCTTTAGAAAGGGAGGCCTGGCGGACACAGTACCTTAAACTGGTGAGAATACTCCAGCGGGGGCAGTTGTTCCTGGCAGCGGATGCAAGTCGGTGCTTCGTCCGGGGGAAGAGAGGATCTCGTCGGGGAGAAAGGCAGGAGTCCGTTGCACTGCCAGGGAAGAAACCAGCCACGGAGTTCTCAGGTCAAAAAGGAGCGGTCCTTTTATTCGCGGTCCAGTGGTAAGTGGCAATCCGGCTGCTGGGGTGCTTGGCACGGGCAATTCGACCACAAGACGTCCTGGGATGCAAGGAAAAGAAGGTAAACTGGTTGTGCCCACCAGTCAGGGGAAGAAGACTCTCCAGCCGGGAGATTTTCTCTGCCGTCGGGAAGTGGTGAGTCGGTTCCGCAGGGCTCCACCGGTGGTGTTGTCGTAGCAGGTCGGCACAGCTTCTCCCTCGTTGGATTCTCAGGTCCTATGGCGACTTCTGAAGTTCCAGTCCCAAAAGCCCTGCTTTTATGCAGCACACCCCCATTCACTCAGCCTAGCTGTCAAACCAACATGCTAAGTGTGGTGAGCCGGCTGGCTCACCACTTGGGCCAATCACACAAGAGTGTGACTTGAGTTACCAAGGTAACTCAGTCCAGGGTGCCTAAACCCCCTCCCACTCCCACTGTGGTACCCAGACAGAGGGGCACCACTTTTGGAGGCTTCTGTGGAGAAGCCCGCCAAAAAGTGGAACAAAGGGCTCGACTTGGGTTGGAGTCACAGAAGAGAACACAAACGCCATTTTAGAATCGAGTCCTGGCAAAAAATACCAACCGGCAAATTAATATTAAATAAATAAACCGGTGGTATGTTCGAGGCTATGAGAATTAAATAATTAAAGTTGGTAGCCTCGAACAATGGGAAAATCCCAGAGATATATTCGCGGTCGAATATAAAAAGTAGTATCCACTGCCACCAGCCAAAACTCGATCAGGGGGGGGGCGGAGACGTGCCCCCTCGACTAACAGACCCCGGGGCAATCGAATTGCCTCGACCAGTACGTCCACAATATGATGGTTTGTACTGGTTTCTGTTCATAATTTGGGACTAGTAAAGCCAATGGTGACTTTACATGCCCTGGGAGACAGTAGTCAGTCCCAGGGTATGGAGTCTATGGTGGGGTGTCACTATGACACCCCTGTGTCACTGCACAGAGGGTGCTGTGTAACACACATAGTAAAACACATGAGACCCCCATAGCCCATAAAACACATTAACAGTCAAAGGAACACCACAAATCATGTCCAAGAGTGGGAGAAAAAGAGTCTCACTCTTGGCAGGAGAAAAAAACAAACTCCAGAAATCCAGCAAAGCTGCTGGGGGACTCACTAGGTTAGGAAATTCAGCCTAAACAGAGAATTCTCCCTAACAGCCACCCACAGTCTATGCTTGAATGATGACAAACTGAACTACTCATTCTAGGGACTGCTCTCAACCTCCACAAACTTGGACCAAACTATGCATCCTTCAACATCGAAGGCAAACTTATCGAAGTAGCTAAAGAGGTTTTTACTTAGACTCCACTCTCACTTTTGTCAAACAGGCCAATGCCTTGGCTTCGGTGTCAGCATACACCTGTAAACTGATCAGAGCAGGTAAACCATATCTAAAGACGGCTGCACCACACTTTCTAGAGCACTAATTCTTTCCAAGTTGGTCTAGTGGAACACACTGTACCTGGGCGCCAGTAATAATACCACTAATAAGATCCAAATTCTACAGAACAATGCCCCGAGAACAGCACAGGGCATAGCAAGAAGAGAACACATTTCTGAGGCAAGAAGGCAGATCAAATGGCTGTCTATCATCGACAAAATCCTTCTAAAAAAAAATGCATCGTTGACTCACAAATGCCTTAACAATGCCGCTCCACAAGATCTTGTGTAGAGAATCAACAGAATAATTAGCAGCCGACCCACCGGGACTGCTAACTCAAATTGCTTATTAGTACCTAGGTTTAAACTTACTAAAGCTGGGGGGAGCAGCTTCCCTGTCAAAGCAGCACAGTTATGGAACTCTCGCCGACCCGCCTTAAGGGCGAATCAAAGCTTTTAACACTATTAAATGGCTCAGAGAAAATTACCACTAACATATCCCTTTGATTGCCCCTCATCAGCATGTATCAGATTTACATATTAGCTTCAACCTTACAATGCATCTGATAACGTTTAAATATATTGTACATTAATACTGTAAATTTGGTATTCATAGACTGTCCTGATGTAATGTATATAATCTAGTAACTAACTGCATAAAGTTTTTGCCAAAGTTGAATATGTTGTATATTAATACTGTCAATCTTGTAATCATAGACCGTCTTGATCTATTGTTTGTAGCCATGGCACAATTATCCTTGTAAACTATGTAACACTAAGTAACCTATGTAACACCAAGTTGAAATTATACATGTATCTTCCTGCTTTCTGCACCCTGATACCTCCAGGACTGGTGCACATTACAAATTAATAAACAAACAAACCAATCAACAGGATGCATAAGGAACAGGCAGCAGGAATGCATGGGATGAACAGGTGTATGACATGGAGCTTAGAACATATTTAAGGTTACATGCAAGTGTTCTTTTGAGTGGGTAACCACCAGGCTTCAGCAGGGAGTGACCCTGGATTGAATGCCATAATACCCGTCTGTTTTATGCAGCTGGGTACCATGCAGCCCTACGGATAAGCGGTGTAGCAGCGACTTTTGCTTCCCTGCATCTACCTACAGACCTCCACAGATAATCAGAAGGAACAAGTTACTTGCCTGTAACTGTTCTCCAGCATGGGTCTGGCATGGATTCACATGTTCATGAATATTCCCCGTCAGGCTGGGAATCCTCGGTAAAGAAAAAATCAGTTTCAGTTTTGTTTCCGAACTGTCTTTCTACTAGTAACCAATCACTGGTCTCTGGGTCATACTGCCCCCAGCCAATGACTGCCCTCTACCTAAGCCCCTCCTCTAGCAGCCATCCTCAGACTTGGTAGCACGTAAAGTGTCAGTAGGACCACGAGAAGAGCCGCAGAGGGGTTGGAGGGAGGGTTCGCCTGTGAATCCATGCCAGACCCATGCTGGAGAACAACAGTTACAGGTAAGTAACTTGTTCCTTCGCCAGCATGGGGTCTGGCATGGATTCACATGCTCATGAATACAAGAATACATAGCAGTACACACATGCACAACCACGGGAGGTGGCAAGGCTCAACATTAAGCATTTCAACAACTCAACATTAAGCATTTCTTACCTCCTCACCAGGCTCACCTTCAAGCGAACAGGTTGCGCAGCACTGCCTGGCCGACTCTGGACTCCTCCCTGGAATCCCAGTCGACACAGTAGAATCTCGTGAAGGTGTGAGTCGACCTCCACGTAGCAGCCCTGCAGATGTCCAGCAGGGGCGCACCAGACTGGAACGCTGTAGCAGCAATCGCTCTGGTTGAATGGGATCTCGGACGGCCGGGCAACGGTCGGTTTGCCGTCTGGAAATGGAAGCCTTCGAGAGGGCCTTACCTTGGTTCACAGGGGCAAAGTTCACAAACAGCTGTGATGTCTTCTGAAAACTCTTCGTGCGGTCCAAGTAGAACTTCAGCACTCTAGCTACATCCAGCGAGTGCAAAGTCCTCTCAGCCGGCGACGAAAGAGACGGGAAGAAAACAGGTAACACCAAGGGCTCGTTGAGATGAAGTCCGACAGCACCTTGGGCATGAAGGAGGGGTGCGTCCTCAGCACTATCCTCGTCTTGTGGAATGTCAGGTATGGAGGTTTACAGGCGAGGGCCTGGATCTCTCCCACTCGTCGTGCGGAGGTGATGGCCACAAGAAGCGCTGTCTTCCACGATAAGAACTTCAGCTGTGCCGAATGCAAGGGCTTGAATGCGGGGTCCCATGAGTCTGGTCAACACCACGTTGAGCTCCCACGCCGAGGCCTTCACCGGCGGGAATGAGTTTCATGAACTCCTTCACCAGGCAGTGAGACCACAGCGACGACTGCCCCGGAGTTCTGGTGTAGCAGGAGATAGCCGCCAGATGGATCTTGATGGAGGCATGTGCCAGCCCCTCCTTGGCCAGCGACAGCAAGTACAGCAGCACTTGAGGGGCTGTAATCCGTAGAGGGTTGATGATCTGTGCACGGCACCAGACAGAGAACCTCTTCCATTTATGTCCATAGCTCTTAAGAGTCGAGGACGCCCTGGCCTTTTCAAGGACCTCCTTGCAGTCCGCCAGGATATCGTAACCTCCGAATTCTAGGCCTGCAGGTTCAGCAATCTTGGGTCGTGATGTAGGATGGCGCCTCCTTCCCTGGCGAGAAGATCCACGTCCATCAGCAGTTTGACTGGGGGAGGAGGTGCTGACAAGTCCAAAAGGTCCGGGAACCAGATCTGCCTCGGCCACGCCAGTGCAACGAGGATCATCCTGCACCGGGACCGTCTGATTTGACTGATGAGTCGCAGAAGCAACAGCAACAGTGGGAACGCATACAGGAACAGACCGTCCCAGGGGAAGGAGAATGCATCGCCCATGCTCCCCAGCTGGGGAAACCTGCTGGCGAACCTCCGGCACTTGGTGTTCATCGCCGTCACGAAGAGATCTATCTGGGGATTGACCCATCATCGGAATAGCACATCCACTTGATCCTGCCGGAGTTCCCACTCGTGGCATGAGCGCAGCTCCCTGCTTAATGAGTCGGCGATGGTGTTCTTTACTCCTGCCAGGTGGAAAGGTACCAGGAACATCCCCTGGACGACGGCCCAGTGCCACAGATCCTGCGCTTCCTTGGATAGGGTTGGGGATCTGGTGCCCCCCCTGCTTTCGGATGTAGAACATCGTGGTGGTGTTGTCGGTGAAGATCTGCACCACTTTGCCCTTGAGGGACGGAAGGAAAGACCTGAGTGCCCAGAACACGGCCCAGAGCTCGAGGACATTGATGTGCAGGGACCTCTCCTCCGGGAGCCAAAGACCTCTTGCGTGGAGATCTATGGTGTGCGCTCCCCATCCCTCCAGGGAGGTGTCCGTCGTCACAGTTTCCTGGTGGCTGTGGTCTGGAATTCCATGCCCGTCGCAAGATGCACGCGGGTGCCCCACCACCGGATCGCATGACGGAAAGTCTCATCGAGTGGGATCTTGTCTTCAAAGCTTCCCGCCACTTGCATCCAACAGGCATCGAGGTACTCCTGCAGTGGGCGCATCCGCAACCTGCACAGACGCACGAGGTAGATGTACTATGACATCATGCCGAGCAGGGACTTGATGGCCCTCACCCTGGCCACTTCCATGGACGGTGAGGCCAACCACGCCACTGTGTCGAGTCTGGCTCCCAGGAACAGAGCGTCCTGCGATGGTACCAAGTGGGACTTCACAAAGTTGAACAAGAATCCCAGGTCCGTGAGCAGGCGGACAGTCTTCGCTGTGTGGTCGACAACGAGTTCTCTTGACTTTGCTTGGATGAGCCAATCGTCCAGGTAGGGGTATACGTGGATCCCCTGCAGGTGCAGCCGGGCCACCACTGGTGCCTGGCACTTGGTAAAGACCCTTGGAGCAGACTTCAACTCAAAGGGCAGGGCCTTCCATTTGGTAGTGCAGCCCTTGGACCACGAAACATAGGAACTTTCAATGTCCTTTGTGTATGGGGATGTGAAAGTAAGCATCCTCAAAGTCCAGCGACGATAGGAAATCGCCTTCCTCCAGCTGTCCCAGCACATGCTGAAGGGTAACCATAAGGAACTTCTGGGCTTTGATGTATTTGTTGAGGCGACAAAGGTCTAGGATGGGCCGCCAGCCGCCGGTCTTCTTTCGGACGAGGAAGTACCGCTAGTATACTCCGGAGCCCCGGAGCCACTTAGGGACGAGTTCTATCACGCCCTTTCTCAGCATGGCTTGTACCTCCAGAAGCAGCTGTGGAACGTGGTTTTCTTACCTGGCCACAGGTGGGAAATGGAGGCACCTTCTTTGGAACTCCCGAGTGTGCCTGTGGGCCAGGGCATTCAGCACCCAACGGTCGGTGGAGATGGACTGCCACACGCCGACGAAGTTCGCCAGCCGGCCTCCCACCGGGGTGCTTAGGTGGGGGCCCGACGTCACGGCCGGTTCAGTCCTGTTTCGCCAAAGCCTTGCCACGATGGGCTCCTTGGCGACAACAGTATCCACCGGCCTTGCTGCAGCCTCTGTAAGCTTCCTGCGACGAGGAACGGGCAGCTTGACGGTACGATGATGAACTGCTGCCGAATCCTTTGGAGGCACCCTGAGATTTGCCTCTGGAGGACTGAAAGGACGGCCGTCGCTGATGAAGAGTGCCTAGGGCACGGGCCTTCTCGGTGTCTGCTTTGATGGCCTGTAGTGACTCTTCCACCACTTTCCCGAACAGGTTGTTTCCATCGAAGGGCATGTCCAGTACCCTGGTCTGCACATCCTGATGGAAGTTGGTGGCCCTGAGCCAACCGTGCCAGCAAACGCTGTTGCCCATCTGACGAAAACCGGTAGCGGCGATGTCCGTAGCTACAGTGATGGCCTGATCCGACACCACCTCGCCTTCTTGCAGGATTTCCAGGGCCTCCGCCCTCTTGTCGTCCGGGAGGAAGTCCAGGATAGGGGCGATCTTGAACTACAGCTCCCTATCATAGCGGGCCACGATCGCGAGGGCGTTGGCCGCCTTAATGGTAGTCGCTGCCGACGAGATGACTAGACGTCCCATGGTGTCTAGCTTCTTTCCCTCGCTGTCCAGCAGTGAAGTGGAGGATGACATTGTTGCCCCTGCCTCTTTCTTCTTGGCTGTCGCGGAGACTACGGAATTTGGGGTTGGTTGCGCCCTGAGGCGCCTAGGATCAGAATCCGGGACCTGGTACTTCTCGTACCGGTCTCTCTTTGCAGGGGCCGTGGAAAGGTTATTCAGAAGGGACAGATCCTCGTCCCATATGTCATCCAACAGTGGGACCGAGAGTACGGTTTTCCTCTTGGCTTCCCATCGTTGGTAAAGAAATCCCTCTTTCTTTTGTTTCTCTGGGCACAGCTGGAAAAGCTCAGAGGCCCTGGTGATCATGGCGTGAAAGGAGGCCATTTCGTTGTGGGGGCGGGAGGCGACAGGAGATCCAGTCCATCGTCGCCACCGTCGTCAGTCCCAGTCGTCGCCGTCTCGTCCCTCAGAGGAGGGGATGGCGGTGAAGGCTGGAAGGGAGGGGGAGGATGGACTCGCCTCCGCTTGCTCGGTGGGCTCCCCGACGGTCCATGCGCCGCTGTATCGTCCGCTGGGGGTAAGGGGAACCTTGTCCTTATCTCCGTACACAGGGTCTGCAGCAAAGCCATCAAGATTGCTCCTGAATTGTCCTGTGGCATAGGCATCGGGTGCGACGGGAACGACGGCTGGGGCGCAGGGTCCTCCGTTTCCTCCACAGCCGTCGGCTCCACCATTGCTTTCTACGTCCGCTTCATCGGGATCCTTCCTGTAGCTCCTGACCTCCTCAAACTTCTTGTCGAGGATAGCTTTGACGCCAGCCTGCTCATCCTCGGAGGTGGTATCTGTGTCCGTTAGGTTATCGTGCCCCCCCCTTTCTCGTCCCAGGGTTTCACAGGGGTCTTCTTGATAGGCTGGAAAGAGGTTTCCCTCCGGGGTGGCAGGGAAACCCTAGGCCCAGAAGTCATCTTCACTGGGGTAGCCTCTGCAGGCTTCCCCAGGGCCGCCACAACTCCTTCAATCGAGGCCTTCGGTGGGTGAATCAGGGCCTTCACGACCTTGGGCGCGTCTGAGGCCTTCACCTTAGGGGGAGGGTCACCGCCTCGCCCCCCCTTGGCTTTCTCCGTCGGGAGCGATAGGGCTTCTCCTGAAGCTTACCTTGGTTCTTCAACTTCCTTTTCACCGAGCCAGAGCATTGGCTCGTGGATGATGGCGTCAGTGACATTGCACCCTGCCTGGCAACCGAGGAGCCCAAACCAACGCGCTCCCAGTGCCCGCGGACTCTCAGTGCTTTGCCTGTCCGTCACCGGAGCGCCCTCAAAGGTCTTAGAAGACCGCTCAGACTTCTTCTCACCTGCTGGGCTCTTTGCCTCCATCCAGTCAGCGAGTCGTTTACGATGGTCCTTCATGGTCCGGACGGACATGTTCTTGCAGAACGCACATTCCTCCTCCACGTGCGACTTGTCGGCGTGTAGGCAGTCGAGGCACCGGGAGTGCTCTTCCTCCTTAAAGACGTTCTGCAGTCCACATCCTGGGCAGTTCCAAAACAGTTTGGATCCAGTAGGCATCGAATCTCCCTTGTCCTGGGCCATGTCCGAATCGTGGTAATCCTCAAAGGTCTTCCGGAATCCTCCAAGAAGTGTAATTCGATGACAATCCACCCTCGAGGGGCGTAGAAATTTCCAAAACTGGTCCCCGTTGATCGGAAGAAGAATCGGTGGAGCTTGAGGCTCGAATTGACTGAAAAAATAAAAGTAAACTCTTCAAAAAAACCGCAATACGCAGTAAAAGCTCAAGAGCTACAGCACGAGGACTCCCAACACTTGAACGTGCGTTAAAAATCTGAGGATGGATGCCAGAGGAGGGGCTTAGGTAGAGGGCAGTCATTGGCTGGGGGCAGTATGACCCAGAGACCAGCGATTGGTTACTAGTAGAAAAACAGTTCAGAAACAAAACCTGATTTTTTCTTTACCGAGGATTCCCAGCCTGACGACAGGGAATTAGCATGTGAATCCATGCCAGACCCCATGCTGGAGAACAGTGGTACCGCAGAGTGGTGCCACAGGGAGGTGATCAAATATTATTGTCTTGCGCAAATACAAATGAAGGTAACGATGCATTTTGTAATTTGATGAATTAACTGGTGCAAAGAAATAACAGATTACAAAAAAGAAACCTGTTTTTAGACATTTTTGCTTGACTGAAAAATACCCTATTTGTGAATGGGAATTATTTCAATCAAACTTTTAAAAAACATGGAGTAAAATACTCCCACTTCTGAAGCCCTAGTATCATGACCAGTTTCGAAACTGAAATGAAGGATAACATTGTCTTTTGAATAGGACCACCTCTCGACTGCGTAAGCAACCTTGTGGTATTGTGGCATAAAGAGTGCGTGTTGCAAGTTCTAAAGACAGGTGTTGCAGTACTTGTGCAAGACAGCCGTTACAAAAGGCTTGTGGCATAAAGGGCAGGTTTGAATTCTGAATGTGTCACAAGCTGCTCAAGATGAAGTAGAAGAGAAATTGGGGACCAAGGAAAACCGAAAAGCATTACTTTGGTGGGGGAAAAGAACCAGGAAATACTAAGTGGTAGGCTCCATTCTATTCTGATCAGCAGACACAGAGAATTAGCGAGGGGGCATGTCTTAGCTGAGGAAGGAAGGAGTGCAGCTAATTATCCACACCTGAGCTATGAAAGCATATGGCATGACATTTGGATACTCAGATTAGCCAATTCTAAAAAAGTGTTCCAAAAATATATTATTTTTCTTTTTTTAGATTCAATTCGCCCTCTTGTGAGGTACTTGAGATTCCTTTAAAAGCTGCTTCAAAGATGAAAAAAAATATTTTTATTAAATTTCTCTGTCCACAGGGTGTTAAAAAGAAATACATGTAACCGTATTCCTATTGGATACCTATGTTCATTTATCTCAGAAGGTAGTATCCTGTTATTTGTATGTTTTCAAATTGTTTTCTTCAAGAGTTCAAATCTCCCGTGTTTTACTTCTGTTCCCTTCACAAGAGGGCGAATTGAATCTAAAAAAAGAAAAATAATATATTTTTGGAACACTTTTTTTAGAATTGGCTAATCTGAGTTCTTTAATGTGGGAACATATAAGGGTAGACTCAGGTATGAGATCCCCCTCTCCATTTGGTCCTTTTGTGTCAAATGACATTTGGATAAACAAATATGAAAGGAAGTTTGTGGCTTGACAAAGTTTTCGGGGAGCATTCACAAAAAACACTGATATATGTAAAAGGCGGAGGGGTAAACCATATAGGATTACTGAACAAGGCACAGAATTTTCATAGGCATAAGAAAACATTTGGGGGAAAAATAAATGCTGAAGAATACGAACTCTGCTTGAAAACAGAAGTTGGTCTGTCCCTCTTCTAAACCACTACTATTGCTCTGCAGCTCAGGTTGTTGATCTTCCTTTCCAGGCAGGGTCTCCCAGCTGTCGTCACCAGAGGAATGACCTTTTTCAGCAGTGAAATATGAAGGCAAACAAGCCGGCCATTCGCCATCACTGCAATCAGAGCTGGAAAACACAAGTTATTTGTATAATCATTACCATCAAGTCCTATGTTTCTCAACTGTGAATTTATGTACACTGACTTAACACAGGCATCATGGTCAGGTCAGGTCGCAGCATACTCAGATCAGCCAATAATTTCATAAATAAGCAACAAATAAAGTAGAATTCAGTGTTACAAATGCTAAACAGATTTTATTTTTATTGTATTTTTATTGTTTAAAGCATAGACCTAGCTCGAGAGTAGCGTAGCGCTGTACAGAGTGTTGGGTAGCCAGCATTTGGGCTGCCACCTTTTAACAGTAGCACGGTACTGTGAGGTCTGTGCCTCAGTATGTGCACCCATAGGAATTAGTTCTTGTTTAAGTGTTGTTGAAAGAGACATTTTTGAGAGATGTGTGAAATTGGAGAATTGTGGGGGCATTCCGAGTCAACACCAGGATTGAGTTCCAGAGGGTGGGTGCACAACAAGAGGATTGTTTGCGGGTACTCTTATTGCGGATGATTTGTGATTGAAACCGGTTGGTCGATTTGCTGCACGATGAGAGTTCACCACCAGATAATTCACAAACATCTTTGCACATGTAAACAAATATAATATGCAGCCACACCCACCACCATCACTCTTTCCAAATTACAACCGACAGGGGGAGCTCATCTCTTGCACTCCAGAAACTAGTGCAAAGGACAAGTTTTGATCACCTTCGAACCCACCATCCAAGAACTGTGGGGTCACCATCCACCTTAACTAACCCTCCTTCCCAACGCTGTACTCACATTTCTATTCAATGCTGCCATGGCACCCTCAAACCGGCTGACCTGAAAGTCACATTTGAACTCTGTTCTCTGCTGCTGTGGACAGCATAGTGCACACATTACATTAATGTAATGGTCCCACTTCCAGGTACAAAGATTAAGGAGTTTTGACTCATGGCAAGATCCTGCCCATCCTAGCACCTAACAAGTTCCTTCTGGATCTCTGCAACCTCGGATCTACAGGTTCTATGCAGAGCCAAGATCAGGGGGTCACCATCTGCTGGATGTTTTAAAACAGAGGGTGCAAATCTGCTTTCCCATATAACTTGCCAATTCTATCTTCTGTGTCCCCACAACCAGGAACCCTGCCCTACCTGCCTGAAACACAATATATAATTATTGTGCCATGTATTGCTGTGAATGTTGTGTTCCAGGGACTCTGGCACAAGAAGTAATTGAAATGTCCCCTTCAGGTCCCACGCAATCCAGCTTTTCTACTGGATCACTAAATTGCATTTAACATCATTGACCTTGTGATTATTGGCCTCAAAATGTGCATTTGCCACTTGATATTGGCAGGTGATAATTGACTCTTGGCGAGTATGAAATGGTATGCTGTGGGCATGTGAACAACCAGGGAGGTGGGGGACTGACTGTTTTAGCTTGGCTAGTAGTTTGCAACCTGAATTGCTTACCCCTGCTTTACCCTTGGATGGGCTGTGGATGGTAGTGCCTGTCCATCAGTAGAAGAATGACACCTAGCTGTACCAGCAGGTTTCTTCAAGCAGTGAAATGCATTTAAGGGGTGGGGGATGGATGCCTGCCCATTTTTCTTTAGGTTAAATGCCTCCAAGCTTGACAAAGCGACCTCACGGTCATCACATTCAGGGGACATCTCTTGACCCTCAAGGCTAGCCGCATCGCCAACCCAAGTCACCCAGCTCCATGTTGAGAAGCCAACAATCTAGCACCATGTGCCACTGAATACCGCATTTGGTCAGCTGTAACACCTGGACTGGATCTGGGAAACAATTATGAATCAAAGAGGAGGAAACCCTTGGCAACATTGCAAGTAGGTCCCTGAATCTCAGAAAGATGACCATGAACATCACTCTACCCAGGCAACCCCAACTCTGCCAACAAACCAGAAGAGAAAGACATCACTGTTATGACCGGCTCTTGGTCATAGAGTTCACTCCAAGGGACACTCAGGATACACAGGCCAGGTACGCATAGTGGTTACTTTATTAGGGTTCTTCTGTTACAAGGATCAGATGTCATCATGGTTATTAGGAGATAAAGAGGAAAGGGACAGGAGCCCACTGGCTCCCGCAGGCTCACATAATCTCCCTCCTTTACAGAAAGAACAATTAAAATAAGCCCACTAATCACAACAACCTAAAGTTAATGACCTGACAAACCCCCTTATAACACAGCATAACAAAATGCACTCCCAACACCCAAACCTTACTCTAACTGCGGGCCCAGCAGTACACCTAACAAAGAGACCAGCTCCAACCTCTATCATCAAACAAAACCAACACCAAACTTCCAACACTCCCTACAATTTCTTCATAACCGTCTCCCTCCTCCACAATAGAATGCAGTAGATTACCCACACTCTCTCACTACTCAACCATAGGGCTGAAGAGATCTCTATACCACGAATGAAAAATGAAAGCAGACAACCCACAGTGCCTGACATTCACCTCGTGTGTAGACAGCTCACCCAAAGGCCTCCAAAAAGTTTAAGCTCCCGAACTTCAAAGAATTTGTCAAATTCAACAATTTCATAACACCAACACTAGAGTTCCCCATTCTCTAGACACCAAACCCGTGACGCTAACATTCAACAATCCCCTGGGCAAATGTTGAAGTTCTCAGCACCCCAAGACACCTACTGTATCTCTAATAGAAACACACAGTGCACATACACCCTTGTACAGCACTTAACCCTGTGATCCTCTGCACATCACTATCGATACAACATATCTCAACCAAAACATGCAGACCTGTCACAACCAATTCGAATATCACATTTAACATTGTGAGCACAGGGTACGCCCATCTACAAAGTCTCTGATTTCATTACGATCGACCCACTTCGTTACAATCACCCATTATCTTCCTAAGGACTAAAGTAAGCACTAAAGCAACAGGATTACTGGTTTAAGCAAAAAAAGCACCCCATGGGATTACTTTTCACACCCCCAGAGAGAACATCCATGGTGAACCAATGGCCCATCTCCCACTTAAAGTGCACTTCGGTGTTAAAGAATAAGGTGGTGGCAAGAAGGGATATCGGGAGGAGTGTGGAGGTAAAAAAAATAAGGAGGTGGTGAGTAGAGAGATCAGTAATGGAGGGCAGAGCAGTGAGGAGGAGAGGTGGAAAGAGGAGGAAGAGAACATGAGTAAAGAGGAGGCTGGTAGGGGCACTTTCAGAGGTTAGGTAGAAGAGTATGTATGTAAAGCAGTTGGAGGTGACAGTAGAGAAGAGGAGGAGAGTGAAGAAAGTCTAAAGTAGGGGGTTCAGCAGAAACTCCAGGAATCAGGAGAAGGGACATGAAATAGAAAGATTGAAGAACAGAGATTAAGCAGAGGGACGGATTTGCACGATGAGCCAAACGAGCGGGAGCAGAGGCTGAGTGGAGGTATGAGCACCTGGCTAGTTATCCAGAAGGTGGCAGTAGGTGGTAGAATAGAGATCATGAAACCTCTTCGGTATTAAGCGCTTTATAAAAAACAATAATATAATAAATATATGAGGTGTGAGAAACTTAACCCCAAGCAAGAGACTACTGTGACTCATTGAGGAAGAAGGGATATTGGGGAGTAGAGTCAGAACCTCAAGACAGAGGTGAATACAGCTCCATGAGCTCAAATGTATGGAAACCCGGTCGGCCAGTCTTGTGGTGAAAATTCTGGTGCTGAATAGCCCTAGTTCTCGCCACTGCCCAGGACAAAATTTGCAAGTGCACCCCAGGCCCCGAGACCCATAGGAAGGGGTCTCCTTGAAGAAGCAGAGAAAGGTGATACACAAGGACAGAGAATGAGGACAGACATGGGAGGCTATAAATCCAGGAATTTGTCCAAACCCAGAGACGTTGTTTAAACTCAGAAACCATTATTTGAGTCCAGAGACTTGATATTTGGACTCCGAGATTTGTGTTGGAATCCAAAGACTTTTTATTCAAACCAAGAGATGTTTTGTTTGAACCTAGAGACTTTATCTGAACACAGGGAGAAACCATCTTGCCAGACAGAAAATAAACCACTTCAAAAGCATGGAGAATGTTGCATTTTATGTAGTGTTTGTTACACTAGAGTTCCTCCCATTGTCAGAAGCTAATCCTCAAGGGTCTGTTCTGTCCTGCTTCAGAGGCATCGGTCCCTTGTAAGCCCTTCATTTTCCTTCATGGTCATAGCCTTTGGATTTGTACTCTCCTCTTTCCTTCCTCCCTTACGCTAAGTACCTGGTTCAGCATAGTTACCAATTTGCACTTAATGTAGCTTTCCATTTAAAATGAACAGCTCCCACAAGCTTTGATTAGTTCCCATATTGCTATTGGGAACTCGGCCCTTGGGGTATTCCACACGAGAAAACTCTCGCTTCCTTGGAGGTAGCCCTTCATAATCCAGCCAGGCTAGTTGCTGGGACTAGGACTAGGACGTTTAGCGATATTTTCCATATTCTCAGGAAACGCCAAAGGCTCTCCTTAGAGACATGTACACAGATCAGAGCTGCCGATGTTGCACAAAGGTGGTGCATGACATGAGCCAGAGTTATTTGGCTAATAAATTGCCCATTTCAGGTGGTATGAGAGGGCTAAGGAGTTGGACAATGTTCCCGCTCTAGGTCCCCCCAGTTTTGTCAATAGTTATCATTGAAAGATCCTTTTTGGGTACTGCCTTGATCTACTGAAAAGCCTTGATCTGCTTTACTCAAGTGACAGGATCCACCTATGTTTTGTAAGGCTCTGAAGAACTGGCAGTGTATTTTGAGCTGAGGTCCTTATCTCAAATGTTCTCTTTATGTCATTGTTAGTCATTTAATTAATGTGTTGGTATTTATTTTATTTTTCTGTGTCATGGTTTACTAATTGTGAATCAACAAAAGGAGGGATCAGTTAGAGGAGTGACACTTAATTCCCTTGGCGTGTTAGAAAATGATAGCACCCCAGGTTATTTTACTGCCAGGCAATTGTCATTTAACACATTCATTATGGGACTGTGCCACTGCTTCCTCAAATGTTAAGTATGGCTATTCTATGACTGAATTAATTTAGATATAATAGCTAAAGGAAAGGATAATGACCTAGAAAATGACTAAATCCTTGTACATGGCTCTTTAAAATTGCAAATGCGTGTGGTGCCCTGCCACCCATTTGACAATGCTTTTTATAGCTGTTAAAGCCAAAGCAATGCACAGTAACTGATGCAACAGGTATGCGTACAAGCTACTCAGACCAGCCCGATTCTCCCGTGCAGACGCAAAGGCATACCAAATTTCTAATAGCTAGCCTATTGAATATTGTTTGGTGTATGACAGAAGTTGGCAGAAGAACATTTATAAATGGAAAGAGGTTTAAAAGAACTACAAGTGTTACCATAAAAGTAAATTTAACCAGCTCCTGCTTCTAGCCTAGGGGAGACTGGTTAGCTTCATGCCAACAGCTAGCAGGCGCTACTTTGACTCCCAGGACAACTGGTGCCTTACAATATATTTAGTATTTCTTTGACCTCGTCCTCAAGATTCTCCCCACTGTTTGTATTTTAGGTACATCCCTTCTTGTGATGTGAAAATTGACCCATTATACACAGTGTTGAAGCCGTCTACAACATATTTTATAGAAGCTTTCCCCTGAAGAATGTTCACCCGTTTGAGGCTTTGGAAGAACAGAAACATGTTGGGAATCATTTTTACAACACATGTAGAATGTTTATTGTTTTAGTTACATGTCTCTTGTGTTGGTGTAATCACGTTATGAGCTTTTAGACGATATGTCTAGATATTAGGTTTTTTGTTCCACTGTGTTTCATGTTTTTTGGGTCTACTTATGTTTTTATTCTGAATGCACATTGTTCTAAATAAATTTATATTTTATATTTTTGATACTTTACTGCTTAGAGTCTATTTTTTACAGACTCAGTATGCCGGATAATCAGGGAGTTTCTTTTTGGATTGAAGGGTCTAGTTAAATTGTTGTCCAATCTTATCTCCTTTATAGAAACATATTTTCCCCTGCTGGTGGAGATAGATTTTTTGTGTTCAGTAGGGGTACTTTACTTCCTATATATAACACAGCCTTACAAACATATACATGTGTTGGAAAATGAGTATTTGAGAATGTCAATAAATAAGAATTGGGGCACATCCAGTACACATTTTTAAAAAATGGAGCATATATTATGTTAAAAAAGTTAAAGTTTGCCTCTCCCGTAGAAGTTACCAACGCAGTGGCCCGTGTACTCGCTTCTGGTTGCCCGTTGGTAGCTCCTACCTACTGGGTAATGCCCGACATCGAGGAGCTGATTTTAGCTCCTGCTCATTGAAACTGAATTTCAAATCTTGTAATGTAGAATGAGCATTATCATAACTAAGTGCCTATGTCATATCCAGTCTAGTCTAGTCTAACCCGCCCTCAGGCCCATTTTTAGTCAGCCAAGATTGGCACTTCAGTGATCCAGTCCTTAAAGGATTAGCCTCCACTGATACTTCTACTTTTTGGCGGGTCAGAAGGAGGACACAGACTGACTTTACATCTCACTGATGATTTTTAATAGCTGAAAGGAATAAATGCCCATCTCTCCCTATGCCAAGGGTTTCCCCGACCTAACGGAACTAAGGTGCTTGTCAGTGAGAGTCCAAATCAGAATCAGTCCACTGTCCAAACTAACCTATTCTAACCATACCACTAACAAAACAACAATAACCAAGAGAATGACTAATTTCTCCTGTAAGTCGGTTTTTCCATCATGCTCAGGTGAGTAACATATCTTCTAGTAGTTCTTGGTAACTACTTTTATTAAGTCACAGTTCCGATACTGGGTTTTTCAGGTTTTCAACCTCCTCCTCATTACTCTTTTGTTCCTTCTTATTCTCTTCTTGCATTATTTCATGTGTATTTTCCTTTCATAGGGTAACGTTATCCAACACTTCGACCGTTTCCCTTGGCTTCTTGGGTTCTTTATTGGTTATTTGTAATGCACACTATACAGTAAAATTTGTGTTTCAAGTCGCATCCAGACGGCAGCGGGGGATAGGGAATGAGGAAAAGATATAAAGCAAAAACAGAAACATTCTTTAAAGGTCTTGAAACATTTGGAACGTGCAAGTGCAATAGCATGAATACAGGGGAGAGAGGGGGAGGAAAAATAAAGTGTTCCTACAAAGCGATTCAGATCATGCAAGTGCTTGAACAAGAAGGGGGCATGGGGGGGAATACAGGTACATGGTAGGTCAAATGCAACATGGAAAAACATCAACCTATAGTGAGGGGGCTACATCAAAATGCAGGTATAAGGTAGGTAATCGGTGGTTTCAGGTAGGTCAATGTGACACAGCAAGGTTCAAAGTCAATCAGTGGTTGCTGGTAGGTCAAATGCAAAACACAATAAGGGGCTGAAGAAAGTCAATCCAGGGGTACATATAGGCAAGTACAAAAAACACAGCACAGGGGAGAAGAGGTCAGAACAGAGGGAGCAAGTGGGTAAATATAAAACAGAGGCCAGGCTGCGAATGTAAAACCACTGGGTGCAGGTTGGCATGATGAATAAACAGCATAAGAAGCAACAAGTCAGAGCGGTTAGAGTTCAAATGTAAAGGGGCACATCAGTGTGCACAACAACAGTAGATGGGGGGGCAGTGAGGTCAAGGCATCTGAGAGAGAAGCACAAAGAGTAGAAAGGGCAAACAGAAGAACAGTCATGAATAATAGGTTGAGAAAAGAAGGTGGAACAGGCCGGGACAGGCAAGTGGGCAAGGACAGGTTAGTGAGACGGAGCACTGCATCCCTGCACCAGCGGCACCTAGAGGGGAGAGGTGAAGCGGGTAGGGGGGGGATAGCAGGAGAGAAGACGGGCATAGGAAGAAACAACCAATGGCATGAGGAGACGGCAGGGAGAGAGAAAAGGCACATGAAGAAATCATGACTGAAGAGGTGAAAGTGAGGATACAGGGACAGAGTTCAGATAACGATTTGAGGTGACATGCAGGCAACGTGCTAGTATAGCGAGAAGGAGGGAGGCAAGTGAGAGAATTACAGACAATGGAAGTAGGGGGTGAAGACTGCCTCATCGTACGATGTGGAGGTGAAGCTAGGCAGCAATTCGGGATCATCATATAGTGGGAAGGGGTAAGGAAAGCAATACCAGAGCAGGTAACTGAGACAGCAAGGGTGGCTCTGTGGCGACGTCTGTGCCGGACAGGTCCAGACAAGGTTTTTAAAGCACCCTTAGATGGGCCCTTGGAGGGGGGCCGGCGTCGCCTGCCAGCTCCCGGCCTTCTCTGTATTTCAATTCAGCCACGTCCGAGCACAGCGGAGGCAAGTTGGAAGGAGAGGCATATCTCCTAGCCTCAAGGCTGATATGGCTGCTTCAGCAGCCATGATGGAAGGTCTGCCGCACCATCATCAATTATTATTTCACAGTCTTTGGTTTCACTTTGAGTTTGGCCCTTATTTTCTGTTTCAATCTGTTGCTCAGGTTTTCCCCTTTCACAGTGTTTCCTATTCTGTAATACCTCAGGGTTTTCTCTTTGACCTCTTCAAGTGAAAGCCTTCCAGTAAGTGTTAGGGAGAATTCTCTGTTAAAGCTGATTTCCCAAAGCTAGTGAGTCCCCCAGCAGCTTTGCTGGATTTTTGGGGTTTATTTTTTCCTCCTGCTAAGAGTGAGACTCTTTTTCTCCCACTCTTAGGCATGATTTGAGAATGTCCTTTGACTATGTAATGTGTTTTATGGGCTATGGGGTCTTTTACTCCATAGGGCTTCATGTGTTTTTGGTATGTGTTTTACACAGCACCCTCAGTGCAGTAACACAGGGGTGTCATAGTAACCCCCAAACATAGACTCCATACCCTGGGACTGACTACTGTCTCCCAGGGCATGTGAAGTCACCATTGGCTTTACTAGTCTCAAAACAGAACCAGTACAAACCATCATATTGTGGGAGTACTGGTAGGGGTAATTTGATTGCCCCTGGGTCTGTTTTCCAAGGGGCCACTGTCCAGTCCCCCCCTTGGCGAGTTTCTGGGTGGTGGCAGTGGAAACCACGCCAAATATTCCACCGGAATATTTCTTATGGGATTTTCCCATTGATTTTAAACGCACCACTTTTTGGTGTAATGTTAAAGATACCACCGGGTTATTTATTTAATATTTATTCCCCGGTTAGGTCTTTTTGCCAGGACTCGGTTTTGAAATGGCGTTTGTGTTCGCCTCTGAAACTCTAACCCAAGTCGAGCCCTTTGTTCCACATTTTGGCGGGATTCTGCACAGAAGCCCTCCAAATGGTGCCACTCTAGTCTGGGGTCTACAGGATGTGTGGGAGGGGGATTAGGCACCCTGGACTGAGTTGCCTTGGCAACTCAAGTCGCACTCTTGTGCGACTGGCCCAGTGGTGAGCCGCCCGGCTCACCACTTAGCATTTTTGAGTGACAGCTAGGCTGTTGAATGGGAGTTTTTCTGCATAAAAGCAGGGCTTTGGGGGACTGGAACTTCAGAAGTCGCCACAGGACCTAAAGAATCTGAAGAGGGGAGAAGCTGAGCCATCTACAACGACACCACCAGTGGAGCCCTGCTGTACAAACTCACCACTTCCCCGACGACAGAGGAGATCTTCTTCCAGGAGAGTCTTCTTCCCTTTGAGCTGGTGGGACCAACCAGTTCACCTTTTTGCCTTCCAGGACGTCTCGTGGACGAATCGCCCGTGCCAAGCACCCCGGCGCCCGGATAGCCACGCTTCACCACTGACCGTGAATAAAAGGGTCGTACCTCCAGCTTTCTTCCTCGTCGAGATCATCTCTTCCTCTGGTCGAAGCCATGACTTGCACTGGCTGCCGGGAACAACTGCCCCCACTGGAACGTTCTCACCATTTAAGGTACTGTGTCCCGCCTGGCCGCCCTTGCAACGGACTGTCCAAGGTGTCCTGTAAATCCTCGACTTTCCGACTGGGTTGGCCTCCAAACCTTCTGACTTTATCTTTCTGAACTGACCCAACCTCTTTTGACATTTTCTGCAAAGACTTTGAGTGCATTTCCACTGTGTGATCTTGGGAACATTCAGCCTTGCTCTCTCTAAGAGTGGGCCTGGCCTATGAACTTTGGCTCTACAGTAGACCCTGCCTTTCCTGACTTGCTGGGGGTCCTTAAAAGTGTTGGTACTGTGTTATTTCCGTACTGTGTTATTTCCATACTGTGTTATTTCCATACTCTGCCTTTTCTCTCCCTTTTTAATGAATTATTGGAGTGCCATCTAAGGTTACACGCTCACCTCTGTTTTGCTAATAAGTGGTGTCTTAACCTAGACTTGTCGAATAATTAACTAGGGAGGTGTATATACTGACTGTTTGAACTTGCTTGATATATTAGTGCCAGTGTATTTTCATAAGTGTGTTTTAAATAAATAATTATATACTTTTAATACCAAAGCTCTGGTCAGTGTTTGCTTGTTCTACTGTAATTTTTGCCCTATTGCGTATTCTCTATATACTGCCTAACTCTTCTTGAGAGAAGTCTGACTGCTCAGCCACAGCTACCAGGTAAATCTGGGTGGTGCAGACTGCTGCCAGTTGGGTTTACTGCTTGCTCCTGTGGTCTTAAACTTTTTGCAGTGGTCCCTAAGGGAACTGCATAGGTTTCTGCCTAACAGTAAGGAGTATCATTCCATGTTAATGCTTTATCTTGACTGAGACGAGTATGATCCCCAGTCACCCTCCCTAGTATCCCGCTTTCCTAGATACCGGTCGGTTTCAGGGATAACGTCACTGAGGTTGGACTGGTTAGATCCTTCTCTTCCAATGGTCAGCTTGGCCTTGCGTAATTCCTGTGGTTTCATATACGACCTACCCGGGCTCTCGTTTGCCGGTTCATTACGTGTTGAATCAAAGCAAGCGTTATCAGCGTTGTTCACGGGCCCAATGGTCCACCTCTGCTTGATTGCGGTCATGCCACCACTTAGCTCTTGCTCCGGGTGAGGACGCTTTGTGTCCACCTCGGTTTCTTTCCTCTCTTCTCCGCTCCAGACACTGCGCTCCTAAAGTTTCACTCTGGTTTGTCTCTGGCATAGGGCGCAGCACATTAAGCTTTCCTTCAGCATACGTCTGCGAGTAAGTTTGCAACTCAAGTGTTCCCTCTCCTCCCAGTCGCCGCCTCTTTATGTAGCTGTGGGACTTCCCTGGCACAAGTTGCACTCCTTTCTGTTTGTTCTACACTCTGTATTCCTCCACAAATCTTTTTCGTCGTGTTAGGTTGAATTTCTATCTTGTGTGATATTCTCAGCACCTGGTGAGTCCCCAGTACTTTTTGCTGGACTATTGGATCTTTTCTGACTCAGAGCGAGTGTGAATCTTTTTACTTGCTCACCCAATTTTTGTTTTGTACTCTTGGCACCCCTTATGGCATCTATACATTTCTTATTGTAGCACACAGCACCTACACTTTTCTTGTGAAACCAGCACCCCCACCGTATGTGTAGTGTGCTGAGGTGACACAGTCTCTTTTTCCATTCTCCTGTAACTTTTTGGTAACAGTAAAAAATTCACTGAGTGGCTTGTGACAGTGGATACTTGTTCTACCAATTGTGTGAAACGTACAGTGAGGCTACATTCGTAGTTGCGGTAAGAGACCAATGGTACACCATTGATCCAAAATGGATCCTGTATTATTTTCTTGCCAACTCACAATGGTTTGTTCTTTCTTGGTCCTTTTTCTGCCATGCTTGGTGGCGGAAGTCCTTGTGTTTTCTTTTGTATTCGCCAAGATCCCTTTGTGAAGCCCGCCTGAAGGCGCCAGTGTGTCTGGGAGGACAGGAAGCTGGGAGAACTCCAAAACTCCAAAGGTCCAAAGGTCCTTGTCCTCCAGTGTGCCTGCTTGGATCCAGTTCTAACTGCCTGGCTGTTCTCAAAGGACAGCCCCCACCCCAGGTTTGACTGACAGCATGCATGTTGAATGGCTGGATTCCTGCATAAAAAGGTGGGGTATTGATGCTGAAGCTTGAGACGATCACTGCAAGATTCATTCCGAAGAGAAGGACATCTGCCGCTACCTCCAGCCACCGCCAGAGCCCTCAGAGTGACTGTTGCTTCCTTCTCCAGCCTTTTTTTTCAAGTGACAGGGAAGCTCCAAATTGGACTTCCTCCCTTAGACTGGTGGGGCCAACCAGTCTGAAGATGATGCGCATTTCAAGCCATCCGACGACGAGCTGCAACCTTCACCAGCTGCAAATCACCAATACCCTTGGACTTGTGGCCAGTGTGCAGTGCATCGCCTTCTGAAGATCAAAGCCTCCCGAAACTTTGTCAGACTCCTTCCGGACCATCAGAGGTAAGTTCAACTCCCTGAAATCCCCTCATCTGAAGGCTGGGCTGAGCAATCAAGCCGATTCGACCGGGGGTAAGCCGTTCTTCACTAGTGCTTTGAAAAGGGCACCAAAACTACAGAACTGAGAAGAATCCTTTGCAGAGAGCCTCTCCGCTCAACTGCTGCAATGAGATCCCTCTCCAGTGTCCCTTCTTCAGTCTGCCTGACCAAGAATCTGGTGACCGGGTAGGCTGCTGCTGGATCGTGGAAGCATCATGCTGCATCTCTTTCTTCAGGCATAAGGTACTGTGAGACTATTGGAAGAACTGACCTAGAGGTGCTTTGCTGCTCCTGTGTTTCTGGAGTGCCGATTCTCGTGTTTGGGAGTTTGCCCATACAAGTTCGCCCAGGTTAACGCCTGAACACCTACAGGGAGCCTTTTCTGAAGCCCCTGACAGTTTTCCCCCAACAAAGAAAACTATAATTACTTGCTACAAGTCTTCTGGAACTCTTGCCTCTTTGCAGCTTGTGCATTACCTGTTTTGCCCTTCAATCTGACTCCGAGACATTCATACCTAGGTAGGGATTGACTATTAAAGCCTAAGGCCTCTGTGAATTCAAGTGCAAGTCTTACCTGCCCTGTGTTAGTTTTGAGTCATTCATTCTTCCTTGAACCAGTGATTTCAATTATTATTTGCCAAGTGCTTTACTTACCTTAAAAGGCTTCCAACTATTCTACAAGTGTGAATTATGTTATTTTACCAGTATTATCATTTATGATTGTTGGTTGATGAATACTTTTGCTAACCTGAACAAACTTGTTCAGTTACCTACATTCCAAGGTTTACCATTGAACTGAGTTACAACTGCAAAAGTCCTACTGTATATATGTATAAAAATATATCTTGCTTACCTTAATTGAAAAATGAACTTCCCATTGCCAAGTATGTTTAATAAATAATATTGATATATAAACTGCATGTGTAAGTGTCTTCTTGACTGTGGGTGCTGAAAGGTCTTTGTGCTCTACTAAAAACCTTCTTCCTCCTACACTAAGCCTGGCTACTCGGCCATAGCTATCAAACCTTTTGGGTTGTTCAGGCCTATACAAAGAGTTGAAGCCCTGTAAACTAAAAGGAGAGTCTTCTATAGTCGTACCATAGGTGAGCTTTAGTACAACTCCATAACACCTCGTCTCAGTAAAATATAGTTTTTCCTTCCAAGGAATAATCAGTTTCTTGATGACAATAATATATTTTGGTCTTTTCTTCATACCTTACTTCACTGGATGTTTTTGTAGATATATTATTGGTATGTTTTTTTTAGGGAGTTCCTTGTAAGAACGGGAGTCCTTGTCCCCAAAGGAGGAGTCTCTCACAGTCCGGTCCCGCTTGCCTCTACCCTTAGGGAGGGTGTTGCGGAACGGGCTCTCCTCCGTAGCCGTGCAAGGAAAGGCTCCCCCTTGGGGAGTAGCAACGGATTCCTGTGATTCGTCAAAAATTCCACTCTATTCCAAATCAAAGAAGGGAAGAAAATACCAGGCACCCTCCCCCAAAAGGCCGGTGAAATGTAAACCTCCATTTATTCCAATATTAAGGTTGCATGTGCACTTCACCCCTTCTACTACCTTATCCCTACCACCAATAATGTTGGAATAATGCTTCACTTCTCTTGATAGTTATCAATAGCTAGGCACTGTAGATCTCCAGACACCTCCATATAGGACGACTCCTCGAGCAAGCATTTGTAGAAGCCCTCCAGTTTAAAGAAAAAAGAAAGGTATTCGATCTCTGCTGCATTTGAAACACGTTCTAATACACCAGATGTTGAAGATGTTGACTCTGGGCCAAGCCTTGGAAACAATGCAGAAGAACTATCGCCTGCATTCAGTGGACTTGCATGAGTAAGAAGAGGGGAGGTGATGGGCTAGGATGAGGTGGAGAATTGAGTGTAAGAGTGTGGGATTAGTAGCCTGAAGAGGTTGTGACAAAGTGGCAAGGCATAGGTACAATCATTTATGTTTTTTTGTTTAATTGTGTAAACAACTTTTACAAAAAAAGCAGCAAGTCAAGTTCTCGAGTGCATTTGCTTTGCTGTAAAATTCATTAACTACAAAGTCATATCCTTTCCTCTCTCATCTCCTTAGACGAACAAGTGAATGTTTCTTTATGGATCAGATCCTTTTTGTCACTAATGCGACCAGGCCAATAATTTTGAAGAAACCCACCACTGCGATGACCCAGGTCGTTTTTTCTCCACTTATCAAGCGGGCCCACCATTCCTGTTTATCGAAAACATGTACGTTTTTAAGCAGGTGGCCTAGCCATGTGGATCTTTCCTTTGAGAGGCCTGTGCAGGATAGAAGGAGATGCCTTCTGGTCTCTATTTGATACTCTTGGGTGCAAAAGCGGCATTTGTTTGAGTCTGCTTGTCGCCTGATCGCTAAGATCTCATTTGTGCTGATTAAGTTCAGGCAGATTCTCATGAAGTTTGCTCTTTGAGCTTTGTCTGGGAATTTCACGAGGCATGGTATGATCTGGTTTACTTTTTTTGGATTATTTGGCAGATCCTTTGTCAGGCTGCATTCAGAGTCTCTATCCAATCCATTTCCAAGATCTTTTTTATCAACTTTCCCTGGATTGGATAGCAGTTTCTCTTCTGAACTTCCAATTTTGTCCAGTAAGCTCTTGTTCTTTGATCTCTATTTTGTGAGCATTTGATTTTCATTGTTCAACATTGCTCTGTTGATTATCTCCAGAATTGGTTCTGCAGCCGGTTGAATAATCTTCCTGTATAGCATCAGACCATTTCTTTTGACAGTTGCTTTCAGGGAGGTCAAACTTAGTTCACATTGAATCAACACCATGGGAGTCAACTGTGGCAATGACAGCACTTGCCGCCAAAAACATCCCTCAAGCTTGATACATATGGAGTCTGGAAGTGATGGCATTGCGTCAGCTCCAAATACTATACTTGGGATCACCTTTGATCTAAAGAAGTTCAGGATTGGTGTTAAAGAGAATTTTCCAAACTTTCTGTTCATGATTTTTGTTTGAACTATTAAGGTTCTCATCTTTGCTCGTAGATGTCTTGCATTGGTGTTTCAGCTCTACTGTTGCTCAGTATTACCCCCAGGTATTTGAAACTGGTGATGTTTTCCAGCCTGTTCCCCCTCCGTAAACAGTTTGAGGCTGTTTTTTCTTTTGTCCCCTTTTCCCAAACAACATTACCTTTGTTTTTGTTTTGTTGAGTTCCAGGTAGTTAACTCTCAGGTAGACCTTCAAGTTATCCATCTGTCTTTGTAGCCCGACAGGGGTTTGGTCTAGCAATATTATATCGTCATCGTAGAGGATTCTTGGGATTTTTATATTTCCCAATGATGGCGGGAAGGCTCGAATTGTTTCCTGTGAGTCCCTACAGTCAGCAATGTAAGCGTTGTATAAAGCTGGTGCTAGGGGGCATACTTGCTTCACTCCACGCGCTGTTATGATCTTATCTGATAACAGGCCAGCTTTATTTCATCTTACTCTCCTTGAGGTCTGTGACTACAACTCTTGAATAGGCTGTAAAATTGAACTCTGGCACCTTCGATGAATCAGTCTTTGCCACAAGATTTCTCTATTCACCTTGTCGAAAGCTTGTACCAAGTCCACGAAGATTAGACATAATCGTGTTTTACCTTCCAGTGCCTTTGCCTTCAGAACACTTATTAGGAGAATGTTTGCTTAAGTTCCCAGTCTACGAACGAGGCAAAAGTCCAATCTTGGAAGCCCTCCAGTGCTGAGGAACCAAAGATTTTACCTATGGTATCCAGTAAAGCGATTGGGCAATATTGCCTCGGTTCATTATTGGCTCCTTTTTTAAAGATTGGCACTACGTTGGCATTTTTCCATGTTGAAGGAATTGCACTGCAGTCTATGCAATCCTGGAATCTATCACTTATCAGGGATACCCAGGCTTCCGGGTGCTGTTTCAGGTATAATTACTTAACCCATCTGGGCCCGGTGCTCCAGAGATTTTTTGATCTTGTCTTCTATAGTCTTCTTGTCACTGGCAATGTTCCAACGCACTAACAGAAGGCGAGTCCAGAGGGCATTTGTTTCCCAATCATTAATATAATTCCTTGAAGTGTGTAATCCAAGCTTGTTCAGCCATGTTGTTATCAAGTGTTCATTCCTTTGCACCTGGCTCCATCAGGGTCCAGAAGGCTCGAGGGTTTTTGCCACTCAAAATGCGCAACATTGCTTCCGAGTCTGCTTGGTATAAATTTGTTCTTTGCTGCCGTATCCAGGCTTTGTAGTTTTTTTCCTCCTCTTTTGCTTTAGTTATTAGTAATGGATTTTTTGTTTTTTTTGCCAAACGATTGCTTTGTCTTACCATTCGCTTTTCGGCTACTAACAGTTTGTTGTACACGTGGAGCTTTGGTTTAAAGGTGTCAGAGCTCTGCTGTTTTTTAACTTTGTGTGTTTTAAGGAAAGGCTGGTAGGCAAGAACTTCTATGCCTCTTTTCCCCACTTTTCCTTTGCTTGGCGATAGTCAGATGTCAAGGAGAGAATTTATTTTTCTTTTTGTCTAAGGCCTGTGTTTCCCTTGCAAGGTTCCAGGTTATTAGGCATGCTTTCCCTATTCAGGTGTGTGACTTTCCAGTGGGTTGCTAGAAGGTTAAGGTCGCTGTTTAAGGTTCTCACAACCTCTCACAACCTCAAAGTCTTCAATTTGCTCCAGCAATTTTCTTGAGACACACGTGTGGTCAATCGTGAAACCCACTCCTTTTCCTTCCCATGTGGGAACTGATGGTATTTGGTTGTTTATTTTGTGAAAGTTATGCAGATCATAAGCATCCATTAGCAGATTCCATTTTCTGTCCCCAACATATGAATGCACTCTCGAATGAAGGTGTGCCTCCTTTAACCCCTCGATTACGCACACTGCATTTAAGTCTCCCGTAATAATTGTGTGATCAATTTTATGAGTGGCATTAGCTTCTTCAAGGGTGTCTTCTATGGCGCATAAGTATTTGTCATCATCAGCTCTGGCCAGTTTCCAGCAAGTGTTGATTAAGAGGATTTTTTCAAGTTTAGTTGGTTCTACTTGGGACTCTTGTCTGTTCCAAAAAAGTAAGACTGCTTGGTTAGTTCTGTGGCTTGAAGGGTAGAATCAAGCATTAACCCGCTTCCTGCTCTTATGGCGATTAGAAGACATGAAATGGGCCTACTGACTTCCCCCTTAATTGCTGGTGAGAGTTCCAGGTCGTATCCATCGAGGTGAGGCTTTGTAGTTAACCATGTCTCTTGGTGACAGACAATGTCAAAATCGCTCAGGTTAACATCCGAGATCGTAGTAGTTAAGTGTCGGAAACCTCGGGTATTCCATGAGCACATTGAGTTTTTCCTTGGTGTAGCTCTTCTGACTTCCCCTGGGTCAAGCCCCAAAAGATCCCCGCTTTTCGATGTTGGTGGCGAGAGGAATTTATAGTTTTTCTGGACTATTGAGGTCCAAATGCTCTGCTTTGGGGGCGGTTGTTGCTCGTTTTCCTCTCTATGCCTGTGCTGGTGGTTTCTCTGAGTCTCATGCTCTTTATTTGCCACTTTATCGTCTTTGTTGTTTTTCCCTGAGGCAGAGCCTCGTGGGAATCTCTCTTTAGCTTTTTCGAAGAGTCCACTGTCTCGCCTTTTTGGCGGAGATTCATTAAGGGTCCTTTCATTTGATGAACGGCGTTCACAATTTCGAAGATACCCCTTCCGACTGTGTTTAGGCGTCCTTATGCAAGTTCTTGCACATCTATAGTCCATGTCCTTCAATTTTGTATTACTTGGGCTTTCTTGTTGAACTTTTCTGCCCATGTAGCTTTCTCCCTTGATTCATATCAAACTTTTGTCTCTCAGGTTCGTGTATCTCCTTAATTTCATAACATATCCTTTTGAAGTCCCCTATAGAATTTCTAAAGAGGCTCCTTACATTAGATGCTTCCATTTGGCGATAGGAGCACTCTATTATCTCCCTCTCTTGGTTCAACTATCAGGATGTCCCCCTGAGTGCAGTCTGTTCAGGCTTGCAGTTTGTCTGCAAAGTTGTAGAACCTTCCTTCGGTAGAGTACTACATTATTTGTTCTGTTGGAGATCGATTCAAGTCTAAAGACGCTCTTTTCTTGTGGTCTTTTGTTCTCCTTTCCAATGTTTCTTTTTAAGAGACACCGTTTCTGATCCTTGGTAAACTCCCTTTGTGAGTTCTCCTCGTGTCTTTGCTTATTCCGTCGGGTATTGGAGTACCTCCCTGCTGAATCGCCCACTCTCTCGTGTGACCTAGTGTTTCTCACTTGGCCTTTTATACTGGGCTTTTTCTTCTCTACTTTGGGTTCCGCGGGAGCGCCCCCTCCCCCTGTATTCCTCCTGGTGGCCGGTGCGTCCATCTTCTAGGTACAATAATGCAGCAAAGTGTTCAGGAAGTGGCCGTAGGAGAGAGAAGATCAAACGGGAGGAACAGGAAAGGACACTCCCACCCACCCCCTGCCCTTTGGGCACAAAAGTGGTCCGACACATTAATTCTCCTCACACAGCCATAGCACTCACCACTGTCCAGGCACACACAGTACCTGGGACAAATACAAAAGGACGATGAAGAAGGGATTCCAGGATGGGGCAGTACAGAAGCCTAGAGAGTGTAACTTTTTTATTTCACCCAAAAACTCTTGGTGAACACAGTGACTTATTAAATCCCAGGAGAATCGACCCTGTACAGTGTTGGGGAGAATACTTGAAAACAATCCTTCCATCCGTACAGAAATATTAATGAATTGAATCGCGTTGGCATATGTAGTGTTCCGATTTCTCTCTTTACATCATATGCAAGAAGCCAATGCAGGGCTCAACCCATGCTTACAAATCACCCAGAGAGGACAGAGTTAGCTTGTGGACTACCTTGAGCCAACTGCAGAAACAACCAGGCAGGTCCTGGGGGTCTGATGTATAGCTTTCCGATTTCCGATGTGCAGATGCCTGCCTGTCACACTTCTTGAAATCAAGTCTACAAAATGTTTTCCACCCTTGATTAATGCATCCCAAGAAAGCACAGAGTCCTGCTAGAGACGGGACTACAGTACAGCGGAGGATGAAGGGATGCAAGGACCTTGCAATTGAGTCACTTGCATGATCAGGCTCACACGCTGCTTCCTTCAACTGGCCCTTGCCACAGGCTCCCCCTTTATTACTTCATGGCAGTAAGATAGTACAGGGGGTTAAGCACTTGTGCATGAGATCTGTAGATTGCAGATCCGAACCCAAAGCAATGCCCACTCAGCTGTTCATCCTTCAAGGTTGTTAACCGAGTAAAAGATAGAAGATAGCATAAAACATGTTTTATATGAATTGCTTTGGTGAGACTGCTAAACAAATGACAGAGGATTAATATAATTCTCTCTGCACCTCCATCAGTCTCATAGCAGCTGGGGCTCTGGATATTGCTCAAGAGACCACCAACTCAACTTAGTACTTCAAACCTTGGCAGGCAATGACAGATCACTCAGTCACCTGCAGGTCTTGCAGCTGTTCTGCCCCTCTGATTTGCGCTGGGAGCCCACAATCTTAGAAGTGTGCTGCAGTAGAGGTCATGGGTAGAGGTATTACTGACTGGAGAAAGGTAGTTCAAAACGCCTAGGTACAGATTAATTGTCCATCTATCCATTGTCACCGAGCGATGAAAGAAAAAAAGTCTTCAGTTCGTAGAGAATACACTATGCAAGCCAACTTAACTCTGGAATCTGTCAATTTGACCGTGTTTAATTTTAGGAAGTCAGCTATTGGTCCTAGTGTTTTTAACTGCACACTTCCTTGGAGTGCACTTCCGGTATTCCTTTTCTGAACTTTTAAATCATACAAAAATGCATCTTTAATTGGTTATGCACATCTTTGTTTATTATTTCCTTTCAAACATAAACTTTCTTCTTCAAATAACCATATCCTTTTTGTCTCTCAACACGTGTTTCTCCACGTTTCTTAAGAAATCCCATATATTTTTCATCTGGAAGATAAGAAAGGATAAATGTTTTGCTATTAATGGAAAAAATATCTTTACGAAAAGGATTTAAAAGTTGAGAATATTACCGAATTCGAAAAAATTGAAAACTCTGATGAACCACGTGCATTAAACGTGGAGAAACACGTGTTGAGAGACAAAAAGGATATGGTTATTTGAAGAAGAAAGTTTATGTTTGAAAGGAAATAATAAACAAAGATGTGCATAACCAATTAAAGATGCATTTTTGTATGATTTAAAAGTTCAGAAAAGGAATACCAGAAGCGCACTCCAAGGAAGTGTGCAGTTAAAAAGAATTGTTTGTTTAATATTGCAGCAGCCGCAATATACACTCCAACAGGTGCAGCATCCAGGTAACAAAGAAATTATTCACTACTGCACAGTAAGAAATCGCCAATTAAAGGAAACCAAAGCCGCAAAGGACTGCAAAATTTATACAAAAATAGGTCCTATTGTGTCAAACAGAGTAACGTGGAACCAACATTGAGTGATGCAACAGAAACTAACAGGGTTTTGAAGGACTTCTGAATGGGTAGCTGCTGTGTTGCTTGATTGCGGTCGGCTTCCATACAGATTAGAATGCAGTGGGGGTTCTGTGATGGGGGGGATTTGAAAGGTAGCATTTGAGAGGAGGAGTTGGAAGAGGGATGGAGGCGAGGGCGCTTAAGCATACAATTTCTTGTCACTGAATTTCTTAAACATGGAAGAGATATTCTGCTAACTTTCTTTATTTACAACAGTAGCATACACTACTGTGTATCACTATTCAAGCTATCTAAGACACAGGTGTTTCATAAGCCAATATCTGAACAATTATTTGGTAGGAATTGGAATAAGCTCTGCAGGGGTCATATCCTGGAGTGCAGACAGTGGGTAGAAAAGCTTTTTTGCGTTTTCCCTGTGCTTCTTTGAAACCAGAGATGGGGTCTTCGAAAGCAGAGAAAGGAGACCACCTGACCCCTCTTTCTCTATACAGTAACGAAGCACGAGGGGAAACGTCCATCTACAACCACTATGCATGGTAGTGTTTTGACAAATTGCTCCATAGCAAAGCCCGGAAAACAGTTCCCAGGGGACTTTATAGGACAGCTGCCTACACCAGAAGAAATACCCTACAATGCAAACTGTCGAAGTAATCTCATCTTAAATAGTTTGTAATACCCTGCATGCCCAGAGAGATGGCAGACCCACCAAACAGTGCCTCGCCCAGAGAGGAAAGGGGTATCCACCGGTAGGAGCAATGGCTTCTTTGAGGACCAAGAGCTGCTCCACAAAGGGCCTTCTTCCTGCGAGTGTCTGGCCTTTTTCTCCTGGACTAAGGAGGACAGATCAGGTTGGAACTAAACATTAGGTACTGATGAAAGATGGACATTCACCTTGGTAATTTACTTGTAGCTTAAGCTTATTTCCACAGTGGGTAACTTTCACATGGGGAAAACAGGCCCTTAAACCCATGTCTTTGTGCTTCACATGGGGAACCTAGTTCCTCCTGGTTCTTTCTCTTCAGTAAAAATTTCACGAATGGAATGCAAAAGTACGAAGCAGTTCTTGAACTACCTGGTTGGCATGAATGGACAAGTGATTGTTCCAGCCGCAGGTGACAATTTCGGCAAGCCAACAGTTAAAATGTGCAGTTAGCATAAAACATGTGTTTAGAACTTTGGTGTTTCCCAAAAAGGACTTTTGGCCAGAGAAGAATATATAAGATTTTAGTACAGTAAAGGTTATCAGGAGCTGCAAAACTCTCAACTTGGCAATCATAATAGCACGTGCCTTCTGTCCCAGATCTCAGATTGTGTTGGATGCATTCTGGGACTCAATTTACCCAGCACTCTTCCGTTTCATTGTTGTAGATTCAGGGAATGCCTTGTTCCTTGGAAAGTAGCGGGTCTACAGGAACCAGTCATTCAACCTCTGGAGAGCACATCGGGTGATAGCTGGACCACTCACATTCCTATCATTCAGATATCACCACATGTTGATGCAGAATTCCGGGAACTCGCTACGCGTGTCCAAATAGAGAAACCAGAGGATATAATCTAAATTATGCAAAGATTGCTTAGTAAGTGAAAGTTTATAAGACTACAAAACCAACAAATTACTTACCATGGCAATTTGGATATCTTAGGAAAAGAATCTGAATCCATACAAAGAACAACTTGAAACACTGCATATATGTATAGGGTTAACTTGCCAAAAAGCTAGTTTCAACAATGTCACCAGCAGAGAATTTGCAAACACCAAAACCATCTTCCAAGACACTTAAGCTCGCTCATTAAGATAAAAATTAAACTCCATTCTAACAGAAGGAAAACATCTTTAAACCGACTAAGGGGCCGCTCATGACACAAACCATAGAGAAACACATGGAGAGTTTACTTCTTGACTAGGAGGAAGAAAATCAAGTCCTAATGACAACTGCTGCAGACCAGATGTAAGCGTTTTATTTTATTGCTGTCGTGGAGTAGCAATTTAGACCAGAGCTTTTGCTAAGTGCGGACAACAAAGGGTGGTATGATATATGATATTTTATATATATTACGCACATACACAACTGTTTCAAGGTACAACAAGGCAAGGGAGGGGTAAAAGGGAGGTCAAAACAACGATCTTACTAGGCCCAGTGACATTGAGAACGCGCAAGTGCAGGGGAGAGGGAAGGGGAAAAGGGGAAGCGTAATGCATTGATGTGGGGGAGAGAGGGAGAGTGTAAATTAAGCAACTGCAGCAAGGTACTGTGTAAAGAACATTCCCGATTAAAATTAGACCAAAAAAACAAACACAGGCAGCAAGATTAAAATGTTGCCTGCTTGCGGTGAAGCACATACACAAGGTTCGGCTAGGGTCGGGGGAAGGGGGAGTGGGTCAAGGAATAATTCTTTGAGTGGAAGCTTAGTCAGGCCTTGTTTGAATCTGCTGTAATTAGGATTAGGCCTCAACGGTTTCTGTAACTTTCTCCAAATGTTGTGGGGGTGTGCTGCAAAGGACCTACCACCCTGGCATTGCCTCTTGAATCTTGGTGGAGTCAAGGTGTTCTCTACTAAGAATCTTGTGTTCCTTCTCGATTTAGAAGAGTTGAGGAGCGATGAGGTGTTCAGGCTTGATGAGCTGGTGCATTTGATATGAATGTAGAACTTTGTACACACTTTTACTTATTTTTTAATTTTTATTTTATAGTTTAAAGCAAGGACCTAGCTCCACAGCAGTGGGGCAATGTACAGCGAGTGGGTAGTCAGTGTTTGGGCTGGCATCTTAACAGTAGCGCAGTACTGTGTGTTTCAGTCTGTGTGCCCAATGGGGTTGGTTATTGGTCAGGTGGTGAAAAGGTCATGTTTTGAGAGATTAACAAAATTAGAGAACTGCGGGGGCATTACGAGCATATAACGGGATCGAGTTCCAGAGGGCGGGTGCATGACAAGAGAAGCATCAGTTGAGGATACTCGCTTTGCAGGCGATTTGTGGCTTGAGCCAGTAGGAAGATTTGCTGCATGTGGAGCTTAACTGCCAGGTACGCTGTTGTGCTACTCGTGACTTCTCCATCGATGATGCATGCAGTCTTGAACAATATCCGGGCCTGGAGAGGAAGCCAATGTAGCATAAGATGTGTTTGATTGGTTGAATTTCCACGCACCCATGATAAGACATGCTGCAGCGTGGTGGACTGCTTTTAGGGGAGCCAAGTGAGCGGCTCAGAGCACTGTCAGAAGGGCATTTCCCCCAGCAATGTGCGAGACCACAAGTGCCTGCACTGCAGTCCATAAAGTCTTACTGAGGGATGAAGGGTTTAATTTTGCGAAGGATGGTGATTTGGAGCAAGGCCATTTGTGCATTCTTGGCTATGTGTTTCTGGAAGGACTGTCTGCCGTCAATGGTGAAGTCTAAGGATTTAACTGAATCCAAGAGCTGCGGATCAAATCCTTCTAGGTGCATATCATTGAGCCCATTAATAAATAAGTTGCTGTTTGGCAGGGGGACAGCTGAGGATGAATTTGGTCTTGAACGGGTTATGTTTGAGGTAGGCGGTTGGTATCCAGGACTGGATGATGGCCAGGTGATCACAGAGAGGACTGATGTCCTGTGGACATTTTACTCCCATGAACCACTAAGTATTGTCCGCATATGAGTGGATAGCTATATAAGGATCTTTGAGGTGTGTGTAAAGGTTAAAAAGGATTTGAGTAATATCTGTAACTTTGAAGTAAAGAGTGGCTATGATAGTGATCATAGACCCCCAACATGTTCACTGCGGTTATATGGGAAGGAAGTATTTGTATTTTATTGAATTTATATAGCGTTTAAATCCAAACCACTTTACAAGAGGAACAAACAAGATACAGCAAGCATTACATAACAATTGAATTAAACCAGAAAGCCGTACAAAAACAATTTACATTATGGTATGGGAAGAAGAGTAGGGAGGGGCCGAGATGTGAGAAGAAGTAGGAGGTATGAGCAAAGGTGAGAGCAGAAGAAGTAAGAGAGGAGGCAGAGGGAGTAAGGGAGAAGGAAGGAAGAGATGAGCATTAGAAAAGTGCAGGACGTGGGGTAGGAGGGAGTAGAGTGAAAGGAGAGAGAGGTGGAGAGGGAGTAGGAGGTGTGGGTGGGAGTACTAGTTGAAGTAAGAGGAAACAAAGGGTTTTAAGGAGGTGAATGGAAGAGAAGATTTTAGAGAGGTACGAAAGTAAGTGAAGGAGGAAGTAGAGCAGATGAAGAGAGGAAGGCGGTTCCAGTGGTAAGGGGCAAGCAGTTGGAAAGAGTGGAAGCCGAGAAGGGACACAGGGTGGTGGTGGAGAAGAGAGTAGATAGAGATCGGCAGAGCAGAGAGAACGAGAACTGTAGAAAGTGAGGAGGGAGGAAAGGTGGGGGGGGGCAAGACCATGAAGGGATTTGCAAACTAGACAGAGGAAATTGAATTTGAGCTGGGAGTGAAATGGGAGCCAACCTAGAGAGGTGAGGGAAGAGGAGATGGAGTCATGAGGAGAGAGAAGGCAGATGGAGCGGATGGCAGAGTGGTAGATAGATTTGAGTGGGGAGAGATGAGAGGAGAGGAGTCCAAAGAACAGAGTAGAACAGTAGAAGAGTCTAGAGAAGATGAGGGAGGAGATTAAGAGAGAGGTCGCGTGAAAGGTTAGGAAGGATCAAATTTTACGGATGTTGTACAGGTGAAAGCAGCCGGATCTGGTAGTAAGAGAAATATGGTGAGATAGAGAGAGGTGGGGGTCAATATAAAGATCAAGGTTATGTGCATGGGAGAGAAGGAGAGTTTGGAGGGGGGAAGGCGAATGAAAGGGGCAGGAGAGGGAGAGTGCATGCAGGGAAGAAAAGGACTTCAGTTTTATCGGTATTGAGAGTAAGGAAGTGAGAGGACATCCAAGATTTAATAGCAGAGAGGCAAGAAGAAAGCTTCTGGTGGATGTCAGGAGAGAAGGAGAGGAAGAGCTGGGTATCGTCCGCACAGAAATGATGTGCGACACCGAAGGAGGAAATGATGGGGGCTAAGAAGGAAGTGTAGAGCGAAAAGAGAAAGGGTCCAAGGAAAGAACCTTGGGGGATGCTGTGGTTGAGAGGAAGGGTGGGAGAGGTAGAGCCCCCCCAGGAGACGGCAAAGAAGTGGTTAGAGAGATAAGAGGAGAACCAGTGAAGGACAGAGTCTTTGAGGCCAAATGAGGAGAGAGAATTAAGGAGAAGACTACGGTCAACAGTATCAAAAGCAGCAGAGGGGTCAAGAATAAGAATAAGAGGAATGTTTAGTGTAGCGTGAGGAAAGGAGAGAGTGGAGAACAGTGGAAAGTGCAGTTTTGGTGGAGTGTAAAGGGTTAGAAACCAGATTGGATAGCGGGGAGGAGAGAGTGGCTGGAGATGAAGGAGGAACGTTGAAAATAGACAATGCGTTCGAGAAGTTTAGAGAAAGGGCAGGAATAGAGATGGGACGATAGTTGGACGCAAGGTGGGGGTTAGCAGAAGGTTTTCTTGAGTGTAGGGATGATAGTTGCATGCTTGAAAGGAGTAGGAAATGTGGAAGACATTATACAGGTATTGAAGAAAGAGGTGAGATAGGGTATGAGGAGTGGGTAGATTTTAGGAATGAGCGGGTAGGAATGGGGTCAGAGAGAGAAGCAGTAGGATGAGTTTTGGATAGTAGTAGTGTAACTTCAGATTGAGTGACTGGAAGAAATGAGGACATGGTGGAGGGCAGAGGAGTAGAATAAGAAGGAGCGGAGAGGATAGTTTGGCGGAGATTGAGGACTTTGTTAGAGAAGAAGGAGGCAAGATCAGAAGAAGTAAGAGGAGAGGCGATAGAAGGATCAGGGGTAGCGTGAGAGACAAGACAGGATAAGATTTGAAATATGCGGAGAGGGTGAAAAGATTGAGATTGGAGAAGGTCAGAGAAATAGGTGCTTTTAGTGGAGTTGATGCACGAGTCAGAGAGTATGATAGAAGTATGCAGTTTGGTTGGAGGGGTTGGGGTGTTTGAGCCATAGTCATTCAAGGCACTTGAGAAGGCGGCTCATGGAGGAGAGGTGAATAGAAAGCCATGGTTGTGCAGGTTGGCGAGAAGTGCGGAACGGGAAGAGAGGGTAAAGAAGATCAAGAGTAGAAGTGAGGGAGGAGGAGAGGGTGGAAGAGGCTTCGGAAGCTGAGAGTGAAGAGAATTGGGAGAGGGGGGGGAGAGTAGAATGCAAGGAATAAAGAAGGGTTTAAGTTACGTGGATCATGCCGGAAGAAGAGGGTTGGGGATAAAGGTGGGGGGGTAGCTGAGGATGGGGGAGGGGAGAGTGAGAATGAGAGCAGAGCGTGGTCAGATAGATAGTTGGGTAGAGTAGATATAGGAGAAGCAGTGGAGGAGTTAAAGATGAAGTCGATAGTGGAGCCAGATTGATGAGTGGGAGGAGATGGGAGGGGGGAGAGAAGGTAAGAGTAAAGGATGGATACGAGAGGTGTGAGAGATGGAGAGATGGAGATGGAGTAGGGCTCGGGGTAATGAGGCTAAGGAGATGGTCAAGAGCCTTATAGAAGAAGCCGACAGTGCCAGGGGGGCGATAAATGATAAGGAAAGAAATAGAATGAGGAGAATTAAAGATTTACTAGAAAGCAAAAAAAAAGGGCTGTTCAACTTGAGAGAGGGCACGTGCATTACTCAATTAAATGGTCCAATGTAGTGGCAAATAACACATCCGGCATATATTCAGCCATAATTCCCAATATTCAGAATATCTGTACACGAGAAGATCTCGTCCCAACGGATTCTAAATGAATGTACTTGTCCGACAACTTCCATCTCTTGCTAACACAACCAATAGCTGAGAATAGGAGGAATAAGAAGAACAAGTTACTTTCTTACCTGGTAACGTTCTTTCGATGGGATGGTCCGACGACGTATTCCATATCTATGACAGGTAATCACCACAGCTGTGCTGCTTCGGAAACTTTTCCGGCGTCTGCGTCCTGCGTCGATGACGTCGATGCGCCGACGTCGAGGACCTCCTCCGACGTCATCCGATGTGATAAGTAGGACGCACGACGCCTGTAGCCTCAGTTGTAGTTTTTTCCCCCAGAACGTGTGACATAAGTCAACTGCCAGTCAGACACAAAGCCTTGCGGAACGTAAGCTGCAATCGCAAAAGAAATTCTGCAGCGGGGAAGGCAGGGCGGGAGCGATATGGAATACGTCGTCGGACCATCCCATCGAAAGAACGTTACCAGGTAAGAAAGTAACTTGTTCTTCGAGGGGATTGGGTCCTCCGACGTATTCCATATCTATGACAGACTCCCAAAGCAGTACCAGAGCAAGGAGGAGGGAAAGAATTTATAAACAAAATTTATAATAGCCAATCAAATAGCAGAGCAAAGGACCGCCTTGCTAAAGGCCAGATCCTGCCCACTGATGGAATCGAGGGAATAATCGAGGGAATAATGCCGTACAAATGTATGTACTGAAGCCCAGGTGGCTGCATCACAGATGTTGCGAATAGGAACACCCCTCTGCAGGGCAGTAGGCGCAGCCATACCCCTGGTAGAATGGGCCCGCAAGCCAGCCGGTGGGTCCTTACCCGCCAAGCGGTAACACTCCGAGATGGCCAAAATAATCCAGCGGGACAAAGTCTGTTTCGTCACAGCTTGCCCCAAACGCTTACCAGCGTAACCAATAAAGAGTTGATCGTCCACTCTGACCCGGGACATGCGTGAAACATAAAAGCTTAAAGCTCTCCTAGGATCAAGCCTATGGAGCCTCTCCTCTTCCTTACCAGGATGCGGAGGAGGATAGAATGCCGGAAGAACAACCTTCTGGGCCAAATGAAATTCCGTCACTACCTTCGGAAGAAAAGAAGGACGAACACGAAGGACAACCCTGTCCTTGTGGAAAACAGTGAAGGGTGGCTTAACTGAAAGTGCCTGTAACTCACTCACTCTGCGAGCGGAAGTAACCGCAACTAAAAACACAGTTTTCAGAGTTAACAGCCTCAAAGGGCAAGAATGTAAAGGCTCAAACGGAGCACCCATAAGAAACCTAAGAACAAGGTTTAAATCCCAACCAGGCACCAGGAAAGGTGACGGAGGGAACACATTAGTGAGCCCTTTCAGAAACTGTGAAATTAAAGGGATCTTAAAGTAAGAACACTCATCAGACGAGCGCTTAAAGATGGACAGCGCCGCCAGGTAACCTTTAATGGTACCCACTTGCAAGCCCCCGTGGGCCAAAGAAAGCAAAAAGGACAGAACCATGGGGATGTCACATGCAAAAGGATCCACATTCCGAACTCTGCACCAGTCGCAGAACTTACGCCAACGGCAACGGTACAGAGACTTAGTTGCTGGCCTTCGGGCCGAAAGCAACACCTCCATCACGTCTTCAGGGAGGTCCCAATCCCTATACCTCAACCTTTCAGAAGCCAAGCGTGAAGGTTGAGGGATCTGACCTCTGGATGGAGAACCAGACCCCCCTCCCGTGAGAGCAGATCGTCTCGGTAGGGAAGACGACGTGGAGGGCAGATGGACAAGTCGAGAAGGTCCGGGTACCACGTCCACCGAGCCCACGCCGGAGCAATGAGGATCATCCGGGAACCGAACTTCCGTAACCTCCGCAGCACTTGTGGGATGACGGGGACTGGAGGAAACGCTTACAGCAGCGGGAACGACCAATCCACCACGAACGCGTCTCCTAAGGCTCCTTTTGGAGGAAATTCCCGCGAGCAGAACCTCTCGCACTTCCGGTTGACACTGGAGGCGAAGAGATCCACTTGAGGGGTCCCCCAAAGGGCGAAGATCTCCAGGAGAATCTCCTGAGCCAACTCCCACTCGTGAGAGATCGCGCTCTGCCCGCTCAGAGCGTCCGCCGTCACGTTTTCGACTCCGGCCAGATGAACTGCCGAGACCGAAACTTCCTGCTGGATGGCCCAGAACTCGAGCTGCATCGCCTCCCTGCACAGAGGAAGTGACCCTGCCCCCCCTTTTTTGTTGAGGTAGTGCATGGCCACCGTGTTGTCCGTCAGGATCAGGACATTCCTCCCTCGCACAGTCGGCAGAAAAGCCTTCAGGGCTAGCCTGACGGCCCTCAGCTCCAACAGATTGATATGGAGTCTGGACTCCGACGGAGACCAACGATCGCTGACTGTCAGCCCGCTGGCATGAGCTCCCCATCCCGTGAGGGATGCATCCGTCACGATCGTCACCTCCGGCCAGGGAAGACAAAACGGAGCCCCCTTCATCAAGTTGCCTTCGACGGCCCACCACAGAAGGTCCTGGGCGACCGAGGGCGGCACCTGAATAGGGTCCGACATCCTGCCGGAGGACTGCGACCATTGCATCTTGAGTGCCCACTGCAAAGATCTCATGCGCAGGCGAGCCTCTGGCACCAGAAGAATGCAGGATGCCATGAGGCCGAGCAACCTCAAGAACTCGAACGCTGGGAGTGTCTGGGCATGCTGAAACTTGTGCACCATCTGCTGATTGTGAAGAGCCCTCACCTGGGGAGGAAAACACTGCCCCAGGGAAGTGTCGAGCACTGCTCCGATGTACTGGAGCCTCTGCGTTGGCGTCAAATGGGACTTCTTTAAATTGAGGGAGAAGCCCAGCCTGTGAAGGGAGTGGCAGGTGACGGACAGATGATCCAGGACTTGCTCGGGAGAGCTCCCCCTGATCAACCAATCGTCCAGGTAGGGGTAGACGTGAATCCCCCCTTGCCTGAGATGCGCTGCCACCACCACCATGAGCTTGGTGAAGACCCTCGGGGCGGAGGTCAATCCGAACGGCAAGACCCGAAACTGAAAGTGCGAGTCGCCAACCGCGAACCTCAGGTACTTCTTGTGCTTGGGATGGATCGGCACATGGAAGTAAGCATCCTTGAGGTCGAGTGACACCAACCAGTCCTGAAGCTGAAGGGCCTGGAGGACTTGAGAGAGAGTAACCATCTTGAACTTGTCCTTCCTGAGGAGTTTGTTCAAACCGCGCAAGTCCATGATGGGTCTCAATCCCCCGTCTTTCTTGGAAATCAAAAAATAAGGGGAATACCATCCTTTGTTCCTCTCCGCTACAGGCACCAGTTCTATAGCGCCTTTCACCAGCAGGGCTTGAATTTCCTGCGCAAGGAGCGGATCCGGACACTTCAAAGAGAGGTTCCCCGGTGGATTGTCGCGAGGCCTGTGCCGAAAGGGAAGACAGTAGCCGTGGGCTATGATCTCCAGAACCCACACATCTGAAGTAATGGCTTGCCACTCTACAAGATGCTGCGCCAGCCTTCCCCCAACCGGCGAACCATGGGACATGGCCTCATGACTGAGTAGGAGCGGCTGCGGCGTTACCTGAGGGCAAAGAGGCAACTGCCCGAGCGGCCTTGGCACCACGGGTACCCTGTCGTCCACCTCTGGTACCCCTGCGCTGGCCTCTTTGACTGCCAGCCCCTCTCGCTTTACTGAAGGACGAGTAATAGCGAAAGGAACCACCCCTCCACTGCTGTCCCCTAGGACGAAAAGGCAGAGGTTGGCGAACTGCAGCGCCCAACGACTTCGCTGCAGCTTTTGAGGTCTGCAACCTCTCAAGGCTCTCGTCAGCCTTGCTGCCAAAAAGGTGTTCACCGTCAAAGGGCATGTTGAGGAGCCGGGATTGCACATCAGGAGCAAACCCCGACTTCCGCAACCACGCAAACCTGCGTATCACGGTGCTTGCCGCCATGGACCTACTAACGCAATCAGCCAAGTCCAGACCCGACTGAACGGACTCACACATGGCATCCTTACCATCCTGGACCATAGCAAGGAAACCATCCCGTTCAACCCCTTCGGGAATATGTTCAGCCGCCAACGCAACACAGTTCCACAGAGTGTGTGCGAAACGTGACAAGGCACAAATGGAGTTGGCCGCCTGAAGCGCCATACCACCAGAAGAAAACACTTTCTTCACCCAGCCATCAAAACGCTTGTCGTCCCTATCAGGAGGGATGGTAGGGTACGACGCCTGCTTTGCCGGGGCCGTGGCCGCCTGCACCACCAAACTTTCAGGAGTGGGGTGCCTGGTCAAGTAGCAGGGGTCGCTACTGGCTGGACGGTATTTACGCGACAAGGACTTGCCCACCGCCGGGAGACTCTCCGGAGCAGTCCAAGCCGCCGCCACCCTTCTCTGTAAAGCCATATGGAACGGCAGTACCGGGTCAGTTGGGGGACCAACATCAAGGATGTCCGTCAGGTCATCCTGCACAAACTCCCCTGGGGGAGCAGACCATCCCAGACACTCAGAAACCCTAGCCATAAGGCGCCGGTAAGAGGAATCGGCATGGGAGCCAGGCTCAGGCCGACAAAATTCCACCTCCGGAGAGGTGTCCAGTCCACTGGCATCATGCAGAGACTGCCTCAAATCGTCAAACTGACTATGGCCCGAGACAATGTCATCTGGCACCTGACGAGGAACCAGGCCATCAGAATCCTCATCCGCCTCTGAAATATATTCCAGGTGGCGAAAAGAAGGCACCCGAGAGTGCCTGCTCTTAGCCAGAGCCTTCCTAGGGGGTACACCCGAGACACGGGGCACGTCCGACACAAAAGGCGTCGAGCGAATCGGCGCCGCCGTCGAGAAAACCGGCAACGGCGCCGAGAGGATCGGCGTCGACGTCAGATGCAGCGCCTCCAGTATCGGTGGCGTCGACACAGCCCTCGAAGCCGGAGCCCCGAGTGCGTCCCTCGACGACCTGAACGTCGACGGCTTCGACGACTTCCTCGGAGCCGGAGCCTCGAGAAAGCCTGTCGACGCCCTCGACGCCACAGGCGTCGATGTCTTCCTCGAAGACATCACAGGTGCACACGGTCTCGATCGCGTCGAGGACCGGGACCTGGAACGTGTACGGCGAGAACGAGTCTCCTTGTCCGAACGGGACCTCTCCCGTGACTCGCGCCGACCACTCTTGCGAGCGGTGGCTCTCGACCTCACACGGCCGACCCCACTCGGGGGCGCGGACGGTTGAGTACCCTGCGACTCAAGAATCGCCAACATCTTCTTCCCGAAGGAAGCCCATTCCTCCGGCGACGCACGGCTAGAGGGGTAACCGACGGGCCGGGCAGAGTCCTCCGAAGAGGACCTGGAAGGCGACCGGTGTCGGCGCTTCCGAGAATGCCTCGAAGAGGCGGAGGAGTGGCGAGACCGACTCCTAGAAGAAGACCGACGAGACTTCCGACGATGACACGGAGAGTCACCCCTCGAATCATCCGTCGAAACCCCCGCCGACTTCGACTTCCGGGGCTTGGACACCCGCCCTACCGACAATTTCTTCTTACGCTCGCGCAAGGCCTTGGACGTGAGCGACAGGCAGTCGATACAGTCATCCGTGTCGTGGGCCTCCCCGAGGCACCAGAGGCAGGCGTCGTGCGAGTCAGTCACCGACATCTTGGACCCGCACTCCCCGCACTTCTTAAAGCCCGGACGCGGGGTAGACGACGCAGTGGAAGACATCGTCGAAGAAATACACAAACGAACAGGTTCGAAGAACCAGAAAGAACAGAACTCCAAAGAGTCGAGGCTTAGAACCGAGAAACACGAAGCAACACGTTCGCGGAAAAAACGGAACTGAGGCTACAGGCGTCGTGCGTCCTACTTATCACATCGGATGACGTCGGACGTCGGAGGAGGTCCTCGACGTCGGCGCATCGACGTCATCGACGCAGGACGCAGACGCCGGAAAAGTTTCCGAAGCAGCACAGCTGTGGTGATTACCTGTCATAGATATGGAATACGTCGGAGGACCCAATCCCCTCGAATGCTCGTTACGATGAGGAATGTAGGGTAGCCTAAAATTAAATCCGATAATGCCTAGTGGGTGACAAGCTCATCGATCAGCGCTCAGTGGCATGCGGTAAAATATAGAAATGTGGTTAATGGGAAGAAAAAGGCCTACCTAGCACAAATGTGAGATACTCTACTGGAGGCATCTCAACAAAGGGCCTCGACCTAGTTTTGGAAATTAGTAATTGGCGTTACACCCATTAGAGAATACAAAATCTTGTGTCACAGCAGCCCAGAAACTTTGAGTCACTTCCAGGAGTTGTATAGAGATCCCGAGGCATCCCTAAATGTGAACCCAATGATCAACGAGCCCCGCCCCAATGGGTTGATGGAGGGGAACGAGACCTTTACTCTAAACAAAGAAGAAGTAGAGCTAGCCATATGTTAAATGTGTTGCCGGAAAGCTCCCGGTCCTGACAAGATACATATCGACCTATAAAAGGATGAGATATGGATTTAAAACCCTTTGTTCAATGCAGTAATTGATTTAAAGCATCCCCAATTCATGGCAGAATGCTGAATTAGCTCCCATCTTCACTAAAGGGCGATGGAAGATGTCCTGCGAACTACCGCCCCATCTCAATTCTTGATGGGGCAAGACTTTTTTTTGCAAAAACTATCTTAGTACACCTACAAAATCAGGTTAATGCAGAATGTATCTCGAATCACCTTCAGGCTGGGTTTCAAACCATGAAAAGTACGGATAAGCCGGTCAAGTGGCACAGCGAGTAGAGCGCTCGCTTTGACGTGCAGAGCCCGTAACGCAGGTTCGAATCCCGGCGGGGCCAAACTCAGCCTTTCATCCTTCCGAGGTCGATAAATGAGCACCACACACCGTGGGTAATAATAAGCAGCGCTCAGATACCTGAGGGTTCGTAGCGCTATATAAGTGCCAATTATTATTATTATTATTATTATGACCGGAGTTTTTGCCTCCGTCTCATTTTATCCAAGTATCCGACTCTTAGGAAATCTAATATTTAAGCAGTTTTTGTGGACCTCCAAACAGCCTTTGATGGAGTTCCTAGAAGGCTGTTGTGGGAGGTACTCGGGAAGAAAAATATCCCTGGTTATCTACCAGAAATTGTAAAAATTCTATATGCAGATAACAGGGCGGTTGTGCGGTGGGGAACAGGGGGTGAAACTACTCGTCCTATATGTAGAGAAGGGCATGCGCCTGGGTTGTGTCTTGGTTCTGCTGCTTTTCTGCATCTATATTGACGAGGTGACTGAGGAGATGGTAATCTTCTCGCAAGACCCTTAACCCCCTAAAATGGGAGCAGAAAGAATACCATGTCTCTTTCGCCGATGACCCCGCTTTATTGTCCACTAAACCAATGGGACTAAAACACACTTTGGATATCTTCACTATTAAACATGATAAATAAGGGAAAGACCAAGGTGATTGTCCTCCGACCCAAAACAGCTAGACATAGAAACTAGAACATCTCAATCAAGGGCCAGAAAATGGAGCAGGTCCTGTATTATGATCATCTAGGAACCCGTGTCTTTGAAAACAGCATTTGGACTTCCCAAACTACCAAAGCGCATTAAGGATTAGAGAAAAACCCGGCAGAATAAGTATGTTCACTGCATCCCATGGCAGAGAGGCCACCACACCAGCTTTAGATATTTACAAAACTCAAGCCCTGGGCTTGGTGCTGTATGGCGCAGATATATGCGGATATGTCAATACACAAGCACTAGGCACGATGGAAAGTAAATTACTTGGCCAATTCTTTGAAGGGTGTGACTTCTTTGAAGGATCAGGAATTATACACATTCTTATCAATATGTTGTCAATTTTAAGTATGCATGGGTCTATGGAATTAATGGATTCTTAGCAGTGTTGCTGGGCAATGGAATCCTTGTTCACCTAAAGCTTTCTTAGTATAAACAAATTTGACAATGTCATTCACAATGTCATGAGTAAGCATTAGATTAAAGAATAGGTGGCGAGTAGGGCCTTTTCGATCATGGATATCGAAATCTTTAGGGAAAGCTGTGCTCATAACCATTGTCGGGATCTTATGGACTTTGTTAGCAAAGGCCAGACTCAAATTATCTGCTCGATATTGTGATGGGCTAAGGGTAATGCTGTCTAGGGTGGAGGATTGTTTAACTATCAGAGCATTTTTAACAGTCCAAAGTGTTGTTTAGAGCAGAGGAAATGCGGTTCTAAAAGTATCTTTTCCACAACTGCAGTATCACACAGAGAGAAGTATTATCTTTGACTCTTTTCAGTCAACATTTTGTCAGTGAGTTGTCAAAGAAACACCCTTTGTATCAGTTTGCTTCAAGATCTTTAGAGGCTGCAGACAGATCTTCACTCATGTGTCTGCTAAATTTCTGTGCTGCTTTTTACACAGTAGGCTGCTGATCAGAGGAGCCTCCACGGGCTTGTTTAACAACATGGGCTGCACAGATCCCATCATGTTTAATATCGTACCTTTCAATCCACAAACTAACTTCTTAACTTTGGTATTCCTCATGTGTCCTATTTCCTCTTTTTAAACTCCAAGACCTTTCAATAGGGAGCTAATACCCAGTCGTGCATTCATCACCCCGGGGGCCTCAACCAAAATAGATCATCCTGAATCGTCATTGAAATCCTAGTTGGCATCTACTTGCCTCCAGTGTCAACAATTCAAAACAACCAATCCATACCGTGGGTAGGTCATAGATCCTGCTTCTGCCTGGTGCTCCCCTGTCCCTCTCACCATTCCAGCCAGGGTAGCGTGTACTTCTTTCCAGTAAGGAACATGGATTTTCCGATAAAACTGCAACCTCAACTTTGTATTCTCCAGATTAAAGCAAAAACAAAAGCAAATTGCTTTCAATTCACCTACTTTGGTCTAAAAACAAAACTCTAATTGTGCAACTCAGTAAAGCACTGACATTATCATTTTAGCAAAAACTGATGACCCACTGAGGTGTGTAAATAACTAGTGCAAAGGGACAGTTTGATCCACAATAAGCCCTATATAAACAAGCTTTAAATAGGTATTCCCTAACTCGCGCTATACTCCAGTTATATGCAATAGTGCAACACAAATTAATGCCTGGTAAGGTTTTTCTGTGAACAGTGTTAGAATTTGTCAATGTTATTGTACTGATAAAAATATAATATTCAGTCAAAAGTAATTAGCATTTTGTCAGTAGATACTTGCTTCCATACTGACTCAAAATAGAATAATGAAGTGAAAAGAAAGTGAATAAGTATTCCAAATCAACAAATGTGTCCCAAAAAAATAAACAAAGAAGGACCAAAATGACAGAAAACCTGTATTAATTAAATGTACCTTCTGCCGTCTCATATTTGAGAAGAAAAGCAAGTGAATAAGTATTCAAAAGCAGCACATTCGTTTCCCAAAACAAGAACAAAGGACCAAAATGACGGAATGCCTGTATTTATAAATGTGCCTTTTGTCGGCACGTGTTTCGACCCAGGAAAGGGTCCTCTCCTGAGGCCATGCACTATTCAAATGTTCTCTAAGTGATACAAATCATACAGCCATCAAGTATAAACTGCATTTTGATATCATGTTATGAAATTGAAACATACGATTTCTGTCTGCAGACATGCAATTTAATTGGACATGCGTTGAAAGAGGCAATTGCCTTGTCTTGTCCCAAAACTACACTCTAATAGGAAATAAAAGGAAGAGAGAGGAAGAGGAGCGCAAATTAATCTGTCGGCCATCAAAATTCATATATTCCACGTCATTTAGCCAATCTACTGTTTTAGCATGATATAGTATTAGCATCTTGCAGTTTAAATCCTGATAATTAAAAAGAACAATGGATCATGAATAATACTGAAAGGACGTTAAAGTAATAGGATTGAAGGATGCAAAGAATAAACTCCCCTAGGGGGCCATTTACCCCCAAAACAATGTATTTAGTGGGTTCTCGTATTGTTGAAATATCAGTGCGTCACTTGGAGTTAGTCATGCCATTACTCTTTATGTACTGTAGAAAATCAGCTTTTCGAGGCAATGCCAATATGAGCTGCAACAAATGTGCAAGTCAATTACAGTCAAACACGTTATTCATGCTACCATGCTGTTGAGACTTAACGGTTCCATGCAGCCACTTACCCTTGGTTCCGATAACAAGGTTTTGACGGGGCGTATTAATCTCTCGAAAATGACTTCTATCACGAATCTCAAAGGTAGCATTTTGATGTATAATCAGATGATGCATCCAAATATTTGACAACTACAGTAGGCAAGAGAACGAGACCTATTTCGTCCCTGTATTACTGAAACGAGCGATCTAATTCAGAACACTCACCTTAAAATGTTGAGAACAAGAAAGTCTTTGCATAGATGCACGATAATGCCACTGCTCCACCAAAAGATTGGATGTCTAATAAGGCACTCCTGATATACGATTCGAAAAGTCACGTGATTCTTAGTGAAAACAAATTAGTGTTTTGCAACAGTAATGACGGAATAAAATCCCGACCTGACGTTTGTTTAAACATTTCATTTAGATCGCAGAAGGCAGCGTGAACTATAGAGAACGTATGTATTTAAGGCTTTGCTATTTGATTAAATGTGTGCATCAATCACGTGATGTGCCCACGTGACTGTTTGTTGTGACTCAGAACATGAATAGCTGATGTAATATTGGTGCTGCCTGCTGTCTCTCATTGAAGTGTTGATTTGATAACACTGAAAGCAGCGTAAATTATGTAAAGAACGTTGTTGGCACCGATAACTAGTTAACTAACGAAAGTGCAGAATAGTATTCGGCAGTTATATACAAACCCTGTTAAAAAAATATTTTACGTCAAACACCTCGTCATAATGCACAGCTATGTAAATGAAAATATTTTAGACTCGAACTGTCTGAGGCCTCATGTGTGAGAATATTGAGCACCAGTTTACTGTGCAATGTATGACTAATATGTCAATTAAAATGGAGAGCAGTCCCGAAGGGGGTGCACCCTGCACCCTCCAATTGTATAGACACAAAAATAAATTATTTGCAGCATCCTTTAGCAGTTAAGCACAAATGAATTGTTGCATCAAGTCTAAGGTACCCCAACACCTGATTCAATACTAGATATGCTTACAATGCAAAGGGTTATATATTGTAAGTAAGTTGAGGCCAATTAGACTGATGGTGAACATGATATGAGGAAATACATTACAAAAATACATTAAGTTCATGTTCTTTGTTAAAGCAAAGTTTAAGGCATCGTAGTTTACATATGGTTCGTGCTTCCTGCTGACTCAAGTGTAATTGCCGTTCACCTCCTCTTGGATGTTGTTTCACAAGTTGTAATCCAACGAATCGAATATCTTGCTTGTTGTCCAGTTGGTGGTATCTTTGCCAGTGTGCAGCCAAAGGGAATCTAATGTCTTGATTATTGAAATTTGATAGGTGGTCCCGAATTCTGACTCGAAGTTCTCTGATTGTGGATCCGATAAATACCTTTTTGCAGACACATATTATGGAGTAGACAACAAATTTGGTTTTACAGATGATAAAGTCTAATTTCTTTTTTTTTTGACAACTTTATTTAAAGATTTATCAAAAGAAATACATCTCATTCCAAAACAACAATTATGATAACAAGAAAATGACAAATAAAATGAAAAAAGCATTATACAAGTTGATACAAATAGTACAGAATAAATAAGAAAAACCTATCAATTATCTCTACTAATCGCAACAAACCTAATTTGAAATGATAACTAGCAAAAAATCAGAGGAAAACAAGAGAAAAAAATAAATAAAAACACAAACACACAACCACACAACACAAGACAAACACAATAAAAAGAACAAAATAGTAAATTAACCACTCTGAAACAAAAACCATCGCCCATCAGCACTTAATTCACACAGAGTTCATTAAAAGCCTCCCACTGTTCCTTATAAAATTCTTCTTTATGTAAAGCATAATACTTAATCCTCTCAAATCTTGACAGCAACTGCACCTGCAATAACCATTCATCAATACTTGGTTTCTTTCTTGTCTTCCAGAGGCGTAAAATTTGACGAGTCGCCACCAAAAACACCTTATTAGCCCAACACAGAGTCGCATAGCTAAAGTGACGAGTGCCCACTGGTGATTTCAAAAGAACTGATGATGGTGTCCTTGGAAAAGAGATGTTCCTGACCAAATCAACTCTATCCAAAACCTCACTCCAAAAACCTTTAACCCTCGAACAATTCCATAACATGTGAAGCAAAGTGCCTTCCTCCGTAGAACAACTCAACACATACTATCCTCCCTTAAGCCAAATCTGTGCATTTTAACTGGAGTCCAAAACAGACGCCCCAAAATCCTCTGTTGAATATATCGTAAATTTAGATCAATTTTCATCCTAACTGGAACCTTCCATAGAACCTCCCAATCCTGCATAGAAATATCTCCACCCAGTTCAGCACACCACATAAGTCGAAGAGCATTCCATGAAGATCTAAATTTCTGTTCTACCGGGAACAACCTCAAATAACTAGACACTGCACGAGGCGCAACTACAATAAAACTACACCTTTCTGGTCTTTGTAACAAAGGATCAGTAAGCATTAATACTCTCTCAGAAATCAAATCCCTCAACAGTCTATATCTCCCCATTTCCCTATTATGTAGCATAAACTTCTGCTTTAGACACTCAAAAGATATCATACCGTCATCATCCCATATGTCTCTAATAAGTAATATACCCTTGTTCATCCAACTCCTCCAGTATAGCATCTTATTATTGATCTGCAACCCGAATACTGCCAAATGGAGGCCTCCGCATAGAAATGAAGTCCCTGCCCTCCACTTACAATCAATGATGTGACTGCATCTTTGGAAGCATGGACAGACTGCAATGTACTGACCGATTTAGGTAACTTTCCAAGAGAGGACAGTGATTCAATTTGTAAGGGTCTCATCTTAAACTCTTCTATCTGAGCCCAAACTGGAATGTCTGATTCATTCAACGAGAAATACGATATACATTTTCTAATCAAAAAACCTTTGTAGTAATTTTCAATGTTAGGATAACCAAAACCCCTCTCATGTACACTCCTAACCATTAAATACCTGGGTATCCTTGGTTTCCTTGAAACTCCCCATAGAAACTCCTGAAAGACCCGATCCACACGGCCCAAACCTTTTTTCGTAAACCTTAAAGGTAGCGATTGAATAATGTACAGAACCTTAGGTAGGAGCACCATTTTAATAGCATTAACCTTTGCCCAGATGGATAAAGAGAGTCTACTCCACCTACGGAGCATAGTCCTCATGCTTTCCAGAACTTTATCTATATTGAACTCCGCCATACCTTTCACATCTCTAGACAAAAAGACACCTAAATATTTCACCCTACAGTTTTCCCATTTACAATTCCAATCTAATAATCGTCTACACACCTGAGCGTCTCGAGCTGGAAACACAACCGTCTTCTCCCAATTAACTTTATAACCTGAGAGCCCACCAAACTCAGAAATCATATTCTTCAAGATGTTTCCCCCCCTCTACAGGATTACTAAGAACAATAACTATATCATCAGCATACGCCAAAACCTTAACTTCAACTTCACCAACTATAAAACCGGATAGGCAATCCGACTGCCGAATATATGACAAAAATGGCTCAAGAGCCAAATTAAAAAGGTAAGGTGATAGTGGACATCCTTGACGTGTGCCTTTAAATAATCTAAAAGAAGATGAAAGTATCCCATTCACCCAGACCTTTGCACTAATACCCGACTGTAATGCCCCAACAGCACTTATAAATAGGGGACCAAAACCCATCTTAACCAAATTAAAATTTAAAAAAGCCCAAGCCACATTATCAAATGCCTTCTCAGCGTCAAGAAATATGAACATCAAATCATCAATTCCTGAGGATGACAAATTCAAAATATCCAAGAGAGTCCTAATATTATCATATCCATGGCGTTGCTTGATAAAACCCACTTGAGACCTACCAATTAACAAACCCATATATTTATCCAACCTGGAAGTCAAAATTTTCGTAAATAATTTTGCATCCACATTCAAAAGTGAAATGGGGCGATAATTACAACAATTTGATGCATCTTTCCCCTCCTTGGGGATTACTGTAATCACTGCCTCCCTCATTGAAGGACATAAAACACCCTCCATAAGAAACCGATTATGGAGTTCACATAATTCTGGAGCTAGCTGCTCAGCAAAAGATTGGTAAAACTCAGTCGGCAGTCCATCTGGGCCAGGTGACTTACCAGACTTCATTTTAATAATGGCCTCTATCACCTCTTCCACTAAAATAGGAGCATCCAGAAAATCTCTGGCCTCATCAGACAGACAAGGAACTTTAATCTTATCAAAGAACTCCACCAGATCACTTTCTAACAGCACATGTTCTTCAGAGTATAACAATTCATAATAATTGCGAAAACACTCACCAATATCCTTCCTTTTCACAATAATCCTACCAGACTCATCTTTTATTTTCTGGACAAAAGACCTCTCACAAAAACACTTCAACCTATTCGCAAGCAATTTACCCCCAGAATCCCCTCTCTCCCAGAAGCGTTGTTTAGAATAAAAAGTCCCACGGTCTGCTTGAATCTCAGACTCCAGACGCAACTGCTCATACAACCTTTCCATCTTTAAACGATCCGTCACTGATCCAGTACGAGCATAAGTCTAATTTCTAACTGCAGTCCTCCATGACATGTGAAGGTTTTAGTAGGAGATAACACAAATTTGCAAAAATTGCAGGTAAAACAATGAAAAAAAAACCTCATTGGGCTGCTAAGCCAGTGGAAGTGTTTTTTGGTGTCAGGTCTCAAAAAGGAGGGACTCTGTTACGTAAAAGTGGCAATTTCGTATAGATGATCTTTGGTTGTTCTGAAATGTGATGTGAGATATCACTATCCAATTTGAGAATATGCCAGTAAATTTGTCCACTATCACTGCAGTAAGTCGTGATAAAATATACCTAGTCCGGATATGTATTCTTGCAGGCTGACTCTTTTTGCAAGATGGCTCCTCGATCTAAGTCTTTAGCAGTTCGTACCGGGTACCCTCTTTCTTGAAACCTGTTTACAATTAATTCACATTCTCATTGAAAAGTAACATCTTTGCTGCAATTACGACGAGCGTGAAAAAGTTCACCCTTTGGAATATTATTATTGACACTTTTTTTGTGACAACTTCTCACATGCAGAATCGCATTAACTGCTGTCTGTTTTCTGTGTGTGCTCGTCTGGACTGTGTTATGTTCAATCGATATATTCAAATCCAAAAAAAATCTTTATGTGAAGCGTGAATTTGGCCTGTGAACTCAATACTGAAATTGTTAGTATTTAAATACTGAAGAAAGTGTTAACATTTATCAATAGTGCCATTCCAGATTAGCTACATATCATCTATATACCGTTTTCACAGGTGTATTTCTTGGGGAAAGTCATGTTCTGAGAAAATGTATTTGTGTTCAAAGTATGCAATGAATAAATTGGCGAGAGATGCAGCATATTTCGCTCCCATGGCGATACCACTGTATGAGAATAGTATTCCTGATTGAAAATAAACTGGTTATGATTCAATGTGAAATCACAAGGCACATTTATAATACAGGCTTTCCGTCATTTTGGTCCTTCTTTGTTCATGTTTTGGGAAACAAATGTGTTGATTTGGAATGCTCATTCACTTTCTTTTCTTCTCAATTGTGAGACTTCATTATTATATCTTGAGTCAGTATGGAACTAAGTGTCTACCGACAAAATGCTAATTACATTTGACTGAATATTATATTTGTTTAAGTACAATAACATTGACAAATAAATTCTATCACTGTTCACCAACAAACCCTTACCAGGCATTAATGAGTGTTGCTCAATTACATATCAGTGGAGTATAGTGCGGGTTAGGGAATACCTTTAAAGGTTTTAAGTGGGTTGGGGCACCCACCTTCCTCTCTGCACCGCTGCCAAACTGCCTTTACCAAACTTCCCTTTTCCAATCTCTCATTTTGCTGATGTGTTAGCACCTCGGCGCACAACCAACTAGGAACCCCACTTCACCTGCACTATGCAAATGAGCCCTCTTTCTTGTATTATCTGTATCCACACATCATCCCACAAGACTTTGCAAATCTTGTGTCTACACAAAGGGATCAAAAAGGGACACATTTGCCTAAGTACTTAAGATTTTGCTACAGGTGGGCAAACTTTATCAGATTATCTTTTGTGAAAAATTGAAAAGCCACCCTATCAAATGCAGTTTCTAGATTCATAGAAGGTTTTGCCCTTTTTCACCAACAAAACAGGCATGCACAAAACTTTAAAATTAAACAATTTCCAATAGTGATAAAATTAGTGAAAATAAACCCCTTCCCTAATTTCAAAATCTTCCTGTGACTTGCACATTTTTGTAAAAACAAATTGCAATATGTTGCCACTGCATACTATTACAATCACCCTCACAATGCTCCTAGATAAACTGCAGGCTCTTGCTGGCCTGCGGCTTTTGATGGTTTGTAGTAGAGCTTGGCACACAAATCCTTTCAAGAAGGAGTGATGTCTGTGTTGCGGTGGCCTCCAGCTCTCCCTGGCTATCTACAACTTGGTTTACCCTTTGAATTCCAGTAAGGTGTGTAGAAATTTGCTAGCAATACAGTTAATTCAAAGTTTATAATAGATACAAAATGTTCCACAATCACAAAATTGTTTAGTGGTACAGGGGAGGACCACAAGTCGAGAATACTACCAAGTTAAATTGGTCTAATAAAGACTGCATGTCCAATGTGCACTCAGAAGGGGGCAAGGGCACAGTGTTGTAAGCCATGTGTTGTAAGCTGAGCCAGTGACCTAGTTACTATAGACTGCTTAACATTTATAATGTTTCATCTTGCATGGGTGGAAGAAGTGGAAAGATGTTCTAAGCCTACTGTAGATGAGGCTCCGAGTTAATATGCTAATACTACCACTAAAATATGACAAATGCTTATAGGATTTATTTTAGAAACGTACTGTCAGTAATGTAATTCCAACATTACAACATGTGCTCCAGATAGGCTGCTCAAATAGTCACAAAGGTTCTTTTTTTAGTTTTAGGACCACCTAATTTAGGAATAAATCTTGATTTCACCACTAGGAGGATCCTTAACATACGACTGAGGAGCAAGCATTTACTCCTTGATGTGCTCACACTGGCCACAAGTGGGATGCAACACAGAAATGTGACACAAAGGTATCCTTTCAAGCTATTTACAGCAATGGCTACGGGTCTGACTGCCTACCTGGGGCACATGAGAGATTGGGGATGTTTTTGTGTGCATACTATTTATTGTTCTTAGTTTATTATTTCATGTTTCTATGAAATACAGACTCTCAGACGAAGTTCTGTTTTGTGTGTTTCGGTTTAGAAAAACCTTTCACAAAATCAGAATTCAAGTGATATAAAAGATAAATACACATATGCACAACACATACATACAAAGTAAAATGAGACAAAAAGTACATCAAGATCAGAAATTGAAGTCTTTACCCTAATGCTGGCCATGCAAAGTTCTTCTACATGTAAAGGTTTGCTTCCATCAACCACTAGACATGCTACTATTTCTCTATTCTTGAAACAAGGGAAACCTTCATTGAACATGAGCAGCTACAAACCAATAACCTTGATTAACACTGATAATAAGATACTTGCAAAAGCCTTTGCATCGAGATTGGAGCACCTAATGCCAACTGTTATCAATCAGAATCAGGCAGGCTTTGTCAAAGGGAGGCATGCTTCGGAGAACATGCAGAGGCTATTGCTAACCTTACATGAAAGCAAGAAACTGACAAAGGAAGTGGTGGTTTTATCACTGGATGCAGAGAAGGGGTTAGACCGAATTGAATGGAAATATCTCATGGCTGCATTAGAAGGTTTTGGACTGCGAGAAAACATGATTCATTGGATTCAGCTTCTATATTCTAGACTGACGGCTAATGTGGATATAAATGGTCGGTCGTCACCAGGTTTGAAACTGAAAACGGGATCAAGACAAGGATCCCCACTTTCCCCTTTACTATTCGTCTTTGCAATGGAACCTCTTGCAGCAAAGATAAGAAGATCCACTAATTCAAGGAATACAATTAGGAGAAGCCAGTCAAAAAATATGGCTTTACGCTGATGATATGCTCCTGGTACTACAAAACAGATACATCAGTCCCGGCAATAATTAAACCAATTAATATCTTTCACAAGAACTCAGGCTATAAAATAAACGGGTCAAAATCGGAAGCTATGCCTGCTTCAAAAGCATGTACGAATCAACAGCCGAGTGCCTACAATTTCAAATGGTGGCAGGAAAAAATGCACTACCTGGGGATCTGGCTAATGAAGGAAGTAGATCAAATGATGGATGTGAACCCGTCATACGTTACTGAAAACCTTTAAAAAGACTTACGAAGATGGAACGAATTAAGACTAAGTCTTTTGGTGAGAGTGCATGCAGTAAGGATGATGTCAACTCCACGCATTAATTATATACTAAGCATGATCCCTCAGGTGGTTAAAAAGAAATCTACAAAAAGGTTAGAAAGCATGACACAAACATTGCTGTGGCATGGAAAGCAACCTTGCTTAAAACTCTGGAAGCTTCAATTGTCATCGAAAAATGGTGACCTAGCAGTACCAGATTTAGAGAATTATCATCTGGCATTTGGTGCACATCTGGTACCTTCCGATGTCTGGACGCAAGCTGAGACTAGTAATTACACTCCCTTGGCTCCCAGGGCTGTACTGACATCGGAGGATGCAGATCCTATGCACCAACGAAATTTCTACGGCAATGTTGGAAAGTGCTAATGAAAAAAACCAAGAAAGATGTCTCAAGTTCTAGTAGCTTGTCACTGTGGCTAAATCCGAACATTGAAGTAGGAGGGGAAAACAATATTATGGCCTAATTGGCTCTTGAGTGGAATTTCGATCATTGGGAAATCTCTTTGAGGATGAAAAATTGATCCGTTTTTAAAAATTAGTCTGGGAAAAGGACCTTAAAGACTGCACACTATGGGAATACAGGAAACTGAAGAGAGAGTGAGGGATACGATTCCTGAGAAAGGCAAAGACTGGCCTGAATGGTTGCGCAAGTATAAATTGGATGGTCACATTGCCTCAAAGGTATACAAACATTTGGCACAATACAAGGTAACTAATAAAGAGCTACTAGACAAATGGTCAGAAGTGATAGGGTCTGAGTTGAGTGAAAGCAGGTGGATCAATCTATGTAAAAATGTGGCATTAACCAGACCCTCCAGATTATAGCGATTTTGCGATCTCGCAAAATGCCACAAAAACGGGCGTTTTGCGCAAAATGCCACAAAAACGGCCGTTTTGTGCAAAAACAGCATCTTTAATTCTGCCACTTGCATCCTTTCTCCCATTCTATCGCATTCTTCCCTCATCCTTTTTCCCAATCTGCAGCTCAATGCCTCTTTCTGGCCAACCACTTCCTCTCTGCTTTCTGGCTCAATGACCACACGCTCACTCTACTTTCTGTACCTCTGCTCGCTCTCAGATTTCTGGCCCACCGCATCACTGCTTCCTCTGCTCTCTTGTGCAGCGCTTCCTCCTCTGACCCACTGCTCTCCCTCTGCTTTCCTGCTTATCACTTCCATCTCACCCATCAATCTCCCTCTCTCTCTCTCATAGTATAATCATTTTTTTAATTTGTTTTAAATGTAGATTTTGACCCAGTTCCTCAAATAATGGGGCATTTAAAAAAAATAACAGAAGATATGCTATTTTTAGACAACCCATTTTTGGAAATTAGCAGGTCACCTTATTCTCAAAGGTGACCGGAGCATTTCCACAGGCTTGAGCTGTAGCGCAAATTGTGCGCTGGCCAGCTGCCTTGAATGGTGTTCTGGGTTGTTTGACCGAAGTGTAATTATTTGCAGAGGAATTGACCGTAGTCAATTTCGCTGCGAATTGATTTGCACTTCAGCCAAACAACCCAAAATGTACCTTTCACCACCACCCCACCCTCTCCCCTAGTAAACTGCTTGGTCGCTGCCGCTTCCCCTGCAACTCTGCGGTGACAGCTCCGTCCCTCTAATGCAGGTCGGATCCGACTCCGCAGGGTCCTTTTTTCATTATTTTCTTTTTTTTCTGTGCCCGCCTCCAATTTTGAGGAAAAAGGGGAAAACACTTCTGCAACCACCCTAGACCAAAAATACTGAACATGGGGAGCGGGTGACGCCCCCGCAACACATGTTCAGTATTTATAAAAATCGATCGAATAATGCTGGACGAAATAGGTAAAATTGTAACATTCGATAGATTTCTGTCATCAAAATGGGCAGTACTTTGAATAGAATTGCTCTCCTGACAGTGTTCTGCAAGCTCCGAGCGCCTTTCACAGGGACAGGCCCTCCAGGTGCCTGCCGCTGTAAAATGCGACCCAAAAAATGCATTCTTATCCTGTTTGAGGAACAGAAATGCAAGCGACACAGCAGCGGTTCATACCTTAAAAGAAATGCATGACAGGGTCAGGAAAGACCCTGTCATGCAGTGGCAGCCCCACATCCCGTGCGCATAGGGTTGCCTACAATTTCTGCACATTTAAAAGTGCATTTTGCTTGGGGGGTGCGCGTTTAAATTGACAGAAACGCCACTTTATTTGATCAAGGAGGTGAAAAAGGCCATCTGAATGGGCGCGCATATAAAATGTGCCCATTCATGTGTCCCTTGTGGATTGGGCTGCACTTTTTTGGGGCGCAAGTGATGTGTTGACACATTTCATTTCTTGTGTAAAAAAAAAAGTTGAGAACCTGGCAAAAGGGTGTTATTTGTTTAAAACAGTAATTCTTGCAGATAACTTTAAACAAAAAAGTTTTAAAAAAATACTTTTTTTTAAAAGATACTGTTTTTGCACAAAACAGCTGTTTTTGCTGCATTTTGTGCAAAATGGCAGTTTTCACTGCATTTTGCGGGATCGCAAAATCACTATAAGCTGGAGGGTCTGATTAAACCAGAAATGTAGCCAAATCAAACACTGTTCTGCCAAGCCACAGACATCTGAGACTCTTCCTATTACATTAATACAAAAGATACATAATAATGATACCCTGGCTCTCTTGTAGCCTTGCACTCTGCCTATTTCCTGCAATGTGGCAATCTTACACCCTTCAGTTAATACAAAATGTCCCGCAAAAATGCTGCAATAAATAAAGGTTTGTGCCGCAAAATTTGCCATTTCATGCCGCAAAATTTGCCATTTCATGCCGCAAAATCCTGGAAGGTCTGACTGATGAGCTTCAGCAAAGGGTCAAAAACTTGGAGGACAGAGCTGAGGAGGCAGAAGGGAGGGCTGGCCGGAACAATATACGTCTCCTCGGGCTGCCAGAGGGTTCTGAAGGCTCCGACCCCACTAACTACATAGAGAACCTCTTGCTACAGGAGGTGGAAGCTGGAAAACTCTCCCAAGGCTTCAACATCGAGAGGGCCCGCAGATCCCTGGCTAAGAAACCACCACCGGGGGCCCCACCCAGGCCAGTGATAGCGAAAGTTCTCAACTACAGTGATCGAGAAGTTATTCTGGCCTTTTCCCGAGCAGGTGGCCAAATCCAACAGAACTCTGCTAAAATTGCCATTTATTACACTTTTCAGGTCCAAATGAACAGAGCGCAGTTCATACGCACGAAGGCCAGATTGAAAGCCGCCGGGCTGCGTTATATGCTCCTGCATCCTTCTAGGCTTAAAGTGCTGCATAACAATAAGGCGCACCTGTTCGACACTCCGGCTCAGGCCAGGGACTGGATGGACGGTTTACAGATCCCTGATATTGAGGAAAAGAAGCAGAGACCGAGATAACGCTCCTCCTGTCATCTTGGTGGGAACTATACATTTTTGAGCCTCTACACAGCTGAATGGATCCTCCATGCGGAGACCAAGTTCACTCCATCCCCTGGAAAGTTTCTTCCTTTTGGGTATATATACCCGCCCGTAGGGCACCTGGAGACCAATGCACGGTCCGACGGAGCAGAAACGGGACAGTCATAACGAGGGTGACCTTGCTGGGCCAGTTCTATGTTTGGGGATTTCACAGTTAAGGGGGGAGGGTGGAAATAGAGGAGTTTCTGCACAAGTTGGGGACATACACTGGGAAATACCGAGACCACGGGAACCATTCACACGCAATGCAGCACCATCAAGACCTCGAGCTCCACCTGTTACACACAAACCACACAACGCCTATGGCTGACACAATAAGGGTCGTTACTTGGAACTTCAGAGGCCTGAACAGCTTCGTTAAACAACGGCGTGTCCAAACCTACCTGAAGAAATGCAAGGTCGGAATCGCCATGCTGCAAGAGACTCACTTAACTGCCAAGAAACTGGAAGCCCTGGCCAAAACTTGGCGGGGTACCCTAATAGGTTCAGCTTACTCTTACGCCAGAGGGGTTCTGATTTGGATTGCCCACACTGTTCCTTTCAGACTTACTAGCACTAAAACAGACAAGGGTAGGATGGTGGTGGTGTGCGGCTCCATCGAGGGCAAAGAGGTATGCCTGGTCAGCACTTACGCACCCAACCATGACGCGACTGCCTTCTTCCATTCCCTTTATACGCGACTCAGCCTGTATATGGACAGAATTATGATATGGGGGGGTGGGTGTGACCACAACTGTACCCTTGGCCCCCTACTGGGCAGATCAGATAATAAACACGATCGCCCCTCCCCTCCGGCCAAAATACTTTCCAAACTAATCCAACAGTTGCAACTCAGTGATCTTTGGAGGGTCCAGCACCCGGAGCAACGCGAGTATTCCTTCTACTCCCCACCTCACGCCGTACACACCAGGCTGGACTATATTTTTCTCAGTCTAACACAACAGTCCATATTTGTTGATGCGCGCTACCTGCCTAGGGTGCTGTCTGATCACTCTCCCCTATTGGTAACCTGGGAGGTGTTCCCGCCTTAATCCCCTCTACCCACATGGAGGCTGTGGGCTGAGGCCCTACTTGATACTGCATTCCAGGAACACACAAAAGATAGTACTGAGGAATACTGGCAAAATAACTTGCATAGCGTTAAATACTTGAGCACAACTTGGGAAGCAAACAAGGTGGTCATGAGGGGCAAGATGATCGCAGCAGTTGGGGGTGCCCAGAGATCCATTACATCCTTGCTAGAGCGCGCAGAGAGGGACCCGAGTATGCTCGAAGGCAGGGCTGACCCATCCCATGACCAATTACAAAAAATGGCCGAACTTAGACAAACCTGCCTAACTCATTGGGAATCCCTCAGTAAACTGAGCTACGCCAAGCACACGGAGAGAATCCATGCTCTGGGAGACAAGCCAGGGAAACGCTTAGCTTGGCTCTATAAAAGGGAGACCCCCCCCCCCAGGCCACCCATTTGCCACATACTCACACCCGACGGCAACGCCGTGCATACCCAACAAGAAATCAATTCGGTTTTTACCGACTTCTACCGTAGCCTGTACTCTGAAGCCCCTCCCCCCTCGGACACCAGGATCGAGGACGCCCTTGACATCATTGACCTACCTAAATTAGACTCGCAAATGGCTGAGATCCTTGACGAGCCCGTCACCCCCGACGAGGTCAGGGTGGTAATTAGATCGCTACCAGCTGGGAAAACCCCGGATTTGGATGTTCTCCCGGGGGAATTTTACAAGACCTATGAGGAAACACTCGCCCCAATATTGGCCCAGGTCTTTAATGAGGCCTTCGAGCGTGGTACCCTCCCGGACTCCATGAGTGAGGCAGTGATTATACCCTTACTTAAACCAGGGAGGGACGGGGCAGTTTGTGGTTCATACAGGCCCCTCTCTATGCTAAGCGTAGACTGCAAGATCCTTACTGCCCTGCTTGCGAATAGACTGCGCAGAGTAATCCCACTGTTGATCCATCAAGACCAAACTGGATACGTCCCGGGGCGTTCCATCACTGAGAACCTGCGCAGGTTACATCATGTCATTTACAGTACTGAGGGAAGGCCGCAGAAACTTGCAGTGGCGTCATTAGATGCCACCAAAGCTTTTGATTCCGTGAGGTGGGACTGGTTATATGCCACCATGGCCAAAATGGGGATAGGCCCTGTATTTCTAAAGTGGACCCAGCTAGTTTATGCTAACCCCACTGCGGGAGTACGCACCAACAAAACCTATTCCGCTAAATGGTCTCTACACAGGGGCACCCGCCAGGGGTGCCCTCTGTCCCCCATGTTATACATTCTTGCTGCGGAACCAGTGGCGGCCTACCTGAGACAGGAGTACGGGGAGGGAGGAATTAAGATAGATGGAGTGACCCACCTCATCTCTATGTACGCTGATGACACCCTTTTGTACCTTCAAGACCCTGAGCACCTCCTACCCTACATCTTGGAAACCCTGCACTGCTTCCACAATCTCACCGGGATCCAGATTAATAGGAGCAAATCTTGCCTTTATCCCCTTGCAGCGCTTTACAGTGATGAATACACATCCCTCCCCCCTCTAGATCTCGAATGGCAGGCAACATCTTTCAAATACTTGGGGATAACCATACACCGTAACCCCGGCACAGAACATATCCTTAATACCGTAAGGGCCAAAGACTCTCTCACGAAATCCATGGAATTCTGGGGTCGGCTCCCGCTTTCAATGGCCGGGAGGGCTGGTCTCCTTAAAATGGTCGCCCTTCCCCGCCTACTACATACTTTCACTAACGTCCCCTTCAACATCCCCCCCTTATTCTTCAAAGATCTCAACAAACTCTGTAGGGGCTTCCTATGGCAGGAAGGTAGGCACAGGGTGGCGTTGGAGACTCTCCAAAGACCATACGAAAGGGACGGACTGAAGATCCCGAATTTTGAGCTTTATTTCCTTGCTAGCCAGCTGAGACATGTCACGCAATGGATGGCCGATGAGAGCACGACGGACACTCGCCTCCTCCAACCGTCCCTTCCCCGGTTGTTACTAAGAGACATACTGTGGGCTGGGAAGGGTGCTATGAGACACTGCCCTTATCTCGCTAAGCTCGGGATCCGGCTTTGGAAAAGGGCCTGCAAGCTGGTTGGGTCGGAGGACCCGTTCTCCCCACAGATCCCCATTGCTGCACTTATGGCTAATCACTCTTGGGGGCAACTTGAAACACGCACACAATGGGAGCCCCTCGGTGTGGCCACACTTGGGGACCCAATTCAAGAACAGTAAATCTTAACTTTCTCGGAACTCCGTGAGTCCACGGGCCTTCCAGTAGGACAGTTCCTGTTGCACAGGGTGGTCGTACAGGCCTTGAACAAGAGATGGCCGGTCGGTGCCGACCTGACTGAGGAAAATGAATGCATTGAAACGATACTGAACTTCGCTGAGGGAGGCCATGAAACCTCACGAATCTACGAGGCCCTGTTGTGGGGTACGACCAGGGGAGACCTTAAATGCAGGAGTAAGTGGGAAACTAAACTGGGCCTTGTTTTTGAAGACAAAGATTGGGGTGATATAACCCACTACCATAAGAAAGTTTCCAGAAACACCCGCTTGCAGCTTATCCAGCTGTACATCACCAATAGAGCGTACCTCACACCTGAAGCCATATCAAGATTCACAGTTGCTGGAACCCAATTATGCCCCAAATGCAGTGAGCCCAGGGCAGGAATGACTCACATGTTCTGGGGCTGCCCAGTGATTAGGGAGTTCTGGTCACAAGTGAAGGACAGAGTGGCCGGAGCAGACATCGAAGTTGAGGTGGACGAGCCTACGGCCTGTATCCTGGGCAGATATAGGCGAAACAGGAAGAACAAACCCCTAACCAAGCTCACAGATTTTATATACATAACGGCCAAAAGACGTATTGCCAGGGGTGGAAAAGCCCCAGAGGTCCACATATGTCCCTATGGTGGGGAGACCTTACGAAGTGGATTACAGCTGAAACTGCGGCGTGGGAAACGGCTATCCATCTGCAAAGACTAGATTCCAGCGAGGAACTACACCGTTGGGTGGCCCTGATGGTGCCCTTGCTCCACCCTGAGGTGGATGATATTGAGCTGAGTGGAGTGGGTTGCCCGGACCCGGGCACAGACTAGAGAGGAACAGTGAACTAACCGTGGTCTCGGGGGTGGGGGCGAGGAGGGTGGGGTAGCGTTGTGGTTATTACCTTCATATGCTTGACCAATCTCTAATGATATCGGTTTTTTGTTACCTCATGTTATTAAACCAATAAACAAATTTCAAAAATAAATAAAAGAAAGTCCAGCAGATAGCAATACACTATTCAAGACATAAAACAAAGGCTATACCAAGTTCCGTACATGTCACAACCTATTCTTTACAAAGACAGAAGATTAAACTGATAGTAAAGGGAAATTGGGAAGGTTTACTATTGCATACAACTGAATAATTCTTGAACCCTCAATTTGTGCATATAGGAAAAGTAATTCACTAAGAAATCATTTGTTACAAGTAGAGATGATTCAGACAAAGAAATTTTTTTTTTTTTTTCCAAAATTGGTTTAGTTGACAAATCAACTTTTTCAATATTTCACATCAAGGTTACACATTTTTCTTCTTTTCCTTTTACACATTCATATAGATTAGGTCGTAAATACCATTCAAGAACGCTAGCCCATTTATAGTCACATAGGTCACTAAAGCAGCAGAAATGGCTGATATTTCCTGAGATGTGATGCGATAGCATGGTTACACAGCAGTTACATGGTATGGTGGTTGCATTAGTTTTCTGCTAAATTCAGAGCATTCAAATATTGCACCGTTGCTATAATTAGTGACACATTTGTTGTGTTGAATATTTCGTACCACAATCGTACTTTGGTGAGAATTACTTTATGTTTGAAGAACTTGTAGAAGTGACTTATCCTTAGATCAAGCAAGAAAGGGCATTCGACGATTAGATGAAAGGAGGATTCTTCTTTCATGTGGTTTTTGCAAAATCTGCAGGTGGTGCTTAACATTGGGATTTTAGAATATTGGGCTAGTTTGATTTTTGTTGGAACTAGATCAAGTCTGAAACGCAGAAATGTATCAGCATATGCTCTGTCAGGGAAGGATGATATGTATTTTGGGATGTCATTCAAAGCTTTGACAGTGAAAGGGCCTGCTTTGAAGGCTGAGTATTCAAGACATTTTTCCCTAGTGGTGATCCAGTCGTGTCTAAGGAGTTTGATTTTTGCTTTAGAAGGGAACAGTGCAAGATAGTCGAAGGAGATATCTGCTCTGGCAAGAATCTTTTTACATTCCTCTACCCATGGAGAGATCGAGTTGTGGCTTTAGGAGTTCATCCAGTCTCTTACAGCCGAGAAAACATTTTTGGCATTATCTGGAGAAAGAAGGACTTTTCGGTAAAATGCTAGCATTGCCCAAGAGACTGCTACTGATAGAGAGGACAGACCAAGTTCATGACGAATTATAGCTATTGGGAAGCTCTGAGGGACCGGCAGTAGAGCTTTCCAATATAGGCCTTCAATGTAGTCCCAGTTTATTTGTTTGTTCATGATCTTGGTATGGCTTCCATATGTTATAATGGGGACTGCTTTCTGTAGATAAAACATTCGAGCGGGTATTAAAGAAAAACGACCGTATTTTCTTTGTAAGGGTTTAGCTTGGATCGCTAAGAGTTTCATTCTTTTGCAAATTTCCTCTTTACATGGGGTGTCGGCAGGGCATGCATTAATATTGACTCCTAGATATTTGTACTGGGATATTGTATCAAGTGGACAGTTGGATATATGCCACTTGAATTTCATTTTGTTTTTTTGAGTGACGGTTGGTTGGTTAAAATTTTTGTTTTCTTGCTGTTAATGTCAAGTTTGTTTATTTCTGCATATTTTGCTAACGTACCTAATTTTCTCTGTAGTCCTATAGGGGTTTTGTCAAAAAGGACCATGTCATCTGCATAAAGTATGCACGGAAATATTAAGGCACCTATCTGTGGCGAGAATGACCGAACGGTCAGCATTTCTTTAAAAGAATCACTAATATAAAAATTGAAAAGGATTGAAGCAAACGGGCAACCCTGTTTTAGTCCTGTGTTCGTTCTTATTGTATCTGACAGGAGCCCATCTGTGGTGTGTTTTACTCTTACGCTCGTGTTCGAGTAGAACAATAAAATTAAGTTAGAAATGTGTGCAGGGCAATTGGCAATACTTAATTTCTCCCATAGCAGGGAGCGAGAGACATAGTCGAATGCTTGTTTAAAATCAACCAGAGCAAGGTAGATCGGTTGTTTTAGGCGGATGGCTTCTGCTTTTAATATGGCAATGATGATTAGATTTAAGATGTACCTATTCCTGGTACAAAGCCAGATTGATAGGGATCCATTAGATCCTGTTCGCAGAGCCATTCTGTGAAGTCGCGCAGAACAAGTCTTGATAGAATTTTCCCTGGCACATCTAAGAGTGCAATAGGGCACTAGTTAGAGGGTGAAGATCTGGAGCCGGATTTAAAAATGGGAATTATGATTGCCGTTTGCCATGATGGTGGAAATTTGTTTTGTTTTATAATGTTTTTAAAAATCAGAAATAAAACCTCCGCCCATGCTTCTAGGTTTTCTTTTAAAATAGCGTTTGTTATCATGTCCGGTCCTGGAGCATGTGAATTATATTGTTTTTTAATTATAATGATTATGTCGATGCGATCAAAAGTCAGGGATTTGGTGACAGAACTACTTTGCATTCTAGAAGGATTGGCTTCTTGTGGATTGAGTAAGAGTTTTTCGTAGTGTTCTACCCAGGTCCTTTGGTCGATGCAGTTTAATAGGATTGATTTTTCTGCTGTTTTGTCCGATTTGTTTATTAAGTCCCATATTTCACCAACTTTTTTTAGATATAATCACTTTTAACATAGCTTCTGCATTACTTTGCTTTACGGACGCTGTTATTTGCTTGATTTGATTTCTGTATTTGTTTGTTATTTTAGGTTTTAATGATATATTATTTAGAACTGCAACTGATCTTAAATCAGATCTTAGTTTTGCTTTGAGGGCTGTTATGTCAGCGTTCCATCAGTGTTTATGCTTGAATGATGGCTTGGTGTAAATATTATTTGATTCATGAATTATTTGAATTAGGTCATTATAGTGGGAATAATCAGACAGCTCTTGTTTTTGATGTAAGAGTTGTTTTAGGGAGTTTATACGCGAGGAAGTCCACTTGAGTCTTGTCCTTGTATTATTAATTGCAAGCAAGGCTTTGTAATATTCACTATTTGGTTTGGGATGAGGTCTCCAAGAGGTGACCACCAAGTTATGATCACTCGCTGAAGTTTCAAGAATTTGAAAATCGATTGTTTTCGTTGAGTTATTAGAAATGAAGACGTAATCAAGAGTTGATTGATGATTGCGCCTCTTTTCCAAGTTGATTGCGGTGGTACATCCATAGGGAATGTGCCATTTAGTAGCGAAAAATTTCTGATTTTCATTAAGGCTAACCATTTGCTCGATCTAGTGTTGGTTAGTTTTTCAGACAGCTGTAATAGATTCATTTTAAAATCGCCAGCAATTATTGTGTTGGTTATGTCGGATTCAAGAAGGATTTGGTCAAGGATAAGCTCTATTTTTTCAGCAAATTGTGACGCGTCAGCAGAGGCTGGATTCCAATATATGCTGATGATCATGGTTTTAGGATAAAAGGGATGGTTTTTGTTCTCTGTCGTAATTAAGGCTGGTTGTATGCCAGGGACCGGATTTTTCCATGCAGAGATGGCGAGTGGAGAATCAGTTCTTACTGCTATGAGGAGGCCTGCTGCAGGTCTTCCTTTTGTTGGTTTAGAGGCGTTGATAGGTACAAGTTGGTGATCTGGCCAAAGGGGAGTGGTGGACATCCATGTTTCTTGTAGCAGTATAACATCATATTTGTTGAGTAGTAAAGATTTAGAGTTCAGTAAGTGGGAAAACCCACGAGTATTCCACGAGATAAGGGTGTATTGGTGAAGAGGGGCCCTTGCTTGCTAGTGGTTGTTGTTCTCTGATGCTCTAGCAGAGGAAGCTCATGTCCATTTGGATTGTTGAGGGGGGGGTTGAATTTTAGAAGTTGGATTGCAATTACTGCAAGAGGAGTTCGAGGTGGATTGCACAGGGATTTGATTTTTTGAAGTCGATAAGTTCTGCAAGTCAGGGACCAGAGGAACTATCGGTTAAAGAAGAAGGCCTTTTTCAAAGAGCAAATGACGTTGGTCCCAAACGTAATTTTTTACAATTTGGGATCGAATTTTAACATCAACATTGTCTTGATGCGCTGGTATGGGGTAGGAGACACCATCAATGTCCTCAGAGTTGATATGTTTTAGCTGGGGTAATGAGTGAAATATTGTAAGGATGGTGGTCCTGTTTGGGAAGGGATCCGAGAATATTCTGTCAATCATGGCAAGCCTAAGAGTTTCATTTGAAAGAGCTCTAGGCAGCCATTCGTTGTCCTGTGAGGCAACCATATCAGAATGTTTTGGGTCGGAGTGCTCGCCAGGAGGAGGTACACTGGTAGGATCATCTACATTTGTGGTTTCAGTGGACGGAAACGAAGGAACTTCATTCGGGACTCTGTGGTCTTGGGCTCTCATGGGGGAGTCTTTGGGGAAGGGCGCTCTCTTGACCAGTTTTCTTCTTTTTTGTTCACGGATCATAAAGGGGTTTGCATCACGGTCTAATACGATGCAGAACATTGGGTCTCTAGGTGCTGATTTGTTGGTTTCATGATGCAGACTTTGGTGAACCGTTTCCATGATAGATACGTTAGTTGGATAGACCGATAAATTCATTAGGTCATCATTTGTGTCGTGTAAGGCTTCTACATGACATGGTGCTAAAGCAGGCACAATACAAGGAAATAGACGCAGGCTTCTTGCCTGGGAGAGACAACACACCATCAGAGGGCTGCTCGGTATTTATGGAAGGCTCTTTTGCATAAGGAGCCGGTGGTACTTGGGTCACAATTTCACTTGGCTGTGGATTTTGTTCAGGCAGCAAAGAAATGTTTTCCACAAACTTTTTGGCTTTGGAAGCAGGCAGTTTGTTTTTTTTGGACAAAGGTTGATTCTTAGTTTTTTTTTTCGTTTTTGTTTGCGGGTTTTCCAGTGTCGGGTCTGCGATGTTATTCAGACTTTGAGCTGATATTGATTTATGTTTTTTGCGTTTTCGTCTCTTGTTCTGTGAGCGACGCTTGAAAATCTCAGATTGGACTTCGAGCTAGTGGAAGAGGGGAAGATGATTCAGACTCAAGACATAAGTCCACCACCGGAATCAAGGGTGTCTCTGAAGATTCAGGGGTCTGTAGGATTGTAGTTTGGGTCACAGACTCCTGGGGCACCTCGGCAGTTGTGATGTCTCTCTCAGAGGAAGATATTACACTTAGAGTGTTTAGCTCAGCTTTGACAAATGCTGGAAAATGCATTGCCATCCAATCAGTTTTGTTAATTAGGTTGTTTAGCAAAAGTTCCTGGGTACCTGCCCGGGAGTCTAACATTTCAAAATGTTGGGTGAGTGATAGAATCGAAGTGTTTATAGCCATAAGGGCCGAGTCTGTAGAGGAATTTGGAGGAGGGAAACCAAAAGATGGACGTGGTGTTGGTTTGACAAATGATGGGATTTCAGTATTGCATGACGATACCGACCCCGAAGAGTAAATGTCATTTGGACAATCGGTTGGAAACATTTCCGGGGAATTGGAAAGCCTTGAGTCAGCGAGCTCTTTTAGGGTGACATTTTTGGCCGGTATGAAGGAAGCAACCCAGTTTGCCTCTGGGGGGTGTTGTGTTGAATGCACAATTGGTTCATTGTAAGGAGCATTCGTAATTCATTTTTTACCAGGTTTTTTTTTATCATGTCTTGCCTTAGCCGAATTCGCTTCTGTACTAACAAAGGCAGAGGTATGGGCTCCATAATTAGCCCCACCTACTACCTCTGAGTAGAGAGGAGGATGGTAGGTGTTTGAGTCGTGGGCCGGAATACGTAGAGATTGTGTAGCAATGCACGAGGTGAAGAATGCTCGTTCATCAAAAGTAGGGCGCTGGGTTTGATAGCACTCTTGCATGGTTTTATCAGACATGCAAATTACTGAAGGAAAATCGGTTGTTTTTTCAGATCTAGCAGTGGTGGGCTTTGTGAGCACTTCTGCAGGAGATATCTGGGCTGGAAGCTCCTCTGGTGCCTTTGCAAGGTCATTAGACAAAGAGCTGTCAGACATTGTGGAGAGTTGAAAGCCCGGGCGTAGTAGTACAGGAAAGCGCGAGGCGTAGCAAGGGGGGGATGGGCATACCAGCTGTTAGTCTGAGCATGTTAACGGAAGCACTGTTAGCTTGTGGCACACTGTTTAGCTCACAATGTACACAGTGTGGGTAAGGTTCTTGTTTAGCGTTTCAAAGCCTGAGATTGAGGAGGTACTACAGCGAGTTTGACTTCACACCAAGCTGGGCAGGTGTCAGCTAATTATCTAAACTTCGGGATTATGCAGCAAAACCGAGAAAAGATCAGGCAGCAGCGCGATTCCCAAAGTGGCACCGCCTCCAATTCGGGGGGGGGTCATAGAATTTGGCAGCAGGGCACAAGGGGGTCAAGAGTTTAAGGGCGTTCAAATAGTAAGTTGGGTAATTGTGGGGACAATGACAGCGCAGCGTTGAATATTACACCTGGAAAAACTCTCGTTATACGCCACTTATATTACTGGATTACTGGGGCAGGAAGCAGCCAGTGTAACAAACACTATGTCATAAGGGAGCAGTTAAGGCGAAAGACAGGAGAGGGGAATATGGAGAAAAGTGAAAGAGATCACGGCAGTGTCGCAACAGCTCACAACACCGCGACACAGCGAACAGCAAACAGTACTTTTGTGGTACTTGTGCGGTGCGCACACGGTGCGCGGTCAGATGGAGTAATGAAGGAAATGAGGTGCGTCAGAGTCAGGAGAGGCGGAGCTTGTCACAAGGAAGTGACCAGAACACAAAAGATGGAAGGATATACTTAGAAAGTAAATTAAGTAAAACAGAATACCTTCTCTCTCATAAACAGAACACACGTTATGGATTGATATTGACAGTACACGGGAGCAGATTAGAAATGGACATGCCAGCTGGGCACACCGAGTACAGTTGGGCAGACGCTGTCTGCGTAAAAGATGGAGTTTATACAGCGAGTGGGATTAAGGGTGGGGGACGGAGGGATGGACAGTCACCTCAGTAGTGAGGAAGTCAGGCAGTTCTCCGTGCTTCAGAAAAAGACGTCCTCCACGAGTGCAGGCAGACTGGTGGAGTAGCACGATCCTTGGGTCTTGGGATCCTTGACTCGGCAAAATGCAGCAGGCGTCGGCAGCAAATAGTACTTTTGTGGTACGTGTGCGGACAAAGAACATTACTGGTAAAGAGGTAATGGAGTAGGACAGGAGCCCCAATACAAGAGATCATTTATGAAGTTTGATGCATCTTCTATATAGGTATGACAACTAGGAAAGCAAAAGTACAACAGGAAATGCACAAGCCTAATGTAAGAACAAGAAATCCCTGGTTGCTAAACACTATATGAAAGCAAATCATACCGTGGTACACATGCAATTTGTAATTTTAGAACAAGTTAAATAACCATTGAGGTGAGGTAAATTAAATACTTATCTAAAAGGGAAATCTATTGGATTAAAGAGATGGAGGCACTTAACCTAAGGGAATGAATATAGAATGGGATTTATCACCTTTCCTGCGAATAGAACAATACATTTACGGGTTACTACCTCTATTTAAATAAGCACAGACATATTCATAGAACGAACCAAGTCATTTTTGTAAGGGATATTTCCCTGGAGTACAATTCCTGTAGAACTGTTGAAAATCTTATGGGGATATTAGAAAACACCGGAGCATGCCATGGTATATAACCTGAATGTGAAATCCAGATAAAAAGAATGAAAATTGGATTTGATAAAAGCTTCACTATAAACAAAAAGAAAATCAAATGCATAGCCAACAAAAAGACAATGATTGATGCTTTCGGGGGAAATTCTGGTTCTGCTATTCTCGCACTGGTCTTAATTGGCAAGCAACATAGAAGCTCATGTTTAATTGAACAACAGCAATGCAAATTTGTCGTGTGTGTCCACTCCTCCTCACACTCTACACCTCTGGTCTTGGGGCACTAATCTTCTCCTTTCGGTTCTCGTACCAACTCTTTGCAGACGGCACCTAAATCATCTCTTTTCCTTAACTCTCCTATGATCCCTCTATTAAAATTTCCAACTGTCGCTCCGTCATTAAATATTGGATGGCTTCTCACTCTTTGATGTTAAAATGTACCAAAATAGAGGTGCTCTACTTCCTTGCAAAAAGCTCCCTCGTTTCTTGTTCTGCCTATCCAGTCGTCCTCTATCCAACTCTACAAGCCTTCTAGTAAACTTCGGTCTGCCTCCTTGACTACGCTTCTGGATTCTCACCCTGCCGGTGCTTCCTCTCGCTTCCGCTCCTTCTCCTTTCTTCCTCCACTTGCATGGAATGCTTTTCCCGCGGACATCTGAGAAACAGTCCACACAGATTTGCTCAAAACCAAACTAAAAGCCTATTTCCTTCTTCCAAGTAACTACCTCTCATCCGCCTGCAAGCTAACATGTTTCCCTCGCCTCCAATGTATTTGTCCCTCACTTCCTCTGCCTCCACTTTAGCACTTCACCCATCATGGTCAGCAGGCCTCCAGATCAGGTGCGTACTAGGCGTTTTTACGCATGGAAATCTTGTAAATAAGACAGCTTTATTATTTTCCTGTGTACATTTACACACAAGGTGTGAGCAGAAGGCAGTGCAAAGGTCAGGTTACTTAACAGAAGCCAGAACGCTTTCAACACTTAAATATATACAGGAGAGATCAAATGGCCAAACATTAGAGAAATAAAGAAAGGTGTATTCTGTCACAATGCAGAAGGCTGCCGCATAGCAATGATTTCCATACGTCGGCTGGATGTCACATACATTTGACTCTCTTGCAAAGGAGAAAATTCATTTTTACTCTCTTGAAATCACATTTACGCTCAAAGTTTAAAAATAGGGAGTAAAATACTCCCACCTCAAAATCTTATCTGGAGCACTGATGGTCACATCCCAAGCACAGCCGGCCATACCGCCTATTTGCACTTAAAAATGTCAAATGTTAATTCTCCTTCATCTATGTATGTCGAGTGATGTATTGTCCCTGGTAAATGTTACATTTATTTACTTCCACAACATGGTCAGAATGTCCCACAAGCTCACTCCATTGTAAGAAGCTCATTGCATCCCGTCAAATCTGATTTATCCATTTTATTTTATTTTGTGATCCAAAGAGCATTGTTACTCCTGTATATAAAAATAAATGTCATTAAATCCCACCCATGCGCCTGACAAGCAGCTAAAATCACCATGAAATTCACTCTACTGGTCCTCATTGAACACCCAAGTCATTAAAACTGCACTTGCTCCTGTACTTTCAAGCCCCACTGTAATTATGCTTTTAAGTATTCCACTATCAATTTGCACCCAGGTGTCACTAGAATGTTGCACACCCGAGACTTGGTACCTAGGCTCCCCACTGTAATTTGTTCCAAGGTGTCCCACTGCACTTTTGCCTCATTGGTATTTATTTTTTTGCCAGGTTCCCCACTCCTGGGTGTCCATGCTGCTATTTTCCACAGCAGTGATTCCACTCCATGGTTGACTGAGGATTCAATAGTACCAACTCCTGCATGTCTTTCTCCAAGTTATTTTACTACCAGGTGCAGCATGTTGTCCCCTGCCAGGGATACCAGCCAACTCCAGGGTACCTCAGGACTTTACAATTACCCTACCTGAGGTGCACCACTACAATACAGGCCAGAGCCGATGGATGCTCCAAATTGACCATCGAGTTCTCCACTGACTGACCATTCCCATTAGCCCATACAAATTCTGGAAATTATTTTAATAATTATTTTTAATGGCGTATAGCTGTGCCTTTTCTATAGAATCCTCCAAAAGAACATCTGCACAAATAGATTTCTTCACAATAAATTGCCATCACCTTACTGTCTCTTCCACCATGCCGTCAGCACTGCAGGCGTTTACAGCACTATCTTTGCAGCGTGGGATTTGACCACCCTGCTAATGGCACTGTATGCTTCAGGGTGTGTCTGGGGAGGGACAGCAAGAAAGATGTGAGTGCGTGGGTCAGAAGGATGGAGGACTGGAGGCAGAAGGAAATGTGTGGGTAGCGGGGTGTGAGGGGATGCAACAAGGTGGCTGAAAGGAGGCAACCCCCCTTCAAAAGTAGAGGATGAAAGCCTCTCCCCCTTTGAGCAGGAGCCCCATTACAGGGGTTCTGTGTGTCGAGCAGAGGGGTGGTAAAGTCTTGCACCCTCAGAGCAGCACAGGAAATGTAATGAAAAAGACATGGAACCATTTATAAACAATTGTTAAAAGAAAAACTAGAATGGTGTGGGGCAAGGATTGGTACACAAATTATTAACTACACACCTTATACCTATTCATGTTTCTTCATTAACCGCCTTTGAAGATGGAAACTCCCCTTAACAACAGCAGAGAGATAACAATCAACACAAAGATGGTAAGCATGCAGTGAAAGCTTACCTGATTTCATCCTTGCTGGAGCCAGAACCATTTCTGCTGTAGGATTCAAAATCCTCCCAAAAAGTGTCATCATCCATAGCACCATTTATGTCCTGCTCTGCTCCCTTATCTTGCATATCCAATTCATCTTTTATCCGTTTCGGAGCACCCATATAGTCTCGTGGGTCAAAGAGGAGATCATTTTGCATCTTTTCTTTAACAGACCTTACAGGGGACCACGACCTGCCTGGAGGGGACTCTGCAGTACATCCCCACATTTTGGTCTGGTTCCACGCTTCCTCCTCCTGCTGTTCCTCCTCCTCACTCTCCTCAGTAGTCCGAGGTTTCTTTCCATCTTTCCAGCTGCCACTAGTCTGCTTCCTAATTTTAGGCCTAACTACCAGCTCAGAGGAATCTGGTGATGAGACTTTGAAGTCAGTGGCATTAAAATCATTACAAATTGACAGGGAGCTCCTAGAGATGCTGTTAGTCTTGTTCCTTTTCTGCTGCAGTTCGCTGTTGAAACCACTACTGTTAACAATGCTTGGCAAGGCCTCAGCTTCAGCCGTCGATCTTCTCCTCTGGACCGTCCTTTTGTTGTTCTGTAGGGCCAGGTCCATACCACAGCTGGAGTGTCTTAGAGGTGCAATGTCCAGTGGACAAAAGTCTTCCATGTGATCCATGCGATTTAAAGTTGACAGATGGGACTGTAGCCCACTCAGGGACTCTGCATCTTTTTCAAGCTCTGACAACATACGGTCGAGAGTTTTTTGCAATTTTCCTTCCTCCTCAGTTAGAGACAAGCAATCCTGAGGGAAGTCCCCATCCTCTTCACCATCACTGCTGTCAGGCTGAGAGGAATCAATGTTCACAAAAGCAATGCCATTTGGTCTATGGGCATCTGGAGAAAGCACTTTAAAGCCACGTGATTCCTTTATTGGATCAGAATTGCTACAGAAGGTCTGAAGTATGGTTCCAGTCTGTGGTACTGCAGAATTTAACAATGAGTTTTTCAGAGTTTGGCCCACCCGACTGGCACAAACAGGGCCTTCGGGCCCAGCAATTTGAAACGACAGTCCATCAAATGCAGGAGAGCAAGCACTGGGAACCAAGGGATATGAACTTTCGGATGCAACTGCAAGAAGGAAATAAGTATAAGCCCAACCAAACTAATAGAAAATGCTACGTTTCCTTTCTAGATTGATATAGTCTGTGAATAACCTTTTTCAGAAGCATTAAAACAAGGTTTCCAAACCTGACATAAGCACCTCACAATTTAGTGTTTTTCATTTGTAGACCAACTGCTCTAAAGGTTCCCTACTTATTGAGCTGCTGGATGATGGACAATACTGAACACAACAACGAGCAGCCACTATAATGAGTTATTTCACTTGACCAGCTGGGATTACAGGACAGCAAAATAGGTATTTCCTGGCAGCCAATCATTTGAGATACCCCATCATCAATTATTAAAACAAGCAGGACATTACATTATTGCCAACTGTGAACCTGAGACAACAAAGAGGGTGGAAAATTGTGCACTCCACTGAAGACAGTCAGGAAAGTGCAAGCATCCTGGACCCTCACTGGAGGCATGATGTGGTATAAAAACCTAAGTCCAAATGTGCAATTGGGCTGCAAATAACCTCAAACATCTACAGATGGAATGTCATGAATACAGTGTAGTGGTAGCAACAGGTCTCCTTAAATCAACTTAATCTGAATCCCTAAATGCATATATGTTAGCACCAAGTACACACCATGTAAAGGACACTTCACTGAATTATATCATCTTGGCGTAACCTCTATGTATTTGAGTTAACAAATTCATTAATCGTACCACCAATTCACAATTTACCTAGAATTAATGATGTAATAACACTTTTAAACAGTAGCAAACAAGGTTTTAGGATCATCCAGACTGCATGCTCTAGCCAGTTACAGCCAAATTATTTATTTATCTGATATTTGTAAGTGGTCTATACAACAAATGGTGTTTAAAAGCGCCACTAGACAAAAAAAGGTGGGAGAAGGGGGAAAGAAAACAATAACGGTCCTACTAGGCCTTGTGCCATTCGGATTGACAGAGGCAGTCCACAACCGGTGTGCAAGACACAGCCACAAGCTCAGCATTCTGACAAGTATACACTATCCCATCATACATTTACCTCTACTATACACAATATACAGATGTACTCTTGGATTTCTTAGAATTGCGTCATCTGAATTAGGTAAATGCTTGAAAAGCTTCTTGAAAATCATCTGTCTCATTCTCTCTACATTGTCCGACTCCAAATGCACTCTATTAATATGTATCAATCTTTTAAAGCCATTTTACGAGCCATGGCAACGAGCATACAGGGACTTCTAAATCCTACTTCAATGGCAAGCTCCAGAAAGTTGGAGGTTTTGCAGCCTTCGGCATTAATGTTGGCAAAGATGAAACAGATGGTTTAGACAGCAATTTTTAAGACATTAAAGAGGCTTGCAGCAGAACCACTGGGACCTTCTACGCAATCTGTAGCGGACACTTCGGGAGGAGAGCCACTGTTGCTTATCATGGTTATCTTTGCAAATGAAGGTCCTCGAGTTAACAGAGTTGAGCATATTTGGCCAGCAAAGAACTGTATTCCAGCAGGTAGTTTGGTGGGATAAAATCAGGTGCAGGGAGCTATTTGACAAAGATTGTGCATGTGGTGTACAGAGACAGTACGGAAACGCATCACATGGCTGCAGTTCCCAGCGCTCACAAAAAAACCATAGGCCTTTCATAATGACGGTGCTTGTAGGTGAGAAATCGGAGGAACGAAAGAGGCCACAGAGTTCCAACAAAGGCGAAAATGGTAATATGGAGGTGCTGATGTACTTTGTTCTGAGAAAGGATCTGCTGTTGAATGACAATACTCAACTAGAACAAAATAAAATATGCTTGCAAAAAAAGGTGCAAACACAGGCCTCCAAGAGAAGGAATTAAAAGCAAATAATCATCATTAACTACCGCACAATGGAAAGGCATCCCTCTGAAAACAATGATAAGGCTGAAAGAAAAAAAGAATGGCAGATTTCATCAAGCCCAGGGCACAATTTAAGGACAAGGTAGGTCACCTTGGGCAACTTGTCCCATTGCTTTACTTCCACATCCATTATAGTGATTGTGGGAATGTTCTAAAAAGATGAGCATAAGGAGGGCAGATACATTTATTAAGTTAAAATAACAGGTAATATAGACCACACCCGCACCCTTATTAAAAAATAGGCCAAGATGAAATTAAACAAAATAAGTTGACACAATGTTTGTCTAACATAACCTCATGCTGGAAGAGTAGCTAATCACCCCAGGGTAGCTTAGATATGTAAAGTGAAGAATCCCATGTAGCTGGAGCCCTTTATTCAAAGGGGATTCAAATAAAAGGCAAAGTAGGGGAATCGATCAACTCACTCCACTCCTCTCCTTCTCATTACAGCGTTTCAATGATGAGCATTGCATATTAAACAAAGGGATCAACCTGGCCATGATATAAGGAACCTAGCAAAAATGATCTACCGGAAATGGAGCAGAGAGTGAAAAGTATGAGGCAGCAAGAACGAGGGTCACAATTCTTGTATAGCTTAAGGATGCTCTAATGTTGAAATCTAACAAATCAATGGATGAAAGTATTTGAACCAATCAAAAATTAATTTCAGACCAAAGGCAGTTTCACGTGAAGGTAAGAATTTAGTCTCAAACAAAACGTTGGAGGTTTGGAAGAAATCCATTGATGCCTTGGAGCAAAGGGGGCTGGGTGGCAAGAGTAGAAAAAAAGGTAGGGTACCTTCAGGAAGCAACGTTAGCCCTATACCCTGAAAGCCTGTAACTATCAGTACAGTGAGTAAAGCCACAATTAGAACACAATGATCCAACTAAATGGAATAACATGTATTGAGTTTTAAGCTGATGTTGAACTATAGCACGTTAGTTACTAGTTGAATGAGTACTCTTTAAATGTCTGCAATAATCCCAAATAGTGTGAAACCTATAAAAACAAAGAATTGTCCCTGTGCCTGGTCTCGGGTGGAGGGTCGATGAAGGGTGTGCGGCCCGTCTGCCAGGGGGAAGAAATTTAATAACCGCTGAAGCTGCCCCCCCCCACCCCACACCAGGGAAACTCCCCCTCTGCGGGTTATATTCATCTAACTAAGCCACCTGGGGCTCCCTGGGTGGGGGCTCCCGGACGGGCGGCTCATTCCCCTTGGTTCACTGGCATGGAGTCCAGAACTGCACAAACGAACTGGCCCCACAGGGCCCAGCCGGAATAGTCTTAAGGCAATAAGCTCATTCGCCATAGGAACCAACTGCACACTATCCCACACTGCAACAATTTCACTGACACAGCAGGGGATCCTCGGGTCTACTACCTAGCTGGTAGCTATGCTCCAGCCAACTGCCCCGTTGGTAGAAGGCTGGTCTGGAATACTTGTTTTTGGTTCTGTTCTCGTTCTTTTTGTTGGTTTACTATGGTCGGAGATAAGGGGGGAGGTGGAGCCAGGGAAGTGGCGGAAAGAAGAGGGGAGACAGGTAACATGGAACACACCGCAGGGGGGGGAACGCCCCTCTACGCAGAACCGCCACAACAGTGGAAGCTCAGCCCACTGGGGAGGGGAGACTAAAGTCTTGCGTTCCAACAAAGGCAGGATAAGTCCTCCAACTAACCTAATCACAAATGGCCCTGGCGGATAGAGAGCTATTAATGATGACCTGGAATGTCCAGGGTCTAAATGCCCCTCGGAAAAGGAAGTTCGTACACCACAGACTCCCAACTGGCGCCTGATATTGTCTGCTACAGGAGACGCACCTCCTTGGGACAGCGAACAACGCATCTCCTTCCAACGCTACCCAAGACGCTACTTTGCCTCTGCGGGCCTCAAGAAAAGAGGAGTTGCCATATTGATAAGCCGAGACTTACCGCTAACGCACATCACTGTCAAAAGAGATCCAGAGGGGCGGTACATACTGCTGAAAGGCCTCCTAGTGGAGCTTCCCATTACCCTAGCCGCCATATATTTCCCAAATGTGGCACAAAGCGCTGTCCAGTTAAAGCATCGAATGCAAAAGGATCGACACAATAGGGCCGAAAACAAAAGGATCAAATTTTTTTTTTTTTTTTTTTTGTGGTTTTCGTATAGGTAAAAAAAATGTTTTTACCCAAAAAACAGGGGTTGGGGGGGGGGGGTGGGGACCCCCCAACAAAAAATAAATAAAAATAAATAAATACAATTCAATCCTTTTGTTTTCTGTACTTTTGAGTCGATCCTTTAACCATTCAACCCTTTTTTTTCGATCCTTTAAACTATAACCGCACAAAGCCTATTCCTTTGTAACCTCCTTCCCATACTCAACCTTCACTTAAGGTCATCTGATCATGGGGGGCGATTTCAACTTGACACCAGACCCAAACCTGGATAAAACGCTCCCTCGATCTAAGGAGGACTTTGGCAAGGCTCTCCCCATGGCAGAATTCCTGAGGGAAACCGACACCATAGATGCATGGAGACTAGCCAACACGGGGGTAAGAGATTACACATTTTTCTCCCATGCCCACCTTCGGCATTCTAGGATCGACTTGTTGCTTCTCTCCAGTGCTCTCATTCCCTGTGTCGAAACCATACAAATAGGACACAGAGCCCTGTTGGACCACGCCCTGGTCACAATGAAACTGAGGGTACAAGGCTTTCCCGAGCCAGTTCAGAGACAATGGAAACTACAAAACCATATTCTGACAGACATAGCTATCAGAACGGAAATGGCAGAAGCACTCAAGAACTACTTAAGGGAGAACACCACCAAGGACACATCAATATCTACCATTTGGGACGCAATGAAACCTGTCATCGGGGTATTGCAAACAACTGCACAGCCCGGCTCTGACGTCTACACAAGCTACAACAGGATAAACTCAAGGCGGAGGTGACGGAAGCGGAACGCATCCTCAAACAATGCCAGAACAGGAAAGCAAACCGTGTGCTACAAAAAGCGAAAAGAACTCTAGAAATGCATTTAGCAGACAAGGCAGCCAGAGCACTAACCTACACCAAACAGTTCTACTATGTGAACAGTAATAAAGCAAACCAGCTTCTGGTCCACAAGCTTAAATAGCTGGAGTCGAGAAACACGATTCAATGTCTCCTGGACGCCCAAAGGACTCCTTGCTACTCTAATACAGAGAAAATAGAAATCATGACAGCACAACACAAGGGAATCATGTCGGGCTCCCCCACGGCTACACACGCACAGTCTAAATACCTAGTCGGAGTACGGCCGGACGCCCCACACCCCCAACTGAAAGCCCTAGAAGACCCCATCTCGGCAGAAGAAGTGCGCGAGGTCATATCAACACTGAAAAACTGAACAGCCCAATTCTATAAGAAGTTCTCCTATATACTCGCACCCCAGCTGGCGACCCTGTTCAACTCATTCCTATCATCAGAAACTACCACCCCCTCTATGGAAGAGTCACTAATGGTGTTACTACTGAAGCCTGGAAGGGACCGCAGCCACTGTGCCTCTTACAGACCCATCACCCTCCTGAACAATGATGCCAAAGTTTTTGCCAAAATCCTAGCAAACAGGTTAGCTCCCTTACTACCAGCTATCATACACCCGGACCAAACCGGATTCATCCCTGGCCGTAGTACCCACGGCAACATAAGGAGAACCATACATACTATCGAATTGGCCAGCAGGAATGGCTTGGAAATGATGGTCCCATCGCTCGACGCTCATAAAGCTTTTGATATGCTAGATTGGGGCTATATCCAAAGCACGTTGAGGCACTATGGATTCGGTCCTAATTTCATAAAATGGACACTAGCCAATTACCAGCATCCATCCACCAGACTTAGAATGAATGGGGCCAGGTCCGACATAATTAAAATATCGAGAGGCACAAGGCAAGGATGCCCTCTTTCCCCCCTTATCTTTGCCCTCTCATTGGAGCCGTTTGCAAACAGGGTTCGTCATAACACAGCTATCCAAGGTCTGGTAATCAAAGACCAAGTGTATAAAGCTGCCCTTTATGCTGACGATGTCCTCTTAACAATGGCCAAGCCCAAGGAATCCATGAAAGCTCTGTGGACAGAACTGAAGGAATTCGGGGAGGCATCGGGATTCAAGGTCAACCTTTCCAAGTCGACAGCGTTGAGCATCAACCTGCCTCGATCTCCAACAACAGATTTGGAAAACGACTATCTTATACCCTGGGCGAAAAGGCAATTACCTTATTTAGGGGTCCAGCTGCCAGGCATACCAAATAGACTATACAAAGCAAACTTCCCGCCACTTCTCAAAGAATTCAAAAGTGATCTGCTACGCTGGCAGAAACAGGAAATTTCTTGGTTCCGTAGAATCACAGCCCTAAAAATGAACCCAATTCCTAGACTACTTTATCACTGCTCAGCCTTGCCAACTACATCCCGAAACAAGCAGTACAGAAACTGCAAAGGAGCGTTATGAAATACATTTGGGAAGGAAAACAGCCACGAATTCCGAGGAGACTCATGATATGATATATATGATATGATAAAGCATTTGTAACGCACCTATACACAAGTGTTTCAAGGCGCGACGAGGCAGGGGGGAACAAGGGGAGACGATCCTACTAGGCCAGGTGTCATTCAGATCGCGCAAGTGCAAGGGTAGCGGGGAAGGGAAAAGTGCATGGGGGAAAGGGAGAGGGGATAGTGCAGTACAGGGTTATTAGCATACAGCATACAGGATAAATAACAAGGGCCAGCTGGTGGCAAGTGCAGACAAGTTCTGGGAAGGGGGGGCTGTAGGGATACAGACAGTCCCGCAGTGCAGGGGTTGCCAGGGAGGCAGTGCAGGGGAGAGTGGCTGGGCCAAGGACCGAGAACGGTGAGTGGCCCAGTTGCAGAATGCAGATTCAGTGCAGTTTCAGTAGTATTAGCAGGGGAGAGAGAAAGCGGAGACAAAGAGGAAGGTTTTGAGGTGCTTCCGGAACCGGAGATGGTTCTCCTCAAGTTTCAGGGCGGCAGGAAGGTTGTTCCAGAGGGAGGCCCCTGCAGCGGAGAGAGATCTGCCCCCAACTCGTCATTTGGAGAAGCGGCTGACCCAGAGGGAGTTGGAGGCGGATGAGCGAAGAGCTCCAGAAGGAAGATATTTAGGAAGAGAGAGTTGAAGATATTTTGGCCCAAGCCCCCAGACGGCCTTGTGGACAATGCAGAGGGTTTTGAACTTGATCCTCGCAGTCACTGGGAGCCAGTGTAGTGATTTCAGTCCTGGAGAGATACGGTCCCTGGGCTTGAGGCCAAGTCTCGCAATTTCTGGATGAGTTGCAAAGGGCGGAGAGTAGAGGCAGGCAGATTTAGAAACAGGCTATTACAGTAGTCCAGCTTCGAGAGAACCAGGACTCTAGAGACAGTGAGCTTCTGGGGGAAGGAGAGGAATGGAAGGATACCTCTGAGGAGGTGTAGCTGGTAGTGCGACTTCTTAGAGACGTTGGATATGTGAGGAGAGAAGGAGAGTGTGGAGTCAAAGATGACCCCAAGGTTTTATGCCTTGCAGGTAGGAGCAGGAAGAGGGCCCAGAGAGGCCGACCAGAGAGCTGCAGGGAATGAGGGAGTGCCGATGAGTAGAATCTCAGTCTTACTGGCATTAAGGCAGAGGTCGTTGGCGGCACACCATTCCTGAATAGCAGAAAGACAGTCAGAGATGAGGGAAGGAGAAGAGGAGGCCGAGGGTAGCCTGAAAATGAGCTGGGTATCGTCCGCATTGCACTGAAAGTTGGGGCAGAGAGCAGCGATGCGGTGGGCGAGAAGTGCCAGATACTGGTTGAACAGCCAGGGAGAGAAGTTAGATCCCTGAGGGACACCAGGACACTCATGCTTCGAGGACGGGCGGTGGGAGGACTGGGAGCACCCGATGTTGCCAGGTATGTCCCAGCTGTGCAGCTCTTGCATGTGTTCGCCTGGTCACCCACCACACCGAAACCCTGTTGGCTGGAGCTGGAGGAGGCTTGGAGTCCAGTTCCGATAAATTCACTGCCACACATGAAATGTCCCAGCGACCGTGCGGGCATTGGGCCCCTGTCGGCAACCAAAAACACGGTGGCGAGCTGGAGAAGGGCGGCGCGACTGTTGAAAGTCCGTAGTATAACAGGCCCACTCACCCCGGTCTGGATGAACCCGGAATTTTCTCCGGGCAACAGCCTCAAGAACTTCCTGAGGTGGAAAGGAGGACTGGAGAAGGTGCAAGACTTTTTTGAAAAGGGAAACCTCCTAGACTTCGAGGCCTGCAAAGTGAAATTCAAAGTTCCGGAAACTGAGAGGTTTAGATATACGCAGCTAAGGCACTGGCTCTCAAGCAGGGTCATAGAAAATTTCGGAAGCAGAGACCTTACAGCCCTGGAGCAAACCCTCACAGCGACACCCCCAAAGGGCAGAATATCAACCCTCTACAAGATCCTCGACAGAACCGATCCTACCCGCAAGGAGCCATACATGCACAAATGGGAGAAAGACATTGAGAGGCCCATTGAACTGGAGGAATGGGACCACATCTGGATGAGAGCACATAGAAGCTCTAAATGCGTATCCAACAAGGAGGGGGCATTCAAGGTATGCTACAGGTGGTATTGAAGCCCAGACGCTCAAATGCAATCCCGCAATTCCCCCTTCGTGCTGGAGAGGATGCCCAGATAAAGGTGTACTATACCATATGCTATAGCATGCCCCAAGGCCACCCAATTTTGGAAAGCTGTTTTCGATCAAGTCAACACGATCACAGGCCTGGCAATCCCATGGGATCCAGGTATTGTCCTGCTGGGAGCGAGCAGCGAGGGCCAATTCCCTGTCAGGCCACATAGCAGAACTTTGCGCCCACCTGTTGACGGCTGCCAAAATCTCAGTAGCAAGGCTTTGGAAAAACCCAGAGGGACCGGCAGTCCAAATGTGGTGGTCTAAGTGTTGGGACATAATAGCGGCTGAAAAAATAACAGCCCTCCGGTTTGGAAACAGAGCAACATTTTTCCAGACTTGGGGCCCCATTCCTGGACTACACACGGAAATACCCAGGCCTGGTCCGACAGCCTCCCTCTCTACGATGAATGGACAAACAAGACTGAAGAGGAGGGTGGAAGAGAAGGACAGAGGTATCGACCTGGGGAGATCCTCTCCTGCTTGCAAGAACATACACGAACTAATGAAGTCCTACGACTATGCAGATCCACTCCCCCCTCCAATACAAACTTGAAGCATGAACAGCTTCCCTGGGCTCTTACCCCAACTGTACAGTCCATCCGCACCCTCCCCCCTGCCCTTCCTCCCCTGCCTTCCCCACTGACACTTTTCTGTCCTGTTGTTGGTTATGTTTATTATCGCCTGTATCAACAAGCATCGTAGCGCTGTTCTCAGCGCTTGCAACTTAATGCCACAATGTCTAACTCGCTTGTATAAAATCAATAAAAAGATGTTTGAAAAAAAAAAAGAATTGTATAAATAGGAGTACAGTATTAAAATGATTGTGGCAGGCATATCTTGCAGGCTTTGAAAACAGACTGTGAACAGGTGCTATAACTACCAACCTAAAATAGCCTGTCTACTATGTTAAGCAGAGTAAAAAAGTAACAGTTAATCATTGTAGTAAGTCCTGTACTCCTAGTCCACAGACCCCTTTTCTCCGTCATTGGAGACTTCATGGACATGGCCACTAGCATGTCTCCCATGCATGCCAACAACCTCTTCCATGGTGACATCAACTTCCCTGGCAACCCAGCATCCAAGTTCATGATTGAAGATCTCCACAGCCTTTGCCACTCTGAACCTCACAACTCACATGAAAATCTCTAAAGACCGGAAATGTTATAGCCGCAACCAATTCCGCTCGACAGGTTGGATGATTTGGCGATTCCCTTGAACATCAGTCACACCACTCCAGTCAAGCATAAGCCTTCAGATAATTCAAGAAATTCCCACTGGAAGTGCTCAGTGTGGCTAACCTCCACCTCACTTGAGCCGATCTACCTCAAACAAACCAAGACTTCCACTCACTTCCCTAAGAACATAAGCAACCAGCATCAACCACCCTGGGTAAACGAACAATGCACACTCAAGCCTAAACCTTCTGCAACTTGGCACACTCAAGAACACAACCTCAACAAAAGAAAAAACAGAAAACAAGAAAAGACTTGGCAATAACCCTGCAGCACATTGCAACCCTTCTCTATTCCGAGGACTCTGATACATACAGAGGAGTGATCACTATTGCCAAGGTCAACTACTACAAGAACACAATAGCCAAAGACTAAAGCAGAGCCCTCTTCAAAGCCCTCAAGCATTGCATCAACCATCTGCCTGACCTACCCGTACCACACTCCATGGAAAGATCCATTACCGTGAAGTCTTTTTTCGTCAACAAGATCAGCATGATCCTCCAATACAGAATCCAATGTCACAGCTGACAACACACCACACATCTAGTCTCATAAAACTACCACTACCTGGACAACTTTCAAGACACTCACCATGGAAGACCTGACTGCCACCCGAACATCTCTCAGGACCACATCATATTCAGAAGACAACCTCCTGTATCTGCACACAAGAACCGGCCGACTGAAGCACTCTCAAAACATCGAAGCCAATAACTTCCTTCAGTTCCACCAATCTGGCTTCAGACCCAGATACTGAACAGAAACAGTTACCATCAAGATTATCAACTATGCCCTTAACATCCTCGACGATGACCTCAAGGGCTTCACATACCATCTGACCCTCTGCGCAAGCCCTTTGGCATCAACAGACACCTCTCCTTGAAGGAGGACATAGCAAGGAAGACAATGGCACCAACGTTCACCCCTGGCACCCATGAGATGCATCATTCATGCTGCAATAAGACCCAGAGAACTCTGCAAATTCTACCACATCACCCTGGCCCTCTTCGAACTGCATTGGCTGCCACAACAAGCATGTATTCACCTTCAAATCCTGCTGCATTATCTACAAGGCAGTCACCCTCAAGTCCCCAAACTACCTCGATGACAAGCTCAGCATCTTCAGCGGCCTACGATCCAACAGAACTAAGGACATGTGCAGACTAACTCCACCGGTGCAGGAAGGAAAGCACTCGAAGACAGGACTTTTCTGTATACAACCCCAAAATCTGGCCCCTACTCTCCAACATGAAACTCATGCATTTCTCTTCTACATTTCAGGAAGGCCCTCCTGGTTGAGGAATGGCTCCTCCCCAACACGTAGGTCCACACACACTCCCCACCCAACCTAAGACTGGGAAATCTGCTCCACGCTGTTCATGCTCCTAGTTACATATTGATCCCTTGCCGCTAAATTGCCTGTCCACACTCTACCCAGTTGATAACACCCACTCCCTTGTATCTCTGCTTCTCTCGCTGTATACTTCGCCCTATGATTTGTAAAGTACTATATTGCTTCCCAGAGCAGTGTCCATTAAATACCCTAATAATAACCAGCGATTCATATTGAGAAGTTCAAACCGGGAAATGTTATTTGGCAAGGATGTTTGGTGAAAATAAAATGAAGGCCCTCGCACTTCTTTAGCTCCGACATTGACAGAGCGAGAGACGGAGCGCGCAAGTGACGGAGAGAGCGAGTAACAAAGATGTAGGGAGGCATGGTATGACACAGACAATAGGTACAATTTGTAAAACCCTTATTGAAGATGCCTGCCCCATCTCTGATGCAAAAAGTGTATAATGTAAAGGAAAAATCAGTGTTCGAAAGAATAAATATAGCTGAACCAGCTCTCCTCTCCACATTAGACCACACTGAGTAAGACGGCCCCTGTAGACAGGAGGACACACACTGGCTCAGGTATTTAACACAATAAACAGTTCCAAAACGTGGATCAATGCCCACCTGGCTTTCCACTTTAGTCTCTCTTTTCAGACTTCTAAATAATGTTTTAATAAAAAGTTCACATAGGCCCCCCGACACCCTCTGTCGAGCTCAGACCTCTCCAAAACACAGTTCACATGTGTCCCCCTCTGTCGGGCTCAGACCTTTCACAACAAAGTTCACATAGGTCAGACCTCTTCTGAGCAAAGTTCAACAAAACTTGCAAGGGGGCTGCCTTCCCCAAGCTTATTACACTTCGGGTGTCCCTGAGTCAGGCTCAGACCGCTTTCGGATGTAAAAGACTTTCAAATGTGCATGGCTTTCTTTACAGACATCTGCAGGATCAGTTTGACTAAAAGTTAAAGGTTCAACTTTCACTATCCCCTTCTCTAGGAGTTAATTTTGCTTACTCCGCTTGTACAGTTAATTTGCTTGATCGTTACAAACAATGCGCCTTTCACTGAGACTTTCGAGTGGGCTACTTCCTTTCGCCAGACCACTCCGATACTCAGCATCACTGATTTTGCAGCCGTCTTTACTTCAAAGTACATTCACACGTCTGCCTTTTTTTTTAGTCTCATCCACACACGTGCAGCGATATAATGTTGCCTCTTCAAACTTTCATTAACACACACCGGTCTCTCAGGTCGCTTGCCAACTCACTGGCTGTGTGCATTTCTTCCTTGGTTTCAGGATTTCCAATTCACGAGTCAAGGTTAGTACCACAGGCTTGGCCTCGCCTCCCTAACTCTGCCGTTCACCCAGGAAGGGTCACCATCGTCCTTGAAACACAATGCAGACTTCTGATGTGGGATCTGGCCTCCTCCACGTGTCTTTCGCGACCTGTCTAGGCAATGTTCTCCAGTAGGGAACTCTTTGGGTTTTCGACCTGCTGCTCTCATCCCTTGGTCTGTCACTCTCTTCTGCCCCGGAAGTTATGCTCATACTTGTGTTCTGCCTTGCTCAGAATGTGTCTCTAGGTTCTGTCTTTTTTCCATGTGAGGAGAGCTAATTGGTATCAGGTGTATGCAAAGTCAAGTGCCTGACCCAATAACCTGGCCACCTGGATGAAATGTCCCTGAGAACTAGCGGGTGAGACACCCTTTGGTTTCTTAAAGAGAGCATGTGATAGCGATTGAGTGTCTGAGCATGACAGAGAGCAATATCAAAGCCTCTCTCATTGCATTTTTTAAAGGCCTGTTAAATACACTTTGCACTGCAGGCACTAAGATGGGATAACCCTATCTGTGATCCTTTGGGATAACCCTATCTGTGATCCTTTCTTCTAAGGTTAAGTGAGTTCCACCGAGCTGGGATCTAAGAACAACTAATAAGTCCAATAAACTCATGAGTAAAATCATAACTGGCTTCTTAGAAACAGCAGAGACACAAATATATTTTTGGGCAATTTTTCACCAATTCATCCTTGTATCAAATTGTGGCTTGTCCCCAGCTCCCCGTGCAACCGCATATAATCCCTAGAACGATAAAGCTGCACTCCTCCAAGCACTGACATAGGTTTCAGAGTACTGTATGCATACACAAAATGGTCTAAATTTCCCTTTTGCTGGTGTGCAGTCAGGCAACAATTTTGTAAATCATGTGGTCTCCAGAGGTTAAGATTGAAAATAGAGCATTCAAAACATTTTCTCAGAAATTCAAGAATAATCTTGGCATCCTTGTCCCCAGCAGGCTTAAACACTCTCTCTTTTATACACTTCCATGGTGTCTCAATAATTGCCCCTTCACTGCCCTCATACACTTCAATGGAATCTTGCCCAATTCCCTTCATGGTCTTGATACATTTGAATTCAGTTTCACTCTCCCCACGCCACTGTCCTTATATTCTCAAACATCACTCGGAATCTAAAGTTTTCGGGTTCACTCCATTTCCATAGGATCCATTTCCCCTGCTTGAGCCCATGTGACTAGCATGCAAAAAGACCTGGGCCTATGGCGTCTTGCATCTCCTGTGTTTGAGGCACAGGAGTGGGTATTCAGCAGGTCGAGAGGGTGGGAGACAAGGCCTGCCTCTTCTGGGTTGTTGGAATAGATGAAGACCAAGTGAGCCCAGTTACCAGTGCAGAATATGAATACTGAGCTGACAGACGAGATGGGTTTGAGTGCAGGCGTTGCCTGCCCCATACATACTAATCAAGGGTATGAGGGTAGAAGCAGGTAGACTGAGAAAATGTCGGACTTTCTCTTTTACCTTGGTCTTTGGCATAACTTTTCCGGATTATTGTACTTTGCTCTGTTGTAGAAACCCACTGAAATGTATGCAATTCAATCTATACATCCATGGCTTTTGGCGGTCTCTGCAGAATTTATAAAAACAATAGTCTCTTTCCTCCATTTGACAAGGTTGCTAACTTGACCTTGTCACAAGGAGATGGGGACCCTTCACAGCCTGTGGCGAGAGACCTATTAGGGTAGAGGCTAGAGCCAATCCTAACCCAAATGGGGATTTTGTATATGTGCAGTACCAGCTCACATCACCCAATACCAAACACTGGCTAAGTGTTTGCTTTAATCCTAACCCAAATGGGGACTTTGTATATGTGCAGTACCAGCTCACATCACCCAATACCACCGGAAGAAAACACTGGCTAAGTTTTTGCTTTTCTTTTTAGAGCCACAGGTGAGCCAGTAACAGTATGGAGAGAGTATGCACTGCACTGCAACCCATCAGCTAGGAGGTTGCAGACCAAGATACCAGCAGGAGGAAGGATGGTGGACTGAAGTGTGGCGGTGGAATGACATGTGGAGGTGAACTGAAGAAACAGTGTGATGCTGGTTGGTGAGGGCAAGTTGTACTGTGTGGTTAGTAAATGTGCATGGTGGGTGGAGGTGAGTGTTAGAGTATGCAGAATAGGTGGGGAGTGCTTGTGAAAGGAGATTGACCGAGTAGAAGGTGCAGTAGAGCGTTAGTGTGGAGGAGGTGGTAGTGGTAGTAGTGGTAGTAGTAGTGGTAGTAGTAGTAGTAGTGTGGAGAAGGGAATTATAACATTGTTAATGTTAAAGGTCATTTGTACCGCGCACTATCACCACCGAAGTGGTCCCCTGGCGCTCTGGCGGCTCTGAAAAGGGGAGGAGGGGGGGGTGGGTTAGTAGGAATAAGATGGAAAAGTGCAAGAGAGCAGTGATGTGCTGTTGGCAGCCTCAGCCCGGTGGGTCCGTCCGCTGGGCTTGGGGTGTTTTATGGTCCGTAGTCGTCGTGTGCTGTTGTGCAAGTCTATGTGTGGTTTGTTTTGTTGTTGCATTGTTGTGATGTTTGTGCGGATTGCTGCGTTTAAGGCTTGTGGTTGTGTTTGGTTATAGTTTGAGAGGTGTATGCAGAGGGATGGAATTGTTGGTTGGTTAGTTGGCATTGCTGTCCTTGCAATTGTGGGATTCCATCTAGGTCCGGTACATGCTAACAGTCACATTTCTATCTAGATGCCGCGCAAGCTAGGTTCATAATTCTAAGTGTGGTCCATGCTAAGAGTCACATATGCTAATAGTCACATTTCTGAAATTCTATCTAGGTGTGGTATTTGCTAACAATCATATTTCTATTTAGATGCAACGCGGGCTAAGCTTGAGAATTCCATGCAAGTGTGGCACATGTTAACAATCACATTTCTGTCTAGATTTGGCGCAGACTAAACTTGAGAATTCCATCTAAGTGTGGCATATGCTAACAATCACATTTCTGAAATTCCATTGAAGGTTGCATGCAAGTAGTAGAAAGAGCCATCGGAAGGGCAGAGGAGGAAGGCATAGGTGAAGGATGGAGAAGGTTGGTGAAATTGAATGCAGGAGAGTAGAGAACAGAATATAGAGCCAGGAAGAGGACTTTCAGGGCATGAGAGGCAGAGGCCCAAGTCGGACAGTGTGTCTGGAGGACACATTCCGAAAACCTCTTGTAGATACAACCACCACTTGAAGTGTGAGGCTAGTTTAGAAAGTCCCGGAGGGCGCCTAGGTAGAGATGGCAATAGCCTTTAGGTTCTCAATAATAGCCATATAGCTAATAGACAGTAGAAGTTCATATTCTCTACATACTAAACCAGGGAGTAGGGATTCCTGAGTTAGGGTGGTAATGCCATCTCTAGACTGGAAGGAATGACAGCCATTGCGCCCTGACAGCAAAATCACTAGAACCCCTTCAACCTTCTGTAGGTAGTTAAGTGTTTTTGAGCCATCTGTGCGACATGATGCCATTGTAGGATACAAGTCAAGTCAAACAAGTTTATTCGGATTAGTAAAAAATCCATTAAACAACAAAAAACACTGTTATGCACATATAAAATTACAATTCCATCAGAACTTCTAAATAATTAAGAACCATGAACATTCTAAGAGGATAACCTGCAATAAAATCATTGATCATATAATTTCATAAATGATGACCTCAAAAAAAAACCTCAAAGCCCCATTGTCTTCAGGATGACCCCCACTGCAAGGGCCTGTCCCCCAAGAGGCCTGACCGAATGCATCCCAAAGGGGTAAGGTTAGCACCAGACAGTGGAGAGGGCCTCATAGTTAACCTCATAGAACATTCAGAGTGTAAGTGCGGATAAGTGCAAATTCGAATTCCACTCCTTGGTGAGCACATAGACCCCCCACATCTACCCAGGACCTCCTTTACCACTCTCCAGTTCCAGAATGTCAGTTCCACAATGTCACCCGACTGAATGCCCAAACTCGGCAATCTGTGGCAACCCGCCAAGGTTTCCCTGGACAAAAAAAAGAACATCCTCTGACGGACCGTAGCCAATGAAGGCATTTATTGAGGAGGGCATCCCTAGATTCCTTCATGTCCCTTTCCAGTCTCGGTACGCCATGGAGATACAGGACAATGCGTCCAGTCCGGCCTTGGGCAAAGGAAGGGGCTGATCTCTCTCTACACCATCTCTTCTCTATAGGATTCGGGCATTTTATGCCCAATTTGCTGGAAACTGTATCCACCAGGGATGTAGACAAAGCCTTGGATTTGAACCCCCCCGTTGGGCACTCTAGACTCCGTACCCCCCATACAGGGTTTTTTACCTTGACTGCTTGTGTGTTCCCAAACACCCTGCTAGGACAAGGTTCTGTGGGCGTAGATCTCACGGGGACCTGTTCCAGGAGGTGTACCGGGGGGAGAGCCAAAAGTGAGACAATGGGCCCCTTACGAGCAGTTGTAGTTCTGTAAGGCTCCCCCTCCCTCTGCTCTTTCCCCTTGGTTTCTGTAAGGACTAGGAGCAAATTTTTAATAGCTACCAGCTCGACCAACACCTGACTGCATTCACATTTACACCCCCTGGAATTATGGACACCCCCAATCAGAGAGTCGATGGCTAGTCCAACAACAGAGATGGAGTCATCACAATGTTGCTTGGGAGCCCTCAATAAGGGTAGATGTAGAGACGAGCTGGACGTTTGGCTTGTCGGTGACAACTTCTCACTCCAGAGGCTTCCGGAGTCAGAGGAGGGATTGTGCCGAGGGAGGTCAGAGAGCGTGCTGCCCTCACTGAGCGAGCAGACCGGGGTGGAGCTGGATGGGGCCACCTCCGGGTCAAGACAAAGATGATCAGATACAGGGAGCCCATCGGAGGCGCAGGCTGTCGGATAAAGAGGAATGGCGGGGGGCTCATCCGCACTGGATGGGGGGGGATGGCCACCCGGCCAGCCTCGCCTAGAGCGGACTCTAAATACCCTCCCCGGGTAGGCCCTACTCCTTTGGATGCTCCTCTGGAGTCTAGGACCTCTTGGGGGACTACCATACAGCCTCCTCCCCTCTGGGGGCCAGACAGACCCCCCCCTGGTTGATGAATATTGTTCCTTCACAAAGTACTCTGCATGCCTCTTTGTTGAACTCCCCTAGTTGGTGGTTCCCTGCTTTCGGCACTTGGGGGGTACGAGAACTTAGAGGCCCCCCTCCAGGAAGTAGATCAGTACTCAGAACAGCCAAAGCAGGGGCTTTCACTGTCACTTTGATGACACTGCTGTCGCCACCTCTTGACAGCCAGGACCTTGCGCTCCAGTTTGAGACCATTGTCATTAGCTTGCGGGGCATGGGGTGCAGGCTCGGGGCAGAAGAGAGGCGGGGGAGGGGCAAAACAGGGGGGGGGGGGGGGGTTCCTTGGTGCAGAGTGGGACTTTATGGACTTTAGGGATCTTAGAGATTTTAGAAGTGACATGACAGGCTAACCACACCAAAGTTGCTTTGCTTCTGCTTTTCCCCCTTGTCAAAGCAGTTAGATGGTACAAATGCAGTCCCTTGTACAGCACTTACGTGACCTGCTATCTACTGTCTTCCGGCCCACAGGCTTGAGCCTCCCACCTCTGGCACCGAATACCAGCGGCGCCAAACACCGCGCCCTTAGCCTGCCACGGTCTTCACCGCTGCGGGGACTTGTGGCTGTAGATAAGTCCAAGGGGGCGTGGCCTGTGAATCCGGAAGTAAACGCCCAACACCAGCGCCACCAAACACCGCGCCCTTGCCCCGCCACGGGCTTCACCGCTGCGGGGACTTGTGGCCGTAGATAAGTCCAAGGGGGCGTGGCCTGTGAATCCGGAAGTAAATGCCCAACACCAGCGGCGCCAAACACCGCGCCCTTGCCCCGCCGCGGATACCATAGGCTGTAATACAGAGGCTGCTATGCCGAGAGGATGGAAGGAAAATCTGAAGAGATTCCTAGGTGACAAGAGTAATGTGCCCTAGGATCAAGAGATTTGGGAAATGGGCACAAGATTAGAATTCCGATCGCTCTATCCTTTACCAGAAGAATCAGAGGACTCTCAGGAATCTGCAGGGTTGGAATCAAATCCAGTTGAGAACAGCCAGTAGGAAAATACCACCATCCTGGCAGATGACACTAAGAGAAGCCTATCAGACCCAATATGCAAGGCCAGAGAAAGAACCAGCAAGTAGAGGCAGGCCCAAGGCAGTGGACTACTAGACCTCCCAGCTGTGGAGGAGCTCTAACAAGCTCAGACGAGGAAGATGATGTAGTCGAATCCTCAAGTCCTGAAAAGGTTGTTGCTCTCTGAGACACAAGCGCAAATTCCACCCCAATGGAGGACCTATTAAGAGCCCTCGTGGAAGGACAACTAACCATCCACCGACATCAAGAAACCCTCACAGCTTTACAGAGCGCGATACCGAAAGACAGGAAAAACCCACAATACCCTGGCTATCCTAGAAAAACTTGGCACCAGAGACTACCGCTCAGGCTTTTTCTGTCTACTTCGAAAGAGTCGGTGGACCAAGGTGAAACCACAAACGCTGTGCTAACTACATGGCCTCATTACTGGCTACAGAGGCCCAACAAGGGGTGTTCTCCTGATGGGAGAACACCATATGAGGCATTGATGTGAGGTATAGAAATAGTTACACACCGTAGTGATGGTTGCACTCCTAATCCATAGTCCCCCTTCATTCATACTTATGGGACATTCTGTACTTTTGGACGGGACTGCAGAATTGTATGTAGCACCATAAAAATGTGTACTTAGTTTATTTTTACATGGGGCCCTGAGTATACGTGGCAATGGACCCTGCCTCCCCAAACAGCACCTCCAAGCTTCGCCCCCTCAGACCTTTTCGCTCCCACAGAGATCAGGTTCTGACTGGAGCTAAAGAATTTTAGGTGGATGGGGAGCTGGTGTATGGAGGAAAGGTAACTATAGAATAGGAGGCCAGCAGTCACTACAGTGAGTAACTTTTCCTTCCTATTACGTCTCGTCCCCTTTCCTCCATGCTTCTGGGAAATTCCCAAGTATTTAACTCCATGTGGGAGTAAGGTGCTAACCCTGAACTAAAAAGGTTCCTCAGGACAGCTTGTACAAATTGGGCATCTGCCTTTGAACTGTTTGCAGAAAGCCAATTCGAGAGGACCACATAGTAGCCTTTGCAGTTAGTTCACATGGGAGGTGCCTCTGAAAGGCCAATGAAATCACCTTGGCCCTGACCAAATGAGCATGCAGGCCTTTGGGTTGAGGCAGTTGTTACAGCATAGGAATCGAGAACACAGGACACAACCCATCTGGCGATAGTTGCTTTGGATGCTGGGGAGCCCTTAATTACTCCTCCAAAAGTTATCAGAATTTGGTACAATTTCCTAAAATCTTTTGTTCTGACGAAATAGAATTTTAAGGCCCTTCCGACACCCAAGGAGTCAATATATCCCATGTATGTAACCGAAGCATAAGTATTCTTATGACTGCTGCGCCCGGCTACCCGTGGGTTTTGTGCGCATTATCAAATAATAAACTAAACTAAGAAGCTTTTCCGCCTCAGAAGTCGTGTTGGGAAAGAAAACAGGAAGAGAAACCTTTTTATTGATGTGAAATTCTGACACCACTGCTGTTAAAAAGGAAGGCTGTGTTTGCCTTTATCTCTATGAACAACTCTAAATGTTTAATCTGCCGATAAGGCTTGAATTTCGCCTACGGGTCTGGCAGACATAATTGCTTTTAGAAAAGCTACTTTCCAGGAAACTAGCTTGATTTCTGCTTATGACGTAGGTTCAAAAGGCTTGTGGAAGAGAGCAGTGAGGACTATGTTGAGGTCCCACTTGGGATGAGGCCATACAGAGGGGAAAAAGGCGACTAAGTCAGTCAAAATACATCTCAACTGAGGATTGGAGATTAAAAAACACTGCTCTGAGAGAAATGAGTTACACACCCAATTTCAATCATGTTGCCGGAAGCGGTTAGGCTACACAAAAAGGACAAGAAAAGACAATGCCCATGGTTTATTTCCCTTCTCCAGACGCCATTAGGAGAATCTGAACCATTTGCTTTTGTATTGTGATCTTGGGAGTCCTTTTCTTGCTGCCTAAATAATATACATATTGTACTATGAGAGATCAAGACGATGTAGTACCCTGATGAACTCTACCACGCTAAGTTACACGATTGTTTGGAGGGGAGCAGAATCTGCCCCATCTCCTGGCTCAGAAGGTTCTGGATACCCGGAGAGGGTGTGGGGGAGGGGATCTGTCCAAATATCCCTACCCCCATGGTCCTGCAACTCTTTTGAAGTTCTTCGATACCTCAGGTCTGAAAAACAGAAAATGGCCGGCCACCAGGGAGCTATGAAGATTACTGTGCAGTGTGCTACTTCAAGACACTTGCATAGAGCCTGGTGGATCAGAGATGGGGGAGAGGGGTGTAAGCCATCATGCAATGTCTCTAAAGAATCATACAAGGAGTCCTGGCCCTCCCTCGATGCAAAGAGAGATTTTATGTTTGACTCTGTGGAAATGAAGTCCACTTGTGGAGTGTCTCAGTACATGTAGAGGCAATGTCACTTGTGGGTGCAGTTCCCATTCGTAATTGACTTTTGTTTAATGACTTAGGTGATCTGATCTGTATTAGATGCTCCTTGTACATGGATTGCTAGGATCCAAATGTTGCGCTGAAAAGCTGACACCCAAATCTTAACAGCTAGGAAAGCATGTCTCAAATGTGTGCCGCCTTGTTTGTTGATTTAAAACATCAGCGTTGTCTATTTTTGTATTCTATTGATACTGTTTTGTTCTGAATACTCTGCACGAAGGCCTTTAGAGCAAAAAAAATATAACCTTCAATTCCAGAAAATTGATGCATGGACTCTGATACTCCAGATACCAAAGGTCTGACACTTGGGGTGAACCCAAGGTCGCTCTCCAATTTATGAGGGGAAAAATCTGTTGTAATGCTGACCTGATGTGTGAAATACACAAAGGGCATGCAAAACCTTGAAAAAGAGTGTGATCTGGCATCCACCCTTAAGGGAGCAGTTTATTTAGGTACTGATGGTTTAGTAGCCACCGACAGATCTGGCCATGAAGATGCTTGCTTTCTTTTCCAAGAGTTCATCATCAGTGGTAAGTTTAACATATCTACCACACACTCATTCATACATTTAGTAGCGCTAACCCACTCTTATCTTCAGGTGTCGGCACCTCTGGCAACTTTTCTCAAAGAGGTGTCCACATGATGTGCCGCAGCCTCTCGGAGGTCCTGAGCGATCACCCCATTTTCCGCTAGAATGCCTATAAATTGTTTGGGATGGTCCGTTGGACTAAATCTGTCAAACTCTGATAGATCTGTCCAGAGTCTTTGGTTAACAGCCGCCAATAAGGCAGTAGCATTAGCCTAACGTAATTTCAGGTCAGAGGTGGCCTAAACCACCTAGTCTAAAACTTCAAGAGTTGGGTCTTCCTTACTCAAAACTTGAGGCAGAAGCTGAGGAAGAAGCAGGACTGGAATATAGAGTGTGCGTCCCCACCACTGACTAGGATGGCTAGGAACAAACAGAGACTTGCTCGGCATGCATCAGTCAGTCCTCTTTTTCGTGGGAGGAACTGAGTGTGGCCTTGTCCAGATCTTTCTTGTGCCAGTAGAACATAATTATGTAGGCCAACGCCAGATCTTTCTGTGGATCTTATTGCAATGGCCCCAGCTAGGACTCCAGCTACTATTGGTAGGATTCCAGGATAGGAATATCCAGAAAACCCAGCAATTCCACAAGCCTTGTTGAAGAAGGAATTGCCTCTTATTCATGTAGAGGGTAATCACACTGATCTACGGGATCAGTAGACTGATCTTTAGAGACAGAGATTGGCTCAAGTGGAGAAAAAGGTGTGTTAGGAAAGATTTCGTAATTGTAGGTAATTTTCCTTCCATGTGGCAACCCCTAAACTTTTTGCTGTTGTTTTTCACCTTGTTCTGGACTTTGCCAGAGAAGTGCAGCCTTCTGCCGCACTCCTCTTGGCTTTCGCTCCTTTCTTACGAGGAAACTGACATGCCCTTAAGACAGTCAGTACCGGGAAACGCTGTTTTCCGTAGTTTCTTTTATCATGTTGCGGCTTTCGTGCAACATGACACAAGAGGGCACTGTAAGCTAAGTTACAGCTCTCTTGGGTCTCTAGCCTTCTACAGGCCCTAGATACTCGTTTAGGATTGTAACTGATCGGTGCAAGTGATTCACGGACGGGAATGGTGGCAACGATCGTTTCTTGTGTTTTGAGCTCCTTTTGGCGTTCTAAGCGTGTTTCTCGCGCTTAACCCAAAATGGCGGCCTGGCTCCCAAAATGGCCAGACCACGAGGCTCCTTTGTCCTGTCCGCTGACCGTCTTGCTCCTTTCACCTTCCCCAGGTCGAGCCGACCTGGGGCCTTCCTTATTTGGGCATGTACTTTCCCGCGAAACACGGATGCTTTCGCGGGCTTCTACATGCCTGGTGTGTGCCTCCAGGATGTGGGCTGGGATATCTGGTCCCAATACACATCCTGGGTGCCAGAGAGTCTAGGGTGATGTGAATGCCTGGGACCACCGTGGTCCGTGATTGGTCCATGCATGGTGTGAGTGTTGATGAGCGGATCTCCCATTGGGTCCCCTCCGTTTTGGCGCGAAGGGAACCGTGGATAAGAGGGGGCTGGAAACACCACTACCAGGTCGATCTCCTGAGTTCTCACGAACGAAGGAATACAGGAGCCAAGTATCCTGCAACCAAGAGGCTGAACCGAGGAATCACTGGTGACCCGCTGAAGGACTTCTCCTCTGCACTGCTGTCGCCTTGTGAAACCCGTTTTACCTTTGATCGAACCAGAAGGCCTGTACTGGTACTTCGACCCTTGGAATAGCGGGAACAGCTATTCTCGGCATCTTCACCATCTCCTGCTAGTAAACCTTCGGAAGCGTCTCTGAGCCATCCAGCTGACTGACCAGCCTACACAGGAGTCTTGCTCTGTAACCGCCGCCAGGTTGTGTAGTATTTCGAGTCCTTGTCACTCTCACACGCTTCGTACACTTGGCGTTCCCAGGTCTGAAGTGAGTAGTGTACATTTGGCTCAGATACACACGGCCGCTCCGTTGCCCTGCTGTGGTAACAAACTGTGCGGGTTTCTTCGATTGGTACGTCTTTTACTCAACTCTGCTGCTGCAGACTCAACATGACGACGAGACGTTCCCTGCTCTTCTGAACCTGCCAGTGACTGAAACTGACGCGGAGAAACACGTCTGCTTGCATCGGGGACCGGTGAGTAGCATAGCTAGGAACTGGTCGCCCTCCTGCAGGAGCCCATAGCTTTTCCCCGCTGTGTCAAAACAGCACCCTTTTCCGTACTCGCGCTCTGCTTCTGCCCACAGTGGAGGCTGCGCTTGAGTCGCGGAACTTGTTCTTCTTCATTTGTGCACTAAACTGAACTGCCTGATTTCCCTCGAAGAGCTTCCCCTTTTGCCCGTTGGCACCAGCGTGTGCAGGTACTTTTGAGCACAAGGCTCCACTCTTCGCAGGGCTTGGACTTCCTTTTAGTTAGGTGCCTCTGAAGGCGGACTGGGTCTAAGCATTATTTCGCACTGCCTGTTTTCCTTCCCTTTTAGGTGGACTACACATTTCGTGCATCTAATGCTTGAGACTTGTTGTATTTGTATATATATATTGTATTGGTATGGTATGTGTTGGTTTACTAGAGTTATATTGTGATTTTCTCGCTACGGTCATTGTTTTAAAGGCCTTGGAATAAATGTGTATATATTTTTAATATAACACCTGTTTGGAGTAGTTTGTAAGTGTCCTTGCTTTGTGTGCTCATTGCGGGCTTTCAGTCACCCTCACCCCTCTTGAGACCTAGTCTTGACCGCCGCGATCGCTACCTTGATTGGTCTGGCTCGTCCAGAGGTTACCCTGTTCCAAGTAATTAGGTTGGCCTTCTGAACTTCTGCGCCACCAGGACAGAGTTCAGAAATCCGTCTCAACAGGTGACACCAGAGGTATCTCAGTTATATGGACTGGTTGAGGAGGTTTTTGCACTTTTTCTTCATGTTTGGGTGATCTTGAGTTTTCGGAAATGGATCCCAAAACAGTGCTCTCAAGTAATCTTTCATGGACTCCAAATGGCTGGGAACCTGGCAAAAAAAAAGAAAAACCATAGGTTGACTTGCTGCTCCCATCACATGTTTCCCCAGGTACTGGATGCCCAGACCAGGACTCTATAGAGTTAGTTGCTAGGTCTGCCTAGCCAGCCTCAAGCCCAGAGAATATAATGGAGATGATGAGGGGACTGGGGGGGGACTAACATCAAGGTTGGTGGGAGCAACATCTGTGTTGGTGCAGACCATTCCACCCTTGGCATGATTAGATCTCCCCTTAAAGAGGCACTAGGGGTAGACCTAAATCGTGAATCAGACGATCCAACCAAGGATGAGGTGGATTTTGAGCTTGTGGTGCCACCAGACTCAGGCATTTTGTGGGACACTGACAGGAATAGGCAATGGGTGATCATTTTCTCAAGTAGGCCTGACTGGAAGTGACTGCTTTAGAAAGCTCTGACCCTCTCGAGGTACAATCTGAGGTATTAGCCTTTGACGAGTGTACATCAGCTCGCCCAGTAATAGGATTAGCCCTCAGTGAGGGAATCTTGGGAAAGGTTGTGTTAATGTTAGTCGCACAAGGGGGGTCCTCTGTGCCACAAGTTGAAGCTTTCGCCATGGCTGAGAGATCCTTAGAGCAAACTCTGGTATTGTTAGCCCCCAGTGGAAGACCCCCCCCCCCAGCCCTGCCGGCATTGATGCTGTCCCCTACTCTGGGATCCTCAGGAAAAGTGTGGGTGAGGCTAGAGTCATGGCTGCCCTCCCATGATTGGAAATCCCAGAGTGGAGATCCTCAGCCCAGGTTCATCTGAATGGTGAAAAACCTCCTCCCAGTGATGAGGCTTATGACCTATGTTGAAAACCAAAGTGTGCCACAATGAAAAAAAGTGCCCAACCGGTGCTCCGGTCCCAGACAACAGTGAATAGGTGTGCACGACTAAGTAGTGACGCCTGCAAAACAGACCGGCAACAAAGCCTGTGTGTCTGGACATAAGTGGGAAGAAAACCCATCCACAACACCCAAAATTAGGGGAAAAATCATTGCGTGAAGGACAAAGAAAAAGGGCGCGAAGACGAAGAAAAAATGTCTGTCCAGACTGCGCAGAGAAAAAATCACTGCGCAGCGAGGCCTGGAGGTGAGGTTTGGGGAGGCGGGACCCAATTCCACCCATGCGCAGAACCCCACATACAAATAAATTAAGGACATTTTTTGAGGTGCAACAAACAAATGCTCCGGCCAAGTCCCAGAGGATGGAATATCCCATAATCATGGAGGAAAGGGGATGGGGCCTAGGAGTACCTTAAGAGATTGGTACAGGATCAAGAACACTACAAATACTGCCTTCAACACCTGTCTACACCAAGAAGACCCTTTGTGATAGTTCTATCTGGTCAGACTCTACTGAATAAACAGCTGGCTGAAAAAACTATGAAGAGTTTAAAGACATGCTGGGACTGGAGCAATTTGTGGACTCCCTGCTACCATACCTACAAAAAGGTTATCTGGCAACTACATAATCCCACCTTCAAAAAGGCAATTTAGCCAGCCAATGCCCATCAGAAAGCAAAGCTAGGGAACCAACAACTGGATTGAAAACCAGTAACTACAAATCTACCATTGGGGAAAGAGAAGGGAGTCGGGTCATAAAGAGAACAGGCCCCATTCCACCGGGTTCTGAATGAAAGCCAAGACTTCCAACCACAGCAGGATGGAGGAAACCAGGGGTACCAGCTCATCCTAATGTGGTAATGTGTTATGCATGCAGGAAGCCTGGACACTGGGCCCGATTTTATCCAGAGAATCCCAAGGATGAGCCCATGGAAATTGCCCTTCTCCATAGGGTACCAAGCACCCCTTCTAGAGACAGAAGACCAAACAGAAAAGGCAAAGGAAATATTTTAACCATAATCTCCCAGAGGAGAAGGATCAGAGTTAGGGGCACTGATAGTATGTGCTAGGAGAGATAACCACACATTTCTTCACACTGTGGTAGTTCAAGACATTCCTGCCAAAGCCCTCCTAGATTCAGGGAGTAAGAAAACCACTGTCCACAATGACATGATTGCCTTGGAAAAGCTACACCCAGGAAGCCTGGCACAAATCATAAGTAGTCATGGGAACACGCTCCTTTACCCCACAAGGCCCCATGAAAGTACTACACCAAGAAATCATGATGCTCATGATAATAATTCCCGAAATACTGTCCTTGATTGCTCCAAACATTGAGAAATCCTTCCTATTTGTGGGGGTAGGGGAAGGGGGAAGGTCAGAAGAGTACTTGGAGGTGTGGGACACCTTGCCACAACGGGATAGGGACCCCTCTCATTTTGGGGTGGGAGGCCTACCAGTGTGGAAGCCAGAGCCAGTCCTACGCCAGAGGACAATGTTGGCAGTTGAGGGCCCTAAATCTTGTCCCCTGCCCAAGTGCCTGTCTATATATATGTGGGGTACCAGCTGGCATCATCTCAAAAAGAAAGCACTGGCCATGGTTCCCATTCTCTTGCTAGAGACACAACTGAGCCAGTAACAGTACAGAGACCACCCACAGCATTACAAACCACCAGCTTGCGAGTTGAGCCGCAGAGTCCAGACAGAGAGGAAGCAACAGAAAAACACTAAACAGAGGTCTTACTCTGCTTTTCCCAAAGCAGCACACCGCTCTCCACCACTGGGGCGAGCAGCAGCAAACCCGTTGCCACAGACCGAGACCAGAAGGGAGGTACAGCGGAGAAGCAACCACTCAATAAGACTTTACTTACCTTGAGGTAAGGATCACCGAGGCCTTCTATGAACTTGGAAAATGTGCAACTTGGGCTGCGATTGCTGCCTCATGGTGGTCGCTGCAAGGAAGAAAGGCAAAGGGCTTAGCCCGCCATTTATGACTTCCAGTGCTTGTGGCACCTCCCAGGCAAAGAAGACAGGACCGCATTGGTCAAAGACTGTATTACAATGGGGGAATTGGGGAAGAGTGATTAAAAGGGCACAAAACCAGACGTTGTGGGTTGTTCAGGTGAGGTCAGAGGAGGAGGAGAGAGCAAGTGGTACTTTGTGGTGAGGGTGCTTGCAAGGTAAAGTGAGAGTGTTAGAGGGGGCACGAGGGGGGCATGCTTGTGAATGTGAAAGGAGTGTGACTGAGTAGAAGGTGGGGTGGAGAAATACTGTGGAGGAGGGACTAGTAGTGTGGATGTGGGAGTTATAAAATTGAAGGGTGGAGCAGAGTAGTAAGAGTGAGAGATATTGGAGGGGCAGAGGAGGAAGCTGTAGGGGCAAGATGGAGTGAACGTGGGCGGAGTTGGATGCACGGCAGTAGAAAGGAGAAAAGCATTTAGAGGCAGGGTGAGAAACATCAGAATATGAGAGGAAGAGTAACAGGTCAGGCAGAGTTACTGAAGACACATTTCCAAAACGTCTTGTAGATTTGAACAACACTGGCAGTATAGTGCTAGTTTAGAAAGTCCAAGAGAGCCTAGATAGTTAGGGCAATTGCCTTTAGGTTCTCTCTACTAACCATTTAGACAATAGACAGTCTGGGGCTCAATATTCTCTATAAACCAACCATGGGACTAGCGATGCCTGGGTTGGGGTGTAAACGCCATTGCTATAGAAGAGAGGGACAGCCATAACGCCCTGACAAACAAATCAATAAAAACCATTACAACTTCTCTAGGAGTCTCTGTTCTTTGAGCCATCTGTGACATCCCCCTCACTTTTCCTTTCCCAGCATCCTAGTTCTTAAACATACTGATTCAACTTGACCTTCCCTGAACTTAAGGTCAGACCGTTCCAGAAGAACAAGTTACTTACCCCTGGTAACCTTCTTTCGATTGGACGTTCTTCCCACATATTCCTCATCTTATGATAATTATCTCTTCAGCTTCAGCTGCTTTGGATTTTATTTTCCAACAGGGGGCGCTGTATGCCATCTTGTCGAGTCAATGTCCCTCGAGGGCCTCCAGTCGACGTCATCAGTATAAGTAGCGCATGCAGTGCCCGTTGGCTTCAGTTCTACTTCTCCCCCCGAAGAGGTATTACCAGGCGTACCATATATCGTGGGCTCCAAGAAAGCATAAAGTGTAAGAATGTGTGAATTGTTCGGCGGGGTAGGCTGGGAGAGGCGATGAGGAATACGTGGTAGGAACGTGCAATCGAAAGAACGTTACCAGGGGTAAGTAACTTTCTTCAAATGGATTGTGCCCTCCACGTAAACCTCATCTTATGATAAGACTCCCAAAGCAGTAATAATTTGGTGATGGGAGTACAAATACATTTTTGTTCTAATCATGGATCGAATGAAGGACCGATTTTGCAAATTGTCCTCCCTGGCTGGAAGATCAATCCAGACAGTAATGTCTCACAAGAGTGTGAACAGACGACCAAGTGGCTGCTGAACAAATGTCTTTGATTGGGACACCTCTTTGAAGAGCAGCAGAGGTTGCCATGCACCTTGTGGAATGTGCTCTTAGGCCTTCCGGCGGCTCCTTGCCCGCTATTCTTTAACATTCACCAATAGCCAGGATGATTCATCTGGATATGGTTTGATTTGTAAATGCTAGACCCAATTTGGGGCCAGTATACCCAATTAATGATTGGTCATTTTGGTGAAATTTAGCAATCCTAGATATGTAAAAACAGAGCCCTTTTTGGGTCCAGTCTATGTTATCTTTCCTCCTCCTTTCCCAGATGGGGAGGCGGATAGAAAGTTGGTAAAGTGATCTTTTGCGACAAGTTGAAGTCGGAGACTACCTTAGGTAAGAAACAAGGTTTCACCTTGAGAATAACCTGGTCTTTATGGAAAGCTGTATGTGGAGGTTTACACGACAGAGCCTGCAACTTGTTTACCCTGTGGGCTGACGTTGCAATAAGCAAAACTGTTTTGAATGTTAAAAGGCTTAATGGGCACGAGTGTAAAGGCTCAAAAGCAATGCATGTTAAAAATCTTAACACCAGATTGAGATCCCATACAAGGACATTGAATGGGAATACATTAGTAAGGCCTTTTAGGAATTGAACAATAAGAGATCTTAAAATATTAATCGTCCTCTGAAGAATGCTTGAAAATCGATAGCGTAGCCAGGGACCTTTAATTGTTCCAATCTCAGGCCCCAGATTTGCCAAATGTAACAGAAAAGAAAGCACCATAGTTGTCTCAAAGAGAAAGGGATACACATTCTTATCTCTGCACCAGCTGCTGAACTAGTTCCGAAGACAGTGTTACAAAGATTTTGTTGCTGGCCTTCTGGCCGAAAGCAAAATCTCCATTACGTCATCCGGGAGGTCCCAAATCCTTGTATCTCAGCCTTTCAGAAACCATGCGTGAAGGATGAGTGTTTTGACCTCTGGATGGAGAACCCGACATTCCTCTTGTGAGAGAAGATCCTCTCGTTGTGGAAGACGCATTGGAGGGCAGATGGACATCTCCAGAAGGTCCGAGTACCACATCCTCCTGGCCCAATCCGGAGAAACTAGGATCATGGATTTCCCAAACTTGCTCAACCTCCTGATCACATGAGAAACGATGGGGACTGGAGGAAACGCGTACAGGAGTGGAAATTCCCAGTCCACTACGAACGCATCCCCTAAAGCTCCTCTTGGAGTAAATTCCCTGGAGCAAAACAGTTCGCACTTCCGGTAGACAATGGTCGCAACAGATTCACTTGAGGGGTTCCCCAAAGTGTGAAGATCTCTTGAAGGACTTCCTGAACTAGCTCCCACTCGTGGGAGACTGTGCTCTGCCTTCTCAAAGCGTCCTTCACCGTGATCTCCTCTCCAGCTGGGTGAACTGCCGACAGGGAGATTCCTTCTTGAATTGCCCAGAACCAGAGCTGCATTGCCCCTCTGCACAGTGGTAGTGACCCTACACCACCTCTCTTGTTGAGGTAGTACATGGCCACCATGTTGTCCGTCATTATCAGCACATTCTTTCCCCATACAGAGGGCAGAAAGAACCTTCAGCACTAGTTTTGATTGCCCTCAGCTCCAAAAGTTTGATATGTAGTTTGGAGTCAGATGAGATGAACGACCGCTGATTGTCTGATCGTTGGTGTGCGCTCCCCACCCCGTGAGTGAGGCGTAAGCAACTACCGTTATTTCCGGCCATGGCTGCCAAAAAGATTCTCCCTTGAGAATATTGTCCTTGCAAGCCCACCACAGAAGATTTTGAGAGACTCTGCTTGGAACTTTCAGGTGGTCTAACATTCGGCCTGAAAACTGGGACCATTGAGTCCTGAGAGCCCATTGGAGGGATCTCATTCTCAGGATGCCATGAGACCAAACAACGTAAAAAACAATTGAAGGCCAGAAGATGCTGGGCACGCTGGAATTTGGTAACCATCTGCAGAATGTTATGAGCTATCTCAGGTGGCGAGGCTTTCCCTGAGGAAGCATCCAGGATTGCTCCAATAAATTGGAGTCTTTGAGATGGTATCATGTGGGACTTCTTGTGATTGAGGGAGAAACCCAGTCTGAGGAGAGAGTGGCAGGTTACGCCGAGATGTTCCTGGGCTTATTCGGGTGAACGAGCCCTGATCAGTCAATTGTCTAGGTAGGGGTAGACGTGAATCCCCCCCACCCTCTCTATTGAGACTCGCTGCCACCACCGCCATCAACTTGTGAGAACCCTTGTGCGGAGTTCAGCCCAAATGGCAGAACTCTAAACTGATAATGAGAACCGCCAACTGCGAACCACACATACTCTGTGCTTGGGATGGATAGGCACACGAAAGTAAGGTCCAATGCTACCATCAAGTCTTGGAGTTGGAGAGCCTGAAGGATTTGCGAAAGGGTAACCATCTTGAACTTGTCCTTCCTGAGGCACTTGGTCAAGTTTCTTAAGTCCAAGATGGGTCTCAATCCTCTGTCCTTTTTTGGAATCAGGCAGTATGGGGAAAACCAACCCTTGTTCCTTTCTGCAAAAGGTACATGTTCTATTGCACCTTTCTCTAGCAGGGTCAAAATTTCCTGCACAAGGAGCGGATCTGGAATTTTTGGAAAGGAAGGCAGTAACCTTGGACTACAATGACCATTGCCCAAGCATCTGAAGTAATGCCTCTCCACTCGTTCAGATGCTGAGTAATTCTACCTCCCACCAGGGTGTTGTGAGTCAAGGTCTCAGAGTGGTTTTGAGGTGGTTGAAGCGGCAGCTGATGGTAAAACTGATGCTGCTTGGGTTGGCTTAGCACCTCTCCCTCGTCCACCATGAGGGAATCATCTCTGACCTCTTTGACCGGCTTCTGCTCTTCGGCTTCCAATAGAGGAGCAGAATCGAAAGGACTTACCCATCCAGGAAGATGAGCCAGAGCAGTGGTGTGGACGCTGTCTATAGAAAGCACCAAGGGATGTATCCGCTGCCATTGAAGTCTGCAGCTTTTCCAAACTCTCATCCACCTTGCTACGAAACATCCTCAAGCCCGCAAAGGACATGTTGAATAGACTAGCTTGCACATCTGATACAAACCCGGACTTCCTCAACCACAGAAATCTGAGTAACACTATGCTAGCCACGATGGATCTACAGATGCTGTCTGCAGTATCCAGACCTGACTGGAGACATTCACCCATTGCCTCATTACCATCCTTGATTGCAGGAAGCAGTCCCTTTCCTCTCCTTCCGGCATGTGGACAGCCGCCATAGCTATGCAGTCCCACAGGGTAAATATAAAAAAGGTACAAGTCACATTAGTTGATTTTAATACCAGGGAATGAGCAGTAAACACCTTTCTCACCCAGGAATCCACTCTCTTCCCATCCCTATCAGGAGGGATTGATGGGTATGCTGATTGCCTGATAGATGTAGCAGCCTGAACCACCAAATTTTCTGGCGTTGGATGCTTTGTCAGATATTCTGGGTCGCTGCTGGATGGTCTGTATTTTTTAGAAACATTTTTATTCACTGCAGCCCCAGTTTGTGGTGTCTCCCAATTTGCAAAGACCCTTTTTTGTAATGCAGTGTGAAATGGCAAAATTGGATCTTTCTGGGCACTCTGGTCCAAGATGTCCTTCACGTCATCCTGCTCAAAAGAAGAAGTAGGCCTGCGCCAGCTTAAACATTCTATAACCTTACTCATTAGTCTCCTATATGAGGAGTCAGCATGTTCAGTAGGATCTGGCTTGCAAAATCCTAACTCGGGAGCGATACCTAACCCCACTAGCTGAATGAAGGTTGTTGTACAAGTCCTTTAATCTAGACTCAGGGATCAGTTTGTCTGGGACATTAAGGGTGCCAAATTGTAACCCAAATGATGGTGTGTGATCATATGAAGGTTGTTCATCTTCATAGATGGCTGATAAAGACATTTAAAAAAATCTCTTTTAGCAAATGTTTGAAAACCTTTTTCTGGACTACCACTAGCTTCGACAATTTCAAAGTAATCAGCGATAAGGACTTTGAAGTCGGGATCGCATTTGTCAGCGTCAAATTCGGTACTGGTGTCGACGGCTCCAACCGTGTCAGCGAAGGCGTCCATGTTGTCAACTTTATGTTTCTTAGACGGGACCCTCGATGGGCTGGGTTCCTGACTCATTGAAGCCATTGACGATTTCTCATCAGATCGAATTTTTTTTGCGATGCAGAACCGGCTTAAGGCTCGGTTTAGAGGATGTCTTCGACTTCCCTTCGTTGCCTTTTTGCAGATAGACAGGGGCATGGGCTTTCTGCTTGTCCATCAAAGGGGTCGAAGACGCATTCTCAAAGATTTTGAGTATTTCATTATGAAAACGCTTCCCACTTTTCTGGGAAGTCTGAACTAGTTGGACACTTGATTACCTCAGCCGAGGAATTAGTGGAGGTCGAAGGTGACCTACGACAATGTTTATTGCCCTTCTTCAAAGAAGACAAAGAATGGTGTGATCGACTTCTCGATCAAGACCGTTTTGATTTTTTATATGTCGAGAAGAATACCTTGACTCATCGGTCTTTCTCTTGGAGCACTTCGAATGCAACCTCCCCAGCGCCAATTTACCTTTACTCCCCCACAAGAGCCTTTTCCGTCATCGCCTGACAGGAGCCACAGTCAGAGGTACGGTGACCAATACCAAGACACCACAGACATATGTGGTGGGGGTCAGTGATCGATATCTTCGATCCACAGTCTTGGCATTTCTTGAAGCCAGTCTTAGGTATTGATGGAGCTGAAGGGAAAGACATTTTAGAAACGAAAATAACAATCGAAGTTCACAGAAGAACCGAAGCGCAGCGCAGCGTTTGCTCGGAAAAACGGAACTGAAGTCAACGGGCACTGCGTGCGCTACTTATACTGATTATTTTGTCTACAAGTCGATTCGAGGCCCTCAAGGGACATTGACTCGACGAGACGGCACATAGCGTCATGAATTCAAAGATGCCTGCTCCAGTAGCGCAATGCAGAGATTTCCGCAAGCTTATTACTCGCTCTAGCATAACCTCCCTTGTATTGGTCTTGCAAACACTAGTCTTACGCATAGCTTCCATTAAACATTTGTTCACCCTTCCTACTGTCCCATTTCTCTGGGGACGGTATAGGGCAGTCCTCTTGTGCTTCACCCCACACTGGATCCAATACTCCTACATCATTCAGCTCACGTATTGGGCTCAGTTGCTAGTAAGGACACTGGCCAGATATCGCTCACACCCAAAGACCTCCTCTAACAAATTAATAATAGTGCCATTTATCAATTTTCCCCAACTATCTTCACTTCCAACCATTGCAAATACAGATCGATAAGGAAGTAACTACAACAAATGCCCATTCCAGTGCAGTCACAATGTCCATCACCACCTCTTCCCATAATCCCAAGTTGTATCAGTGATATCAACAGGTAGGCAAGGTCTTGTTCGCCTCTTCACACGATAGTCCCAGAAGCTTTTCACATATCCACATCAAAATCCAATAATCTGGCCTCAGCACTGCTTTTTTTCTTGTGATACGTATATATGCTCACTTTAAGCAAGCTTCTGTCGCAGTCCACTTGGCAATACAACCCCACCTGCACAAAGCAGTAGGTCACATTCAACTTGTCACGCATCTCCTAATACTTTCTTTGCTCACGGATGAGTGTTTCCTAGGCCTTCCACAAAGGGCTACACGCCCAACATACTAACATACTTGCCACACACACATTCTGAGCATCTTATAACTCCATAGTGAGCCACATACACCAGGTCAGTACAGTGGTTATCCAGTCTTTCACCCACCGACCACTCCTTCACTCTCCACCAGTAACTGGGACAAATGATCAGCAAAGCAATGATCCCGTCTGAGGCGAATCTAAACATCAATATTAGTTCCACGAAAGCACTTGAACACAGCCATCTCAAAGACTGGACACAGAAACTAAACCAAAGAACAATTGTTTGAATTGGAAGACCCCTAATGGGAAAAAAACTGAGTGGTCGTGACTCTGGGTGTAGGTGAACCTAGAGGTACGCTAACACCAAGTCAAGTTTTGAGAAAATTGCAGAGCATTTGCCTTATATTGGGGAGCTGGTTCATAGCCAGTGCAAATTTGCTCATATGCTTCACAGCCACGCACAACCTCAACTCCCCATTGGGCTTGCCTGCCACTGCTAGAGGACAGCGCCACTCACTCCCTTGACAATTCCTTTAGCACACAGCTTCTCAAAGGCAATACTTACTGTGTCCCCAAGGGCAAAGGGTATGGCTCGCAATCATGCCACCACAGACACAGCATCTCTTAAGTATGATGGGATGTATAAACCTTCAGAGGCTGCCAACGCCTTGATCAAAGACTGAGGGGTACAGTTTGACTACCTTTGACTCACTAGACAAGGGGAAGGAATGTGCAGAACCTGGTCTGGAGAATTGGGATCAGAATCGTATAGGCAGTTTCTTCTGTTCCTTCTACTGCAGAGCAGGGATGCCCTTTTTTTAGTTACAAACATTTTAGCTGTTGCCAGGTGATTTTAAATTTCAGGCTGCAGAGCAATTGTCCAAATGTTCGATTTTATCCATGTTGTAGCTACTCATATTACTATCAGGGAGGATCCGGTCTTCTATGTGTGACAAATCAAGGGTATTCTCCCCTTCTCTCCAAGAGGAAGTCTTGCTCTTTCAGGCTAGGGAGGAGAGCCGCTCCGCAAGACCCTTCCTAGTGGTTCTGGGCAAGTGGGACCTCACTGGGAGAGACTCCCCATTAGGGGGCAGGGACTCCAGTTCCTGTGAGCAATTCCGTAAAGCATCCACCATAGTAGCATATGGAGGACTATTAAATGTGAAAAACAAAATCTAGAGATTTGGCTAAAGACAATACTAAAATACATCATCATGTACAAAGAAAAGGATCTGTCTCTAAGGCGAGGCGTACATAACATTTGGACGAGTAGACTGAGGATGGAGAGCACACTGAGGAGAGGGGAAACACAGAGAGAGAGAGGATAGCATTAAAAAGGGAAGCACCATGACAGCGAGACACCTGGAGAAGGCCGAGTCAAGGAGAGCCACAGATCACGCGACAGAGAGAAATCCTAAATGCCAGAGAGAAATGGAGACCCAGCATTTTTCCGGCAGATAGAAGCAGAGAAAAAGGGAGTCCTAAACCCGGTGGTGGTGCGACAACCACGACTTCATGGTGGGCCGAGGGCCCGTCGAACAGCGCCGAAATTCAACAAGATGCCTAGCTACCTGGACCAATAGTTGCAATGAGAAAGTGTACCCAGGGCAGGACACAGACATTGAGAAACACGACATCCAACGCGGAGGAAGCAAACCAGATTTGAGTGGCGAGCCGGACAGGAACCTCTTCAGATACAGATTTAACAGGGAGAACGGGAAAACCGGGAGGCCGTTGGGGTATCATTATGGAACTGGAGAAACTTGTCCCAGTGGAATTAATGAGATTAATAAGTCAAAAACAATGTCTGTTGAATAAAAATACATGGTACTATCCAGGTAAAATCTTAACATTCTCCCGACATCCAGAGAGAAAAAAAGTTGGAACCTTTGAGATTAAAAGACATCTTGTTCTTGTGAAAAACAGGAAAGGGCTCCAACATAGGCAAGGTTGAAGAGCCTCTATGCTAAACACAGACGCAAATTCAACCAAAATAGAAGCTCTCAAAGACATACCCAAAAGGAAGGAATCTTGTGACTGAATGCAGCAGGCTTCTTGATGAAAAGTATCCCGAACAGCAGGTTGGCTTCTCGAAGCGCACCAACATAAGAAACCGTGGATCTGCTGAAGGGCAGAAACAGTAAAGGACTGGGGTGAAAGACTTAGTACAACAAGCTCCCCAAGTACAACTTAAGCCAGTTTGATACAGGTGTGAATTACAGCAAACACGCTTAAGGCCTATAGGCCTAGAAGCTTCTGAAATCACAACACTATCAGTGCTTTGTGACAGAACAACAATTAAAATGTCCCAAATGTCCATCAATCTCGCCAGAGTTAAGAAATCCTAGCCCTCTTCCATGCCACACTTTAAAGCGATGGGAGAAGATTCACAGACACAAAGATCAAAGAAGCCTCACAAAAGAAGCTGATGGGAGTTTGTAGCCTACTGGGGAATTGAAGCTCAAATCAACTAATTGCCGACGGTAGACGTGGACATCCCTCATATGCATAGGAGAAATGACTGTTAGGCAGAAACCTGTGCAGTTCCCTTAGGGACCACTGCAAAAGATTTAGGACTACAGGTGGTTGGCAGTAAACCCAATTGATAGCAGTCTGTACCACCCAGATTTACCTGGTAGCTGTGGCTGAGCAGTCAGACTTCTCTCAAGATGAGTTAGGCAGTATATAGAGTATACACAAAAGGTACAGAGACACAGTAGCACAAGCAAACACTGACCAGAGCTTTGGTGTAAAAGTATATAATTATTTATTCAAAGACAAACTTGTAAATTACACTAGCACAAAAAAAGAGGTAAGTAAATTCAACACACAGTCATCATTATATATATACAACCCTGATTACTTATTAGACAATTCTTAACGAGAAACACCACTTATTTTCAGACAGAGGTGAGCGCTTAACCTAAGATGGCACTCTAATAAGTTATATAAAGGGGGGGGAAAAGGCATAGTTATGAAAGCACACAAATCTCAATACTTTTCAAAGAACCACAGTGAGGCAGGTTAGGCAAAGTCTACTGGAGAGCAAGGAAGTTCAAATGCCGGTCCTACTCTTAGAGAGAGCAAGCGAAATGTGTCCAGGATCACACAGTGGGGTTATGCCCAAAGAGTCTTTGTAAATAGTTCACAAAATATTGAGATCAAGTCAGGAAAAGTTAGTTAACAGGTCCCAGGCTAACCCAGGTTAGAAAGTCGAGGATTTACTGTCACCCCGAACGATCTGTCGCAAGGGAAGCCAGGCGGGACACAGTACCTGAAAATGGGAAGAACGCTCCAGCGGGGGCAGTTGTTCCTGGCAGCGGGTGCAAGTCGTGTTTCGTCCAGAGGAAGAGGAGGTCTCGACGTGGAGGAAAGCTGGAGGTCGATGCACTGCCAGGGAAGAAACCAGCCGCGGAGATTCCCGGTTACAAGGTACCTCCCTTTTCTTTGCGGTAGTGGTAAACCGTGGTATTCCGGTTGCCGGGGTGCTTGGCACGGGCAAGGCGGCCACGAGATGGTCCAGGAAGGCAAAAAGACGGGCAAACTGGTTATCCCCACCAGTCAAAGGAAGAAGACTCTCCGGGCTGGAGATCTCCTCTGTCATCGGGAAAAGTGGTGAGACGGTTCAGCAGTGTCGTCGTTGCAGGTCGGCTCGGCTTCTCCCTCCTCGGATTCTTTAGGTCCTGTGGCGACTTCTGAAGTTCCAGTCCCCAAAGCCCTGCTTTTATGCAGAAAACCCCCATTAATTCAGCCTAGCTGTCACGCAAACATGCTAAGTGGTGAGGGCCAATCACACAAGAGTGCGACTGCCCCCTCTCACACCCCTGTGGTACCCAGACAGAGTGGCACCACTTTTGGAGGCTTCTGTGGAAAAGCCCAACAAAAAGTGGAAAAAAGGGCTCGACTTGGGTTGGAGTCACAGAAGCGAACACAGACGCCATTTTGGAACCAAGTTTCGGCAAAAAATCCCAACCGGTGAATTTATATTAATTTAATAAACCGGCGGTATGTTCAAGGCTATTTTAAAAAGTGGTAGCCTCGAACAATGGGAAAATCCCATAGGGATATATTCACGGTTGAATATAAAAAGTAGTATCCACTGCCACCAGCCAAAACTCAGTCGGGGGGAACTGGACAGTGCCCCCTCGAACAACAGACCCCGGGGCAATCGAATTGCCCCGACCAGTACGTCCACAATATGATGGTTTGTACTGGTTCTGTTCACAATTTGAGACTAGTAAAGCCAATGGTGACTTTACATGCCCTGGGAGACAGTCGTCAGTCCCAGGGTATGGAGTCTATGGTTGGGGGTCGCTATGACACCCCTGGGTTACGGCACGGAGGGTGCTGTGTAACCCACATACCAAAAACACATGAAGCCCTATGGGGTAAAGGACCCCATAGCCCATAAAACACATACAAAGTCAAAGGAACACCTCAAATATTGTCTATGAGTGGGAGGAAAAGAGTCTCACTCTTAGCAGGAGAAAAAAATAAACCCCAAAAATCCAGCAAAGCTGCTGGGGGACTCACTAGGTTTGGGAAATGAGCCTTTACAGAGAATTCTCCCTAACAATGACTGCTGCTAACATTATGGAAAAAACATGCAACAAGAGCTGGATCCAATGGGATCCAATGGGAGGAACACTGTACTGGAATGGAATGTTGTTGACTGCGAAGGAGAAAAAGCAGAAGTGTGGCTCCCAAATCAGTATTTGGATGCAGACATCTTTTAAAAGAACCATGTAGATGTAATCCCCCTCGTGAAGGGCCAACAAAATATGTGCCTGAGTAATCGCATCTTAAATATTTCTGGGGGAAGGTGAATGTTGAACTGGGGAGCGGTCTAGAATGGAATGAAGGCCTGCCTGGTTTAGTTTCAGCACCATGAAAACCTAGGTGAGAGCTAAGACTAAACTCCCAATTCATCTTTTGTGCTCGTCTGTGGAGGAGATGGTGTTAAACGGAAGCAGCCTGGGAGAAAGGTATCCTAGAGGTGGTCCTATTCTGCCTTCTCCTGTTAGAAACCACCAAAGGAGCAGGAGCAAAACTCCTGCCACTGAAACTCCATATAAGGGATTAGGGGAAGCCTCCATAAACAACTCCAAAGAGGTTGCCATTTGGGTACTCTGATTCCACTGGGTCAGAGCTTTGACCACAAACACATGCAAGTGATCAAAGCCATCAAAGGATAAATCTAGGATCTTGTACTGCACCTCTAAATCGAAGAAAGTTAAATAGTTGCTAATGGATTCCTGTGGAAGCCATACACCAAATTCAACGAGTATACGACTTTAGTTCTAGGTCTATCATTTTGATAGATATTCTGTGCATTTTATGCATGCGTTTTTAAACCAATCTACACAGAAATATGACACTTTTCCAACATACGGAAACGGGTGGTGCTCTCTCAGGATGGAAGGGGAGTGTGCATATCAGGTCGCAATATCGAGGCAATGGTCAGGCAACTTTGCATTGGAGAAATCATGTTAGCAGAACATTAGGTCATTTGGCGCCTGTGGCTGAACTGTAATAATCACCTGGGCTGGGTGTGGCAGCCAATTCAAAAGCTCAAAATGCAGGCTGAATCTATTAAACCATGCCTGCATTGTGAGAAATCTCTCTGCTGTTCACGCCCTCTGCCATCTTCCCTCCCTCGCCCTAACACATGCCATCCCCATCTGCTCTTCCCCCCCGCCCTCACTCTCCTTGGCCTACACTTACCACCTCTGTGCAGAACTGAGCCTCAATACTCCATCAAAATGGAGCTCTGCACAAAAGCCTGCACTCCATTTCCATGGGGTCCATGTTAAGTGAGATGAGAATTTCTTTCTTTGCCTATAACAATCGACCACACACACTCGCAACAGCCCGTAAAATTAATTGCGCTCAACAGAAGAGCTTCACTGGCCGGTAACAGCGCCTGGAAAGAGTATTAAGGTCCTAGAACATAGGCCCCAGTCCGTTACCAGTCGGGGAAGCCTGAGGAACCGGTATTGCTTAATTATGGAACCGACAGGACTTAGGATCCTGCCTAGATGTTTACTGACTTTGCTACATGGACATGCACATACAAAATGTACAAAGTCCCCTTTCCATTTCTCTTTGACAAAGTCAACTGTTACACGTTAGTGGCCCATTATCAAACACTCTAGTTCAAACTTAATTTTAGACAATGAAAAGTTAATATTAACGTACCTCAGATAGGCCTTTAACTATTCTATGCAATACGCAAAGGTTATCTACATCTAGAATACTAATTTGAGAAGATCCTGTGATGCCCCAATAATTTTAAATTGACACAATATTTCCTATATTCAAACACGCTGAACGGTGGATTGTCACCAAAACCAAATGAAGACAGTGAGTTGGCCAAGGCTTCAGCATCTCACACAAGTTTGTGGCAAATCCATTCAGTGGTTTATCCTGTCGGTCAGACCAAAAATGGGAAATGTAACATTTGGGACCCACCCCCCTACAATTTGGCTCCTCAACAAAACTTCACAATTATTATTTTTTTAAATGTGGTTTGATGTATAATTTTAATATTTCTTTGGCATGATTTCAAGCAATTTCATAGAATAGTGGCAAAGTTATCAGCATCTTCCCCACTCCCCTTTTTAGGCTTTAAAACAAAGATACTGTTAGTTGAATTGTAATATTTCTATTTTTAAGCTTTTGACTATAATGGAATTCACTTTGCAAGCAACCATCTTGCACACCCCTCTCCCACAATCCCTTTGTGAAATCCAGGACTCGTCTAGCCCCTGGAAGTCACCAGACCATCCCCTCTCCAGTCCTGAAATGCAGAGCCAAAAAGGCAAGAGGTATGTCTTATTTGGAGAGCAAATTAGTATTACAATTCTCAGGAGGATAGCTCAGGGGCAATACGCTTGCCTTGGAAGCAGGAAGACATGGAGCAACAGGTTCGATCCCCGGGTCTGCGATTGGAAACCTCTGGGTATTAAGCATGTTATAAATAACATATAATATAAGGAGCAGTTTGTTTTCCCATCCAAAGATATTTTGATCAGTTTTAACTTGAAATTCAATTTCCCCCTCTGTTTTTAGGGCTTTAAAACAGCAAGGGTTGTATGGTTAGTTGGATTGGAATATTTTCCTTCTCTTTTTAAAGGGTTTGCCAAAAAGGGAATTAGCTTTGCAAACAACCATCTTGCCAACCCCTCTCCAGCAATCTCTTTGTGAATTCCAGGCTTCATAAAGGCCAAAGTATGCCCCCACACTCATCCGAAAGTTCAATTTCTAGAGTTAACCTAGGGCAGCCGTGGCCCGGCAGCCGGCGAACTGCATAGGCTAAGGGTGCTTCCTGTTTGCCTGGCACCCTAGCCCTGCTCTGCAACACACTCTACCTTGACCTCACCAGACAGCATTAAGGTATTGGACAGCACTGTGAATGATTTACCACTGGAATACTTGGACCCTGGAATACTTTGCCACTGCCATTTTATTGAACGAAAATATTTTTCCATTTTGATAATTTGCCAATGCGATAATGTGCTACTGGGATATTTCACCACTGATATTTCCCACATTGATTGTTACTGGAACACTTTCATACTAAGGTATTTGCCACGTTGACAATTTGTCACAGTGAAATTGTACAACGAATATAAGCTACTGTTTATTAATTTACCACTGTGATACTTGAAACGTTACACTTTGCCACTGGGATATTTGTCCGAAATGGGATTCTTTGGCGCATTTTAATAGCAGTTTCTAAGATACCCCCACCCCCAAACTTCAATACATACTCCCTGGACTACCCTATTGTCCTAGAACTAAAGGTTCAGATAGTTCCACTGCAATATTAACCCACTGTTGACAAGCCAAAGAATCCCAGGGATTGCTGCAACTCGAGAACTAAACAACACACCCACTGATGAAGTATAATCGGTTTCCAGTAACCAACTTAACCTCAAGGCGAGTGTGATGGGGTGCCCTATAACACATAAGCAGGCCACTCCAACCACATCTCTGTGGGCGGTACCCAGCGCCGAGGATCTTAAAGCCATTAGTACCCCGGCCTGTTAGATACTAATGGCATTATTTTCCGTTTTGAAATGTTGCCACGTTTCGAAACAGGAAAAAAAATATATATGGCCGCCGGGAAAGGGAAAACAGTTTGTTTTCCCTTTCCGTGGCGGCCATCGGGAGCGGACGCACTGGGAACAGAAGTGTTTCCAGTGTGTTCGCTCCCAAGAAAAAAAGAAAAAAGAAGGTAAGTGGGGTTGTGAGGGCGGGGAGGGGATAGTTTGCGAGGGAGGGAAAAAATGTAAAAAACTTACCTGAGTCCCCGACGATGGATGAAGGCAGCCTCCAGCCATGGGGAGGATTGGAGCGGGGATTGCCCCATTGCGAGCCTTCTCATTGGCTAAGGGGCTGACACACCGCTCGCTGGGAACAGAGTACCCGGCACGCGCCGGACGCACCAGCGTAAAAGGGAATACCGTGTGGTATGGCTCAAAAAAGAGCCAATCAGCACAATGTATTACCGATGTGCAGCACGTGCCGGTTACTAATGATTGTTATTTCGATTCAGTACTAAACATACTTTTTTGCATTTTCCCTCCCACTTCCTTCCCTACATATGTGTACTTTGATTGTCATCTCAACCAATCTGTTATAAATGTAATTCTTTGTGAAATCATGTTTTCATTTGCTCGCTGCTTTTTTATATTCTTCGGTCACTCCCTGGAATCTGTGTTCTCGCTGGGATTCACTTTTTTCAGTGGCCACTAGTTATTCAAATTATGGATTGCTCCTGTTTTGTATGTGATGTACCAGGCAGCCTTGAAAAAGACCCAGTCAGGGTCAAAACACGTGTTGGCTGTGAACTTTGGTATTCTTTCTATAGCACACCCTTGACTTTAATAAATCTCAGAACTTTGCACATTTGATTGTGATAATTGACCTGTTGGACATAAAAACAAGTTACTTACCAACTGGTAACGTTCTTTGGACTTGATGTTCCTCTAATGTATTCCACATCTTTGACACAGATACACTCGGCAGTCTATCGTGTTCCAACGAAAACCCAGGAAAGTCAGGTCCTGTGAGACCGTCATGGAGGATTTCCGCCAGTTCACTGAAAGCCCAAGATGGAACAGGAGCTGAAGGAGAGACTGGAGGTTCCCCGCTGCTGCCAACGGGCAAGGGCTGCGTAGGAGCCAGTTGTTCAAATAGGGATACAGATGGATACCCTGGAGACGAAGATAGGCCGCAATCACCGACATCATCTTCGTGAAGACACGCAGCGCCGAACTGAGGCCAAAAGCAAGAACTCGAAACTGGAAGTGCTCCTCTCCCAAAGAGAAACGGAAATATCTCCTGTGTGGGTTCCAAATCAGGATATGCATGTACGCATCCTGAAGATCCACCACGCTGAGCCAATCCCCCGCCTGCAACGAGGAGCGAATCTGGCCGGGCGTGATCATCTTGAATTTCTCTTGGGGTAGGGTAAGATTGAACTGGGAAAGGTCTAGGATGGTGCGCAGGCCAGCCTGGTTGGGTTTGGGCACCGTAAACAGCCGGGAGTAGAAGCCCTCCCCTCGCTCTCCAAGGAGAACGGGTTCCACAGCTCTGAGGAGCAGAAGTTTCTGAACCTCGGCCTGGAGGGAGGGTGAGCCCGACAGCTGAAAAGGAGGGTTGCGGGGTGGGGTCGGGGGTAAAGGTAAGCGGAATCCCGCTCGAGCGACTGACAAGACCCATCTGTCTTCTGTGATGGCTTGCCACGCCTCCCAATGAGACGCAATGCGTCCTCCCACCGGGGTCTCGTGCGAGCGCGGAAAACCCTCATTTGGCAGGTTTATCGGTGGCGGTGCCACCTGAACCTGATGAGGAGGCTGAGGAGCGGGAGCAATACCGCGTACACTGTTGTCTACGACGGTTGTTCCCTGCAGGAGTATCCACTCTGCGATTTTTGCGGTCGAGGAAGCCCCTAAAACCAGAGGAAGGTCGACCTTTCGACAACGGCCTTTGAGCCTTGAAGGGAGTATTGACCAGAACAGACAATGATTTGGCCGTCTGAGTGCTGTCTTTGGTTTTGGTGAGTTCTACATCAGTAGAAGAGTGAAAAGCTCCTTACCATCAAATGGAAGGTCCAGAACCTTGTCTTGCACCTCCTTCGAGAACTTAGTGGCATGTAGCCATGGTTGCCGCGAGGTATCAACCCCAAGCATCAGACCCCGAGCCGAGGTGTCTACGTGATGAGCCGCAGCCTCCAGGAGATCCTGGGCCAAGACCCTGGCATCGGAAAGGCCTCCTCTGAAATCCTCCAGCTTCTCGACCGGAATGTGCTCCTCAAACTCCGACAGACCTCTCCACATCCGCATGTTAGCTCCCGCCAAAATCAATTCTGCATTGGCCTGCCTGAGCTGCAAGGCCGAATTGGCATAGAATTTCCTCCCTAGGGAATCCAGGAGCTTGTCCTCCTTTCCCAAGACCTGAGTAGCCGTCACGGAGGAGGATGCTGCAGGTCTGGATTGCAACGTGGCCGCCACAGCCACCACTGTGGAGGAGGGAGGCGGACAAGACGACAAGGCCACTTCTCAGGAATGTAGCCTGTACCTCGTGTCATTCTTTTTTATTGACAAAAAGTCCAGAGTGTGGCTTTTCCCAAACTCTTTGGACCTCGGCCAGAACGTCCTTCTGCAAGAACAGGCTGGTACGCTCCAAAGGAGACAAGGTGAACGCCCCAGAAAGCACGCCCTCCTGCGGAGCAGGTGCCTCGGGCACCGGAACATCTAAGAAGCTCATCATGTCCAGTACCCGGTCATGGAAAGCTCTGGTAGAGCGGGGCAGGTCCTCGTTGTCCTGATCGCCTTGAGGGTCATCTGACAGGTCAGGATCCTGCTGAGCCGTGTCAGGCACTGCCTTGTCCACTGGGGACAATGGTGGCACAGGCGGAAGCGCAGGGGGAGGCACCACGGGCAAGGGAGTCGCTGGCGGAACCACCGTCAGAACGGGCGGAGCCGGAGGCACGGGTGGACATATCTCCTTGAAAAGCCCTTTGAAATATTCCCTCATGGGCTCGGTGCGCATGAGCGCTTGAAATTTACTGAAAAAAGCGTCCTCAGGAGATTGTTTCGGAACCTGAGGAGGCCTCTCATGAAGTGGACAAATCCAGTGCCGTAACGGGGAAGGGTGCCACACCTGCCCCTCCGCCGACATATCCACATAAATCAAGGGAGCCACCCCCGCAGGCAACGATACATTGTGCAGAAGAGGCATCCGGGCGTTCCAATCATAAACCGGCCAGCAAGGATGCCCACAAGGGACTTTGGGTTCACCCGAAGGACCGAATCCTACACCAGGGGCCAATGGCGTAGTTGTAGGGGTAGTACCTAAAATGGCCGCCGTGGTCGTGGCAGGAACGGCCGCCATTTTGTCCTCATCTGAGGGGAACTGCGGCACGTGAGGAAGTGAGGCAGGGGTCCCCGTCGATGGATCATGGGTCTTAATGTTAGCCTTAACGTAAGGAACCGCGGCAGAGCCGGTGCTATGACGCCTGGAATGTTTCTGCGACATACTAACCGCCAACTGAGCCTTCGAAGGAAGAATCTCGGCACTGCCGGTAAAAGAAGAAACTTTCTTCTTTGCCCCCTCAACAGATCTGGTGTCACCACAAGAGCGGAAACGGTGCGTTGTCACCGACAGGGCCTTGCCCGGCCCCTCAGAACTGTTGGTTTCCTTAGCCTCTGTCTGAGGGACCTCGGACCCAGGCCCGGTAGAAGCCTTATCAGCACGGGCCTTGAACATCCATTCGGTAACCTCAAGCCCAGCCAAGACCTCGGGGCGTACCCCGGTTTTGTTTTTGAGGAAAGCCGAAAGAGCGGCCTCAGAGCAAGCTCTGGTACCCCACAACTCAGTAGAACTGGCTCTACAAACAGCCCCCACAGGAGGGGCTTCGGAGCGTACTCCGGTGCTCACAGGCCCCTTACGGAGACCCTCGGAGAAAACTCCAGTAGAATTATTAGGCCCGACAGGCACCTCAGGGCGAACCCCGGTAACAGAGCGATCAAAAACCCTCCCAGCTCGAGAGGAACCCGGGAAGGTATCCCCCGGCCGGGGTGCTCTGAAAATTAAAGAACTTACCGGGCGTTTTTTATTCTCGTCAATGAACGCCTGAAAATGAGAAGGAGGAGTCCGTCCGAACACCTCCTCCCACCGCTCCAACCGACGTTGAAGTGCCTGGACCGAAAGAGAGTCACAGTAAAAACAGGAGTCCCAACGGTGTTCCGGACTCAAACACTCTAAACAAAGAGGATGGGGATCCGCCCTCGCGAAGCGACGGTGACACGATGAACAGTCTGGAAAATCTAGTTTAAAAGACAGACAGACTAGTAAACAAACGCTAGCGAGAGCCAGAGAGGGGAAAAAAGGGAAGAAAATCTGAGGATGCAAGTGCGTCCGGCCCCGATCGTGCCGAGAAAAGGACTGATGGGCGATGCGCGGGGCGGAGCCAAGGTGGGCGGGGTTACAGCCGCGTGCCGGGCCCCGCGCAGGAAAGAGGAGGGACACATTTTTTTACAAAAGTGCTCCGGTCCCGTCCCACAGGACAGAGAGATGTCCTATAAGTATGGAGGAAAGGGGACGGGACGTAGGAGTAGAAGACATTATCAAAGTAGATAACACGAGGCGTACAGAGTTCTCGAAGCAAACACGTTTGCCGAAAAAACAGAACTGAGGCTACGGGCACCGTGCGTCCCACTTATAACATCCGATAACGTCGCCTACAAGGAACATCGACCCGATGCCAACGACGCAGGACGCCCTCTGCCAAAAAATTTCCAAAGCAGCACAGCTGTGGACGGTACGTGTCAAAGATGTGGAATACGTTGGAGGACACAATCCATTTGAATATACAGTACTTGTTATTTAATTACGCAACAGGACAGTTCACCTCAACTTCCATTTAAACCCGCACAATTGTGTCAAGGGAACGTAGATTCCTTCACCCACTTACTGTGAGGACGGTTGGGCACTGCCTCTTCCCACCCCTGACACTGCAGCAGGGAATCGCACTCAGACCCTCATGGAAGCTTGATCATGTACCCAGCACAGTTAGATTCACTGTTCTAGTGCCCCTATCTACGACAATGGTTTGCACTCTTCAATAAAGTGTTTCATTTTAGTTCTTGAAGTAATATCATGCGTGGTTTCTATATTGTATTCGTTGTTCCTTACAAACCTTTATCACTAGTATCAATTTGTATTGTTTAAGTCAAACGCTATTCTGTCGATTAACAGTATTCATTATGTGGCTCCTTGGATTGGACTTGCTTCCTCCATACAGTATATGTCTGCTCTTATGTATTTCTTCAATTTAGTATAGCTCTGAATTGAGCTCTGATTATTCAATTATTAAATAATACAATTTAGTTTCCATTCAAAATATTAGTTGTTGCATCCCTGTGCAGTAAAAAAGATGAAGAAACCCCTTCTTTAATTTAAACCATTTGTAAACACAAATCTCGGCTATCTTGGCCTGTGGGGCACCACAGTCCACCTCAATGCACAACAGGAATCAGTAACCTGAGAACAGAATACTCTCCTTTAGGGTGGCATTTTCGTACAGTGAGAGACACAGTGCTATGAGCCCTCACAGACTTCCTCATGGGAAGAAACTAAGGCATAGTTGCTGCACACATCCACCCAGCTCTCATCCCAATAACTCAGATGTTTTATGAATCGCTGCTGCACTCTGTTCAGAGTTCAGTTGAAACACTGACCAAATTTCCTATCCTAATCCCATCAGTCGTCAGCAGACCACAGATTTAAAAGCTGTTGGTTTGCCTGTAACAAATTACTTTCTATTCATTTACACCACAATTCAGTAACCAGTGTTTGAACTAGGTCTCTAACTTGTCAAAGTCTTGTTACTAGCCAAATACCTCTGTGCAAGGTCCACACCCCTTATCAATTTCACATTATCTGTACAGTCTCCGAATTACCCTCTTAACAGTGTTTTGTCTTGTTAACCTATTATGGTCAAAGGAAAGTCGATGGATCGCAGTAAGGTACTTAATTACAAGGCACACACATAAGGGTTTTTCCTTCTGAACATCGTCTAGTTCAAGTCCTTCACATTCTCTGCTGTGCTGGCTCGGTGTCCTCTCTGGATTGGCCAAAGAAGGTCGAAAGCTGACATAGGCATGTCTTCTTCCATACCTGCGCCCAGTGATGGTCTGATAGCCTCCTGCTGGTTTGGGCCAGGCCGGCTTGCCTGCTTCCTGACCCATAGCTGTAAAGAAAATTAACTTGAGTGAATTAGATGCAGTAATTCAAAGAAAATCAAATTATGAAAACATGCACAAAAAAGGATTAACCAATTCAAAACCAAGTTCTCTTCATGATCCCATCACCACTGTTAAATATTTGTTGCTAAACAGCACAGATTAGCAGCTAAAAAAAGGCAGCATTACTATCTGTACAAACCCGATTGACTTTGTTGTAAAGCTAAATACAAAGCAATACCACTTTTCTTGCGTTGCCTTATTGAAGTTGTAATTTCATGATTGTTTTTCGTTTTTATTAAACCCATATGTGCATATATATAGTGGAGAGTTATTTTGTACTGCTTCATTCATGCTTCACTCACTCCAAAACAGACTTATGGTCAATAGATTTTTAGACTAACAGCTGTGTTTGTTTATTTATATTGCAAGCCAGACCCAGAGGTATCAGGGCGCAGTGGTTACAGGAAGACTCAGCTTAGGTTACAGGTGGCATGTATACAAGTCAAAGATAGTGAAATACAATTACATAATAACACAAAAAGAGCATAAGAAGTACAGAAAAAGAACACTGTGCAGACATTGTGATAACAAAAACTCTAAAATCTATTTACAGTGCAATAAGGTGGGTGACTGAGCTTTACTAGTCATTGACTTTAAGCCAGTTGATGCAGTTGTGTCTGAAATTCATGTATGATTGATCCGCACAGAGGGATGGAGGCTGGGAGTTCCAGAGCTGAGCGGCTTAGACAGGAAAGCTGCTGCCCCCGACCTTAGATAGCTTAAATCTTGGGACAATAAGGCAGTTGGTGTTAGCTGTTCTAGTGGGCCTGAGTGACAATTTTCTGCAGAATCTCTCGGTAAGGTAACAAGACGCAGCATTGTTCGGCATTTGTAGGTGAGCGAGCCCGTTTTTAGCCAGATTCTGTTGTTGGTGGATAGCCAATTGTTTGGTCTCCTGATCTCAGAGATGTGTACTCTCCTTGCTACACCCAGGGCGAGTTGCAGTCAATCGTAAAGGAGGTGTATTCATGGCCTAGTTTTTTGTGATTAGTGGTGGTGCCAAATGAGGAGTTCGGTTTTGTCATCATTCAGGCATAGACTGTGTGCTGCCATCCATGACTGGATGAGGTTGACTGTTCCCCAAGGCAAAATCCTTACCATAATCCCCAGAAAGTGGTAGGAGAATCTGGGTATCATCTGCATAGTTAGTGTAGCTGATACCAAGATGGTCCAGATGTTCGAAAAGGGGCGTGGTGAATATATTGTACAAGGTGGGCGAGACACAAGATCCCTGGGGCACTCCACAAGTGATCGGGATAGGGTCTGCGGCTGCTGAGGGTGAGAAGACTCTCATAGTCCTGTTGCTTAAGAATGATTCGATCCAGACTATGGCTTCCTTGGAAAAATTCACAGCTGAGTGTAAATGGCTGCATAAGTCCTTGTGGTCCACAAGGTCAATTGCAGCCGAGAGGTCAAGAAGGAGAAGTAGGGCAGATTTTCCCTTGTCCCTGAGCTCATCCATTTGAGCCTTGAGGTCAATTAGTGCAGTTTCCGTTCCGTGTTGTGGGCGGAAACCTGATTGGTGAGCTCTTAGTAGGTGGTGGAATTCCAGGTACTTCTGATATTGTATATATGCAACCTTATCTATTATTTTGAGGAAAAATGGCTCTGGGGTAATAGGCCGGTAGTTGGTTGGTATGATAGGGTCTAGAGTCTGTTTTATAAGGAGTGGGAGAACCCAAGAATCTTTAAGGTTACTTGGGATGGAGCCCGAGGTGAACGAGGCATTAATAAGCTTCAATATAAAGAGTGCCAGATCCCTCGCCGCATCCTTAATAGGTTGGGGAGGACATTGATCACCCTGACAGTTTGAAGGTTTGAGTGATAGTATGACTTTTTCCAGAGTAGAGAATTTGGAAAAGCTGAAGTGGGTTGAAGGGTTGTGAGAGGGCACAGGGGTATTGTTGGGTTGGGTCAAGGTAGTTAGGGGTCCTATTTTTGTTGTAATTTTGTCCTGAAGGGTGGTAACTTTATTGGCTAGAGCATGCTGGATGTTAGAACACCAGGTTTTGTCTTTGCTGCAGGAATCTGTAGGTGTTCCTAGTTCTTTTAAAGATTACTAATAGTTCCTTCATGCTGGAGGTAGCTTGTGAGATTCAGTTATTGTAGGATTCTCGTTTAGCCAAGCATATTTCTTTGTTGTAAAGAGATGATATATTATTGAGGTTAGTTCTATTTTCCTTGGATGGAAGTAATCTCCTAGAGGCCTCACAATCTTTTTTCCAAGCGTAGGGTTTTCAAATGGGGGGTGTACCAGGTTTGAAGGCGAGCTCTAGGTTTGCTTTGTCTCATTTTAAGAGGAGCGATGGAATCAAGTGTTGTCGTCATGTTTTTATTGTACTCATTGACTAGCATGCTCAGGTCCATGCTGTCCCGTAGAAAGTTAAGAGTAGGAAGAATAAGGGGGATAAGTTTATCCGCTGTAATATTCTTTTTGTTTCTTGTTGGGGGGGGGGGGGGGTGGTTGGCGTGTATTTAGGTGTTGGCCTTATGGTAGCTAGTTTGAAGACACGAGGTGGTAGCCAGTCCAGGCTTGAGGGGTGATGGAAGTAATGTTGATGTTACAGTTATCCTACCTTTGTTGTGTATGGGTAAGTTAACTCTCTGGGTAAGACCTTGTTCTGACAGGATGTTCGCTTATTTATCTTGTGGATCTTGAAAGCCCAGCTCGCACAGGCAGTTCTCAAGAACTTGCAGGCCCACCTATTTCCATATGGCTTTGCCACACCATTATTAATCTAGACACAGGACTGCTCGAGTTTAGGCCAATAAACACACCATGGCAGGCTAACCCCTCATCGCATGCACTTCGATACGTTCTCCTTAGCCCACTGACATTAGTTAGAAGTTATATATTCTCTTTCAAGCAGAAAAGCACTATCTCTACAGTGACACCAGCCTCCCATCACCAATTCTCAATCAGAGAAGTAGCACTCTTTACTAATTGGCTGGTGTTACTGAACTATTATTTCAGTCAGCACAGCCTTATGCTTGTTTGCTTGGACATGTCACACTGCATGCTCTAGTGCACTAGATGCAATGCATTCCACAGCATAGGGCAGTCTTAACTCTTCAAAATGCTCAGTCTAACCTCAGTTTTACACTAGCTGCAGAGGAACACCTGCAAACTGAGGTTAAACCATGCCTCTGATCAATTGTAATAAAGATGTCTGCACCGAGATGAAGTTTCCTATACATTTAGACATCCTTTATTTATTTAATTTTAATCTCTCTCCCTCCCTCCCTCCCCCCCTCCATCCATCCCCTTTCAGAAGCATAAATTGATACAACACATCCTCTTAGTGCATTTCTGGAGATTTTCTCTCCGAGTGGTCTTCTAGATTCTCAGCAAATTATTAGAGCTCTTCTTCACTTCCTAGGTTTTATAAGTCACCATCAAACATTGTGGCTATTTCAGGCCTATTCCTGACGAGGTTTACTTTCTGTCCAGACTTCCTTCTTTGCAGCCTCTTGATTACCCATCCTTGGTGGTATGCCCTCATTATCTGTGTTCATGATATCCCCAGTCAGCTCCTCGCTTGATCTGATGAGTGGACTGTTCTCCTCTTTCTCTTTTGAAACAGCAACATGCTTTCTAATATCCACTCCCCACCCCTATCTGTGATCTGCACATTAAGTTCCTTTCTTTACAAATGTGAAAATGTGCTCTGTAATGTGATTATGTAAAGTTACCACACAAGGGCCAACATACACAATCCCCTTGTCCTAAGTCATCATTACGGTTACTGGCATCACAAACTTCCTTTCTTGTCTTCTGTATTTGCTCTAGCCACATCCTGGATTCGTCTTAAGTGTTATTTTGTTTCTTCATATTTACCCTTTTGTAACCATTCATCCTTTGCTTTTGCCCCTTTCCTTGTGGGTGATATAAAGCATAAGAAGGTCACACTATACCATTCCTTTCAAGAAAAGTCGTCATCTCTTCTGATGTAAACCGGACTTCGGTATCTGCAACCAGATATGTATAGGGTTTCCTAAACACTTATTAAGAGAATTTTATCTGGTTGAGATTTCTTTCGCTTTCCTCTTCTGGCATGTACTCCATAGGCCCTTTGAAGGGGGCACTTACTTGGGTCCAATGCTCACTTTTCAATGTTGGGTTTGTGCTAGGTTAGGATCTAGTCATCAATCATTGGTCGTCTCCTCTGTATAGCGCACAGTAACCTACTTGTCATTCAATTTTCAACACCATCTGCAGCCGTTTCCTCAGTCTCCTTCTGTTCAATGTAGTTCCTGAGTGTCCTTCCGGGTCCAGTTGTTTTATTCTTGTTCCCAACGCGTTCTGAGGATTCATTACTTCTTTGCTCAGAGATATTCCTTCATGAATGTGCATCTTCAAAGATATCTTCCAGAAACTAGTTCTTGGGGGAAATTACCTGTCTCCAGTAACTAACTTTTCTGTGGGTTCCATTACTTTCCATATAACTGTCACCTCCGAGTTCTTGGTGCAATTGCTCTGAAATTAGAGCTCTGTTGGATTGGTTCACTCTGTCAATTACCATTGCCACAACACATTCTTCCTTTAGATACACACTATAGCTGTCTTCCGTTACTGGCAATCTCAACCAGCAGTCTGCTTGACTGATGTGCCATCCTGGAATATGTTATTTCAAAGTTGCATTTCTGCATTTTTGATGAAAGTCTTGCTAATCAATGGCTTGATTTCCTGTGTTTCTTAACATATTTACTAATGGCTTATGTTGTGTAGAGGGACTAAAACACCTTCCTCATACATACATACAGAAGTGAATCACGGCCCATGTACACACCAATATTTCTCCATTACAGAAAGTTGATCAGTTTGTGTTAATGTTTTGGAGGGAATGGATTTTTGGCATTATCCAGAGGAAATTGAATTATTGTTTGTATGCAGAGACACTATGAAGATAATTGGGAAACTAAAACGTACCTCTTTAAAAAAAGTCATGCATTGTTTAATTCCTTGCCACATACAATAGGATCCAATGTATTAGGAAATCTTAAACATTAAAGGAGAAAAGGAAGGCTTGTGAACTGGGACGTTGGTCGGACGCAATCTTGTTATGTTTAAAATTGAAGTCCAGTCTTTTCCTAGTCACCCATAAACAATGGTTTTTGGCTTCTGGTGCCCTTCTGCCAGTAAGGACTACTCTCAAAGGTTAGTTTCTTTTTGTTAAAGTCACACTTTATTATTATTATTTTTTTTTTTTTTTAAGCGAAACGCAGTTGCTTCCACTTTTTTTTTTAGTACTTTGAGACTGCATCGTGTTCTTCTGCAGAGATTCTGCGAATCAGGATGCCATCTTGATTATGTTATTTTCTTGATCCCTTGCAATATCAGTTATTAGACTCTGAAACAATGAGGCTGCTGAGCAGAGTTAAATCTGCATTCTTTTGTATTGTAATGTGTGCTGTTAGTTGCTCAGATCGAGAGTATGATTTCACTTGATGGTAGGCAATCAATGTCCAACTTTGAAAACACTTTTGCCCCTTCTAGGGAAAGCATAATTTCGGCTATGTTCATAAGTGTAAAGTTATCTCTCACTACTTCTTGATTTAAAGTCCAGAGGTCGAAGCGCACTGTCAATTTGCTCAATCCATTCATTCTTGTTACGACTATGGGGCTCTACTGTCTCGATTTATTCTTTCAGCAGTTTATTAGAGTTTGCAATTCCACGCAAGCGGTTACTGAGCTGGTCGACATAAGTTTTACCAGTATAGCTCTTTCATTGATTTTGAGCTTGTACCCCTTGAATATACCTATTGAGAGGGCCACTACTTCATTGCATCTTTCTAGTATGCATTTATTTTGCTTTCTGTCAGTGCAATGACTTGTTCTTTGCGTTTGGGTTTGGTTTAATGCCTGGATCTGCTTAATGCAGCCATCCACACAAGGACACTGGTATACCTTTGATTTGTCATATTTTCCCACCCTAAATTACATTTTTGTTTTCATGTATCCAATCAGCTTGAGCTCTTTGCCTTCAGACCCTCAAGGTTTGGCTTTTGTCCACTTAATTTGGCGGATTTATCCTTTCAAAGATCTTTGTGTAGCTCTTCCAAAATAATTGTGAAATCTGACCGTGAGACAGCCAACATTCATATATGTTTCCCAACAACTATTAAATTTTTTTCTTTCCTTCCTACATTTCTACCCTCTGTACTCACGGATATTTGCTTTTTCAAAAAAATGTGCATTTATACTGGTATTTGTTGTTGCTGGTCTGACTCACTGGTGCTTCTGCTATCAGCTTCTACTTGTGTTAAGGCTACACCCCTGCATGCCTTTGCAAAATGCTCTATCCTGTGACATTTGGGGCCCCTTCCCCCCTTGACCTCCCTCAATACTGGACACTCCCCGTCGTTTGCTAAGCGATTCCACATCAGAAACATTTGCTTCGATGTTTACGTTATTCTGTATTTGTCAGTCTTTCTTTGTCATGACTGCCTGCTTTCTCATGGGTACATTCTCTTCTCGTAGATTTACATCTAATGCACTTAAATCTGGCTTCTCCTTTTCTGTCAATTTCTTCTACACTAGACACAGCTGTTTCTTCCAGCATGGGGTTTTAGATGCATTTTATTTTGAATATTTGAACTAAGATAGCCTGCCAGTAAGGCATCCCAACATGATTCCTTGTGATGTCCCAAAACAGTTTGTAGCTGGTTCTTCTAGTGTCATGAGATAGTAACTATGGGTTCATTTTCTCCTGGTTTCCTCTCATAATACTGCAATTTGTTTGAATTTGTTAGTCTAGGCGTCAATTGCCTGGTTTAATCTTTTCAAAGTTTCTCCGTAAGGGCAGTCTCTATTTGAACCATCATTTTCTTTCTTCGTCTGTATCAAATAAAATATTCACTGCCATTTCTCAAAGCAGGAGGCATATAATTTCTGCATTCGCCGTGGACGTACATCTGCCATGGAAAGAGCAAAGCCACGACATGGTACGAGAGGACAGCATCCACAGCCATGTTTAGGGGTATGGCACGGTGACGGAGCACATTGGTTGGCATGCACACAACAGCCCATAAGGCTGCGCATACGTTGCTGCAGGCTTTCACCAGGCTTAAAGGCAGTGGATGTCATGAGAGTATGCAAAGCGAAATTGTACAGGTCTCAAATGGTGCTGTAAAGCCATGCCTTCCAAGGCAGAGGATGTGCCAGTAGGAAGTCAATTGTTAATGTTACAGACTAAATGCATTATACTGCCTTTTTGTATTAGGCTCATTGCTTAAAATAGTTTAAAAACCCTGAGCACCCCCCCTTGTGACTGTCTTTTTTTTAATATAATGGTTTTGTAGCCAAGGTGTCTGAGCTCAAGTGCCACGGTTTGGGCTGGGCAAGAGTTTCTGCATCCATTTTTGAAGCTGCATGGAAATAAACATTTTCCCTACATCTGCTGGATGGTCTTCTATTGGATTATTTGGGGATGAGCTGTAGAATTCTACACCTTCTAACCCAAACATATTTATTAGTCTTAGGCAAACATTGGTGTAGTGACGCTGTGGGAGACTACACAATCTTTGTCCTCTTTGTATTTAGGTAACCCACCTATTGGTATAGGCATGTACTACACAAGTTAGTAGTGTGACTAAGCAGCCAGACTTATTTCAAGTGGGGTAAATGTGAGCTGTAGCATCGAAATTCACAAATACAAGTATCCAAATAACAAATGCACTCAAGGTTTTCTAGTAAAATAATTATTTAACAGTCAGTTTTAAATAAGCACTCCGGCACTTTTAAGAATCTGTTGATAGGCTAGACCACTCTTTTTGTGGGTTATATTACACTTAGTACAGCCCTTGGCTGTTGTGGTCCTTTTCTGAAAATACCCTGTGGGTTTTTGTATAGAATCAAATAGGCAGACTACCACTGTCTCCACTGATCAGACACCCCAACACATGTGTGTTTGGAGCCATGGTTGAAGGGGATACGTTGAGTTATACGAGGCACAGTTTCAGGAAGCCATTAGTGGCCCGACTGTTTTTGATGACATGCCTCAAGCAGAATATACAGATTATTTTATAACACCAGAAACATTACTAAGAGCCAAAAAGAAGGGGTTCCGTACAGAACTACATGGACACTTACTCAACGAATACTTGAAGTCTAGAACAATCCCACTTGGGTTACAAATACATGTTCTTATAGCAGTCTTCCTTGAAGACGAAGAATATAAAATCTGCTTCAGCCAGATCTCGACAGTGTAGCCGCGATCTGATGTTGCTAACGATTAATACATCAGAACGACTAGCAACAAAACAAAGACAAGAATTTGAGGTTCAGGAAGCAAACTTTTTGGCCAGCAGTACTCTACCAGAAGCAAAAAAATCAATTGAATGCCATCAATCTAGAATGGGATGAGTTTAAGAAATGTAACCCGTTGAAGAAATCCCACAAACTCATAACAGATATTGCCGCTTTAACAGAGAAAATATATCCATACTTGGCAAAAGATTATAAGGCACCAAATTGGAACTACAGGTTCCATAATAGGCCCCACAACACTGACACAAGCTCCTCAGGCAGTGATCCAGGTAAACCGTGCCCGCGGGCAAGGTAGCAATAACAGAGGCCCGAATTCTTTAGGTTGTGGCGGATCAAGAGGCAGATATCCACCAAACAGAGGCAATGGGCCCCCAGTGGGACAAACATTCCACATGAGACAAAGGGGGTTATCCTGGATAACACAGTGAAAGAGCAGTGTTCACATTTTTCCAACTATCCTCTAACCCCGACAAAAGAGTGTGTTCTAAAGAAGGGGCCGAGTTTTGTGCCAACTGCATATAACTCCACCAATAACCTAGAAATTGAACTAAGAAGGTTCTTTAGGACCATTAGACCTAGGGCTTTTTTTTAAAATGGAAAAAAATCAGATAAAACCAATCAGTTCATAACCGGTTTTAGACCTAAATCCTCTTTTACACCAGGAATAAATGAGGTGCCTCCAGAGATTGTCACCTCTTAAAGGATAATCCTCAAAGCGCTATCCGAAATTTAGAATCGATCTAGGACATCACAACACAGATGAAATCTGTCGTCGGAAGAAAAATCGGGCTCTAAAAACATTAGCCGGCAATAAAAATATAGTCATTAAATATGCCGACAAAGGTTGAGGAATAGTGGTGATGGATAGACAAGGATATGAAAAGATGGTATACGCCTTAATCAACTACACAAACCACTATGAAAAAGTCTGAACTGACCCTACGGGTAACCTCTTTGCAAGATTTATGCACTCATGGCATAGAGGCCGGTTTTTTGACGACAGAAGAGGCATGTTTTTTGACTCCTAGAGAGTGCCGTATACCTACAATATATGCACTACCTAAAGTGCATAAAAACAGTGTGGATCCCCCAGGAAGACCTATTATTTCACTATGTGGTTCTATTCTAGAGCCAGTTGGGCAATACATAGAAAAAGTCATCCATGAATTAGCAGAAGATTCTCCATCCTTCTTAAATTGAGGAAGAACAAAGCCAAACCGAAACTAGCCCACAAAATAGCGCACTGAGCAGACAAATTAACCAATGGGAATGGTCATCTGAGAGGAAAAAAAGACCTAACAGAGAAAAGAAACTGGGAGGCCCCTTCAAATATCGCGAACGAAACACCCTGAAGAAGACACTAAATAAAGAAGCAACTGGAAGAGAAACCGAGGAAACACCTGACCACAGCAGGTGGGCCACCTCAAACTAACCCGAAACAAAACACGCCAACAGACAGAAGCAACAAACAAATTACATACAAAAATGGCAGATACACTGATCGCATCGCTAAATGTACAAGGGCTGAACTCCCCGGGAAACGATGTGCGATTCTCAACAGGCTCGAGAAGATGCCTGCAAAGGTAGTGCTCCTACAAGAAACCCACCTCTTGAAAACAGACGAAAAAAGAATGCGTAACAAGGCATTCCCACAACAACACTTCGCCTCCAGCGGCTCGAAAACAAAAGGGGTCGCAATACTGCTGGCTAAGGGACTAAACTTCCGAAAACAACAGATTAGTGATAATGAAGGGAGATACCTGGGATTCAAAGGAACTATAAAAGGGAAGACCTACACAATCCTGACGATATACGCTCCTGACGACAAACAAGACCGATACATCACTGATCTCCTACTGAAAATAGGGAGCTGGTGTGAAGGCCAAACAATCATAGGAGGGGACTTGAACTGCATAATGGACCCTAACCTCGACAAAACTCTGCCCCCTACGTCACCCGACCAGAGAAACAGACAGATGCTGGGAAAGTTCCTCAGAGAGCTAGAAGTAATCGAGACCTGGCGCTTCTTCCAAGGAGACACGAGAGAATACACTCATTCTGGGGTAAACAGAGGATACTCCAGAATAGACATGATCCTGGTGTCGGCAACTCTAATCCCCCAAGTGACTAAGGTGGAAAATTGGAACACAATATATTACAGACCACGCCCCAGTACTAGTTAGCCTGGAAATAGACAGAGAGGAAAACAAGCAACGCCCACTGTGGAGACTCAACGACCTGATCCTGCGCGACCTAGCGCATAGAGCACACATGGAGGAAACCATAAACAACTATTTCAAAGAGAACGACAACTGTGAGGTTGACTGGAAAACAGTCTGGGATGCGGGGAAGGCCGTAATCCGGGGAGAATTCATGGCACAAGCAGCAGTATACTGTAGGGAACGAGCGATACTAACCCGGAGGATGGAACTAGCCCTAAAAGATGCAGAGAAAAATCACAAGGCCCGACAAACGCAGAAATCCTGGCGAGAACTAAAGAAGGTTCATGCCCAACTAGAAAGTCACACTGCGGACGCGGTGGCACAGACGTTGCTGAACACAAAACAATCATACTACGTCCACGGCGGCAAGGCAAATACATTTCTAGCGGCCAAATTAAACAAACAGAAATCCCGTAACTATATAGTTGCCTTAAGAAATGAAAAAGGAGATCAGATCACAAAAGAGGAAGAGAAAAGAAAAATAATGGTCCGATTCCATGAAGAGCTACTACAGGGAACAAACCTAAACGCGACAGACCAAAAATCCTACCTACTGACTACTAATCTACCCCAAATCTCGGACAAGGACGTAGGAATCCTGGGGAGGCCATTCACAGCTCAAGAAATCAATGAGGCCATCTCTTCACTACCAAGGAACAAGACCCCGGGTCCAGACGGCTTCGGAAATGCCTACTACAAAATATTCCGAACGCAACTACTGGGACCCCTCACCCGACTTTTCAACACAATTAGAGACATCGGATCGATCTCCTCAGATATGGCAAGATCCTCCACGATCCTGGCGCTGAAACCAAACAAAGATCCCACCGAATGCTCAAGTTACCGCCCGATAGCACTCCTAAACACGGATACAAAGCTATAAACAAAGATATTAGCGAATAGGCTATCGCAGATCCTCCCAGATATCAACCACGAGGACCAAGCGGGTTTTGTCAGGGGACGACACACCCAAGATAACGTCAGAAGAGCCATAGATGTGATCGAATGGGGGAGACGGACAAACTAGAAATTTGCAATAGCTGCCCTGGACGCCTCACAGGCTTTTGACAGCTTGGACTGGGAATATCTACGGATGAGCCTGGAGAAATTCGGATGCGGAACACTATTCAGCAGGATGATCCTGGCACATTTTCAATGCCCATCTACATCATTTCGGATAAACGCCTGCGACTCAAAACAAGTGGAGATACAGAGGGGTACGCGCCAGGGCGGCCCCCTATCTCCACTAATATTTGCAATGGCTATGGAACCGCTAGCAGCAAGATACAGAGGAAACCCCGACATAAAAGGAGTGCAAATCAAGGAGACCCCGCAGAAAATAGCACTATATGCTGATGATGTGATGTGATGATATGGGGAAGACACTATGAATACACTACCGAAAGCAGTAGAGACACTGGAAGAATTTGCCACCATATCTGGATTTTCAATCAACTACAATAAATCAAAGGCACTAAACATAACCGAAGACGCAAATACAATAAACTGCATGAAGCAAAGATTCCCCCTGAGATGGGAGGAAAACACGCTAGAATACTTGGGAGTTCACCTGGCAAAGAAATTCAAGGACTTATATAAATCAAACATCCCCTCTCTCTGGAAACACTAAAAGCGGACCTGCTGAGATGGGATAATCAGGAATTATTGTGGTTCACCAGAATAACAGCGGTAAAGATGACCCTTCTCCCCCGCCTTCTATACGTGACGAGTTCAATACCCGCGAAGATCCCATCACAGATAATCAAAGAACTTCAAAACGCAGTATTTAAATTCATATGGGCGAAAAAGAGACCCAGAATACAGAGACGCATACTGACCCGTCCCTCGCTCCTGGGAGGCCTGGGGGTCCCAGACCTGGGCAGATACATCATGGCAGTGCACTTGGCCCCCATTCTCCAGTGGGCTAACTCATACGACATCAAAGGATGGAGAGCCATAGAACAAGCACCCACAAAGATCCCGATAACAGCGCTCCTAGCACTGAACCCCAAGGCCCGCGAAGCAGAAGGAAAACTACTAGGAGCTACTAAAACAGCCGAGTAGCTGGGACAAAGCCATGCAAATGAAAAAGATCAAACGAGGACTGGGACCACTATCCCCAATAGCACATAACATCAACTTCACCCCAGGCCTGACAGTTTCTGGAAAGGCGCGGACAATCTGACACTGCAGGACATGTACCAAAACGGCGATCCAATCCCATTCCTAGAATGCAAAAACAAATTCGATCTAGAGGAAAATTAAAGGTTCAGGTACACGCAAGTATGACACTTGATCTCCCATCCCTCAGTGAAAAGAGCGGGAACGAGAACCCCAACAGGCTTGGAACTAACAATGCAAGAAGGTGAACCAAAGAACGGGATATCTAGAATCTACAGACTGCTCGATGGAGCACAACCAACGGACAACCTAAAATATAAAGAGAATTGGGAAAAAGATGTAGGTGAACCAATAACGGAAAGAGAGTGGGACCAAATATGGACGAGAGCTCATAGATCCTCCAAATGTACAGCAATTAAAGAAGCTGCATATAAATTATGCTACAGATGGTACATGTCCACCCGAAGACTACACAAAATAAACCCAGACAATGTGGAGGGAGAGGAGATCTATTCCACATGTAGTGAGCATGCCCCAAAGCAATTACCTATTGGAAGGAGATACTGGGACACATCAAAGACATTACTGGCAGAGACTTACCACTATCACCTAAGGTGGTCCTGTTGGGAGTAGAGGCAAAGGGAATATATGCAGCATCGGGGCATATATCCACGCTAATAACACACTATCAACAGCACGAATAACATTAGCACAAAGGTGGAAAACACTAGAGGGCCCGACGACACCATGGCGGTGGATGAAACTATGGGGAGTAATGGCAATGGAGAAGGTAACGGCCATAAGAACAGAAACATATCAGAGATACCTATCCATATGGGCCCCCTTCAGAGACTTTGTTGGAGACAGGGAAGCCCACTTCTATAAACCACGGACCCTCAGAAATATATCGATCACTTAACACCAGAACAGAGAAAGAAATAGAGAATCAGCACGACGAGAAAAGAGAACAAGTGGGGGGAAAAATAAAGGGGAAGAGGGAATTAACTGTGTAACATCTACACCTAAGAACTTATGTATGAAAGAATTAGACACTGCAGTGACGCCAGTCCACTTGGACCCCCTTCCAAAATGTGTAGCTGGGAAGGGAGGGAGGAAAGAAGTTAAGAATGAAACGATAAAACTGGGAGATAACTATTGTATAGTAACAGACAACAAAATCATAATGTGGACTCATAATATCAAAAGTTATACTCTTGCACAATTGTTGAAAGTCAAAATATTTTTACCTCTTCAAAACTGTTACACAAGTTATAAAGGGATAGTGGGGAGGAGGGAGGGATGATGATGATTTACAGATGAAGAAATTGGGTGACGTTAACCCTGAATGGGAAGTTGATCTATGGATTATGACAACAAAGTGCAACGATCGTATGTTATAATTGATTATGTCTCCATTGAAAAATAAAAATAAAAATGGTTAAAAAAAAAAAAAAAGACCCCATGGCCACAATCAACCACTACGAGGGACTTACAATAAGAGGGTGATTGCAATCTGTTGGTCACATCAGATATTGCCGCCCTCTGCATGAATATTCCTCAGAACGAGGCATTGACCTGTATTAAGCAAAGTTGAATAGTCGCCCAACACTGCCTGGCATACCAACACAATTTACACTGAGCCTTCTAGAGATTGCCCTGTGTAGCAACTTTTTTCAATTTCTGGATGATATTTACATCCAAAAACAGGGCACTGCCATGAGGGCTGTGTTTGCCCCGAGTATTGCAAACATCTATATTGCAGAATTCAAAGACCAGTTTATTTATAACAACCCATTCGGCAATTACGTTTCTCATTGGGAAGGATATATTGACTATATTTTTTTTATCTGGAAAGGCTCCAAAGATTCTTGGATTTGATCATTGCGCATCAATGGGGTCATATATATATCTTTCATTATACAGAAAGGAGACTGATCGCAACACTACTAGAGTATTCCAGCCAACACCCTCACTCCCAAAAGGACAATCTGCCCTACAGGCAGTTTCTCCGTCTCCGACGTAACTGTACCAACCTTGCCGATTTTGAATGACATGCTGATATTTTGGGGAACAGACTTCTGGAGAGGGGGTACCCTCGAAAACTTATCAAGAGATCAGCAAAACGGCACGTTGGACACCTAGAGAACATCTTTTGAGTCCAAGGGAGAACAAAGGGAGAACAAATCTGACAGATCGACTTTTTTTTTTAACCTGAACAGTGCAGATTAAGAAATTAATCAAGAAAAACTGGAACCTAGTCACTAGCACAGGATGCACTATTGGACTACCGCTATTTGCCTTGAAAAGATCCAAGAATTTGCGTGACTATTTAGTGCAATCAAGGTTGCAACCTATTGGAACCAACTTTTCACAGAAGAGCCTTAGAGCTGCTTCGAGCCATGATAAGGAACGCATTGTGAGCCACTATCTATGTGTTAAGTGCAGTGTTTGCCATTTGACTTAAAAAACCACCAGGTTTAAACATGGTGCGTTTAATTGGCAACTTCGACAATTTACAAATTGCTTGTCCAGCAATGTCATTCATGCCATACGGTGCGCCCTTGCAGCTTACTATACGTGGGAATTAACCATTCATATTAGTGAGCACAGAACACGAATTTGCATTAAATATGTGGCTGCACCCATGGTTCAACATTTTGTGACTGAAAACCACACTGAGGAAGATCTACATTGGGTGGTAATAGACCAATTGTCTCATGACACCAGTTAACACTCTATGCAATATTGATTGACCAAATTGGAGCAAAGTTGGAGCTATAGACTAAAAACACATGAAATTGGCCTAAATGAAGATATTCAGTGGCCTTTTCTACTACAACATTAGTTGGATCTGCTCTTTCATCCGTGTGCTGCTAATTACCCCTATTTGGCAACCTTATACCAGGTGAACATGCATCATGCAGCATACTAAAAATGAATTTTTTTTTCTAAAGATATACTAGGTTCCATCACACCCCTTCGAGTGCGCACAATAATTTGGGTAATTTAGCTATGCACATTGATGATATGATTAGACCAAATGATTAATCCACTATGTCTCGTAGCGCTCTCAAAGTTCTGCTGTGTAAAAAATAGGGTAACATCTAATGTTGCGGTTACATCATGATGGCACGTGACAATACGCTTGGGACGTCGGTAATTGCTCCTCCTTTCGAGCCCTAATCATAAGCACGCAGGACTGCGTAGATTAGGGCCATGGCAAACAGTGACTATTCGCCTCGCTTGGAACTGCGGGAAGCAGCGGTTCAATGTTGAAACCGCACCCGGACTGGATACAGCTCACGGGATCTTTTTTTTGGACAACTCCCGTTTGGTTTCTCGGAGCACCATGTCACTGAGGGAATCAATTTTTGGTGTTGCCGATGGCAGGCGGGGGAGGCTTAGATTGAGGAGTCGCTGGGTCAATGACAGTCACCTTGGAGATTGACCCACGTAGGTAAACATTTCTTTCAATTCTTTTCCCCTGTGTTTTTTCTGGTTTTGATTGGGCAGAACACCACAGGAAGCAGGTTAACAGATTGACTCTGCATAGACATCTGGGCGAATGGTTTACCGTCCCCCCCACCTTCTTCCCTTCTTCTTTCTCCACTGGAGACTTCCACCTTGAAGCAGAAAAGGCAGATCCGTGAGGTAACAGCATTAACGTTCATCAAGTCTCAAACCATTGATAATAGGTAACTATGGATATTACATGACAATTTAGTGTATGCATAACGCCCATAATTTGTGTATGTACAATCACCCTGCAATAAGGATACCGAAAAAGGAATCGCTGATTGCTGTGAGGTCCAGATCTGGGAAATGGAACCAAAACTTCCACACAACAATGGTGAGACACACTGGCATATTTTCTGCCCCACAACTACAACTTTGTGGGTAAGACACTTATTTAGAGTTCTGAATATCTCTGTGGACACAGTTCACCAAGGGCAGATATTAGGCAGCAGAATTGCAGCTACATACTTCTCTATTTAACCTTCAAGTCTTCTTTATACAAATGTCTCTCCTTGCATGCGCAATGGGAGGTGGGTGTGTCTGGATCTTTGGACCAACAGTGGGTAGTAACACAATCCTTCTGAAATATACAAGAAATAATTTTTTTCCTCCTGCTAGTTACTTGGAACCAATTTATTTTAGATGATGCTCCAAGATGACTGGGGCCTCTCTAAGGCAAAGTACAGTGCTATATTTGTAACCAATGATGTATGTACAATACACATAGGATGTCATGTAGCAATTGATTGAAATATTATTTTTTTCTTTTTCCCTCTATCCCGCTTCTTCAACAATTCATCTTATTAACAGAAGGGCTGGAATACGAAATACGCAAGACACAACATGTTAACTATTGGATAAAAGAATTCAACACACCAACTTGAATTATTTTACAAAACTGTATTTTTATAATTGTATGTCCTGGTGAGGTGCACTGTTTGGAAACTGTACAACTGACTAGTTGCCCGAAACTCGGGTAGACAACCTTAGATCCCACTCCACCAGGAATGGCTCCGACTTCGTTCATATAGAAAATAATGTGGCAATCAATATACGTTTAAAGACATTTTGATAACATATACCACCCTCAAAAAAAATATATATATGTGTATGCACTTTAGTAGACGACAAATGTCTAACATTCAAAGGTCTATGGTATAGATCAGATGTTCTTGTTTCAGAACAGACAATAGACAGATGCGGTTATTTGCACAAGTATGAATGATTTTGGTTTCAATGGGGATGAAAGGGTCTGAGATGAATGTGTGAGACATGAGATCACTGGTTGGTGTGGTGCTTTTTACAGTTGGTTTTTAATAATTGGTAACTAATGTTTTTCACTTTTTGTACTCATTGTTTTGAAGACTATTTTGTCATAAAAATAAGAAAATAAATTCAGCAAACAAATTGTTTTTTGTCTAGATTCACATCCTTTAAGTAGTTTCCTTAGCGGAAGGGATTGTGTGGTGCTTTGTTGCGCGATTTATATTATAAATGCTAGGAGGGATCGTACTTGTCCATTGACAATTGTACTTTTTGTACGAGTTTTAAATAAGCATGCTTTAAAAAGGGCCATGTGCAACAATAAAAATACACTTCAAAATACTTTCTCAGAATCCAGTCAAGCAAGTAGATACTCTTAAGAGATGCTTCATACATACTTCCTACACCCTGAGGTGACTCACTAACTAGGACAGTATTGGCATTGATAGATCACTTTTATACTTGGTAAATTCTGAGGTTGGCAGAAAGGAAAGGTTAACGGAAGGAAAAAGGTTAAACAGATTCCCAGAGCATGTCAGCACTATCTTCCAATGACGTCTAGATAAAAACCTTTCCCAGCAATATTAGTTAAAAACCAATAGATCACCTATGAGGGACAGCAAGAATCAAAGTCAATGGATTAGAAGAGTCTGTAGGGAGCCAGGAAAGATAAAGTCAAGTGGAGCAAAGTCTATGGAGCTGAGGCACTCCTTAGATAGCAAAATGTCTTGCACAAAGTTAGAGAGTTTGTTGAAGAAAATCATTGTTGGGACACAAGATGTTACATTTGTGAAAGTTAGAGCTACAATCCACTCTAGAAAAGCAGCTACAAACAATGAGGTAAGTACCCCAAAGTCAGAACACTACCTTTGCTTAGAAGAAGAGGATCCAGCTGTGATGAAGATCCTGTGTTCCTCAGCCTCAGTCGTGGGGGCAAGAGGGACGACGTCTGGAGGACTCCTGCACAGCAATTCAAAAGGTCGGCGGCAGCTACGGGTGTTCTTCGGATCAGTGGCACTTTGCGGTTTCAGCATTCTGCAAACAGCACCACTGCAGATCTTGGACACTTGTTGGGTTTCCTTCACTCCTTGAGTCCAGCACTCTGGTAAGGTGACTCGAGCTTGGGTCCTCAGGAGACTCCTGGAGCTTTTGGCCGGTTTACAATCTTTGCACTCAATTACGAATTTCTCAACCCCTGGCACTCGGTTCGAGCAGAAGCAAAGAAGTACAGCCAGTTGGGGAAGGTCTTCCCGCAAAGTATGTCTCAGGGCCAGTTGATCCCACTAACCCAAGTGAAGAAGTCGTTCTGTCCGTAACTTCTCTTGTCGATCAGGAAAAAAGTTTCAGCACAGCAGCAGGGCTTCACTGGCAGTTCAACGGTCCAGGGGGATGCAGCAAGCATCATTCACAGTTTCTTCGTCGGGTTGTTCTTCCCAGCGGTGGACTCTGTCTTCAGTCCAAGAAACCTTGCAGGTTTCTCCCATTCATGCACAGCCTAGCTGTCACTCACACAGCAGGGTGGACTGGCTGCATTGAGGTAATCAAGGAGACTAACGGCAGGGGAGTATCGGGCACCTCCCTCACAACCTTCCCATCCAGACACACTGGAGCCAGAGTCAGGTTTCAGTACTGAAGCCGCCAAAGGCAAAACGAACAAAGGGCTGAAACCTGGTTTGGCGCGCAGAGTAAAACCCAATAAAGACCTCACAAACAAGAAATGGCAAAATAAAAAAGATGACCAGGGCCATTTTGATACAATGGTCACCCATGGGTGCAATACTGCAGCTGAGGATTCAGCCTGCGGTAGAAAATCACAATGGTAGGAAAATTAAACCACTGCCGCCATTTAAAGTTGTGAGGGTAACATAAAAAATGTTAGATGAATAAGTAGGAAAAGGTGCTACTAAGTAACACCCCAGCACTCCTCATAAAATGGGGTGTGCTGGACCAACAAGAAGAAAAGGTAAGTAAAGTACATTTTGTACTTTTCTATTCTTGGGAACTGTAGTTCACCCAAGAAATGTATTTAAACCGTATGTGAAATTCAAAGGATTTCTCTGTGACACTGCACTGAAGGTGCAGTGTGTCACCATACGAAAAGTGGATACCTACAGAGTTTGTTGGACTCCAAAAACCAGGAGGCAGATCATCCAAATCAGATCAAAAGACATGAGGGAGTGAGAAAAAGGGCTCACTCTTTCCAGCGTTAAGATTAAAAAGTCCTAAAGTCCAGCAAAAGGGAAATTAGCACAGAAATGAGAATTCTCCCTAGCACGTAGCACCATAGCTAGTCATCCGTAGCTCAGACACTTCATGTGTAGTTTTGAAGCTTTACAGCCATTGCTGTCAGGGTATTGCAGGCATACCTGGGACTGGAAGAAACATTGTAGGGTCTGTTAATTGTTGCACCATGACTCTTGTTCCTTCTAATTTCTTCAAGTGTCTTCTCTATTTTTTGTTGCTTCTCCTCCTTTGATCAGCTGGATGCAGTAATGGCTCTTCAGGATTATTTACCCCGAGATCCCATCCTCCTCAACAAATTGCGGTGAAACCATCCCTCTGATCAATTGTAATAAAGAGGTTATAAATGGATAGGTCTATTTGGTTATTCTGTATATACAACTTTAAATGGAGCTCTGCGTGGTGGATGTCTCAATCAGTGCATTCCGCCCTCGAAATGTGCAGGCCCTCCACGCGACTCCAGCTTCCTTGTTCCACACCGAGTGACACCAGACACACATGCAGCATCTAGCATCACTACGCTGTCATGCATTGTAGGGCACCATACATAATACCCCCAACATTGCACCTTTTCTCCTCGTAGCTTTCACATAATTGCTGGTCACTAGACCTCTTGCTTCATGGGTCCTCTTTTGCTTTATATGGTGTGACACTTTGCATCACAGAGTGCCAGTGGTACAGTCTTTCAAACAGGGAGACTAACTATTGTAAAGTTGTTGATACACTGGTTGACTCTCCTTTTATCTTTTTCAGACACAGAAGACCACTCCCCACCACATCAGACAGGACAGCACTTCGATACAGAATTCAATAGCCGCAGTAAGATTGCATCTGCCGTATTAAAGAAAATGTCTCTCTCTTAGTTTAATCTTGTTGAAAGATTGATGTGGACTCCTCTTCTCTGCTCTTTTTAAACATCTGTGGATTAAGAGACTTACCCATATCGGATGTCACCTGAATGTCCATTTGCCGTTTTACCAAGACTCCTCCTTGCTCCCATCGCCATTTAATATCTGGATGACATTTAGATGGTTTGCACACTTTCTCAACAGTGATCAACCCTGGATGGGGTTGTGCATGTCGGTCTAACTGGTAAATCCACTTTATGCATGGCACATGTAAACAAACATAATTCATCACAAGTTGCAAATGGCCTAGGACCGCCTTCTAACCCCAGACGCGATTGCACATCGTTTGCAAAAACACTTCGAACAATATGGTGGGTGGCGGGGGACCATAAATAAGTTTCCTTTGAACTGGTGATAACTCTCTAACCCACCGAGACTTGCTGACGTCTCTTATTTCATTATAATCTAAACGACTACAAATTCAACATGCAGGACATCCGGAAACGTCGTGAAAAAATAATCGAAACCTATACAGTATCGGTCAACACTGCCCTTAAGGTGTCTTCATCCCAGGTTTATTGCTCAGCCACGAACAGATGGCCAGACCTATCTGGACAATGAACAGGCTCCATATACTTCAAAAGATTGCATCTCCTTCCCGCAAGAATGCCAAGTCATAAAAACCCAACCTGGCTGTAATATACCATGTGATAATGTCACGGCTACTCACTGCCTTCCCTTGGCCTCCAAACTTGGAGAAAAAAACTGTTTTCCCAGTCATAAAGAGTTCACCTCGTAAAACCCGGACTGCAGGGCTTGGCCAAACTATAAAAAAGCACACGGCATACAGATATGTACTTTTTTAGCATGTTCCCCAAACTGTAACATAAATATCTTTGAGACCTCCATGCACATATGTCGGCGCATGTATGTTTTAATACCGCATCCTCTTCACAGTGGTTCCTTCATGACAGATCTCCTTTTCTGCATGCACATTATGAAGCTCCTAGCTGTCCAATTTCTAGGCGCTTCGTAGCACATCATACCTATATTGCATTTATATGTCAGACTGTTTTGAAATTGATCTTGCTGCGGGTGTGCAAATCTAAATGTATTAATTTAAACACAAAGTAACACTAAATGTAACACACGTATCCCTTTTCTCATTAACTAAGCTAGATCCAAGTAACATTGTAACAATGTGCCAACTTTGCCCCTCCTCCAGTCACCAATATGGCACGTGCAACGGGAACCCCTCTTTCATTAGGACCGTTCCGGACAACCGCAACACTGCCATTGAAGCTTAGGGCATGGGTTGGTTTGACATTGTCCTGCATATTCACTTTATTGCTGGACCTTCATTTTGTTTTGTTTTCTGGTTCATCATTGCATTTCTTACTTTATGGTTTTCTTGATTCTTTTTCTGTCTTTCTCTTCTGTTACTGTATGATATCAGATTATTTTATCTACCAACTGTTTAATTATTGTAAAGCGCTTCAGCGCGAAAAGCTGTAGAAGCAAAATAAACAATCAAATTAAAAAAGGCTGTGTACACATAAAAAGAAGTTGGGATAAAGGAAGATCACAGTGGGACCACACAAACAATTTTACTATCCTCTAAACAGTGGTCACCTAAAGCTACGTTCTGGGTCTTCTATAATAAAAACAGACTTTATTCAATAGGATACCTTCCCACAAAAGCCCAGCAAATCAAGCCTATCAAAGAAATATTTTGTGGACAACTGCATCAAACGCCGATGGTCTAGAAAGATTAGCAGCAGTTACACCCGAATAGACCTTTTCCCTAATAAAATATCTGCCATTTTTACCAGAAGAGATTCCTGGCGAAAGCTAGCCTATTTGTCACGAAGGAGGCCATTTTCCTCCAGCAAATATCTTTAGTTTGGCTACCACTTTCTCCAATACCTTGGCTATGAAAGGAAGTTGAGAGATAGGACATGTTAGCCAGGTTGTTCAGGTCTAGCAAGGGTTTCATAGTGGTTTAACTACTGCAGATTTAAAGCCATGGGAACTGTTCCCTGTAATTCAGGAGCACTATCAGGTCATTAATAAGAGCAGGCAGTAACAGTCTCCACTTTCCAGACAGTGGTGAGCCTATTAGCCTTTGCTGGTGCCACCGTGTTTGGCTGAATGAACACTTGAAGATAGGACAAATTAAGTTATGCTTGGTTGACTGATCGACTCTGGTGGCATGATTGAACCTTTCTTGTATGCTTCGATGTCGGATTAGAAGGTGGACATTCTGTGATATTTAAAAAAATGTCACAGGATAATCTACTGGTCGATGGCATGCAGGGATCTGATATCATTTACAAGGCAGACAGCTTCTTTAGTTCGACTGCATTGTCAATTCTCCGAGTGAAATTTTAATTTTGGCCTTCTAGATCTTAGTCTTGTAATGTAATGTATTGCTGTCAAGGAGGGCTTGGCTTTGCTGGCCAGCTTATACATTTATTGCCATCTGTTGGGGGAACAAGAGTTTGAGAGCTTTTGTTTTCTGTTCCTTGCCTCTTTAAAAAGGAGCTCGCTTATTCAGCGTTCATTTAGATTGTCGATAAGCTGATGCAGGACCGAGTCCACATACCTAAGGGGATCATTGCAACAGAAATTAGTTTTTCTTTAAAGACTTTGGTGCAGTTCTTTCAGCGTGTTGAGAGGAAAACAGGAATACACTTGGTGGGCTAATTCTGCCGGCCTAGCTTGCCGATGCACAATCCCAAACTGCGAAGCGACAAACCAGGCGGCTGACTGACAACCGTGTGCTCAGACTATGTCTTGCGCATATTATGTTCACTGCGCTCCTTTTTATGATAACCAGATATCGTGTAGTCCTCCTGGTCAATATGTATAAAAATGAAGACTTTGTGACAAGAATTTTGAGGTACGGACAAGCCTGTTGCTGTTTTGCTCTCCGTTTAAACGCATTCTGACTGAATAAACGTTTGACTGCCAAAATAGCGCGGTGCCGGTATCACATTCTTGTTGTGTTCCCTCGAGCGGGCATTATGAATGGATTAGTTTACATATGGTATTTATTATGGTATTCATTGGGTGCAGACATAGCTTCGAGAAGCAACGGAGCGCTTTACAGAGGTATACAACAATAAAGGTGCATAACTGAGCACTTTTCAGAGGAAGCAACACAACTGTTATACAGTGTGGAGGCAGGATACTGAGGGCACAGAGGAAGGGTACAGCTGTACAGGGTGGAGAGGCGGAGAGAGGCGGACTGCATCTACAGAGTCAGGTGGTGCGGGGGGGGGTGATGTCACGCCTGGATGTTGAGAAGGAGAGACTCCTTGAAGAAGTGGGTCTTGAGTTATTTTCAGAATTGTAGGAGCGAGGCTGATGCCGATGCTCAACATATACATGACCCTTGTAAAGAAACTAATGTAAACCCACAGACTGACCGCCTACAAACTAAAGCTTCTGAAATCCTGTTGTCCAACACCTTAAATTAATCTGGTAATTCCCGTAAACATCCGTTTACATTCTGATTGAAGGAAAGAAGGTCAGTTTGCTGGACGGGCCTCGTTTCAGGTTAGGGAGCAGCTGCAGTAAGGTCTCAATTTTGTGATCTTTCGGTATGCGGTCTATAATGAAGTATTTGATACATGTACATTTTGTATCTTTTGATTTAGTGTTTGCCATGGTTCTAGAGCTGCACATTGGACAAAGGGCTTTCAGTCAATATTCAAGCAGCATAGCTACGGAGCGGGAGAGTGGATAATCCACACTTTGATGAGGTCTTTCATATATATTCACTACAAAAAAACTGTTGAGGGACCCCTCCTACCAAAAACCTGTGTACACTAAAAAGAAATGTCTACCTCCCCATTATGGTTCAAATTAAAACCGAAAAACCCCTGAAATTCGCCAGTTATGGTAAACTAAGCCCCCATACCTGCAATCACCACTGTGCTCTGCTAACACTAACACCCAAAACATGAAAGATGGCATCACAAATGTCATTGATGACATCACTGACGACATCACGTTTAGCCCCTTTGTTTTCGTTCCCTGCCACATATATATATATATATATATGCACATTCAGTAAAAAAACTTTGTTAAAGGGATGTTATACTTCACAGTGAAACCAAAAAACACTGCACATTCCCCCATTATGGTAAGTTTAGCAACCATAACTCGCAGCATCTACGTGCATTGCTAAGACTAACACCCACGACATCAAAGATGACATCACAAATATTATTGATGACATCACTGATGACATCACATGTCTGCCTCACTTATTTTGGTGCACTGAAAAATCTAGGCCAGGTTTTATTCACTGACAATCGCAATATAAAAATTGAAAAGGTGCTGTATATCAAAAAGGTAACCTTGTTGTGTGTTCTTAAAGTACTTTCCTTAGGGTCTGGTCTGAGCTCATGATGCACATGCATGGGGCAATAGCAGGCCTCAAATACACAATTAATTTGTATACAGGAAGATAAACTTTCTGATAATGCTGTTTCTTTCTTCCTTACTTGAGTTTCCCTGTATGTGCCTCCGATTTATATGCATTGGGTCTTCATATGTATTGTTTGTACTAGCACAAGTGTGTATTAAGTCTTGAATTGGTAGATAGTTATTACATGTTTAACATTACACAATACCCCCGACATCTTGCTACCAACATAATAGGAAGAACCCCTTGTAGGTAGGGACTTTCCGTCAACATTATTTTCACATGGGATGTCATCAGTGATGTCATCAATAATATTTGTGATGTCATCTTTGATGTCCTGGGTGTTAGTCTTAGCAATTAGCAATGCACGTAGATAATGGGGGAATGTGCAGTGTTTTTTGGTTTCACTGTGAAGTACAACATCCCCTTAATAAAGTTTTTACTGAATGTACATATATATATATATATATATATATATATATATATATATATGGGATACATTACTCACCGTAATCGTATTTCTGATGCTTGTATCTGCTTAGATTCACATGCTGTGCATAGGCCGACATCTAGTGGAAGCTGCGGAGTATTACAGTTTGTTTTTCGAAAGTCGAAAATGGGCGTCGACACAGGCGTGCCAGTAATACTATCCCTAGTGTGACGTCCACTGTACCCAAGATCCCTCACGCATGTAGGATCCTCAGATTGTATTTTTTCTGACATGAGGAAGCATGAGGAGTAGCGTGAGTACAGATAATCCAAGCAGATAGACAGAAAGGTAAGACTACAAGCAATCATGCGCCTTCTCTCGGAGGGGAGGAAGGGTGGGTCGCATGTGAATCTAAGCAGATACAAGCATCAGAAATACGATTACGGTGAGTAATGTATCCCTTCTGAGGCTTGTGGAATCTGCTTAGATCACATGCTGTGCATAGATTAGCGAGCAGTACCAGAAGAAGGAGGTGGGATGTGAGAAGGGTCATGAGCAAACAGGTGTCTTAGAACCGCTTGTCCCACTTGTGTATCTGTCTTGGAATGAGTGTCAATGCAGTAATGCTGAGTAAAAGTGTGAATAGAGCTCCAAGTAGCCGCTTTGCAAATGGTGTCGAGGGGAACATTTGCAATGAAAGCCAGAGTGGCACCAATGCCTCTAGTAGAGTGGGCCCTTGGCGTAAAAGGCAGAGTCTTTTCAGAAAGAGAGTAACACAGCTGTATACAGTTGATAATCCACTTCGAGATAGCGCCCTTAGAGACGCGATCCCCCTCTCTGCCTGTAGCTACGGAGACAAACAGTTGATCTGTTTTCCTTAGCGGTCTGGTTTTATTTACATAGTATAGGACCGCCCTACGCACATCTAGGGTGTGTAGTTTCACCTCAGCCGAGCTTTGCGGGTTTTGGAAGAAAGCCGGAAGCTCGATGGACTGGTTTACATGGAACTTGGATATGAATTTAGGTGAGAACCTAGGGTGTGTGCGTAAAACCAGCTTGTCCTTGTGGATAGTAAAGAAAGGATCTTGCACTGACAGAGCCTGAATTTCACTGACCCTTCTTATGGAGGTAATGGCTACTAAGAAGGCCGTTTTATAAGTCAGGTGTTTGAGACTACTTTTATGCATGGGTTCGAATGGGGGTCCCATGAGTTTAGCTAGCACCACGTTGAGGTCCCATCCTGGCGGTGGGTTCGAAATAGGAGGGTGAAGTCTCTTTACTCCTTCCATGAAGGCTTTAACCACTGGTACTTTCCACCACAAGACCTTGTTATGGGATGTGGTGTAAGCCGAGAGGGCTGCCAGGTGTACTTTCAGCGAGTTAAAAACCAACCCTGCATCCAGCAGGTGGAGCATGTATGTTACAACGTTGGAAGGAGTGCAATCAACCGGGTTGATTTGTTTATTCTGGCACAAGATAACGAATCTTTTCCACTTATCAAAGTAACAGTGCCTTGTATTTGGTTTCCTGGACTCCTTTAGAATGTCCATACACCTCTGTGGTAATTTGAGATGTCCAAACTCTATGACTTCAGGAGCCATGCTGCTAGGTTCATAGAGTTGGGTTCCTGATGCACTGTTTGACCCTGTTGCTGGGACAGTAGGTTGTACCAGGCTGGGAGTCTGATGGGCTCGCACACCGCCATCCTGCGTAGGTGTGGAAACCATGGTTGTCTCGCCCACATGGGAGCAACTAGGATGAGCGTCATCGATTCCTTGTTCATCTTGTACACCACCTTCCTGATGAGGAGTTGGTGGAAAAGCGTACGCAAACATCCCTGACCAGTTCATCCACAGGGCATTCCCTTGGGAGTCCGGCTGGGGGAACCTGGATGCAAATCCTGGGCATTGTTTGTTTTCGCTTGTGGCGAATAGGTCTATAGTGGGGAAACCCCACTGAGAGAAGAGATCTTCTACCACGTCCTTGTGAAGGACCCATTCGTGTTCTTCTGGGAGGGAGTCTCTGCTTAGAGCATCAGCTAGGGAATTGAGCTCCCCTGGAACATGTTGCGATGACAGGAAGATGTTCCGTCTGAGTGCCCATATCCAGATTTTCTGGGCAAGCTTGGACAGATTTGGCGAACGAGTCCCCCCTTGCTTGTTCAGATAGAACATGGCTGTCGTGCTGTCCGTCCTGATCTGCACCGACAAGTTCAGTAGATGGGGCTCGAACGCCTTTAGCGCTCGGAATACTGCCAGAAGCTCTAGCAGATTGATGTGGTTCTTGGCTACTGAGTGAGACCAGAGACCCTGAGCTGTGTGGTGGAGATGGTGAGCTCCCCACCCAGTCAGGCATGCATCTGTAGTCACCACGGCTTGTATTTCGGGATCGTAAAAGGGTTTCCCCTTTGCGAGATTCTCTCTTGTCCACCAGTGTAGGCTCTGTACGAGTGTTGGCGAAACGACCACTAGATCGTCCCAATGACCACTTGCCTGAGACCACTGTTTCGCCAACCATTCCTGCATGGGACGCATGCGCAGACGCGCGAGGGGGACCAGGTAAATGCATGACGCCATCATGCCCAGTAACCGCATAGCTTTGCGTACTGTTATCTGTTGACCTGACTGATAATGCGGAATTTGCAGAAGTATATTCCGAATTCTCTCTTCCGAGGGGAAGGTCAATCCTTTGAGTATCTAGGATAGCTCCTAGAAACTGTTTTGAGGTGCTTGGCACCAGACTTGACTTTTTCTCGTTGATAGAGAAGCCTAATTCGTGGAGGAGGTCGATAGTCCTCTGAATGTTTGACCTGCAAATTCCTGGGGTTTCCCCCGTTATGAGCCAGTCGTCCAGATAAGGGTACACCGGGATTGCCTCCCTGCGTAGGTGTGCAGCCGCCACCGCCAGTACCTTGGTGAATACCCTTGGTGCTGAAGCTATCCCGAAGGGCAGTACCTTGAATTGGTAGTGGCGACTGTCCACCTTGAAGCGCAAGTACTTTCTGTGCGCTGGGAGCATGGAAATATGAAAATAAGCATCTTTCATATCCAAGGTTGCCATGTAATCCCCCTTTTTTAGGAGGGGGATTACCTCTTGTAGCGTGGTCATACGGAATTTTTGGGGCTTGACATACTTGTTGGCAGGCCGTAAGTCCAATACTGGGCGCATTGTCAAATCTTTCTTTGGCACAAGGAAGTAAGTTGAATAGATACCCTTGTTTACCTGGAGTCCTGGGACGAGTTCTATCGCGTCCTTTTCTAGCAGAATGGCGATCTCCTCGAGAAGGATCCTTTGATTCTCTAGGGAGTGCACTCTTTGTCGTGGAGGATGGTTCCGGGGACGCTGCAGTAGTTCTATACAATATCCTGCGGATACTGTTGACAGCACCCATCTGTCTGAGGTGATCCCTTCCCAAGCCTGGGTGAAGGTGGAAATGCGTCCCCCTACTGGGGTTGCGTGACAAGGGACCCTGAACTGAGCGTCACTGTTTTGGTGGAGGCGTGCCACCTCCCTTGTTGGGGCTGCCTCTGCCTCTTCCACGACCTCTCTTGTTACCCCTGCCGTAACTCTGGGTAGACTGCTGGTTGTTATTCCATTGTGTACCCTGTCCCTGGGCATAGTTGCCTCTTTGTGAATTTTGGCCGCGTGGGCGACGAAAATTACTGTTCCCCCTCTGGTTAGGGGGTTTGTTGGTAAGCTGGCCAAGGGATTTGAGAGTCTCATATTCATCTTTGGCATTTTTAAGTGCGTCTTCGACCGCTTTCCCAAACAATAGGTCGGGTTCCACTGGCTTGTCTATTAAAGAAGCCTGGGTTTCTGTCTTGAATCCCGACTGCCGTAACCACGCATGTCTCTTGATAACAGTACCTTCTGCTATCAATCTCCCTGCGTTGTCAGCGGCGTCGAAAGTTGCTTTTAAAATGCAACCAGACACGGCTCTCCCCTCTGCCGAGATCCGAGCCAGTTGGCCCTTTAACGGTTCTGGAGCAGAGGCAATGAGCGCCGCGACTTCTTCCCATTGATGGCAATTGTAACTAGCCAACAGGGTGGTGGAATTCGCAATCCTTGCTTGGTAGGCGGACGTTGAGGCTACCTTCCTGCCAAACCCGTAAAGTTTTTTGCTCTCCTTGTCGGGAGGAGCTTCTGATGAAGATAAGGGCGTGCCAGCCCTTTTTCTAGTGTTGGTAACCACTAGGGAATCTGGTTTAAGATGTCCCCTTATATACAGAGGGTCAGACTGGGCTGCCCGGAAAATCTTTTCAATTCTGGGGTTGACAGCTCTGGTGAGGTTCGGATTCACCAGGGAAGGATCTATTCTTCGTTGGATGGATTTGAGGATAGGGATGGTCTGAGCGACCGGTCTTCTCTCTCCTACAAACTCCTCCGCGAAGTCCCTTTCCTCCTGTACACCGTGGGTGTCGATGTGGAAGTGTTCCGCTGCTCGAGCGAGAACCTCGTTAAGGAGGGGCTGGTTATCAATTGGAGTGTCAGTAACTGGGGCTTCGCTTTGTACTGGGGAATCTACTCTGTAAATTTCCTGCTCATCTTCTCCCTCCTCCAGGTCCTCATTCTCCGCATAGTAATTTGTCCCGGTTTGTTCTTCCATAATGTCAACCTCCTGGTCCTCTTCAGGGAAAGCTTGTCCCTGGTAACTGGGGAGTGGAGTAGAATATGGAGTGGAGTAAGGCTGAACCTCGAAGGGTTCAGGTCTTTCGAACCGGGGCTTTTTACTTAGCGGGATAGGATCGGAGGAGCCTGAGGGTGTGGGCCCTTGAGGGTTATATGAAAGAAAGTGTTCTGGCTTCTTATCATAAAAATCAGCTAAGGAAGACATCCTAGACATAACCCTGTCTATGTCTTCACTGGACCATTCCCTGGAACAGGGTATTACTTTAGCAGGTGATTTATGGGACTTTTCAAGGGTAGACTTGTGTTTGCTTGTCTGCCTAGGGTGAGAGGATGGCTTTACAGGGGTGGAAGGCTGTGCTTTCCGCTGTTTCCCCCCCTCCCCGTGCGTGGAAAAATGTTTTCCCTGTCCCTTGGAGGCCCCAGAGACTTTCGACGCCTGGCGCCGAGGGTCTGGAGAGGTATCTGTGTGCTTCGGGCGTGGGGCCTCACTGGTGTTAACCGCGGTCTCGGTATCTTGGAGCGCGGCCTGGGGGTGGAAGTCGTCTTCGTCTCCCGACGATCGAACTTCCGTTAGTGTGTAGCGAGGCACTCTTGGCAAGAGTGGATGATTGCCTTGCGTCGTGAGGCGATCTCGATCGAGAGCGCCCAGAGGACACCGAGTCGGACCGTTCTTTTTGTGCCTCTTTCCGGGAAGTCGACGTCGTCGCGGTCCGGTTGGTCTTAGTGTGTTTAGTGTGTGTTAGGTGTGTAGCGCTTGCGTCGCCGGGGGTCTTCCCCATAGCCGCCCTGCCGGACGACCTTCCGAGGTCGGGGACCTGCGCTCGTCGGCTGTCTTTCGACGCCGTAATGCCCTCGCCGTCCGAAAGTACGGCGTCGCTGCCATCGCTGAAGGCGCCCTCCGCTGCCATGGCCTCCTGCCTGGCGTGGTGGGCCCAACGCTTTGTCGAACGGTCCTTAAGTGTCTTAGGTTTAAACCTACTACACGCTCTGCAGTTCGCTTCGGGGTGATCCCTCGGCAAGCAGAGATTGCACGTGGCGTGCCTGTCGACCCAAGGGTATTTGCGATTGCACTTGGGGCAGAATTGAAAAGGGGTACCCTCCATACGCACCTTAAGGCAGCGGGCTGCTAAGTGTAGGAATATATATATGTAACTATATATCAAGAGTGAAGAGTATGTACCACCCCCCACTCTCCCTACTTGTAAGGGCCGAGGCCAGCGGCCTACTAGGCCCGGGCCGAGGCCAGCGGCCTTCCGAGGCCCGGGCCGAGGCCAGCGGCCTTCCGAGGCCCAGATCCGTCGTGCAGCAGTCGACGGTCGATGACTTCTCCAGCCGTCGTCGAGGTTGAGGGTCGACGTTGGGGTGGGGAAGGGAATGAATAAGAATTATAATTATAATAACAGCAAAAGTATGGCTAAGGCCAGGGAACTCCGCAAGATGCTTCCGACCAGTATGGCGGAAAAAAACAATCTGAGGATCCTACACGCGTGAGGGATCTTGGGTACAGTGGACGTCACACTAGGGATAGTATTACTGGCACGCCTGTGTCGACGCCCATTTTCGACTTTCGAAAAACAAACTGTAATACTCCGCAGCTTCCACTAGATGTCGGCCTATGCACAGCATGTGATCTAAGCAGATTCCACAAGCCTCAGAAATATATATATGATACATTACTCACCGTAATCGTATTTCTGATGCTTGTATCTGCTTAGATTCACATGCTGTGCCTACGCCGACATCTAGTGGAAGCGGCGGAGTATTACAGTTTGTTTTTCGAAACTCGAAAATGGGCGTCGACACAGGGCGTGCCAGTAATACTATCCCTAGTGTGACGTCCACTGTACCCAAGATCCCTCACACGTCTAGGATCCTCAGATTGTATTTTTTTCTGACATGAGGTAGCATGAGGAGTAGCGTGAGTACAGATAATCCAAGCAGGTAGACAGAAAGGTAAGAATACAAGCAATCATGCGCCTTCTCTCAGAGGGGAGGAAGGGTGGGTCGCATGTGAATCTAAGCAGATACAAGCATCAGAAATACGATTACGGTGAGTAATGTATCCCTTCTGAGGCTTGTGGAATCTGCTTAGATCACATGCTGTGCATAGATTAGCGAGCTGTACCTGAAGGAGGTGGGATGTGAGAAGGGTCATGAGCAAATAAGTGTCTTAGAACCGCTTGTCCCACTTGTGTATCTTCCTTGGAATGGGTGTCAATGCAGTAATGCTGAGTAAAAGTGTGAATAGAGCTCCAAGTAGCTGCTTTGCAAATGGTGTCAAGGGGTACATTTGCAATGAAAGCCAGAGTGGCCCCAATGCCTCTGGTAGAGTGGGCTCTTGGCGTGAAAGGCAGAGTTCTTTCAGAGAGTGAGTAACACAGCTGGATACAGTTAATAATCCACTTCGAGATGGCACCTTTAGAGACGCGACCCCCCTCTCTGCCTGTAGCTACGGAGACAAACAGTTGATCTGTTTTTCTTAGCGGTCTGGTTTTATTTACATAGTAGAGGACCGCCCAACGCACATCTAGGGTGTGTAGTTTCACCTCAGCCGAGCTTTGTGGGTCCTGGAAGAAAGCCAGAAGCTCGATGGACTGGTTTACATGGAATTTACATATAAACTTAGGTGAGAACCTAGGGTGTGTGCGTAAAACCAGTTTGTCTTTATGGACAGTAAAGAAGGGATCCTGCACTGACGGAGCCTGAATTTCACTGACCCTTCTTATAGAAGTAATAGCAACTAAGAAGGCCGTTTTATAAGTCAGGTGTTTGAGACTGCTTTTATGCATGGGTTCGAAAGTGGGGCCCATGAGCTTGGCTAGCACCACATTAAGGTCCCACCCTGGTGGTGGGTTTGAAATAGGAGGGTGAAGTCTCTTTACTCCTTCCATGAAGGCTTTAACTACTGGTACTTTCCACCACAAAACTTTGCTATGGGAAGTGGTGTAAGCCGACAGGGCTGCCAGGTGTACCTTCAGTGAGTTAAAAACCAATCCTGCATCCAGCAGGTGGAGCATGTATCTAACAATAGTGGAAGGAGTGCAATCAACCGGGTTGATTGATCTACTCTGGCACCAGATAACAAACCTCTTCCACTTGTCAAAGTAACAGTGCCTTGTGTTTGGTTTGCTAGATTCCTTTAGGATGTCCATACTCCTCTGTGGCAAATTGAGATGTCCAAACTCTATGACCTCAGGAGCCATGCTGCCAGGTTCATTGAGTTGGGTTGCTGGTGCACTGTTTGACCTTGGTGCTGGGACAGTAGGTTGTACCAGGCTGGAAGTTTGATGGGCTCCCACACCGCCATCCTGCGTAGGTGTGGAAACCACGGTTGTCTTGCCCACATGGGAGCAACTAGGACGAGCGTCATCGACTCTCTGTTCATCTTGTTCACCACTTTCCTGATGAGAGGAGTTGGTGGAAAAGCGTGCGCAAACATCCCTGACCAGTTCATCCACAGGGCGTTCCCCTGGGAGTCTGGTTGGGGGAACATGGATGCAAATCCTGGGCATTGTCTGTTTTCGCTTGTGGCGAATAAGTCTATAGTGGGGAAACCCCACTGAGAGAAGATATTTTCTACGACCTCTCTGTGTAGAACCCATTCGTGTTCCTCTGGGAAGGAGTCTCTGCTCAGAGCATCCGCTCGAGAATTGAGCTCCCCTGGAACATGTTGTGATGACAGGAAGATGTTCCGTCTGAGTGCCCATATCCAGATTTTCTGGGGACGCTTGGACAGATTTGGCGAGCGAGTCCCTCCTTGCTTGTTCAGGTAGAACATGGCTGTTGTGCTGTCCGTCCGGATTTGCACTGACAGGTTTAGTAGGTGGGGCTCGAACGCCTGAAGCGCTCTGAATACTGCCAGAAGCTCTAGCAGGTTTATGTGGTTCTTGGCCACTGAGTGAGACCAGAGACCCTGAGCTGTGTGGTGGAGATGGTGAGCTCCCCACCCCGTCAGGCATGCGTCTGTAGTGACTATTGCCTGTACCTCGGGATCATAAAAGGGTTTCCCCTGTGCGAGATTCTCTCTTGTCCACCATGGAAGGTTTTGTACCAGTGTTGGTGAAACGACCACTAGATCGTCCCACTGACCACTTGCCTTAGACCACTGTTTCGTCAACCATTCCTGCATGGGACGCATGCGCAGGCGCGCGTGGGGGATCAGGTAAATACATGACGCCATCATGCCCAGTAAACGCATTGCTTTGCGTACCGTTATTTGTTGACCGGACTGATAATGCGGAATTTGCAGTAGTATATTCTGAATTCTTTCTTCTGAAGGAAAGGTCAACCCCCCTCTTGGGTATCTAGGATTGCTCCTAGGAATGGTTTTGAGGTGCTTGGCTCTAGGCTTGACTTTTTCTCGTTGATTGAGAAGCCTAACTCGTGAAGGAGGTCGATAGTCCTTTGAATGTTTGTCCTGCAAATTCCTGGGGTTTCCCCCGTTATGAGCCAGTCGTCCAGATAAGGGTACACTGGGATTGCCTCCCTGCGTAGGTGTGCAGCCGCCACCGCCAGTACCTTGGTGAATACCCTTGGTGCTGAAGCTATCCTGAAGGGCAGTACCTTGAATTGGTAGTGTCGGCTGTCCACCTTGAAGCGCAAATACTTTCTGTGCGCTGGTAACATGGAAATATGAAAATAAGCATCTTTCATATCCAAGGTTGCCATGTAATCCCCCTTTTTTAGGAGGGGGATTACCTCTTGTAGCGTGGTCATACGAAATTTTTGGGGCTTGACATACTTGTTGGCAGGCCGTAAGACCAATACTGGGCGCATTGTCAAATCTTTCTTTGGCACAAGGAAGTAAGTTGAATAAATACCCTTGTTTACCTGGTGTCCCGGGACGAGTTCTATCGCGTCCTTTTCTAGCAGAAGGGCGATCTCCTCGAGGAGAATCTTCTGATGTTCTAAAGAGTGTACTCTTTGTCGTGGAGGATGGTTCCGGGGACGCTGCAGTAGTTCTATACAATATCCTGTGGATACTGTTGACAGCACCCATCTGTCTGATGTGATCCCTTCCCACGCCTGGATGAAGTTGGAAATGCGTCCCCCTACTGGGGTTGCGTGAGAAGGGACCCTGAACTGAGCGTCACTGCTTTGGTGGAGGCGTGCCGCCTCCCTTGTTGGGTCTGCCTCTGCCTTTACCATGACCTCTGCTATTACCCCTGCCGTAACCCTGGGTAGACTGTTGGTTGTTGTTCCACAATGTACCCTGCCCTTGGGAATAGGTAGATCCTCTCTGGGAATTTTGGCCGCGTGGGCGACGAAAATTACTATTCCCTCTCTGGTTAGGGGGTTTATTGGTTAACTGGCCAAGGGACTTGAGTGTTTCGTATTCGTCCTTGGCATTCTTCAGTGCGTCTTCGACCGCCTTACCAAACAACAGATCGGTTTCCACCGGTTTGTCCAACAATGATGCCTGGGTTGCTGCCTTAAAACCAGACTGCCGTAACCACGCATGACTTTTGATAACAGTGCCTTCCGCTATCAATCTGCCTGCGTTGTCCGCAGCGTCGAAGGTTGCTTTAAAAATGCAACCAGACACGGCTCTACCCTCTGCGGAAATCCGAGCTAACTGGCCCTTTAAAGGTTCAGGAGCAGAGCCTATGAGTGCTGCGACTTCTTCCCACTGATGGCAGTTGTAGCTGGCCAACAGGGTGGTGGAGTTTGCAATCCTTGCTTGATAGGCGGACGTTGAGGCTACTTTCCTGCTGAAACCGTATAGTTTTTTGCTCTCCTTGTCGGGAGGAGCTTCGGACGATGACAAGGGTGTTCCAGCCCTCTTACGAGTGTTGGTGACAACTAGGGAGTCTGGTTTCAGATGTCCTCTTATATAGAGGGTCAGACTGGGCCGCCCTGAAAAGTTTTTCAACCCTGGGATTGACTGCTCTGGTGAGGTTCGGGTTCACCAGGGACGGGTCTATTCTCTGCTGAATGGATTTAAGGATAGGGATGGTCTGGGCAACAGGCCTCCTTTCTCCCAGTAACTGTTCTGCGAAGTCCCTTTCCTCCTGGACACCAGGGGTGTCAATGTGGAAATGTTCTGCTGCGCGTGCGAGAACCTCGTTTAGGAGGGGTTGGTTATCGACCGGGGAGTCGGTAACCGGGGCTTCGTTCTCTACCAGGGAATCTACTCTATGTTTCCGGGTCCTCCTCTTCCTCTTCCTGGTCCTCATCATCCCCATAGTAGCCCGTTCAGGTTTGCTCTTCTATCATACCAAATTCTTGGTCCTCACAAAAGGAAGCCTCTCCTTGATACAGTGAGTATGGTCTTGCGTATGGTTGTACCTCGAAGGGTTCTGACCTCATCGGAGTTTCAAACCGGGGTTTTTTACTCGGGGGGGGATAGGATCAGTAGAGCCTGAGGGTGTCGCCCCCTGTGGATCATACGAGAGCAAATGTTCTGGATTTTTATCATAAAAATCTGCCAAAGAAGACATTCTTGACATGACCCTATCTATGTCTTCACTGGACCATTTTTTGGAACTGGGAATGACTCTCTCAGCAGGTCTATGGGATTTATCTTGAGTAGCTTTGCTGGTTTTAGACATATCAGCAGACCTGGTTCTGTCTGTCTGTTTAGGGGGAGTGGTGTGTTTCACAGGTGTGGAAGAGTGCAAAGGTTGTTTTCTTCTGCTGTTTTCCACCCTCCCCGTGAGTGGAAAAATGTTTTCCCTGTCCTTTAGTGGCTCCGGAGTCTTTCGACGCCTGGCGTCGAGGATCGGGGGTGGTGTCCCGGTCCTTCGAGCGTGGGGCCTCGCTGGTTTTAACTGCAGGCTCCGACTCCTGGAGCGCGGCCTGGGGGTGGAAGTCGTCTTCGTCTTCCGACGATCGAACTTCTGTTAGCCTAGGGAGCGAGGCAATCTTGGCAAGAGTGGATGATTGCCTGGAGTCATGCGGCGATCTTGATCGAGAGCGCCCAGAGGACACCGAATCGGACCATTCCGTTTGTGCCTCTTTCCGAGAACTCGACGTCGTCGAGTCTCGGTTGGACTTAGTGTGTGTAGTATGTGAAGCGCTTGTGTCGCCAGGGGTCTTCCCCATAGCCGCCCTGCCGGACGACCTTCCGAGGTCGGGGACCTGCACTCGGCTGTCTTTCGACGCCGTAATGCCCTCGCCGTCCGAAAGTACGGCGTCGCTGCCGTCGCTGAAGGTGCCCTCCGCTGCCATGGCCACCTGCCTGGCGTGGTGGGCCCAACGCTTCGTCGAACGGTCCTTAAGTGTCTTAGGTTTAAACCTACTACACGCTCTGCAGTTCGCTTCGGGATGGTCCCTCGGCAAGCAGAGATTGCACGTGGCGTGCCTGTCGACCCAAGGGTATTTGCAATTGCACTTGGGGCAGAATTGAAAAGGGGTACCCTCCATACGCACCTTGAGGCAGCGGGCTGTTAAGTGTAGGAAATGTATAAGGTGTACCTATATACCAAGAGTGTAGAGTATGTATCACCCCGCGCTCTCCCTACTTGCAGGGCTGAGGCCAGAGGCCTTCCAAGGCCCGGGCCGAGGCCAGCAGCCTTCCGAGGCCCAAATTCGTCGTGCAGCAGCCGACGGTCGATTTCTTCTCCAGCCGGCGTCGAGTGTCAAAGTTCGACGTTGGGGTGGGGAAGGATGTCAATAGATTATTATTTTTAAATTTTTAGCAAAAGTATGGCTAAGGCCAGGGGACTCCGCAAAATGCTTCCGACCAGTATGGCGGAAAAAAACTGAGGATCCTAGACGCGTGAGGGATCTTGGGTACAGTGGACGTCACACTAGGGATAGTATTACTGGCACGCCCTGTGTCGACGCCCATTTTCGAGTTTCAAAAAACAAACTAATACTCCGCAGCTTCCAATAGATGTCGGCCTATGCACAGCATGTGATCTAAGCAGATTCCACAAGCCTCGGAAATATATATATATATATATATCAGGGAACGAAAACAAAGGGGCTAAACATGTGATGTCGTCAGTGATGTCATCAATGACATTTGTGATGCCATCTTTCATGTTCTGGGTGTTAGTGTTAGCAGTGCACAGTGGTGATGGCAGGTATGGGGGCTTAGTTTACCACAATTGGCGAATTTCAGGGGTTTTTCGGTTTTAATTTGAACCATAATGGGGAGGTAGACATTTTGTTTTTAGTGAAGTACACAGGTTTTTGGTAGGGCAACTTAACCATAACGTCCCCTCAACAAAGTTTTTTTTGTAGTGAATTTTACAGGTTTTTGGAAGGGGAGATATGTAGTATAATGTACGTACTTGATAAACATTTAACATAGAACATACAGAACCCCCTCCCTATTGATATTACAAAGGGACGGACTGAGCGCCTGTTTGCGGACGGGATCAACATTACCCAAAGATGCACGGGGTATATGAAAATGTACTATTGTCTTGCGCAAAAAATCTGCAACGTAGAAGGACATAAAGACATAAGTAGTAATAAGTAAATATGGAAACCTAAAGGTGTGAAATGAAAATGACACATTTAATAACCACGTAGAATGAAATGGATGGTACCATAAAAAGAAAAGGATACCTCCATCGTAATCACGTCACAGAAACTCTGCAGCCTGGACCGACAGTGGACGGACACAGTAGGATGAAAGGAAATTACATCAAAATAGTGAGTGAAAGTCATTTTTTTTGTTTGTGTGTGTGTAATTTTTTTGGTATGTGGTGCAGAAATAATAATTTCTTTCTGTTTTGACACAGAAATGGCTAATACTTTGTAGTGGCTGGAGGAGAATTTTCCGCATGGGGAAATGTCTGAAGACAGAGACAATAATGGTAGACACTGCTCTGCATATGCAAAATAATGATCAGTATTTTATAGGCATTTAAGATATGTATATTTGTTTTGTACAGACCAAGAAACAAAAGAAGAAAGGCCAACAAACGAGACAGAAGAAGACAGGATGAAAAGGATTGAGCAGAAAATGGATGTACTGAATGACAATTTTCAAAGTTTAAGGGAGTTTGTGGAGGACTGTGTGCGAGGAAAAGTATGTTACCATTGTCCCACCTGTACCTGCCCCCTTCTCCATTCCCTAGTGAACCATCCCCAAACCTTCAAGAAGAAAATAGACGTTTTGACGAAACATCCATCCCTTCTTCCCCTCACAAATCTTCTCCTCATAACCAGCCCGTGTTGAATCCTAATTCTCCTATATTTGTGTCAATATCTGCTTCCCCCGCTATTTCCTTGGATTGAAGTGTGTGTGTCTGCGTGTGCTTGGAATGTTTTTGTATAGTAGTTGTAGTTAGAGTTTTAGGAATTTTTTTTTTTTTAAAAGACTTGAAATGTTTGCGAACAGCGCGCCTGTTCGACCTATCCGTAAGGAATGGAATGTGGGTGTTGTAAAGGCAGTACACCTACCCTTATAAATGTCAAAGAAGATGGAGTTGATGTTTGATCGCAGCATCTGTTCAAGTTGTGCGTACATAAACAGAAAGGGGCGTCCTAAGAACATTATACCTCACCGTGCCGCTTACTAACGAGATGAAACATGTTCGTAGAATACACCAGGTGTCCGGGATGGCTGTAAATGAGTAAAATGGGAGTGTGTTAAGGACAGTATACCTGTCCGTATCGTCCGCAGCCAAAATGGTGGTGTCCGTAGAACAGGCGCGGTGGTCGGCAAGTTCGTAGTCAAACAAAATGGAGTTGTCCTAAGGACACTGAACCTGTCCGTACAGTGAGCATATCATGTGCTCATGCGCAGTACAACCGTAAGTATAGCGAACATCGCGCCTGTCCCTAACTGTCCATCTCACTTTTGTCGCACTTTGAGAACCCGAACACTGTCCGTGGGACACTTGTGTAAGTTTGTTACTCTGCATTTGCTGTCCAGCAGACTCACATTTCTGTCGCGGATGTGTTCAGGACGTCATCATGTGACCGCACCCACGTAAAAATATCATTTCACATATTCCAGACAATAGCTTACCGGAGGACTTCTTGTGTTAAATTTTCGTACCGCTTTGCAGTGATGAAGACGGTCACGAGGCACACTCCTCCACCCCTATAAATGGCCACACCCAGAGCGCATCTTCATTGTCCTTCTAGCTATAGCAGATTGAGGTGTACTGCCTTTACTGCTGTAGTGACCAAAAGTAAAGTAATCGGTATGGCTTCCATGGCTGATGTTGGTTCATTAGCCTCTGCACAACCCCCGAATCAGCCGCCACCGCCACCGCCACCACCACCACCACCACCACCTCCCCAAGGGCCTGCATAGAGATGTACGGGCTAAGATGTAGAGAGCGAGGAAGAGAATGAGGTGGAGGAACTCCGCACTACGAGCACTCGCCGGGAGTCGTGGGTGTGGCGGTTGTTTTCAGTTTATGGGAACGTACCAAAAGCACGTGCGAACCTGGTGAGGTGTAACAAGTGTGAGGTGGTGCTGAGTCGCAGGAGATTTGGTGCGTACAGCTTTGGTACGACAACCATGAAGCGACAGCTCACTTCGTTCCACACTGCAGACATTCGCAAGGTGGTGCCATGTGAAGAGCGTAGTCGATTGAGTTCCTCCACAGCATCCTCCGTGTCCGATCCTCCCACCACAAGAGACACTGTGGGGAAGCGCCGCCCTCCAGCTGCCTCACAAGCCATTCGCAATGCTGCTGACCCTTACCTTTCAAAGTTGACATTAGCGTGTATGTATTGTGACAAAGTACTCTGCAGGGGGGAGAGTTTTGTGAAGTGCTTTTGAGGCTACGATCACGGAGCACCAGAAGATATGCTCCTTACCTAAGTGAAGCTCACCCTATATCTTTCTCCATCCACTTGCCCTTTCTTATCCCCGTGGCTGGTGTCCCTTCCTTACCCTCCTTTGGCCTCCTCTCCTAGTGTGTCGTGTGCTGAGAAGCAATAAACGTGAAAACAACAAAAATTACAGAAAAGGCTCTTTTCAGAGCCACCTTTCTCAGTTTAACAATAGAACTATGAAGTGACCGTTGTAGACCCGCGCAGAGTTGTGGAAAAGTTTGCGGACAGTCGAAGGGAAAATAAAAAGGAGGGTGCAAGCGGAGCAAACACAATGAAGTGTACTCTGGGAGTAAGTGGTGGCTCTGAAAAGAGCCTTTCGGTGGTGTGTTGTGTTGTGTGGGTCAAAAACTGTGGATTGGAGAAAACGGATTGTCACATAGGTTATTGTGAATCCAAAAGAGGTTGCAATGCATTTTGTACATTGCGAAGAAAAATCTGATTGCCAGCATATGTGAGATGGACTCCATCTCTGCGGAAAATGAAAGAGCTGCGAACCAAAATGTTTTCATTGTGGAATGAGGACATGCCAACATCTCTTAAAGGCACAAACCGCCTTATTCACATTGCGTTTCGCTTTCTCCATTTGTGGACAGAAGCAGAAGAACGCAGCCATATTTATTTGTCTTTGTGCAATACGGGAAAAAAGTATTTGACAATTTGGAAACATGTCCATGAGCCTGGCAAGTCCTTCCTTCATTGCAAATTTCAAAGAAATTCCAGAGACATGGCCTAAACTGTTTCCTCCGCAATGAATGATAAGTATATCTGGAGGACGCTCTGTCAGTAAAGTAACACAGAGAGGTACCAAGTCCAGCCACCTCATGCCACGCACGCCATGCCACTGCACTTGCACAAGAGGAAATCCAAGATCTGCAGCTTTCTGCATGCACCTTCAACCAAGGTATCCATGAGTCTCCCAAAAACAAGATAATCTGTTTTTGAGCGCCCAGAGCCATGGCTGCCTGGTCTCCTGTCAGGGAAAAGACGTTCTGACTAAATATCTCCGTACAGAACACACCCACTGACCTTTACTGACCAATCCCTACCTTCGCACATTTTAATTTGCATGCGTCTCCACCCCAAAATCCCCGTTGGTAAAAGGCGGCGCCTGCAAACTACCGTCATGTTCGCGGACAGGTACAGGAGCAGAGCGTGACGACTGTACATTTAAATATTATTCCCCTTGGAGGTGGGCTCTGAAAAGAGCCGTTGTTTTTTTCCTTTTTTTGGGCAGATGCCTTACAGACAACTGTTATTTTTCTTTTTTTTGTGTTATTTTTTGTTCTTACTTTACTCCTACAACCATTACAGAACCTTCTCCAAAGCAAGCCTCACATTCCAAAAGAACATGGCATTTCCCAAAGAAGGTAACGCAACACCATCTGCTTCGAAATAAGCCGCATTACTAGGAACAATGTTCTCGTGGCTGCAGAAACACATACCAGCGCGTAACATAAAAGCACACATGCCGCAATTAATGATACACTTCCCAATACTTTGATCTGGACAGAAAAAAAAATTGTTCTCCCATTTTACTCTAGGGAGTAAAACAGACAAAATGACTTTCGCAGTTGATAAGATGTTCATGAGTGCTTGAACCAACTGTCCCAAATCTGCCAACAAAGTATGTGCAGTCACTTAGCCCAAATTGCAAGCACCGTAGTGCAAAATTACCACGAGGAGAGGTCATTGTATGTATGTCTCTGCAAACTTGCAGAATTGCCGCAACACTGGCATCAGTCTCAGCGTTCCACACCACCTCCACTCCTCTCATCGAAATGGTGTGCCAATTGCCTACTCTCGGCATAATGTTGCAAGCCATGGACAAAAATGTCTCCAAGCACCAAAACCTTGACCCTCTCCACCTCTGCCATCTTCAGTGTACGCACCGTCATTCGACACAAAAGAGTAATGTGAACATCCGATTGGCTGATGCGTTCAGTCCACTTTCCATGCAGGATTTGCTGTAGAAACCTGTATGATACGCCCTACCCGCGGACAAGCGTTGCCTATGTGCGGCACGTAACTCTTACCCAGTCCTTTCACCCTTTTCACAACGGCAGCAAATAGAGTCCCTCAATGGACACAACTAAGCAGTCACACAACCATCCACCTCACATTAAACATCGCTAAATCTAACTCCAACTCCGTCATCAATATTGCGCACTTCAAAAGTACTGTCGATAATTATGAATGGAAGTCGCATATCATTGCAAACCACCTACTTCAGAAGCTACTGTGCAAGTGTTGCAAATTTCTACATACAGCTCCATGCATGCGCACATGCATGAGTATAGAGTACACGTACGTATATTTTAATCAGAGTACATTTGCAACCCTTATGATTTAATGTAAACAAATTAATGCCGCTAAATGTGCACAGGCAATACATACCAACGCTCCCCCTTTTAAGTGCAAGATGTCCGATTTATCTTTGACAAACTGCACGCCTTCTTACTTGTCTTCCGCATAACCTATACATATGTTGCAAGCATGCCTATTTAGGGCGAAACTCGATTTTGTATTAGAAAATGTCGGAGTTGTGTACTGTGTACGGCCTACAGTAAACTACTTGCAATGTAACTTTATGACAAAAGTTAGCGCTCCCGATTGTTGTGGTGACATCTCTCTCCGATTATTATGCTCACCTGGTATCCACAGGGACGCCACCCAGCCGGGTTACTCGCTTGTTTGCTTCCCAGCTTTGCCCAGATGTGGTCTGCAGGGAAGGTTCTGCCTGAAAATACAGGAGGACTGTGTTCAAGGCTGACCGACCGGGGTAAGTATCCTCCCTCCACCCCCGAATGATTTCAGCCCCTTTGGGACCCTCTATTCACCTTGTGGTAGAGTTAGGCGTGCTCTCCGTCCTGCCTTCTTTGCAGGGGCGTGTTGACTTTCATGGGCGTGTGTGGTCCAGTTACTTCACTGACGCCGGCCCGTTTGATATTGTTCAGGTAGGTGTTATTGATGTTCTTTAGTTTTGTTGCTATCCTGCATGCCTTTCTTGTTTAAAAATGTCTCTTTTTTTCTCCCTTCGGTATGCAGAGCTTCAACGCGGCAAACTGGCTTGGTTGGGCCCCGCTGGTAAATGATGGCGCATTAAGAGCGCTATGATGTGGTAAGTAAGCGCTATGCGCTGCAAAGTCTTGCCTTTGCTAACCTGTGTTTTCCTTCCTTGTAGGTCACAGTGTTCTTCAGCGCGAGTGGAATGTCCGGCGTGGTGCCAGCCGAGAGGCGACCAGCCAGGTAAGCCTTTTGAGCAGTTCGTAACTTGCAAATGTCTCTACTGCTTTCTTTAATGTTGCCTCTATCTTCCTCTTTCAGCTTGTTCTGTCCGGGAGACGTGCAGATTCGAGGAAGCTGTTCTCAGTAGCTGCGAGTGGCTAAAGATGAAGACTGCAGGTGAGATGCTGTTGCTAATGTTCCTTTTGTCTCCTTGCAGGTTCTGCTTCTCCGAGGTTTGAGGGAATGGCTGGACACAGTGAGCGTCACATTGCAAGCTGCAAAGTAACGCAAAGCGTGTTGTCTAGCTCGGGTGTGGTTTAAATAGCCCCAACAAAATAGTCCAGGTAAAGTAGTCCCTAGGCTGCCACACCCAAAACACTAGACCGCATAGCTTGGTCCTTTGGAACCAAGCTATGTGGAAGCCTCCATGTTGGCTGATAACCCATTAAGTAGTTCCCAAGCACATGTTTTTCATGGTGTATGAGCATGGCGCCATAGGCGCCAGGAGTGGCCCTTAGAGGGTTTTGGAAAAGGATGCCAGGTTCTAGAGGCCCGAGTCCTGACTCCACCTGGCCAATGGGTTTGCCAGAGGGGGTTTGGGGCAAGGGTCGTGACACTGAGGGTCTCCCGATTTTTCAGCACTGTGCTTTTAAATTGCAAGTAGAACGTTTTTCCCATCTGCTACTATGCCCCCATCGCTTACAAACCTCTCTCCTATAGATAGTACACCTTGTAAAAAACAAGGCAGTTTCATAACCGTAAAAATTTGAGCAATTTTGAAGGACTTGTAAGTAACATATTGCAAATACCATGCAAAGGCTGCATAGAGTAAAGTGAAATGCACACACGCACTGGGTTGAAATATGAAAGGAGAATGCTCTGACGAAACATGCACAATTAATTTGTGCAGTATCAGCACTGCTGTAAACACACAAAGTAATTAATTTTGTTTTTCTCTATCGCAGTGAAGACTACTTTCCTGAGAATCAACAGAATCTACACTGCAGACGACATATGCAGAAACCTGGTCATTTTGCAAAAAAAAGTAAGTACTGTACTACTTTTATATTGTAACTACTCCTCAAAGAGGCTGCATGGGTTATTTGTTTAATTTGGGCACCAGAGCAAACATTAATTTCTAAACCATTCTACCTACAAATATCTATTTATTGAAGAAAGAATAACAGGTGGCATGACTCACAAATCCCTGTTTGTTTGGAACTCAAACAACATACGTAATCCTTAGAAGGTTAGATTTAGAAAAGAAGTTGTTGTTGCAAGTTTATCGCATTTCGTTTATTAATGATGCTTCTTGTCACTACTAGCCCACTTTGTACTCTCATCTGAAGCACATTGTAGTAGTATACAAACAGTAAAATAGCCTTACCAAATCATTGCAAGAGTCCAATGCACATTCACACACCATGACCAAGCTTCCCCATCAGACTCATGCAGACAGCACACATACATTGTACAACAGACCAAAGTATGCCTTCTTTTTTTCAACAGACATCAAAGAATGCCTACCAAAAAGCAACTCCGTAGAAAGGAACGCAGAAGTAGAGCAAATAAAAATAAAAGTGGCCAATCTAAGCATCCATCTGTTGTAGCGTTTGTAGAGAATGTTGGAACAAACCAGCTAATGCAGTCAGTTAGCAAAACAAAGGAAGCTTCAACTACCGAAAGTTTACCTCCTCCATCAAAATGTGTCACAAAATACAAAAATGTTGGCAAAAAAAATTGGCTACCAGTACAGCTAACAATGCTCCTACTGAGTAATAAGAACCCATAGTAAAAAAAAAAAAAGTATTTTATCAAAAATGTTTTGGCAGAGTCCTTCAGAAACTACTAAAAAGAGGACCAAAATCATCCTCACCCCTTAAAACCTACCGTAGAAAGTTAATGCTACAAGCTCTCGTGGACAGTGCAATCCTTCTCAAAAGGAAGTTGTTTAGATTAGAGTTAAATAGGATGAAAGCACTAACAAAACTAAGTACCAAACTACAAAAGAAACTCAGCAATAAACGGAATGTGAACAAAAATAATTTCTTAAATTTTTGTGGTGGTGAATGGAGTCACACAACAACCACAGAACCATATTTTAATGAAGATGCATACAAACAAAATCAAACAAACACAATTGCCATCCATAGCAGTGGACGAGGGTATGGGACAATCAATACTACCATCATGGAACAAGAAACACTGCTTACAAAAGTGTCCTCTGAAAACTCAGAATTACCTCTCGATTCAACAGAACCACACCGTCCTGTATACAAATGGCCATGCACATCAATGTGTGCCATTCCAAACAAAGCTTTCAAATCTTTACGTCAGTTCCTCAATCAGTATGTAAAAGGTAAAGACAAAAGTAAAATGAAAGTGCTGCCAAATATGGATATTTGTCCAGTGCGCAAATACACAGGACTACAAGGACATTCACTAGCTTGCATTTCTGGGCCTATTTGCAAAAGAACCTTCCATGATATCAAAAGAATATCAATACATCATTCGAATGTAAGAAATCCAGTGTATAAAATATACTATGCAAAATGTCCAGTTTCAGAATTAGGCAATTTAAATAACACTCTTCTGCATGGTACACCCAAATACTTACAAGAAGAAATTGACCGTATTCAGAGAAAGTATTTTGGAAGTTAAAGCCACTTACAAAATGCAATAGTTTTAGAACTTAGTAGCAACCTTCTATTACACACATACAAAAAAGAATTAGTAAAATTTAAAAGATCATCGCAGGGGGGGGTGGGGTGGGTGTGTGGGTGTGGGTGTGGGTGTGTGGGTGTGTGGGTGTGGGTGTGTGGGTGTGTGTGTGTAGAACGTTTTACAAAAGGAACACAAAAAATGTAGACATAGCATACAAAATAGAAGACAATGAAGATTCTAAATGGTTTGAATTAGCTCTCTACCTTTTAGCAAAAAACAAATATGAACTAACTGAACGCCTAATATGTTGCAGTTACTGTACTACAAAATTAGACAACAACCACACTCCTTCACGTGTTATTACAAATAATTTGGAATTGTTCCCACTACCAAAAATCCTGCAACAACTCAATTTGTATGAGAGCATAATAATTCAAACAGTTCACCCATTTCAAGCAATTATACGCCTTCATCCAAAAACAGAAAAATTACCTCCCTCTGAATTGGTGAAAGGCATTTGTGGCAAAGTAGTTTATTTACCATTAGATCTAATGGAAAATGTACACACTCTAGGAGTGCAACGTTCAATAGAGCATTCTTTAATAGTCTTGGTAAATGGTTAACCAACAAAGTACAAAAGAATTTGCAAACAACTGGTGGATTTACATAAAGTTAGACAAGCATTGCAATATCTAAAAGACAATAACGAGTAGTACAAGGAAATAATTATTGATGAAAGCTTAAGGGAAACAACTGAAATAATTCAAGAGCCATCAGAAACTGGACAATTCGAACTTCTGGATCCTGCTACAGTATCCACTCGTTTGGACCATTACACAATTCATCCATTGCATTCCGATGAAAGCATAGATGATGCACTAGAAACTTACCAAATGCGACAAACCAAAGGATCACCAATTAGTATATGGTAAAAAAGTATAGAAGCACGTGCTTTCCCACTGCTATTTCCTACTGGCAAAGGTGGAAGATACGATGATAGACCCACTCAGATTGGGGCATCAGAATACCGCTCATTACGAATGTATTCGCAAGATCCACATTTTGTCTAAATCTGGGTATACATATTCCACCTACTCTATGAAAGTGAATTAGCAACACTATGTTACAGAGTTGCACACATTTTGAAATCTGGAACCCACTTTCAAAATATGTCAGCTACGCAGTTAATACAAAAAGTACAGGAAAAAGATGAAGTTTTACAATCAAGTATAACAAATTTGTTTGCAAACATGCGTGGTACAAAGGAATACTGGTTCCGACGGCACGGAGACGTGCGTTGTATGATCAGAAACCTTGGACCACCAACTTGGTTTGTTACGCTAAGTTGTGCAGAATATGCATGGGAAGATATATATGAGTTCCTACGCATAGCAAACAGCAACAAAAACAACATAGATATATTAACAACTGGAGAACTTTGCTCTCTAGATCCAGTTAATGTGTCAAGATATTTCCATCATCGTTTCATTGCCATGCTACACTTTATTTGCAATAAAACTGTTCCTCCCCTTGGAGAAGTGCAACACTTCTTTTGGAGAAAAGAAGCGAGAGGAGCACCACATATTCACATGCTGTTATGGATCAAAGGTGCACCGAAATTTGGTCAAGACAGTGATGGCACTGTTTTGCAGTTTATCCAAAAATATATCACTTGTGAAATCCCTTCACAACAGACACATAGTGAGCTGCATGGGCAGATTTTACAATTTCAAAGACACAAATGTGGCAAATATTGTCGCCGCAAATACAAAAATAAAGGTAAATACTACAGCAGATGCCGCTTTGGTTTCCCTAGACTAGTTACAGAAACAGGCGAAGTAAACAACTTCATGTGTTCAGTTCGACATAGTGTTAAAGGTAAATCACCTAAGAACACTTATTACATAAAAAGAAGGGAAGAATCAAAATATAATCAATGATTACAATGCAATCATTGCCCTCTTATGGAATGCAAACATAGATGTGCAGTACATTGCAGACAATTCAACTGCTGTTGCACGATATGTTACAGCCTACTTAGCAGAAAAACAGAGCTTCAAGACCTCTGGGATGACCTAGCATCAGACAAAACATTATCACAGAAATTGTACAGCCTAGGCATAAAAATGCTCTCATAGAGAATGTGGCGCCTATGAAGCAGCAGATTGTTTAACCGGTACTACTTTGTATGGAAAATCACACAACATAGTATGGCCAAGTCTTGGTCCTGCAAAAGCTAGAAAAAGAGTGCTGAAATCATAGGAGGACATAGAAACAATTGCCAGAAATGATCCCAACAGCTAAGACATTCTAAAAAATAATTTACTGGACACATACTATCCGAACAGGAGTAGCAATTTGGAAAGCATGTGTCTATACCAAATAGCTCAAAAGGAACAAGTTACTTACCTGTAACTGTTGTTCTCCAGCATGGGTCTGGCATGGATTCACATGCTCATGAATATTCCCCGTCGTCAGGCTGGGAATCCTCGGTAAAGAAAAAACCAGTATCAGTTTCGTTTCTGATCTGTCTTTCGTAGTAATAACCAATCACTGGTCTCTGCGTCATACTGACCACAGCCAATGACTGCCCTCTACCTAAGCACCGCCTCTGGCAGCCATCTTCAGATTTGGAAGCACGTAAAGTGGCAGTATGACCAAGTGAAGAGCCGCAGAGGGGTAGGCGGGAGGGTTCGCATGTGAATCCATGCCAGACCCATGCTGGAGAACAACAGTTACAGGTAAGTAACTTGTTCCTTCTCCAGCATGGGGTCTGGCATGGATTCACATGCTCATGAATAAAGAATACATAGCAGTACACACATGCACAACCACGGGAGGTGGCAAAGGCTCAACATTAAGCATTACATCAAACTCAACATTAAGCATCTTACCTCCTCACCAGGCTCACCTCAGGCGAACAGGTTGCGCAGCACTGCTTGGCCGACCCTGGACTCCTCCCTGGAATCCCGGTCGACGCAGTAGAATTTCGTGAAGGTGTGCGTCGACCTCCACGTAGCAGCCCTGCATATGTCCAGCAGGGGCACACCAGAAAGGAACGCCGTGGTAGCTGCGATCGCTCTGGTGGAATGGGCTCTCGGACGGCCAGGCAGCGGTCGGTTTGCCAACCGATGACAGTACATGATACAGCCGGAGAGCCATCTGGAAATGGAAGCCTTCGAGAGAGCCTTCCCCTGATTGACAGGTCCAAAGTTCACAAAGAGTTGTGACGTCTTCCGAAAACACTTCGTGCGGTCCACGTAGAACTTCAGCGCTCTAGCCACATCCAGCGAGTGCAAAGTCCTCTCAGCCGGCGACGAAGGCGACGGGAAGAACACAGGCAACACCAAGGGTTCGTTGAGATGGAAGTCCGACGGTACCTTGGGCATGAAGGAGGGGTGCGTCCTGAGCACTACCCTCGTGTCGTGGAAAGTCAAGTACGGGGCCTTGCAGGAAAGGGCCTGGATCTCTCCCACTCGTCGTGCGGAGGTGATGGCCACAAGAAAAGCTGTTTTCCACGATAGAAACTTCAACGGGGCCGAGTGCAGAGGCTCGAACGGAGGTCCCAAGAGCTTGGTCAGCACCACGTTGAGCTCCCACGCCGGGGCCGGAGCCTTCACCGGCGGGAACGATCTGAACAGTCCCTTCATGAACTCTTTCACCAGACGATGAGACCACAAGGACGTCCGCCCCGTGGTTCTGGTGTATCGGGAGATCGCAGCAAGATGAATCTTGATGGACGCGTGTGCCAGACCAGCTTTGGCCAGCGTCAGCAGGTACGGCAGTACTTGGGGAGCCGTAATCCGTAGAGGGTTAATCTTCTGTGCGTGGCACCAGACAGAGAACCTCTTCCATTTGTGTCCGTAGCATTTAAGAGTCGAGGACACCCTGGCCTTTGCAAGAACCTCTCTGCAATCGGCCGGTATGTCGTATACTCCAAACTCTAGCGCTGCAGGAGCCAGGCCTGCAAGTTCAGCGACTTCGGGTCGTGGTGGAGGATGGCGCCTCCTTCCCTGGAGAGTAGATCCGCGTCCGCCGGCAGCTTGATCGGCGGGGACGCTGACAAGTCCAGCAAGTCCGGGAACCATATCTGCCTCGGCCACGCAGGTGCGACGAGGATCATCCTGCACCGTGACCTCTTGAGCTGGTTGACGAGCCGGATTAGCAGAGGCAAGGGAGGGAACGCGTAGAGGAACAGGCCCTCCCAGGGGAACGAGAAAGCATCGCCCATGCTCCTCGTCTGGGGAAACCTGCTGGCGAACCTCCGGCACTTGGTGTTCGTCGCCGTCGCAAACAGGTCGATCTGGGGTGTGCCCCACCGTCGGAAGAGGCGATCCACCAGATCCTGCCGTAGTTCCCACTCGTGGCACGAGCGCAGCTCCCTGCTGAGTGAGTCGGCGATGGTGTTTTTTATCCCTGCCAGATGAAACGGCACCAGAAAAATCCCTTGGGCGACGGCCCAATGCCACAGGTCCTGCGCCTCCTTGGACAGCGCTGGGGACCTGGTTCCGCCCTGTTTCCTGATGTAAAACATGGTGGTGGTGTTGTCGGTGAAGATCCTCACCACCTTGCCCTTGAGGGACGGAAGGAAGGACCTGAGGGCCCAAAACACTGCACGGAGCTCCAGGACGTTGATATGCAGGGACTTCTCCGTCGGGAGCCAGAGTCCCCTTGCGTGCAGATTTTCGGTGTGCGCTCCCCACCCTTCCAGGGAGGCATCCGTGGTCACAGTCTCCTGGTGGGCTGGGGTCTGGAAGTCCATGCCCACCGTCAGATGCGCGCGGGTGCCCCACCACCGTATCGCTCGTCGGAAACTCTCGTCGAGCTTGATCCTTTCCTCGAAGCTGCCCGTCGTCTGGATCCAGCGCGCATCCAGGAATTCTTGCAACGGGCGCATCCGGAGCCTGCACATGGGAATGAGGTAGATGCAGGAAGACATCATCCCGAGGAGGGACTTGATGGACCTCACTTTGGCCGCGTCGGCCACCAACATCCGTTGCACCTTGCCCAAGATGGTCCTGGTCCTCTCCTCCGACGGGGAGGCCAGAAGGGACACTGTGTCGAGCCTCGCTCCCAGAAACAGTGCGACTTGCGCGGGCACCAGGTGGGATTTGGCGTAGTTCACGGAGAATCCCAGGTCCGTGGGGAGTTGGACGGTCCTTGCCGTGTGGACCACGGCGAGCCCCCTCGTCTTGGCGCGGATGAGCCAGTCGTCCAGGTAGGGGTAGACGTGAATCCCCTCGCGGCGCAGCTGCGCCGCCACCGGTGCGAGGCACTTGGTGAATACCCTGGGTGCCGACCGTAGTCCGAAGGGAAGGGCTTTGAACTGGTAATGACGCCCCTGGACCACGAACCTGAGGAATTTTCGGTGCCCCTTTAGGATGGGAATGTGGAAGTAGGCATCCTCCAAATCCAACGACGATAGGAAGTCTCCTTCCTCCAGCTGACCCAGGACGTGCTGGAGGGTGACCATCCGGAACTTCTGCGCCTTGATGAACTTGTTCAGACGTCGCAGGTCTAGGATGGGGCGCCATCCTCCCGTCTTCTTCTTCACGAGGAAGTATCTCGAGTAGACTCCGGAGCCCCGAAGCCTCTTTGGGACGAGTTCGATGGCGCCCTTTCTGAGCATCGCCTTTACCTCCAGGAGAAGTTGAGGGACGTGAAGTTCTTTCCTGGCCACGGGGGGGACGCGCGGGCACCTTCTTTGAAACTCGAGCGCGTGGCCCCGGGCCAGGGCGTCCAGCACCCAACGGTCGGTGGAGATGGACTCCCACACGCTGACGAAGCCCGCCAGCCGGCCACCCACCGGGGTGCTTCGGTGGGGGCCCGACCCCACGGCCGGTTCAATCCTGCTTGGACGCGGCCTTGCCGCCTTGACCTCCTTGGCGACGACGGCGGGGTCCGCTAGACTTGCCTCGTCCTCTGTAGGCCTCTTGCGACGACGAGCGGGCCGCTTGACGGTAGGAAGCGAAACCGCCGCCGGAACCTTTGGAGGCGCCCTTGCCTCCGCCGCTCCGAAAGGGCGTCCGTCGTTGCTGCAGAACTCCAAGGGCCCGGGCCGTCTCAGTATCCGCCTTGATGGCCTGAAGGGAATCGTCCACTGTCTTCCCAAACAGGTTGTTCCCGTCGAAGGGCATGTCCAGGACTCTGGTCTGGACGTCCTGCCGGAAGTCCGTAGCTTTGAGCCATGCACGACGTCGAAGGCAAACGCCGTTGCCCAGCTGGCGGAACCCAGTGTCGGCGATGTCCGTCGCCACGGTGATGGCGTGGTCCGAGGCCACCTCACCTTCCTGCAGGATCTCCAGGGCCTCCGCCCTCTTGTCGTCCGGCAGAAAATCCAGCAGGGGAGCTATCTTGTACCACAGCTCCCTGTCGTAGCGAGCCACGATAGCCAAGGCGTTGGCCGCTTTAATCGTCGTCGCTGCCGACGAGATGACTCTACGTCCCATAGCATCCAATTTCTTTCCCTCGCCGTCCGGCGGGGAAGTCGATGTGGAGGCCGCACCCCCCCCCCCGCTTTCTTCCTGGCTGCCGCGGAGACGACGGAATCCGGGGTAGGCTGCGCCCGGAGGCATAGGGGGGCCGTGTCCGGGACCCGGTACTTTTTCTCGTACCGGTCTCTTCTAGCTGGCGTCGTGGAAGGGTTCTTGAGGAGGGAAAGGCCCTCATCCCAAATGTCGTCCAACAGAGGCACTGCGAGGACCGTCTTCCCCTTGGCCTCGCGCCGCTGATAAAGGAAGCCTTCCTTTTTCTTCTCCTCAGGGCAGAGTTGGAAAAGCTCGGAAGCCCTGGAGATCATGGAGTGGAAAGATCCGATCTCGTCGGGCGGAGAAGCCCTGGTGGGAGGCGACGACGGAATATCCTCGTCGTATGCCTCGTCGTCCGTACCCGTCGCTGCCGTGTCAGTCCCCGTATCATCCCCTCGGGTGGACGGGGAGGAGGGCTGGACGGGGCGCGACGGTTGAAAAGGAGGTGGTGGATGGATCCTTCTTTTCTTGGTAGGGGGAACACCAGAAGGTCCCGGTTCTGGATCCCCCGACGGGAGAGGTTCCTCCGTCGGTAACGGTAGCCTCGTCCTTATCTCGGAGCATAAGGACTGTATGGCCAACAAAATGGCCGCCGAGTTGTCTTGCGGCGCTGGCAGAGGGGAATCCGACGGGCGAGCAGGGGCCCCGTCGGTATCCTCGACGATGTCGTCGTCGTCACCTGCGTCGGGGTCCATTCCGACGGGCTGGCCTTCTTCCACGCCTAGGCCGTGGCTTAAGACCTCGATCAGCTCCTCTTCTGAGGTTGAGGCCGAATCTACGACGACGCCCTGCCCCCCCTTCTTCTTCCCCACGGAGGGTTTCACGGGGGTCCTATCGATGGGCACAAAAGAAGACTCCCTCCGAGGAGGCAGGGAGATTCTGGGCCCTGAGGTCGCCACCACTGGTGCAGCCTCCACAGGCTGAGCCAGGGCCGCCGCGACCGTTTCGATAGAGGGCTTGGTCGGATGGATCAAGGCCTTCACCACCTTAGGTGCGCTCACCGCCTTATCCTTGAGGGAGGGGGCACTGCCACGCTCCTCCTCTGCCTTAGAGCTCGACCGGGGCCTCTCCAGGAGCTTCGCCGGGTGCTCGGCCTTCCTCTTACCCGACGCAGAGCGTTGGCTCGTGGTTGATGGTGCCGGGGAGGGTGCGCCCTGCCTGGCGCCCGTAGAGCCCGACCGTTCGGCGCTCCCGGTGCCAGCGGACTCGCGGTGCTTGGCCTTATGTTGGGCCCCCGTCGCCGGGGCGCCCTCAAAGGTCTTAGAAGACCGCTCGGATTTCTTCTTCTTCTCGCCAGACGGGCTCTTACCCTCCAGCCAGTTGGCGAGACGTTGATGGCGGTCCTTCATGGTCCGTTCCGACATGTTGCCGCAAAACGCACAGTCCTTCTCCACGTGCGTCTTGTCCTCATGAAGGCAGTAAAGGCAGAAAGAGTGTTCGTCCTCCTTAAAGACGTTCTGCAGCTGGCATCCAGGGCAGACCCTGAACAGCTTTCCGGGCGTCGAGCTTCCCTTCTCCTGGGCCATCTCCGAGACCGGGCCTGAGAAGCTTCTGGAGTCCTCCGAAGTGTAGCTCGACGAAATCTTCACCCTTGAGGGGCGCAGACGAATCCGACACGGGTCCCCGTTGATCGGATGTAGGATCGGTGGAGCTTGAGGCTCTTTTGACCGAAAGAATCGAAGTTTTTGTGAAAAAAGCGCGAAAAATAGCACTAACGCTCGAGAGCAATAGCACGAGGATCCCAACACATGAACGTGCGGTAAAAATCTGAAGATGGCTGCCAGAGGCGGTGCTTAGGTAGAGGGCAGTCATTGGCTGTGGTCAGTATGACGCAGAGACCAGTGATTGGTTATTACTACGAAAGACAGATCAGAAACGAAACTGATACTGGTTTTTTCTTTACCGAGGATTCCCAGCCTGACGACGGGGAATATTCATGAGCATGTGAATCCATGCCAGACCCCATGCTGGAGAACTTTGCATACAAAAATAATGTAAAACCCGATGAAAGCAAATGCAGATATAGAGTGACCGATTGTGAAGGGAGCTTAGCGAAACTTACCAAACAAAGCTTAATTAATCATGTAAAATTGTCATTAAAAACTTCTCAACAGAAAGAACTATATTACATGTCTCTGTTACAACTTTTTAAACCATGGAGAGAAGAGGAAGACATACCAGAAAACTATGACTGCTATGAAGATGCTTTCAAAGCAAATGAAAGCGCTATCACCGATGTGAACTTTACGCATTACAAAAGAATGTTACACAATGAGCAGCAACAGGAAGAAGAACTTCAGGCCCAACTAGATAAGGACTCTTCCGACAGTAGCCAACCTTCTGAAACAGGAAGTCAAGAACCACTAGGACAACCACTAATAGCAAATGAGGCTGAAGTAGCTATGGCAGAAGTAGAAAACACCATGTATCAGTATCAAGAAGATACAGAAGACTTAAATGTACAACAAGCAAAACTTAAAGATCAGCGCACCATTTTTGAAGACGTAACAAAACAAATTGTACATGGTGTACAACACGAAAATTAAGAATGTACCTGCCAAAATTACAAACCTATACTGCTGTAGGTGAGTGGTGAAGCTGGATCAGGGAAAACATTCTTAATCAAAATCAGCAAGTTCCTTCAACAATTGACAAACGACAAACTGTCAGCTGTTTTAACGGCCCCCACAGGTTTAGCTGCCTACAACATAGGCGGTGTCACTTTACACCGATCACTACTGCTTCCAGTAGAGCATCAAAATAAATTAGACTATTACAAACTTTCTGCAGAAGCTGCAATGGAATTACGCAGAGTACTAAAACAAATGAAAATGCTACAAATAGATGAAGTGAGCATGGTCTCCAACTAATGTTGGCTTTGATTCACCTCAGATTGCAAGAAGCACTTAAAAGTAACAACGAAGAACTCTTTGCAGGGAAACACATTATCGTTTTCGGAGATCTTCTACAATTGACACCAGTGAAAGGTGAACCCATTTTTAAAACCTTAGGCCACAAACTCTGCATGAAAACTGTTGGTAGCATAGGTAATGTTAACCTTTGGCAACATTTCCAATACAGAGAATTAACTGAGAACATGCGGCAATCTGCAGATCTCACTTATGCCAACATCTTAAAAAGTATTAGAGTTGGTGTACTATCGCAAAAAGCACAAGTTGTATTGAAAATCCCGGCACATTCATGCACTTTATGGCGATAATGCATGTGCAACTGATGTTATGAAACAAGTAGCGCACAAACATGTCAATGTATGGCCTTAATGCCAACTCTTGCAAGATGTTTCAAATTCAATGAAACAATGTTAAATAAAGAAATGCAACCAATAATGGAAATTAGTGCCACAGACAAAGTAGACGTACATGGTATGACAGTACCCATGTGTGAGCAAGCCACAACAAGACCAAATAGTTTAGAAAATTCAATCTCCAACACAGCTGGGCTGGAAAAAATATTAAAATTATCCTTAAATTGTAGAATAATGCTTAAACGTAACCTTGACATCGAGCAAGGGCTAGTTAATGGAGCACTAGGTACAGCTGTTGTTTTTCAATCATACCCATGTGACAGCAACATTCAGTTTGTCAATATTCGCTTTGATAAAGTTTCAGAGGTGAAAAGGATAAGGCGCTCAATTGCTCGATTCCTTCTCTTCAAAGACATGTATGTACGCAGAGAGCAATTTCCTCTAAGTCTTGCATATGCAGTTACCATTCATAAATCCCAAGGTCTTACCCTAGACAAAGCATTGATAGATATAGGAAACACAGTCTTTAAGGAAGGCATGAGCTACGTAGCATTATCACGCTTACTACACTTGACGGTCTATTGCTAATAAACTTTGATTCAAGTAAAGTCAAAGCTGATATTCCTTGCATTCTAGAATACAATAGACTGTGTTCACTGTACACCCCTCATCTGAAACAATATCCTGTTCCAGATAAAGTAAAACATGGTAAAAGAAAACTAAATGAAACAGAAATACAACAGAATCCAACAGCAAATTCCTCAAAGAAAAGAAAAGAAGCTAAAGTTTCAGCAATTACCACAAACAAAGAAGAACCTATTAGGGAATGTAAACTAGGGACGTCGTCAAAGAAGAAACAGAAATTCCGAAAAATGCACTCACATACAGAACTAGCTGGTCCATTCAAATTTGCAAATGAAAGTGGGGTAAATTGCTATGCAAATGTAGCAATGAATATTCTATTTCAATTGCCACCAATTGTTAACAATATTTACTTGCACAGTACAGACCAATTGTGTTTGCAAATGTTAGTGCTTCATAGAAATGCAACAAGCAATCCTGATACAAATATAGTGTTCATGGAATACAGCAAGAATTGGACGACTGTGCTGGAATGGTGAGATTCACTGTGAACTCACAAGAAGATCCACAACAATTTCTAATGTACTTACTATTAGTATTGGAAAGCAAAAGCATACCTGTAAATGAAATCTTCCAGATTTCATACATGTGGAAACATACATGCACTCTCTGTAGCAATGTGATACAGGAAGAAATCCCAAATGAGTGATTTGTGTATGTTTCTGTACCAAATTTTGAAAGCATTCCATTTCAGCAACTTGTACAGAATGCAAACCATGGCAGATTATGTACTATTTGCAATTCAGACAATCGTTCCACCTTCCTGATACAATCACATAGTGCCTACATAATACTTATGCTTCTACGTTATAATGCAGATGGTACCAAAAACAACTGCAAACTGACTGGATTCACACACGGTCAAGTGTCACTTGGAAAGAAAACCTTTACAACAGTAGGTATAATCTAACATTCAGGAGCTTCAACCAATGCAGGTCACTACACTGCATACATTAAAAAGAAATGTGGATGGTTTGAAATGTAATGATGGCACCATTACTCTAAAGCAGAGATTGCCAGCTAATCTTACAAATGCGTATTTAATTTTCTTAAAGCCAAAATTTTATAAATAATGTTTACTTCAAGATTGTCAAAAAATGATGTGAAAGACTACAAACAGTTAGAATATGCCAACAGCTATCTAACTGCCCAAGAGGATATAACGACGACACAAATAAATGATTATCACAGATTTGTAGGAACAAATGCACAGTTAGAATAGGCAACAAACATAATATTAATCAGAAAGATGAAGGAAACACTCAAAGGAAACAAGAAAGTAGTTAGTACCATGGCAAATTAAGTTTTTTTTCAAAATCCGACAAGGATTTTTTTCCCCCCCCCCAGACCCAAGGATTAGAAAAGCAAACACAGAAACTGAGCACCAAAAAAAAAGGTAAACTGTCTATTGTGCAATGTAGTAAGTTTTCATAAAATGCAAAGACTAACGCACCTTTTTCTTTTATCACAGAAATTAAAATAGGGATACTTCCGCAAAGTACGAAAGGCATTTAAAAAATGTATGTGGATTCTGAACAAAGTAAGGAGTAAGCATATTGGCAGTCATTTTCTACACATGCGAACCTACACGTCTAATCTATGGTAGTAATATGCTGCAGTGGCTGTAGGCTGGCCCTTGCATCTTCGGTGTGTAACCTACGACCTACGCCTTACGACCAAGGTACAAAGAGTATAGTTCCTAGCCACAACCATTGCTGCATATCGAAACCATGGTCCTTGTAAATTAGCTACTTATAAATTTACTTTTGGGACCATCGTCTGCAGCCATGCAGCCAAGACATTAGGGCATGGACACAACTAGCACATTACACCACACCCATATTCACTTATAACTCCACTGCTTATGACTTCAGTCTTGGGTGCATGGCCTTTGGGCATGTAGTCAAGACTCTGGGTGCTCCCAAAATGCTACACCCTCCCCACAACCATCTTAATGATGTTGCATATTACAAGTGTACCAATAGCTGTGATAGCTGTGACAGACGTGAGCTTGAGGCCATAGAACTATCAATGTATGGGTGTACAGTATATAAAATGCACAGTTGCTTACAGCTGCAGTGCTTATTACTTTGTTCAAATACTCTGCATCCTGGCCACTACTACCACACCATATGACATCCATTGCAGCATATAACTACACTACATACAAATGTGCTTTTGGGGGCCTTCGGCCTTGCACCCAAGACTGCACACACTCCCCACAACCAAGCAATCGATACGCATTACTATGGGTGTATCCATGGGTGTGACATGCTGCAGTGCATGTGGCCAGGGCCTGGATTTTTGGAAGTAAGGCCTTCGGACGACGGCCAAGCATCCAAGACTCTAGGCCCTGCCACAACCACCGTAGCATGTGACACCCATGGCGGCGTACTAATGAATACAATACCCATAGGAAAAAGTAATGCAATTACGGCATGTTGGAATTTCAATGTTCCCTAACACCACGCGTGTCCTTACAACAGTTACAAGTTCCCTGTGCACTGCACGGACTGACATACTGCCCTTATTGAACCCCCTCATTTTCTGTGCGTATAATGTGGCCATAGAAAATACATCATGAAGAGGTTATAACTTTGTTATTAGGTGCATGGCCTTCGGTCATGCACCCAAGAGTGCAGGGTCTCCGCACAACCACCTCAGTGATGTGTGGGTTTTTTTCTATAGGTACGGTATCCTTCACTGATCTGGCCAGAGGCTTCACTCCTAGCTCTGTGTCCATGGATATTACATGAGATGGGTGTGCAGTGGCTTGCACGTCCAGTACTTACAACTTTGTTCTTGGGTGCATGGCCTTTGGCCATGCACCCAAGACTGCACACACTCCCCACAACTTGGCAATCGATACGCAATACTACCGGTATATCCATGGGTGTGACATGCTGCGGTGGTTGTGGCCAGGGCCTACAGTCTTGGAAGTAAGGCCGACGGCCATGCATCCAAGACTCTAGGCCCTGGCCACAACCACTGTAGCATGTGACACCCATGGTGGCGTACTAATGAATATAATACCCATAGGAAAAAGTAATGCAATTACGGCATGTTGGCAATTTCAGTGTTCCCTACCACTACGCATGTCCTTACAACAGTTACAAGTTTCCTGTGCACTGCATGGACTGAAATGCTACCGTTATTACACCCCTCATTTTCTGTGCGTACAAGGTGGCCATAGAAAATACATCATGAAGACCGACCCCCAGAACAAATGCATTAATCACCCATGTCCTTACTGTATGAACCTGTCCCAACACTCTGACACAGCAAAAGAATTTTATAAATATAGCATGTGTACGCTGGTTGTTGCTCCGCTATCGGTGGATCCAAGATGTCGGGCGCAGCCAAACAATCTGACGCAGAACACGTTTTGCAGCAGCCAATCGGCAGAGACGTCGCGTGTCCACGGTCATGACGCCAGCCCCTTAGCCAATTGGTATCTTGTCCGTGGACCGTTCAGGGAAGTGTGACCGTGAAGCGGACATAGATATCACACATTTTTTCAGACCTACTTTTTGGTAATTTTAATGAAAAGTACTGCACGGAAGGTCACCAAATTTACAAAAGCACGCTTTCTGGACCAAGCCCCTGTACCTGCCGCAAATTTCGTGAAAATACGTCCAGCGGTTTGACCTGTAGCCGTGCGCAAAGTTTTTCCCCCCATTCAGTCTACGGGGAAAAAGAGACGTTTTGGGACCCCCCCCTATAACTTTTCCCCCCCTGGACCAAACATCACCGAACTTTGCAAAGGAATTCAGAGTGCCCCATATACTTTTTTTGCAAAGTTTGGCGAGGATTCGTCCAGAGGGAGCAGAGTTATAGGCCGCTCAAAAAGTGCTCTTCCAATGGAAACAGCAACTTAACCATAACTACACAGCCACAGTATATATATGGGATACATTACTCACCGTAATCGTATTTCTGATGCTTGTATCTGCTTAGATTCACATGCTGTGCATAGGCCGACATCTAGTGGAAGCTGCGGAGTATTACAGTTTGTTTTTCGAAAGTCGAAAATGGGCGTCGACACAGGCGTGCCAGTAATACTATCCCTAGTGTGACGTCCACTGTACCCAAGATCCCTCACGCGTGTAGGATCCTCAGATTGTATTTTTTCTGACATGAGGAAGCATGAGGAGTAGCGTGAGTACAGATAATCCAAGCAGATAGACAGAAAAGGTAAGACTACAAGCAATCATGCGCCTTCTCTCGGAGGGGAGGAAGGGTGGGTCGCATGTGAATCTAAGCAGATACAAGCATCAGAAATACGATTACGGTGAGTAATGTATCCCTTCTGAGGCTTGTGGAATCTGCTTAGATCACATGCTGTGCATAGATTAGCGAGCAGTACCAGAAGAAGGAGGTGGGATGTGAGAAGGGTCATGAGCAAACAGGTGTCTTAGAACCGCTTGTCCCACTTGTGTATCTGTCTTGGAATGAGTGTCAATGCAGTAATGCTGAGTAAAAGTGTGAATAGAGCTCCAAGTAGCCGCTTTGCAAATGGTGTCGAGGGGAACATTTGCAATGAAAGCCAGAGTGGCACCAATGCCTCTAGTAGAGTGGGCCCTTGGCGTAAAAGGCAGAGTCTTGTCAGAAAGAGAGTAACACAGCTGTATACAGTTGATAATCCACTTCGAGATAGCGCCCTTAGAGACGCGATCCCCCTCTCTGCCTGTAGCTACGGAGACAAACAGTTGATCTGTTTTCCTTAGCGGTCTGGTTTTATTTACATAGTATAGGACCGCCCTACGCACATCTAGGGTGTGTAGTTTCACCTCAGCCGAGCTTTGCGGGTTCTGGAAGAAAGCCGGAAGCTCGATGGACTGGTTTACATGGAACTTGGATATGAATTTAGGTGAGAACCTAGGGTGTGTGCGTAAAACCAGTTTGTCCTTGTGGATAGTAAAGAAAGGATCCTGCACTGACAGAGCCTGAATTTCACTGACCCTTCTTATGGAGGTAATGGCTACTAAGAAGGCCGTTTTATAAGTCAGGTGTTTGAGACTACTTTTATGCATGGGTTCGAATGGGGGTCCCATGAGCTTAGCTAGCACCACGTTGAGGTCCCATCCTGGCGGTGGGTTCGAAATAGGAGGGTGAAGTCTCTTTACTCCTTCCATGAAGGCTTTAACCACTGGTACTTTCCACCACGAGACCTTGTTATGGGATGTGGTGTAAGCCGAGAGGGCTGCCAGGTGTACTTTCAGCGAGTTAAAAACCAACCCTGCATCCAGCAGGTGGAGCATGTATGTCACAACGTTGGAAGGAGTGCAATCAACCGGGTTGATTTGTTTATTCTGGCACCAGATAACGAATCTTTTCCACTTATCAAAGTAACAGTGCCTTGTATTTGGTTTCCTGGACTCCTTTAGAATGTCCATACACCTCTGTGGTAATTTGAGATGTCCAAACTCTATGACTTCAGGAGCCATGCTGCTAGGTTCATAGAGTTGGGTTCCTGATGCACTGTTTGACCCTGTTGCTGGGACAGTAGGTTGTACCAGGCTGGGAGTCTGATGGGTTCGCACACCGCCATCCTGCGTAGGTGTGGAAACCATGGTTGTCTCGCCCACATGGGAGCAACTAGGATGAGCGTCATAGATTCCTTGTTCATCTTGTACACCACCTTCCTGATGAGAGGAGTTGGTGGAAAAGCGTACGCAAACATCCCTGACCAGTTCATCCACAGGGCATTCCCTTGGGAGTCCGGCTGGGGGAACCTGGATGCAAATCCTGGGCATTGTTTGTTTTCGCTTGTGGCGAATAGGTCTATAGTGGGGAAACCCCACTGAGAGAAGAGATCTTCTACTACGTCTCTGTGAAGGACCCATTCGTGTTCTTCTGGGAGGGAGTTTCTGCTTAGAGCATCCGCTAGGGAATTGAGCTCCCCTGGAACATGTTGCGATGACAGGAAGATGTTCCGTCTGAGTGCCCATATCCATATTTTCTGGGCAAGCTTGGACAGATTTGGCGAACGAGTCCCCCCTTGCTTGTTCAGATAGAACATGGCTGTCGTGCTGTCCGTCCTGATCTGCACCGACAAGTTCAGTAGATGGGGCTCGAACGCCCTTAGCGCTCGGAATACTGCCAGAAGCTCTAGCAGATTGATGTGGTTCTTGGCTACTGAGTGAGACCAGAGACCCTGAGCTGTGTGGTGGAGATGGTGAGCTCCCCACCCAGTCAGGCATGCATCTGTAGTCACCACGGCTTGTACTTCGGGATCGTAAAAGGGTTTCCCCTTTGCGAGATTCTCTCTTGTCCACCAGTGTAGGCTCTGTACGAGTGTTGGCGAAACGACCACTAGATCGTCCCAATGACCACTTGCCTGAGACCACTGTTTCGCCAACCATTCCTGCATGGGACGCATGCGCAGACGCGCGTGGGGGACCAGGTAAATGCATGACGCCATCATGCCCAGTAACCGCATAGCTTTGCGTACTGTTATCTGTTGACCTGACTGATAATGCGGAATTTGCAGAAGTATATTCCGAATTCTCTCTTCCGAAGGGAAGGTCAATCCTTTCTGAGTATCTAGGATAGCTCCTAGAAACTGTTTTGAGGTGCTTGGCACCAGACTTGACTTTTTCTCGTTGATGGAGAAGCCTAATTCGTGGAGGAGGTCGATAGTCCTCTGAATGTTTGACCTGCAAATTCCTGGGGTTTCCCCCGTTATGAGCCAGTCGTCCAGATAAGGGTACACCGGGATTGCTTCCCTGCGTAGGTGTGCAGCCGCCACCGCCAGTACCTTGGTGAATACCCTTGGTGCTGAAGCTATCCCGAAGGGCAGTACCTTGAATTGGTAGTGGCGACTGTCCACCTTGAAGCGCAAGTACTTTTTGTGCGCTGGGAGCATGGAAATATGAAAATAAGCATCTTTCATATCCAAGGTTGCCATGTAATCCCCCTTTTTTAGGAGGGGGATTACCTCTTGTAGCGTGGTCATACGGAATTTTTGGGGCTTGACATATTTGTTGGCAGGCCGTAAGTCCAATACTGGGCGCATTGTCAAATCTTTCTTTGGCACAAGGAAGTAAGTTGAATAGATACCCTTGTTTACCTGGTGTCCTGGGACGAGTTCTATCGCGTCCTTTTCTAGCAGAATGGCGATCTCCTCGAGAAGGATCCTTTGATGCTCTAGGGAGTGCACTCTTTGTCGTGGAGGATGATTCCGGGGACGCTGCAGTAGTTCTATACAATATCCTGCGGATACTGTTGACAGCACCCATCTGTCTGAGGTGATCCCTTCCCAAGCCTGGGTGAAGGTGGAAATGCGTCCCCCTACTGGGGTTGCGTGGCAAGGGACCCTGAACTGAGCGTCACTGTTTTGGTGGAGGCGTGCCCCCGCCCTTGTTGGGGCTGCCTCTGCCTCTTCCACGACCTCTCTTGTTACCCCTGCCGTAACTCTGGGTAGACTGCTGGTTGTTATTCCATTGTGTACCTTGTCCCTGGGCATAGTTGCCTCTTTGTGAATTTTGGCCGCGTGGGCGACGAAAATTATTGTTCCCCCTCTGGTTAGGGGGTTTGTTGGTAAGCTGGCCAAGGGATTTGAGAGTCTCATATTCATCTTTGGCATTTTTAAGTGCGTCTTCGACCGCTTTCCCAAACAATAGGTCGGGTTCCACTGGCTTGTCTATTAAAGAAGCCTGGGTTTCTGTCTTGAATCCCGACTGCCGTAACCACGCATGTCTCTTGATAACAGTACCTTCTGCTATCAATCTCCCTGCGTTGTCAGCGGCGTCGAAAGTTGCTTTTAAAATGCAACCAGACACGGCTCTCCCCTCTGCCGAGATCCGAGCCAGCTGGCCCTTTAACGGTTCTGGAGCAGAGGCAATGAGCGCCGCGACTTCTTCCCATTGATGGCAATTGTAACTAGCCAACAGGGTGGTGGAATTCGCAATCCTTGCTTGGTAGGCGGACGTTGAGGCTACCTTTCTGCCAAACCCGTAAAGTTTTTTGCTCTCCTTGTCGGGAGGAGCTTCTGATGAAGATAAGGGCGTGCCAGCCCTCTTTCTAGTGTTGGTCACCACTAGGGAATCTGGTTTAAGATGTCCCTTTATATACAGAGGGTCAGACTGGGCTGCCCGGAAAATCTTTTCAATTCTGGGGTTGACAGCTCTGGTGAGGTTAGGATTCACCAGGGAAGGATCTATTCTTCGTTGGATGGATTTGAGGATAGGGATGGTCTGACCGACCGGTCTTCTCTCTCCTACAAACTCCTCCGCGAAGTCCCTTTCCTCCTGTACACCGTGGGTGTCGATGTGGAAGTGTTCCGCTGCTCGAGCGAGAACCTCGTTAAGGAGGGGCTGGTTATCAACTGGAGAGTCAGTAACTGGGGCTTCGCTTTGTACTGGGGAATCTACTCTGTAAATTTCCTGCTCATCTTCTCCCTCCTCCAGGTCCTCATCCTCTGCATAGTAATCTGTCCCGGTTTGTTCTTCCATAAATGCAAACTCCTGGTCCTCTTCAGGGAAAACTTGTCCCTGATAACTGGGGAGTGGAGTAGAATATGGAGTGGAGTAAGGCTGAACCTTGAAGGGTTCAGGTCTTTCGACCCGGGGCTCTTTACTTAGCGGGATAGGATCGGAGGAGCCTGAGGGTGTGGCCCCTTGAGGGTTATATGAAAGAAAGTGTTCTGGGTTCTTATCATAAAAATCAGCCAAGGAAGACATCCTAGACATAACCCTGTCTATGTCTTCACTGGACCATTCCCTGGAACAGGGTATTACTTTAGCAGGTGATTTATTTTCAAGGGTAGACTTGTGTTTGCTTGTCTGCTTAGGCTTTACAGGGGTGGAAGGCTGTGCTTTCCGCTGTTTCCCCCCTTCTCCGTGCGTGGAAAAATGTTTTCCCTGTCCCTTGGGGGCCCCAGAGACTTTCGACGCCTGGCGTCGAGGGTCTGGAGAGGTATCTGTGTGCTTCGGGCGTGGGGCCTCACTGATGTTAACCGCGGTCTCGGTATCTTGGAGCGCGGCCTGGGGGTGGAAGTCGTCTTCGTCTCCCGACGATCGAACTTCCGTTAGTGTGTGTAGCGAGGCACTCTTGGCAAGAGTGGATGATTGCCTTGCGTCGTGAGGCGATCTCGATCGAGAGCGCCCAGAGGACACCGAGTCGGACCGTTCTTTTTGTGCCTCTTTCCGGGAAGTCGACGTCGTCGAGGTCCGGTTGGTCTTAGTGTGTTTAGTGTGTGTTAGGTGTGTAGCGCTTGCGTCGCCGGGGGTCTTCCCCATAGCCGCCTTGCCGGACGACCTTCCGAGGTCGGGGACCTGCGCTCGTCGGCTGTCTTTCGACGCCGTAATGCCCTCGCCGTCCGAAAGTACGGCGTCGCTGCCATCGCTGAAGGCGCCCTCCGCTGCCATGGCCTCCTGCCTGGCGTGGTGGGCCCAACGCTTTGTCGAACGGTCCTTAAGTGTCTTAGGTTTAAACCTACTACACGCTCTGCAGTTCGCTTCGGGGTGATCCCTCGGCAAGCAGAGATTGCACGTGGCGTGCCTGTCGACCCAAGGGTATTTGCGATTGCACTTGGGGCAGAATTGAAAAGGGGTACCCTCCATACGCACCTTAAGGCAGCGGGCTGCTAAGTGTAGGAATATATATAAATGTAACTATATATCAAGAGTGAAGAGTATGTACCACCCCCCACTCTCCCTACTTGTAAGGGCCGAGGCCAGCGGCCTACTAGGCCCGGGCCGAGGCCAGCGGCCTACCGAGGCCCAGATCCGTCGTGCAGCAGTCGACGGTCGATGACTTCTCCAGCCGTCGTCGAGGTTGAGGGTCGACGTTGGGGTGGGGAAGGGAATGAATAAGAATTAAAATTATAATAACAGCAAAAGTATGGCTAAGGCCAGGGAACTCCGCAAGATGCTTCCGACCAGTATGGCGGAAAAAAACAATCTGAGGATCCTACACGCGTGAGGGATCTTGGGTACAGTGGACGTCACACTAGGGATAGTATTACTGGCACGCCTGTGTCGACGCCCATTTTCGACTTTCGAAAAACAAACTGTAATACTCCGCAGCTTCCACTAGATGTCGGCCTATATATCTTCAGCTGACTGGAAGAGAAAGGAAAGTTGTCACATTCAAGAGACTACAGGTACAGAAGCTGAAGCGACCTTACCCGGAATAAACTTGAATTTGTAATAGGCTCATAATATCAGCCTACCTATTGTAGCAGTCCAAACAGCAGAGTAGAATAAATCGAGAATATTGCAGAGCTGTGTGTGAAAAGAAACACACTATTCCAAAACTAAAATGGTTGACCTAGTTCCTTTAAAGGGAACGGACACACTGCAGACAGGACCACTCTGGATTGCCTGGTGAGTCACGTCATTAGATTTGCCAAACAATTAAAAAAGCAGCCTCACTGCCCAACTCCTTGCAGCAGCCAACAGAGTTTTGCCAGAGGATGTTGGTCACGAAGACTTCTGTCTCAGTTTACCCGTGGCTCCTTTTCCTAATGTTGCTCCTTAGCACTGGCTCCAGACTGTTCCTCTGCTCGATGCCAAAAGGTCCTAGACTCAGTGGTCAGTGCCTTTGCCGTCTCAGGAATGGACTACACTGATGTTCAGGTCTCAATCCTCACTCTGATCACGGGATTCTCCCGGCCGTGAACGAGGAACCAGCACATTGAATCAACGGATCAGAACAGGAGTAGCGGATCATGCTACAGCTGCGGGCACCCAGAGATATCCACCTCCTCGGCCACCCACAATGTTCTTTACTGCAATGCGGTCATCGTACTTCAGGGGACTGCACTGTCGCTCCAGATCTCTCTCACTTTTGGTCCCAGTGAGGAATGCAAAAGTGCAGATTGGATTATTTTATTAATTCCAACATTTGTCGGCAGGAGAGTAGAGCTCATCCAATCATCTTCCAGCCACAACACCATGCCGCAAACCATACAACTTTACACTAGAATCTACAAAAACTATGTTAAGCCAGCGGGGAACTTCCTCTAGAATTTAAAACACGTACAGTATGATTAACACTTAAAACAGAGCATGCTGTCTAGTAAACAGTATTAGTCTAGCAGGCGTAATCTATCCCGGTAGGTCAATAAACTACATGCAAGAAGCCCCTGGAATCGCACTAGTCATGTAGAGAAAATGGAACTCGGAAATGGACTGGGGCAGTCAACTACGCTGCCGTTCTGCAACTAACCTTTGGATTGCCCACAGAGCTTCACATCTACCTGGGCTGGAGGCCATCAGTGTTAGTACAGGAGATTGGACTCCATCAATAGAGTGAAAGTGGAACCTTCTCAACAATGAAACACCAGAGCTAGGTTTACATATAGAAGTAATTGAATGGAGGACAGAGCAGGGAGGACACTGCCCACCACTCTGAAGATAGGTCCCTATGCTTTGTGAATGAATGCATGTTGCAAGAGTGGCCAGGCCAGCTGGCTAAGCAGAGAAGAGAGACCAAGGGAATAAAGACTTCTGGCTAGTTCTACATCTCACATGCTTCAGAAAACAGACAATGCTGCAGACCATTTGAAGGGAAGCAGCAATCCATAGGTGGCAGCCTGCTTCAGGAAAGAATGGTGAAAGCAGTGTATTTCTCGGTTACCTGCCTAGAATTCATGTTTAATCCAGGGCAAATAATTTGAGGGGAAGCTCTGCTTCATAAATCTGCCAGACCCTTACCACCTGACCCGGGTCCTTCGCCCGCTCTGCTTGATGCCATCTGTCCCCCAGGTAGTAGAATAAACAAATGTTAGTTCAACTAGGCCCACCCCGACCTGATGCATCACAGAAGAACTACATTCTGGTAGCTCTATTAAACAGTCTTTCAACTAGGTCTACCCTATGTTGGTGCCAGTAGACATATGAGGAGATGGTGCTGGTAAGAGCTCAGCAGGTTGAGCGGTCCCTTCTGATGTCTGTGTATGATCTGCAGGTCGCAGGAACGAATCCCTGCAAGGTCGACTTGGCCTTTCACCCATCAGAGGTTGATAAAATGAGTGCCAATTTCGATTGGGTAATAATAATTGAATATAAAAATGTTCTATGTAAAGAACTTTGAATAAAAGCACAGAGAGAGAGCACTGTTGGCAAAAAAAAGAATTATATCAAGTGGAAAGGCTTTAAAAATAAACAAGAAATACATTTCAAAGGGGACAGACATCATTTAAAGCATGGTGGCTTTAGTTGGTGGGGTGGGGGGCTAAATACAAGGGCCCACCCAGTCACCCACATATATTAACTGGTTACCATGGATTTCAGGGGCTGACATACAAACATTCACTGGTCACTTTAAAAAGAAGTTGTTCACGTCTATTACTTAGGAAACAGTAAAGCTGTTGAGAAAAATAGATTTCTTTGCCATTCAAAATATAGGTTATGTCCTCACAAAGCCCTTTTAAAATCATGAGCGCATCATTGTTTCTTACAATAATTGCTCCTCACTCACAATAAAGTAAAGACGGGCTCAAGGACACCAGGATTGTCAATCTTGAGAAACAAATTTGGCCAACAGCCACTGTAGCTGCCCCAAGGATATCAGGTCCTTCTGCCAAAGTGTACTAAATAGAGATGAATGCTCTCCTTGCCATGCCATATTTCATATTGATAATTTCCTGCAAAGCTAAATCTCAAACTTTCAGAGACAGACACAAATCTGGTACAAGCTGCTAGAAATCCTTTGAGGTGGAAAGCGTACAGACCGGCATTAGATACTTTAGGATGAAAGTGTGGGAAGCATCATTCTTGTGTAAGAAGGATATTCTAGATCCAGATAACGCACTAAAGTCTATGTGAATAAAAATAAATGCAAACATATCCTATAAACTGCGTGCACAACTAGGACAAGAGCTTTTTACCCTCGGTATAACATTACATAGGTTTTTTTAAATTATCCAAGCTAATCAACCAGATTACAGCTGCATTTTGTACTCATTCCTATACATACTCACAAAACACCTTCCAGACAACAAATCCTGTTCCCCTTTAGCTATTGCATCAGCAGGGTGATTCAGTGCAGTGGCTGGTTATCAATATTACTTTTCAACACTGTAGAGTAATTATGGTCATGGTGCCCAAAGAAACAGAATTTAAGCACAGTGTAGAAGCTTGATGGTGCGTTTTCCATAGATTCAGACTTGAGGATCTGGTTGGCAGCTTATTTATTTATATAGCGCCGGAGCCCGCAGTCATCAGGGCGCAAGCAAGAGAAGTTGTCAAAGCCAGAACCAGGGTATTATCATTCAAACAAGGCAGTTTTCAATTTTTTCCTAAATTTCAAGAGGTAATTTATGGTACGCAAAGCAACCAGAAGTTTATTCCATTCCTGGGCAGCTTGCACCGGGAATGAGTAACCATTCCTTTTGACCCGCTTGCTCTTGGAGCAAATCAGCCTCATGGTATCGACAGAGTAATTCTGACTGACCTATGTCCAGAAATACATTCTTTAATGTACTGGTGGGCTGAGACATTTGTGGATGATCGTAAGGGCTTTAAAGCGAATTCTGGCTTTCACAGGGAGCCAATTTAGCTCCCTCCTGTGTGCTGCGATAGGTTTGTAACTGGGTATATTCTTCACTATCCGGACTGCGTCATTTTGTAGTATTTGAAGTAAACAGCCCTTATTTGCACTGATCAATAAAGCACTACATTAATCGATTCTGAGCATTAGGATACCACAACCTAGTGTAGAACAGTTAGTTTCAGAGACATCAGGCTTTACCAATCTCAACAGTCTTAGATGATAATGGGTCTTGCCTACAACAGTGTTAATCCGAGTTGACATACTCAAAGATGGTTCAAGAGTTATCCCCAAAGTTTTTACTTTGCTAGCTACTTTGATATGGTGCTTTTCAATATCAAAACCAACATATTGGCTCTGAAGCTTGGCACGGGCCTGGGAGGAGGCGAAGATCAAGTGCTCAGTTTTACTCTGTATTGCGCCATAGACTGTGGAAATTCTTTCTGCGTCTTTTTCGGAATTAGCACTCAGCTCCATAAAGAGTGTCGTCCGCATAGTTGGTGAAGGAGGTATCCGGGTCATCACATAATGGGCGGCAAAATCCATTGACCACAGCAGGCAAAATGCAAGCCCCCTGCGTACTCCACACTCAAGTAGTTCCAAACCAGACAACACGTATCCCCAAACAATCCTGGACCTCTGATTACCTAGGAATCCTAGCAAGTTGCATTCTATTAGCAGTTTCCCACACTACTCAGTCTTTCTAAAAGCTTCTCATGGTCCACAAGCTCGAAGGCTGCTGATAGATCCAGCATAATCAGCAGCCCCGAGTTTTATCGACGACGACCTTCAGCATTTCAGTTTGAAGATCTAAAAGTGCACTTTCTCTGCCATGAAATGATCTAGCCCCCGATTGTCTGTAGTGCAAGATGTTTTTTCCCAGATGTTGCTGCAGCTGCAAGGTGGCTAGCTTGTCTACAATCTTTAAGAGAAAAGGAACATTAGTTATGGGCCTATAGTTGCTGTATGATTTAGGATCTAGGCCAGGCTTTGTGATGAGAGGTGTGACCGACACATTTTCTTTTAATAGGTCAGGTACTTCATTCCTTGCAAAAGAAGCATTGGCAAAGTGAGTCAAAAAAGGAACAAATACACTATTATACAGGATAATTTTAGATGGAAGTATTTCACGTAACACGTGGTTGGCCTCATGTTCTTAAGGGTTGCTCTCATGGTAGCGTGAGAAACGGAACCAAAAGGAAAGCATGCGTTTTTCCAGATGAGTTGCTTCTTTCTAATGTTATCATGAGCGGTTTGAATTTTTTGGGAAAAAGACTTTTGAATGGCTTCATAATCCTTTGTCTGCAGGGAAAAGGTGTCTAGTAAAGCCTTGGGCTTCTCGAGATCTCTCAAAATGTCTAAGTTATTTACAATATATTTAGCATTAGCTATTTCATTATCATAAAAACCTTTTTTAGGCAAAATAATTTCTTTGCATTTGTTTCTCAATAGATTTCCAAATATTTGTATTTTCTACCGACTGCTCTTTCTACCAATTTCCTTTCTGCTCTTCTCTTCTTTTTTCCGACTGGTTGGAGCTGTAGTGAACCCCTTTTGACCATTGGTCCTTTCTCTGAGGGCTTTCTCATTCAATGGTGCTACCTGATCCATGAGGTCAGTTAACGACCTTTCATATTCAACTGCCAACAACTGTGGGCTATCATGCTCCGAAGTTTCATCCATGATCTTATCCAAGAAGCTTTTCAGATAATTACCAAGAATAATGTTGTAATTTATGCTGGTCACTTTTTTTAGGGCATTTTTCCTATTGGTCACATGGGTAGGAAGAGAGAAATGTAAAGATACAAAAGAGTGATCAGACCAGATACAGGGGACTACCAATAGAAGACTTAGGTTTAAATTGTTTGTAGCAACCCAGTCCTGTGTGTTACCTAGGTTGTGAGTTGGACCGTTACTCTGTATAATGAAATCATGATTTTTGAGAAGTTGTTCTAGTTAAGAAGCATCAGGGTTTTAAGGGTTCGCAAGCCATCTGTTGAAGTCACCCAGTACCAAAGTGGGGCTTTTAGGTTTATTTAAGGAAGCAATGCTTATGAACTCTCCCAGAAATCTGGCGCTTCTCAGGGTGGACGATGGACCAAAACCAGGTCCAAGCAGTTATTAGGTGTGGGAGTGATCTTAAGAAGAATTATCTCATAGCTACTACATGAGATAGGTGATCTAAAAAATGTTAGTTCATTTTTAACTAAAATTCCAACTCCCCTCCCTTGCCAGATTCTCGGTTTTGTCTGAAAAATCTAGAACCTTCGGGTGTAGCTAAGTTAATATTAGGACCACTTCTCACTGAGCCATATTTCGGTCAGGCACATGATATCTATATCTTGATCTATATCTTGATCTATAATATAGTCACATACCTTCAGGGTGTGCCTATCTAATGATCTGGTATTCAACAGGGTTGTCCTAATGGAGGTATTTCGCCTACCAATGCAATTATCCCTGAAAGAGATATGTTTAACGCCGCCACCGGTATCTCATCAGTGGAGTTCATATTTTTTTTTTTTTATTTTTTTTTATTGATATAGCTGTAAAATACAGCCTTTCAAAACAGAAGTAGAAAGTACAAACAATCATATATATAAAGCTTAAAAATGTTTATAAAAATAGAACACAATTAACAGAAATTGCATGTGGTTACATTTGAAGTTGATATCTTTGCATAATAATACAGTTCACTTTCAATCATTCATTCTAATTATAGTGGTTTAGCAACATTTATGTTACTTGAGAGACAATAGGGTCAACTTGATTCAACAAAGTTAAAGAATCAATGAACAAAACACTCGCAATATTCATTTTTGGAGATTGACTATTAAACACAATATTCCAAAAGGTCGCCTCGCTTAACATAAAGTTAGCCTCAAACAGATGTTTAAACAATTTGCATCTCTGTTGTGCTAGGGCAGGACATTCGGAGAATAGATGTCTTAATGTTTCTGTAACCCTGGGCACAAGACAAAATCTGCAATTGGCATTGGATGAAATTTTCCACTTGAACCGCACTTCATTCGTCTGACATATGTTCAACCTCAATCTCATATAAGTATATCTCGCTTTGGAGTCAGGAAATTTAGTTAAATAATTTTCAATCACATGGAGTTTCTTAATTGCAAAGGATTGTTGTTTGAATACTCGGGTTTCCACGCATTCATCTCTGGTTTTTATCCAATCATACAACCTATGCTTTGTTTTCGCCCTCTCAGGATTATTCATGAGTAAGTCATTATCTATTCCAGACTTCTCCATTATCACTTTGACCCAATTTCTCCATCTCAGAATCGGAGAGTTAATTGATTCCAACATATGTCTACCTATTGTATATAGTATTCCATTTTCACTAACTGCCATTAGATATTTGCGATATAGTTGTAGAACTTTCCATGTATAAACTGCATATAAGGATACAAGACCCATTTCGTGCCGTATAAGGCACATGGATGTAGACATTGGAAGCCCACAAACTTTTTCCAGTAGCGACCCTCAATTCTCACCCATATATTTTCACTAATAGTTCCTCTAGTTTCTGCTCCATAGGTTACAATTGGAGTAACTTTTTGTTTGTAAAATGTAATAGCAGGGAGTAAAGAGAATTTGCCAAATTTGGCTTGGATTATCTTGGTCTGGGCTATTCCAGTATTCACCTTAATATTGATTTCATCATAGTAAGGTTTATCTTGTGGTTCATTACTAATTGTCAAACCTAGGTACTTGTATTCAGAGACAATGCTTATGACTACATTCTGGAGTTGCCATCGGTCCAAAGAAGTAGTTTTTTTCCTTTTCCTTTTTTGATCAATTATCATTATTTTGCACTTTTCTTGATTTATTTTCAGTAAGTTTACATCAGCGTAATCACTTAAACAAGATAATAGGGCTTGCAATCCCTTTGGAGTCTTAGACAATAATACTAGATCATCAGCATAGAATAGCCAAGGGATTGCCTGGCCTCCCAGACGTGGAGCATCTGATAATATTTTCAAGAAGTCATATTGTACTGCCGACATAAAAAAATTGAACAAGGTGCTTGCCAGAATGCATCCTTGCTTTAAACCCCGAAAAGTTTCTATGGGGTCTGACAAGGTGCCATCTAAAGCCAGTCTAATTTGGACTGTGGTTTTAGAGTGTAGTTCATTAATCCAGAATATAATATAGTTTGGACATTTTGCATCTTGCAGTTTGTTAATTAGCAATTGTCTACATATAGAATCAAAAGCCGCCTGAAAATCAATGAAGGCCAGGTAAACTGCCTGTCCTTTCAGATGTTCCTGTTTCTTGATGACCTCTAATATGTGAAGATTTATCGCTGTTCCCATTCCTGGCATAAAGCCAGTTTGATTGGGGTCTCTAATTCTCACATCACTTAGCCATTTATTAATATCTCTAGTAGCAATCGTGCAAATATTTTGCTCGGTATATCTAAAAGAGATATGGGCCGGTAGTTCTTTGGATTTTTGTTGTCACCCTTCTTATGGATGGGTATTGTGATGGATTTTCTCCACGAGTCGGGAATAGAGGACATTAGCACTGTTTGTCTGAAGATAATAGTTAGAATTTGAGCCCATGCTGTGGGATTCTTTTTTATCATAAAGTTGGAGAGTCCATCAGGCCCCGGAGCACGAGATGTAGACAACCTCGAGATATACATTAGAATGTCACCAATATCAAAGCTAAGATTATCAGTTTGGCTAGGTGTATCAATATGCTGCTGTCTTGTTGTTAAGGTACCCGCATATATAGTTTTGTAAAAATTAGACCAGACCTCTTGTGGAATCGGATTCATCTGATCCACTATTTGAATCCTCGTCTGCGTTTGTTTTAAAAGTGACCATATTTTGGCAGAGTTCTTCTCTTGGCAACTACGTAACATAGCCTCCGCATCTCGTTGGTACATTGTGGCCTTCCTAGCTTTTAACCAATTCTTATACTTGGTTTTCAATGATTTCAGTTGACTTAAATAATCTGGAAGATTTTTCTTCATAATTTCCCTTCTATTAGCTCTATATCGGGTTTTATACATAGCTACCTCTTGATCGAATATATGCAGGGATTTCGGCTTCGCGTTATGATTTTTTCTTTTCAACTTGAATATCTGCATATGTTCTACATAGGAAAGACGGGTATTGGAATCATAGTCTATGTCATCATTCTGAGGGCAATTCAAGGTTTCCTCCAGAAGTTGTAAGGACACTGGGGTCCAATGGAATCTATTCTGTGCCGTATTAGTTGTTAAATTACGGGCCGAGGATGAGTCATATTTCTTGTCGTCAACTAACCAGGACCATTTCATAGATTGGATATCATGATCACTTATTTTTTGATTTATAATCCGATATTCATATACATACTTAAACAAATCTCTATCCACATAGGTGTAATCAATTGTAGCTACTTGGACACCTCTGTGCCAGGTGTTATTAGAGGGCATATCACCGTTCTTCGCTCCATTTAGCATTAAAAACTGTCGATCAGACATGTATGCATTCCACCTTTTGGCTATTGTCGTCAGAGGTTTCCCCATTTTATTCAAGCAAGTTAAATTCAAGTCGCCCGTTATGATTACATTACTACACATTTGATCAAGTAGTGTTATTTTTAATGCTTCATCCATAGCCGCAAAAAAGCTAAAATCTCTTATCGCAGAATGGTTCCAATAGATGTTTAGTAAACCAATATCGGATGTCTTAAATTTTAGCCTTACCAATTGTAAAAAGCTGTTCGGTGAAAACCAAGGCTCAATTTTCATGTTGGGTGAGGATTTTATGGCAACCATTAAACCTGCCATGGGTCTACCTCTGACTGGCACACTAGCAGGAGTCAATATTATTACATGATTGTCCCACACTGGAGCAACAGAGAGCCATATTTCCTGAAAAGCCAATATATCATATTTTAGCAATAGATTGTCTTTGGAATAAGTTAAATGCTTGAAACCTCTTGTATTCCAAGAGGCCATGGATAACGTTTTTAAGTTTTGGCTTAGCTAATTACCATTCATTCTCATCTCTCTCTCAGCAAATATTTGTTCATTTCCACTTGACACAGCTATCCGTGGAATGCCACTTTGGCCTTTCTGGTACACATTTACCTTGGGTACAAACTGATTTCTGTGATTAGGGAATTGTTGTTGGTCCCACAATACTGGATTTAACAAGATAAAGCCCAATTCATATATATGATCTCTCGCTTCCCATACTGCGTTTTTAACAAAACATGACTTCATCCATATTTTAATCATAGATAAATCATTACTATGCGGAAATTCAATTTGATCTATGTCGCTCGAACATATTCCTTCCAAAGCCTGTACTTCAGCAAATATGTTCATCACAGATTGTCTGTTCAAGTCGAAAGATTGATAGGGCTCGGGCCGGCACTGCATCATTAGACAATTTATGTTCGAGTCTCTCATAGATGTTCGATAGCCCACTTTAGATGTATAGTTAACTTTTGACTGCAGGGGATTATTAGATTGTCTCCCAAAATTATTCATGGGTGTGTGTGTACTTACTCCACAGTTATTACTCATGGGGGTGTCTTTCATATTCACTTGAGCACTAATTCTTTTTAAAGATTGCTCTATTTCTGTTTTCCATTCTAACATTTGTAAATCTTTATCCTGTCCTTGTTTATTACTCTCATGACTATCACCCATCTTGCCAGAACATACAACTTCATCTTTTCTTGGCTGTGACACAGACTTGGACGAACTGCTCGGGCTATCATCTACTGAATTCATTGATGAACTTGTCGTTGTTTTGATTGCACCGCTAGTCACCTTATTGGTTAGTTCTTTCACTGTTTTACCATTGTCAATTTCCTTTTGTTGTTCAGATAACTGAATCAGACTATTCAGAGGTTCATAGTCTGCGGGGATACGTGATGTAATTAGTCCTTGACTCGCTTTTTGAGATATCACTTTTTTGTACTTATTAGCGATAGCTGTACGTGCTACCGCAGCAGCTGATTTAGGTAGGGTTAAGGAACGAATGAACTGCTTGGTTCCTGTGATTTTAGGGTTAAAGACATGTTTTGTTTTTTCCGTGATAATTTTAGCAGTCACATTTGGTTTTCTTTTTTTAGAATCAAAGATGTTGTTAGTCGGGGTATTATCATTTTCAGAGACCCCAGCCCCAATCTGAACAATGTTATTTTCCTCTTGTAACGGAAGCTCATTCGTGCCCACTTCCAGATTTTTTATTTTGTCTTTCTTCTTTTTCGCGCACACCTGTCCTCTTTTACACTCCTCGTGTGTATCATTAAGGAGTTCTATTGGGCTGCTTTCCTGATCTTCGACAATTATAACTTTGGTGGGGGGCTTTTCCTTCAGTACTTCGCTCATACCTTCACCTTTTTTCTTTTTGGCTTCCAATTGTGCTATATTTAGTTGTCCCTGTGTGCAATCAATTAACAAAATTTCCTTTTGTTTCGAAATTATTTCTTCCGTACTCGAACCTGTATTGCTTAGCTTGCAGTTAGAACCCCTATTTTGACCCTCTCTGCAGACACAACTAGACTCATTGACAGTATTTTTTTGAAGCAATTTCGTTATCAGGGCATATTGGTCACTTAATTTAGAGTCCAGTGTATCATACAGGCGTGTGAGCGAAAAAAGAGCAGCATTCATAGTCTGTAGTGAGGTTTCTAAACCTATTACAAAATTTCCCGGCATCGGTTGTGTTTTTTCAATTGGGACAGAATGGTTACGCCGTGGAGTTGGTTGTGCAAATGAGGACGACACAGATGAAATATTGTGTGTGGGTGAAAACATCATGGGTGAGTGATATAGATCATGTTTATCTATACTATCGTCTAGATTTTGTTTCGAATCATTTAGCATTTTTAACTCAGAAGAAGTGTGTCTACTTCTTTTAGGAGTGACTTCTATTCTCTCCTCATTCACATTCGCTCTACTACTTTTATCTACGGAGACATACTGTTCTTTTTTCTCACTGCTCAGGACATTATTTATTGTTATGTCAGTGCTCGGTAAACTTTTAGAGATTGCAGTTGGTACTTCCACAACCGCTTTATCTTGAAGATCAATTACTTCACATATTCCTGCAGCAACTAGGGAATCCGGGAGAGATAATTGCATGCTCTGGCTAGATTCCATCATATCTACACCAATTGAATTTCGATCGCCAATAGCTGTTATTTGCCTTTGGGTGTGAACAATCGCAGTGTTACTTTCATCTTTACCCCCAAGGGCACAAAATTTTCTAATATCAGGTAGCGCCGAACAAGTTCTTATACTTGAGGCCGATTTACTTGCACGCACTAGGTTGATTGTTCTAGAAGACAGTTTGGGAGTGAATATAGCCCCACGCGCGCATGCATTAATAGCTTCTTTCGGCGGCATCCCGGTTCGCAATGTCATGACCATTTCAAAATGCAATGATTTTAAGAAAATCCCTTCGTTGTCACACTTACTATCAAAACAAAAAAAAAAAAAAAAATACAATCTTGTTTCTGGCCCACCTTTACGTTGTATTTTAAATTCAAATATATGACTACTTAAGTGTGGAGACGCCGTAAGGTTCACTCAAGAATAAGAAATATAGTGTGTTCATAAATGCATAAACAGTTAATCAGTGTAGCATTTATAATTTTTTACGCACAATAATAAGAAAAAGAAAGAAAAAAAGAAAATAAAAACCAGTATGTTAGCCCCCAGCCCTCAGCCAGCAGACAGCCGACAGCACTTCTCAATGCACTTCCTCCAAATGCGCGCGCGCCAAATGCGCGCGGCCTGTTGTTTAAAAGGATTATGGGAGAAGGGGGCGGAGCTTACGCTCGTGGCTCTGTAATTAAGTAAAATAAAAGAGATGTCTTAAGTATTTTGGCACAATAATTAGTGTCCTTAGTATATTATACAAGTGTCTCTTTTCCTCGGTAACCAGAGTATCTTTACCAATTCAAATTTTGTAAATACGTGTTCACAGCAAATCGGGCATTCGAACTCCTCAGCAGCCGACAGCACTTCTCAATGCACTTCCTCCAAATGCGCGCGGCCTGTTGTTTAAAAGGATTATGGGAGAAGGGGGCGGAGCTTACGCTCGTGGCTCAATTCAAATTTTGTAAATCCGTGTTCACAGCAAATCGGGCATTCGAACTCCTCAGCAGCCGACAGCACTTCTCAATGCACTTCCTCCAAATGCGCGCGCGCCAAATGCGCGCGGCCTGTTGTTTAAAAGGATTATGGGAGAAGGGGGCGGAGCTTACGCTCGTGGCTCAATTCAAATTTTGTAAATCCGTGTTCACAGCAAATCGGGCATTCGAACTCCTCAGCAGCCGACAGCACTTCTCAATGCACTTCCTCCAAATGCGCGAGTTCATATGTATAGGTACATGCAGGGTAGGTTTCAGGTCCTTAATCCCTTGAGCGGCTGGAGTGCACAGGCCTGCCATCGGCTGATCAAGTTCCAATGCCGCCTGCATACTCCTATCCTTACCGGCAATGCAACACTTCGAGCTTCAGACCATTCCGCGATGAAGCGCCCCAGAGAGCAACCAGAGAGTCAGCAGTGGTGTATCCTACGCGGACTTGGGCAGACTTGCTAGCCCCCGATGCGCTGGCGCGCCCAAGAACTAAATGAGCGCAAGAACTAAAATTATGCAGGTAACTCATTCTTAGTGCTGAGGATCAAGCTAACAACACCATGATACTTTCTCTTAGGCGTTTCTCTTAGGCGTGAAGCATCTCAGCAAGTAAAATTGTAAAAGATCTAAGTTTAAATAAGGCTAAATACAAAGTATTTTGGAAATATATACTAAAATCACAAGAGGGCTAAAAGTCAACTCTAGAAGGCTTAACATTCTGTATATAAATATACTGCCGTGCTACAAAGTTGCAACAAGAAGAATAGCAATGGACTGACAGTAACACGATCAAATCAATAATCAATACGTTGTTTTTATAGTGGTGGGCTTGAATGGATTATCTGTTTAGGGATACGCGACCATGGGCTCAACACAAGAACTACAATGTTTTAAGAAAACAACACACAGTTCAGAATTGCTGGGAGCAATTTAGCTCCTGCATGCAATCTTAAAGAACCTGGTTGGAGCGTCTCCAAAATCAACCAGGGGCTACTTTTCACTTACCAGGCCAACTGGTGCGATCCAACATACCCAAGTTACATTAATCGTGTGTTTGGGCACATAAATAAAGGCACATCATAGCACATCTAGAAACATTTGAGTGTGCATCCCATGTGAAAGTTACATTTGCAGCATTACTTTTTCGTTTCCCCAGAGCTAGCTCCTAGGCGATGCCAGATACCAAGGAACTGTTTTTAGCTACTGCTCATCAAATTTTTGTTTCAATCCCTATAATCTCTATATATATTTTTAAAGTATGTTTTTATGGTTGAGGTTGGCTCCAGCCCCATAACAGTTGGTGAGCTGAGATGTTGGCCTAAGGTCGGCATACCAGTCTGGGGTGTACTGGCGATAGTGAAATCTGACCAACCCCACCCATTCGCCCTGCACAGGGCGGGGTCCAGCCCTGTGCTATCAGTATTATCGATTTTGGGAGATTGCCGATTTGTAAATAGGCAGTTCAGATACAATAAAAAATAGACCAGGCTTTAGCATATTTGACAAGGCAATTTTTGTACTATTGCGAAGAACAAAGTGAGTTAGGAACTTCCAAAATCCAACAATCACAAGGCAAAAAAGAGGAGGTGATAAGGAAAAGAGGTTATACTCAACACATGTGAATGACATGTGTTGGATACAACATCTTTATGATCAACTACCGAGAAGTATTTCAACTATCCCGTCCCCTGCACACCCAATTGTTATTGTAAATACAATCAATTATTCAAATGTTCTTAAAATTGACTAAATACAATTTCTAATCAACTGTGTAAAAACTATTTTATTGCAATTCTGTAAATGTTCATGCATTTACTAAATGTTTGTCAATAATCTCATAATACAATTCAGTATAGACATGTAACCAATTACATAATAGTTTGATTCTACATCAATTCCACTCATGTAGCTTTCAGGTAAACATTCGAATAGCAAGAATTCCTCATCAATTTTCACATATGATACACAATTTCACAATTTTCACAATTGTCACTAAGAAGTTTGATCAGGAAGTATGAAGGTTTTTTATTCTCAGCAAGAGGGCTACATATAGTTTTTGGTTGATTTTTTTTTTAGGACCAGCTGCATTGGAGCATTTAACAATCAAATATAATGAATCGAAAGGAATCTAATCTACAATAAGGAGGAATAATTAACAGATAGTACATCCAGGTGATTAAGAGTTACTAGTCATTAAATCATGACAGAAAACGATTGTATAATGAATGGAACACTCAAATGTATCTATTAATGATACATTATAGATATACAAAAAATCCAGAGATGTGGGTAAACAGCTTCTGAAGAATTACCAGGTTACTCACTGTAGTGACCACCTTACTCCTAGTCCATAGTCCCCTTTCCTCCATACTTATGGGACATCTCTCCGTCCTGTGGGACGGGACCGGAGCACTTTGTAAAAAGCATCCACATTTTTTTCAAAAATGTGTCCCTCCTCTCTTTCCTGCGCGGGGCCCGGCACGCGGCCGTAACCCCGCCCACCTTCGCTCCGCCCCGCGCATCGGCCATCAGTCCTTTTCTATCGCAGGGTCCAAGACCCATTAGCAATAACAGAGGAACCTTATTAGAGGGGACGGCGGGCGGGCGTATGGAGGAAAAAGGGCTATGGACTAGGAGTAAGGTGGTCACTACAGTGAGTAACCTGGTAATACTCCTACGTCCCGTCCCCTTTCCTCCATACTTATGGGAGATTCCCGAGCACTCCTTACAGGAACTATGGGTGGATGGAAATACCCCTTACTGAAACAGGTTCTTCAGCACAGCCTGGCAGAACTGAGCGTCGGCCCTAGAGCTCATATCGAGGTAGTAATGATTACAGAAAGCAGATGGGAAGGCCCAGGTAGCCGCTCTAGCGATGGACTCCCAGGGAACATACTTCTGAAAAGCAACCGCAGCTGCCTTGCCCCGCACCTGATGCGCATGCATACCCTTAGGTGGTTTCAGCTTTTGGACGGTGAAAGATTCCGTGATACAGGCAGCAATCCATCTGGAAATGGATGCCTTAGACACCGGCCTGCCCTGGGATTTACCGAAGGACACAAACAGTTGGGAAGAGCTCCGAAGCTCGGCAGTCCTGTCCAGGTAGAACTTAAGAGCTCTTCGGACATCCAGGCAGTGTAGAACCCTTTCCGCCTCCGAGGCAGGGTTTGGAAAAAAGACAGGAAGGGAAATCGCTTGATTCAGATGGAATTCGGTCACTACCTTTGGTAGGAAAGCTGGGTTCGTCCGAAGGAATACCTTGTCCTTGTGAAAAACCAAGAAAGGATGCTCCACCGACAATGCCTGGAGCTCACTCACTCTCCTCGCTGAAGTAACAGCGACCAGAAAGGACACTTTCCAGGACACGTACTTGAGGTCAACCGTAGCCATTGGCTCAAAAGGTTTATGGTACAGCGCCGTCAGGACTACGTTTAAGTCCCAGGGCGGGTGCAGAGTACGAACCGGAGGGTAGATGCATGTCAAACCAGCAAAATGTCTCTTCACCACCGGGTTAGTTAACAAATAAGAACAAAGGTCTTTAGAGAGGTAGGCGGAAATTGCCGAGAGATAAGTCCTGGAGGACAAGACATGAACCCTTGACTCTGCTAGGGAGGAGACAAATGACAGCACCGTGTCAATTGTCGCCACCCTCGGGTCCAATTCTTTCTTCAAACACCAATGACAGAACCTGAGCTGTTTACTCGTGTTTTGGTATCTGGTCGAGGGTTTCCTAGCTGCCTGGATAATGCACATGTTACCCGCAGACAAACCCAAAGGCTCTAGCGCCGTGAACTCAGGCACCATGCCGCCAAGTTGAGTGATTGTGGGGAGGGGTGCCACATCTGCTGTTCCCCTTGGTGAAGAAGATCGGGAGTTACTGGTAACCTGATCGGCGGACACGCCGACAGGTGTTGAAGTTCTGAGAACCAAAACCTGGCCGGCCACCACAAAGCTATCATTAGAAGAGAACAGTTGACAGAACTTTTCAACTTCCAAATTGCTCGATGAACCAGAGGAAGAGGCGGGAAGGCGTAAGCTCTCATGTTGTGCCATGGGATCTCGAGTGCGTCCCCCAGAGAGGAGGCTCCCAGCCCCCCTCTGGAGGCGTACTGAGGAAGCTTCTTGTTCATCGCCGTGGCGAAGAGGTCCACCTCCGGTGTGCCCCAACGCGAGAAAATCCATGATAGGATCTCCACCTTCAACTCCCACTCGTAGCTGACCACTGTCTGCCGGCTGAGGGCATCCGCTGTGACATTCAGCCGGCCCGGGATGTGCACTGCAAGCAGCCAGACCCCATGAAGCACGGCCCACTCCCAAATCTGAATGGCCAGATCCACGAGAGGGGGAGACTTCGTTTCCCCCCTGCTTGTTTATGTAGTATATTGACACCACATTGTCCAATCTTATGCGGACCACCTTGTTGACAATGAGAGGTCTGAACGCCTTGAGCGCCAGAAGCTCCAATTGATTTATGTGCAGGAGCTTGTCCTGAGGTGACCAGAGGTCCGAGACCTGAAGAAGATCTAACGTCGCACCCCACCCGAAAAGGGAGGAGTCTGTCGTGATCGTCACCATGGGGCTTGGGTCCTGGAACCCGACACCCACTGACAGGTTGCTGAGAGACCACCACCAGTCCAGGTCCACTCTCATGGAATCCGGAATCATTATCCGTTTGGAATCCGGGTCCACAGCCTGACGCCAGGAACTCCGAAGAGTCATTTGGGTCAGCCTCATTTTGAGACAAGAGGAAGAGCCTGCACACACGAGGCCATGAGGCCCAGAAGCCTCTGGAACCACCATGCCAACATGCTCTCCGTCTGCGTAAACATCTGACACGTGGCCAACAGATCCGCCATTCTGTCCCCGGTCAGATACACACGGCAATCTATCGTGTTCCAAAGAAAACCCAGTAAAGTCAGTTCCTGTGAGACTGTCATGGAGGATTTCCGCCAGTTCACCGACAGCCCAAGATGGAACAGGAGCTGAAGGAGAGACTGGAGGTTGCCTGCTGCTGCCAACGGGCAAGGGCTGCGTAGGAGCCAGTCGTCCCAATAGGGATACACATGGATACCCTGGAGACGAAGATGGGCCTCGATCACCGACATCATCTTCGTGAAGACACGCGGCGACGAACTGAGGCCAAAAGGAAGCACCCGAAACTGGAAGTGCTCCTCTCCCAGAGAGAAACGGAGATATCTCCTGTGTGGGTTCCGAATCAGGATATGCATGTATGCATCCTGAAGATCCACCACGCTGAGCCAATCGCCCGCCTGCAAAGAGGAGCGAATTTGGCCTTGGGTGATCATCTTGAATTTCTCTTGGGGTAGGGAAAGATTGAACTGGGAAAGGTCTAGGATGGTGCGCAGGCCAGCCTGGTTGGGTTTGGGCACCGTAAACAGCCGGGAACGGGTTCCACAGCTCTGAGGAGCAGAAGTTTCTGAACCTCGACCTTGAGGGAGGGTGAGCCCGACAGCTGAAAAGGAGGGTTGAGGGGTGGTGTAGGGGGTAAAGGTAAGCGGAAACCCGCTCGGGCGAGTGACAAGATCCATCTGTCTTCTGTAATGGTCTGCCACGCCTCCCAATGAGACGCAATGCGTCCTCCCACCAGGGTCTCGTGCGACACGGAAAACCCTAATTTGGCAGGTTTAATCGGTGGCGGTGCCACCTTAACCTGATGGAGGCTGAGGAGCGGGAGAAATACTGCGTACGCTGTGGTCTGCGGCGGTTATTCCCCGCAGGAGTATCTATCCACTCTGCGATTTTTGCGGTCGAAGAAGCCCCTAAAACCAGAGGAAGGTCGACCTTGCGACAACGGCCTTTGAGTCTTTAAGAGAGGTTTAACCAGAACAGACAAAGATGTAGCCGTCTGAGTGCTGTCTTTGGTTTTGGTGAGTTCTACATCAGTAGAAGAGTGAAAAAGCTCCTTACCATCAAATGGAAGGTCCAGGACCTTGTCTTGCACCTCCTTTGAGAACTTAGTGGCATGCAGCCATGCTTGCCGCGAGGTATCAACCCCTAACATCAGACCCCGAGCCAAAGTGTCTACGTGATGAGCCGCAGCCTCCAGGAGATCCTGGGCCAAGACCCTGGCATCAAAAAGGCATCCTCTGAAATCCTCCAGCTTCTCGACCGGGATATGCTCCTCAAACTCCCGACAGTCCTCTCCACATCTGCATGTTAGCTCCCGCCAAAATCAATTCTGCATTGGCCTGCCCGAGCTGAAAGGCCGAATTGGCAAAGATTTTCCTCCCTAGGGAGTCCAGGAGCTTGTCCTCCGTCCCCAAGACCTGATTCGCCGTTGCGGAGGAGGAAGCTGCAGGTCAGGATTGCAACGTGGCCGCAGCCACCACTGTGGAGGAGGGAGGCGGGCAAGAAGACAAGGCCACTTCGTCCGAGGAATGTAGCCTGTACCTCGCGTCAATCTTTTTATTGACAAAAAGACCCGAGTGTGGCTTTTCCCAAACTCTTCAGACCTCGGCCAGAACGTCCTTCTGCAATAACAGGCCGGTATGCTCCAAAGGAGACAAGGTGAACGCCCCAGAAAGCACGCCCTCCTGCGGAGCAGGTGCCTCGGGCACCGCAACATCCAAGAAGCTCATCATGTCCAGTACCCGGTCATGGAAAGCTCTGGTAGAGCCGGGCAGGTCCTCGTTGTTCTGATCGCCTTGAGGGTCATCTGACAGGTCCGGCTCCTGCTGAGCCGAGTCAGGCACAGCCTTGTCCACTGGGGACAATGGCGGTACAGGCGGAAGCGCAGGGGGAGGCACCACGGGCAAGGGAGGCGCCGACTGAACCACCGACGGGACGGTTGGAGCCAGAGGCACGGGTGGACATATCTCCTTGAAAAGCCCCTTGAAATATTCCCTCATAGGGTATGTGCGCATAAGCGCTTGAAACTTACCGAAAAAGGCTTCCTCAGGAGTTTGTTTCAGAACCTGAGGAGGCCTCTCATGAGGTGGACAAACCCAGGGACGCAACGGGGACGGGTGCCACACCGGCCCCTACGCCGACGTATACACATAAATCAAGGGAGCCGCCCCCGCGGGCAACGAAAAGTTGTGTGGAAGAGGCATCCGGGCGTTCCAATCAAAAACTGGCCGGTAAGGATGCGCACAAGGGACCTTAGGTTCACCAGAAGGACCGAACCCTACACCAGGGGCCGATGGCGTAGTTGTAGGGGTAGTACCTAAAATGGCCACCGTGGTCGCGGCGGGAACGGGCGCCATTTTGTCCTCATCTGAGGCGAACTGCAGCACGTGAGGAAGTGAGGCAGGGGTCCCAGTCGATGGATAAGGGGTCTTAATTTTAGCCTTAACGTAAGGAACCTCAGCAGAGCCGGTACTATGAGGCCTGGAATGTTTCTGCGACATACCAACCGCCAATTGAGCCTTCGAAGGAAGAGCCTCGTCACTGCCGGTAAAAGAAGAAACCTTCTTCTTTGCCCCCTCAACAGATCTGTTGTCACCACAAGAGCGGGAACGGTGCGCTGTCACCGACAGGGCCTTGCCCGGCCCCTCAGAACTGTTGGTAGCCTTAGCCTCAAGCCTTATCGGCACGGGCCTCGAACATGCGTTCGGTAACCTCAAGCCCAGCCAAGACCTCGGGGCGTACCCCGGTTTTGTTTTTGAGGGAAGCCGAAAGAACGGCCTCAGAGCAAGCTCCTGTACCCCACGACTCAGTAGAACTGGGTCTACACACAGCCCCCACAGGAGGGGCCTCGGAGTGTACTCCGGTGAACACAGGCCCCTTACGGAGACCCTCGGAGAAAACTCTGGTAGAATTATTAGGCCCGACAGGCACCTCAGGGCAAACCCCGGTAACAGAGCGATCGACGCCCCTCCCGGCTTGATAGGAACCAGGGAAGGTATCCCCCGGCCGGGATGCGCTGAAAATCAAAGAACTTACCGGGCGTTTTTTCTTCTCGTCGATGAACGCCTGAAAACGCGAAGGAGTCCGACCGAACACCTCCTCCCCCCGCTCCAACCGACGTTGAAGAGCCCGGACCGAAAAGGAGTCATAGTAAAAACAGGAGTCCCAACAGTGTTTCGGACCCAAACACTCTAAACAAAGAGGATGGGGATCCGCCCTCGCGAAGCGAGGATGACACGATGAACAGTCTAGAAAATCTAGTTTAAAAGACATAGACAGACTAGTAAACGAACGCTAGCGAGAGCCAGAGAGGGAAAAACGGAAGAAAACTTCTGAGGATGCAAGTGCGTCCGGCCCCGATCGTGCAGAGAAAAGGACTGATGGGCGATGCACGGGGCGGAGCCAAGGTGGGCAGGGTTACGGCCGCGTTCCGGGCCCCGCGCAGGAAAGAGAGGAGGGACACATTTTTAAAAAAATGTGGATGCTTTTTACAAAGTGCTCCGGTCCCGTCCCACAGGACGGAGAGATGTCCCATAAGTATGGAGGAAAGGGGACGGGACGTAGGAGTAGGGGAAGTTATCACCCCGAAACTCGTCAAGTGGAAAACACAAGAAATAACCTGAACGCATATGACTAATTATGAACTTTATCATATGTGAAAATTGATGGGGATTCTTGCTATTCAAATTTTTACCAGAAAGCTACATGAGTAGAATTTATGTTTATTTACTTAAAGACTCAAACTATTATGCAATTGGTTACATATCTATACTGAATTGTATTATGAGATTATTGACAAAGAGTTGGTAAACACATGAAAATTTACAGAATTGCATTAAAATAGTTTTTTTACACCAAGGTGATTAGAAATAGTATTATTTAGTAAATTTTAAAAACATTTGAATAATTGATTGTATTTACAACAGCAATTGGGTGTGCAGGGGACAGGATAGTTCCACAAGGTTGTGGACATCTGCTGTTTCTACATTAGTTGATACAACCCAGTGTCAAGGTTGGTTTTCTCCCCTGGACCCAACTAAGAATTCTAAGATTAATAATACCTTTTAAAATCAGGTGTGCTCTTGGCTCAACTAGATATAAGCTTCGAGAACTATTTCAAACCAATACGTGATCGCTGGTGTAGCAGGTACTAGTCCTCCAAATCGAAAGACAGGAGTAAATATGTCAGGTTCCAAACTACGGAACAGCCAAGACATAAAAGTCACTTGGTTACCAACATTACTTCTCCGTAGGGAGATAAACATCCCATTTTACTCCCCACTTGCCAACGGCTACTGGAGAATGCACATTTTGATTCTTGAAGACATTCCCAGAAAAGCATTTGGGAGCACCCTGAAAAAAATGGAGAGTCCAGGATAAGCCCGTAATTCAAATGGACCAAAAGCTATTTATGAAGAACATTATGCCAGGAGGACATCTTTTATAAAAAGGAATGAGTGATAATCTTGAACAATGAACATCAGATTTGGGGGGGGGGGGATTCAATTTAAAAAAAAAAAAAAGTCCTCAAGATTGACATATAAAATAAGAATATGTGGGTATCCCAACTCCAATTTGAACATGAAAGGCGGAGAAAGCAAATCCCAAAGGGTTAACTCAACCTGAATGAGAAGAAGAAAGGCAAGTAAATTTAGTATGAAATCGTTAACATACCCAAAGCTTGCTAGACCATAAGTATTTCCTATGAGCAAAAAGGACTAGAAGGAAACACTGCGAAGCGTGAAACTGGAAAAGGCAGGGGAAATGTCTTTATGCATGACTTGTAGCTTTCCCCCTGGTTTGCATGGCAGTTCTCCACATGCACACATCACACCATTTCCTATGAACCAACAATTATCATTCACCAATGGTGAGTGCATATTTCAATGACTTGGTGAAAAAAGAGGAAAGGATAAGAGGAAACCCACCAAAATGTTGATTAGCTAACCCACTGGCAAGGACTCGGTAGAGGAAGAAAAGAGAAAGCTTTATCCTCTCACCCTGGCTCTTCAATGTCCATCTGGCCCCTTTGGCCCACCTGATCTCTGCTAACTTTCAGTGTTATGCAGATGACACTCCGCTCTCGTTCAGGCTTCCATCAGCCTCCTCTCATCCCTGGCTCATTCCTGACTGTGTAAAGCGATTCAGGATTGGGGTGCCTCCAACTATCTTTTCCGTAATGCCAGTAAGATGGAGAGCCTTCTCATTAGGACCCCCAATCCCGCTTTTCCCTCCCTCACTCTTGCCGCCCTCCTTAGGCCCTCTATCCTCACCTTCCTGTGAGGCAAAAAACCTTGGTCTCATCTTCGACTCCACTCTCTCCTTTCATCACAGACCTAGCCAAAAAGGCCCACTTCCAGCTGCACCTCCTCAGAGGTATTCTACCTTTTCTCACTTTCCCTCAGAAGCTCACTCTCTCCATAGCACTGGTTCATTCCAGGCTGGACTACAGCAACAGCCTCTTAATCAATTTGCCTAACTCTACTCTTCGCCCCTGCCAACTAATCCAGAACAGGACCGCAAGACTTATCCATGGCCTCATTCCTAGGGACTATATCTGTCCAGCCCTGAAATCTCCCGACTGGCTGCAAGGATCAACTTCATGACCCTCTGCATCGTCCACAAGGCTTTCTGGGGCCAGGGCATGTACTACATCCAACAATCTCTTCCGAAATACCTTCCTTTCAGAGCCCTTCATTCATCTACCTTCAACTCCGAGTGTCTGATGCTTCTCCAGGCAGAGAATGGGGGGCAGTGGGTCGATCCCTCGCCTCTGCAGGTTCCTCCCTCTGGAATGGCCTCCCTGCCCCTCAGACTTGAGTCCGGCCACCTGAAATTCCAGAAGCAGCTTAAGACCCTCCTTTTCTCCTATGCCTTCTCTATCTCACTACATTTGCTAACTTGCCTGTCTGCTGCGCCGACTGGTGAGTCTCACTGGATAGGCTTCTCCATGACCAGTCTCCCTTTGCACTGCCCACAGCCCCCCTGCCTCCTTACATTTACCCATAGCTGCGCTGCCCTGCTGCACGTTCTCAGAGCCATGATGCCCTGATCCCACTTCCCCCTTTCCTCTCCCTTGCACTTCGCCCTCTGCTTCCCCCTACACTTCTATTGTCGTACTTGCACTCTTCGAATGACACAAGGCCTAGTAGGATTGTTTGTCTTGGCCTCCCCTAGGTTTTCCCTCCCTTGTCTTGTGGCGCCTAGAAACACTTATGTACAGGTACGTTAAATATGTCATATCATAAACTAATAATTCAGAACTTGGACTCATCAGATAACGGACAGAGGCAGAAAATAATTAAATAAGGAAATACATGTCTAAAATGCATAGAAGCCACAAAAAGGTGATTTCCAGAGCACATACAACTACAGAATTGGATAAACTCTGAGATGATACACATGGCAGCAAATAAAGTTGTGAGTGCTACAATTTCACTAATAAACTTCAACAGTAACATGTAACTGAACAGGAATGCCCTACAACAAGAGAAGGGGAAGTGAAGGGAAGTTGGACAGAGAAGAGAAAGGAAGAAAGGAACATCAGTCCTTCAAAGAAACCTAAACCCCATGGTTTTGAAACACACTTCCCCCAAAAAATAAGGACAGCAATAATCAAGAGAATGAAAAAAAAGCTGGGATGTTACACAAACTAACAAATATACATAATGAAATACAAAATGAACCACCACCCATACATTAACAACAACAAAAAATTGAATTATAGAGTGAAATGTATTCGAGAATTTAAGCCACGTCAACATTCTATCCTGCGGCAGCTTGATATAGTGAAGTCCTGAGTGTCTCAGAGTAAAATAAAATGGGGAGGCTGCCTGCAAACAACCAAAAGAAGGGAATTCTAGGCGAAGTCTAGACAAATATTAAAGCTTTGTAGTAAAAGAGCAGATCATAAAAAGATCTTAAGAACTCAAAAGTTCTGTGTCCAATGGCCATCTCCCTGAAGCCCATCTGTCACCTCCAAATCCGCCAAACACGGTTTACCCTCGGGTGGTAGTTTGTAAGTTTTACGCACCAAAACAAATGGTTGTCGCTCCATGGACATTTGGGGTGAAAGGTCGTACAGTTCTCACATGCCCTACCAATTTCTCTAGGGTTTTGGCCTCTCGTTTCTCTGTCGAAAGCCCTCAAGTGCATTACTTTTTTAAAATCTTTTTTTTAATTATGTGTACAGTTCAATTGAACTTTTACATACCTATGCATTTATCATGATAGTAAATTTATGAAGTAAAACAAACGAAATATGTAAATGGAAAATAAAAATGTACCATACATAATCTATCTTGATACATTTCGCTTAAAAATACTCCGATTCATATATATATATATATATATATATATATATATATATACATATATATATATACACACGTCAATCTTTGACATGTTCGATTTTTTCAGTGCTTCTACTGCTTCTCTTTAGCACTCAAGCAGGATCTTATATTATTGCCTTTACTTAACAGTCTCTGGTCTATTCAGTTTCCCTGTGGCACACGCTCCAACCCACACCTGATATAATGCTACTTGCAGCTTTTTGCTATCGGAATTCAATCAATATCGCCAAAAGGAGGTCGAGTTTATGCTGTCCAGATTTGCAACAAATTTGCCTAGCAGACAAATATAGAGGGGGCCAATACATGCCGGGCTAATTCCCTTATATCTACATTGCTGTATAGGCAGCAGGTTCGGTTTTCCAGGGCGATTTTTAATTCTGGTCCGATCTTCTATTACCGGGAGATTATTCAACCCAAGAAGTAATAGGAATCATTGCAGCACTGGTGAGGGGCAAATCCTCAAGCAAATTGAGGCTTTTTGTATGTGTGTACTAATAGTGGCATCACAAGGCTATAACATTTTTAATTTGGCCATGTGTGTATAATTCTTTGACCAATCCCATCTTTCCAGTTTTGTGCACAAGTAGTTTTTAAAAGTCTTCTTCCCCGTCAGGTTTCCAATTGATTTCAGCAAAGGTCATCTTGACCAACGCTGCAAAACATTGACTAGGATGGCCTATACTTTCTTTTCCCAATAGCTTCAATAAAGGGCACATTGGCATGGCTCTGGATTTAATGTATAGAAGGCAGAGCCTTTTTAGCAGCAGGTAGTTAGGGACATCAGGCCAAATTCTAACTGTATAATTTCTACTGGGGTGCAAGGGCTCAGGGTTAAAATACTCCTCCAAAACGTGGCTTCTATCGTCTTCAGCAATGCCAGATCTTCTAGGCACCAAACCTTAAGCCAATATAGAATGGTTAAACAGAAGCTTTGCTTATATAATGCCAGTATTCTGATTAGACTATACCCAGAGACTTGGTTGATGCATTTTCGGACAATTCGAGTGCAGGCTATAGCTTTGCGCTTTTTAGCCAGTATGACTGCGGCATAATTGCCTCCTGTGGATAATTTGCAGCCTAAGTATTTGAATTGTTCCACATAATCTATTCACATTCCTGCTATAGTCATAGTTAATTTGGCAACTTGTTTACTAGAGAAATGCATTATTTTGGTGTTACCATAGTTCATTTTTAAGCCATGGTCTTTAGCGTAATTCTCAATCAAATTCAATGATCTTTTTAATCCAGAATATGTGTGATCGCAAAAAACCAAGTCATCTGCATATGCCAGACAGAATACTTTTTCTACAGCCACTCTAGCATTAAGCTTACTCAGCAGTCAGGAAGATCGGCAATATACATGTTGAAGAGGTGAGGTGCCATCACGTATTGCTTTTATAGGCCGCGTGGTGGCCCTCTGCCCCCCGCCCACTCCCCCGGTGCTCCAGGCAGCCATATCCCTTCATCCTGGTCCAAAGTTTTCCCCTGACAATGGTATCAAAATCAAAAGTCGATAATAGCCACATACAGTGGGGTATTTCCTTTAGTTTTGGCTTCCCTTATGAGTAAGTCCATTAGACGTAAGCACTGTACAGTGGCGTGCCGTGCCAGACCCCCCCTCTTAAAACCCATCTGGAATGTACAAAGCAGATCTCTACTGTTGGTCCACTTTTCAAGTTCATCCAAGATGAGGGGGGCAAATATCTTGCCTGTTGCATCACCAGTAGTCTAAAACTATTCTGGGATGTTCTACAGCCCTTCTTATAATAAATAATTGTGCATTTCCTGTGCCAAATCAAGCATGTGGTGAATGGTCTATTGCATGGACCGTTTCAAAACTAAGCTTGGACTGGATAGCAATTCAAGTAATCAATGCAGTTTTTCTCCATTATCTCTTTCAGTCATCTCCTGATCTCACATTCCAGCCTCCAATACCTCCTCCAATCCCCTCCTTCCGACAACCTATTTTGTTCCAAGCTCCCCTCCTCTAACCACCTTGCAACGTACTTCTCCAGTTCATCTGCAGCCTTCTGTGTTATTCTCCTTCCAACCTTCTCCTTCTACCTCAGGCTCACCTCGCCACCCTTCACATCCACCACTCGATCCCCAAATCATCTCACCTCGATCTGCACTACACGCACCTGCCGATTTAATCACACTAGCCCAGCTCTACAGATAAGGGGTGTATCAGACACTTTTGCTACCTAAAAGTATGCAAATACTCCCAAAAAATACAAATGGGGAGTAAAAATACTCCCAACTAAAAATAGAAAACAGACACGCATTACCTTGTGCCCCTGCTTTCACCCACACAACTCAAAGGATATGTTTGGCCCAGAAGTGCAGGTAGTACCACAGGAAGAAAGAACTTTCCAACTGGTAACGTTCTTTCGACTGGATGTTCCTCCATCGTATTCCACATCTTTGACATGTAATGTCCAAGCTGTGCATTTCGGAAACTTTTTCGGCAGAGGGCGTCCTGAGTCGATGGCGCCGTGTCAATGTTCCTCAAAGGCCTCTGTCGAGGGAGACGTCACAGAATATTATAAATAGGACGCACGGCGCCTGTAGCCTCGGTTTAAGATTTTTCCCTCAGAACGTGTGGCACCAGTCTCATGCCTGCTTGACTGCACTTAACCTTGCGGAAACGGAAGCTGCAATCGCATAGGAAATTCTCCAGAGGATCAGGCTGGAAGGGCGATGTGGAATACGTTGGAGGAACATCCAGTCGAAAGAATGTTGCCAGTTGGTAAGTAACAAGTTCTTCGAATGGATTCAAAGAGAATAAAGAATCGCCTTCCCAAAGGCCATATCCTGACCATAGATTGTATCCAGGGAATAATGTTTTACAAAGGTGTGGATGGATGCCCATGTAGCGGCATCACAAAATATTCCGAATAGGAACACCCTGCTGGAGGGCGGTGGAAGTAGCCACGCCCCTAGTGGAATGAGCTCTGAACCCTTCAGTGGGGTCCTTACCCGCCAATCGGTAACACTGCGCATAAGGATAATCCACCTCGACAAGGTCTGTTTGGTAACAGCCTGGCCCAGCATATCCTTCAAAGAGCTGATCGTCCACTCTGACCCTGGACATCCTAGAAATGTAAAAGCTCAGAGCTCTCCTAGGATCCAACCGATGGAATCGCTCCTCTTCCTTACCAGGATGAGGAGGAGGGTAGAAAGATGGAAGAACCACCTTTTGATTCAAATGGTACTCAGAAGCTACCTTAGGTAGAAAAGAGGGACGTACTCTCAGTACAAGCCTGTCCTTGTGAAACACAGTAAAGGATGGCTTAGATGAAAGTGCCTGCAATTCACTCACTCTGCGAGAGGAAGTAACCGCAACGAAGAACACAGTCTTGAAGGACAGTAATCTCAAAGGACAGGAGTGCAAAGGTTCAAACGGAGCACCCATGAGAAATTTCAAAACCAAATTCAAATCCCAAACCGGCACCTGGAAAGGGGACGGCGGGAATACATTAGTCAGTCCTTTAAGAAACTGCGAAATCAAAGGAATCTTAAAGTAGGAACATTCTTCAGACAAGCGCTTAAAGATGCCAGGTAACCTTTAATGGTACCCACTTGAAGGCCCCTGTGGGCCAAAGAAAGCAAGAAAGACGAAACCATAGGAATGGAGCACTGAAAAGGATCAACATTGTGATCTCTGCACCAGTCGCAGAACTTACGCTAACGGTACAGGGATTTGGTTGCAGGCCGTCCGGATGAAAGCACCACCTCCATCACGTCATCCGGGACATCCCAATCCTTATACCTCAACCTTTCAGATACCAAGCGTGACGGTTGAGAGTCTTGACCTCTGGATGGAGAACCTGACCCCCCTCCCCACATCCCCCAGATCCTCTCGGTAGGGAAGACGGCGTGGAGGGCAGATGGACATTTCTAGAAGGTCCGGGTACCACGCTCTCCTGGCCCAATCCAGAGCAATGAGGATCATGTGGGAACCGAACCTCCCTAACACGTGAGGAATGACGGGGACTGGAGGAAACGCGTACAGCAGTGGGAATGACCAATCCACCACAAACGGGTCTCCTAAGGCTCCTCTTGGAGGAAATTCCCTTGAGCAGAATCTCCTGCACTTCCGGTTGACACTGGTGGCGAAGAGATCCACTTGCGGGGTTCCCCAAAGGGCGAAGATCTCCTGAAGGACTTTGAGCCAACTCCCACTCGTGGGAGACGGTGCTCTGCCTGCTCAGAGCGTCCGCCGCCGCATTTTTGTCTCCGGCCAGGTCAACTCCCGAGATCGAAATTTCCTGCTGGATGGCCCCGAACCAGAGCTGCATTGCCTGCCGGAAGTGACCCAACCCCTGCTTTTTGTTGAGGTAATGCATAGCCACTGTGTTGTCCGTCATGATCAGGACACTCTTCCCCCTTCAGGGCTAGCCTGACGGCCGTCTGCTCTGACAGATTGATGTGGAGTTTGGACTCCGACGGAGACCAACGACCACTGGCGGTCAAGTCGTTGGTATGAGCGCCCCATCCCGTGAGGGAAGCATCCGTCACTACAGTCACCTCCGGCCATGGTTGCCAAAACTGTTCCCCCTTCATCAAGTTCCCTTCGTTGGCCCACCATAGAAGATCCTGGGAGACAGAGAGGAACGGGATCCGACATCTTGCCAGAGTACTGTGACCACTGCCTCTTGAGAGCCCACTGCAGGGATCTCATCCGCAGTCGGGCCTCCGGCACTAGAAAAATGCAGGAGGCCATTAGGTCGAGCAACCTTAAGAATTCGAAAGCTGGGAGACTCTGGGCATTTTGAAACCTGTCCACCATCTGCACAATGTGATGAACCCTTACCTTGGGAGGCGAACACTTCCAAGGAAGTGTCTAAAACAGCCCTGATGTACTGGAGCTGTTGGGAAGGTGTCATATGCGACTTCTTGAAATTCAGGGGGAAGCCCAGCCTGTGGAGGGCACGGCAGGGGACACTGAGATTATCCAACGCCAGTTTGGGAGAGCACACCCAGATCAGCCAGTCGTCCAGGTAGGGGTAGACGTGAATAACCCTCTCGCCTGAGGTACACTGTCACTACCACCATTAGCTTGGTGAAGACCCTCGGGGCAGAGGTCAATCCAAACGGCAGGACCCGAAACTGAAAGTGTGAGTCAACAGCCACAAACAGGTACTTCCTGTGCACGGGTTGAATCAGCACATGAAAGTAAGCATCCTTGAGGTCCCAAGACACCACCCAATCCTGAAGTTGAAGGGCCTGGAGGACTTGAGAAAGAGTAACCATCTTGAACTTGTCCTTCCTGAGAAGTTTGCTCAACCGACGCAAGTCCATGATGGGTCTCAATCCCTCGACCTTCTTTGGCACCAGTTCTATAGTGCCTTTCTCCAGCAGGCTCAAGATTTCCTGCACAAAGAGCGGATCCGGAAGCTTCAAAGAGAGTTTCCCCGATGGATTGTCGTGAGGCCGCTGAAGGAAGGGAAGCAGGAGCCGTGGGCAATGTATCCAGAACCCACGCATCTGAAGTAAAGGCATGCAATTCTTCGATATGCTGAGACAGTCTGCCCCCAACCGGCGAACCATGGGACATGGCCTCATGACTGTTTGGAAGTGACTGTTTGGAAATGGCTGCGGCAGTGCCTGAAGGTAAAGAGGCGGCTTTGGCACCACGATTTGCCCGACCACTATGGGTACTTTTTAGCTGGCCCCTTTGACTGGCGGCCCCTCTCGTTCTACCAAAGGAGGAGTAGTACCGAAAGGAACCTCTCCTCCACTGCTGTCCCCTAGGACGAAAAGGCTGAGGTTGACGCACCGCGGCACAAAGATTTTGCCGCAGCCTTTGAGGTCTGCAACCTCTCAAGGCTCTCGTCAGCCTTGCTGCCAAAGATGTGTACCATCAAAAGGCATGTTGAGAAGACAGGCCTGCACATCTGCAACCACGCAAATCTGCATAGAACGGTGCTTGCAGCCAGGGATCGGCTAACACGGTCGGCCGGTTCCAAACCCGACTGAAGGGATTCACACATGGCATCCTTGCTGTCCTGCACGAAAGTAAGGAACCCATCCTTTCTTCCCCCTCGGGAATATGCTCAGTCGCCAAAAAAACAAAATTCCACATAGTGTGTGAAAACCTTGCCAAGGCACACGGGGAGTTGGCCGATTTCAGGGCCATGCTCCCAGCAGAAAACACCTTCCGGGCCCAACCCTTGAAGCGACTGTCGTCCCTATCCGGAGGGATGGTTTGGTATGCCGCCTGCCTCCAAGTGGTCGTAGCCTCCTGAACCACCAAACTCTCAGGAGTGGGGTGAGTAGATAGATAGCTGGGGTCGCTAACGGAAGGGCAGGATTTCCAGAAGGGCAGGATTTCTTGGTCAAAGACTTATTAACGTCCGGAAAAGATTACGGGGACTGCCAAGCAGCTGCCACCCTTTTCTGCAAGGTAAGATGAAATGGCAAAACCGTGTCAGAGGACGGACCTTGATCCAGAATGTCTGTCAGATCATCCTGCACACAGTCTTCAGGAGGACTGGAACAGCCCAGGTACTCCAAAACTTGCGCCATGAGCCTCCTATAAGACAACTCCGTATGAGCCCAGGCTCTGGTCTACCGAATTCCACTTCCGGGGAAGTGTCCAGCCCACTGGCATCATGGAGGGTCTGCCTCAACTCCTCCAACTGACTGTCTCCAGAAAAAAGTGGATCATCATCAAGGTCACCAGGTTCCTCAACCTCAGACCTTTCCGCCTCTTCATAAATATCATCCAGAGGGAGTTCAAACCCAGGTCTGGGGACAGAAGACGGCCTGGAGGCCAAAACCAGCCTCAGACTTAGACGTAGCCTTCCTTGGAGGATCCACGATATTCGGGTACTCCAATGCCAAATTTCAAGAACAAATCCCTGAAGGCTTCGAAGTTGAGAGCGTCAACAACGTCAACGTCGTGGTCACCCAAGGCTTTGGAAAGAATGCTGCCTACCTAGCCGAGAAATGACCAGTGACCCCTCTTGCAGCAGCATCCAGTGTCACCATGTTGATACTGCAACCCCCAGCCCTAGGAGCAGCTCTGCACATCGCGCCAACATTCAAAAGGAACACAAAAGGTCAGGTGTGTCGCGGCAAACAGCTATAGCACCTTTCCGGGGAAGGTGCTGTAGCAGTTTGGGCCGAGGGGGGTCACAGGACGTCGCTGGTTGGAGGTGATCTCCTGCAAGAGGGGTGGGGGCTCCTGCCCTCTCCACCCAGATGTAGATAGTGATGGTGCCTCGAGGAAGGTTACGTGCCCTACGAAGTCCTCGACTCCGGAGGAATGGGCGGCGTTTAAACAATCCATGTTAGCGATTTTTCAATCGCAGGGCACGGGTCCGGTTGCACCTTCTGACGAAGCCGGCCAGGATTGGTCTTGTACCGTGGTTTGCGTGCCTTCGGGCTCGGGTACACGACGCAACACGCATTGTGAGCCGTTGAGGTCCCGTTCAGACAAGGATTCAAAGAGTCGTAAGAGACATGTCTCTAGGTCTCGGTCCCCGTCTCCAGTGAGACCGCAGCAACCTATTGAGGGCTTGGGGCCGGCATCAACTCGTTCGGCACTGTGTCTGTCCGATTCGGATATCGACGCCTTACTGTCGTATCAGCCCGGAAGGAATGCTGCTTACCTAGCCGAGAAGTGACCAGTGACCCCTATTGCAGCAGCATCCAGTGTCACCGTGTTGATACTGCAACCCCCAGCCCTAGGTGCAGCTCTGCGCACCGCGCCGACATTCAAAAAGGAAAACAAAATGTCGGGTGCGTCGCGGCGCGAAAGGGAGGCTGAGCTTCCAGAGGGTTGCTAAGCAATGCTTTCTCCATTGCAATTACCAACATCTGCCGGCAGGCGGAAGAGCCGGCGCTGAAGGCCAGCTAAAGGCCCTTTTAGCTCCTGTTAGCACCGGGGAGCCAAGGAACTCACCCTGTTAGTGCCCTCATCGACTTCCTGTACAAGGCCGAACATTCATCGCCAAAACTGCCCAAACTTTTACATGGCCGAACTTTTTATTGAAGTACTCGGGTGAAACGCGCGCGAGTACCCCCACCCGCCTCATTAGGCACCACTTCTGAACATGTGTATCATACAGACTAACGCTTGATACTTGCTGAAACCTGTCTCCATCCCAACACTATTTTGCACCTAATTGACCGCTCTTTCATTTATCCTGCATATTTAGAACCCACATGGGTGCCAGATTGTCATTTGTTCTTAGCACTGTATTGCCATTGCATGTCCATCCCATCCGATTGCATTGTACTAAGCATTTAGCTCATACTATGCTCGACCTAACCTATTCTGTTTCCCAGTTAACCAAGTGATTCCACGGTAGCCTAGCCTATCCATTGACCTAGTGAAATAGCGAACCCTTACTAGCTATGAGTAGGTACCAATACATGTTTGGCGCTATCTAGAGCGGCCTACTTTGTATATTATGACCATATGATTATTGTCTGCCTAGCCTATTACCCTGACCATGTTTGACCAATCAACGGACTAGCCCAGCTTTATACCACTACAGTGAATGTTGTCAACTTTATTCTGTTTAGCCTATTCTAAAGCTACTCCGCATTAGCCGGCCACTACCCTTGTTCTCCTTCACTGCTAATCCCTGCCCACAGTGCCCTCACGCGCACTTGGTTTCACTCAGTGCACTATGCATATCCCACACAACGTAACTCTCATACTATCTGCTCTCATACCTACCGCCTATTGGCTCATATTGTTTGAATCACAGCCTAACAGCATCATGCTCCCTCCAAACAACATAGATCACAGAATTAAGGCCGCCCAATTCTTATTAGCACTAAACACCCCCATCTTAGATGCCAGACTCAAACCTACTAGCTTCCCACCCAAACTATTTACAAACATTCCGAATACCAATAACGAGATGACTCCTAAGCTTAATAATGACAGAAGTATCATAAAAACCTCCACTAACTTGTAAGCCTCACACCCTAATACTAAACCCAGAAACTCCGGATTTCGCTCCAGGTTACTCTCACACTATCAGCCTGTCCTTAACAGCAACCTTGCCAGATTTGATCATCCGAATACCACAGCTAACCTTAAGTGGCTCCGGCCCTTAAACCTTGCCCACACCAGTAAGGGTGTATCTACGAAACAAGCAGAAAATTGCCACTACTGTGCCAGTCAATCAAGCAACTCCTACACCAAGTGAAATGGTTAATACAGAACCAGGCAAGCCTACTCAGCCTCTCAAAGGAGCCTTAATCAATACAAGGTCTCTAGTGGCTCATGCTACAGGTGTAGCCGATTCCATACTTTCCAACACTTTGGATTTCCTAGCTGTAACGGATTCCTGGTTGCACGCAGCAGGACCCTCACTATTACTAGCCATCCCAGACAACTATTCTATCATTAGAGTTGACAGACCCACTTCCAGAAGAGGTGGCATTGCCCTTATCTTCAGGAACACACTCGATATGAGATTAGTTCCCTCACCTTCTTTATCCTCATGTGAAATCCTTTCTGCAAAACTACAAGCTTCACATAAAAGCACCATCTCTATTCACCTTATTTATAGACCTCCAGGACCATCAGACATCTTTGAAGGCATAATGACCTTACTGTCCGATAATATTAAAACAACCTCAGAAACCCTAATATTAGGAGCCTTCAACATAGGTTACAATGACCCCAACGATATCCCTGCAACCTCCCTAGCCAACACTCTGGTTGAACATGGATTCACTCAAAAAAAGAATCACACTAGCCACCCACGAGAAAGGAAGGACTCTCGACTGGGTAGCAGACTTAAACTGCAACATCCCAGTAAAGGGTACTACGCCGCACACTTTGTCAGACCACTACCTTATCGAGTTTGAGCTCATTATGGCCTCAGCCCACAACAAAACATGTCCTATAGCACCTTCGTGCCCCACAAGAAACAAACAGAATATTACAGCAGACGCAATTATGCCTCTTGTAATCCCGATCCTCAATTCGTCCTAGTAGATGCATATAATTCCTCAATGCTTAAAGCCATTGACTCAGTAGCACCATTCGAAATGCGCAAAGGGAAACCTAGAGCCCATGTGAACTCATGGTTCACCCCCGAGCTGAAATTGATCGGCACTGAAATAAGAAAACTAGAAAATCTTTGTAAATTTACACCCTCCCAGGAGAACAAAAACAAACTTAATCTCCATTTCCACCAAATACAAAAATTGGATTATCCACAAAAAATGCGAGACCTACAACAATAGAATAAAACATGCAGGTTCTAGCACTAAAGAACTCTTTACTATCCTGCGAGAAATGGAGTCACCCAACCCTCCTACTGACACGTGCCTAAAAGAAAAACTTTGGTGTACTAACATCCAAAGTACACTCACTAACAAAATTACCAATCTATAGACCAAAATAGCAGACAAACGCAGACTACTTAGCACACAAGCAGCTACTAAAACCCCCACAGAAGATCAGAACCCCTCCAACCCCTCCCTCTCCGCCCTATGGCTTCAAATTCTCTAATGTATCTCCACATGATGTACAACAAAACATTGCCTCACTGAACAGTCTAATTGCAAGGGCGATAGTTGTGCAGCCCAGATTATCAAGGATGCAGCTAGAAACCTGGCCCCTTTCATCACCAAACTTATCAACTCCCCCTTCGCTAGTGGAGTAATACCTAGTAACCTAAAGGAATCCTGGGTACTTCCACTACTCAAAAAACAAACTCTAGACCCCACCATTCCCACGAACTACAGACCCATCACTACTGTCCCTTTTCTGCTAAAGATTCTAGATAGGGTTGCATACTTACAAATCCAGGATTACCTTGAAGCCACAAAACTCTTGGGCTCTACAGAATCTGGCTTTAGATCTCAACATGGGACAGAAACTGCCCTTGTTGACTTAAAAAGCCAGATTGGTGACCTGAAAGATAAAAAAGTGGCTTTGCCGTCTTGCTCCTCCTCGACTTGTTAACAGCATTTGACTTGGTCCACCATAAGCTACTCTATGAACACTTAGAAACAGCAACCTTCTTCTCCAACTCGGCTATCGCATGGATACAATCGTTCCTAAACAAAAAGACCATGCAAGTCTTCTCACCTACCGCAGCAGCCGACCCCATACCGATCAAATGCGGTGTGCCCCAAGGGTCCTGCGCCTCTCCCACTTTGTATAACATCTTTACAAAGCCATTGTTTGACAAACTGGATCGTCTGGGTGTCACCTACACCAACTATGCAGATGACACCCAGATACTCCTTCCACTTGCAGGCTCTTATGACATAGATGTACTCGGGATAAATGAAATCTATACCATCATTCAGGCATGGATGGCCACCCCTGGCCTGTGCCTGAACGATGATAAAACAGAACTATTGTTAGTTGGCTCCACAGTTAACTTAAACAAACTTGGACCGAACTACAACATACTTAACAGACGTGAACATCCCAATTGCCAAAGTTGTAAAAACGCTTGGATTCTAACTAGGTGCCACCTCCAACCTTAAACAAGTAAATATGACCTCCTTGGCTACCGCCTACACAGGCAAACTAAGAGCTTGCAGACCAATGCTATCCTCTGAAAGCTGTCTCACATTAGCCAGAGCTCTCATAGGCTCTAAATTGGACTATTGTAACGGGCTATACTTAGACGCCAATAAAACAGTAATCAACAAACTGCAGACACTGCAGAATAACGCTCTTAGAGCTGCCTTATATATACCCCAAAACGAACATATCTCAGCAACCAGGATACAACACAAGTGGCTCTTCATAAATGAAAAAAATAAACTCAAATCCTTATATCTTACCTTCAAAGCACTGCATCACACACACACTCCCCCCCAAATCTCAGAAAAATTCACCTGGATATCCTCCACACATATCACTAGAACCATAGATCCGTCCTGTCTGACAGTTCCCAGGTTTAACCTTAAAATATCTGGCAGATCTAGCTTGCCGGTCATGGCCTCTCAACTGTGGAACTCACTCCCAGCTAACATTAGGACCATTCAAACATTTGAAAACTTCAGGCGTAGCGTCATATCCTGGATACTCAGTGAGAACTAACTACTACGGTATAGTATTTGCGTTTAAACAAATTACCTCCTGTATTTGTACATCATAGATGATTTACCTACCACTCTTGCTTTTCTCCACTACTGATGTATGTACTGAACTCTGCCAATGTGTTATACCCTTATGATTGTATGTATTCCATCCTCTGTCTAAGGGACTGCCATTATCATGTAACTGTACTAAAAAGCACTGAGATACCTCTGGGTCAGGTGCGCTACATAAATATAATAAACAAACAATCCTCCGAGGAGGACGCGGAAGGCGACCGGTGACGGTGCTTCCTAGAGTTCCGGGACGAGAGGCGGGAACCACTCCGGGACCCCTTCCGATGCGGAGAGTCGCCCTCGAGTCGTCGGTGGAAACCCCCTTGGACTTGGACGACCAGGACTTAACAGGCTTAGAGCCCCTACCTAACTGGCGCTTCCCTTTGCTCTCCCGCAAGGCCTTGGCAGTCAGCGACTGGCATTTCAAGCAGTCGTCAGTGTCGTGCGACTCGCCCAGACCCCACAAATAAATGCGGTGGGGGTCGGTGAGCGACATCTTGAACTTGCAGTCCCAGCAGACCTTGAAGCCAGACCGTGGAGTCGGAGGGGTCGAAGAGAAAGACATCGTAATGAACACATGAGGCGCGCCGAGTCTCACGAAGTTAACACGTTCGCGGAAAACACAGAACTGAGGCTACAGGAGCACAGCTGTGGACATTACATGTCAAAGATGTGGAATATGTTAGAGGACACAATCCCTTAGAACTACTATAGTAAACATGTATCTTTTAATGTGCATGAATGACTAGGTGCAACAATTATTACAAAAACTTTTCCTTTTTCCAATTAAACATTTTTTATTCGCCTATAAAATACTACCATTGGGGCTGGGACTCCTTAAAAAATGTTCATCTTTTTATTCCCAATTTTCAAAAATAGGGAGTAACATACTCCTACTTCCAAATCATATCTAGAGCACTGCACTAGTCCCCTTCCCCGGGTCTGCCCTTTGTGGGAGTGCTTCAGTTTTTGCACGTGTGCGAAACCCAGTTTAGTAGAAAGACTGATGCGGCAGGGACAGGACATTCAATTCACCAGTTTGTAATAGGGAGATGCAACGTTTCCGTGGCTCTGTAGTCCAAGCCTTCTTTAGGCTCATCTCAGGGTTCCAAATTGAGGGGAGCCGTGAGCCATTTAGATTGTACTTCTAGCCTATAAAACCCTGGTTAGCTAGAAACTACTTTGGCTCCTAAACCCCAGCTGGTGCTTTCCAAACATGGAGTATTTGAGAATGTTTATAAAGAACAATTAGAACATGTTTAATATACATTTATACACAAAGGTTTATACAAAATTGACAAAACCTTTTAGGAACATAACTGGTAGCTCCTGGCTCCCCTGCGGTACCTCCTGCTTACAGGGTGATGCCAACACCCAGGAGCTGGTTTTAGCTCCTGCTCAAAGAAACTCAATTTCGAACCCTGCGATCTGCAATGTTGGTTTTCATAAATCCGTCGCTGCTGTGTGAACCCTGTTTCTGTCGGCCCGGCTTTGCTCGCACTCAGAGGATTCAGTCAGACGTACACCTCCTCTCGCCGGTTTAGGCAGCATCATTTCACTCAGATTCCCTGCATAGTAGGAATCCTTATTACAGGGCAAGGCAATGGCTGTGCCTAACTTTGTGGACAATCCCCTGAAACAGCTCTGAAAGAGTAAGTAAAGTGGTACAGGGGATTCCCCGAGTACCTCCTTCGGGTTCCGCATTAAAGTACAGGTGGCAGCAACCGGCGGCGTGACTACATCATGGCACCATACCTAGGAACAGGCGGGACTTCATTACAGTGCACAACCTACAAGCAGGGCCGATGATCTAGAAGTGTTATGGCAGGGCCAGCTATCGTGCATCCAGACCTTAACCATCAAACCATATGCAATCCAAAGGTCTATCCCATTGCCTAGGTCAAGTACAATCAGAGTGTCGTCCACATACACATGGATTGTGAAGACAGACTTGTAATGATGGGCTAGGTAAAGCATGTAAGCACTGAATAGTAGTGGCGAGGGGAGCACTGATAGCTCTAGTATCTCAGTTGAAGGAAAAAAGTATCAACCAAGATTAAAGGTAGTCAATGCCAGTAAGACACTGTGGAAAGCTGGGAGCATTTGGGAAGCCTTTAACAAATTCTACAGAACAGAGAATTGTGACCAAGACAGGATCAGAAACTACAGAAAGGAAGTTAGTACCCCTGTTTTATATAGAGCTGAAAACATTTTTCTTGAAAGGCGAATATCCTTATGAACTCAAAACAGTAAGTCTGGATGGTTTCTGCGCCAAAGTGTACATCAGGGGTCTGCAATCTTTGGCTCTCCAGCTGGTTTGTACTACAATTTCCATCATCCCTAGCCAGAATAGACAATGGTGAGACATCAAGGGATTTGCAGTATAAAACTGTATGCAGTGATTTTGTCGAATTGAAAACACTAATTTAACGAACGGAAAACATCGAAAAACAAATTTGTAAAAACTATTTATGTAGTTGGGAATGGGAATAGTAGTTTTGGGGTTGAAGGAAAAGTAAGAATTTTAAAAAGGGCACAACCTCCGCCCCCCCCCCCCCAAATAATTTCTTTTTGTTAAAAATGGTTTTGGTTAGTTAAAAATTCATTCGTTGTTTTGCGATTCGTTCAAATCACATGTAAGCGTATAAAACATCTAGAGAATCACATGTTAAAAACCTCTGGACTAGATTCAATGCTAAACCAGTTTGTCAGCGCTCAGTAGTCTCACCAGGTTTCCCGAGGAGATGCTACAACAGTCTTTCTGAAAAAAAGATTGTAAAAAAACACTGAATTGCGATTCATATAAACCCATCTGCCTGAGAAATAGGGACAAACATTGTTTAAAATCATGCCCAACTTTTTATTTATTTAAAAATGTTAATAGTACACAAGTTATTTTTACATTATAATTCAGCAAAACCACAAAAACAAAAAGAAAAAAAGCAAGAGGTTACAATGCACAACTATTGACATTATGTTGGTAATAAAACAGCAGGTCCCCTTAAATTAGTGCAGAATGGGATACAATACCCACTCCTTACAAAAATTGAGAAAGGGAAGCAGCCTGGAATAGAGGGGCATACAGATACTAGACTATGTACCTAATCGGTTTACCCAGGTAGGGTCCCGATTGTAATTGGTTCAGTGCATACAAAAGGAGTAAACTTCAGGAGGACTTCAGTTCTCGTCGATCAATATCTTAAACAAAAATTGTGTATAGCAACAGCAACCTACAGAGCACTACTTTCCTCCAAATCGAGCTGTGCTTCCGTCATCACTTGCTCGATTCTGTCAAAGATAATCGCCAGAAACTTTACAAGCACCAGCCTCAATGACAGTTGGACTGACGTCATGAGACGATGACATAAATCTACAGTACTAATGGCATTCCAACTGTTCAAATGCAATCCTGGAATCCATCCAGCTGGGCCAAATGCTTCAACTACTGTTTCCAGTCTGCAGGGATGTAGCTCTGCTGGAATCCCCAATTTGGGGCCAATAACTTCTAAGGTTGGCAGGCAGTTAAGTCTGAACCCCAGATACAGATATCTCAGTTTGGCAGATTGAGATTTTTGGAGATATAGTCTGGCTTCCCTCATAGGTAGATTTCTATAGGTAGAGTAGTTCCTGTCTGCTGTATCATTTTAGTTGCCCTAGATCTTGCAAGCCTTCTGCGTTGTCCCAATTTAATCTTTGTTTCTGGCTAACAGAATTAGCATTGGTGTTGACAGCATAATACACACAGGAACAAATGTCAGACATATTGACACTTAAAATACAGCACAGGCAGCCAAACAACTTGCATCTATCCTTATTGTAGATGTTGAAAAGGCATTTGATCAAGTAAATGGCAAGTTTCTCTAGGAAGACCATGGAGAAAATGGGGATTGGACCAGACTTTATTAAAATCTTCCAAGCCTTCTGCAAAAACCTGGAGGCTAGGATATATATATCAGTGGAAAGCCTTCATGAAATAAAAACAAACATGTACAGACTTGCTAGCAGGAATGTCCCGTCACACTTTTGCTATTTACACAATCTAATGAACTAGATGCAGAATAAAATCCAAGAAACACCAGAAATACTATAGAGTGCGTTCCAATAAGTGAGCAAAAATGGCCTAATTATAACCTAAACAGAGAGGAAAATGATGGGAGGTTATTTTCTGAAATTATCAAACACGGCTTTTAAATCTGATTTGAACATTAATCAGGTACAAATAATTCAGTTCTCTGGGCAAAGCAAAAATCTATTCAAAATGAATTATGAAACTTTTAAAACAGTCTGAGAAATTATAGAAAATTGCTGTACATTACCCCCATATGGTTGGCAGGCCGAACTTGCAACATTAAATAATTGTGTGACTTAAATTATCATCATATTTCATCATCTTCCCCATTTAAGTGAACAAAATATTTTTTGCAAGCCCAGGGTAATTTATCAGAGCTAAAATGAAGGCTAAAATATCAATTAAAAAGGTAATGTAAAGTAGGTGGAATGGCAAAAATAAACCTTCTCCTGTCCTACTGGCCGGATAAAAAGCAATTTCTTTTGGCACCAGCTATAAAGTAAAATAATATCAGGTGTTCATAGAGCGCATGAAGCAGATAATTAATTTTAAGCACTGTAGTTAATACCAGCTATTACCCAATATAACTGAAATCAATTCAATAACCTCAAAACGATGAACTGCTGGAAATGGCCCCATGTCAAAGTGGAGTACATAACCTGGGAGGTGTTCATCTAGTGCGACGCTATGCTCTCATCCACAAGACAAAGTAGGGTTCAGATTTTTAGAAGGCAATATAGCCAGAGAATCCTCAAGACTACCTGGCATATTTCTGCTTGGTTACATTTTATTAAGGTAAATCTGCCTCAAGGTATCACGTTAAGTCTAACAAGAAATTGCTAGAAAAGAGCCTCTCCTCAAAACCTAGGCCTTCACATCGCCACTCATGCCACCTGTCGCTATACGATGACCACTGCTCTACTCCCAGTCACCCTGTACAGCTGTATCCCTCCTCAGTGCCCCTCCGTATCCTACTCACTCTTTATATCTTTTCTGTTACCGCTGAAAAACACTGTTATGCATCTGTACTGTTGTATAACTCTGTAAAGCGTTCTGTTGCTTCTCGAAGCTAGGTCAGCGCTCAATAAATAACATCATAATAAAAAGAGCCACTAGAATGTTTTAGATTATATCAGACATCGAAATAGGAGAACATAGCCTTTCCTAAAGGTTTTTGTAGAAGCTAAGGAAAAGTATTTCCGATAAAGTCAGGGCAACTGATCGAGGAGGGTGTTAATAAGCAGGTGTTCCATAGGTTCAATAACCCAAAACCAGACAAGCAGGTTACTCGGTGCTTTGCACAGTTCCCATTGACCAACTGCCACAGGTTTCCCTTTTTCTTAATGTTCTAACAACTTGGAAGAATGAAAAACAGCTATGGTGAGCATTTATCAACACTTGTTCTAGAAATTGAATTTAAAAGTTTGAAAGCAAACAATGTGGATGATGAGGCATATGGAAGTTATAGTTTGTCAGGTTCTATGATTATTATTCAACCACCCGAAGATGGCAATCTGATTATTTTATCAAGTACTGCAAACAGACAAGTGGATGAGGACCGAAATCTTTTTTTTTTATTTTAAAGAAAAACTGCACATCATGGGCCCGGAGAGAAAAGACACATACAACACATTTAATAACATAGCTCTAATGTAAAGATTTTACAAATGGTTGGCTCAAATAAAATAATTCCCCCTCGAGGAGAGGGGAGCGGGAGGCGGCGACCCCTTCCCACCTCCGTTGGGAGGAGCGGCGCTGTGGGCTGAGCTCTGCTGGTTTGGCCCAGAGCGGAGGAGCATCGAGGGGCCGAGCAGCACAGCGGATGCACTGGCGAGGGATGGGATGGTGTCCCGTGAGGGTTGATCGGGGGCGAATGGACATCCCCCGTCGCATAATGGCTTCCCAGTGCTACGCTTGTAGGAATGTAATAAGCGGAGGGGAGAGGACACCAGCCTGCATGAAATAGCGGTTTTCTGGAGCCACGACACTATCTCACACCCGCCCAGCACGGGGATCCTCCATATGTATTAAATCTAATGCAATAGCTGCAACGTACCTGGAGCAAAAATAGGAGCCTGAAGGGGAGGCGGTGGACAGGGAGCTCCTGAACTACACGTGTCGTGTGAGGTCTGAGGGGCCTTTTGTGGTGCTGTGTCCCAGGCTGGCCCCAGAGTCTTCACGTATGGGGGTCACCCCAATGGCAGAATCGCATGGACACCTCGAGCACAGTCAGCCTAAGGAGAGTCTTGAGCAGTAAAAGGGGGCTACAGCACAGACTACCAGTGGAATTGGCTGGAGGGCACCAAGCCCACACTTTGAATATCTGGAGGGGGCTCCTGAAGCAGGGACCACTCGTGGGGGGCCTATACACCAGCGGAGAGGGTAGCTCCAACCCCCATGTCTTCTGCAGTAGCCAAAACCCCGAAGAGTGGTAAAGAGGGGGACATTTCAACTATGCTGCAGACGGTGAACAGGTGCAAGCGCACGGAAACGGTGAATACGGACCCCTTGCCTGCCATGTTCACGCAGATGTCCACAAAAGCTGTTCTGCAGGCCGAAATCCATCAACAGATACATAAAAGTACAGAGGAACTCTTCCACAAAATCCTGGCAATTGGCAAGAGTTGCTGAAGCGGAACACAGGGTGTAAGAGGTGGAGGACACACTCGGTGAGCAATCATATGTGGTGGAGGAATGTTCTAAGCGCCTAGAATCTCTGGAGGTGTGTTGCGAGGCCATAGAGGAAAAGCTGGAGGAGGGGGAAAATCGTTACCGCAGGAACAATATTCATATTCGGGGTGTCTCTGCTGCAGTGAGAGATCAGGAAGTGACAGCCTTTGTAGCAGACTTATTTGGCTTCATTCTCAAAGCACCGGCGGATCAGGACATGAAGTTGGACAAGACGCAGCACACTAGGTCTCGCATAGCCCCGGCCCAGGACAGGCCTGCTGACGTTCTGACTCGGGTCCATTTGTACAGCAGCTAGACCCACGCCAATTATCGCCTTTCACAACATGTCAATTTCTTTATACCAAGACTTGGCGGCAGCAACCCTAATGAAAGGCAAGGCACTGCACCCACTGTCTGAATGGCTGTGCACAAAAGAGATACTGTACCAGTGGGGTTTCCCCATGGCCCTGCATTTCACCCACCAGGGGAGGCGATGGTTGGTGCGCTCTTTGGCAGAGGCGGAGGGGCTGCTGAGCCCAGGGAGGCCTGGGGAGGGGGTCCCGGGCCATGGGGGTTTGAGCCTGATGGAGAAGCGGAGACAGGGTACCTGCAGAAATGGCACAAGGTGGGTAGAGGGAAGCGACAGAGGGATCCAAATAGGAAGACCCGAGGGGGGGGTAGGGGGGGGAATCGAGGTCATGGAAGTTCGCTCTCAGGGTCCTCGATGGTGCTTGAGGGTTTGGGATGGTTGGAGTGGAGTGTAGGAGGTTCCCAATGTTGGAAGTGCAGCGGTGGGGTGGGGTGGGGGCTGGGGGGTGAGAGGGGCTGTGGGATGCCAATGAAGATGAACTCCTTCCGCCGCCCCTCAACCCCCCCCCCCACCCCAAAGTCGAGCCCTTGACGGTTCTACCCAATGTTCAATGGATGCTCATTTTGGAGCTTGGTTAGGGGTTTGGGCGGGGATTATTGAAAGTTGAAATGTTTGAGGCAGACGCCATCATTATGGGGGAGTGGGAGATATGACACACGGAATGGGGTGACAAGATGGCGACTTAAAACCAGTGGTCCATGGCGGTTGATGTAGCAAGGGCAAGGGAAAATGGGATGGAGGACACGACAGCTTTGGGCACATGGAATGTCCAGGGTCTGAACTCCCCAAATAAGAGAAAGTCAATATTGGGCAAACTGAGGGATATGGCACGGTCTGTTGTGTTCCTGAAGGAAACTCACCCGTTGACCCAAGAAGAGGGGCACATGAGAGATGGGGAATTTCCGCACCACTACTTTGCCCCTGACGGGAGAAAAAGAGGGGGGTGTATACGGATAAGCGGCCAAATTCCAATCACAAAAATCAAGGTTCTCCGAGACCCACAGGGAAGATATTTCTGTGTTAAGGGTCTATTTTGGGATCAAGCATTCACCCTGGTGTCACTGTATGCCCGAAACGTTGGGCAAGATGGAGGATAAAACGCCTCCCACCTACTAAGCTAGACTTTAAACTCTCCACAGTGTTCTGCATTTTCCTTCAGGAGCCGGGGCTGGACAACATGCAGAGGTTGGCTCATGGGGATGATCAGGATTTCTCTTTCTACTTACATGCTCATGGTGGCTTCTCAAGACTGGATTTAATACCGATACCTAGCACACTGTACCCGTGCGCCCGCGAGGCAAATTTGGCAGACGCACATTGTCCAACCATGCTCCGGTATCAGTAACACTGGCAGTTGCAGACAGACCCCGTCAGACCCAGGCCCCCATGGAAACTATGACCCGGTGCGCAGGGATCCCATCCTGGCTGGGGAGATAGGGTAAGTAATTTCCAAAGTAATTTCCATCTATTTCAAGGAAAACGAAGGGTCCTGCCCCCCACAAGATACAGTTTGGGATACTATGAAAGCGGTGGTAAAGGGGGTTGGGGGGACTCAGCAGGACGGCAGCATATAGCATTGCAAGGAGGCTGATCCACGAGAAGCTTGAAGGAGAGGTTGACCAAGCTGAGTGGGAGCGCAAGAAGTCAGGGTCACGTAGATAACTGCAAGCGGCGAGGGTGGCAAGGCAACAGCTAGAAGCCCATTTGGTGGATATAACGGCCCAGGCAATACTACTATGCAAAGGGGAACCGGGCTAATCGGATGCTGGTGGCCAAAGTGCGTAAACTTCAGACCCGGAACACGATTCAGGCCCTACGCGATGGGGGAAGGGAAGCTGCAGCACGACGAGACCACTAAACTGTGAATTTTGGAGGCACATCTCTGCAGTATTTAAGAGGGAGCTCCCGCTGGAGGAGGCTGAAGTTTGTTACTTGGGGGAGGCACATCTGCCTAGGTTAAGGCAGGAGGATCAAGAAGGCCTCGAAGCACCAACACCACCTGGGGAAGTGGAGTGGGCTATAAAATCATGAAAGAATAAAACCCTGGGTCCGGACGGCTTTTCAGCACCTTCTAAAAAAAAATCAGCAGTATTTTGGTCCTCCCGCTGGTAGGGTTATTCAATTCTTTCCTGGCCTCTGGTAGGGTCACTCCGTCCATGGGCGCCTCGGTGACGGTTCTGCCTAAGCCGGGGAAGGACCCGACCATGTGTGATCGTATAGGCCCATTACACTCACCAATGTGGACTCAAAGATATTCTCCAAACCTTTGGCCCGCCGGATGATGGGGGTTCTGCCCGGGCTCATAAATGGGGACCAGACAGGATTTATCTCGGGTCGGGGTGCGCAGGACCATGTGAGGCATAGTCTAGGACTGTTGAAGCTGGGTGTGAGATCGGGCCTAGACTTGGGGATAATCGCTTTGAGACACCCACAATGCCTTTGATAGAGTAGACTGGGGTTATCAGAGGAGGGTTCACTAATTGGGTCATGGCGATCTACCAGAATCAATTCACACACCTACGAGTGAAAGGGGGAACATAGGCCTGCCTAAACATCACTAGGGGTACAGGGCAGGGTTGCCCGCTCTCCCCCCTAATTTTTGCTTTGTGCATGAAGCAGTTTGCCTGTTGCATTCGATAAGCAGGGGCAATCAAGGGGGTGGGGGCCACAGACTTTAAGGTGTCCCTGCTTACACTGAGCGATGCCGCTGCCTCCCTGGCAGCAGTGCTGGGGGAGCTGGATGAGTTTGGTCGGGCCTCTGGGTTTAGGATGAACTACGGCAAATCACATGGCCTGGACAGTTCCTAGCGAGTATTTCGAAGGACATTTTTTCGAATGCCATAATGTCGAAAACATGTCACCAAAAAAAAAAAAAAAAGAATGCCTTTTTTTTTTTTTGTTTGCAATGGGGGGTTCCCACCAAACCCCCCACTTTTTTACCCTTTTTTACTCGCGAAACAAAAACAAAAAAAACATGTAAATTAAAAAATAATAGATTCGAAAAAAACATTTGCGGTAAAATGTTTGACATATTTGTCATTTAAAAAAATGTTTGACATATTAACTTGATACCGGCCATCGACGTGTCCCTTATATGATATGATAGTTTATTTATATAGCGCCTATACACAATGTGTTTCAAAGCGCTTCAAGGCAAGGGAGGGAACAAGGGAAAATACAACCACATTCTTACAGGCCATGAACGGTAAGGATGTGAAATTAACTATCGTACTTGGCCTGACGACATTTCAGATAGTGCAGGAGCTAAGATATAGATAAGGAAGGGAGGGGGAGAGTGGGAAGGAAATGGAAACAGACCGGCGACTACCGTACTAGGCCTGACAACATTTCTGGTAGAGCCGGAGAAAAACAAAAGGTGAGGGAGAGGGGTGCAGAAAGGGAGGGGAGGAACAAAACAAGCGACTATCATACTAGGCCTGACGGCATTTCAGATAGTGCTGGAGGCGTGGTGGGGAGGAAAAAAAACAGTAATGGGAAGGTGGGGAAACAGACGAGGTTGCTATCATATTAGGTCCAGGGACAATTCTGATAGAGTAAGTGCATAGAAGAAAGTAAGGGGAGGAGATAGGAAAAGGGAGAAGGGAAAGGAGGAGAGAAAAGAGAGTAAGCAGACAAAAAGAGTGGAGAAGCAAGAGTGGAGAGCGAATACAATTGCAGAAGTCATTAGTAACACATAATGTTGCAAGCCAGGATACAAGATGAAGATGGGAACAGCATGATTAGGCCCAGAGACAGGGAATCTATAGGGGTCTTAGGATTCTATCCCATATCTGGGGGTCTGCATTCCGAGCAGACTCTTAGGGGTGTATCGAGCCGACTTTCCTCTGCTGGGGAATTGAGCGGAGATTTAGGGAGGTGGGGACAACAAGAGATCTCTTGGTTTGGCCGCATAGCGGGAGTCAAAATTAACTTGATACCACGCTTGCTTTCCATGAGCTCAGCTCTGGCGGTGAGGGTTCCGGACTCAGACCTTTGTACACTGCAGGGGAAGATTTTAGGCTTAATCTTGGGGAACAAGTGGGCCTGGATATCCAAGAAGGTTTTACTGAAGCCGGCAAGGGTTGGAGGATTGGGGGTCCTGGACGTGTTACGCTACAAATTATTTGCTCAGATCTCACATGCCTTTACATGGAGTAGACAGGCCTTGCGACAAAATGGAAACGCATCGAATGGGCCCAGTCACCGGTTGACTTGGCAGGGAAGCCTTATATGGAGGGGAGGCATCTGGGACAGGAGGAGGGCTTCTCCTTGCTTGCGACAACCAAATGTACTCTCTACTACATAGGGAGTGTGCTTTGTAGATGGGGAAATAGGGAGAGGGCTGGAACCCCTGTCACCAGTGTCGAAAAACCCAAGTTTCCGCCGGGGTGTGGTGGGGGGGACTTATAGATGGATAGAGGGTGGGCTGGAAACGGCAGCTGTAAAAAGACAAAAGACCATTGTCATTCAAAGAATGTAAACTCACCTTCAATATACAAGTATTGGAACGCTTCAGATACACCCCATTGAGGCACTGGGTTTCTCACTCACACACAAGGGAAGGGGCGACGAGAACTCTTTCTGCCCTAGAGCAGACACTACATGATGGCACTGTGGGGGAAGGCATATAGGCAGTATAACCTTCTGGACACGGGTGAACCTGTGATGCGCCTGCCACACATGTCTGAAGAGTATCCGAGGGACCCGATAGAAGATGAGGAGTGGTTACGAATATGGGGACGGATGCTTAAGTCCTCCAGGTGCGTTACAGACAGCGAATACTCCTACAAATTTACACATTTTGCTATAAGTGGTACCTTAAACCCCCCCCCCGCCCCTTCCGGGAGGCTACACCACATGGACGGAAATCACTCGGCTGGTGGGGCGGTGGGCACCCTGTTCCATATGGTGTGGGGGTGCCCTAAGGTGGGTCTTTACTGGAAGGAAGTGCTGACAAAGAAAGGAGATCAGAGGGTTGGACCTTCCTGGTGATCCTCAGAGATATGGGGTGGGGGGGCAGGTGTTCCCCCTTAACGGCTCCTCTGGCTACCTTGGTTGGGCATCTCCTATTAGCAGCAGAACTGGTCATCGCCCGGACTTGGAAGGTGACTGAAGGGCCGATAGCGCAGATGTGGTGGGTTAGGGTCTGGGATATATTGGTGGCAGACAAAATCACAGCACTGTGCGAGGTTCGCCATGCAAGGTATGTCTCAGTGTGGGCCCCGTTCAATGACTTTGCTGAAAAATACCCCGCTATTGTTGTTAAACCCCCTATGTTGCAGAAATTCTCCCTGCTGTGAGCTGGCCTGAGATGTACTCTATCCCTGCCTGTATCTAGGGGTGGCTCAGTGAATCTCGTGTAATCCGGGGTCTCCACCCCAAAATTGTTACATTGTACTGTACTTAAAGCTAAGATTGTCTCTGTACTCCTGACATGTTGATTTAAGTAAGTTATTTGAAGAAAAAAAAACAAGGCTGTTTATTATAATTTAAGATTACTTTAAGACTGAGAACCTCTGACAGACGAGAGAATGCTGTACAAAGAATAGGGAAGTGCTATGACCATGGACGACATTAACAAGGGGAACCATTGACATGAAATAATGCCTTATGTGGGGGAAAAGTAAGATTAAAAAAATAAAATACCTCTAGGATGAGCTTGAGTGTAAAATATTCAATGTACTTAGACAATGGTATCTTCATCATAAGCGGCTCTCTCACAGCTATGCAGAGTTGCACATAAATCACAAATGGAAGTCTTGGAGGGGTCCATAGCAAAGAGGTATACTCAATCAAGGTCATCAATGAATGGAATTACAGCCCATGCTGTCATAGAATCCTATTATGACACCCAACCAGGAAAGAAAATAGCCACTGCATCAAGGGAGGCTTACTTTAAGTGTGGAACCAAGAAAAGCTCACGAAAAACATTGTATTAATTGAGAGTACAAGTTAAGTTACTGTGAAGGTCAAATTAGTGTTTGTTCAAATCAGACTGGGAGGTGAGATCTAAAGCAAGTGGACCATGAACATTTAGCCTATGCTGCTTGAAAACTGACACTCTGAATTCCTTGCTTGGTGTTAAGGTACTACTGCCAAGTATTAGTTCTACCTGCAAGTCGGTTCATTTGATCTATAAAACCACTGGAAGACCGAAAGGGGAACCAACGTAAGGGCAGTTGGTATAACTTTTAGTGTCAGATAATGCTCATGGAAGTGTTACCATTGGAAGAAACAAAGGGATGGGCAGCCGAAGGTTTTCAATTTCAGGGATGCCACACCCTTCCTTGGAAATGTCGTTTTTACAACATCTGAATACAATAAAAATAAAAAAATTAAAAAAAGTTATTTTGTTCCTGTTCCCCTTTCTTCAACCATGCACAATGGTACATAAAATGCTAAAGCAACCAATGCTAACCTGGTATTTACATTCAGTAAAATCTGATTTTATGACAAGGGTACAGAACTGAGACCATGCTTTATCTTGGATGACTATCTTCTACTGCAGACCAGGGAAAGGCTAGTCGGTAGACTGTAGACTAGCCTTTCCCTATTCTGCAGTAGAAGATAGTTATACGAGATAAAGCATGGTCTCAGTTCTGTGCCCTTGTCATAAAATCAGATTGTACTGAATGTAAATACCAGGTTAGCATTGGTTGCTTTAGAATTTTATGCCACAGATGACTTGAATAATTCTACAAACTCAGGAAAAACAGTTCAAGCGTTTTTATTTAGGCATTTTAGGGCGGCAAGTGGATCCATTTAAGAATGTCCCAGACTCATCCCTTGACCTTCAGTGGGCTCCCTTCACCCTAGGCAAGCCACCCACTATTCGACCTAGTGTTGTGATGTAGCAAGAGATCGGTAACCTTTGCTGTATAAGCTATCCTACTTTGGTGGCAAGGGCCTATTGGACATAGCCTGCTATACATTGCTCCCTCTGGGGCTGGTCTAAAGATTCCCTTCATCTCCGGGTGTCTTACAATGTGATCAGTGATGTTCAAAATGGTGCCTGTTTCCTCACATTTTCTCTCTCTCCTTTACATGTCAAAACGGTACTGTGAGTAGGCATAAGGGATTTTGCTGCTTATTATTATTTATTTGTGAATTTGTATAGCGCACCAAACCCGTAGCGATCAGAGCACTGTTACAGACTTCGCTCATCCGCCTCCAACTCCCTCAGGGTCAGTCGCTTCTCCAAGCAACGAGTTGGTGGTAGATCTTTTGCTTCGGCTGGGGCCTCCCTCTGGGAACAGCCTGCCTGCAACTTGCGGAGCACTCCGGTTCCGAAAGCACCTCAAAACCATCCACTTTGCTTCTGCTTTCTCTCCTCTTCTCCCCTGCTGAACTCCCGACTGATATAAACAAAAGAGGGACTCCAAAACGTACAGGCACTCAAATGGAGCAAACAGACATCTATAAACACAAGGTTGTGCCTGAACATACAAAGTAAAAAAATATCATTTGTGGAGCTAACAGTATTATTCTCCTGGTAGCCTAAACAATAGATTAAATCAAATTCAATATTTTAATTTACTGGTCTCTCACCAGTCAAAGTAACCTTTATGAGAAAAAAAGGGGAAAAAGTACATTGGCATAAAAAAGTTATAAACTTGCTTTAATTGTTAGTTTGTAACAAGACAATGTGTCAATTTAATAAGTACATACAACATGAAAAACATACAAAGGCAATGCAATTTGCAAAGAGAAAAAAACAGGACTATTTAGTCCATACAATCAATGCGAGCAGAATTTATGCAAAGGTTCACAGAAGTAGGGGTACAGCCCCACTAGGAAATAAACATGGGAACCCAATATATGGGAACTGTTAGCAAAACAGTGAATACATTTTAAATCATAAGAGTTTTCCGAGATAGCTAATAAAACTTAAACTATCCCTAGCTGACCCTTACTTGTCTAAAGGCTCAGATTAAACAATTTCGTGAAAATGGCACAGTACATGCGCCAACCAGAGCCTGATTATGGCTACAACAAAAAAAATATATATCACACAGAATATTGTTTGCTAAGTCTAATTTTGGCTAACCATGTAAACAATGTCGCACAGTGCTGTGTGTTAAGCCAGATTTTGGCTGAAATTTTTTTTCTACACATACAATGTCACCCAAACAGTCATTTATCTGCTGTGTTGTCACAGGCTGAAAGGGGGTGTACAAAAAATTTCGACATATACAATGTCACCCAAACAGTCATTTATCTGCTGTGTTGTCATAGGCTGAAATGGGGTGTACTACGCCTACCGCTATAAAGCGTGTATGTCCATGATGCCAAACCGCAGGAGAATGTAGTTCCTGCGACCATTACATAGGACTAGTTGGCTCCGTGATTCTAGTGTGTATTCATATAGCGCAAATCTCATGGGGGAACCAAGCGGCAAGCCACATCTATGAGCATATCTTACATGTAGTACAATGAACCATCTAATAGCCACTCACATGATCTCACACGAACAAGAAGGTTTGGAGCTGTTTTCTAGATGCAATCAAGGATTCTATCTTCCTTAGATAAGGTGGTAGGCAGTTCCATGCACGAGGGCCGGCCACCGAGAACCTTCTATCCCCCCAGTGGCCAGATCCAGAAGTGGAGACCACCTGTTGATTTTGGGTCGTAGACTGCAAGGGTCTATTGTGGGTGTAGGTTTGAATCTTAGCAGTTAGACAGGAGGGTGCAAGGCCATGTACACATTTGAAAACCAGTCACAAGAGCTTAAACTGGATCCATCGATGGACCGGAAGCCAAGTGACGTTTCTTCCTAAATTCTGAAACTGACTTTTTCCATGATAGGGGAAAAGACTACACGTACTGCTGCATTTTGTGCCACTGCAAGGCGCTGCAACTGGTTTTTAGTGTATCCTACCAAGAGGCCATTGCAGTAGTCCAGCCTGGCATTAACAAGTGAACCCACCACTGTTGCTCGATCCCCTTCTGATTTTCAGATGGAAATATACTCATTTAACCATTTGGTTAACATGCCAATTGTACCGTAGGTCTCACTGCAAATTCACCCTAGATTCTTGACAGACTCTATATACTCTGAAATATTTCCAAATATCGAGGGGCATGGGACCATCTGAAAGGTGGTTCCTAATTTCTTCTTAGAGCCAAATATAATTATATCAGTCTTGTTAGGGTTCAGTTGGAGCTCAGTATCCAACATCCATACTCGAATTGCCTGTGCACATTTCAGGATGTTCTCTACTGCCTCCACTGGTTGTCTTAGGCTGACCTAGATCTGCGTATCATCCGCATGTGAGTGATACTGCAGATTGAATTGTGCAAGGATTTTTAAAAGAGGACGGATATAGAGATTAAAAAGTACCAGCAACAGAGAGGATCTCTGAGGAACGACCCAGGTAATGGTCAACATTTCTGATAGAAAAGGGCGCATTTTGACATGTTGCTTCGGTCATTCAGGAAAGAATCTAACCATCTCCGTGCTTCTTCAGAGACATGTGTCACTTCGCTTAATCTAGCAATGAGAATATTAAAATCTACTGTGTTGAACGCTGCCGACATGTCTAACATGAGCATACTAACATCAACACTATCTGCATTTTCAAGTATGTCATCCCATACATTGAGCAGTGCAGTCTCTGTCCCATGTCCCGGCCTAAAACCAGCTGGAACGTATCAAGAATATGGTTCTCTTCCAGATACTTCTGGAATTGCATATGCACAACCTTTTCTTTTAATAGTGGTGTAAGATACGATTTTTTTAGATCCTGTGGCACAGAGCCCTGAGACAGCGATGCATTTACAAAGCTTTTAATCGGTCCGCTCAGGGCTTCTGCATGTTGTTTTGCCAAGTATGCCGGTATAGGATTGTAACCAAGATTGGTAGGTTTTAAGGCACCAATTAGGTTTTTGACAGTCTCCTTTTCCACTGGGACAAAATTAAACTCCATATTCGGGGTTATCTCCCGACTTCATGGGCAGGGGCAATAGGGCCGGAGTCACAGGTGAGCTGACTGTCAATATTTAATCTAATCTGTTCGACCTTATCAAAGAAAAAATGATTAACGTTGTTTGAGATGGTTTGAGGCCGGTGATGATTTTCTTGACTTCCAGGTCGTAGACCTGGGCAAAGTCAAACTGCTTGGCAATACGGTCTTGAGTCGCTCGGGTGGACCCGGACGGCATTTCGGAATTCTTGAGTTTATCTTTTTTTGCTTGGAATTTCAATTGGAGTGTCACTATTTTGTCCAAGAGTGCATTTTGGATGTAGGTGCACCAGGTATAGTCTTTGAGACAATTAGCCGGTGGGGCAATTGGTGTCTCTAGTTCGCATAGTACGGCGAAGAGCTCTCTAGACCTTGATTTTGCTTGGAAGATGGCTAGTTTGTAGGTTTTGGATAGGGAGGTGAATAAGGCTTTTTTGGAATCTGATGGATCCTTTCTCCATGATGTTTCAGGCGATCGCTTTGTGGAGCGAATGGTTTTAAGATTTGTGTTAAACCAGGTGTTTAAGTGAGCTAGAGGTTTAGGCTTTCACTCGCTCAATGGTGCAACTTTGTCAATGGCTTGAAGGAGGGTATGGTTGTGGAGGTCAACCAAGTCTGTAGAGTCCTGGGAGCGGACTTGGAGGGTAGTGAGAGTCTTCAGTAGTGGGAGGATCATGGCTTAAGTAATGTTCCCGGCCTTTCTGGTCAGCGAGCCTGGGTGTATTGGGGGTGCTTGTATCTAGGAGTTTTGCACAGGGATGGCGAAGGAGATTACATTGTGGTCTGACAAGGGTCAAGGTAGGTTGGATAGTATCTTGATGTTGCTATTGAGTTCAGCGAGACAATCTAATGTCCGGCTTTTGAAGTGTGTAGGTTCGCAAATACAGTGATTGAATCCCAGGGTGCTTAAGGACTTGGCTAGCGATAAAGCATGGGTGTCCGATGGGTTTTTGAAACCAAGGTTTAGGTCACCAAGGATAGCAATTCTGGATGAGGGTTTAGTTTCCAAAGAAAGGAAGGATGCTAGATCTTCCTCAAAGGAGAGTATTAGCCCCGGTGGCCTATAGATAAGGTGTAGGTTCAGAGTGGCTGTGTGGGAGAGGGTTAATTTGACAGTCAATAGTTAACCCAATTTGAAGGCTAGGTTGCTTATTTAATGAATAGCTAATGTTTCCTTAGCAATGAATGCTATCCCGCCCCCCTTTAGTTGTAGGTTAGTCTTTACTGTAGATAGTATAATTGTCGGGGATTGCCAGGGATAGCGCGGGCCCAGCTGCAGGGTGTAGCCAAGTTTCTGTGATGGCCAGAATATCTAGGTGGTTGGATGTGATGAGGTCATGGATATTGAGTGCATGTGCAAGTAGAGATCTGGTGTTAATTAAGGCTCCTTTGAGCAGTGCTGAGGGGGCAGGAGTGGAAGTGGGGGGTTCAGATACGTAGGTCAGGTCCTTAGTAGCTATAGTTAAGGAAGAGTTATGGGTGATGTTGGCGGGCTTAGGTAAGGACGGTACTGGGGTCTTAAGACTCGAGCAAACCACTAGGCTATTAGTACTGTGGACTGATGGCGGTAACCATACTTGCAGAAGGCAGGATAATCCCCGAGAGATTTGTCATAGGTAAGCAAACAAACAAGCCATTGACAGTATTGGCATGGTAAGTATTGACAGTTTTAAAAGGCATGGGAATAGAATGTAAACTGTAGTATGGATCTGTAGCGGCCCGTTGACATTGAGCATCCAGCAGCAAACTGGGAGCCTAGGTGCTAATTTCTACGGATCGTTGGGAAAGGTATGGCGTAGTCCAGGTTATGTTTCGTGATGCACGCGAGAAGCCGCATATTTCTGTCTCTTTTAGGACAGGGTTTAATATCCCAAATCATACGATTGCAAAGGTCGTGGTAAGGAGGCAGGGCGATGCTGCACTCTGGAAGAGCACTATTAGTATGACGATTTATATTATGATATGTACTGTGCGCAGACCTAGCTTCGAGAAGCAACTGAGCGCTTTACAGGGGTATAAACAGTACAGATACATAACAGAGTGCTTTTAAGAGGTAACAACAGAACTGATATACAGAAGTGGGTAGGATACAGAGGGGCGCAAAGCAGGGGTACAGCTGTACAGGGTGGCGGGGAGGAGAGGGGCGGAAAGTGTCTAGCGAGTCAGTGGCGCATGGGGCGACATGCTGGACTAGGTGTTGAGGAGGAAAGACTCCTTAAAAAGGTGTGTCTTGAGTTATTTTCTGAATTGTAGGAGCGTGGGGGATAGTCTGATGCGGATGGGGAGGAGGTTCGATAGTCTTGAGGCGTAGGCAGAGAAGCCTTGTTTTCTGATCTTTTACTTTTTAAAGCAGAGGATTTCAAGTCTGCATGTGTCCTGGCTTCTGGTGGTGCGCTGTCAGAGATGCTGAGTTTCTCTACAAGGTAACTGGGTGACTTGAGGGCGTCTGCCTTATAGATGATGCAGCAAGACTTGAAGATGATTTGTGCGTGCAGTGGGGGCCAGTGAGGGCCAGGGTGTTGGGGTGGTATTTTCGTAGACCATTGCAGAGGCATACGGCTGTAACTAAGACACTTTTCAGGGGCACGAGGGAGGACAGGAGGCATTCGAGGAGGCCACTGCCCCAATCCAGGTGGGATAGGACCAGTGTTTTAAAGCTATCTGGAAGGAGGAAGGAAGGGCTCCACTTTCCGCAGGAGGGAGAGCCGATACCAGGCTGTCCGAGTTTTCTTAGCTATGTGTGCCTTGAAGGAGAGTTGTTGGTCGATGTGGATCCCGAGGGAGTTGGCGCAGGTGGTGATCCGGGTGTGACGCACTCAAGGTTCATAGTCAGGTCTGCATGTCATGGTTTTGAGCCTGTGGATGTGTCCTTGGAGTCTATCTTGAGGTATAGCTGTGTGTCAGCAGCGTGCTAGTTAATGTGGATGTTGTGTGTGGCTAGGAGGTCTCCCAGTGGCTCCATGTATAGATTGAAGACCACTGGGGAGAGGCTAGAACAATGAGCGACTCCACATGCGACAGGTAGCATTGGCGTTCTAGGGGAGTCCATCTGAACAAACTGCTGGCGGTTGGCCAGGTAGGAATTGACCAGAGTAGGGAAAGGTCACTGATCCCCATACGCTGATGTAGGGTGCCCGTGAGCGCCTGGTGGTCCACTGTGTCAAAAGCAGCCGAGAGGTTGAGTAGAGCCAGGAGGCAATGGTGGCCATCGTCAAGGATGTTGAGGGTGTCAACCACCTGCATGTTGCAGTCTCTGTGCTGCACCTGTGTCTGAACCTGGATTGGTAGGTTTGGAGGAGATTGTTGTTTATGTGTTGCTGCAGTTGTGAGGCTACCACTTTCTCAATGTTCTTACCTAGGAAGGGAAGATGGGTGATGGGGTGATCGTTACCTAGGTGGTTGGGATCCAGACTGGGTTTCTTTAGTAGAGGGAGGATTTGTCCTGTCTTTAGGGTCGATGTGAAGGTGCCTCGAGTTAGGGAGCAGGTGATCTCCAGGTAGAGAAGGACAGTTTCTGCCGGGAGGGTCTTGAGAATGGATGCTGGGAGTATGTTGTCTGTATATGATGTGCCTTTGAGTGAGGCCAGGGTTTCTATCTGGTCATCGGTAGAGGGTGTCTTGAATGTTGTCCAGGGTGAGGAGATTTCATGAGGGACGTGTGGTGGGTCTGTGGGTGCAGATCGGGTGTCTATGTACTGGTGAATCTTGCTGATTTTGTCAATGAAGGTATTGATGGCAGTGGATTTTGAGATGGAGTGAGGTATGACAGGGTCGGATAGCAGATTGACCTCTTTGAAGAGGGCTCTGCTTTTGTTGTCAACTTCTGCTATGGTGTTCTGATAGTAGGAGGCCTTGGCTTGGTTGTCGACGGGTTGCTCCGAGTTCTTTGAGGAGCGCCAGGTCGGATGCGGTCCTGGAGCGGTGCCCAGTTTTCTCTTTTTTCCTGATGACTCTTTTGTTGAGGCCGAGTTCTTGCGCGTACCAGAGTGCTGACGGTTTAGGTTTGTAGGCGAGTTGTATCAGATGTGCGCGGTCAATAGCGGCTGAGAGGGTTGTGTTGAGTCCTTCCAGTAGAGTCGCAGTTTGGTTGGGGTGTTCGGTCCATGTGAGGTGGAGTTCGGCGAGGTCTCCCGTGAGCGCTTCCACCGAGAAATTCCTGAACATTTGTCTGAAGGGTTTCTGCTGGGAGTGCTCAACTGGCATGGTGTATAGGGTGTTGAAAAGCACACACTGCCATGTGGTCAGACCAGTCCAGCAGTGCTGCAGTGGAGGGAAGGCAATGCGGTGCTGATCAGGTTGAGGAAGTTCCCTTTCTCATGCGTTGGGTCTTTCGTGTGCAGTGTGAGGCTGAGAGTATAGAGAAGGCCGAGGAGAGCTTCCTCCATCAGTTTGGTGGCCTTGTTGCCTGGGAGGTTGAAGTTGCCTGGGAGGTTGAAGTCGCCTAGGAAGATAGTGTTGGCGTGCGTGAAGGACAAGGTGGAGAGCAGGTTGGTGAAGTCTCTGATGAAGGGAGTGTTGGGTGGTCTGTAGATGAGAAGGAGGGCGACTGTCCGTCGGGGAGAGTGGGAAGTGACAGGAAAGGACTTTGAAGGAGCCAATGCTGTCAATGTCAACTCTGGTGCTGGGCCACGAGGTCTTGTGGATGACTGAGGCCTCCGCTTTTCTTATTCAGCCGATCTCTGTGTTGGATGCTGTAGCATTCAGGGACAAGGCTGTCTAGGATGTGGATGGAGGTGGTGGTCAGCCAGGCTTCAGTGATGAAGATGGCATTAAGGTCGTGTGTAGGGATTAGGTCAGCAATGTCTGCTGCATGGGTGAAAGCTGAGTGTACATTGGCAAGCATCAACCTTCATGTTGTGGACAGTGCGAGTGCTGATTGATGGGCTTGAGGCTGATGTGGGTGAGGTTGCTGCATTATGGAGTCCATTTCTTAGAGAAGGGGCGAAGTTGGAGTTGCCTGGTGATGGTGAGACTGGCCTGTGGGGACGGAGAAAACACATGTCTGTGCGTGCTTACCTGTTGTCTGAACAAGGATTTGGTACTCCCGATCTAAACAGGAATTACCCTTTTCTTCATCTGCCCTTCACTTCGGATGCCGGGCGAGAGACGCCCTTGATCTAAGAGTTGAGAACAAAAGGGAAGAGGCAGGGCTAAGAAGGTGGGTGGGGCTTAGGTCACATGACCTAGATCCACTTGCACCTGCTCACAAACCGTTAAGGAAAAGAGGATGAGGGCTGCTTAAGAAGGGAAAAGGGGCAGCAAAATAAGAAGGAACCAACAGTCTAGCAGTGATTGACAGGTTGGTGGGGCTTAGGCCACGTGACCTAGATCCATTTGTGCCGGCACACCAACTGCTATCGAAAAGAAGCTGGAGGGCTGATCAAGTATGGAAAAAGGGCAGCAAAACAGGAAAGTGTGGCAAAACAAGAAGGCACCAAAAGTTCAGCAGTGATTGACAAGGGGGTGGAGGTTTGGTGAGCAAGTCCAAGAATGCCTCAAACCACAATGTAAAACTCTGACCCGGTCCTTAAACCCTGAGCCATAGTGCTCAGTCTCCCTGCCAGTGGCCCTTAGAGCTACACCGATAACTGCCAAGTTTGACCGACACAGTCCTGGTCCTATCCATTACTTTTTAGTAATTAGTTGTACCTTTTCCTTTATAAATACTGGACTACAAAACCAAGACGACAAAGTAACGAAGTAACAGGATTGTATGTCAACAGCAGCTTGACAGGGGTCTTGTTGAAAAGAGCCTACTGTTTGCGATTCTCCTCAACATACCACGGAATCTTTAGTTTGTGGCAGAACTCTTGGATGGGGGATATGTATCAGAATGTGCAAGGTTTAATAACCATAAAAACATTTCTAAAACTCATCTTAACTGTTTGCAGAAAAAAGCAGCAACCGAGATGTACTGCGGACACACAATAAGACCACTACATGGGAGGACAAATGCCGTGCCCGGGGGCTTCACACCCATGAAATCACTCACCTCTCCCCATACAGTTACTCATCAACAATAAACTTCAAGGGCATACCGCAGTTAAAAGCACTACCTACTGCTTCCAAAAATAACTGCTGGAAGCTTAAGTGTACCAGAACCATGGAGAATGTGGTGACAGTTGTACCAGTTAAGGAGGCAAAGCAAATTAAAAAAAAAAAGGAATAATCTGACAAAAATGGTGACGAGTAAAAGAAATAAACGCAAAGAAGGAATCGGAGGAAATGATGCAATAGAGAAATGAAGGAAAATGGGGTCTGGGAGAAAACTAAAGAGTAGAGAAAAATAAAGAAGGAGAGAAAGGAAAATCCCAACAGTGAAAACCGAGACTAAAACCTTGTCTTGCAGGGAACGCATAAGAGGAAATGAGTGACAGGAAGATAAAAGGAAAGTCTACAGAGCGGTAATTAAAGATAGAATAGCAATGTTCTCAACATATGCCAAAATGGATAGTGTTAAAAACCCACTACAATTCCAATTTAGCACACTGTAAATGAGTACTTGTTCAATTAGCTATGGAAACCAAAGCTGCTCACACCCTACGCAGCATGTAGTATAAATGGGCTTTTAGTGCTACTGAGGCTATTGTCTCACTTCACAGGAGACGCCTCGAGGAGACTGATTTCATAAAATGAACAAACATCTTGTGACCAAAGACTACACAAGTATGCACAAGGCCCATCACTTGAAAAATCACACAAATGATTCCTCAAATTACAATTTATGTGCACAAGTCAGCTAAAGGCACACCTATGGAGGGGAACTTATTGCAATAGTAGTGGTAGAATGCATTGCAAAATCCTTCATCCTCAATGTATTGTAAAACCAACCACTGGACCCACTACAGATGCCCCTCCCCCCACCACCAGACCCGACTTTCCTGTTTGTCCATGTCTCCCCCCTTTTTGTATCCTCGTTCCCAATAGCATAGAAGTAGGATGGTGCTGGAGAATATGTTTTTCCATGGAATCCACCAATGCCACGGGATCCCACACCCCCTGACTGACTTACGTAAGTCAATGCAGGCAGTATGTGCCCGCATGCTGATTATTCTGCCTCTCACCCAAATGGTGCCTCACCCTGAACTCTACCAGTAGCAGGATTCAGCAGTGCAAGTGGTGGTAGATAGCCGTTAGTAGTTGGTGCCAGTGTGTCCGGCTGTGCACGGGGTTGGAAATGCTTGAGCGAAACAGGATTCAGCAGTGCAAGTGGTGGTAGATAGCCGTTAGTAGTTGGTGCCAGTGTGTCCGGCTGTGCACGGGGGTGGGAAATGCTTGAGCGGGTGAAGCATTGGTGCATTTTCAAACACACCCGTGTCACTGCCACTGATGGAGGACAATTCTGCAGTAGCCGATCTGTAGAAGATACAGTGCTCTCTCTGTGTGCATTGTTGTGCTACATCTTATAGTGCTTGGCTCATCGATGAGGTGCCCGTGGTCCTTTTGTTTGGGTTATCCCCACTTAACTGTCTTCTGCCATCGGCCGCGTATTACTATGCGCTGCTCCCCGGACATCCTTACCCTCCGGCAAGCTGAAGTAGTCCCGGACCCATAAATGGAGGAGCTGTGCCGTCTGTGGGGCTGACATCTGACCCGCCTTCAAACTCTTAAGAAAAGTCGACCCCTTTTAAGAGACAGATAATGGTGCAATGTTCTCAGGTCTCCTTCAACTCTCCTGAACCAACTGCTGGGGGATGTTCTCTGGCCCCTCCACCTATTGCTCTTCTGGATCATGCCGCATTACCATGTCTTGCGCTACCCTCTCCCCTAGACCTCTCTGCACATTTGTGGATATCTCATAATGCTGTTGGGCACCACTACCTCGCTAACAACTCAAATGTCCACATAATACCCCACATTCTGAAGACACAGAGTGTCCCTGCAGCTACTACAACCACCTCACGGCTGGTAGCCACATCCTCCCCAGCATACACCTCACCAGTTCCTTCAACCACCAACTGAAGCCCAAGGTTCACCTGCCCAGATGTGGTCCCGTCCAAATAACTAGCCTCCGACATAGCCCTGCCTCATGCTCCCCCTCATCCCATCAAGCCCAGTTCCCCCTAACCGCCCTCAAGCTTTATCTCCCTCCTCACCTGATGGCTGAGTAACTCATCCTCCGACACAGAGGTTGAGTAATTCAGTCCCTATTATTCCCCCTGCATACCCTCTAGATAACATTGCATGTTTCCTAAAATGTCAAAAACAAACCAGGACAAAAGAAACAAATTGATTCATACACTAACATTAGGGAAGTTGACCAACGAATGCACAGCCCAGGACGAAAGCTTGAGTTCCCACAAAGATTTCTACAAACAGAGGTGTTATGAAGCCATTTCTTTTTTTATGGGGAGAAGACGCTGGACCAACAGATAAAAGAGGGGGCGGCGATAAACACAGCCAGACACAATTCGATAAAACACAGACAAAAGTGGTTGAAACAGAGTACAACTAACAAATGGCAACTTTAGTTTATTTTATGTTTCCCTCCAAAAGTGTGATCAACCTCCAAAATCACCAATTTTTGAGGCGGTCCTGTCAGATTCTCTCTCTCTCTCTCTCTAAGGCCAAACAAAACTCACAAAGGAGGCAGGAGTGGTCAGGCCTTTTTGAAGGCCTCAAACCTTTTTTGGATGGCAGTTGGCTGGTCGAACTGCCTTCCCAAATATCGAGCCTCCTGACTAAACGCCAGAACTTGAACCCCTGACACAAAGCCAGAATCAAGTTTAAAAAAATATTTGTAAACCTTTATTTGTATTGCGTGACGTTACAACAGGAACATAGGTGAACAATACTTTGCGAAATACCCTCTCAACATCATAACCACATGTTCTAGTACTGGTATCTTGCACATGGTATATACATGAGTATTGGAGCGGGAGCCAAGTGGCAGTTGTGCTGGCCACCATTACAGTTTGAGGCATGCAGGAGCATCAGCGCCTCCAGTATTGTAAATATTCAATGATTGCACGTAGGTACGGAAGGGGGTGCCAAATGTTTGTTGGTCTGCTGGCTACGATTTCATGGCGACCCATCGTTCAATGTCAGAAGCCCATGTGACGGCATGAAGCCCTTGATCCACAGTGGGACTACTAGGGCGCATCCACAGCAACAATATGCATTGTATCGCTAGTAACATACAAAGACTAGCTAGCTTCTTATACCTGTGCTAAAGCGTTGAAAACTCATGAAACAAGTATGTCATTGGGCAAGGTATAACCGTGCAGTCCAGCATAATTGACATTGGGCCTCATTACGAGTCCGGCGTTAACCGAGGCGGTAAAACCGCCTGGTTAACGCCGGACTCGTATTACCATTCCGCCTCCGTGATTCCCGGAATTACCGGGGCATCACAACCCCGGTTTTCCGGGAATCACGGAGGCGGAATGGTGTAAATCCCCATTCCCGTTGAGTCCTATGGGACTCAATGGGAATCGGGATCATGGAAACACCGGCAGCATCTTGTAATGCTGCCGGTGTTTCCTCGTCCGCCTGCAGGCGGGCGGTGTTAAACCCGCCAGGTCAGACCTGGCGGGAACATCACCTCCCGCCTGCAGGGGTCGGGATCAGGCGGTCCGGACCACCGTTATTTCCGGACCGCCACGGTCGTAATGAGGCCCAATGTCTTGCATACACCCTTCCAGAAAGCAAACATTTTTGGACAGGCCCAAAGCATGTGCATATATCCTGCATTATCAGTGCCACATCTCGGGCACTTAGAAGAACTTTCATGTGACATGAGGTGCAGTTTTGCAGGGGTGTAGTGATATCTATGCAGCAGTTTAAATTGAATGAAGCAAAATCTAGAATTTAATTACACCTCACGTGTACAAGCACACATGGAATCCCAGACCTCATCCGTTCTAGCCAGACCCAGGTCTCTACTCCAGCCACCAACGAAGCGTAAGTAGCAGTTGGCATGCCCGGTCCTGCAGATGACTGTATAACCTGGACAATCCCCCAAGGGCCGAGGTGCCCTCCATGACCAGAGTTAGTAGTGGGTCGTTGTGGGGGAGTGAGGGAATCTCCTTCCACATGCTCTTGAACGCTCAGCGCAGGCCACAATAGTGTAGCCATCGGGAGGGGCGCGTCCTTAGGACCTCTGGCAGGTCTTGCCACTCAGTGAAGGACCCCATCTCATAGACGTCTTGGAGGAGGCTGTAACCAGCTGCTGGCCAGTTGCGCGCAGTCGTCTGAGCAAGCAGTTCCACAAAGGAAGGTCACCATAAAACAGATGGGGACACCCACCCGCTTCCAGATTTTGCCCCATGCAAATATCGTGACCCTGGCTGGGTCAGTGTTACCCAGAATCCGCACCAGTGGGGCATCACCAGGGATCGAATATCACAGGTTCCAGCTGGCTGCCGCTCCGGCTTGATATGAGGAAGAGGGCTATCAGAATCAAATCAGTATGCCGCATATTGCACCTGGGTTGCAATCCAATATCTAAGTTCGGCAACAGCCAACCCACCCACTGGCCTAACAGGGCCACATGAAAAAAAAAAAAAAAAAAAAAAAAAAAAAGTGTTTCTTTTTTAATTCACTCTGCATTCACAAGGAAATAATTTCTGCAACAGAAATCATTTCTTTATGAAGGCAGAGTGACTACAAAAAGAAACTTCTTTTTGAAGTCCAAGGGCTCCCCCAACCCCATAACATGGAAGACCCTAGGCGGCAGACCTCCATGTCATGGGGTTGGGTTGGGGGCTGTGGGAGAAGCCCTATGACTTCAAAAATAAATCGTTTATTTTTGAAGTCACTTTGCCTTCATTGAGAAATTATTTCTGTTATGGTTCAGTCCTTAATTAAATAATTTCTTAATGAAGTAAGTGTGACTTTAAAAATAAACAATGGGACGCATTCTGACCATGCCAGTTCAGAAACAACTGTGCTGGTAAGCGTTGTTTCCGGACCGGCATATTACAGGTCTACCTGCTGGTCTTAACCTGCCAAGCACAGCGGCCACAGTAGGGAGACCCATCACAGAAGCACCAGCACCGTTAACAACGGTGCCAGTGCTTCCGTGTCCCCATGGAGTCCTATGGGACTCCACAGAAATGGGGATTACCGAAATTACCAGTGCCTGACTTCCCGTCAGTCCGTCTTGGAATAGCCCGGTGGCACTGGGAAGTCAGGCGCTAGTAATTTTTTACAGGTCCGGTGGCAACCTACTGGTAGCACCGGCACGGTTACCGCCGGACCCGTAATGAGCCCCAATTTCTTTTGAAGTAATAGGGCTCCCCTCAACCCCATGCTACGTGCATGTGTGAGTGTAAGGTGAAAGGGTGCACACAAATGTATGGGTTGCTGGGTGTGCATGTGTGCGTGTACGGTGAAAGGGTGCACACTTAAATGTATGGATGGATGGCTGTGCGTGTATATGGTAATGGTGTGTGTGCTTGTGTACAGGGGCACGAGAGAACCTACATTTTGGGGGGCTAACCCTTCAAATGTGGGTAGAGGCACTAACTTCACGGGCAGTTGGGAGTGGTACAATTATTTGTATGGGGGCAACTAACTTCTTTATGCATTTTAATGAGACTATTCTCGTTCAGCTTCAATGTTACAAGCAGTTAACTCTCTCCTTTAAATCTCCAGTGAAATGCTTTACGTTGGTAAATGCTGGGCCCTTATCAACAGCAAAACCCAGGTGCCGTTTAACGTCTGTGTCCTGTTCTGTCCGGCAACTGCTCTAAAGGTCATCCAGGTTGAGCAAACATAGCCCAAAATTTCAGGGGGCGGGGGCGGAGTGCTGAAGCCCAGTCAACTCAATGGTGTTGAGCCACTACTTGTGTTTTAATGCCTTGATTACTCCTAGCCCTGTTCGTTCTCGTCCCAGTACTTGTGTATGAGGCACTCTGCCTCATACACAAGTACTGGGATGAGGTAGAGGTACATGGAGGAAATGCCTGACTTCGACACCTGTAATCTTCATTACTCCTAGTCCCACTCTTCCTCATTCCAGTAAGCTCTGGGAAAAGGAAGGAGAACGTGGAGGTAATTCTTGGCCAAGGAGCCGATTTTGAAGGTTGGGGGGGGGGGGGGTGGCAGGATTGGGCGATAAATCATAATGGTTGCCCATGTCCAAGCTAAGTAGGCATGATGCGTGGTATTAGTGGCTAGAGAGGCATTTTTGTGCAGCCAGTCTAGGTATTCCTCAGTTTGGTATGACGTTCGTTTAACTGGGAATTTCTGATAAAGCAGTCCTGCTAAGTGTAATTACCCGACTAGATTGGCTTTTGGGTGCTGCCAGTCTAGCCATTTCTTACTGCATCGTTGTATATTTTTCTGGGCATCTGAGTTAAAATATGATACAAGTCATTTTGTAACGTGCCTGTACACAAGTATTTCTATGTGTGACAAGACAAGGGAGGGAGGACAAGACAAACAATATCACGAGGCCTTGTGTCATTGCAAGAACGAGCGGTGCAAGGGGAAAGGGAGGGGAAAGTGCAAGGGAGAGGGGAGGGGAAAACAGGGCTGCAATGCTCAGAGTAAATGCAGCCAGGGCAACGCGGCTATGGGTAGTGCAAGGAGAACAAGGAGCTGCAGGGTTACAGTTACAGCCCCAAAGTGCATGGTAGGCACGGAGACAGTGCAAGGGTGGCCGATCAAGAAAGAGCCTGGACTCAGAGACTCAGGGTATCCAAGCAACCGGTCAGTACAGCAGACAGGTAGGTCAGCTGGGGAGGGAGAGAGAAAGCAGAAGAGAAAATGTTTTGAACTGCTTTCAAAACGTCAGATAGGTCCGGTCTCAAGTTTGAAGGGGCAGGGAGGCCATTCCAGAGGGAGGCACCAGCAGAGGAGAGAGATCTAACCCCCCCACCCCCCAAATCTATGCATGGAGAAGTGTCTAACCCTAAGAGAGTTGGAGGTAGCTGAGCAAAGGGCTCGAGAAGGAAGGTATTTTGGAAGAGAGCATTGGATGTAGTGTGAGCCCGGCCCCAGAAAGCTTTGTGGACAATGCAAAGGGTCTTGACCTTGATCCTTACAGCCCCCGGGAGCCAGTGGAGAGATTTCAGGGCTGGAGAGATACAATCCCTGGGCTTGAGGCCAAGGATGAGTCTTGCAGTCCTGTTCTGAATTAGTTACAGATGATGGAGAGTAGAAGAAGGCAGATTGAGAAAGGCTGTTGCAGTAGTCCAGCCTAGAGAGAACCAGGGCTCTGGAGACAGCGAGCTTCTGGTGGAAAGTGAGAAAGGTAAGAGTCCCTTTGAGGGGGAGCAGCTGGTAGATGAACTTCTTGGCGACATCCGAGATGTGAGGAGAGAAAGAGAGAGTGGCATAGAAGATGACACCAATGTTTTTTGCCTTGCAGGAAGGCGAAGGAAGAGGGCCCAAGGTGGACGGCCAGAGTGAGAGAGGGAAAGCAAGTGCTGGGGTCCCAATGAGAAGGATCTCCGTCTTACTGGCATTAAGGCAGAGATTGTTGGAGGCGCAGCAATCCTGAATCGCGGATAGACAGACAGGAATGAGCAGGAGAGGAGGCTGAGGGGAGCCTGAAGGTAAGCGGAGTCATCCGCATAACACTGAAAGTTAGAGAAGGTGGAGATCAGCTGGGCCAAAAGGGGCCAAGTAGAGGTTGGAAAACCAGGGTGAGAGTATAGATCCCTGGGGATGCCACAGGTAGAGAGAGGTGGCAGGGAGAATGGGACCAGGTTGGACCTCGGAGGGACGGATGGCGGTCCAAGTGGAAGGCGGTCGGTCAGTCACTCCAGGGCCTGATCCTTGATGCCCAGGTTCACACAGTCAATTGATCAGGAAGGGGAGGTTGACCATGTCGAAAGCAGAGGAAAGAAGGAGGTGAAGGACAGAAGGAATGCTGTAACCAAGGTTAGAGAGCAGATCTTCACGGGTGTTGAGGAGAGCAGTTTCCATGACCCTGGCAGCTCTGAAGCCAGACTGATGGTCATGGAGACAACCAACAGATTCAGTGTGGAGAGTAAGCTGGAAGATGGCAAGCTTTTCCAAGAGTTTGCCCAAGAAAGGGGTGATGGAGATTGGGCAATCGTTTGCCGGGCAGGTAGGTTCAGCAGACGGCTTCTTGAGGAGTGGGTGCACAAGGGAGTGCTTAAGGGGAGAGGGGAACATTCCAGTGGCTAAAGAGTGATTACAGAAATCGGCCAAGGCTGGAGCGAGGGTGTCAATATGGTCCTTGATGGGTCTGGAGAAGCAGGGGAACACCTGTTTGGACAACGCTTGCATAGATCAGACTTGTCTAGAAGCCTCGTCAGGTGTTGTCAGAGAGAAAGAGGAAATAGGAGGAGGAGAGGGAGAGATGGCCAAAGGGGGCCTAGAGAGGGAGAGGAAGAGGAGATAGAGGACAGGTTGTCCTGAGATTTAGCGGAGAAGTGAGAGGCCAGAGCCATACAGAGGGAACAGGAGAAGTAAAGACTGCAACAGGATTGACCAGTTCCTTGCAGATTTTAAAGAGTTTGGCCATGTTTTTAGAGGCCGCTAAAATGCTGGTTTTAATGTGTGCTCTCTTTTTGATGAGTGTTATTGCTTTGACTGGCATTTTGTTGCAACCAGTCTAGGTATTTCTAAATATGGCATGCCTTACTGTAATGGTATTACATGTCTACACTTGTCTACATTGTGCAGCCAGTTGGACATGTTTTCATTGTAGCATGGCATTTTTAATAGCAAAGCATTAATGTTCCTGTGCACTGTTGGTGACTTGCAGGTATTGGATTGGTGTTACCCTACAAAACAATTGGAAACATTGTGGCTTTATAGCCAATTTTTCTCAGAATGTGTGCTGTATATTGCATTAAAACACATTTAGATCTTTCTCCTAGTGCAGTGTGCAGCATACCCCTTCAGCAGCACGTTTGTGTGTATTGCGTAAGCCTGACAATCTAGTCCAGCCAGAGTGTGGCCCAACCCGTGATTTGTTGCCGAGGTGGGGGGGGGGTGGGAGGGGTCGGGGGGACAGGGGCAGCAGCATGGCTCGCAGGCGGGCCCCCACATTGTGTGTTACGCCATTGAACCCACCCCGATTGTATGGTCTCGTCAACGTATCCCATTTCAGCCGGACAGAACCCGAATGCCATAGAATTGCAGATTTGAGTTTTTGAACCAGCTCGGCCCCAGGCCACAGCGGGACATTTAGGAAACAATATAGTAGCTGCAGAAACACTACCATCTTGAGTGAGACCCTGTCAAGCCAACGTGACTGGTCGTTTTTCCCCCCAAACGCTTAGCTTTGTGTGATGAGAACGCCCATATATTTGATCTCCGATGGGGAACAGATGAACCCAAGGAGGTCTTCAGGGACACTCTGGCATTCTTCAGCGGGAACAGTTTGGACTTGGATAGGGTACCAAAGAGGAGGACATTGCGTATGATTGGTGTGAGGTTCAATTCAGGCTTACGCACATATAGCATTCGAATGAAACAGACTCCTACAATACATGTTCTGATAACAAAGGGGCTCTAATAAACACAAGATCTCTGGTTGCTCATGCCACAGAGATTGCTGATCTAATTCTGGCAGAAAATCTAGACCTTCTTGCCATTACTGAGTCCTATGGTCCTATGCTCATGTTAGCAATTCCCAATGGCTATTCGATTTTAAAGACAGGATAGACAGGAGGCGCAAGATGGAGGTATTGCCATTATCTTCAAATCCACCCTCTCCCTGAGATTAGTCCCCCTCCAAGACATCCTATCTTCTGAAGTTATTTCAGCTAAACTACCCATAGCTAACTCCCAGACCCTTACCATTCATATAATTTATAGACCCCCCGGCCCTACTGGGACCTTCGAGGAGGATGTCTCCACTATTCTTTCAAACAACCTCCAAAACACGTTGCAAGTACTCATGCTAGGCAACCTTAACCTGGGCTTCAACAACCCACTTGACAAGCATGCCATTACAACAGGTAACATCCTGTTTGAACTTGGCTTTACCCAAAGAATCAATGTGCCTACACACAACAAAGGGAGAATTCTTGATTGGGTGGCAGACTACAACTGCAATGCCAATATTACCTCCATCTCCCCAACAGCCTGGACTGACCATTCCCTTCTGTCATTGACTCTTATTACCACTAGACCACTACTTACACCCACTTCCACCGCCCCACCAACACTAACTAGGAACAAAAAGATTACTACAGTGGACAGACTCATTCCTCTTATTCTCCCTACTCTTCTCTCTTCCAGACAGTACCGATTCCAGATCGCTTGTCGATGAGTATAATAAAATCATGACAACCACACTAGACAATTGCCCCGCTTAAACTGAGACAAAGTAAAGCTAAAGCTCACTTGAACAAATGGTTTACACCACACCTAAGACTTACGGCAAAAAAAACAAAAATAGAAAAATTCTCCCTTCAGAAGAAAACAGGATCAAACTCACCAAGATCTCATCCCTTTACATAAAAGAAATCTGCCTGGCCAAACGAGAAGCTTACAACAATCGTATTTCTCAAGCCAACTCAGTATGAAGGAACTATTTACAATCCTAAAAGAACTAGAGACTCCCTCTCCCACGCCAGACACCTGCACCAAAGATAAATCCTGGTGCTCCGATATCCAGCAAGCTTTAACCAACAAAGTGACCACTCTCCAAAAAAAAGAATAACCCCAAAAAAAGGCTCCCTTAACCTCCTTAGTTACCTCAACGCCTCCTAACATTACTCCTCTAACCTCAGATAACTTACCCCCTCGTTTCAATTTTTCTAAAACTTCTATCCTTGAGGTAGAAAACGTCATAGAATCACTCAAACTTCCCAAGTGCCAGGGTGACCTTTGTCCAGCCCATCTTATCAAGGATGCAGCTAGGGGCCTAGCTCCCTTCATATTGAAGCTTACCAATGCTTCATCCCTGACTGGCACCATTCCCAGTAACCTCAAAGAATCGTGGGTGCGCCCACTGTTAAAAAAACAAACCCTAGACCCATTAATATCAACTAATTACCGGCCTATTACGACAATACCTTTTCTTTTAAAAATCCTGGAAAAGGTAGCTTATCTACAAATGCAGAAACACCTGGAACTATACCACCTGCTCGGAGCTCGCCAACCAGGCTTCCCTCCCCAACACGGTACAGAAACCGCCCTCATCGACCTAAAGGCCCAATTTGATGCGCTAAGATACAAAGGGAAATCAGCCCTCCTCCACCTTTTGGCTGCATTTGATCTTGTGGATCATAAGGTCTTGTGCAGCCATCTAGACTCAGCCGCACACTTCTCCAAGGAGGCTATAATTTGGATTGAGTCATTCTTGAGTGATAGGACCATGAGGGTTTTCTCCCCCTCAGCAGCCGCAGACCCTATTCCCATTACCTGCGGGGTGCCCCAGGGTCCTTGTGTCTCTCCCACTTTGTACAATATATTCACCAAGCCCCTTTTCGACGATCTGGACCATCTTGGTATCACCTACACTAACTACGCAGATGATACTCAGATCCTCCTCCCTCTTTCTGGGGATTACGACAAGGATTTGGCCTTGGTGAATAGAGTTTACCTCATCATCCAGGCATGGATGGCAACTCACGGTCTATGCCTGAATGACGACAAAACAGTGCTCATCATCCTGGGTACCCTATCTAACATCAGAAAACCAGGCCATGAATATACCTCATTTCTAATCGATGGCAACCTTATCAAAGTTGCCAATGGAGTAGAAACTCTTGGCCTTTACCTCGACTCTACTCTCAGCTTCACTAAACAAGTGAATGTCATGGCATCCGCCACCACTTACACTTGCAAACTCATTAGATCTGTCAACCCATTCCTCTCTAATAACAGTTGCATCATTCTTGCCAAAGCCCGCATCCTGTCCAGGCTGGACTATTCTAGCGCCCTCTACATTGGATCCAATTAATATATCATCAGGAGAATCCAAACTCTCCAAAATAACGCCCTCAGAGCAGCCTTTGGTGTAGCTAGGAGAGAACATATATCCGAGATCAGACAACAACATAATTGGTTATCCACCAATGCTAAATTCCAGCTAAAAACCAATTCGCTCACTCACAAATCGCTCAACAATGCTGCTCCTAGCTGTCTTTCTGAAAGATTCCATAGAAGGACCTCCTCTAGGCCTTCTAGACTAAACAACTCCAACTGCCATGCTATTCCCAGATTTAAACTTTCAAAGGTTGGCGGCAGCAGCTTTCCTGTTAAAGCGGCCCAGCTTTGGAACTCCCTGCCTCCCTCAGTCGAGCTGATCAATCATACCAGACATTTAGACACAGCCGCATTAACTGGCTTAAGACAATAGACCACTGAGACTGGCCATACCCACTATACTGCACATCGACGTTAAAAATGTTGTGCTTAAGTATTAGGCTACTTGCTCCTGCTTATGTTCATATCTCTGCTTGTGATGTCTTGTATTTGTGACCCTCTGTCCGACTGTTCTATATCTGCCATATGTCATTTATTTCTGTAACCTAAGCTGTGAACCTCCTTGTAATTTCTGTGCCCTGATACCTCCGGGTTTGGTGCGCAATACAAACAAACAAAGCATATCTACTACACATAACGTGCTCCTATGACACATGGTCCTACGACAAACGCCCAGCAATAACATATGGAGAGCATACAAGCTTTACAGTAGGTAAATTACAAGATTAACATCTCCTGAGAACTCATATCAAAAGGTAAGTCATGAACTGTACACAGAGCGTATGAGTTTTATCGTTCGTACATTACACAATTACCATCTCATAAAAACGCACATGAAGGGCTAGTGACAGAATAAATGACAAATGTACACTTTAGAAGGCATACAAAACATGAGCAGAATGGAGGTACATTTTATATTAGAACTCTGCACATACATTTGTGTTATTAACATTGTACATAGTAACACAAACGCTTACAACACACGTTTCTATGACACACTAATATAACATGCACCCGTACAACACAGTCCTAAGACACACACTTACAAAAACGTGCTTCTATGACACACCCACCTATGACATGCACTGCTATTACTCACTTTTACAACATACTTATCTCCCACGTTCCTGACAAATGCACCTGCAACATGTGCATGTACGACACAGCTCCTACGGCACGTGTCATCTGACGACACATACTCTTATAATACCAACTATTATGGCACACACACTCCACACAGAAACGTACAACACACGCGCTCACGACGAATACACGTATGCCACGTGCGGTTATGAAACATGCACTTACGTGCATCACAGACACAAGTTTTATAACAGTCAAAATAAAAATAATCACACAACCGTAAAACAATTAGTTGAAATTATTGGGGGGGTTACAAAACAGTTAGGTTAAACCAACAAAAACATGTCTACAAACATCAGAAGTAATAACATTAAGGTAAAAAAACAACTTTATTAATACATTAAAAAAAATATAGTAAAATAAAATACAGTAACCTTAACACACACACTTAAAAGCATACAATATTACCATAAAATTATAACAATTTCACATATAAAAACAATGGTATGAAATGAAACATTAAAAAATACATTACATGTACATCTATAATATGTTAAAAGTATAACATTTTTGTAATACTAAATGATCATAACAGATAAGCATAACTGCCACAAAATTGCAATTAAAAAACACCCAATTTTAAAAATAAATCTACAATAAAATGTACATAAGCATTCAAGTGTCATTGTAAATACATATAATTTACTAAACAGTATAAAAAGAAAAAACACTACACAACTAGAAAAAGTATTCAAATATATACAGTAAAAGCTTAGTAACATTTACTTCTACAAATATATATACATTTATAATCTATACACTAGGCATAAAAAAATGTGTGCGCAATTAAATTTAGTCAATAATTCCAGCTATAAATGCTAACAAAAGCAGCACAAATGTAATACACATTAAAAATAAAAACCGTTAATTTTATTTAAAAAATACATTCACACAACACATTAATTTCACTGTAAAGCATTTTAGAACAAAAACAAAACATTGAAAAACAAAAACAGGGTAAGTTAGGTTACCATGATATTTGATATCAATATTGTTTTAGAATATATTAATACAGTTTATTATGCTGTTACCTTAACATTATTATTTCTGAGGTGTGTAGACTATGTTTCTGTTGGTTTAACCATCTACTACGTCACATTTTTTTCTTCTTCAAATAATAGATGTATGCATATGGGCCAGGAGTATAGCTCAGTGGCAACGCGCTTGTATTGGCAGCAAGACACTGCCAATAGATGTTGCAGTGCAACACAGGTTCGAATCGCAGTCCCGCGCATAGAGAATGACCTCCGGTATTGAGCGCGCTATAAAATATTATACACACATTTATGATCAAGCATAGTATTTTAGACTAAGTTTATCAGTATTAAGAAGCATGGTGCACTTTATTTTCAACCTTGTACTAGAGTAGAGTCGCAACTGAACTGCTATTATGATATGTACTGTACATGCACTTTATTCAGGTAATGCTGCAGTTAATGACTATGAACTGCATATGCATTATGCACCTTATTCAGGTAAATTTGAAGCTTAGTGTAAATGAGCCTTAAAAAGGTATCTATATTGGAAAGTATTATGCTTTTTACATTGGAATTTTTGTAAACACATGCAGAAAAAACTGTTACACGTGTCATTTAGCCTTTTCAGCAAATCAGATGTTGGGTGTGCTTTAGGTCTGACAATGGTAATAACTACTGGATATGATTATGTATCGTTTTGCACTAAGTACTTGATAAGTGTCAGACATCTCTTTCCGGAACGGTATATTATTATAATTTTTTAAAGAAAAGATGCATAGTTCGCTTTAGTTACGATAATGGCGACAACCATTTGTTTATGTATTATCCTGCATTAAGCACTTCATTTAATAAGTGGAAGTTCTACTTTTTACCGTAACGGAAAACCTGTTTCAACATGGCTGACATGCGCAACCTCAAGAATACCTAACTGCCTCACCAATATGCCATTGGCATGGAAAAAAACAAAGCCCTAAAGCTCAAGATTTGAGACATCAAAGTCGATGTGGTCTTTTTTAAAAATGTCCCCAACATGAAGACGCATGTGAACCAGCAGCCGTAGGGCTGTGAAACATGTTTTTTTTTTTTATTTTAACAATTACACACAATTTACATCCTACTCATACGTTCCTTCCAGACCGCAGACAAACAGATTCTTGGAACTATTATTTTCCCGCTGCTTAGTTCATTATCCTAAAGATGGCTCACGGTCCAGAATCTTTTCAAGATAGTTGATCACTGCACAGATTAATGAAGACTTAATTTCCAGACAATAGGGTAAACCACTATTCCTTAATGTGTGCCCAGGGAGGAGTAAATCTGCCCAAGAAGGACGAACGGTAGGACGATAGTTCACCACATTCCGTGATTAGATGTTTTAAGGATTCTGTTGATTTTGTACAGAATCTACAAAGATTGTCCATTGACTCTTTTTCATGTTTCAACCACATCATTTCTTGTGTGTTATATGCATTCAAACGAATTCTTAGGAACTTATCACGGTGACGTCTTGACGGGAATCTTTCAAGATATTTTGATAATTTGTCTAAACTGTTGCATGTTACGCCTGTGAAAAGAAAAGTCGACATAGAGTCACGGATTTTGTTATTCTTTATCCAGTTCCACTGACGCAACTTCTTTTTGGCAAGTTGAGGTGTAACCAGTACCATATCCCAAGTTATATCAGCAACTTCAATGATCTTCCTAATTTTGTTGGCACAAATCCACAGAATTCCAGAGTGGGGATTAACATCTGTTGATTTAAATATTCTATAACGTGCAGCAACCTTAAGTAAAGAGATTTTGCTTAACACAGCAATCGATTTCCATTGAATGATCCCATACAAAGGCTCCAAGCCTAATTCATGCCCGATTGCTACAGTTGAAGTACCTCGGGGCAATCTCAATACCCTTCTCCAAAAGTAGCCCTCTAATATTGACCAAATTTGATTGTCAATATTCAGACCCGCCTCCGCTCCATGCATAAGGGCTGAAATGACTTTCTGCACATAAAAAGGACCTTATTGGGGAGAGTGAATTTGCTGTATTCAAAATGCAACCTTTGACCATGCATGGTAAATATTGCCATGCAATGTTTCAGATCTGTTACCCAGTCCCATTTTCTGATGGATTTGTTGATTTGCACTCCCAGATAGCGGACAACTGAGACAGACTCAATTGTTTCACCCGCAGCAGTCCATTTGAAGGATTTACCAATGGAATGTTGTTTGGTTCCAAAAGCTATGATTTTCGATTTGCTGGCACTGATTACGAGATAATTAGCTGTGAGGTAAGAGACTATCAATAGCTGTTGTAATCCGATCTCAGTTTGGTCAAATAGCACAATATCGTCAGCATAAAGAGCCCAGTTAATCTGTTGACCATTCAACTTCAGTGGAAAACAGTGCACACTACTCAAATCGTCAGGAATATCTGAGATGTTAAGTTTGAACAGTAGCGCTGCCAAAGGCCAGCCTTGTTTTACACCATTTGTTGTTTGTACTTCATTTGTCAGTTGACCATTCTTGTCAATACGAACTCTAATAGGGGTTTCATTACATAGAGCCATTAAACGATGAAGTAAGGGTAGCGGACAAGACCACGCTGATAATTTTGACCAAAGTTTGGTGCGATTGATAGTGTCAAAAGCTTGTCTCATATCGATGAAAGCCATAAAAAGTTTTTTATGAGACTTCATGGCATCAAGTTTTAGAAGATTAACAATTAATAAGTTTACTTCAGTACCAACTTCTTTGGTGAAGCCAGTTTGACGGCAGTCCGTAAGGCCGATGTTAGTAGCCCATACAGTAATTTTAAGTTGTAAACAAGTGGCAAAGATCTTGCCTATTATATCCAATAGAGCAATAGTTTACTGCATCCTCCCTATTGCCTTTTTTGAAGATTGGAATAATAACTGCTGATTTCCAAGAGGTCGGAATTTCCTTTGAGATGGATATGAGAGAAAAAAGCTCAACAAATTCTGCCCATACTTCTTTACTTTCCTTTAACATTATGTTGGTCAGCCCATCAGGACCTGCAGCTCGAGAATTCTTTAGTTGTTGAATCATTCTTACAATATTCTCATAAGATTCACAGACATTCCAGGGCTCTGTATTACCTTGAGTCACGAGATCAGAACAGACGCGGCCTCCATTGAAAACGCTTTTGAAGTGATGTTCCCAAGCTGACATAGAAATCCTGTTTACCAGTCTTGCGTCTTGACTTGGAGTTCTATTCAAGATTTTCCAATTTTTTCTGGAATTGTTTCGGGTGATCAAGTTCAAAATAGATTGTGTTCTTGATCTCTTATTATATTGAAAGATTTAAGCCAATTACGATATTTCCGTTTACATTTCTTTATGGCTAGAGGGATGTCACGTTCACAGATTGTTGATTTTATAAGACTGATCTTCTTATTCATTTTTCTTTCTCCTGGCTAACTTGAGCACTAAAGACATATTTCTTTGATTGTTGCTCAGACTTTAAATTGGGCTTTTTGGTACAGAATTTAGAAAAAGGGCGTAATTTATTCTTGAGAATAATTAACTCGAGCTCTCATTTAGCTTTCATCTCAGTGAGCTTGTATGACACTCCTTGATTCTCAGTCTATTGTCCCCTTGACTTATTTCCACTGGCCAGATGTACTTCTTCGAATTCACTACCCGTTGTAATGACCAAGTTAGTTCTAGTAAATCATGATTACTGCTGGATGTCTTATGAATTTTTGAATTTTCAAGTTGTCAATTTTTGACCAAGAAGATGAGGGCATCCAAATATAGTCCAGCATTTCTGTGTTAGATCTCTTTGCCAGATAGTGCCGGCAGGAATATCTCCTTTATCTGAGCCGTTTAGCATCTCACAGTTTCTTATTTTCAAGGCCTGTCTCCACATATTACCTCTTGAGATGAGAGTGGGGGTGTTGGTTGAGCTTGTTTGCTGTAAATCAAACCAAGAGAAGCTTAAATCTCCACAAATTATTATTAGCAGATCTAGACAAGAAGTCAAGCAAGGGTCAATTATCGAAATCACTGCTTTTATGAAGCTGGCTGTCGAGATCATTGCTGGATTCCAATAAGTATTTATCAATAGTGGACAATTCGTTTGTTCTTTATTTGAAATTGAAAGGTTCCAAAGTGTCCCTTGAACTTAGATGTTTGGATTGAAAGTTTGCTTTACTGCCCACCCATAGGAATTGTTCAACGTGGAGAGGAGACCAGAGAAAGGACGACCCAAGAGATTTTTTCCTGCCATATTTAGTAAAACGGTATAGCCGACTTTTATTGGCGACTCCTGCAGCCAGGTCTCCTGAAGGCAGATAGCAAAGTTATTCGACAGAGGCAGAGGGAAATCTTGGAACAAATGCTGGAATTCTCTAGTGTTACACGATATTATCCCACATAATTCTTCTCCAAATGATGTCGCTAGTTATGCGCAAGTGTCATTATGGTGACCAGGCCTCTTAGTATTCAGAATTCTGTCTCTACGTCGAAATTCAGTAGATGAGCTTGGCGATTTTATATTAAATTGATGTCTTAGTACCTGATGTCGTGATTCATTGGATGAGTTTGATCCATTAGCCTGTACGAATAGGTCTTCTTGTGGTTAAGTCTGTCTCCTCTCGATCTGAAGGTCGAGGCAAAACGTGTTGTACTGCGTTTTTACTGATTTTACCCTGCGACTTCATTAAAGCTGGACATTTTTTCTATCTCACTGCTTTTTGGAGAATTATTTCCATTGGAAAGAGGATCGAGGGTGGCTCCACGGGAGTGCAATCCCGAGAGTTGTACACCACGTGTTTTTTCTTTTTTATATATACTTGTCATGGTGGTTGGCGTTGGACCTGCACCCCACGCACACGGGGCTTTGGTTCACCAGCAGTTTTCCCATGAGTGATCCAGGTGAAATAGACATTTTGTTTGACCAGAAGGCAAAGAGAGGTTTCCTCCTGCATCGGCATAATAGCTTGCCGCATTCACTTGTTATTCAGCCACACTAATAAGCCCTTTGGTATACTTTGTCAGGATCCCTGTGTCCTATAATGCAGAACGTCTCCAATTAAAGCGTGAATCCAGACACATTCATAAAATTGCAACATGATGTCACAGGTAGATAAGGAGAGCGTGCGCCAGGAACAAGCGCAGGCTTTGTTCAGTGAGATACAGAATGTCAGTAGGATCGGCAAGAATAACAACTCACAAGTAAATGCAGGTAACGATAAAATGACATTGTTCAGAGAGCTAGAGAAGTTGCAGAAAAGAGACCAGCAAATGGTGGGAGTAGCACATTACAAAACTATATTGATGTTGACAGACTGCCAAGAGGTCTAATGATCTTGAAGTCCCCTTCATTCGAGGGCCAAGATCCAGCAATGCTGCAGGAGTGGGGTGATTCGACCAATACCTGCTCCGTTGCATTTCTCAACATTCTAATTAAATATGCCTGCATAGATCGGCAAAAGAGGTTGTTAAAAATTCAGGAGGTCGAAGAACAGTTGTTAAAACCTCCACAAAGCGAAGGAAAGAAACTAAGAGCACGTATGCAAGGAGGTTTAAAATCTTTTGAAGATGACATCAAGCTAAGAAAACAAAGAAAGTTTCTCAGAGATAAAGAAGATTATGAAAAGGGATGCAGCACTACGCTTTGATTCTTTGAGAAAAAAAATCCTACAATAAACCTAGCTATTCCAGAAGGTACAGTCTCAACCTCGAGCGACTTTGCCTCCTCTAATAGAAGTAATCACCAGTCAAGGAGAACAGCCATCAATAAAAATGAATTTTTTAGAAGAATTTAGACTTATGTATAGATGGACGCAATAATAAAAAGAGTAGAGGAAGAGGTTGAGGCAGAATTGTGGGACAGAGAGGAAAAGGAAAACAAGGTGGGGACAACGGAACAAGTACCTCAGACACCGACAGATCAGAGGTTGAATCGCTCTGGCAAACATAAGGACCTTGCAATTACAGATATTGATACTATGATAATAAATCTTTCATCTTATACCCTTACATTAGAGCAAACAAAAGTCCTACAATATGGTCTCAATTTCTGTCCGGTATCATACTTGAACTATGCGCAACCTAATGGCGTGGCCAGCCGCAAGGCGAGGACGACGCAACCGAAGCAAACTCCCCGCCTGATCCCGCTAAAATAGATCATGCCTCTGATGCAACGAACTACCATCTTCACAAAGACAACATATGTGTGAGCCCCTGCGGCGTCCGTTGACCAACAATTCGGGAACCTGGACAGTGCAAACGTGGATGAATTAGCAAGGATCGTCCAGAAGGATGTACACAAAATGGCAGCTGCGATCCATGGAAGATGAAGCCGTTGCGGGATACCCCCCGATGGCTAGCAAGCAGCCCTGAGATGCCGCCCTGACCGACCAGCGGACCACACAGGAGATGCTGCCCAGCTCCGGAGCGCAACTGGTAAGGACATACAGATGCCCCTGCAGCACGCAGCGTTCACAAGGTCCCTGTATGCAGAGAGGGCCGACAAGGAGCCCCAGCCGTGGAATGGCAGGGGGAGGGACAGTACGCGACTGCCTCGGAGCAGCCTAATAAAAGCCAGCTGATAAAGCACCCAGAGCACTCTCCCTGGGCCTCCAATAACACGTGCAAGGGGAAAAAACAAATTAGAACGCACTGGCGTGCTCGTTTGAGACAGAAACCTCCCCACCTTGCCCCATGAGCACCAGAGACGGTGGCTCTATAGCCCGTGACGCCACATAAGCCTATAAGGAGTAAAGCAGCACCAGCCAGGCAAAGAGTCGCCACATCATATCACTGGCGATAGGTCTACCTGCCAACAGGACAGTGTGCAGTCTCTGGGGTCAGAGCACTTCTCTCTAGCCCCTATACAACACGGCAAGGGAAGAGGGGGGCAATAAGCATCAGCTGGCCCATACATGCCATCAGCCACCTCTTCTTACCCAGAGAGCCAAGAAAGCGATGATAGCAGCAGTGCAACCCAGGTGCCCACGCAGGCCGGCGGAGTGTACAAGCAGAACCTACAGTCCAGGTCCCCTCACAGGCAGCAGCAAATCACTGAGATCTGGTAATAGATCACCCTGCATCACAAGCAACAAGCACCCAAACATACGCAGGACTACCAATAATACAGAGCCAAAAACCAGATCCTGGACCTCCCACGAGGGGAATAGTCACCCGGACAAGAGAGACCACATCGTTTAAGCAAGGCCTAGAAGCAGAGAATAGTCCCTGATGCCTGAGGGAAGAAGGGTGCTCAGCCAAAGCAGACGGTGATTGACGCATACGCAAAGAAAAATGATGCAAAAACAGACCCTGTGCACTCTGAAGACCACTCTAAGAACTGAGAGCAGGAACCCCAATACAAGGACAATGAGAGCAAAATCCTAGAGGTGATTGAAGCCACGAGGACATCCACATCGAAGGACAGCTGATGGGGATACCAGGAGCCGAGCCCAGCAAGGTACATGTGTACATTATACTATTTGTCATGTATCATTATGAAAGTAGGAAATAAATAGCAGATCTCACCTTCCTAAACAGAATTCCCTGCATACTTGTATTAAAAGTAAAAAAAAAACCCTTGCAGATGCCACTCCATACACAGACACCTTTAGCCAACATCATGGAATCATGCTCTACCCCTTTTCAGTTGTATGCAGATGACACTCCAATTGCCTTTAGATCAATTGACAACACCTAGATAATTTCGATCTGCATTGCATCCTTGCAAGATATGCAAATTGAAAACATCCTGTGCTCGAATGCCTCAAAACGGAAGTTATTTTCATAGAGTCCTGCTCCTGCTTCAACTGACCGCCATCCATTCACTGGGCCACCACTTACTCCTACCATTGAAGGCAAGATCCTGTGTATTTTATTTTAACCATAAACTATCCTTTAGCAGACAGACAGAATAAATGGTTAAAGGGTGTCACTACTACCTCCACGTGCTATCCTGCCCTGCCTTAACACGCAACTAAAGGTGGAAATGGTCCACACTATAACGTTGCACAGGCATGATTATTGCAACAGCCTGTACTTCAGTTATCCAAAGTACCTTGTCCTTAATCTGCAATGTTAAGGCAGCCGGATACTTGCTCGTTCTATCACTAGACCACGTCCATCTTTCCTTCGGATAATTTTGTCCTCGGCACCCTATACCTTCATGACTAACCTTCGCCCAGCCCGGTCCCATGGCAACCACTGCTTCCTATCCACTCATCATCTGGGCTCCCCCTTACAAGTGTCCGTCTCTGCCAACCAACCTTACTCTATTTCACAGAGCTTGAATGCGGCAATACCTGCTATGGAAGACACCTACGTATTACACACAAACACAACACACGAGGGCGATGTCACATGGTTTTGGAAGATAATCTCTTTGAGGTAATTGGAGAAGAAATATTTTTGGAGAGTAAAAAAAGAATTGCAGTGAAGCGGATCGTATGTAAGTCAAAAAGGGAGGTATTTACATTTTCGGGATGGTGACACATTCCAAACGAAGGCCTGTTGGGGATGCTTGCTTTATAAACAAACTCGTCTATTGTGGCTGAAAACCGACATTCGATGTGAAATTACAGCGATAAAAAAAACTCCGCGAAAAATCGGAATGCCCACTCACCCTTAATAAATTTAAATCGCCTGCCAACATCACCCCACTGACCCCCGTGACCTAGCCCTGCCAACCTCGATACCCTACCACCATGATAGTGGGGTTTAAGCACTCATTCGCACACAACCCCTATGCCCGCATTTCCCTCGAGAAGACCGCCCACCCCGCTTCTCTCCTAAAGACCCTCCCTGCCCCCATGGTTCCACCCTTACCTTTTGCTAACTTGTCACACCCCCCAAACCGCGGTCGAAGGCACCCACCACAAACAGTACGGTGGTGACCGTGGGTCTAGTTCCTATTCGAAAAACGGACCCAAGCAAGACGTCCTCCACATCACGTGATGTGCAGCACGTTACGTTCCCTGGCGTATATGCCTGATCTACATGGTGACAACTTTTCAGAGTGGGCTCAGGCTCACCACATTGAGGACTTGTCGCAATAGAATCAGGAACACGCTCTGTACACTTTTATTTACCTTTTGTAATAGTGTTGTAGATAAATGTATTTTCGAAAGAGATGATCTGTCCTTAAGTAACTGACATTAGTTTGACAAGAGAACATTTAATCTTATTTGCATATCTCATAGCTCTCAACCATTTGTGTAAAAAAGGCTGGTGAAAACACCCGATTTAATTTTTGGTGGGTGAGAGGCCCATTGAAATGAATGGGCATGCAGGAGGCTTGGCGGGTGAGTCAGCTGTTTAGAAGGCGGGTGACACCCGCCAAAAGCGTGAGAGTTGAGAGCTATGCATATTGTAGTATAATTTTCCCACGAAGTAAGACAGGAGTCAGGCAGGGGTTTTACCAGTGCTTTATTTCTCCTGGTTGCTCCGGAACATTTCTCATACAGACAGTGCCCGGGTAAGTGTGGGCCGACGTGGCCAGCTGGGGCCGGGCTGCAGCAGATATATTATTTCAGCTTTAATGCTGATTGAGTCCCGTGCTCGGAGGAGCCGGGAAGACGCAGCTGTCCGCGTCCTCAGCTCGTCCCGTAATGCGCGCGTGGCGCGCAGGGGCGGAGCTATGGTCGCGGGCGAGATCTCGCGGGAGCGGGGCTCTCGCGACATCTCTACACACCTCCCCTTTTCAATGCAGAACGGGTTCACTGTAATACATAGTCATTGTATCTCACCGGTCTTCTGTGCTCCCTTCTGGGCCTCTCACTGGTTCCAGGGCACGGTCCCTGCTGAACCGGTTCTGGGCTTTCATTCGGTTCTTCCTGTTCTATATCGATTTCTTCTCTTTCTCCGTCGTTTCCTTCGGGTTCTCGTTCTTCGTTTCTCCCGTCGTCCCTTTCGGTTTCTATGCGTGGTGTCTCTGGGGTCCTCGCTTTTTCTTGCCTTCGCTGGTATAATGCTACTCTTTCAAAGTTCCACGTGCGCCCGTCTTCTGTGCGGATGTGATTGGTTCCTTTGTGAGTTACTTTTATGGGCTGACTATACCGGGATCCTGTGGCTTGATCTTTTCTTGGTAGTTTGATTTTGATCCAGTCCCCTTTTTCTATGTTGGGCGCTTGTTTCGTCCTCCTTCTTTTGTCACTCCACGATTTCATGCGTGTCTTGTTTCTTTCAATGCGCCATACCACTTCTGTCATGTCTACTGCTTCATCTTCCCTTACTTTCGACAGCCATGGTGGGATGAGCGTAGATGCCGCACTCCTCCCTCTCAACATTTTGAACGGGGATATTTGAGTAATTCCGTTTGGCGTGAGCCTGTGGGCCGCTATTGCTTCTTTGGTGGTTTTGAGGGGGTCCATGCCCGACGCTGTTGCCAGTTGGATGGCCCCCTTTATGAACCTGTTCGCCCTCTCCACAAGTCAATTTGCTTGGGGGTGATATAGGGCCGCCTTCTTTTGTTTGATGTGGTTCCTTTTTAAAAATTCTTCCATGTCTTTGGAAACTAGTTGTACTCCATTGTCTGTGACGACTTCTTTGGGGAGGCCTTCCCTTTGAAAGATTTCAGTGAGTACTTCTATGACTGTCTCAGTGGTTATGTTTGGGACAAACTCTGCCTCCACCCACTTGGATAGATAGTCGACCAGCACTATGCCGTATCTGTGTTCCGTCGCCATCGCCTCCAGGGGCCCTATGAAGTCTATGCCCACTTTGGACCATACTGCTTCTGGTATCTCCGTGGGTATGAGAGGTGCTTGGCGAACCTTCAGTCTTTTGTCGCTATTTAGGCATTCGTGGCAGCGCTCTATCATGGAGCGTATTTCTTGATCCATAGACGGCCACCAGTAAGCTTCTCTCACCCTGCGGCGGGTCATCGTGTTCCGGAGGTGTCCCGCGTGGGCCCTGCAGAGAATTGTGCATCTCATTCCTGTGGGGGGGATGATTTGATCCATTCTCATGACTATCCCCTCTGTTTCCGACAACTCATCTTGCACCTTCCAATATGGTCTCATGCCTTCGGGCAGCATTTTTTCATTTGGCCACCCTTCTCTGATCCATTTGCGAATCTTAGCCATGGTTGGGTCGTTCCCATCTTCTTCTTCCCAGTGTCTCTCACTGAGTTGCAGGTAGTCTGGTGCCCTTATGTCTGAGATAGATGCAACGATGCATTCTCCGTGTAGGAATGTGGTAGGCCTCTCCTTGTTCTCTGGCAGTCTCGACATGCAGTCGGCTTGCGAGTTTTTCCAGCCTGAGATGTGATGGATTTCAAATGTGTATTCCTGTAGTTTCGCTGCAATGCGAGCTAGTCTGGGCGTTGATGCTTTGGTGCCTCCCGGACTGAGCATGTTGATGAGCGGCTTGTGATCTGTCACCAGCTTGAACTTTGTGCCCCACACGTATGTTCTGAAATGTTCGACTGCCCATGCGCATGCTAGCATTTCTTTTTCAATGGTGGAATAGTTCTGTTCCGCCTCTGATAGTGCCTTTGACGCAAAGGCCACCACATGTTCGGTGTCACCTCTCCTCTGCGTTAGTACAGCTCCTAGTCCGTACGCACTGGCGTCAGTGGTGATAACTGTATCCCACTCTGGGTTAAATGGTTGAAGACATGGAGCTTTCATGATATGTCGCTTTATGGTGTCTATCGCCAACTTCTGGGGTTCTTTCCACGAGAATTCTGTCCCTTTTTTGAGTAGATCGCGTAGGGGTGAAGTGGTTTCTGAAAACTTGGGTATGTATTTCGCATAGTACTCAGCCAATCCTAGAAATGACCTCACCTCTTCTTTGGTGGTGGGTTCTGGAGCTTTGATGATGGCTTGCATGAGATTCTGTTTTGTACTGATGCCCTTTTCCGAAATCTTGTACCCCAGATATTCAACTTCTTTTACCCCAAAAGAACATTTCTCATGGCGTAATCGCACTCCTGCTTCTTGTAGCTTGCTGAGAACCAATTCGAGCGTGGCATCGTGCGTCCGTTTATCCCCTGCGTAGACCAATATGTCATCCTGAAAGTATACCACATTTTTAACTTTCCGTAGAAGGACGTCCATCATACGTTGAAAGGCTGATGCTGCAGATGACAACCCGAAAGGCATTTTGGTGAATTGAAACGTGCCAAATGGAGTGATAAATGCCGTAAGGGGTTTCGATTCTTCGTGCAGCTGTATTTGGTGATACGCATTTCTCATGTCTAGTTTAGAGAATATTTTGGCCTCTTTCATTAGTAAAATGAGTTTGTTTATGCTCGGGAGCGGGTAATTGTCCGTGATGACTTCTAAGTTTAGGCTGCGCAGATCTATGCACACCCTTAATTCTTGTGATTGGGGTTTCTTTATGAGGACGACTGGGCTCAGCCATTCGGACGCTTCAATTTCTTCTATCACTCCTTCCTTCTTCATCTTGTCTAGCTGTTGTCTAAGGGCGTCCCTTGCTGTGGCCGGTACTGGTCTCACCCGGTGCTTGACGGGGACAGCATTTCTTTTGAGCACAATTTTGTGAAGAAAACTTTTAATGTGCCCCGGCTCCTCCGAGAAAAGTGTTGGGTAATCACTCTTGACAACGGATGCGCTCCTCGCATTGACTGATAGAACTTGATCTTCTATGCTGGGATCTAGTCTGATTTTTAATTTGTCTTGATCGTCCCAGCCCAACACTGCCGGCCCTTCGTGGCTGAAGTAGACCCTGGTGATGGTTTCTCTTCCTTTGAATTCGACTTTACCGTTGATATAACCTAGCAGTTCGACTGAGGCTCCCCCAAACACCGTGGGCTTGTGTCGCGTGGTGAGCACTTTCACTCTCTCTTTACCCACCATTTCTTTGTATGTCTGAAGGGGTAAGATGGTGAGGTCTGAACCGGAGTCTGCCATGACCCTTGTCTCTCTTCCATCGATTTTGATCACGCAGTGGGGCTTCTCTCTCCTGGCTCGTGTGCTGTTCACCATGATGACTGTGGGTCTTCCTTCCTCCTCTGAGGAGGAATCTCTTTCCCTTGTGCGATCTGTGTTGAGGCTGGTGACTTTCTTGTTTCTCCATCGACACACTATCGAGAAATGCCCAATGCGTTTTCAGACGGAGCACTCCTTGTCTCTGGCTGGGCACTCTCTGTCAAAGGCCAAGTGTTTGGTACTGGTGCACCTATGACACTTGAGGGGTTCTTTCTTGTTGCTTCTCACTTCTCTCGTGTCTGGTGCCAACATTTCTTTTCTTGAATGGAACCCCACAGTTTGTATTTCGGTGGGACCTTGGGCCCCTGTAAACTCTTTCCTTCTTCCCGCCGTTTCTTCCACTGCTCTGGCGATCTCAACGGCTTTCTCTAACTGTAGCTCTTTTTCAAGGATGAACTTATCTTGAACTTTTCGACTGTTGGTGTGGACAACTAGCATGTCGCATATACGGTTCTCAGCATTGGTGCCGAAGTTACACAAGGCTGCCAGTTCTCTCAATTTCGTGACGTAGTCGTCGACGGGTTCGGAGTGTTCTTGTTTTCGAGTGTAAAACCGTATCCTATGGAGTACTATGTTCTCTTTACTGGCGAACCTCTTAATGATTCTTCTAACCGCTTCCTTGAACACATCATCATTGTCATCCTCTACTGGAATCGGGGTAAGGCCCTCGAATATTCTTTGCCCTTCCACCCCTAAGGCATTGAGTAACATGGCCCTGCGTCTTGCCGCTGAAAATCCTGCTCCGCCCATGGCCTCCACGTACGTCGTGAACAGGGGCTGCCATTGTGGCCAAGGAATGGCAGGCCTACCTGGCGTTTGTAAAAAGGGTGGCGGCGGTGTGGCTCCCTGCATGCTTCTGCGCGGTTTCTGGTGATGATCCTCGTCGCCAATTTATGTAGTATAATTTTCCCACGAAGTAAGACAGGAGTCAGGCAGGGGTTTTACCAGTGCTTTATTTCTCCTGGTTGCTCCGGAACATTTCTCATACAGACAGTGCCCGGGTAAGTGTGGGCCAACGTGGCCAGCTGGGGCCGGGCTGCAGCAGATATATTATTTCAGCTTTAATGCTGATTGAGTCCCGTGCTCGGAGGAGCCGGGAAGACGCAGCTGTCCGTGTCCTCAGCTCGTCCCGTAATGCGCGCGTGGCGCGCGGGGGCGGAGCTGTGGTCGCGGGCGAGATCTCGCGAGAGCGGGGCTCTCGCGACATCTCTACACATATCTTAGTGGAAGTGTGTACTGCATTGCACTTTTAACATACCCTTTAATCCGTGTTAAAATGTGGTGGGATTGCAAGTGCGACCTTTGTGATTTTGGCAGAAAACTCTTCTGAGCTCCAGTGTGTCTGTTTTGCAAGAGTCTAATGCCAGGTGTGGGAAGTTGACAATAGAGACACAGCAGCCTTCTATTCACCGTTTTGGACCTGGAAGGAGGTGGGGGCTGGCTGCAGGGCCTGCCAAGTCTGCAAAACTGTGGTCATGACAAGAGATCAAAGGCATACCTCTCAACTCTTATGCTTTTGGCGGGTGTCACCCATCTTGCAATCAGCTGGCTCACCCACCAAGCCCCCTATATGGCCATTCACTTAAATGGGCTCTCACCCCCCAGAAATAAAATCTGGTGTTTTCACACACCTTTGCGACACAAAAGGTTGAGAGCTATTTTATTTATTTTAATTTTATTTTAGTATTTGTATAGCGCGCTGCAACCCGTGGGCATAGAGGCGCTGAGAAGAATACGTATGCAGGCTTGCTTAAGGGTTACAGGCCAGCGGCCCAGTACAATGGTTAAAACAGATACATCGATTACAGTAGGTTACAAGTAGGGTGCAGTAAGCATAGACAGTCATAAACTGAGAACAATAGGGGGAGGCAATTCAGGCAAAAAGCTTAGTCTTCAGGGCTTTACGGAAGGTTGTGTGTGATTCGATCACCCTGAGTTGGGCAGGGAAGGTGTTCCAGTGAGTTGCAGCCAAGGTAGGGAAACTGGAGCCACCTGCTCTGACTCTTCGTGTATGAGGAACAGTGAGGCGATTGGCATACGCAAACCAGGACGGTCTGGCGGGTGTTTTTATGTTGATCCTCTGAGCTAAGTAGATAGGTGCCAGTCCATGGATGCATTTGTGTGCAATGGCCAGTGTTTTGAAAATGATCCTTTCTTTGACGGGCAGCCAATGGACCTGCCTTCTCACCCCAGAGATGTGCTCCCTGCGATCTATACCCGTTGCGGCCCTCAAGGCATTATTTTGAGCAACTTGAAGTTTTGACAGGTTTTTTGGGAGGTACCGGCAAAGAGTATGTTACAGTAATCTAGCCTAGATCCTATAATGGCCCTTGCAATGGTGATGCAGTTGTCTTGTAATAAGAAAGGCCTCACTGCATTAATTAGTTTGGAGTGGTAAGCAGCTGAGGAAGCGATGGCATTAGCCTGTCTGTCCATGGTCATGCTGGGTTCCAGGTATACGCCTAAAGTCTTGATGGCTTGGGACACGGTAATGGGGATGTTGTCTATTGTAAATGCGCTGTATTGCGCATCAAGTTTACTGAGTGTGGCTGTGGATCCAATTAGCAAGAGTTCTGTTCCTCGCTATTTAGGCACAACCAGTTTTCAGCCATCCAGGACTGGATTGTGGAGTAGATGCGATTGAGAGTATTCGTGTCTGTGTGGTAGTCACCAGTCAGAGGGATGAGCACCTGTGTGTCATCAGCATAGTTGGTATATGCGATGCCCATGGTGTCAAGAAGTTGGAACAGTGGCCTCGTGAAGAGGTTGTAGAGAGTTGGTGATGTGCAGGACCCTTGTGGGACACCACATTTGATAGGGCTAGGGACAGCACTTGAGGAGTCGGAGAACACCTTCATCACTCTCTCTTTGAGGAAGGATGATATCCATTTGCAGGCTTTTGGGGAGAAGTTGGCAGTGGAGGACAGATGATGACATAGGGTCTTGTGATCTACCAAATCGAATGCGGCCGACAGGTCTAACAAGAGAAGGAGAGCAGGCCTGCCGGCATCTCTTAAGTTATCGATTTGATTTTTGAGATCCAGTAGGGCGGTTTCTGTGCCGTGACGTGGTCTGAAACCTGATTGGCGTAGCCCTAGGAGCTGGTTTTCTTCCAAGAATTTTTGAACTTGCAGGTAAGCTGCTTTATCAATAATCTTTAGCAGGAAGGGGACAGTAGTAATCGGTCTGTAGTTCCCTGGGACCATTGGGTCAAGGGAAGTTTTCTTTAGGAGTGGGCGGACCCAGGCCTCCTTCAGGGAGGTAGGTACCTGAGCTGAGTGGAAGGAAGAATTAATGAAGGCGGTAATGAGGGGAGCCAAGGAGTGGGCACATTCTTTAATGATATGTGCCGGGCAGGCATCCCCTTTGCAGTTGGAAGGCTTAATGGATTTGATAAGGTCTATAACTTCTGCTTCAGTCAGGTCAGAGAAGTCAAAGGTGGGTAATTCCTCGGCTATGGTGGGTGGGGGGGAGGTGGGCTGTGTTTCTAAGATGGATAGTTAAGCTTTTTGGTGCGCTATAATTTTAGCGTGCAGCGTGTCAAGTTTGTCTAGCATGGCGGTTTGAATAGTGTTGCACCAGGACTCATCCTTGATGATGGTTTATGGAGGGGTGGTAGGAGTCTCAAGTTCCCTGAAGATTGCAAAGATCTCTTTGGTCCCAGATTTGGCATTGTCGATCCTAGAGTTGAAGGATGCCGCTTTAGCCTGAGTGATGGCTGTTTTGTACTGTTTAGAGCAATTTTTGAAAGCTATTTTGGTTTTATCGCTAGGGTTTTTTCTCCAGGTCGCAAGCAGGCATCTTTTTGAGGACCGTAATTCTATAAGTTCTTGGGTGAACCAGGCGTTCGAGTGCTTAGATGTCTTTGCTTTCTTAAGTGTGACCAGTGCTATAGTGTCTACAGCGCAGGTGATGACTTGCTTAAAGGTGCTAGCGAGGAGGTTTGGATCATTCGGGAAGGGATGCTGGAGGGCAGGAACTAGGAGGTGAGGAAGGAGGTTTTCAGGAGTGAGTTTGCGTGAGCTTCTAGAGAGGGCTGCTGGCAGTGCTGGGTTGGGTCTAGTGGGCCCTGTAGTGGTGGCAATGTTGAGTTTAATGCAGAAGTGATCTGACCAGGGGATGGGGGAGATCCCGGAGATAAGGATGGGACAGTTATGATGCGCAACCCAGTCAAGCGTCCGGCCTTTTGTGTGGGTAGGCTCAGTGATGGACTGGATAAACCCTAAGGTGGACAGGGCTTTATGTAGAGTGGAGGCTTGGGCTTCGTTACTGTCATTGAGGCCAAGATTAAGGTCACCTAGTAGCACTATCTTGGAGGTTTATTTGATGTTGTTGGACAGAGCATGTATGAGAGCGTCTTGGAACTCAGAGGAGGGGCCAGGAGGGCGGTACACTAGATGGAAGGCTATGGTGGAGGTAGGCGAGGTTTGGAGTTTGATTAGAAGATATTCAGCATTGGATCCTAAGTCACTTCAAATGTTAAGAGTGTCTCTGGCAATAATGGCAACACCTCCTCCTCTTTGGCCGACCCTATCCTGTCTAAAGATGGTGTAGCCCTTGGGGATGGCCAGGGAGAGGGCAGGGCCGGATGATTCCTGGAGCCAGGTTTCACAGATGAAGAGAAGATCTAGGTGGTCACAGGTAATCAGGTCGTGAACATCCAGGGTGTGGGCAGGGATTGACCTGGCGTTGACCAGGGCACATTTCAATGCAGGTGTGCTGCTGCTTATTGAGGCTGGTGGGTTTGCAAGCTTAATGCCTGTAGGTTCCTTTAGTGTAGTGGAGGGGGCAGTGGGCACACAGGCATGACAATCAGCAGCAATATCAGGGTTGACCATGGGGGCAGTGGGCACAAAGGCATGGCTATCAATAGCAATGTCAGAAGCAATCATGGGGGCAGTGGGCACACAGGCATGGCTATCAACAGCAATAGCAGAGGCAATCATGGGAGCAGTGGGCTATGTCAAAGGCCTGAGACTGCAGTAGCATACCTAAGCAAAGCCAGTGCTAGCAGATGAAAGGTTGCTTTGTATCTGAAAGCATACACGCCAACCCTACTGATTCAGGCGGTGGGCTACTGCTATTTGAGCAGGCCTACCGCCTAGTGATTTTTCCTCTCAACACTACGGATTTATAGGCCTGGCTGCCTGAGGCCCAGAGCAAAGCACTGCAGCATACTCCCAAGGTGGGCGTGATGTGTTAATGGCCTATCCTTTTGATTGATCACACCTGACCGGCGTGAAAAAGACACTCAGACTCTGCCCTGCGTACCCCTGGTCCAAGCAGTGTCTGTGTCAGAGCGTCAGCATGGCGCTGCCATGAGATCCCGTGCCTCTATCTGAGCAGAGCTGCCTGCACTACTGCTGTGAGCTCTGAGCCGGTGTAGTCTATAATCTTCGTTCTGAACTAAACATTTGTCTGTGATCGTCAGCTCTGCTGTACATTATACAACTGGCTACTGCAAACGTGGTTGTCTCCAATCAGTGCAGGTAAAATTACTTTAACTTGTTTGAGGGCAGGCCAGGATCGTGTTCATTCACGTGACTTCATGTGTCAGCGTTCAGCTCTAAACTATCCCATGCTGAAAGAATTAGCCTATGCTTAGTTTCGTTAAAGCCCTGTAATTATGGTGAGTAAGCTTGCAACCACTTGCCGGCATCACCAGTTGCCTGTGGCGTTTCATCGTAAGCATATTGTGGTGGAGGTGTTCACACACAGGCTGTGCAAGTGTTGCCAACGTTGAATAAACAGGCCTAAAACAATGAGGCGACTGCGTTTGGTCGTATACACTTTTCTAGAGAAAACTGAAAATTGGTTGTTGTAAAAAAACAATACCTTTTTGTTCTGGTTATTCTTATTACATCAATGTGGTTGTGTTTGATACAGGTCTACATTGAGAGGTTAAGTAAGAAACAAAACCATCTCCCTGGAATCCTGAAGTGCATGGCACGAGGGCCATAACCGTTTTGATATTTTCAGAAGCCCTTATTTTCGGATGCGCTGAATGAAAATGAACTGCACATTTCAGTTCCCAGGTTTAAATCTTGCAATCAGGAGTAATAACTGTCAGTGTGTGCATTGAGGGAGTTCAGCTGAAAGGAATACCCATGTTATTTAACCAACGCTCCATTCTTTTTGTTACAGCACTGCAAAGGCTCTTTCCTGAACTATCGCAGAAGCATTTATAGGCTGCTTGCTTTCTTCATGAACTCCCCACCCACAGTCCAAGCTCTCTGATTAAACTCACAAGCCATATCTATGTCAGACACAAGCAGCTCTGTGCCATGCATAACACTCTGAAAAATGCAGTGCCGACCACCAAGCCAATATCTCCAGCCTCTGCAGCGGCGCGCACTAATCATGGACCCACCATCCTCGCCCCATTGGACTCTCGCTCCTTGCAGACATCACATCGCTCAGCATGTGGCTTTGATATATGATATGATATGGCATTCATGACGCGCCTATACACATGTATTTCAAGGCGCGACGAGGCAAGGGAGGGGAAACAGAGGGAAGACAGAGACAACAATCCTACTGGGCCAGGCGACATTGAGATCTTTCAAGTGCAGGGGAGGGGGAAGGGGAAAAGTGCAGGGGCAAAGGGGAGGGGGCAGTGCAGTACATAGGATAACAGTAAAATAAATGAAGACAATAAATAGAAGTGCGGCCAGCTGGTGGCAAGTGCAAGGGTAAGCAATGGTTGTTCCTAAAAAATTAGGAACTCCCGTCCCCTGCACACTGTCTGATATCTGCAAAGCAGATCAATAACTTTCGTGTTTTTTTGTTTTACTAAATTTCATAACACACAGTTCAATAGACAATTAAATAGGTGGAGCAGTCAAAATGAATAAAAAGCTCACAAAATTTATATAGACAACAAACATGATATTTATTGTACAATATCTCTGGGCCCGACGCGTTTTGAGTATAAACTCTTCTTCAGGGACAAAAACATATTTCACAATTCACAATTCAATTTCTAGAAAAAAGTAGAGAAGGGTACAACTTAGTATTTTGCATATAATTCAATTATCCATACAAACTTTCAAAACATTAAATCATAGATGTAGTTTGAATCCTTGTCAAGAGATGTCTGGGATAGTACCTAGTAGCTCAGTTTAAGTCCAGTCAGATAAGTAGTATCTCTAACCAACACGAAAAGGATATATAATTTGTGGGAAAATGACAAGCTAATCTATTTAAAAAAAACGAAACTAAAAAAAACTGAAAGAATTATATACAATTATGGCATAATACATGCATATAGGTAGTGTGCCACTTACCAACTATGGAGTAGGCATAGTTGAAAAAACATATACGATGTCCACGGATAGCGGGTGCTTTAGAAAGGTAGCGTGTGCATCCACATTAAGTGAGAAATGTGAAAAGTCAATAGTATACTTAAGGTGCAAGTATAGGTAAAGGTAACGGTAACAGAGTTCCATCAACACTTACATTAGTTTCCCAAAAGGATTCCGGCAAGCGGTACGTGGACTGAGTCAAAAGGGACAAGCAGTTCGCGCTAGTACATAAATCTGTATAGAAGTTAAGGAAAAGGTAGGAGGAGGTGAGTAATAGTAAAAAAAGTTCCAGGTCTCAAGAGTGTCAGTGGACCCATAGATCACTTACTAGATACAGTGTGAATCCTTCAGTGAGCGAATCATGGCGAACCTCATCCCGAACAAAGAGGATGTTGTTTGTTCATGATTCTGCTCTTATTTACTGAAAGTGATGCTGATGTGTGAATGAGCATGCGTGGTAGCAGAGCGATCGCTATGCATGCGTTCGCAACAAGTTGAAGGTAATTGGTGCGCGTCATGTGTCTGACGACACAGTGAAACCGGCGTCAGAACAACATGAAAACAAAGAAAAGCGCGCATGCGCGAGACTAGTAAGCGGCTAAAAATGCCTGAAAGTGGCTGTCTATTTTGTAATAGGCAAGTAAGTGGCCATGAGCCATGAAGAGTAATGAAAATTTAGAAAAGAAGAAAGCGGACCAGACAAAGTGGTTTTTGAAAGATAAGACGGATAAGTCAGACCATCCTCTGTCAGTCAGTACCTCATTCAGTACATTGATATGATTCAACACAATGATATTACAGGCATTTATATAATGTACATACAGCTCAATGTTTTGTAGAATTTACCAGCAGAATGATGACATACATTGGGTTATAATATGGCATCGTTTTTCAAAAGGTAACTTCACAATCATTTGAGCACCCCAAACTAAAGAAGGGGGAGGTTACGATTTCAATACAATCCTTATTAGCATATATATTTCTTTGAAAAATGACATTTCAACCATATGCGCACATGTAAACACGATGAGACCATCTTGATGGATAGTTCATAGGTAACAGAGTACATTTATGAAAAATGGGGATTTTAACCAAGATATGGTCAATATGAACTGATGTAACTAGAGTAGTTGAGGTGAGGGGTATGGTCCTCATAAATAGGGGCCGAGGTAGTAGTCCTCGTTCATGCCAAGAGGGGCAAGTGAATCAAGACAGTGTATCCAATAGAGTTCTCTCTGGGATAGTAGTTTTTGTAAGTCCCCACCTCGGGGAAGTGGATGTATTACTTTGAGTATTACCATTCTCATTTGTGCCACTGTGTTTTGATGATCTCTGAAATGTCTATACACCGGGGATTTGATATTTTTAGTGCGGATATTTGACTCGTGCTCAGTCCAACGTTCCTTGGCTTTCCTGGTAGATTTCCCTACGTAGTATTTCCCACAGGGACAACGCAGAGCATAAATAACGTTTTTTGAATCACAAGTTGCAAATTGTTTTAGTGGAATTTTCTTCCCAGTGTTTCCATGTCGAATGTGGTCTCCTTTAATCACATTTGAACAATGTTGGCAATTTAGGCACGGGTAAGTACCCTTTTTAGGTTTGGACAAAAAGGTTTGGTTGTCTGTTTTTCGTTTTTCTGTTCTGATCAGACTGTCACGAAAGTTTTTGCCCCTCTTGTAGGCAAGCATCAGTGGTTCCGGAAAAAGTCGGTTCAGTTGCGGGTCTGTTTTGATTATATCCCAATTTTTGTGGATTATCCGTTTGACCTGAAAGCTCTGGCTAGAGTACTTTAATGAATGAATAAGGTTCCTGTTTTAATTTTTGGTCTTTGGATCCAGTAGGTCTTCATGACTTCATGCTTCTGTTCTGAGAATAGATTTATTGATCACATTTTCTGGAAATTTTCTGTCTTTGAACCTTGACTTCATAATGGAATATTCGTCCTGTAGTCTGTCAACCTCTGAAGTTATTCGCTTGACCCTGAGGAGTTGACTGTACAGTAAATTCTCTTTCAGGTGTTTGGGATGAAAGCTTTGAAAATGTAAGGTACTGTTCACATCAGTGGGTTTCCTGTATAACTGTGTTCTGAGTCCTGTGTCAGTTATTTCAATAGTGACATCCAAGAAATGTACATTAGGTTTACCAATGTCCATTGTGAACTGGATTCTCTCGTTGCATTTGTTAAGGTATTCCCAAAAGGTGTTGAGTTCATCCTCGGTGCCTCTCCAGATTCCAAAAATATCGTCGATATATCTATACCAACTTTTGATCTTATCCTTCCACCTGGTTTCGTTTAGGATATGGGTATGCTCAAAATAATACATGAAAATATTTGCGTAGGAAGGTGCGACTGGTGACCCCATAGAGGTACCTGAAGTTTGTAGGAAGAATTGACCATTAAATCTGAAATAGTTATTAAAAAGAATGATGTTGATGAGTTCAATTGCCAATATTTTATGAATGTTGATTTCTTCATGTTTTAGTAGGAACCATTCCAGTGCTTCAATGCCTTGGTTGTGGTGAATTGAGGTGTACAAACTGGTTACATCCATTGTGAACAATAACAAATTTGATTCATCCAATTCAAGGTTCTTGATGTTTTGTAGAAAATGAGTGGTGTCCTTTAAGTACGTTTCAGTTTTCTGGATCAGGGGTTGCAATGCGGTGTCCAGATATACTGCCAAGGGATGGAAAACACTGTCTGTACCAGCAACAATTGGTCTGAAGAGTGGATCCGTTTTGTTTTTATGAATTTTGGAAAGGCTGTAGAAGACTGGTGTCACCTTTCTTGTGTTCTCAGAAATCTATTCTGACTCTTCTGCTGTGGAGATGGTTTTTCTCAAGGATTGCCTTGATATTGGTGATCGGGTCATGGTCTAATTTGAGGTAGGTATCTTGATCAGATAGTAATTTCAAACAGCCTTCATTGTACAGCACAGTGTCCATGATAATTAAGGCACCCCCTTTGTCAGCTTTTTTAATAGTAATACTATTGTCCTCTGCTAGATCTTTAATGATTTTAAACTGATGTTTCTTGATGTTTTGTTTGTTGGGTTTACTGTATTTAAGGCATTTGAGTGCACTAGTGGTTTTGGTTGTAAACAGATTTACTAGAGGATGGTTGATTTGAGGATGAAAGTGGCTTTTGTCTTTCATTTCAAGGTATGGACATTTATCTTTCTCACTTGTGTTAGTTGTTAGATTGTCAAAGAAGATTTTCAACTCCATTTTGCGAACTAGCTTGAAAAGATTAACTTCTTCTTCAAACAAACTCGTATTGTTTGTTAGTATAAATGAGATACCCAAATTGAGGGTATTCAATTGAGATTGTGAGAGTAGTTTAGAAGAAATGTTAACTATTATGGGATCCCTCAATGTTTGTTCTTCTGACAAGGTTTTCTTTTTCTCTCTTCTGGCTTTTCTCCTCCTCCTAAAAAACTTTCAGGTGTTGGTATTGGTGTTGTTGTAGGTGGTGGAGCAATACTTTGACTCTCGGTAGGTTTTGGCACTGTGGTGCTACTCGTTGATGGAATTTCCTCTAATTCTCCACTGTTCACATCACTACTATCGGTATTGTTGTTAGTGGGTCGAGGTTTAGGTTGTCTTGGAGTGAAATTTGCTTGTTTACTATTATACAATTCTTGCCAGGAGTAAACGATATCAAGGGCGTAATCAAGAGTGTCCCGTCTAAATTTTCTTATTTTACGCTGTTCGATTTCTTTCTTATAGTTGTCCAATTTAATGTTAGTATCCTCCAGTATGGTTTGTAGTTCTGTTGCTGTTTTGAGTTTTGATAATTGAGAAGAGATTTCTTGATTGCTTTGAGATATACCTTCAACTTGTTGCGAACGCATGCGTAGCGATCGCTCTGCTACCACCCATTCTCATTCACACGTCAGCATCACTTTCAGTACATACGAGCAGAATCATGAACAAACAACATCCTCTTTGTTCGGGATGAGGTTTGCCATGATTCGCTCGCTGAAGGATTCACACTGTATCTAGTAAGTGATCTATGGGTCCACTGACACTCTTGAGACCTGGAACTTTTTTACTATTACTCACCTCCTCCTACCTTTTCCTTTACTTCTATACAGATTTATGTGCTAGCGTGAACTGCTTGTCCCTTTTGACTCAGTCCACGTATCGCTTGCCGGAATCCTTTTGGGAAACTAATGTAAGTGTTGATGGAACTCCGTTACCGTTACCTTTACCTATACTTGCACCTTAAGTATACTATTGACTTTTCACATTTCTCACTTAGTGTGGATGCACACGCTACCTTTCTAAAGCACCCGCTATCCGTGGACATCGTATATGTTTTTTCAACTATGCCTACTCCATAGTTGGTAAGTGGCACACTACCTATATGCATGGATTATGCCATAATTGTATATAATTCTTTTAGTTTTTTTAGTTTAGTTTTTTAAAAATAGATTAGCTTGTCATTTTCCCACAAATTATATATCCTTTTGGTGTTGGTTAGAGATACTACTTATCTGACTGGACTTAAACTGAGCTACTAGGTACTATCCCAGACATCTCTTGACAAGGATTCAAACTACATCTATGATTTAATGTTTTGAAAGTTTGTATGAATAATTGAATTATATGCAAAATACTAAGTTGTACCCTTCTCTACTTTTTTCTAGAAATTGAATTGTGAATTGTGAAATATGTTTTTGCCCCTGAAGAAGAGTTTATAGTCGAAACGCGTCGGGCCCAGAGATAATGTACAATAAATATCATGTTTGCTGTCTATATAAATTTTGTGAGCTTGTTATTCATTTTGACTGCTCCACCTATTTAATTGTCTATTGAACTGTGTGTTATGAAATTTAGTAGAACAAAAAAACACGAAAGTTATTGATCTGCTTTGCAGATATCAGACAGTGTGCAGGGGACGGGAGTTCCTAAATTTTTAGGAACAACCATTTTTTGTCCTCCATTTTCCCAACCTAGTTGCCAAGGTTGAGCCTTTTCTCCCCCGCACCTCAAATGATCTCTAACCCTATAAAGGTTACTATAAAATACCCTAATACTCTTTTGCTAAATCATAGGTGGGCCCTGTGTTTTTGCTCATCTTCTTAAAGTGCAAGGGTAAGTGCAGACATCAGGTGTCAAGTGCTAGTAGGGGATGTAGGGATACAGAAGTAGATTCCCGAGTGCAAGGGTTGCCAGGGGGGCAGTGTAGGTGTGCAACTGGCGGGGAGGGGACCTGGGCCCGATATCACAGGGTTGCCATGTAACCAGTGCAGTTTCAGATTCAGCCAGGAGATCAGCAGGGGAGAGGAGGAGAAAAAGCAGAAGCAAAGAGGAAGGTCTTGAGGTGCTTCCGGAACTGGAGATGGTTCTTCTCAAGTTTCAGAGATGCAGGGAGGCTGTTCCAGAGGGAGGCCCTAGCAGAAGAAAGAGATCTACCACCAACTCACTGCTTGGAGAAGCGACTAACCCTGAGGGAGTTGGAGGTGGATGAGAAAAGAGTTCAAGAAGGAAGATATTTAGGAAGAGAGAGTTGGAGGTATTGAGGTCCCAGGCCCCAGAAGGCTTTGTGGACAATGCAGAGGGTTTTGAACTTAATCCTCGCCGCCACTGTGAGCAGAGATTTCAGTCGTGGAGAGATATAATCCCTGGGCCTGAGGCCAAGGACAAGTCTTGCAGTCCTGTTTTGGATCATTTGCAGCGGACGCAGAGAAGAGGCAGGCATATTTAGAAAAGAGGCTGGTGCAGTAGTCCAGCCTGGAGAGAACCAGAGCTCTGGAGAGAGTGAGCTTTTGGTGGAAGGAGAGGAAAGGAAGAGTACCTCTGAGGAGGTGCAGCTGGTAGTGTGACTTCTTAGAAACGTCGGACAAGTGAGGAGAGACGGAAAGTGTGGAATCGAAGATGACCCCAGGGTTTTTAGCTGCACGGGTGGGAGCAGGAAGAGGGCCAAGAGAGGCCGGCCAGAGAGTGACAGGAAAGGTGGGAGCAGGTGTGCCGATGAGGAAAATCTCTGTCTTACTGGCATCAAGGCAGAGATCATTGGCGGGACACCACTCCTGGATGGCGGAAAGACAGTCAGAGATGAGAGAAGGAGAAGAGGTGGCCAAGGGGAGCCTAAACATGAGTTGAGTGTCATCCGCATAGCACTGAAAGTTGGGGCAAAGAGCGGCAATGCAGTGGGCAAGAAGTGCCAGGTATTGGTTTAACAGCCAGGGAGAGAGGTTAGACCCCTGAGGAACACCAAAGGTAGAGATAGAGGAGAGCAAGGGCCCAAGTTGGACATGGGAGGGTCGATCGGAGAGGACGGAGGTCAGCCAAGCCAGGGCCTGATCGGTGATACCCAGGTAATTACTGAGTCAGTAAGGGCCTGCTGATACAACTAAACCTAAGGACAGCTAAGTAAAAGGCAGAAGTGCCAGATTGCGAAGAATATCAGCAGCGGAAGGTAGTGTGACCGCGTGGGTTGATTTTCTAGCATAAACACTCACATTTGTAAACACGCAGAATAAACTTACTTTGGTGTGCAGAACCTACACTTCTCCCGGAGGCCATCCCTAAGCACTGTGAATGCCATAACCGAAGCTCTTTTGGTGCATGACATGCGAAGCTCTTCAGCAAGTGGGCAGGAAAAGCAAGACACTTAATTGGTATGTGTTCATTCTCAGGTTGACCATTTGCGTTGTCGTTGTAAACACTACAAAACAGTTGGCTTGGCGCTCATATCTTTTACAATATGCATGATGAATTGATGGCGATCGAAACAGAGTTTCTCCTCAAAGTTGTGTGCACCTTAGTTTTGAAGCGGAAGTGTGGCAGGACCAGTTGCCATGATACTTTTGCATGGTTCCTATGCAATGAAAAATCAATTCTACGTGAATAGCGTAATACACAGCACGATTTACCCAATTATTCCTAATCCCTGACAAAGTGCACCAGCTTCCAAATGTACAAAGAATTCTACCTTTAACGCCATAGCCAACTCATATCCAAGGCCCTGTCATTTCCTCATTTGGGGGTGGGCAGCAGTGCCCTTACTCCGCCCACTGTTTGCAACTACTGCAGTAGTTCATAATGGGACACTGCACTTGCTCTGTGGAAGGTTTGGTTGACTGCTGCTAAGTTTCAATTTTTTAAGTTTTGGGGCCACGCTGTGTTTCCTTTGCTGGCTGTGTGCAGACCATTCCTGGTTTCAGTGCGTTCGCTAAGCAAAATGCTCTAGTGCACCACTACTCTTTTTACAGCGATGGCGTTAGGCAACACTACTCTACACCTGCTATATAAACGGTTAAAGGCACTGTTGCACTTGCTGCTCTTCACATGTGTTAGGATGCAGGTACAAACAATCTTCTGATGTTTTATGACACAGCTGCATTTCCTCTTCAGATGTTTGGGGGTACAGCGCCAAATACCCTTCTGAGGTTTTTATTTCACAGCTGCATTTATTTTTCAGATGTTTTAGGGAACAGCTGCGCACCAACTCTTCAGATGCCACATGCGCATGACCTAATGGATGGATTACTACCTCCTTTACCTCGGCAGGCGAGTTTCAGGTATTTGACAGGCAGAGCAAGGGCACAGAACTAAATGTTCATTCCCAACACCCCTACACCCATATATTTCTCTCTAGATTACTTTCGTTCTGGGGCTTTAAATGTGCACTTTGTAGTGCTCGCCTCACAAACTGCATTTGCGGGAGTCGTTGCAGCCATTTCTTCCCTTGGGGTATACAGAAGTGCTATCACCTCATTGTATGTTTGAAGAGGAAAAAATGTGTTAATGAGGAAGAAGCTGGTCACAGTGCTCACAGGTCACTCATGTGGTAAATGTCTTTCTCATGATGGGTCAGAGGACAGGCAGTCCTTTCCTGCAATCTCTTCAAGGCCATATGCCAAGTAAACTAATTTCCTGTGATCTCATAAGGTCAAAGTTCTTGTGACATAGTTTACTGTGATGTCATCCTGTCATGTCATCGGATCAAGTTGAAGTGATACCATGATGTCATTATTATGCTAATGACTATTTTTCAAATGTTAAGATTCCTACAGATTTTTGTGACAGAATGTTGGCATGTATGTGAAAGGGTCATCACTTTAGTAAGTGATGACCTAGTTTCTCATCCAGTGCTCCTTGCTGGTTTTGCAACACCTTTGCAACGCCATTGGTATGTGTTAAATTTGCGTGTGAAACCCACAAGTCATGGGTCATTTGGCAGCTATGGATCTATCCTCTTTACTTAACATGTATTGCAGGAAGGTACTAGTTGCATACATGTCAACCCTCCCGATTTAGGTGAATTGAAAATATTGCTAATTTTTACATTCTCCCGCCTAATATGTTTGCAAGCCTAATGCAATCCAATGGGGAATTGGAATCTCCCGCTTTATGTGGCAAAATCTCTCTCCCAGGTACTCCAGAACATTGGCATGTATTGTGAGAAACCTGAGGGTGTTCGCACATCTACTCCCCTTGGATTCTCTATGCAGGTGACCAGGGAAAGGCCATCACTTTTGGATCCTGCCCCTGGGGGTGGACAAGCAACGGGGGATCACCTGGATGGAGGGTCCTCGGGGATTGGAAGTGGGATGCCCTCAGGTAAGACACAGTATTCCACATCCTTCGTTCAGGAAGGAGCCCTTATCCCAGAAATGGTTATGGGATATTGTTCACCATGTCCGCTTTTGTCTGAGAAGAGCAGGAGATATTAACATCCCAGACGTGTTAGAAAGAGGAAAAGGATTGGGGATGGTGTACCTCGGGACAAAACATTGTATCCCCCTTATCTTCGTGACAACCAGCCTAACCCTTCATGGGTCGTTATAGAGCAGTTCCCCTGTATTTCCCTCTTGGAATACCTAGCAGTACTGAGACAAGGAAGAAACAACAGAGCGTTATGAACATTACACACTTTCCTGACTCTAGTACTGAGACGAGGAAGAAGCAACTGAGGGTAATAGACACCACTTACTCTCACTACTTTGGTACTGGGACAAAGAAGATGCAGAAAGATCAGGCATGTCCTGGTAATCGGAGTCAGGCGACCTTAATTAATGCAATGCACCTGCAGCCCATTGAAGGACCACAGGTGTATAAGAGGTTTGCAGATGCATATGAGGGAAGCAGCAGTGGAAAAAGCACCAGCAGAGGGAGCAGCAAAAGAGGAAGCAGAAAGAGAAGGAGCCGTGCGGGAGCACAAGAAGCCGGGATGCTTACCAAGATCACAGGAGTCCTGCTGCTGGGACTCTGCAGGACAGAGAACCCTCGGAAGGGAAGGCGGGCAGCATGCGATGTTGTGGAGCAGAGGCAGAGCTTTGCATGAGAGCCGGCGAGTGCTGAATGAAGCACCCAGTGAAAGACTTTCCCACATGCGGCGAAGTTGCCAAGAGGAGCTGCCGGGTCTGGATGAGTTGGACTGTAAATGAAATAGCGGTCCATGGAAGCAAGCAAAATTGAACTTAATGAGTAATTAATTGAATGAATAAATTACAGTTATTGAATACTGAACTGAAAGAAACAAGCAAAGTGTTACGATCACCTGGCTCCCACAGGGGCGTCGATCGGACCCGGACAGCTGCGGTCTCCTCCAACGTGAAGCGTAGTGCAGAGATGACAGACTGGACTGGCCAGTCTAATCTCGTCTGCTTGACCCGTAGAAGTATTCTCCTGCAAGTGGAGAAAGGGATTTAGCCACCCGTGGATTCTAATAATGGCACCCCTCTGTTCTCCCCACTAATCACCTCCGATATTCCCTTCCAGTAATCTCACCTTATGTTTTTGAAGGATGAGCTCTCCATCCTGCGTGGGATGCAGGGGCGCATAGATACCAGTTACTTCAATGGTTCGGACGCGTTGGAAGAGTTCCGGATGAATATTGACTCAGAAGTTCCTGGCGAGAACCCGTAAGTATAAAGTCCAAAGAGTTCAATATGTCTGATGTTCACATTCCTTTCTTGTGTTGCAGCTGGATCCAAGGGAAGATTGTCTTGTGGCAGCTGATGGTGTTCAGGTAAGAGTCTGTATTACCCAACACTGTCCGGTAAAAGATGCGTGTATTTAACTTGTTGTTTTCTCTTTCCTTACAGGTGCGGCATAAGAAGTTGCGGGATGTTAAAGAATAATGCCTCTGGTGGTAAATCAGGTAAGTCTATGGTGGTAAAAAGAGATTGTATTTGTTGGCTCTCTCGGCTCACCTTATATTTCTTTTGTCCCCTAGTTGCTGGAGTTCGGCGAGGAAAATGATGGATGCAGCGCCGAATCGAAAAATGCTGTGAGGACTGGTGAGCATGGCGCGGCGCTGCAGCTGGCGATGCGACGCGTGCAGATATAATGTTCTTTCCAAGTTCGAAGACGTGATGGATCCGGAATCAGGTAAGGAATTAAAATAAAGTCTGTGTTCTATCCTTTCTTTCTTCTTTCCTCTTTTTCTAGGAGCTCTGGATTCGTGGCGGGCGTGGCAGAAGACTGGATGCTGACTGCAGGCACGGTGAGCGTTACGCTGCTGGATGCAGAATAACGCAAAGCATGTGCTGCTGTTTGGGCGTGGTTTAAATAGCCTTCAAAGTAGTCCCAGATAGGAAGTTCCCCCAGAACCACACCCGAGTAAAAAATAGTCCCTGAAGTAAAGTAGTCCCATTCAGGCCTCACGTTGGCTTGACTTCATTGCAGCATGGTCTGCATGAGGTAAGTAATGTACATGAGCCTGGCGCCTATGGCGCCAGGACTGATTTCCTCTATGAGCCTGGTGCCAATGGCGCCAGGACTGTACCCAGAGAGCCCCTAGCCAGGGCTGCTGGATTTTTAGTAAGCACCTGGATGAGTGCTCCCGGGGCTGATGGGCTTGGTCCGGATGCCCGGGGGTAGGCATCATGACAGCACTCCCCCCCAGGGCCCCTCCTAAAGGTGTTCTTCCCCTTGGTCCTGGTTTGTCTGGAAAGTTCCAATGGAATGTTTTCACCAACCGAGGTGCGTGAACGTGGTCACTAGGCTCCCATGACCTTTCTTGTGGTCTGTAACCCTTCCAGTCGATTAAATAAAAAAGTCTTGATTTAACCATTTTAGGATATTTTTAACTTCGAATTCGGGTTCTCCATCTATTAGGATGGGGTTGGGTGGTTTGGCTAGTCTTGTCCCGGGTTGAACTGGTTTCAGGAGTGAAACATGAAAGACAGGATGAATCCGCATATTGGAGGGTAATTCCAATTTGACGGCCACCGGGTTGATAATGGCCTTAATAGTGTAAGGTCCCAAATATCTAGGATTAAAAGTCTGAGTCCCTTTTAGAGGTATGTGTTTCGTAGCCAGCCAAACTTGATCCCTAATCTGGTATTGTGGAGCATCACTTCTATGTTGATCAGCATTTTTCTTGTATTTCTCTTTTGCTTGTTTCAAATGTTCTGTTGCTTCCTTAAAGACTTGTGTAATAGTAGAGTGCAGATGATTCACTGCGGGCATTTCTAAGTGTTGAGGCGAATCGAGTTCTGAGGTTCGAGGATGATGTCCATATATAGTATAAAAGGGGCTTTGTCCGGTTCCTGAATGTACAGAGTTATTGTATGCGTATTCGGAAATCCATAAAATATCCTTCCAATTGCGTTCGGTTTGGTGTAGCATGCAACGTAGGTACTGTTCAAGAGTCTGGTTGGTCCTCTCCGTCTGACCATCGGTCTGGGGATGGTGACTGGTTGATAACCTCACATCGATTTGCGCTAATTGACAACATCTCTTCCAAAATTGCGAAATGAATTGACTACCTCGGTCAGAGACCAATACAGAAGGAAATCCATGTATTCGAACAATGTTTTCGAGAAATTATTTGGCCAAAATTGAAGTGGAAGGTAATCCCTTTAAAGGAATAAAGTGGGCCATCTTGGAAAAAAGATCTACAATAACTAGAATGGTGTTAAATCCATTACATGGAGGTAGATCAGTAATAAAGTCTAAAGACAAAGTATGCCATGGTGTAGGTGGAATATCCAAAGGTTGTAAAAGACCAGCTGGTTTTTTCTTCTGACTTTTGTTTTGGGCGCAGATACCACAAGATAGCACAAATGACTTTACGTCTTTCAGCCAGGTGGGCCACCAGAATTGTCTTTTAATTTTAGCTTCAGTTTTTGCAATACCTGAGTGTCCTTCCATCAGAGCATCATGATAATTGGAGATAACTAGTTCTTGTAGTTCCTTGTGTGGTAGAAATAGACACCCTTGATAGTAAGGTAGGTCATTGCTGACTGAATAATCTTTGCCTTTCTTTACCCAGTCCTGCAGGGCTGCAGGAACCAAAAGTTGTTGGTTTTTTAAATGAACATCTTCTAAAGTCTGTAGAGTAGTTATGCCAAGAATTCTTTGTTCTGAAATTATAGGTACCGGTTCCGGGTTCGAATATGCTTCTCCCATCCCTATTCGGGATAAGGCTTCTGCCTTGCCGTTTTTACAATCTGGTCGATAAGTGATCACGAAATCGAATTCGGCAAAGAATAATGCCCATCGAAGTTGACGCGATGATTGGGCCTTGGCTGTTGCACCAGAACCACACCCGAGTAAAAAATAGTCCCTGAAGTAAAGTAGTCCCATTCAGGCCTCACGTTGGCTTGACTTCATTGCAGCATGGTCTGCATGAGGTAAGTAATGTACATGAGCCTGGCGCCTATGGCGCCAGGACTGTACCCAGACAGCTCCTAGCCGGGGCTGCTGGGTTTTTAGTAAGCACCTGGATGCCTGCTCCCGGGGCTGATGGGTTTGGTCCGGATGCCCGGGCCGGGGGTAGGCTTCATGACACAAAGTTACCCTTATTGAATACCGAATTGAATGAAACAAGCTAAGCTGAACTTGTTGAATCGTGAATTGAATGAAACAAGCCATGTTACATTTATTAAAACCTTCATATATTAAATACTGAAGTGAAAGGAAGCCAAAGACTATTAATTTGGAATAGGGAGTTACGTGCAATACCACAACTCCTAACATTGAACTGCAAAGTGAATGCAAATAACCAACTTGCTCAAATTGAACTATGAATTGAAAGACAATTGCAAAGTGAATGAAAGACTCGGATTGTAGAGTTGAAGTAAAGGCTGAACAAATGCTTGTTGTGGAGCTGCATTTGAGAAACCACTTGTTTAGTAAAGTTGGGGAATTGCATTTAAGATACCATTGGTTCAGCTGAATATTGAACTACTCAAAGAGAGCTTGAAGTTCCTGGTTGCGTGACCTTTAATGGGTGGATTGTGCGATCCAACAACTGCGCCCAGACCAGGGAACTACTACCGGTTGAACAAAGAACTGTTGAAAGCAAATGCAAGATTCCTGGTTGCATGACCTTTAATGGGTGGACCGTTTGGTCTAACAACTGCGCCAAGACCAGAGAACACCAATATGATAACAAGGAAGGTTGCTGTTGTGTAAAAAGGAACACTGCCATTGATGTATATAAGACTTGGCAAAGGGAAACCTGATCTGTAAAGAACTATTGAAACACAGTTGCAAGAGAAAGCATCAAGATACTTCTTTTTGTGAAATCTTTTGATCTTGGAGAAGGGAATCCTGAGATGTGTTGCCCTGGAACTGTATTGAACTTGGGGAAGGGTATACTGACATCTACAAAAGGTGTGGAACCTTGTTAATTGAAGTCCAGAAGAAGGTAAATTGAACATTGTGATAGACTGGTTGACATTTGGGGGGGAAAGAGGCTGAAGAGTAAGCCTGAGCTGGGGATAGCTTCAAACTTTACTTTTGGAACACTGTTTAGTTTGTGGTTGACATCCCTACGCATTATTTTGTCTTAATTGTGAGAGCAAGCATAGGTTTTGGACACAGACGGACTTTGAAGTTGAGCCTATGGACACAGCCTTTCCTTAGTTTCTTTAGGCAGGGAAATCCCACCGTAGCATAGGGCAAGTTAGGCCGTACACCATTCTGAAATTTTCTTTAATAAAGCCTTTTGTATACGTACAATCTGTTGTCTGTGTATCCTTCCATGATGCCAACCTCACAGTATGTAGTTGACACTGGCAGCAGGATATTGAAGGCACGCCGCTGTACGCTCACCCCAGAAAACATAGAACCCGCTAGGGAAAAAGGCCCAAAGGAACTCTTGCAAGGATAACAAGTATTTATTTCCATACAAAAAGGAAAAGCGCCAACAAAGAACTCTTCTCCCATGGAATGTTCTGCCCATGCCCGCTTTTGTGGCATGTTATAAGCATGAACATCATCACTGATTGCACAATTACAGATACAACAATTCTCCAATCCCAAGTGGATGGTACATATACATGTAGGGCCTATTCCATATGGGATATCAGGCCACTGGCCCATCTTCATCTGTCCGTCTTCACCCACGTGGGCACTGCTGGGCTCGTCATCTGATGCGGGTTGGCCTAACCATTAATTATACATTAGTGATAACAATGTAATTTTATCATGGCTACACTACACCTGGCTGATACATGGATGGGCTCGGGGAGAGCTGAGGTCACCCTAACTCATCCACTTCACTCATTCCCAGGCAGATCAGCAACTCCCAAGGTCCTCCGCCTTCAGTTTGTACTATAATTTAGACACCACCCTGCACCTCGCTGCACAAATCACGTGACCCACTTGTGAAGGCGCGATAACCTTCTGATCTAAGTGATCGATTGGGGGGTGTAAAGGTTTATGGTCAGTTGTCTGGGCTTGGATGTTCTTGTGGCATGCAGGTGTCTTAGGATGAACGTGTTGCTAAGCTATATTTCTCGTACCGGCGTTGGGGGCAGGAGGACCCTGCTATCTGTTCATGGGATAGCACTGCGTAGAGGCACACTGCTGCCTTCCCATGACCTTGCTGGGCACATAACTCCCAGGGAGCGAAGGCCTGTAACTTCTGCAGAACAATGGAGAATCTCATGGACTCTGTGAGACCTGCTCAGGGTGGGGGTGGTGTTCATGCTCATGCAAGGGGTCTCCTCTTAGAGGCTGGAGTACTATTTGCTGTGCTTAGGCCTAAGTTCCAACATGGCTGCTAATTTCTAAGACATTTGCATCTGTCTAATACATGCTCTGGCTCTGCTGTGCGTCTTTCTCTGCGCCCCCCTCCCCTTTACTCCCCTCATGGCCTACTAGCATGTATTTCTCATTTAGTATCTCCTAGGGGGATGGGAAGACCCTCTCTTGTTTCCAACATTCGCCCCTTTCATTACTTCTACAGTAACAAACTCCACAATATGTTCCCCAAAGGGCCCATAAGTCCTTCTATATTCTTCAGCATTCCTCCTGGATCTCTTTTCCTCTATCCTCTATTCTTCTAGCCTCTACGTGAGCCCTTAATTGGGACCCATGCCCTATACACATCTCACAAGCTTTCCCAAGCCTGGGCATAATCTTGTAGGGTACATTCTATGTATATGCATCCCCCATTTTCAGTTAGGTCAATCCAGTGTTCGGTGTAGTTCTAGAGGTCAGGTGGGGGTTTGGTGACAGTGCCAGGGTGATGCAATGGGTGATATATTTCTACCATGTGCGGTTGGTTTGGGTCATCAGTTTGGGTACTGATTTCTGTGACTCCGTGAATCGATTTAGGTGTTACTCTATTTGAGACCATCATCATTGCACTATTGGACACTGCTTTGGCACAACATTGAGACCCATCTGGCATGTGCAGAAAATGACCAAAACTAAAATGATGACATGCACCAGCATCTTCACCATCACTCCCATCCAAGATGGTGCCCAGGAAAACATTGTATCGAACCAATCATCATTTTATATTCAGCTTCTTTCTTCATGCGCACTTCCAGGTTCTGTACAGCCTCTATTATCTGCGAGAGGGAGCCATTCTCTGCATCTTCAGGAGGCACGAATATGCAACAGGAAACACCTATATTTTTGCACACACCTCCTTCCATCGACATCAACAGGTCTAGAACGTACCTGTTCTACAGTGTCATTAGCCTTAAGGCGCGTAACTCCACGTTTATGACTTTGAACCCTTGCTCAGTGTCATTCTTTGGACGGATAGTAAGATCATCTCTTCCTTCGCAGGTTCCCACTTTTTTCTTTCCCAGGGAGCATTTGAAATATTGGTGGTGGCAATGTGTTTCTTGTTTGATCTTCAGTCACTGGGAGGGCTTTTGGGGGCAAAGGCGGTGGGTAGCCCCCCCTTGTAAATGCATTACTAGTAGGGCTTAGTGCAACGTAGCCAGTGGGCAATAGCCCCTCCATGATGGTGGGAGGTGCAAATACGCCAATTGGCCACACACCAAGTAGTAATTCATTACTGCTGCAGTGCCTTTTTTGAGGTCAGGATGCAGTGTTTATTGGCCCCTACAGAAATTGTCCCAGCACTATAAAAACTAAGTTTGTATCTTTCTTCTCTGTGTACTGTGAGAAACCAGGGGGTGTCTCACCCGCCAATCCCTGGGGATCTCTCTTTCAGGTGGCCAGGGCATGGCAATCGCCTTTGAATTCAGCCCTTGTGGGTGGACCCGTGCGGGTGGATCACTTGGGTGAGGAGTCTTCGGGGAGGGGTGTGAGGAAGCCGATGGTGAGACGCAGTATTCCCCCTTTTTTGTTCATCTAACCCATCCTATTTTTTAGATTTCTCTGAGGTCACAACTTCTCCCCTTGACTTTAAGTGCATACACCTGATACCAATTAGCTCTCCTCACATGGATAAAAGTCAGAACCTAGAGACACACTCCAAGAAAGGCAGAACACGAGTACGAGCAGAGCATCAAGGGCAAAGCAAACCTACTGGAGCAGAGCGAAGGACCAAGGGACGAGAGCCTGTGGTACTAACCTTGACTCGTGTATTGGAAATCGTAAAAGCAAGAACGAAATGCACACAGCCAGTGAGTTGGCAAGTGAGCTGAGAGACAGGTGTGTGTTAAAGAAAGTTTGAAGTGGCAACAGTACATCACAAGTGAAGGCTGCACACGTGTGTATGAGACAAGAAGAAAGGTATACCTGTGAATGAACTTTGAAGTAAGGACAGCTACTCATAGAGAAGGGGAGAGTGAACGTTGAACCTTGACCTTTTAGTCAAAGTGGTCCTGTGGAGGTCTGTAAAGAAAGCCACGCATATTCGAAAGTCTTTAACTTCTGAAACCGGTCTGAGCCCAGCTGAGGGGGACCCAAGGTATAATAAGCTTGGGAAAGGGAGCCCCCTTGCAAGTTTTGTTGAATTTTGTTCTGAAGAGGTTTGAGCCTGACAGAGGGGGACCCACGTGAACTGTGTTTTGAAGAGGTCTGACCCCCACAGAGGGCATCTACCTGAACATTTTGTTGAAACATTATTTGGAGGTCTGAACAGAGAGACTTTAAGGTGGAGGGCCAGGCGGGCCTCGATCCACATTTTGGAACTGTTATTGTGTTGGTAACCCGAGCCAGAGTGTGTCATACGGCCTACAGGGACTGCCTTACTCCGTGTGGTCTAACGTGGGAAGGAGAGCTGGTTCAGCAACATTTTTTCTTTTGAACACTGCTTTTTCCTTTACATACATTTCTCCTTTATACACCTTTTGTACAAGAGATAGGGCAGGTATTAGGTTTTTGTTAGCATAGGCCATTTTGATTTGATCGGTCTCCACTAGGACTGTTTTGTTTATCGTTTGATGGTTGAGACTACTCCCATCTTAGTTATAGGCCAAAGTAGGAGTTTTTCCAATCCCAGAAACTTCAATAAAGGTTTTACAAATTGTACCTTTTGTGTCAGTGTTATACCTGTTATACCATGCCTCCCCTACATCACCTTCACTGGTTTTTCCATTGCTTCAATCCATTTAGCTTCTCTACTCTTTAACCTAACTTTTCTGCCGACCAACATCGTCAAGAACTCTTGGCAAAAACTTAACCGCAAACTACCCTGAGCTGTGTGATCTTGAGCAAAAGACTTTTGTCCTATTGACTTTGGCCCTAATCCTTTTTGATTTGATTCTATCACTGTAGTTCCTATTTCTAGATTGCCCTGCTTACTTACCTGTTGGTGCTGTTCAATTTCTGCCTAACTTTGTCTTTCCCTCCCTTTTAAATTTCTGGAGTGCCATTTTGCTCCCACTTCATTTTGTGAGCTTAACTTGTCTGGAACCTATTGGGAGTGGTGTGGTGTGTTAAGAGTGTGATTTTTAAACTGCTTTACATTAGTGAAATGTTATACAACTGATGTGTAAATAAATGCATATTCTTTTACCCAGAAACCTTGTGTCAGTATTTGTTTGAATCATAGTAATTGCTGTCCTTTGTGTAACTATTGATACTGCTCACTTGCTCTTGAGATAAGTCTGGCTGCTCAGCCATCGCTACCACTTTTACTGTGTAATACAGGCTTGTATCAAAGGTGAATTTGTACTGTCACTTGTAGTCTTAATTGTGTGTGGTGTTCCCAAATGGTACTGCATATAATTCTGCTTAACAACTGGAGTGGTCATTTTGGTTACGAAGGGGATGATGAGGTGATCGCTCAAGAGTATTTGAATTGGGGGTGCCGTGGTAAGGGGTTGGTTGTTCGCGAAGATTGCGTCAAGTGTATGCCCTGCCAAGTGGGTTGCTCCTTTGACTAGTTGTTGTAGATTCATTGCTGCTAATTGGCTGGTTAGAGAATTTTGTATGGTCGTGGTTTCTTCTTCGAACCAGATGTTGAAATCTCTGAGGATGATCAGGTGATTGTGTTTGATGGCTAGGATGATGATTGCTTCTGTGAAGGCGTCTACGAAGGTTGCATCGTAGGTTGGTGGTCTGTATATCAGTATGAATTTCAGGTTTGTTTTGGGGCTTACTGATAGACATATGATTAAGGATTTGCATTTAGCGATGTTTAGTGGGTCTTCCAATTTGATATCCAGGTGTTCCTTGTGGATGATTGCCAGTCCCCCCTCTTTTGGTTTTTCTGTTTGCTTGGACGCATTTGAAGTATTCAGGCAGGCAGTTGTTGAGGGTGATCTTGTAGTTGTCGTCTAGCCATGTTTCTGTTACAAATAGGATGTTGATCCCTCTTGTCGCAGAGCAGATCGTATATTTTGGTGGCATGTTTGGACATTGACCTTGCATTGATTAGGTTGCAGTGGATCTTTTTGGTGTGATTTTGCTTGTCAGTAGTTCCTTGTTTTGGTTTGCAGTTGTTTGGTTGCGGTGCATCTTTATCGGCGTTCATTGGGGTCGGATGAGGATCAGCGAAGGCTGCATCTTCATTGAAGCGGTCTGCTAGATTGAAAGCTTGGCTGTTCAATGGCGTTGCTTCTCTATTCATGCCGGTTCGATGAAGATCAGCAAAGTCTTCTTCTTCATTGAATTGGCCCGTTAGGTTGATGTTTGGGTTGTTGGTTATTAGAGCTTAGTCGTTCTGTCTGGTGTGCCGTGGGTGTTGATTGTGTCCTTCTGTTCTTGTGATTCATGGGGTGATGGGGTCGGAGTCTGCCCACACTCTTCTTGGGTGCTCCCGATTTTTTCCTGGTTGTCTCGGGCTGTTCTTAGTGTGTCTTGAGGTCTCTGTGTCGTAGGGGTATCCAGGTTCTGGGGTTGTTACAAGGTAAGGTGTGAGATATAAGGATTTTTCCCTTTGGAAGTTCATTCTGGTCATTTTGGTTTTTGGCTGTGTGCTTCCTTCATTTGACATTGTTGCTTTGGGGGTAAGTTGGATTTGTGAGTCTATGTCCAATGTGGCCTTGTCTTGTGCTCTATCTCGGCGCCACTTCCTGGTCTGGGGCATTTTGGTGCTCGGTGCAGAGATGCCGGTTGAGTGGTTGACTGTGGTGTCTTGTGGTGGCAGTACTGGTGTTTCTTCTTGTGTTAGTAAGCTTGGGTGCTTTTTGTGCTGTCTATTCTTCAGGTGGGTTGGGTATGTGTCCTCGGAGTGCTGTCCGGTGCGGTCAGGGTACTGGGCGTACAGTTGTCGGGAGGTGTAGGGTAAGTTCGATAACTGTCTATGTAGGTCTGAGGTAATAGTGGGGGCTGATCCTAAACTATCATGGTCTAGTCCTCTCTAGGAGTGTGTTAGGTTGGTTTAGACTGAGTTTGGGCTCGAGACTAAGCCTAGCTATGCGTGAGAATCCTGTATAGTATGATGGGGGGACCACCCTCGACGGTGTAAATGAGCACAAGACCAAACACAGCCAGACCTGAGAGTGCTGTATAGTCGGAGAGAGGCCTACACCTAACAATGCAATTTAAGTACCAACCTAGACACAGTTAGGCCCTGACAATGCAATTTGAGTGTCAACCATAAACACAGCTAGATTTGAGAGTCCTGTATAGTGGGAGAGAGGTCTACGCCTAGCAATGCAATTTGAGTGCCAACCTAGACACCGTTAGGGCCTAACAATGCAATTTCAGTGTCAACCTAAACACAGCTAGATTTGAGAGTCTTGTATAGTGGGAGAGAGGCCTACACCTAACAATGCAATTTGAGTACCATCCTAGACCCTGGTAGGGCCTAACAATGCAATTTGAGTGTCAACCTAAACACAGCTAGATTTGAGAGTCCTGTATAGTGGGAGAGAGGCCTACTCTTAGCAATGCAATTCTAGTATCAGCCTAAACAGAGTTAGATTTGAGAGTCCTGTATAGCGGGAGAGGGTCCTACACCTAGAAATGCAATTTGAGTACCAACCTAGACACAGTTAGGGCCTAACAATGCAAATTCAAGGAGGGAGTGTCCTGCGGCGACCAAGATGGCCACTTCGTAGGTCACTCCAGTGTGAGCAAGGGGAGTGGAAGGAACTGGCTGGGTCTGGAGAGTCTGTATGACACCGAGCAGCATTTGAGACGGGACGACCTCTCAGATGATGCCGTTCTATTATGCACCACTCCCCAGGGGTTGAAAGCAACCTTAGCGGGTTTCATAGGAAAGTGCAAGAACCTGAGGTTAAATCTAAACACTGGGAAAAACAAATTAATGTTTTTTTTTAACTCAAATTCTCTAAGCATTGTGATTCCTCAATCTCAGTGGCAAGCCAAAAGCTTGAACTAGTGGCATTGTATGACTACTTGGGAACATTGTTTCACGAATTTGAATAGTGAGACACCCAAGTTGAGAAAGCACATAATAGTTTGTAAAAGCATAGTGGTGGTGTCAGGTCTTCTTTCCTCAGACATAGGAGTGGGGCAGTCTCGCCAGCAATTGAACTTTACCAAGGGCAAGTTGTAACTTCAGCTACCTATAGGGCTATGCGCATTTTCCAGCTTTGACTAGGACAGAATATATTTCTTTAAAGAAGCTTCTTATGTTATCACAGGGCTCGCCTAACGCACTTGCCCATCTGGAAACTGATGTATGCCCAATTGATGATGTGATTTCTTTACGTCCAGTGCAATATTGGATTAGACTCTGGAGCACAGCTGGCTTCAAAATGTATTGAGATGCCCTGTTGCACCTGTTAGGTATGATTGGGACACAGAGTCTTCCCTGGGTTAAACATATTAAAAAATATCTGCTGGGAGTGAATGAACTTGAACTGTGGGAACACCCTGCTTAGATTCTGCACATAGGTTGAAGTTGGGCCCTGATTACTTATCAATACAATCAGATTTCGGATATGAAAGGTACCTTGATTTTGTTAGACAAGCTTATGCACCATCTTTGCTTATAGGATTCAGAATGGGAACACTTAGGATTGCTTCCTTAATAAAATCATGGGGGGAAATAGAACAGGATCTTGCCTTTTGTGACACATGGGGGAGGAGACAATCCTGCATTTCATGTTCATTCGTAATGAATTAAGGACACTTAGAATGTATTGCTTGAAACCTCTCCTCAGGATAGCAGGAATTCAGCTAACAGAGGATGTGCTGAGTTTTGTAGAAGGGACAATGATAAACAAGGTGTGCTGTGCGTATGCTGACACCTAGTGGTAGGTGCAGAGTATTGCATTCTTGTTTTCTAGTTTCAAAAAGGGATGTCGACAGGGCGTGCTTGTAATAATTTCCCTGTGTGACTTGTATTGTACCCATGATCCTTCACGCATCAAGGTCACTCTGGGTGTTTTGTTTCTGGCAAGAGGGAGCATGAATTATTCATGAGTCCACAAGATAAAGAAGGGCTTAACCGTCTATGTGCCTTCAACTCCAAGAGGGGAGAAAGGGCTGGCGCAGGTGAATCTAAGCAGATACAAGCATCAGAAATATGATTACGGTAAGTAATGTATGCCTTGTGAGGTTTGTGGATCTGCTTAGAATCACATGCTGTGGAAAGACTAGAAAGTAGTTCAAGGAAATGGTGGTGGGATGTTAGAAGGTACAGTGGCAAAAGGATTTTTTCACACCACCTGACCCACCTCTGAATAACTCTTAGAATGTGTATCTAAGTAGTAATGCCGTGTAAATTTGTGAATTGAACTCCAGGTAGATCCTTTACAAATGGCATCTAAGGATAAATTTGCAATGAAAGCTAAAGTAGCCTTGGTGCCTCAAGTAAAGTGTGCTCTGGGTGGGAAGGGTAACATTCTCTTTGAAAGAGAATAACACATCTGGGTGCATTTTACAATACATTTTGAAATAGCTGACTTTGAAGGTGTTGTCTCACTTACTCCCCCGGGATACTTCCATCCAGGTGGCCGGGGAAGGGCCATTGCTTTTGGATCCCTACCCTGGAGGGGGGACAAGAGAGGGAGGATCACCTAAGTGGAGGGTCTCTGGATATTGGGGAGAGGATAACGGAAGGTGAGACAGGGTATTCCCCCTTTTCCATTTAACCATCACCTTACGCTCCCTCAGCCTTAATGGGCTATTATAAGTCTATCCCGTTCACCCTCCCCATTTCCACAACATACTGAGACGAGGAAGAGGCATCCGAGAGTAATGCAGATTACCTATGGGAAAGATGCCTATAGTACAAAGAGGGGGAAGATGACTAGAGAGGCATACTGCAGCACACTACCAGCATGTCCCTCTAATGAGGTCAGGCAGAGTCAGGCACTTGACAACAACTATGCACACCTGCACTTTATTGAACACCAACCAAAGTATAAAAGTTGGAGCTTTGCTAAGGCAAATGAACAGGCTGTGGAAGCAGAACACCAGGGAGTTGCAGCCGATAAACCCAGAGTAATCCAGTGGAGAACGGAACGCTAACCTGGTGTTTTTGAAGTATTGGGAAAGAGCGTGGCGAGGGAGCCATGTCTCCAAAGAGCCGAAATTGCGAGGCAGACCTTGGAGGGTGTGCTGAATCCTGTTGTCAGCATTTGAAGTTTTTCATTTTCCTGGGTGTGATACCGACCCCAAGAATGTCTGAGTGGAAGGAGGAGAGACCATGACCTCAGCGCTTAGAGAAGCTGACCAGTTAGTTTCTGACAGCATGAGAAACCTGTTGCACTTGTGACTCTGGAGTTGAGAAATCAAAGGTAAAGGGTGCGAATGGCATGGAAACGAAAAGCAGCTGGAAGTAAGGTGTGCAAGCGGGACAAGAGAAAAAGTGCTGTGGTGACAAACAAAGCATGCATGATGCATGGGACAGAAAACAGTAAAAGTTAAAGCGTGCAAGCTGTATGGGGAAGGAAGCAGTCAAAGTTACAGCGTGCAAGCGGCACAGGGAAAAAAAGCAGTGTGAAAGTAAAGTGTGTAAAAGGCACACGAGGAAAGCAAAGTACAGCATGCAAGAGGCACAGAACAGCAGTATCAAGAATCTGAATGTAGAGAAGGAGGAAAGTTAAATGAAGTATCAGATTGGTCGTGCATACGATAATGTAAAGCTGTGCGTTCTCGAAAGTCTTTGATACACTTCAGTATTGAAAGAAAGATAGAGACAGCATAACTTGTGAGAGGGTAAAACAAGGGGAGCTACACAGAAAGTGAAGTGGGAGCAAAATCCCCCAAAGCATTTTGAAAGGCTGCTTAAATCCAAGGGAGAAAGTTGTATCTTGGAAAACTGAAATCTGAGAAGCTGAACTTTTGTAAAACTGAAACCAGAGAGGCTTAAGCTTGGGGAAGGGAACCCTGAGAGGCCTGAAAGGAACTGTTAACTTTAAGAAGCTTGGGGAAAGGAACCCCAAGGCAACCTACACACCTTTGTGAACTGATTTGTTTTGAACAGTGCCTTGAAGAGCCAAGGGCACTTTGTGAGTTGACTCATTTTAAACTGGCAGAGCAAATCCTGAAGATAAAGCTACCTGAATCCAGCCTTGTTTTATACTTCTTTTTGGAACACCATTTTCTTTTTAAAAAACCCCAACACAGCATTTTGTTCGAAGTGTGAGGGCAAGCATAGGTTTGACACAGACAGACTTTGTTTTGGGACTTACTGACATCAACCATCCTTAGAAACATCAGTCGAGGGAGTACCCAAAGCAGAGATAGGACAAGATAGACATTACACCAACAGGCCTCGAAAAATCAACTTACCCACTAGCATTGGCCAGCAGATTCTATAAAGGACACACTCTTTTTCCTTGCTACTCGACCTTAGTGGTGAAACAATGCTATTTTTAGATATGATGTAAAGCTCTCACCTGCCTACAGATTTGAGGCCCAGCCAGCCCAGCATGAGCAAGGAGCAGGCCATGCTCCAGTGTACTGAAGGTGGGCGTGTTAAATGACCCATTAATTTGATTGATGTGCTGCCTGCCCATGACCCGTGAAACAGACACACTCTCGGCACTGTGAGTTCGATTGTCAGAGTACAGTGAGGGTCAGCACTGTGCAGGCAGGGGGAGTGGAGCACTCCTTGCCCTGAGGTTGGCAGAAACCGTTTTTCAGTAGCTTAGTCAAAGGTTCTCACCTGCACTTCAGAGTGGAAAAAGGATTTAGGACACAATGCAGATTGAAACTGAAAGCAGGGGGTTTCCCAGAAGGGAAAACTTGACTGAAGGGGAAGAGCAATGCGATCTGGGGCAGGTATGGACACATGGGGTAGAGGGAGAGTGGGGGAGGGGAGAGACAGAGAGGTAAGCAGGGGGTCTATCGGAAGGCAGTTTGTAGGGCACTGTCATTTTAAAAACGAGTAACATTTAATTCAAACATGAGTGAGAGAAAGACAACAAACAAAGAAGATTGGCACAGATTTAAGGCATGATTTACAAAAGCGTTTTTCATTGACCTTAAATACTTTAATAACTATTTAGTGTAGCTCAATGACCCTCTTAACAACAAAGTTTAACCACAAGTCTCAGAACCCGAAAGGTTCAGTGCCCCCAAGTGGCTAAAGCAAGACCAATCTCTCATTAAATATTTGCCTTCCACTGTGCTTCAACAAACATCACTTTATATCTAATGGAGCAGAACAAATATGCACGCCAACAGCCGGATGTGTCAGCAATGTTAGGAGGGCTAACTTGCAATAAGGCGCTAAAACTAAATAAATTAAACAGACCTGGTGAGGTGACTACATGCGTGATGTGTTTAACTTCAGCCGCCATTGTGGAGGTTGCACTACAGTAGTACCCGAAGTTATTGTGCAGTAACTGCGACCATGCTAGAGGTACCTGAATGGGTTCAAGGGGTGCTAGAGTGGCGGTGCAGCGGCACTCAAGGGTGAGAATAGTGAATTTTGCATTGCACTTGCAAGCCAAAATGATGGACTAGACGTAAATGGATCTGATCTCTACGGCACCAATGCAGACTTAAGACTCAGGAAATGGATGCTTCTCACCAAATGGCAAAATCATGAGGCTTTCAGTTTGTATTTTCTCCTCTGTGAAGAGAAGGTAGCGGCTGCACTCTCTTCCAGCAAAGGACAGTTTTCCCCCTAGCAACACGGCCTTCAGTGCCCTGCACATGGACACACACTCGCAGTGCCATGGTATAAACAAGTGCATTGTGGAAGTTGGAGTCCCCGTTAACTTAGATGCCAGAAATAAGGCTTAAAGGAACAGTGCGCTCAGAAATATTGTCCCGAGGGTTTGGGTATGTGTTTTTAAGCATACGTTGATCGATCGTACAAACATTTCCTATGCACCTTACCGTAGTTTTCCACTTTTGCACATATGCGAAATCAAGCAACAGGGCGCAGCCATTTTGTGATAATCTTATCCATTGCCGCATCACCCAAGCAGGACTGCCCTTGCGGCACTAAATCATATCCCCCTCCCCTGAGCCTGACATCACCAAACCTAGTGATATTCTCTGCCTTTCTCTGTGACATTACTGGGCAGCGTAGCCAAACACGCCCAGTCATCACCTATGTGATGTGACGCAGAACCCGGAAATCAACACACATCGTCTCACAACACAGCGCGTCACAATTCGGAATATAAAAGTCTACTTTAAAAGGAAACAGCAAGACTGTACAATTTGAAAAGTACTTTTATTTCACAATAAACGCTCCGAGAACATCCGGCTATTGCCATATTCAATCAAATTAGATTTTTTTTTCTTTGCTCTCGATCCGCATATGTTTACCGTGAGTCACGCAGTGTTCCTTTTGGGTACACAAGGTATTCGTTTTGGGTAAAAGAAGCGCTTTGGTCGCACAGTGAATTGCAAGGCTTGCGCATCAACTTGGCGCTAGACCACCGTAAAGGATGTTATATTGCTTCTAGTGGCTGGTACCGCGTAAAGGCATATCGGCCTTTGGTGATCGTCCCAGAGAAAAGTCAAATATATCCAGTTATTGACATCTATCTGCAGCTGCCAGTTGAAAACCCCATCAGTTGGTATCTGGAATCGATGACAATTGCAGAATGGCAGGATCTACCTGTTTGGAAAACATCATAGAAATGTGTCTCAGTAGCCGATCTTTATTACAATTGATCATTTTACTTATTAATTCGGCATTGAGTTAAAACTAACGATTAGCACAGACGTGAAACAATGTGAACAGAGCGAAAACAACATGGAAAGTACTACACAATTTGCTTCCAAATATAGTGCTATGGAGTATGTTCAGCTCTAAACGGGATGTGGAAGCTGACGCTACAATTCGAGGTGCACATAGATGGCACTTTAATGAAATATTAGCATTGAACCTGGGAGAACCGAGTGGTGTTCTACATGCATCTCAATGCTGGACTGCCCATGCGCCCGGTAGAAAGACCAGTAAACACAAAGGTCGTACTTGCGTTTCATTGCAATATGCCACACAGAACAAACAAGTACAATATAACCCAGCAATAACGGTGAGCTATTGATAAGTTGAGGCTCGTTCGGGTATAAAATCGTCGAAAGTCAAACTTACATTATATTCGGCATTTCCATTCTCTTGGCGTAACGCAGCCCGTAACGCAGACTCCGTTCGCATCAACAATTTTTCATAAACTGAACTTACATGTTCCTTAGTCCAGTTTTGGAATGGAGAACCTTATCATATCTTACATTATTACACCCCTCCTTTAATTCTTTTCCTTTCAGAATGGTCCCTTTCTCTCAAGGTCAAAAAACAATTGAACCTTATATTGTGTGTGCGATGCGTGGGCTTCCTCAGCTCACAAGCAAAAATTCAAAGCTGGTGACCTTCACTCAGAATGAAGATACATTCTTAGTTTGCAACATCTTGGCACATCGCATCCATGAGAACTGGAATTGTGAAGCATGGGCACAGGAGGAAAAATGTGGGGGTTGTCCTTGCTCGATGTTCGTGGGGATGCTGAGGGGTAGGGGAAACCTGGCAATGACATAATGTGCCCTACTCCAAAATTGGAGTCGAAGGTACACAAAATGGAGTCAAAGTGTGTATAGCAATAGCCCCACATCTGCTCATGTCACGGCCTCCTTCCCTTATGTAGCCTAGGTCTCATCCCTTTTGTGGGACAAGCAGTTATGCAGCTATTTGGGCAACTGTACGGTAAGGCAATTTACACAAAGTTTCTTTCACACTGTTATCCATCTGGCCCTCCCACGATCAGTGAAGGTCCCACAGTAGCTCGACGAAACTGTGATCTGTGAAAGCACAGTGTTACATTGTATGGCAATCATAAAAATGGTACTAGATGAAAATAAAAAGGACAAAGAGGATACATTTTAAAAGACAAATGGGATGCTTTATTTGGATACTTCATAAAAACATTGTTGATCAAAAAAACAGATGGTGATAATTTGTACCTGGATTTGAACTGTTCCACGAGCTCTGCTTTAGGTGGACAGGGCACGTTGGCAATGTTTTGTGGCAATGTATGTGTACTCGGAACAAAATTGCACGCAATTCCGTGATTATGCAACTCCAAAACATTAATAATAAGATCTTTCACAAAATCGAATTCCATTTCCTCATATACTGGCTTGACCACCCATTTTTTGCTTCTTTTCTTAAAGGACATAGTGTAGTGAAGCATCTCAAAGTTTCCTGCAGTCCTCGATTGTTCACAGCCTACATTCTCGTTATGCGCTAATACGGCTAGTAATGTCCTATATTTCATCCCTGCAATGCCGAAATGCAATCTCTTTGGCCTGTACTTTAGGCACATATTGTGGAACACCTCCAAACCTCCCGTTTGACAGAATTCTGTGAGTCCCATCAGATCTCTTGATAGAGTTTTATCAAACACAATCTTCTCAAGGGCTTTGTGTGGAGGTGAAGATGGAATCAACCACTTCTTCTTCCATTCCTGCTCCGGCGACAAAGGGCCATGTTCACATTGGTGGAAATGTTGGTTTTCTGTCCAAGAGTGAACGTTGGAACAGTGGTCAATTAGTGACCGCTATTTTTCTAGTAGAATTTCCACAGACCGATCACAAGTTTTGGAGCTCCACCAAAGATGGTTGCTGAAAGACTGGGACCACTGTGAAATACTTTCAGAACCTTTTTTTTCCCTTCAGCTGAGATTTTTTTATTGATAGATTTGGCAACGTGCCAGACATCAAATTGATGGTGAATATTTGGAAACTGTTCTCTCGTTGTCTTGGCTATTGAAACGTGTCTATTCGTGGCTATGAGGTCAATTTGCATTCCCCTCGATTGTAGATCTTCCAGTGATTTTATCAAACCAAGTTTCTCCATGGCCACGGAGGATGTACATTCGGACACCTGCACGACCACCGAACTCACCATTTTTTTACTTTCCATGTCCTAAAAGTGGTATGTGCAGTACTTTGCGGAAAATCCGGGGCTGTCACACTATCGCCAGCTAGCCTGAACCAGTTTTCGGAGAATGTACTTTGAATAGACAATTGTTCAATTTTCCAAGCTTCAATAATGGCAGGGAATAGATATTGACGTTGATATTTGTAGTACTGCGTTTTAGAAATTAAATAGAGTCCCACAAATAGACAGAAACTGGACAGCTTAATGAAACTAGAGCCACTGAAAAGTAAAGCTACTGCACACAGTAGATGCAGTTTCCCCAATATTGGTTGAGTGGACCATGAACATTTTTCATGGAACATTTCACAGGTGGCACGTATTTTGAGTTTACTGCCTTGTGATACATGAGTCACATTCACCAATGGCGTCCCACATATTTCCCCTCTCAATGAATGCACCCATTTCAGCATCTTTATAATCTTCATCAAGCTGCTGTTGAATACTATGTATTTGCCCTCCTTTATTAGACTGTCATCCTGCATTAATGTTGTTTCAGACTGAACTGTGGTTGACATATCAGCCAAACTGGACATACTGTAGTCGAGATCTTTGTCTAGTTCCTCGGTCAATTGTATTGATGCTTCAGTCTCTGTCATTTCAGCGTCTGTTACTTGAACCTGAATCAGAGAAAACATCAATGTCGACTGGTTTTTGGGTGGCCCTTTTTTGGCGGGTGTGGATTGTGTCAAGTGGTCTGCGACTAATTCAAAAGCATCTTCAATACATTCAGTTTCATCTTCATCTGGTGGAGCAGACGCATTGTAGCAATGGTCCAAAAACACTTTGCTGGCTTCGCCGGTCACATTAAATTAATTTTCTGGCCATTGGGCAAATGCATCTCGAGTCTGAACATGCCACACCTCAATCAATAGTTGCTCCATGGCGGAAATAGTTTGGCAAGCAGCATATCTCATTTGTGCCGCTGTCTGTGTCTGCATAGTCCATACGCCATCGGGGAACTAGAAAACAGGTTGGAAAAAGAGATTCAATGTAAATCCAACATACAGTATTGGATAGTTTGCATTTAAAAAAAAGCATATTATGAAGGCCCCAGGACAAAACACTGGTTAAAAATTGAAATTGTTTATAAATTACCTTATCTTTCTTGCTTTTCGTTGAAACCTTCTTTACTGTAACGTCAGCAACAGCAAGCTGGTCCACCGACTTGGATCCACGTGCCTCCTCTTCTATATCTGGATCTTGTATACATCCCTAGAAAAGAGTATCCATTTAAAATAAGTCATTTGTTAAGTCATTTGTATTAGAAATCAAATTATTCCTTCGCACACATGGCTTATACAGATAAACTCGTACATCGTGTACGTCATTTAGTCAAAATATACATTTGGGATTTCACCTGATTGATGGCTAGTTTACTCGATCAAAGTTGACTGTCCGAAGCACACTCTTCGAAATGTTGCACTCAAGCAATTTGCCAAAACTGCTTGTTTCTAAGTCTGTCACTGTCTAATAGTATCAGATCTAGGACAAACTTTCTATCATTCGAGGGAACTGTTAGTACGCATACCTCTGGCTCTGGATCAACTACAAGGGATGATGTAATTGTAGTCGAAGTTCATCATCTACCTGTAACACAGTACTTGTATTAGTATGGTTGAAAAAATTTGAAATTTAACACACACAATGTGACAGAGACAATGATACATATCTATAAAAAAACACGAATGAAACATTGTGTAAACGAACAACACAATATATAAATATGATCAGATTAGCTCATTCGATGAAACTGTCAGTACGCATACATCTGGCTCTGGATCAACTACAAGGGATGATGTAATTGTAGTTGAATCTTCAGTATCTCCCTGAAACACAGTACTTGTATTAGTATGGATGAAACAATTGAAACTGAACACACACATTGTGACGCAGACATTGGCACATATCAAAAGCAATCCACGAATGAAACATTGTGTAAACGAATGACACGGTACGTAAATGTGATCAGATTATCTCAAATTGTTCGAAATGTTGCAAGCAAGTAATTTGCAAAAACTGCTTGTTTCTAATATTGTCACTGTCTAATAGTATCAGATCTAGGACCGACTTTCTTTCATTCGAGGGAACTTTCAGTATGCATACCTCTGGTTCTGGATCAACTACAAGGGACGATGTAATTGTAGTCGAAGCTTCAGCATCTCCCTGAAACACAGTACTTGTATTAGTATGGATGAAACCATTGAAATTGAACACACACATTGTGACGCAGTCATTGGTACATATCAATAGCAATCCATGAATGAAACATTGTGTAAATGAATGACACGGTACGTAAATATGATCAGATTATCTCAAATTCCATGCATAAAACAATTCCAGAACTGAATAGCTAAGTAAGACTACCTGATACGTGCTCAAACTGGTTGTTGATATGGAGGCTGAATCTTGCTCCTTCATATTCAGTGCATAGTCATGGAGTTGTAAAGGGAAAATATTATTTGATTTACAAATGCAAATCTTAAAAATTGGCATGTAAGGAGACAGATTACGAAAACATTATGCTTATTTCAAAGGACTCTATAGCATAGTTATCTGTGCCCATAAATCAATTTTCTATGAGGCTTCTAAAACCAAGGACAGATGTTTAGCAAAATGGTCTTTATTTAAAAAGCAATACAATCTTACTAATATGAAAAGTATTATAAGGGACAAAAACACCTAAAACACCAATCTGTCATTTAGTGACCTGTTCACTACCCCAAGGCTACAGCTAAATCCAGAACTGTGACTCACCTGAGGCGGCATGTGAACAAATAGAGTCGGTATTGCATTTGGGAGCAATTTTCAAGTCGTTCTGAGTTGATTCTTCTTTGTGTACATGGATGGGTTGTACATATTCTGGGCTAGGTGCAGGCTGCAAATGCGGAATCGATCACCCCTCTTGTCCTCCAAGACATCTTTGACTCTACTTTCAAGCTCTGCCGCCGCATATCTGCAATATCTGACCCATTCTCTTATTCGATCTACAGTCTTTGGGAATACATGCATTGTAGTGCCTTCAGATTTCTCATGGATCTTAGAAGGGCAACCGAATATCACACATGCAGGCATTGTAAGTTCTGCAAAATAAAGGTCAACATTATTCGAAAATTACTTTGCATAAAAACGTGAGAAAGAAGGATTATACAATACCTTCTTCTATGCAAGGTATGTTTTGGTCACCACAGCAAAACCAGTGTAGCGTGGGCGGCTGTATTATAGGATAACTTTCATAAACAATTCTTTGATGTGACGAAAATCAGAACATGTTACTCGTTCCTTGAATGTACTATCGTGCATCAAAAGGAAACATGCTTATAATATTGGTCCGGTCCAAAGGGGCGTGGCCTGGAGCTCCGGCAATGCGGACACTCTCTTAGAGGCCTCTGTGATGGGCCCACTGGATAAGCGGTTTGGTGAAGTTTTTAAGCTGCAAAATGTGCCCAAAACCCAGCCAGAGATGTCGGAAGCCCCACATTTTATGAGGAGATGTAGATAGGGGCTGGAGGCCACTGGGAAGCTATATAAAGACCCTGCGATCTCTGCGGCCCCTCCGCCCCCTCCTTCCAAGATGGCGGGCGGAGCGGGCAAAGCCCATGACAACATAACACAGTGGGCTTCCCAAGCCCATGAAGGTACGGCGATCCATGGTGAGAACCCCGCCAGACACCAAACATACTAGAGGCCCCAGACCTTTCAGTCTGGGCATCCGGTGCAACGCACAGCGCCTGCAGAAGAGGAGAGCCCTGACCCGGACTACGACGCAGCAAGGAGGAGCGGGACCTGCCTGGCAACGCCGGGTTCGTAGACCGCAAGGGGCAATCTGGAGCTCCAGGAGGATGCAGTGAAGTGCCACTGCCCCCCACCTCAAACTCTAATAATCTGCCTCGCTCCACCGGTGGTTGAAGCCGCAAGGAGGCGGTGGCGACCTGCGCCCCCCGCATCCTCCTAGCCCCCCTCACGAAACGCCGACACACATCCCGGCCTCATCAGCACACCAGCGCCCTACCCCCCGCCACTGGAGTGGTGGGGGCTCACCTTGGGCTTGGACTGCTGCAGGCGCCATGGGCCTACAGGTGCCATATGGGGGCGAGGCCCTAAACTACCACAGAGCGGACCCACCCACCGGTCCATTACCCTGGCGACGTCCCGGCACTGGCTCCAACAGCTTATTGGTGGGCTCGGATGGAACATTAACCCAGCTTTCATACGGGCCACCTAGCCCCCTTGGCTTCACTAGCCTCTCCAAAGCAGTCATTACAAAGTAGGGACACTATAAGGGACCCTCTCTGCAGCCACCACCTACCTAACACAAGCGGGGCACCCGCGCTCTACCCGGATGATACAGCATTGAATTGAGGCTCACTTGTGACTGTTCTGCTTATCACTACCTCCTCCATTTCCCTCCTGGGGCGCCCCGGCCCACTCTCTACTCCCTCCTCCCCCTTGAGCCTGTATTGAGAGGTCGGAAACAACACCATAATCTTACGCCTCACTGGGAGCTCTAAGCCCCCCTCTCTCCGCTACATCTCGGTCTGAGAGCCTACACACTACGGGAATAACTACCCCCGCAAGGATTAATCAAGGAATCGGGCCTCGCTCCCTAGTAATCTGCTGATCCTGACTCCAACCAATAGTCTCCCCCACCCGACCTTCCCAAGTGATCACTGGGCTACAGGCCCCATCTCCTTTCTGGCACAATGGCGAAATAATCAAAGGCTGGCAAAAACGCAGACATCGCCACAATGCTTACGTTGTCCGACAAGGGAAAGAATCACGACCCTTCCAAGCTTACCCCACAGAAATCCCAAGAGGAGAGAGAAGCCCTTGCCACTTAGGAGGACATACAGGCCTTTATGGCCGATATCAAATCTGAATTTAGATCCTGCATGACAGAGCTCACTACCAAGCTGGAAAAGACCGATCAAAGAGTGACTGTGATGGAACAGAGGCTGGAGGAGGTGGACGACCGCTCCCTGGACCATGCTACCACACTGGGGGAAGTCCAACACTCGATTAGAACCCTGCAAGACAGGTGCGAAATCCTCGAGTTAAAAAAAGAGGTTCATGAAAACACGGCCCACGCCAACAACCTCCGAATTCGGGGGATTCCAACCTCTGTCCCGGATAAAAACCTGCGGAATATGTGGGGGACTTCTTCCAATCCCTTCTCCCACTACTGGACAAATCCCAACTCCTTTTGGACCGCACTCACAGACTGCATCCTCGTCGGGGTGTTGATTCAGACCTCCCCGCCGACATCATAACTAGAGTACATTTTTACACCACAAAGGAGGCCATATCAGCTATTAGCCGCTCTCAAGATGAGCTCTCCTTCCAGGGTTCATGTGAGGAATAAGGGCTGGAAGCGAACAGGAGTCACACGTTTTGTCTCTTAATCCTTTTTGGGCTAGTTTTGGAGGCAAAGACTACAATTCCCAGCAAGCCACGGGAGGTTGGTAGTTCTGTGCACAATCAGGAAGAAGGTCACGTGCGCGTTGCCAGCTGCAGTGATTACAAACAGCATAAAGAGCAACGGCGCGTGAAACAGGTGTGGCTTATTACGAATCCAGGATCGGTTGGCGTGAGGAGCATGTCGGCGAAACGCTGAGGAAACCATGGACGGCGAAGCTCTGCCCTAAAGCTACACGAGGTTTCGAGCGTTCTCTTGCACTGAGTTGCATGCAGAACTGCGGCAGCATTTTCAGCGTGCTACTAATCCTCCGAGGAGTCCCGCGGGGCCCTCGGAGCTCAGGTAAGTGCAGAAGGCATTGCGGGGTGGGAGCTTATGATGCATATGTTTTCTCTCGTATGAAGCTGATACTTGGCAATCACGGAAGGGCTGAATTTGGGGATAAAGCAATTGGTTTTGTGTAATAGGACACGAGGACATTACGGAACATTTTTGGGGCATATTCTCTCAAATACAGCTCATTAAGGGTGACAAGAGTATTCACTCTCAAGGGGTGATGATGTGTATTAGTTTGTCTGGTTAAACCGCAAGGACATGCATTTATGTGTTTATGTATTGCAGTAGCAAGCTTGCCCTACAGGCCATGTGTTTCGTTCTTCATTGATGGGAAAAGTTCTATTGTCCTGTGTTCATCCCACTTGCTACTACATGTGCATGTTTTGTGCTCTATGTTTGTTCTGAAGTCAGGGGCATACGTATTAAGGTGTGTCCTGATCTATGTCACTGGGTATTCATGTAGTCAATGTTACAGTGTGTCAGGAACTAGGATATACAGGTATATGAAAGGAAGGGTTTTTCCCCAGTGCTTCCCCCTACCTATCCAACTTAGGTTTTGTCCTAACCCTTTTCCCGGTTTCCCTAACTTCCCCTCCCCATCCGCAACCTCTCCCTAACTCCTCTTCCCCCCATTGGCTGCCATGTGGTGTCCTGTGTTACACTTCAGGCACCTGTGCCAACCACGGTGGGAGGGTCGAATTAATTTGGCTTCTGTGGTTCGGGGGAGAGTGTCGATTCTCTCCTCCAAGTAAGTGTGTGTTTTGACAGTTCACCCCTCCAGATTTATCAGGACCTCTCGCTGCTTACACTTCAGAAGAGGAGATCTCTCCGGCCTCTGACCCTCTTCTTGCAGGAACACCAAATCCGATACAGATGGCTATTCCCGACCGCCCTGCAGTTCTCATATAACGGCACCCTGCGCAAAATAAGCCACCTCATAGATGCTAACAAAAATATGCATCCATCTTCGCCCAAAGAATCTACCTCGCCAAGCCCCGAGGATACCCCTGGCTGCATCCATCCCGAAACCCAGACAATCCTCCTGGTCGAAGGTGCCAAGAAGCAACAGAAGAAGATAGGCTGGTGCTGGACCGCAGCCGGCGGCTTTGTCCCTGTGTCCTTGTAGACCCCCTAGCCCGAGCTCGAAGAAACTTCACCGACCCAGACCCAAGTCAAGAACGTTCATAATCAATGCAGCGAGGCCAACTCATGGCTCATGCCCATTTCCAAGGTACATACCACCTATGAGTCCTTGGAATCCCAGACTATTTTCTCGATTGGCCCGGTTGGCCAGGGGAACGGCCGTACCCACAATGTCGGCCCCTCCACCAGTTAAAGTTACACCCCCCGTTGGAGGCTTGTTCCAAAGCCCCAAGAGCAGAGTGACACATTCATAGCCTTTCCTCAAAATGGTGGTTAACTCACTCCCCTCTACCCCCTCCCCCACCCCAGATGCAGCAACAAGGGGCGACCTAGCCCGGGAGCTTCAGACCTTGAACTTTCTTACCCTCAACGTGAATGGATTAAACTACCCCGCCAAACGGCAGTCGATATTAAAAAAGCTGCAAGATGAAGATGCAGCGGTGGCCCTGCTTAAGGAAACTCACCTACTGCCAGCAGACTTTGGGCGCCTCCGCTCCCAACTCTACCCGCTTCAGCTTTTCGCCTCAAGCGGCTCTAGAAAGAGGGGCACAGCGATTCTCTTCAGGAGGGGTTTGAACCCCCAGGTCCTGGAATCCAAAACTTGCCCAGAAGGCCGGGTTGTGGCAGTCAAATGCCTACTGCTGGGTGACCTTTACACTTTCAAATCAGTATACGCCCCTAATTCTGGGCAAGCAGCCTTCTACGACTCGTTGGGTTCCTCCCTCACTCCCTTCACAGAGGGCCAAGTGATAATAGGGGGAGACTTTAACGGAGTACCAGACCCCACAAAAGACAAATCTCATCCTCCCACTCCCGGAGACTTCACTCAGGCACTCAGCCTGATGCGCCTGTTTAGATCCCTGGAAGTAGTGGACTTGTGGCGAGTACTTCACCCCGCTGAAAAAGACTACTCCTTCTATTAATATGTGCATCAAACTTTTTCGAGGATTGATCTCCTCTTGACGTCCCCCCAGATGCTTGCCTATGCCAACGAAATGTCTATCGGACCACGGATCCTGTCTGACCATGCCCGGGTAATCCTTGAGATTCGGGCACATGAACCTAAGCCTAATGGGCCTCGCTGATGGACTCTCTATGATTCGATCCTCAACGAAATACCACTACCGGACAAGACCGCCACTGAGAGGACAAACTTTCTCAGGAAAAACCCGGCCGAAGATACCTCCCCGGCAAACACTTGGGACGCCCTGAAAGCGGCGATCAGAGGGAAGTTGATCGCACAAGGAGTAGCATTCCATCGAAAAAGGCGACAGGCTCGTCTGGCCCTTGAGGAAGAACTGAAAACAGCAGAAGAAACCCACAAAGAAAAAGGCTGGTCCCCCAAAATACAGCGAACCATCCGTATCACCAGGAAGAAACTAGAGGCCCACTACGCCAAACAAACAGCACAGCTTCTGATCAAAGCTAAATAACTCTATTACGTGAAGAACAACAAGGCGAATAAGCTGCTGGAGGCTAAGCTAGCTAAGGCAAAGCGCCGCAGTACCATTAGAGGGCTATGTGATCCATGTGGAGTAACACAATATACGGAATCTAAAAAACAACAGCTAGCGGTGGACCACAAGGTTCAGGTCATGACGGCACCACCGGGAGACCAGACTAAGAAAAGAAAATATCTGCAAGAAGCAGCCCTTTCTCAGCTACTCAATTTGGCCAGGGAGAACCTAGAATCACCGATCACAGGTGAGGAGGTGGAGGAAGCGATCAAATCGCTTAAATCCCGGGCCCCAGGGTTGGACGGATTCTCCCCTAGGTTCTATAAAATCTTCAAACCCCAACTGGTCCCCCTCCTGGTAACGCTTTTCAACTCCTTTAGGGAAACAGGCACGGTGACTCCCTCCATGCAGGAATCAATCACAGTTCTCCTCCCCAAACCAGGGAAAGACCCGAGAGATTTGGCCTCCTATAGGCCAATAGCCCTGCTGAACATTGACACTAACCTATACTCCAAAATTGTTGCTAACTGCCTGGCACGCATATTAAGCGAGGTAATGCACCCTGACCAAGCCGGCTTTATTATGAACAGATCGGCGGGAGATAATATCTGCAGAACCCTGGATCTGGTGGACCTCGCCTCTAGGGGCTCAAAGGAACTGGTGTTGATGGCCCTAGATGCCACCAAGGCATTCGACAGGGTGGATTGGTCTTTCATGAGTCTCACCCTGGAGGCCTTTGGGTTTGGCCCAGCGTTTCGAGCGAAGGTCCTGGCCAATTACAAATCACCTAAAACCCTCCTAAAATCCTAAGAATCAATGGCTCGTTCTCCGCCCCAATTGCACCGACCAGCAGTACCAGACAGGGCTGCCCGTAGTCCCTGCTGCTATTCGCACTCATCATGGAGCCCTTCGCCCAGAAAATCAGACCATATCAAGGGTCCCCAGGTTGGCCCATCCCAACATAAAAATGCCCTATATGCAGATGACGTGCTGCTTACAATCTCGGAGGCCCGCTCCTCTCTAAAACATGCCTTGGCTGAAATAACTAGCTACAGGGAGGTCACTGGCTTTTCTATTAACTTCAATAAATCGGTGGCCCTTGGGGTGGGCTTCTCCTCAGAGAAGCGGGAGACATTGATTCAGATGTGCCCGATCACATGCAGGACAAAGGCGATTCCCTACTTGGGGGTCTAAATACCTGCGAATCCGAAAGACACATATCAAACCAACTTCCCCCAGCTCTTTAAAGAACTGGAAGGCGACTTGAAATGATGGGCGACCCAGGGAATCTCCCTGATGGGACGCATAACGGCCTGTAAAATGAACTTACTCCCAAGGTTTCTTTATGCCTGCTCCTCCCTCCCTGTGGCGATCCCTGCCCCGCCCTCCGCGATCTACAGAGGAAAATGCTCCAATTCATATGGAGGAGAAAGAAGGGCAGGATCCCCTCAAAAACAATGTTAGGCAACGCAAGATTGGGCAGACTGGGGGTCCCCGGCCTGCGATCCTACAGGGTGGCAGCGCAATTGGCACACATCCGCGCCTGGCAAATATCCACGGACCACCCCAGATGGGTAGAATTGGAACAATCACGGCTGCAACTACCCCTGCGGTTCCTTCCACACCCTCTCTCAGGGATCGCTGGGAGGGACTCCTGTTGGCGACCAAGCACACCCTGAACTTCTGGGACTGGGCACTGAAACATAAGGGAATCCCGAGGGGCCTGAGCCCCCTATATTCCATAATCTAACCTTCTCACCTGGAACGAACCCCCGGAACTTCCAGAACTGGATTGCAGGAGGCCCTGAGACCCTAGATCAGCTCTATGTGGGAGACCTTCCCTGAACCCATCCTTCTGGGGGTGCCGGTCCCTGAGGCCTACCCGCACTTCAGAACCCGAGCCAAACTGCTAACTCAATGCCTCCTGGCCGGGAAAATAGTGATAGCCCATTCCTGGAAGGCCCCAGAAGGCCCCTTCATGTCCGAGTGGTGGGGGAAAATATGGGACATCCTGCGGAGAAGGTAACAGCGGCAAAGGCCGGGGTCCTCCATCGCTTTCAGAACACCTGGGCCCCAATATTGAAATATGATCTAAAATTCCCAGCATTGACTTATAAGCCTACCAACATCCGGTGGACCCTGGGGGACAGGGACGCCTGAGAGACACAACCAGAATAGAGGCAGAACACAAACTACTGAGAGACATTTCATACCGTGGGGTGGGAGGGGGAGATGATTGGGTGATTTGTCATGATTCCTGCCCCTCATGTCCCCAGCCGTCCAAGATGTCAGGCTGGAGCCAGGCCACGATCACCTACATGGCCCTCAAGGGCCTTTCCATCCCTCCAAAGACCCACTTGGAGTCAGACTTGGTGCTTTTGGCACCAGACTCACTCATTCCCATAGGATAACATTGGGGATTGGACTTGTAGTACATTGATGGGGACAAGATGGATACCCCCACATATTTCGGTTCCCAGAACTGAATGTGCAGTCTAGTCTTTTGGGTGTGGCTCAGCCCAGAGACACCTGGGATACCCAGAGACTATTTAAGCCACGCCCAGGCTGAGAAACATGCTCTGCGTTTCCTGCACCTGCAGCGTGACACTCACCGTGTTCGGATCGGTCTCCAGTAGGCCTGCATCTTTCTTCTGCGCTCAGCTCCTGCAAGAACAAGAACACCGTTAGGAACAGCCTTCCCTTGCGGCGCTTCTGCCCATCATTCATCGCTCCTTCTGTTTTGCGGGTATCTTCGGCGGTGTCATTCCCATCCCGGCACGCCGCTTCCTGAGGAAAAGGGAAAAGAACAGAAAAAAGGCATTAGTAAGCATTCAGCAAATCTTTGCTTATTTTTAAAGACTGTACGAGCTTCAAACGCTTACCTGAATCCCAGCCACTCTGGGGGAACTCTGTCTCCGGAACTTCTCATCCATCTGCAAGAGGGAAAAGACACTCCAGGTTAGCGTGGAAACATCTAGAGGCGCTGCATACCGTGCTTACTCACCGCATTTCTTCTTCATAACCGGCATCCACGCTGAAAACGTTGCAGCACCTAAAAGACACAGAAAAATAACTCCGTTCAATACAAATATGAAAGGGTCGCATTGCGCTCTCACTCACCTTCAGCGCTACTCATCTCAGCAGCACGTCGCCATCCCCGGACGTCGGCCATCATCTAAGGAAGGAAAGGAACGAAGTTAGAGAACTGTTCAAAAGACTCATGATACTTACCTGTCGGACTCTTGCCAGTGAAGTAACTAGGCAGCAACGAGCCCGCATCAATCAACTCGCCCCTGCGTTGAAAGCAGGACGGAGAGCACACTTTCCAAGAAAACAAGGTGAGCTGTGGATCAAAGGGAAGGGTTGGACCCCGGGGAAGAAGGGGATCAAGCACACAGAGACAATAGGGAGTTAAACTCTACCAATCCTGTGTTTCAGGCCCAGTCTCCAGTCGAGTAGACTCCAGGGAAGGGTTCGAGGTCGTAAGAGGTCAGAACAGGCTCAGTGACGTCCCCGTGGATACCAGGTGAGCGTTACAGAATGCAAAGCCTCACATCAAAATCCACCTGGGTGTCATGGAAAGTTAGCCCACATGATGGGGCAGCTACGTTCCGAAGTACATGCAGCCAGGCAGGAGACCAACACCCTGAGGAGAGAGCTGATAGTAGCCAAAGAACGCACTGATGATTTAAGCTGGCAACTTCTCCAGTCACAAGCAGGGCATGCACCATTGCCGGGAAGCATGCCCTCGTTGCCAGCACCATCAGCCAAACCGGTCCAGATAACCCTTCCTGGGGCAGTTCCCTTGGCCCTGCATGAACGATTTACGGGGGATCCCAAGAGGTTTGCAACGTTCATGAACCAGTGCCGTCTGCACTTACTTTGTAGACCAGGGGCCTTTCCGAATGACCAATCACGGGTCGCTTTTGTGCTATCCTACTTGAGTGGTAGCGCCGCAGACTGGTCTGTACCCTTTGTGGCCCAAGACGATCCTTTGCTGCATGACTTCAGGGGCTTTCAGCAGGAGATGGAAAAGCTGTTCGCCCGTCGTACCCATGGGCAGGCATTAGACTACGAACTTCTGTCCCTACCCCAAGGGAATCAAGACCTATTAACATACATAGCCATGTTCAATAGACTCGTACTTGAAGCAGAATGGCCAGGGGAGAAGAGAACTACGTTATTTCATCAGGGGTTGCGGGGGGAGCTCAAGTATGTTCTCGCACAAGTAGTGAACCCCCCGAAAGACTGTTCAGAATTCATTGACCTTGTTGTTCAACTGGATCATAGGTTGCAGGACCAAAGAGCAGATCGAACCAGACCGGACCCTCGCCCTATGTATGTGCGTTCAAAGGACAATATTGCCCGCACAACGGAAGGTTCAGGAGAACCAATGCAAATCGGGGGGGGCAGATCCACCTTGACTAAAGCGGAAAGGAATAAAAGGCGACAGCAGCAGTTATGTCTGTACTGTGGAAGGTCAGGTAATTTCCTTAAAGAGTGCCCTGTGAAGCCACCGAGGAGGACGGTAGGGCCCACGGACAAGGAAGATACCATCAAGGAATCGGAAAACTCCCCAGCCCGGCAAGTGTAGGGGTCCACTTGTCGAGCGAAGAAAGTGAACTACAGACCTCCCATTTTGCACTATCTGTGGTCTTGATCAATCACCAACAACAATCTCGGATGCACGCAGTAAGAGCGTACATTGACAGTGGAGCTGTTGGGAATTACATTGACTAGGATCTTGCGGCAAAGATGGGGCTTCCGTTACACCCTAAATCATCCACCGACACTGTTACCACTGTCGACGGCACAGAAATAGCTTCTGGTCCAGTATCCCAATGCACTGCAGCTTTAACCCTTCTGTGCCAGGATGGATACCAAGAATATATTGTTTTCGACCTCAACAAGGAACCACAGTTACGGTTGATTTTGGGAATGCCATGGTTGGTAGCTCACAATCCTCGAATCGATTGGGGAGCAAAAGAATTGGCCTTTCCTGAGACTTGCGCTCACACATGTTATTGCCAAGAGAAACAACTAATAGACACCAGGACCTCCACGCTTGCGACTGTGGCAATCGGCACCCTACCAAGTTAATACCAGGACTTTCAATATGTCTTTCAGAAAGAACAGGCTAATACCCTGCCGCTGCATAGACCATACGATTGCCAAATCGACCTGATACCCGGCGCACAAATCCCTTGTGGGCGAATTTACGCACTCACGGAACCAGAAAACCAGAACCTGAAGGCCTATCTTGACCAATACCTGGCCAACGGGTTCATCCGTCCCTCGAAGTGTCCAGCAGCCAGTCCTCTGTTCTTCGTACCGAAAAAGGAGGGGGACTTGAAAACATGCATCGACTATCGCGCACTGAACCAGATTACCGTAAAAAACCTCTACCCCCTGCCACTGATCCCTGAATTGCTTGATCAAGTCAAAGATGCCCAAATCTACACAAAACTAGACCTGAGGGGGGCATATCACCTTGTTCGCGTAAAACAGGGGGACAAATGGAAAACGGCTTTTCGCACCAAATATGGCTATTACGAATATCAGGTAATGCCCTTTGGCCTTTGCAACGCGCCTGCGGCATTTCAATACTTCATGAACGATGTCCTACAGGAATTGATTGATGTCTGTGCTCTAGGGTACATCGACGATATTCTAGTATATTCCACATCAAAGCAGGACCACGTTAAACACATCCGATCCGTATTGGAGAAACTCTGTCAACACCAACTCTACGCCAAGCTCGAAAAGTGCTTATTCCACGTCTCCGAGGTGGAATTCCTGGGCTTTATTCTCAGCCCGAATGGAATCCGAATGGATGTACACAAGGTAGATGCTATCCTGAACTGGCCATCCCCAAATTCATTCAAGGGGGTTCAAAGTATGCTGGGTTTTGCAAACTTATACTGCTGGTTCATTCAAAGATTTTCACAAATCGTGCATCCCATCACGTCATTGCTAAGGAAAAGCAACAAAAAGTTCCAGTGGACAACAGAAGCCGAGAAAGCTTTCCAGGAACGCAAAGCAAGATTCACATCTGCCCCAATCTTACGCCACCCTCCCCCTGATCTCCCATACCTGGTGGAAACGGACGCCTCAAGCATGGCTATGGGAGCCGTCCTCTCACAAAAGGACCCTGAAACAGGCCAGTTACACCCTATTGCCTTTTGGTCGCGTAGATTCACATCCCCTGAAGTCAATTAGGCTATCAGAGACAAAGAACCCCTGGCCATTAAGTCAGCCTTTAAGGCATGGCAGCACTACCTCTTGGGCGCCAGACACACAATCACCGTAATAACTGACCACCGGAACCTCCAGTAACTAAAAACGGCAAAGGCCCAATCCTCACGACAACTACGTTGGGCTCTTTTTTTTGCTGAATATGACTATGTGATTACATTTCGATCAGGGGTGAAAAACGGGAAGGCCGATGCCCTTTCCCGTATGGGGGTGGAAGAGCAAGGGTATCAGACCCCTGACCCAATAGCAATCATCCCAAGTGACAAGCTCCTAGGAATCACAGCAACCATAACTTAGAAAGAATTACATGAAGAAATCCAAAACCTGATGAGTCCGGAGCAATTACAAGCATGGAGTGCACAAGGAGAACATTTCATGATAAAAGATCAGTTGCCCTACTTCAGGAATCGTTTATTCTTACCAAACCTAGAACTACGAGAAAAAGTCATGTCCGGTTATCATGATTCCTTGATCGAGGGCCACCCCGGAATCGCTAAAACCCTAGCCAAGGTAAAACAAAATTATTGGTGGCCCACGTGGCGTAAAGACATTATCCAATTTATTCTATCTTGTGGAGTGTGTGATCAAAACAAGTCATCCAAGCAGAAACCGGCTGGGCTATTACAACCATTGGAAATCCCACCAGCCCCCTGGCACATGTTGTCCCTCAATTTTATTACTGCCTTACCACCCAGTCAAGGGTTTAACGCTATTCTTGTGGTCGTGGACCTATTTTCAAAAATGGCACAATTCATTCCTCTTAAGGGGTTCCCAAATGCTTCCACTCTGGCAAAGGTATTTCTTGAAGGCATTGTACGGCTCCATGGGTTTCCTTCAGTTTTGGTCTTAGGCCGAGGTAGTCAATTTGTATCTAACTTCTGGAGAAAATGCTGCACTATGGCCCAGATCGACATCCGGCTATCCACCAGTCACCATCCACAAACGGATGGTCAAACTGAGAGGACAAATCAGACGCTCGAGCAGTATCTGCATTGCATGTAACACCAAGCTGAAGGAAGCTGGCTTGACCTATTATGGATAGCTGAATATGCTCATAATAATTCCCTACACACCAGCACTGGGCAGACACCCTTTTATACCATGTATGGCAGGCACCCACGTACTTCTGAGTTGGACGTTCCTACAACCCTGGAAATGCCAGCAGTCAGAACCTTGCACATAACCATTTCTCAAACCTTTAAAAGGGCAGCTGAACACCTACGTCAAGCTAAGAATCGTCAAAAGAAGTTTGCTGATCAACACCGAGCAAAGGCCCCCAACTACTAAGTGGGAGACAAAGTCTGGCTGGCGTCTAAACACGTGTCCATTAAAGGAACCCAAACTTTCCGTCCAAGATACCTGTGTCCATTCACCGTCACCTCCATGATAAATCCTGTGGTGGTCAGACTAACTTTGCCTTCAAACATGCAGATTCATCCTGTGTTCCACGTGTCTCTCCTTAAACCTGTTCAACCTGGAACCCGGGTAGCAACACCACCGCAGCCAGTAGTAGTCGCTGAGGAGCCAGAATTCGAAGTCAAGGACATCCTGGACTCAAAGTATGTCAGATCCAAATTATACTACTTAGTAGACTGGAAGGGGTATGGTCGAAAAGACAGGGCATGGGAGCCTTGTGGGTATATCGATGCACCTCGCTTGCTTAGACGATTTCATCAAAACCATCCAAACAAACCAGGACCAGACAGAAGAGCCACCTTGAGAGGGGCATTGGTGGGAGTGCTGTCATGATTCCTGCCCCTCATGTCCCCAGCCCTCCAAGATGTCAGGCTGGAGCCAGGCCACGATCACCTACATGGTCCTCAACGGCCTCTCCATCCCTCCAAAGACCCACTTGGAGTCAGACTTGGCACTTGTGGCACCAGACACACTCACTCCCATAGGATAACATTGAGGATTGGACTTGTAGTACATTGATGGGGACAAGATGGATGCCCCCACATATTTCGGTTCCCAGAACTGGATGTGCAGTCTAGTCTTTTGGGTGTGGTTCAGCCCAGAGACACCTGGGATACCCAGAGACTATTTAAGCCACGCCCAGGCTGAGAAACATGCTTTGCGTTTTCTGCACCTGCAGCGTGACACCGTGTTCGGATCGGTCCCCAGTAGGCCTGCATCTTTCTTCTGCGCTTAGCTCCTGCAAGAACAAGAACACCGTTAGGAACAGCCTTACCTTGCGGCGCTTCTGCAGTCATTCATCGCCCCTTATGTTCTGCGGGCATCTTCAGCGGTGTAATTCCCATCCCGGCACGCCGCTTCCTGAGGAAAAGGGAAAAGAAAAAAGGCATTAGTAAGCATTCAGCAAATCTTCGCTTATTTTTACAGACTGTACGAGCTTCAAACGCTTAGCTGAATCCCAGCGGCTCTGGGGGAACTCTGTCTCTGGAACTTCTCATCCATCTGCAAGAGGGAAAAGACACTCCAGGTTAGCGTGGAAACTTCTAGAGACGCCGCATACCACGCTTACTCACCGCATTTCTTCTTCATAACCGCCATCCACGCTGAAAATGCTGCGGCACCTAAAAGACACAGAAAAAGATCTCAATTCAATACAAATACAAAAGGGTCGCATCGCGCTCTCACTCACCTTCAGCGCTGCTCATCTCAGCAGCATGTCGCCATCCCTGGACGCCGGCCATCATCTAAGGAAGGAAACGAACGAAGTTAGAGAACTGTTCAAAAGACTCATTATACTTACCTGTCGGACTCTTGCCAGTGAAGTAACTAGGCAACAACGAGCCCGCATCAATCAACGCGCCCCTGCGCTGAAAGCAGGACAGAGAGCACACTTTCCAAGAAAACAAGGTGAGCTGTGGATCAAAGGGAAGGGTTGGACCCCGGGGAAGAAGGGGTTCAAGCACACAGAGACAATAGGGAGTTAAACTCTACCAATCTTGTGTTTAAGGCCCAGTCTCCAGTCGAGTAGACTCCAGGGAAGGGTTTGAGGTCGTAACAGGTCAGAACAGGCTGAGTGACGTCCCCGTGGATACCAGGTGAGCGTTACAGGATTGGAGGGAATTGTTATTGCCTTTGGACTTGTGCACAAAGCCAGTTTATTTTGTATTGTTGATACTCTGCCTTGGTTTAAAACAAACATATTTGAAAAAAATATTGACACGGTCCGCTAAGGATGCAATTCAATGCCAATTGACACTGATGACAATTGATAGATCGATAACAGAAATTAAACTCAAGTCAATGGCAATGTGACAATTGAACATAACACTACTGGGTACGTTTGGTCGAAATAGATAGAAATTTAGAGATCAAGGAGATATGATTAAGCGACATGTCCTTACCTTAACCAACAAACAGTTAGATTCAGCAAGCAGGGTAGTTAGTGGCAGGAGAACAGGGAGATATTCACAGGTAGCATGACGACGAGCTGAGTCGCAGTGGTCACAGAAGTTCTCAGGTAGCACGACGGTGAGCAGATTCGCAGTGGTCACCGAGGTTCTCAGGTAGCACGTTCATGAGTTGACTTGCAGGGCTCAAAGATGCTCTCATGATAAATATCAAGTGGTTTATAAAGAATTAGAAAAGAGGTTGGGTATGTGAATGAAGGACGTGTATATGTCATGGTTTTATGTGGATTGCAGGGGCGTGGCCTGCTTCAGGGGATCCTGCCTGGAGACATGGGGTCTGTATTGGCCATGTGTAGAAGGGCCCTTTGTGGAAGATACCTTTGAAGTGTACATGGTGTTTGGCACCTTGGCCATTCCCGCCCCTGCAAGCCCCCTTTGGCAGCGCACATCCACTGGTTTCAACTGCCTTTGATAATGGAGGGGGGATGGATGGGCCTGAGGCGTGCAGATAAGGGCCGGAACACTGTTGAACGGAGACACACTTGATTCACTGAAAAACTGAAACAACCATTGATAAAAGTTCTGTTGTGCGTTATTTTGTTTCTTAATTTTATGGCACAAATGTACTACACATTATAAAGTTCAGGTTGCAGCACAGTGAGAGAAGATCTCCTGTATTGACCGCTGTCACTGGGGAATGTGTCTCTAATGGCACCAATGGCACAGGCGGGTATTACTCGTCGAACGCGGTCTCCAAGCCTCCCATGAAGCCACCATGTGTATGAACGATAGGCCACCAGCCTGAACCACCTGTGAAAGAGAAAGATACAAACTGTTTTTAAATGTCCAAGATAAGTGTATAAAACCTTCGTTGCCAATGACAATTATTGTATCCAACTGCATTGTTGCCAGTGCAAATGCTACCTAGACACTGTACAATATTGAACGACTATTATACAAATATTACTAGAGAATTGCAAGACTAAATTGGTTTGACAATGATATATTGAAGTTACGACAATATAGGAGACAACCTTGAAATAGAAGTGGCCTAAGTGACATCACAACCAGAGTATACTTACTCGTTACTTGGATTCTGAGGGCGAACTGTTGTGCAAAGTTTGTGCATATGCACCATCAAAATCCTCAACACGGACTGTGTGAGGCAGGCTACTCTGAAGTCTGGCAGCTCGTAACGCATCGCGGCCATGGCTCACCTTGCGATATGTAGGACAAGCATCCAGAGTTTTCTCTGCAGCAGCAGTTCTCCTCCTCGGTTGCCATTAGCGCGCACCGATTGCAGGTACACCAGTTTGGAAACGCCATCCATGTGACTAGAACCAGGCTTTTCATCTGTTGAATCGTCCTCCCAACTGTCGCCCGAAGCCCCATTGTTTCCGCATCTTTCTCTTTCGAGTAATTCCGCCTCGGAATACCCCAGCTCTTACTGGTGGGGCTGTATTTTTGCCATTGTGGGGTAAACAAACGGAAATAATTTATAGTAATGGTACTGGTATCTGTTCGCACGAGCTACAAAGGTAGCTGACCAGAGCATAGAAACAAGGCAAAGAATAATCAAAGAAATACAGTGAGAGGAATGGAAAAGAAAATCTGATGTTGTCTGTTGTGCAGCGATCTGGTTATACTTATTGAGGAAAGAGGCATCCTGTCATTTCCATGGCGACACGTCATTAGCTGAGGCGCAGAGAATGTTGACACGATTCGTGCTTTGGCATTGTGAAATGGGCGGTACGCATCTAGTGATCTCAGGCTCAGGGGAGGGGGATATGATTTGGTGCCGCAATGGCAGTCCTGCTTGGGCGATGCGGCAACAGATAAGATTATCACAAAATGACCACGCCCTGTTGCTTGATTTTGCATGTGTACAAAAGTGGAAAGCTACGGTAAGGTGCATAGGAAATGTTTGTACAATCGATCAACGTATGATTAAAAACACATGCCCGAACCCTCAGGACAATAATATTTCTGAACGCACTATTCCTTTAAGCACTTGGTGATAGATATGTGCAAAAGAAGAAACCTGGGCTGGAACAGTGTTGTCTCAATGGCATGGGGGTCAACTGGTCACCTTAGAAATAAAATCTGATGGATGAATTAACATTTGGGTATGAAAATTTTTTCTTAAAATCACACATGAGGTAACAATTACGTGGAATGCTTTGCACTGTTAAACTTTGATCTAAAAGATGGCCACAAAACTTACGTTCACGAAGAACATACGTCCAACGGTTGTTTCATTGTATAGTTCTAGTCTATTTAGACCCCAAGAATGAGTTTGAGGTGTAAGAAATCCAGGGTTCATAACAGGTTCAATTGTAATAGTAAATCCTGCACATATTAATTCAGGGCACGCAGTTATGTCACAAATTCACACGTTCCTTCTCAGGCATAGTAGTTGCAGCATCGGTTTTCATATTGTCAGCACAAGGGATTTCGTTCACAACCTGGCTACTTATCAGTGAGGGAGGAGACAAGAGAAGCCTCGAGAGAGAGAGAGGAGGAAGAGAAGACATCCGGAAGTCAGACAAAGCGAAAAATGGAAGGAAGCAGCGAGGGGAGAGGAGACATGTAGGTGGATACGAAAGATGCAAGGAGGGCAGGGGGCACTGAGGAGACATGAGAAAAACAGCCAAAAAGCTAAGCAGCGATTCAGGGAGGCCCCCAGCAACTGCATCTCGTTGCCAGTCAGCAATTTTATAAAACAATATGTTTCGCTATATATACTTTTGTTCTGGGACTTGTTTTACGAGCTGCATTTGCGGGAGCCCTTGCGGCCGTTACTTCCCTTGGGGTATTGTAAGAAACCTGAAGGTGTCTCCCTGGCTAGTCCCCGGGGTTCTATCATCCAGGTGGTCAGGACACGGCCATCGCTATTTCCTGGGGGTGGACCAGTGAGGGAGGATCACCTTGATTGGGGGTGCTTGGGGAGTGGGACACGGACGGGTGAGACACGGTATCCTCCTTCTTTCAACACCTTTTCCCCAAAAAACTGCCCCCCCTTTCCGACACGAACACTTTCGCACAACATGAGAGACAACGGACTAACACCAGAGCTGTTTACCTGACATGTCCCAATACAAGGGTCACGCAAAGTCAGGCAATTGACCAGAATCACACACACCTGAAGGCCTTTCCCCTTCCCCAGAGGGATAAAAGGTAGAGCACAAGAGCACAGAACGAGCAAGTCAGAACGCACAACGTGAGAGCTAAGTCAGCAGGCAGCTAAAGAGGAGGCGAAAGATGGCGCATACCGAGAGGACGACAAGGAGAGAAGCGACCTTGCCCTTTCCGATGAAGGCCCGTAAAACCTCTGCAGATGGAAACATAAGACCAAAACAATAGCCAGCGTGTGTTGCAGCAGGTGTCAGCGGTACACGAGACACTCCTCCACTGATCACCAAGCCGGGAAGATACGCTTGTCTCAGTGGTACCAACCTTGACTTCAAAGAGAATGAAATCCAAGCGGTTCATCACAGCCTATGAGTAAAGGGGAGAGTGGATAAGAAACCAAACTTTGTTGAACGAAAAGTAGCAAACGGGTGATTTGAACTGTGAAAGAACTATTGATGAAAAGAGGGGAAAACCAGGAACAAGGATGCGCTTCACTACGTGGGTGCTTACGCAGGAAAGAAGACCTCGGGGAAAAGCAAAGAGGGGTCAAAGTGGTCATACAGGGGTCTTGTAGAATCCTCTGTACAGTCAAAAGTCTTTGGCAGACAGATGATTGTGAAGTTAAGGGAAATGATTCCTGCATGACAAGAGATGAATGAGAAAGACAAAGTTCGCAAGAGCGAACCCAGCAGAGGGATGCTAATGGAAGGGGCGAAGCCTGAAGTGCTGTGAACAAAGTGTTGAACAGTGTGTTCACAGAAGTGAACCCGACCGAGGGATGTCCACAGGAACGACTTTGGAAAATGTGGCAAGAGTGAACCCGGCAGGGGGAGGCTGACAAAAAGGACAAAGCCTAAATAAATATTTAAAAAGACATTAAGATTCATGAATGCAAGATTTGGGTTGTCCCCCTTGGCATTGGGATCTAAACCTGGCAGAGGGAGATCTTGAAAAAAGTATTGTAAGTCCAGGGGAAGTGAATTGTCCCCCTTGGCATTGGGATCTGAGTCCGACAGAGGGAGATCCCGAAAGAAAGGCCTGAGCCCGATCGAGATAAGTCTAGGTGTCTGAGCCCGAGAAAGGGAGATCCAGGGGGTGGAAAGCCATCACCCCTATGTTCGTTTGGAAAGGAACTTTTTGTTTGTTTTGCTGAATACATCAGGCCCTCGAAGGCAAGAGACTTTTATTGAAAAGAGACTTAACCATTGAAGAACTGATAACCGATACAGAACTGGGAAAGCTCAAGTGTGTGCTGTGCTCAGGAGATCCTCCTTGTCCTGTGCTCAAAACATGGCGAAGGAAGACCCCTGGCAATCACATCCTGACTTATTATTTGTGAACACTTCTTTATTGAAAAAGCTATCCCACACCCTTTCTGTAATTAGTTGTAAGGATTTGGCAATAGTTTTTTTTTAGTATAGGCGTTTTACTTTGACAAGACGCCACATGGAATGCCTTATTTTTCATTTGATGGTCAAAGCTTGCTCCCATCTTAGATTTACGTTTAGGTTAGGTGTTTTTCCACCCTGCGTTTACAGTTTACGTTTGTGTCTGTCTTTACTGTTGTCACCATGAGTACAGTATACAGAAGTGTTATCATCCTCTTTGCCTTTTCACACCGGTTCCTTGTTAGGACTCACCGCCAATACTGTAAACAGTGTGGAGGGATCACTAAACAAGGAAACCTGGAAGTCGCTGAAGAATTCTTGCTACTATTGTAACCCTCTGCTGTGTAAAGCTAACAGAAAGAAGGATCCAGTAGTTGGAAGAGGAGACACACGCAACCACGATACACCAGCTGGAGAAACAAGAAAGAATAATCAATGCCATTGGACTATTAAGGATAACACCACCAACAAAATGAAAGGGAACCAACCTGATCTTTAAAAACATTAGGCCGATTACAGGTAGGTGGGTTATGGCTGGTAATAGTCCCCAAAAGATTCCTGATGAAGTAGTCACCTAAGAACCAATTACAAGAACACACCCTGAATGAACTGAACAATGAATAGAACTAAACTTCAGAGTGGATAGGTTAATTTGTTCCTACCAGAAATTGATTGTGACAATTACTGAAGTCCAAAGTACAAGTATTTCAAAGTTCTGTCCCAACAGCACGAGGACACCTGGATAAGTTCCTTGAAATACAGAGATCCAAAATACAGAAAACCTAACCCGACAGCACAAGGACGCCTAAAGGGAATCAATCGCAAACAGTCTTTCACTTGTTCCCCCATGTGTTGTTCCGGGTATGGAGGTAAAATGGATGATATCTGCCGTGCAGGTGAATTAGGCGATGTGGGGGGTTCCAATTGGAAGTGGAACGCAAAGCAAATGGAATCCGTTACACACAGAAATGGTTTTGTAAACGTGCGAGCAGCAGCAGGAATTTGGAACGTGTGGCAAAAGCAGCCTGTTACACAGAAATAGTTTTGTCAACTTGCCAGCAGCAGCAGGAATTTGGAACGTGTGGCAGAAGCAGTCTGTTAGACCGAAATGGTTTCGGCAATGTGCAGGCAGCAGCAGGAATTTGGAATGTGTGGCAGAGCAGTCTGTTATGCAAAAAGGGTTTGTCAATGTGTGACCAGAACAACGAACAGGATGGCTAAGACAAGGCAATCCTGGAAACATAGCAGGAGTCAGGAATACAGAACGTAACAAGTCAAAACAGAAACACAGAAGTCCGAAAACACTTCAATCAGAAGCACCAGGCTAACTCTGAGGGAGGCTTTATTCTCCTGATGTCATGTGTCCTGGCATCATGTGTGCATGAGACGTGGGTTTTCTACCGGCATAGCGACGTGTTGGGAGTAGCTTCCACCGTCACAATAATGACCGGTAGCGTGCTAGAAACGGTGCTCTCTGCTGGAGTGAAAAATGCTGTAATAACCTGGATGTACGAGAGGGAGTTTTCATAGCTGTATGAGATGTTACTCCCAGACAGGTTGCTCTGGCAGGTCCTTTATTTAGACTCTGCGGGCGAGTTTGTTGCGGACACGGAAATTGATTCCTGACATTCCTCCACATCAGGCACTTGTTGAAACAGAAGGATTTATAGCTTTTCAGTGAGTATTTCGAGTTTCATCTCCCTGCTGGGTGGCCATCTCATGATAATCAGCGGGTATGTTTGAAAAGGAAAATATGTGTTGATTTTCTGGGTTGAGTGCATTTCCCTTAGGTCGAGTACATAAAATAAGTTACTCCACCTTGTGAGAAACATGAACGTGTCTCCCTAATTAGTCCCTGGGGATCTGTCATGCAGGTTGTCAGGACACGGCCATCTCTAATGGATCGAGTTACTGGGGGTGGACCAGTGCGGGAGGATCACCTGGATGGAGGGTCCTCAGGGAGTGGAGCGGGAACACCGATGGGTGAGTCGCTGTATTCCCCCTCTCATAATCCCTCTTCCCTTTTCTACTACATTGGATATGCAACCTCCTTACCCGCTCTTTTCTAACACGAACACTTTTGCACACCACAAGAGACAACAGACTAACATTAGGGCCCTTTACCTGACATGTTCCAACACCAGGGTCAGCCAAAGTCAGGCAATTGACCAGAATCACTAACACCTGACAGTCTTTTCCCTTCCCCACAGGGCTAAAAGGTGGAGGACAAGAGCACACTACGAGCAAGGCAGACAGCACGACGACAGAGCTGTCCCAGGGCAGCAGTTCAAGAGGAAGAGGGCGGTGGCGAGAACCGAAGGGGTGACAAGGAGAGAAGCAACTTTGTCCTTTCCGACCCAGACCTGTGATTCCTCTGTGAAAAAAATCATAAGATGCGAACAAAGGCTAACTTGTGCTGCAGCAGATGCCAGTGGTACACGGAGCGCACCTATGGTGATAAACAGGAGAACAGAGGGCACTTGCTACCGTGGTACCGTCCTTGACTCCCGATAGAAGGAAAACCAAGTGGTTGATCACAGCCGGTGAGTCGAGTGGGATAAGAAACCAAAGTGTGTGCAAGTTAAGGAAAGTTCAAAGAACTGTGAAGGTCATAGGAGAAAGCCAGCCGAAAGGGTCCGGCACCAGGTGGGTGTACGGCGAGAGACTCTAGTTTGTTCCCCATTTGTGTTGAAACTACCAATAACAGAAGGCCGTGCGAGGGCCATAAGAAGATTGATGAAGCTACCAATACCAAGCGGCTGTGCAAGGGCCGTGAGAAGAGTGTCAAAGTGGTCATACAGAGATCTAGCAAAATCCACTATACAGTCGAAAGTCTTTGACCAGCAAGTAAGGGAAAGTAAAGGGAACTGAATCCCGTATGGTGAAAAAAAAGATTGGCAAGAGTGGCTCCGACAGAGGGATGCCAACAGACAGGGGCGAAGTCTGATTTGTGCTGACCAGAGTGAACCCGAGAAAGGGAGCTTCACTGTGAACTGTTTAAAAAGACATTAAGAATCGTGAATGTAACAAAGGAAGATTATTTCAAATTCATTGGGATACAAGCCATAGTGAATAGTGAACATGGCGGAGGGAGGCTAACATTTAAGAGGGGTATGAGTCCAGAAGAGGGGGCCCGGGGTGAAGAAGCATCACCCAACATATAGACGGAAAAGGAACTATTTTGTTTATTATTTTGAATGCAGCAGGTCCTTGGAGGCAAGAGACTTTTTTGTAGAAAAGAGACATAACCACCCACCGTAGGTCCTGATACCTGTGAACGGAACTGTAGGCTTGTGTTGACAAAAGCTTGAGTGTGTGCTGGGCTCTGGAATCCCACCTTGTCCCATGCTAAAAACATGGGGAAGGGAGACTACTACATCCTGATTTATCATTTGTGTACACTTCTTTTCTCTCTCAAGAACCTTATCCCACACTTCTCTATATTTAGTTGTAAGGATTGGCAATAGGTTTTTCAGTATAGGCCCTTTTATTTTGACAAGACGCCACCAGGACTGCCTTATTATTATTTGATAGTCATAGCTTGCTCCTATCTTAGATTTAGGTTCAGATTAGGTGTTTTCCAACCCATTTATACAGTTTAATAAACACCCTTGAACTGTGATCATTTGTGTCTGTCTTTACTGTTGCCACCATGAGTTCCTTACATATGGTGTCATGAGTGGGATATGACTCAATTGAAACTAATTGGGGAACCCTACAATTTCAAAAACATAGTCAGAGAGCCTCTAACCCTTCCATCGCCACCAAGGAATCAATCGGGTTTGATGTCTGTAGCAGTAGGGAAGCTGTTATCCCCCCTGGGAAAAGAGGAATGATTCCTACCGACTTGATTTTAATACCCCCTCTGGGGTGTTACATAAGATTGGCCACGAAATCTGGCCTAGCATGTAAGTTTTGGATAGATGTCTTAGCAAGCGTTATTGACCCTGACTTCCGGGGAGATATGAAGGTTCTCCTACACAATCATTGTGAGATTCTCTTTGAGGTACGTTGTGGATATCAAATCGACCAGGGGATTTTAGAAAGAGCTCTATTTCCCCAGTTTAAAGAAACTGAGCCAGATAAAACAGACAAAGGAAACTGAGGATTTGGGGAAGCTGATAAATCCCTTAACATTTAAGAAAGAAGGAGAGAGGAACCTACCATCTATCCCGACCTAGCCTTCGCCCAACAAAATGATCCAGCTCTCGCTGAAGCTTTTTTACAGGCAATTCCGGAGGGAGAAGGCTTAGATAAGGGAAGTCCTTTTTTCTTCTTAAAACAAGGATTGATTTATAAACGAGAGACGTCAATGGAAGGTCTAGTAAAAACACAACTGGTAATCCCCAAGAGCCACCAGAAGGTCATACTGCACATTCCCATTTTACCAGAGGGCATTTAGGACAATCTAAAACACATGTGCAAATTAGTGGGACATTTGACTGCCCAGGTATTCCCTCTGATATAAAACCCTTCATCCAGACATGTGAGACCTGTCCAAAGACCAGCACACACATCCCATTACCTGCCCCTCTCAATCCGTTGCCAATCATAGAAATCCCATTTCAAGAATTGGTATGGACATAATTGGACCCCTAGAGACATCCAGACTAGGTAATAAATATATCATTGTGATTGTAGTTTATGCAACCCGATATCCAGAGGCTTTTCCAATGCGGAATAATACCACCCAGCAGATCCTCAAACACCGTCTACCATATTTCTCCAGGATTGGTTTTCCCAAGGAAATGCTAACAGAACAGGGATTCGAATTTATTGAGTAAACTTATGGCCGAAGTCAAAGAGCTACTTCACATTACCACTTTGTGAACTTCGGTGTACCATCCCTAAACTGATGGTCTGGTAGAAAGATTCAATTAAACCATGAAGCTAATTTTACGAAAATTGGTCGATAAGGAGAGGAAAGATTGGGATTTAATGATCCAGTGGGCACTATTTGCAGTAAGGAAAACCCCTCAGGTGTCCACAGGTTTCTCTCCTTTTGAACTACTTTATGGTAGAGAGCCCTGAGATGTCCTAGACATGCTCAGGGAAACCTGGGAAGGATGAAAGGAGGCCCCCTTTCCCATCTCGCAGACCGCCACAATGCGAGAACATATGAAATTAGTTTGAGTCTTAGTTTGTACTTATATGGAAAAGGCCCAGAGCCAACAAAAATCTGCTTATGCCAAACAAGTGAATCTAAGATCATTCCCCATACTCCCCTTACCCAGCTCAGAGAGCAAACTTGTCTCCAAGTGGCACGGCGCTTATGAGATGATAGAATGAACAGGAACCTGTAATTATAAAGTAGTCCAACCGGACACAAAACAGAAAGTCCATTTGTATCATATAAGCCTCTGGAAAGAATGGAAAGAGAACCCGTCAGCTACCCAGGTCAAAATACGAGCCTGTCTGGTTCCCGAAAAAATAGATTACTTTGACCTAATTCCTATAGAGCTATCTATCCAGAGGCTTTCATTTCCCGATGTATTCTCAGAGAAATCAGGAAGACTAAAAGGCACATACCACTATATTAGAACACCTAAAGGTAAAGTGGTTCATTTAACCGGTCAAGTGGCACAGTGAGTAGAGCGCTCGCTTTGACATCCGTGCAGAGCTTGCTAACGCAGGTTCGAATCCCGGCAAGGCCAAACTCAGCCTTTCATCCTTCCGAGGTCGATAAATGAGCACCACACACAGTGGGTAATAATAAGCAGCGCTCAGCAACCTGAGGGTTCGTAGCGCTATATAAATGCCAAATTATCATTATTGTTATTATTATTAAAGCCATACAGACTCCCAGCGGCCCGCAAACAGATAGTGATTGAAGAAGTCAACAAAATGTTGAAAGCCAATATCATTGATCCATCTTCGAGTCCATTGTCCTCTCCTATCGTGTTGGTTACTAACCCGCACCGCTCCTGGAGATTCTGCATCGATTTCCATCAAGTCAATGCCATCTCGGACTTCGATGCCTATCCCATGCCACACATTGATGACCTAATTGATAAACTCGGATCAGCCACCTTTCTATCTACCCTACATTTTACCAAAGGGTACAGGCAAGTCCCTGTACATGGGCTAGATAAGGAAAACACTGTGTTCTCAACACTGTTGGGACTGTTCCAATTCAAAATCCTTCCTTTAGGCTTACACAGCTCACCAGCCACTTTCCAATGCCTTATGGATCAAATCCTACAACCTTATTTCGATTTCTGTGGTGCTTATACTGACGATATCATAATTTATAGTAAGACATGGGGGGCCATCTCTTCCATTTTAATACCATCATGAAAGTCCTCAGAAAAGCTGACCTAACTGCTAATCCAGCTAAGTGTAGATTTGCCCAATCAGCCATGAAATAACTTGGCTTATTCGTAGGGAATGGGAATGTACAAGGTAAAAGCCGTCTTAGATACACCAACCCCCATGACCAAAAGAGATCTTAGAGCTTTTCTCTGGTTAATAGGGTATTATCACAGATGTATCCCCAACTTATTGGACAAGACAGTCCTGCTGACAGATAAGCAAAAGAAAAACCGAACAACAAAACCTTCATTGGAATGAAGAGGACGAGATATGTTATAACACCTTGAAACAGACTCTGTGCCAGAACCCAATCCTGAAGGTAGTTGACTTATCTAGAGAGTTTGTCTTACAGACAGAGGCCTCCCTTACAGGTTTAGGAGCCGTCCTGTCCCAGGTCTGAGATGGATTAGAACATCCCATATTATTCACTAGTCGCACGTTGTTCCCACGTGAAACAAATTGCTCTGTGTTTGAACTAGAAGCCCTGGCCATCAAGTGGGCCATCATTCATCTCAGATACTACCTTTCAGGATGAAAGTTCACACTTGTTACATTTCATTCACCCCTAGTTTGGATTAGCCAACGCAAAGATTCCAATCCTCGGATCATGCAATGGTTTCTAGACCTACAACCCTATTGTTTGACTGTTGAACACCGAAAAGGAAAAGACCAGGGAAACGTGGATAATCATTCCTATTTCCACTGTGAAACAAATGTGGCTACATCGCATGGAGGCAGGGTATGTGAAAAACCTGAAGGTTTCTCTCTAACTAGTCCCTGGGGATCTGTCCTCGGGGACTGAAGTGGGAACACCGACGGGTGAGACGCGGTATTTCCCCTCTCATAATCCCTCTTCCCTTTCCTACTACATAGAATACTCAACCTCTTTTCCCCCCATTTTCTAACATGAACACTTTTCGCACACCACAGACAACAGACTAACATTAGGGCCCTTACCTGACATGTCCCAACACCAGGGTCAGGCAAAGTCAGGCAATTGACCAGAATCACTCAAACCTAACCGCCCTTTCCCTTCCACACAAGGATAAAAGGTGGAGCACAAGAGCACACTATGAACAAGGCAGATAGCACGACGAGAGAGCTATCCCAGGGTGGCAGTTCAAGAGGAGGAGAAAGGTGGCAAGAACCGAAAGGGTGACATGGAGAGAAGCAACCTTGTCCATTCCGACCCAGGCCCGCGATTCCTCTGTGGAAAAAATCATAAGACCGTGAACATGTGCTGCAGCAGATGTCAACGGTACTTGGAGCGCACCTATGCTGATAAGCAGGAGAACCGAAGGCGCTTGCTACCGTGGTACCGTCCTTGACTCCTGATTCAAGGAAAACCAAGCGGTTCATCACAGCTTGTGAGTCGAGGGGGAGAACCGATAAGAAACCGAACTGTGTTGAATGAAAGTTGCAAGTTAAGGAAAGTTCAATGAAATGTGAACGTTGTAGGGGAAAGCCAGCAGAAAGGGTCCGGCACCACTGGGTGTATGGCAAGAGACTCTAGTTAGTTGGTTCCCCATTTGTGTTGAAACTACCAATGCCAGAAGGCCCTGCGAGGGCTGTAAAAAGATTATTGAAAATACCAATACCACGAGGCGATGTGAGGGTCGTGAGAAGAGTGTCAAAGTGGTCATACAGAGGTCTAGCAAAATCCACTGTACAGTCAAAAGTCTTTGACCAGCAAGTAAGGGAGTGTAAAGGGAAACGAATCCTGCATGGCAAAAGAAAAGATTGGCAAGAGTGAACCCAACGGAGGGATGCCGATAAACAGGGGCCAAGTCTGATACCTCAATGAACATTTGTGCTCACTATAGTGAAGCCGAGAAAGGGAGGTACACTGTGAACTGTTTTAAAAGACATTAAGAATCGTGAATGCAGGGTGTAATTATAGGGGAGACAGGAGTTTTTGTCCCCCCCGAACCTTTGTGGCATGCCATTTTGTTCCCCCCCATCTTTTGGAGAGAGGACCAGCGGGCCGCCGCATATTTATCTATGTCTGTGTCGCTCGTCTTTTCATGTTTCTTTGGCATCATCGGCAGACCCTGTGCATGGCACCTGAATAAACTGCAATACTGCCACGGACCACAGTGCCACCACAAAGCATTGCCTTTCCACTCCTGGGAAGTGGGCAAGCTTGCAAAATAATTTGCTTGCACTGGCTGTGCTAATGCTAAATAGAAATGCATGGCGTTGGGGTGTCTGATGAGGAGCTTGGAACGTCGAGTCAACGCAGGAAACTAAGTGACATGCCTGTATTGCCAGCGTCAGAGGGGGTATATTCTTTTTTCATCCATTTACTACCAACCCAGATAGTAACAACACATTGTACTATATTTAATTGGCTGTTTATCAGCCAATGATATTCGTTATAGTGTGGTGGGGTGATGGGCACGCTGCACGCACGCCTGTGTGGGTCAGGGTGGCCACTTCCTTCTCCCTGTTCTGGACTATTCTTTATGCTGAGGCACCCTGGTCCCTGAGAGGCATGTGCGCAGTGTGTTTGATCCCCCCTGGAACCTCACCCAGGTCACAGTCCTGGAATCGAATTAACAGCAGGTAAGAGAATGGGCATTGTGTATCACTATTTTGTTTCAATTGTGTTTTTTTGTTGGCACAGACCATAAAATTAAGTTTCTGGTCCGTGCTCACTGACACGGACATGAAACTTGTCTTGTAGTCAATCGGGGATTAAAAGAATGACAAATTACAGCAAGAGGCTGGACTGTAGGCCTTTGGCTACTCTACGGTCAGCTTCAGGATGCCATGAAAAACGGCACAGAGCATTGACATGTGAAAAGTGAGAGGTAAGGGCTTCTAAAAAATTTGAAATGCTTATACCGCATGAGGAATGCAGCAAACAGAAAAAAAAGAACTTGTTGGAATTTAGATTAGTCAAACAAACTCTTGAGGAAACGTGCAAGAATCATGGTGTAGGTAATGGGGCTAAAGACAAATTTGACAAATATGAAGGTCAATTCTGAATGACAGTGAAACATATGTTATAAAGGTGAGACTCCTGTGCGACAGAAAGGGAAAAGTGCAAACATCACGCTCAATTTGTGTGGTGTGTTTGTGAATTTAAGACTGGTTCAAGCTCAGAGCTCAGATGACATCTTTGGAATGTGTTCTTTGTATCAACAACTTCTGATTGTCATTTAACTACCCCCGCCAACCAACCCTCCCGCCCCCGCAGCTTAATTAAATGCATCTCAAACGTATCAAACAAAGAACCCACAAGTTGCCCTTAGTCAGTATGATTAGCTTCAACACAGTCCTGATTTTTCACTTTTCAATCTCTGATTTGTGGTCCATCTTTGACAATGGAATGAATGAGGCAATCTGAAGGGGGGAGGGGCAGAAATGTTTTGTTCTCTCGCTCAGGATGGAAGTGTGTGATCTGACAGCATAGCAGGATTCACTTCACCCCAATGCACTCTAGGCTTTTTAGGAAGGATGATTTTGTTAATGAAAGGTGTGTTAGAGATTGGGCTATATTTCTCTGGGTAAGTGGGAGGTGAAGGTTATGCTGCAAAAGGGACTCAACATGAAAACTTTGGTTGGGTTTATAATGCTCACACTCGTGCACTTTGGCGGGCCAAGCATGCACTGTTCTTTGAAGGTATAGAATCTTATGTACACGGATGTTGCGTACGGTAGGTGACTGGAACCATCTATCTAGGTTGCATGAGTTCTGGGCCCGTTGAATTCTCCCAAAAGTCAATACTGAGTTTTTTGGTGCAGAAATTGCTTTGCTGACAAAATGCCCCCAATTTTGCAAATCTGGTTGCTTCAAAAAAGGAAATGATTGGTCTAAAACAATATTGTTTTATCCAAAACATCACAATTTAATGAAACGATTCTTCAAAAAATTATATAATTTAGAAAACTCACTTTTTATCAGAAATTAATTGACTCCAATGTAAAGAAGCAATTTGCTAAACCCCTTGAACGGGAAAATAGTTCACAAGTTGCATTTTCCAAAATGCAGAAATATGGCATTTTCAATCCTATTTGAGAGGGGAACAAGGTTTGGCCAGCTGCTCAAACAGGAACCTGGTTTTTAGTTTTGGCTATTAGGTGGCTTGTTAGGCCAAAATTATTGCATTGAATCACCACAAAAAGAATCACTAAGATAGATGGATGAAATGGGAATCAGAGACCTCAATTTAGTGAATGGCAATGTAGATGGTGACCGCCCTGGTGGAAAAACATGGTGTGCCTATAATGCTAGAGCAACACTTGATTACTTCTTCGTAGATATAGCCACCTTTCAAAATATCAAGTCCCCAAAAATAATAGAATCCATCAAAAGTGACCACAAACAATTAATTCTAACTTACAGAGACTTAGTCACTGATAAAGGTAGTAATCAATTGAAAGTTCGTGAAAAATAGCCTCATAATGTAAGTGTCAATAATGGCCTGAATCACCTGAAAATAACAAATAAACGGATCCCCCAGTTAAGAATCGCTATAGAACACTGGATAGCGACTCCTTCCCTGGAGATAGAATATCAATCTTGCCTTTCATTAATCATAGATAATGGCAAAGAACAGCAGGAAAAAAACGCATGTACACCATTTTGATTTAAAAAGAGCAAACGAGAAAAAAACAACTAGCAAAAGATTTACGCATCCTAAAAATGCTAAAGAGCGATAATATGGAAATAGAAAGTAAGCGCGTGAAAGCATCTTTTCGTAACAGAGCTCAATTATACCAACAGGACTCAGAGCACATGATGATGACTATAGAAAATAAAAATGCAAAAGCGTTTTGGTCATTGATAAATAAAAAATCGTCAATGGGAAGTGAACAAATAAATCCCATAGAAGAAAGTCAATGTCTAGAGCACTTTAGAGAAATCTACACTCAAAACAATGCGGAGCAGAAAATACAAATACCCTCACAAGAGATGAAATTGTGGGAAATAAACTTTTCGAAAACCGAAATATTGGATTTGATCAAGAAAGCTAGCAAATCCAGGCGCCGGGACCGGATGGCCTTTCAAATTTCATGTTAAAACAAAATCCTATACTATGAGCTAATCTTTGTGACAACCTTTTCAGAAGAATTGGCACGAGGATGAAAATACCGGTCTCTTGGGGGAGAGAGGTGGTAATCCCGGTGTTCAAAAAGTGAGATCAAATGAAACCGGGAAACTACCGCCCAATATCTCTCCTAGATGTGCTTGGAAAGCTATACACTAGCATTGTACTTAAAAGACTAAATGAATGGTTAACAAAGACCGAAAATCGTGACCCAAGACAGACGGGTTTTGTCAGGAATGTAGATTGTGGGCTAAATCTGTTAACATTTAATTTACTAAAAATGAAAACAGTGAAAGAAAACAACAAACTATACGTCGCATGTGTGGATATGGCCTCTGTCTTCGATAGGGTTAACCGTGAAATTCTTTGGTACAAGCTGAAGAAAAAAGGATGCCCACAAAACCTACTTGCAGTCATTATCGCCTTGTATTCTAATACAAGTCTACAGATTAGGTGGACCTAAAAGGGTCTCTGAGTAACTCTCTGCCTACTGAAAGAGGTCAAAACAGGGCTGTCCATTAGTGGCAATCCTGTATAACTTTTATATATCTGACATTAAAGAATGGATAGAACCAGCAAGAGCTTGCCATCCACGAATAAGCAGAAATATCTTGGGGCACCTATTATATGCAGACGACCTAATACTTCTTGATCTGACTGCAATAGGCTTACAACATAAACTGAATGCACTACAACACTATGTGGACGAAAACAAACAACGAATAAACGCTGACAAAACTGAAATTCTCATTCTTGAAAAAGGGCATAAGAAACACCAAAAAAGTTCACATGGACATTACAACAGACGGCGATTAAAGTGAAGAAGTGCACAAAATATCTAGGTGCAATGATAAATGATGATAGTGGAGAAAAACCATGGATTTTAGCCTTGGGACGTAAAATGGAGCAGCTTATAGCCCAAGCACTACTAGTAAAAAAAAGATATGGGAAATTCTCATTACAACCTGTGGTAGATTTCTATAAATACAAAGTGATCCCGGTGATATCATAAGCAAGTGATACATGCCTAGGAATGCCATGGGAAGTATGGGATAAATTAGAGGCCAGATTCTGGAGAAGACTCCTGAATCTTGCAAACTCAGTGCCTATCGGAGTAATTTGCCACGAACTTGGACTATATTCAATTCATACACAAGTGACTTGGAAAGCACTTTCAACATACAGAAAAGTAGAGCTAATGGAATGCCCGGTGCAATACAAAATACTGAAACAAGAAGCAAATGCTCCAGATTTCTGGCCCCTGAAAATGTGGAGAGTTGATTGCAAATTGATTTTGGAAAACCTATGCACCTGCGCTGAAACTCTACGTGACCATCCGAAAAGAGTTAAAACCCTCCTATTGTCAATAGATTCGGCACAATCAGAAAAAAGACGGTCACTCTCGAAATCCCACATCTTGTCAAAAACTCTAGTGAACTTCACCAATCAGCTTCCCATGTATTTAAAGAAGAGTGCCAATCAGAAGCACAGGGACCTGATCCTTCGTTTCAGGCTAAACGTGCTACGAACATGACAGATTCTAAAGAAATATGGCTTAGAAGAAACGGACACATGTCGACTATGTAAAAAAAACAAAGAATCGTTACAACATCTTTTAATGTTCTGTACTGAACTAAATGGGGAAAGAGAGAAATACCTCCAGAGCATCCTGGCCCCAACTTGTGGTCAAGACTCTGATAAATAGTGGCCAGCCTTCTATGATGAAGTGAATAAAAAAACTGCAAGAGGACTTGGTATATACTTAGAAACTATGCTAAAAAGAATAAAAAACATGGACAGGGACCAGGACAAACCTGAGCCGAACACATAGTTTGGAAAGGGCATCTACAGAATAACTAAAGGAATAAGAGAGTCTGAAAAGGACAATGAATACCTCCCACCAAAATCTGTGTTCGGCTACGTAGGAAACTGACAAATGGAATTTTGTAATGTCTAAGCAAAAAGTTATGTATTAATTTACGCTAAAATGCTTAATAAAATTAAAAAATAAAATTACTGATAGGAGCAAACTGGAATATGAGGAGGGACACAGAGCCTGTGTGCTTTGTTTATTCATCCACCCATTAACCGCCCATGGCCATAATAATCCTAGACACCATTCTAAGCACACCTACCTGTTCTTCCTTCCTAGCTCAAATTTTGTATTATGTCTATATGCTTGTTTGAGTCAGTGCTCTGGTGGCAATAATCAAACAACAGCTCCTTCAGCCTGCTTGCAGGCCCTCTTTAGGTAGAGGGGGCGCCTCAGGCTTTTTTACTGTTGTCAATGCAGTGAACACTATCGACCAACTGTGGTGTTATACGTTTCTAAAGACTGGCGTGTCTTCAGACTTGAATTTTAAAGATACCCACCGGTCTTATGAAAGTTATAACAGAGCGTCGGCAATGGGCTTTTGTTGTGTAGTAGTTTAGTCTTATCCCTCAGCGCTGCCACCGTCCGCCCCTTTCTTTCAGTTGTCATGCTGTCCCCCCCAATATTTTCTTCAAAGTTACTCCACTGAATGTAACAAAGGAAGGTTGTTTCAAATCCGTTGGGATACAAGCCATAGTGAACCCGGCGTAGGGGGGGCTAACATTTAAGAGGCGTCTTAGCTCGGAAGATGAGGACCCATGGATGAAGAAGCATCACCCAACCTATAGATAGAAAAGGAACTCTTTTGTTTATTATTTTGAATGCAGCAGGTTCTCGGAGGCAAGAGACTTTTTTGTAGAAAAGCGACTTAACCGCCTGATACATGAGAATGGGACTGTAGACTTATGCTGACAAAAGCTGGAGTGTGTGCTATGCTCCAGAATCCCACCTCGGCCCGTGCAAAAATGTGAGGAAGGGAGACCCCCGGCTACTACATCCTGACTTATCATTTGTGTATACTTCTTTTCCTTCTCAATAACCTTATCTCACAATTCTCTTATCATTTGATGGTCATAGCTTGCTCCCATCTTAGATTTAGGTTCAGATTAGGCATTTTTCCAACCCATTTAAACAGTTTAATAAACACTCTTCAACTGTGATTGTTTGTGTCTGTATTTACTGTTGCCACCATTGGTTCCTTACAACCTGCAGGTGTAGTGGAATTTTAAATAATTTGCAAGGCCTGACCAACTTTGAGTACTCAAATAAAGGTTTCCAAACTGTTTTCTTTGTGCCTGTATCTTCTTGTGATGCCATGCCTGTCTCACACTAGGGAAACACAGAACTGGTCTGTTTATCGTAGTGGTTTCATTTTGTTTAAGTAATACACTACAGCTATTCTGACATCTGATCTATGGAGGATTCTCTCTGCTGAATATTTAGGGTTTTGGAAAAAAAGCTGGACATTCTATAGACTGACTGACATGGAACTTGCAGATGAATTTAAGAGAGAAGGGTGGATGTGCACATAAAACACTTTGTCCTTTTGAATGATGACACATGGATCTTGAACTGAGAGCTCCTGTAGTTCACTCACCCTCATTGTAGAAGTAATGACCACGAGAAAAGCAGTATTATAAGTGAGGCACTTAAGACTGGCTTTATGTATTGGCTCAAAAGAAGGGCCCATAAGTTTACTAAGGACTGCATTCAAGTCCCATCGGGGCATGTATTTCAAATCCTAGGTTGTCATCTTTTGACCCCCTCCATAAAGGTTTTAATGACAGGGACTTTCTTTTGCGAGATGGTATAAGCAGAAAGAGCAGCAATATGTGCTTTTTAGGACAAGCCCTGAATCTAGAAGGTAAAATAGGTATAGAACAATGTGAGAAGAAGGTGTGCAGTCAACAGGATTGATGCTCCGTGATCTACACCAAATGACAAAGCGTTTCCACTTATTGAAATGGCAGTGTCTGGAATTAGGTTTACGTGGCCCTTTAAGAATGTCTATACATCTTTGAGGAAGATTCAAATGTCCAAACTCTATGAATTCAGGAGCTACGCTGCTAAATTCAGTGTTTGAGGACATGGATGCAGTGTTCATCCCTGATCTTGGGACAGCATGTTTAACCGCCACTTACCTAACCACCACTCTCTCTACCCCCACTAACCCACCCTACCTCCACTCTTTCTCTAAAACCGCCACTCTATCTACCCCCACCCACCCTGCCCCCACTCTCTTTAAATCCCACCCTACTTCCACTCTCTCTATACCCACAATATCTCCACTCATTCTATCCCACCATGCACCCTACCTCCACTCTCTCTATGCCCATACACCCACCCTACCTCCACTCTCTCTACCTCCACATCCCTCCCTACCCCCTCTCTCTCGCCCCCACTCATCCTACACCAACTGTATTTCCTACTTCCATTCTCCCTACCCCCACCCACCAAGCTCCCACTCTCTCTACCCCCACCCACCAACCCCACCTTTATTATATATGATGGCTGTGTCTCGTTTGGGCACTTTTGTCCATTTTTGACAAGTACTCCTGAAGCTGCTTTGTTCTTAATGTTTTTACCCCCAACCAACTACCATCATCCACTCACTTCACCCCCACTCTCTCTAACCCCACCCACTCACCCACACATACCCACCCTAAAACCACCCTCTTACCCTACTCAGCCACTCCTGACCCTCTCTACCCCCACCCACACTACCCGCACTCTCTACCCCACCCAGCCTACCCCATGCAGTCTACCGCCACCCACCCTAGCCAACCCTCTCTACACCCACCCACACAATCCCCACCTTCTCTACCCTCACCCATCCAATCCCCACTCTCTACCCCACCCACCCTGTCTACCACCACCCATCCCACCCCCACGCTCTTGACCCCCACAGACACCCTACCCCCACTCTCTCTACCTTAACCCTGCTCTCTCTACCCCCACCACCCTACCCCCACACTCTCTACCTCCACCCTCTCTACCCCCAATCATCCTACCTCCACACTTGCTACCCCCACCGAAACCCCACCATCTCGACTCTCATATACCCAACCCCACTCTTTCTACCCTCTCCCAATCACCCTACCTGCACCATGTCTACCATCACCCACCATGTCCACGCCCGCTGTACCTCCATCCACCCTTCCTCCGCTCTCTCTACCTTGCCCTGTTCTCTCTACCCCCACCAACCCAATCTACCCCTGCTCTCTCTACCAATACCAGCCCACCCACCCAAACCCCTGCTCTCTCTACCTGCACTCACCCTACGCCCACCCTCATTACCCCTACCAACCCATCCTAACCCTACTCTCTCTACTCTACACCCAAATTTTCTCCATCCCCAAGCACCCTACCCCCACTATCTACCCACACCACACCAACCCTACCGCCACTCTCTCTACCTCCACCCAACCACAAAACCCCCACTCTCTCTAACCCCACCCACCATACCCCCACTCTTTCTAATCCCAGCCACTCACCCACCATTCTCTCTGCCTACACCCACCCACATTACCCCCACTCTATTTATCATCGCACACTCTACCTCCACCCTATTCCCCCACCCATCCTACCTCAACTCTCTCTATACCCACCCACCATGCCTGCACTCTTTCTACCCCGACTCACCCTATCTCCCCTCTCTCGCTAAACCTCCATTCTCTCTATCCCCAACTGCCACTCTCTCAACCCCCAGCCACCCTACCTCTACTCTCTTTACCCCACTCATCCTGCCTACCCCCCTCTTTATCCCCACTCACCCTACTCCCACTCTATGTCCCACCTCCACTCTCTCTCCCCCAGCCCACCCAACTCCCACTCTCTCTACCAGGACCCACCCATTCCACCTCCATTACATATGCTGGTTGGGTTTTGTTTAGGCTATTTTATGCTAATGTTGATCAGTCCTCCCGTGGCTGCTTTGTTTTTCATTTGCTTGCTCCTAGCCAACTACTATCACCCACTCACCTCACTGCCACTGTCTCTAACCCCACCCACTCACCCACTCGTACCCACCTTAAGCCCACCCTCACTCAATCGTTTCTTCCCTTGCTCTATTCTCCTTCCTTCTTATTCTCTTGTAAACCTGTGTCCCTGAATGCATCCTCCTTTGAAACTTTGCACTCTCCTGCTTGTACCCTGGCGCCTATATATGCAAGGAACAGCAGTAAATGCCAACACAATTGGCTTTGCCAATGCTTGTCTTTTGGGAGGCTATTGTTTGGCAATGTTTTGTGTATGAGAGTGTATAGGGTGGTTAGTGAGTTTGTGGTTTGGATTTCTGTAGGATGTTTGGTTTAGAGGCGGATTGTGGATTATGTGCAGTTTGTGGTGGCTTCAGGTTTCTTTCTGCACCTGTTCACAGTGCGCATCTGGATTTATTCATTAGCCTCGTAATGCAGGAGGTGAGAGGTGAGACAACCGATGCCTATTTGGTCTCATTTATTTGTCTGAATGAAAGGGGGCACACGTGCTCTTTTGGTGTGCCGCCAGAGGTAGATAATACTAGACTACACAGGCCAATCTGGTCATTGACTTTATCAGAAAATTGGAAATGCAATGGCGGCGATGATAATCTTGTGCAATACATTCGCTTCAGCCAGTTTTTTTTATTGAGTTGTGTCAATATTATGTTTGCATTTTTGCCGCCGTGGGAGATGTGGATCTATTAACCCCGGTCTGTTGAACCGCGAGCACTATCTGTTGTTTATGAAAGGCGCCGCCTTCCACATGCAGCTCTGCGCTCTCATTTCGTGTTCTTCCTGTTTCAGGGTTGGCGCTTATCTCGCTTTTGATTGTAGACTTCAGTCTGGGGAGGAGAGAGGAAATAAGTCCCGCCATGCCGAGCAGGAAGCCATTCTGAAAATGAAAAACACAGGCTTCTAGTCTCGGTGTCGAACAAGTCGCCGATTCTACTGGAGAACGAAAAATGGCACATTTTGTTATTCGAATTATAGAATCAGAGTAGTTATTCATTACTCTATTGTGTCCAGCCTGTTTGGGAGTACGAAGACGTTGAGGGCCTTGTAAATCGATGTATACGTGCAATTAATTTTTCAATCACTGGTTTGTAGTTAGTGGCACACCAGGAAAAGAGGATGCGGCAGTGGTAGAAATGTACCCAAAAAAGTAGTGGAACTGAGACCCTGCAGGGGACAGCGGAGGCAGGAAGGGAGCAACATGCAATGCATTTTCCATTGGTTGCAAAATATTTCAGTTTAGCTGTAACTGCTATTGGGTGGTAAAATAAAGAAATGTGATTTGACTTCACAAAGAACAGTTCCGGAACGGTGAAGATGGTTTACAAAAAGTAGTGGAACTGTTACTATTAAAAATAAAAGTAGTGGAACGCCGCTCCCGACCGTTCCCGCTCACTTCGACCACTGGGATGCGGATCACAGGCATGGCGGTGCAATGATATACGGGCCTTTGCTGCTTGTAGGTCCCACCTGGTGCTGCCTCCTGCTGCTGGTGTCCTGGGCAGCAGCTTGCCTAGCTCTGGCAGCACGCTGGACAAAGCCTAATTTGGCGCTCCCTCAATCCTGTGCTCCACTACCCAAAACAAAACAATCACCAATCTTCAAACGCGATTACAATGTAAGAACTCAGGAGAAAATGTACTGGAAAGCAAGAAAAAAGGTAGTGGGAGAAAAATGTGCAGTAACGTATCTGTATTAGGGTGGAATTGAGCAACAACACATTATTTATCTTGGTATAGTGCTCTGTCAACAATTAGAAGATTTGGGGGAAAACACCGTTATCAAAAGTAATAAAAAAAGACCATGGAGTTGGATGGAGTGTAATGCAAGGCCACCAATACAATGAACCATTCTACCCAGTGCCTGATGAGCAGCTTCATGCTGACATTAATAATCAAATGGAGGGACCTTGCCTCGTCTTCTTATCTGGTCACTGAAGGCAGCCTCAGCCTTCAAAGTCGGTGGGCTTCTCCTTTGCTGTAATCAGAGCACTGGTGAATCCTTTTTCGCGCTTGTTGGTAGAACCTGGATACAGGACTCAAAAAGACTATCAGTAATAGGCATGTCCAAAGAATTGGACAGCCTGGCTTTACCTCTTATGTCTACTCAAAACAATATGTTGTGGCAGCAACTTAAATGCATAGTCTTCCAACCAATCAGCAAGAGTCCTTTATTCATGATGAGGCGATTCATAGGTGTTTACGTCTTTTGCAAGGTCAAGCAAAGCATCATGGACACTCACCATTTGATACCGCACAGCTTTTATGCTGTCTACCTTACACTCCCATTGTGTTTCCCAGAGGGGCTTAAGGGTCAAATATTTAACACATTTTTCAAGATGCTCCAACGAAATATCGATTAAGACAAAAGGACATATATTCTCTGTAGCATGTCAAAGATTATTTCTGTGGTTGTACATTTTGCATTATCTTCTGGCACCATATTGAGGGTATGCCAACCATATTTGCCATAAAGAAAGCTTGTGAATTTATATCAAGGACACACTTTTGGGCTTCTTTAATTTCCACCTTCATATTGGCCCCATTGTCATATCCCTGTCCTCTGCAGTTATAGTTTCAAGACCACAGCTTTATAGTCCTTGATGCAAAACATTTGCGAGGCCTTCTTCAATGTTATCATCTACTGCCTTAAACACCAAGAAAGTGGTATTGAATTAAAATGGTAGCTGTGCTTCTGTCCACGAATCAGATGTTCTTGGTGACTGACATGAGGAGTGCAATCAAGATTTACAGAAAGGTACTTTGCCACCTGTGAACGGATGTTCCTCCATTACCACATCAATCTTTGAAAATAATTGTGCAAGCCCTAGCCAGTTTTGATTTCCTGTCTTGTTCAAGCAGTCACTTGACACTCTGAAGGCCAAGCTATTCACAGCAAGGAATTATACCAAGAAGACACTGCAAAACACAGCACCAGTGCTTTGATATTTGAAGGATAAGACACTGATGCTTGCCAACTATGGACTGCTTGACTGCAGTCCCATTTTAGCTGCAGCCCAGTTTGGATAAGCAACCAAATGAGTGAGAGAATGCTCATATTGCACAGAACCCGTGAAACGTGTGTATCCCTGGACCCAAATGGGGGCACTCTCAGGCGGGGGGGGGGGGTTACTTACAGGAATGGGTGTTAGCGTATCAAGAAGGATAAGATATATAAAATATCACTCAGGCGCAGTGGGATTTTAAACAGTTCTTTATTGCACGTACTTACTGGACTTATCTGGCTGTACCAAATTATTTCCGCCATAGGGGACATCTGGAATCTTTAGACTTATGACAAGGGGTAGGAACAGCAACGGGCTTTCCTGTGTGACCATTCCAGGAGAGGGGTTGAAATATGGACCACTAGAAAAGCACAGTTGGGAAAACAAGTATAGAGAAGAAACCGTGTGTTGTATGGGGGGGCGTTGCTTGGATCGGCCCCCCCAGTGCTTCAAGAATCCTGCTAGCCGGACTGCATTTGCCAAGTGTGGCCGTGCTGTGTCCAGAGCCCTGGCTGCATCGCAGGAGTAACCCAGTCTCCAGCATGGTCTGAGAAGCTGTCGGCCAACCAGGGAGTCAGACCGGGTGGGCTCAGCAATTCATGAAATGTCCCGGGCCACATGGCATGGCAGCCTGGATGAAGTATGAGCCCTGATTTGGGGCCATGTGCACAGGGTGGCCCCAGACCTGGGGGCCCAGCCTCAGTCCCATACGGCCTGCCTGGGGACCAGACCGGGGTTAGGTAGCCTGCAAAATGTGGGGCAGGTGAAGACACTTTTCCTGGGACCATGCGATCGAGGTGACCGCAGGCGAGCGGCATAGACCACAGTCCCGACCAGGTTGGCCCGAGTTGATTGAAATCCCAGGCTGCATGCTCACGGCTGCTCGAGTAAATCTGGTGGTCTGTAAGGGAAGTCTGCCCACCTGGGGACAGATGGGGTGAGCGGTGAAGAAGTAATTGTCCTCACCAGCATGGCCCAAATGTTCGGGCCTCTGAGGTCTCTGCCCTCCGCAGGGCCAGGTGTGGAGAGCGGCACAGAAGGAACTTGCCTCGAGTCCCCAGCCACAGTGTCCTGTATGGAGCACTGGAACCAGGGCAGTGCCGAGTGGAAGACTTTCATGCTCATCCACAGGGACAGGCCTATCCAAATCAAGCACTGCCGCAGAGGAAATCTGGGCTGTCATAGCCCGTGGCCACATTTGAACCACCGCCATGGAGAAAAATGGCTGCAGTAGCTCTGAGAACAATAAAAAAAAAGCACTGCCACAGAGGAAAATGGGCTGCTTTAGCCAAAACAATTGAAAGCATCATCACGGATGAAGTACGGTCTCACATACAGGCCATGCCCTGCCCACGAGGTGGAATTTGATTGACCTGTGGCATTCACCTGCAGAAAGTGCAGAGGGAAGTCACCTTGATGAGACCTGAAAGGTATTGTACAGTGGCAATGACAGTTGTTTGTAGACTAGGACTGACATAGTTAAAGACTTATAGTTATGCGTAAGGCAGGTGACAGCTACCAATGCTATGTAGAAAAGAATGTGTTGTGGGGAAAAAGGGGATTCAGTGAAAGGAAGAAGGGGATCCTAGGGAAAGGTGGGATTAGGAGTGTGACGGATTAACTTCAGGGGTACCAGTGGCCCAGGGGTGAATATCGGTTTCCAAACCATCAATCGGTCCCACACCTCTAATACACCAGAAGGGATCAGAACAGATTGGAATAACAAGCACATTTTAAACCTCCTTGTCCAATTTTGGTAAGGTGGACGGAATGGTAGGCTTATCTCCGAAAGGTCGTGGATTGCTGGTTAGTTGCAACACAGCGAAAATACAATTATTTCCCAATGATAAAAGAGACTGTCCATTCAAGGTTGCATCAAAAATATCTACTTTATTTATATCACTTGCACGTTCTGAATACCCACAAGGCATAGTAGCTTCATCTTCCCCTCCTCTTGTTTCTTCTTATATTTTTTGCATTGACATTTTTGTTGTCTATTATCCCCTGTCCCCTTCCTGTTGCACTGTGGGCGCTTTGAAACAGTATTTGCTTCCTGTATAAATGCCTAACATGCGAACAATAAATAAATAAAATAAAATAAACCACAACAGATGGTTCTGGCAACACTACTAAATACAACCCACCCTGTAGAGAAATGCAAAGGACAGACAGTTGTAAATAAGGAAAACAAATGCACTCTGGATACTTTACAGGAGGGTAGTCAGTATGGTTAATAACCACAACAGTTTAAGGTTTCTTGGCTACAGTACAAAGGGAGCAATGGGACTTAACATGTCTCTAGAAGCCTTCCTGGAAGGACCAGGGGGATAGAACCACAATGTACCTTGTGCTGTAGGTGTTCTTGGTGCTCGCCAGGGTCAAGTCGGTTTCAGGGCCCTTTCAGCTTCTGTGACACAGTTCAAGATGAGAGGCAGCTGCGGGTATCAGGCTGGAAGACGGCTCAGCTACGAAGCTGGAAAAACGGCTGCAGGCTGGCCTACATGGCGCCTCGGGGCCAGGAAACGTTGTCTCTGTGCTGGTCGGCAGTTCTGAAGCACTGTCCGAGATGTCTTGGATGTATTTAAGCAACTGTGGCTTGACAACGGTCACCGTGGCAGTCAGTAGATTCTTGTAATTTAAGGCGGACGGCCCAAAGCTCAGGAGTGTGTTGCAGGCAGCTCGCTTGTCCTTTGTTGTAGGTTCAGAGACCTTCTGGTGCTTCCTATCCAGGAAGAGTGCTGCAGAGCATAGCAGGGAACGCTGTGTGCTGGTTGTATACCTGTTCTGGAGCAGCTACATGGTTCTGGATCTCCCTCTGTTCCCTGAGGGATGTTTAGGGGATAGATCTTCCTTCCCTCGTTAGAAATCCTGGCTTTCCTTTTACTGGTGGAAGATGTAAGGCAGACTGTACCTTCAGCCACAGTCCAAGAATGAGTTCTTTCTGCTTCTGGTGAATTCTTCAGATGATCTCTCTGACTGTGATTGGTGTAAGCTAAGCCTGCCTTAACGAACCAATCATGGGGTCCCAACCAACAATCTCCTGTATGCATGAGGTCATAATCAGAGTGCTTTCCATCAAGAAAGGTAAAGGGGTGAAAACTTGTGATACTAAGTCCCACCCATCTTCCTGTCTGTTGTTGATCAAAGAGTCTCTCAGGATAATGGGTCTCTCTCAGGTTCCTGATTAAAGCAGCAGGTCTCCTTTGAAGATGCAGCGAGACCAGACTCTCTGGCTCCTGCAAACCACATTCTCGTACCTTATGAATGGGGTCCCCCTACAAACAGTCCCAGACTTGACAGCTTGCTGTCATTGATACTGAGGGCAGGAGCTGGCTTCTGGTTGACATAGATACATATGGAAGGTTGTTGGGGTTTCCTGTCTCCTCTGTTAATCTCTTCAGCCAGGCCCTATGTTAGCTTGTTTGAAGTACGCTATGTTAGTATGTTGATCGCTGCCGCCAGCTACAGGGCGAATGAAAAAGAAGGGCGGACCCATGGAGCCTTTGTTAGTTGATCAGACTGGCCATGGCAGGGGGAAGTTTGGTCCTCCCCTTCCTGGAGAGGGCATAGTGTACACCTGGCTGTCACATTCCAACTAAATATGACAGGGTGAACTGTACCTGTAGTCTGTGTCCACCCAGAGTACACAGGTCTATGTGTTTGTAGTGGTGTGAGCTTAGGAAAATGTGTGTGGATTAAAAACCAGGTGAGTGCACACCCGCTGTGCTGATGGTCGAATTCCTCACAAGGAGCCCGCTCAAAGTACATTTAGTTTGGGGGATGCCCTGAATGGGTATCCATTACCCTCATTAATAAAGGGGTCAACCAGTGAGTGGGAAATGTAGAGGGTGTGCTGTTATGTAGGATGCATTGTATAAATCTGTTGTGTGTATTAATATAATTGTAAGTGCTTTGGTGTAAAGCGCTATATAAACTCAATAAACATAAACATAAACATAATTGTAATCTGGAACTCAGGTTTGTGGCCCTTCTCCTGTTGGTATTAACATCTATATGTGCAGGTTAGTCAGTGCCCCTTCCTCCCCAGATAATCTGGGAGGGTGGGGTAGGTCCAGTGTGGTTGATCCCTGGTCTGGGGCAGGAATGTCCAGCTAGAAAAGCTTCCAGTCCCTGCTTTCTCCCCCACTTTAGGCTGCTCTTTACATTTGTGGGGCTGAACATTTTGCAACAAAAACAAAACACGCAATCTCTGCTACCCAGGTGCACTTAACAAGGCGATGAAAACCCTCTGCATTATTTTCTGCTTTTGTAATGCTCATTTGAAAAATGCTGACCTAAATCATCTGTTAGAAAATTCAGATCAGTATGTTTGGCGGGGCCAGTGACCACAATGGGGCTTTTATTCCTTTGAGCCGTGCAATTATGCGCTGGGTACCATTACATGTAGACATACAGGTAGGCTGGTCCCTGCCACCATAATTTGGTCATTTGCACAGCGCAGTGCATAAGTGCAGGGCAAAAGATGGCGTACAAGAGTGCATGCCACCTTTTTTCCATGCACGTAGGCACTCTGATGCGCAAATGAAGTAAACACTGCTTGCCATGTACGGATGGCAAGGAGCATTTTCAATGGATCCCTGTGTGGGCCGCCTGATTTTTGCTGGTGCATAAAGCCAGCAGACCCCAGAGGGATTTTGCAGCATTTGCGCCAGCATGAAAATGCATGCTGTTGCAAATGCTGGTGCATTTGTATGGCTGAGAGGAAGAGAGGCGGTGGAAACGTAAAATGCGTTCCGCCCCTCCTCGCCACCACACAAATGGATGAAAATGAGCCGTGATGGGAATCAGCAGCATAAAAGAAGCTCTATGCAAGGCTTCCACGCTGATGATGCCCATTACACAATACCCAAAATGAGCTCCAGTGTGGTCTCTATAACTACGAGTCATGACTGTAGGTTATGTTGCTGGTTCTGAAAGGTACTGTCATTAGGAAGTTGTGAAATGTGTGAAGGGTATTTTTCATCTACTTATGCATCGTCAGCTCTAGGGGGTTACCTCAATTTGCAGAGTTTGTAGTCTTTCTCCAGAAACAACTTCACTTTCATGCTTTATGTTCAAAGGAGAAGAGAACATGACCACAACAGAAGCTGCTTTGCCATTCACTGTGCATGATCTTTTCACATACTTCTCTGTTCTTTCCTTTATTTTGTCAAACACCTGATACTCCATTGCTTTGCATATCCGATTTTGGCTACAAGATGACTTCAAAGATATTGTTCTGGCTACTTTATAGCAAATAGCTCTTTCTCTGCCTGTCCCCTGGAAGGCACGTCACCTTTATTCCTTTGTTGCAGCTGGAGCATTCTCTGCTTATGGTTTTAGCTCTTTCTCTCTCTGTTTCTCTCCACGTTCCCTCTTGCAGATGAGACATTCACTCAGTGATTAATTTGTGAAAAAATAAGTGCCAGGGCTCAAATATTTTCTAGCACATCCTTGACACATTGGGACGGGTAGTTTCTCGCTCACTGTGGCCACCACCCATGGCTACCCCCCTCAGTGCCAATAGGTCTGGGGTTAAAGCTACAACTCCCACTGGATCTTTGAGGTTGCTGGATGTACTGACTACGGCAGATGTGTGATTTACAATTTCCTTTCAACATAGCATAAAATAATATTCTTGTGCATTGATATGAGTCAATTCTTTAAATGAGTCAAATGTTTAAACGTGTCTTTAAACACAATCGTTGTTAACATTTTGCTCTGATTGTATAGGTGCTTCTTAGGTGACTGACAGTTAAAATGATAAAGTTGCCAAAACACCACATCACAATTGAACTAAGTCTGAGACAATAAGTGCCGCGGCTCAGAAATAAGTGCCAGGGCTCAGCCCTGGCAAACACCCCCACAAATTAAGCCCTGCAGTCTCTGTCTGCCCTTAGTCTTACAGGATTCACAAATGTATTGCCTGAATAGTGAAAGGGCAACCAGGGTGAGGCCACTGTTAAGTGATAAGTGAAGGGTCCCATCATGGGTATGTTTTTGCTGGCTTTGATACAGCACAAAGCAAGTACAATAAGGGCCTACAGTAAAAGGGTACAACACGAATACAATTCCTTGGGACACCTTGAAGCAAAAGTACAACAGTGTACAGTGCCATTTGCTTTACCGTGGGACACCTAGAAACAGGTTTACAGTGGGCGCACAACGATGGATTGGAATATGATGTACAAATGCTGTCTTTGCCTGCAGCTTGCAGGCATGATAGTCAACCTTACCATCATAACAAACAACGCTAAAACGTGCAAACTTGCTAATGAATAATAAACAAAAGACACAATGGGCCTCATTACGAGGCTGGCGGCCACGGAATGAACGGTGCCGTTAAGGGAACGGCACTGTTCATTCCGGGCCGCCACATTACGAGGTCTGCAGCGGGTCCCGCTCTGGACGCCTGGCCAGACCAGATGTGCAGAGCGAGACCCGATAGCAGTCTAGGATGCTAACAAGGGGCCCATCATTAAAGTGCCCATTGTTAGCATCCTCCCCATTCCCATTGAGCCCTATGGGGGCTCAAATGGGAATGGGGACGTACCGGGTCTGGGTTCCGCGAAAGGGAATTACCGGGCCCTCCAAGGTCGGAATGGCCCGGTAAATCCCCTTTTGCGGGACCTGGACCCAAGTTTGGGGGTAGCCATGCCACTAAAAACGGCATGGCTACCTCCAAACTCGTAATGAGGCCCAATGTGATTTTTGATGGCGGTCTTTACGTCCTTAACATGATGCAGATACAGTACATTTAAGGAAACAGGTGCCACTTATACCATTAATACCAAGAATGTATACATTTACTCCAAGAGGATTACAATCTGACACCATCCAATCGAGTTCAGGGAGTAGAGGATTGCCCCTCTAGAAAATGTATATAGAAATATTGGTGAAAATGTTGTATTTGGAAGCAAAATGCTTGTGAAATAATGTTTTATGAAAAGCCAATTAGGTTGCGGAGTGACGCTGAGTGTTGGCAGTGTTGGGAGCTCTGTTTTGGTGCCTGACAACCTCGTTGTGGAAGGAAGTTGCTTTTTCCTTTATCTACCCAGCATCGGTCGCGGAGCGACGCGGAGTGACGCTGAGTGTTGGCAGTGTTGCCTGGGGTGCCTGGGGAGCCGGGAGCCTCTTTGGTACCCCCGCCCCTGCCCCTGTGCCGAACTCTGCTCGGATCTCCACCGACCCGCTCTAATCGCGTTTTGCGCTTGAACGCGCTTACCAGTTGTTTTTTTTTTCTTTGTCCGCGACTCCTATGACTTCTTTGGAGTCCACCCTGGAGCCTGGCCCCTCGGGGATTGACATGGAGGACGCTGTGGTATCAAGGAGAAGAAGGTGCGACTCACACGGCGGCAGCGATGCTTCCTGGCTGCAAGCGGCTGCGCCTCCCCCGACCCGCGCATGGATCTATTGGTAAGCCGTTGTAAGTTCCGCAAAAAGAATTGTGCCTCTTCTACTTCTGTAGACTCTGAGAACTATTTTGATTGTCAGGACAGCACTATAGCCACATGTAGTACAGCTGTAAATCCACTGGCATTGTTAACATCACCGAACCCGATAACATCAAAAATACTGCAAACAGAGCCTGACATAAATTATGCGGTGGAGGAGAGAGGGCTCGACGTGGCTGAAGTTGCTCAAGGGGCAACCTTGGATTCTGCAACTGAAAGTAGTGCATTTACAAATGCCCGGCTGGCTAACACAATCTTCAACTTGGATGAAGGTGATGAAGTGCAAATCGTCAAGACTCTTTCACTCATGGCTGGAACGGTAACTGGCCATGATAAAGCCGCACTTGAGATGAGTATGGCTGCCGTGGGTACCACGATTGGCACCCCGACCAGCTGCATAGACATTACAGACCGAGCCAGTGGTGTGGCCAGTGAAGTCAGCGAAGCAAGCGATAAGTGGCCAGTCGGATCTCATCACAGCCCCAATAGAGCCTTGAGGTCAGCGGAACGAGGAACTGGTGAGCACATGGTTAACAGTGAGCACTTTAGAAGAGCACCATTAATGGATGATGCACTTGGGGAAATAGCCCAGATGATATGGCCTTGTCCTGGAACATTATTGGACCACTCATCCTGTGCCCGGACGAGCTCTAACCGACCCAGCTCCGTGGCCCCAGTAGACAAGAACCGCGTAGATAACAGAATGGAAGCATTATCGATTGGAAACCACAACCCTTTGGAGCAAGCGCAGTCATTAGATGTATTTCTGTCCTGTGATGAGAATGTCTGCAGTAATCCAGCTGTATCACAAGGCTCAAATGAACAACGAAAACCTTGGTTGAAACCGGTGATGAAAAGGAAACGTTTAGAATCTGTCAATGATGATTACAGTGACTTGCTTATTACATCACAAAAAAGGCTCGCTGAAGAAAAGGAGTTGGCTGGCTCCCTTTTCACTGGACTTGAGACCTATTGTCCGCCATCTGTGGTTGGTATACAGCCAGATGTTCCATCTAAGAAAAGATGTAATTTAAGTAAGAAAAAATCTAGACTTTCTCAAATAAGATCTCATAACAGTAAAAAACAGAACATCCAAACATTAAACATGGCAGAACTTCTGGCTAAAGAAATCACGAGAGAGCTAAACGCACTCATAATGGCTGCCATACAATTTCGATGTCGCCATATATTAAACTATACGAACAGCTGAATGAGAGTATTAAAGATCAAACAACTCTCATAGCTTTGCTGAACTCGAAAATTATAAATGTGGATCAAGACTTAAACTGGATGAAACAAACCTGGACCGATGAGCATCTAAGAGCTGATGCATATATCAAGACCATTGTGGAACAAACCAAGAATAGCGCGATGGACAAACGACTGTTCGCCAAAGTAGCTCGAGAAGCCATAACACTGCTGGAAAAACACAAATCAAATTCCACTTTTAATTCAATGACACCTAAAGAGATCATAGTGCATAATGATGATAAGGTGGAGGATACTCCAGCAAATAATGCAATAGACTTAGAGGCCCAAAATATGGTCCCAGATACCAGAAACGATGCAGAGATAATCACGCAAGAGACAAGGTGCAAAAAAGGAGGTGCCAATGCACCGCCGAGGAAATGTACACAAAAATTAAAATGATCACTTGAAGACGTCATTTGCATAAGTGCTAGCAACAGAAGTTGTAGTAGCGAACAAGCGATTACGCCCACTAGGCAGTTAGAAGATGTTCCACAAATGTGTGAAGGAAATAAGAAATCAAACTCACCCCAAATGCAGGTTATTCCCTCGGACAGAGCTGAGGACTCTATGTCAAAAAAATCTGCAAGTAAGTGCATAGAGGACGTTGCAGATTCAGCCACTCAATTACAACAAGGCTTCAACGAGCCAGAAAACCAAGGCCCTATGAACTCCGCACACGAGTCTGAGGTACCTGGTGTCACAGTTTCTCTTGCTAAGCCAAAGCCAATACAAAAAGAGATGTTACCAATATTTGAATCCAAAAAATCAGATGTAGTATCAAATAACAAAGTCGAAGACTTAATGATTGGGAAAAAATCCAAAAATATGAAAAAAAGAAAGAATCAAAGTAGATCGAGTGTACAATCATTTTTAAGGAACATCAAAGGCCTTTGCTCTACAATAACTACCAAGCAAGTTGATGAAACTGCAGTAAAGGCCAGTTTATGCGCAGTGAAGAATCTCACACTAGTTGAGCAACTAAACTCAAAAGAAGCACTAAATGATCAACCACTTGGAATTTTGAGCACTACAGAAGATCTTTTGGATCTCTCAATATATGAGCTTTGTGAAGGTGATCAAGATGAATGGGCTGAGATTCCTGAATCGGCCATGACTGAGGATCGTCTTCCCTCAGACGCCATAATTAATATCGACCTCAGTATGGGAAAAAAAGATCAAGTGCTCCCCAAAATGAAGACCCTTGTAAAGCAGCCAGCTAGTAGAGTCATTCTATCCCCCAAACTTGGTTGCTCAGAATTTGAGAAACATGCAAATCAACAAAGAGACACTAACAGGGATTCTCCCAAACAATCTGGCACAACCTCACCTGTCTCAGAGGACGCTTCCTCAGAATGTATGACAATTGAGGCTCAAAGAGCGCTAACTATAGCCAGCAAGAAACTCGAACAGTCTGAGGTAAAGCATATCTCGCGTAACACAGACTTGTGGAAATATGAGCAAAACTTTGAGACCTTGGAGGCCAAAATGGCGCTAATGGATAACGGATTAATCGAAGCAAATCCGACAAAGGAAGTTGATCCTACAGTAGGGTCACTTCATAATCTTACACCTCCCTCGGAACAGTCTTCAAAAGACCCGTTAGTGCTACAAAAGAGCCAGTGGGCTCAGCGTCAACCGACGTGCCTGAAATCATAGCATAATGTACGAGTAAGTGATGCTGATGGCTCTGACTATAGCCAACAAGCTCGAAGATCTAAGAAAATGGGGAAATATCTTTTGCGTCTAGAACGCATAGTGAGATTAAAAGATGGCCTACTCTTAAATAGGAATAACGTGATGAGGTTACTACATCATATTCCACAATTAAGAACTGTGGCTTCTGATGACATCTTAATAGTAGAATTTGAGGACGAGAAAAATAATGACTGTGTGATTCTGCATATAGCTTTCAAAATTATCTGCGATTCATTATTAGACACAGGCACCATCCTGAACTCTATGGGGTTTGATATACATGAAATCCGGAATTCACAGAAGTCAGATCAACCAAGGAACAAAGGACCAGTACTAGCTCACAAACCTGAAACTGACAATGAAACTGTGCAATTTGTCGAAGGACAATATCCAAGAAGTAAAATTGTCCCTTTAAAGAGACATACTAATGATGAAACTCAAATCTCAGAAAAAGATCTAGCTGAAGCAACGACTGAGCACATGTACACCAAAATGAAGAAAATCATCAATCCACAAATGGAAGACATGGATTGGTCATGGGTTGCCAAAACTATCAATATCACGAAACACAGCTAATGCTCAAAGATCCAGGAGACTGGCAATATATGTATTGCCTCATGGAACACACGTGGGCATTCACATCTCTTTGAAAATACATCTAATGAATTGAAGGACATAGATTTGCTCTGTTTGCAAGAGACTTGGTTACTACAACCACCAGTAGCAGATGGTTTTGAGATAGCCTTTAACAGAGCAATTAAAGGGGAAAACGGCCGACCAATGTCAGGAATGGTAACTCTTGCAAAAATAAAAAGTGGAATACGTATTCTATCTCATACTAATGTGTCGCCATATATACAAGTGTGCAAAGTGAAACTTCCAGAGAGATACGTAAACAAAAATAATTTACTAATACTGATTAATATATATTGCCAACATGCAGCAATATTACTAGATAACTTTATTGAAATCATTTCCGAATTAATCTGTAATATCAAAAGGAATGAAAAGGATACAAACATCTTAATATGTGGAGACCTAAACATAAATTGCCTGTCTAACACAAATGACTCCTTTGAAGAGAAGATATCCAATGGTGAACAGGCAGCCAGGCGCTGGATGTTAGAAATGAAAGTTTGGAACCTACAGATGTTGAATGGTAACACGCCAGGGGACATTCCCGCCCAACCAACCTGGCGAAGAAATAGGCAAAGATCGACAATTGACTATATGTTTGTAGATGGAATCCTAAGAAGCGATGTTATGTGTCTTAAAATCATTTAAATGAAGGTCAGCGATCGCTGCCTAGTAAAACTGTATTTGAAATGAAGTAAACCTAGAAGACCAGCTGTCAATGAAGCACCGACGCTTGAAGTAGGCCCTGGTCGTAACAGACTAAGACTGAATGAGAATAATATCATCTCACTAAGGAAATCATTGGAAAAAAACCCAGAAATGGTACAAATCGAGTATACCACTTTATTAGAGATATACCGGGAGAAAAAATGTACCAAGGCAAGACCAGACTTTACACAGCTCCCTGCATGGGATGCAGAGGTTAATGAAAAGAAAAAAAAACCTGAAAAAAGCATTGAGAATGCTAAAAAAGAAGGCGAATATAAATAATCAAAGCATGATAAGATATCTGAGACAATGTTATAAGAACTGGCTAATTAGCCATAAACACATCATGTTACAAAGAGATGCTGAAATTATGATGGAAGTACTCGCTAACAGAAAGACCAGGGATTTTTGGACCTTGTTGAATAACACCTCAACACCCCAAGGAGCCATTATAAAATCTATGATTCCGGAAGATCAATGGGTAAGGCATTACGCAGGAACATTTAACAACAATCGACCCAAGATAATAACTCCACCATCCTCAGAGCATGAGTGGTCAATTGAAATAAAGAAAGAGGACATCTACAGAAACATTCTAAAATTAAGTACATCAAGAGCATCGGGACCAGACGGTCTAACAAATCAACAGCTAAAACAACATCTAGAATTATGGGCAGAATTCTGCTACTCATTATTTCGGACCATTCTTCAGATCAAACAGATACCCACATCCTGGCAGTGTGCCATTGTAGTACCAATTTTTAAAAAGGGTGCTCGAACCGACCCCAAGAACTACCGGCCGATAGCTTTGCTCGATGTGGTCGGCAAAATCTTTGCCACCCAGCTCCAAATCCAACTATTACAATGGATCCAAGATTCTAAAAGATACGATCCTCGACAAACAGGATTTGTGAAAGGGGTGGGTTGCGGGCTGAACTTGACAATTTTGAACTTTCTAAAGATGGAAGCTATCCGCCAAAACAGAAAGATCTATGTAGCGTTTGTTGATCTGTCTAGTGCTTTTGATACCATCGACCGAGAGATGCTCTGGGAAAAGATGAAGAAATAGAATTGCCCAGAAAATCTACTTCAACCTATAAAGGAACTCCATACGGACACAGTCATTAAAATCAGACTAGATTCAAGTGGAATGTTGAGCAAGTCAATTGAAATGAATCAAGGTGTGAAACAGGGCTGCCCGCTTGCAGCCACGTTGTTTGGCCTATTTATGTCTGACATTGGCGATAGTCTTGCAGATGTAAACTCCTTTCCACCGAAAATAAATGGGCAGGCAATAAGTTGGATGCTATATGCAGATGACATTGCATTACTGGACCTAACACCGATTGGACTAACTCGAAAACTAGGAGAGATACGTAGAAAAGAACAAACTAAAAATCAATCCTGTAAAATCTGAAATAATAATCCTGCAAGATCTAACACGAAACAACAAACGGAATACAAAAAGCATTCCGAAGTGGAGATTGAGAAATGACATCTTGAGATGCGTGAAAAAGACAAAGTACCTAGGCGTCTGGATCAACAGTAACATAAATGATGCACCCTGGGCAGAGAATGCTAAACAAAAATGTAGACAACTAGCATGTCAAGGAGTAGTAATAAACAAAAAGTTTGGGAAATTCTCGTTGCAACCAGTAATAGCCCATTACAATCAAAAAGTCATACCAACACTCATCTATTGAGCAGAAAGCGACTTAGGAGTGTCTGCCACTCTATGGCCAGAACTAGAAAATCAATATTGGAGGCGAGTTTTGCAATTACAGAAAGGAATCTCGAGTGCATGTGTGAGATACGAACTCAATCTAATATCCATGCATGCCCGAGTGTTATGGAACATGCTATCCATATATAGGAAAATCATTATAGTTGAGTGTGCTCCCCAGTTTAAGATCTTACAAGATGCTATGAAGGGCAACCGAGAAACCCTATTATGCAAATGGGCTGACGGTTGTAGAAATCAGTTAGAGCTACTGGGAACTGATCAAGACACACTGAGAAACAACCAGAATTATGTGAAGAAAAAGCTATGGGAACAGGATTGGTGTTCGACAGTTGACGATCGTAATCGTCACAAGCTTATGGAAGATGCAGCAATTGAGGCACAAGATCGAAAAAAATTGCCACAATACCTGATGAAAACTGCTAATGCAAGACATCGAGCAATCTATATGAAATTTCGGCTGAATTTAATAAACACCAGAGTAAGCCAAGCCATAAGAACGCGGAAACCGATAGCGTTACTCAGGTGTCGTCTCTGCAATAAACAGCAAGAGACCCTTAAACATCTCACACTGTATTGTGAAGCCCTGAAAGACCAGAGATCTGTGCATTTAGGACATTTAGCTCGGAAATACGCCACTCTATGCGGAGAGGAACTATGGCAAAAATTTCATAACCCTTGTGAAAAAGACATTTTCGGGTTGACATATTTTTTGCAAATACTCGAAAACTTGCTAAAAGACAGCTAAATGGGAGGGAGAATCTATAAACTAAGCCACGGGTGCTTCAAAAATGTTGAGATGTGGTGATGAGGTGAAGTAAAGTCAGATAAAGGAATGGTAAAGGAGTAATGAATCGCCTGAAGCAAATAGAGTTAATGAAAGGTGGGACTATCCAAAGATGGGTGGTAGCAGTAAGGCATGGAATGTAACACTCTGGTATGAAATAATGCACTGATATGACTCATTTTCTGAAGCACCCTTTAGATAGGGGAGGACTTGTTTATAATTTCTTTTTTTTAAAAGTTTGTATAAACTAAATGAAAAATAAAAAAATAAAAAAATTAGGTTGCTGGCAGTTCCGAAGATCCCAACAACAATCAGTGAACCTGCTGAACTACATTCACAGATCAACACACGATTTTTCAAGAAGTCAACATCAGATCTCAGCAATAGTCACTCAACCTGCTAAAATTACATTCTAGCTTTGTGATACTGCTCAATTTCACTGTATATTACCAACAAGGCAGTTCCTGTAAATGACTTAAAACAAAGTAAACCATTTTTTTCATCTCAAGTAAAAGTGACACATTGCATATACAGACAGGCACTGAGCTATACAGTGGTGGGATCCTTTCTTCTTGATTTGCCCCTCTGTTTATCGGAAAACCACTGTGTGTGCTGAAGTAGGACAATCTAACCTCGATTTGATTTATTGAGTGTTTTTTGTTTAATTAGAGCAGCAGGAACACCCTCCTGTTGTATCTGCCTCATGTCTTGCGTAACGCGATGACGTGAGGTGTAATAAAAGCCCTGCTCGCCGGGAGACGGCAGAGCGGAGCATGAATCCTATGTAGCATGATGTGTCTGTTTAAGCTCCTGCACAGCGCCCATGCTAATGACCTGGCACGGCCCATCAACAGCGCATCCCCCGCTGGTGCTCATGTTGCAGGATCATAACATTGGCGACGAGCAGTTAGTACAGCCCAAGCACATCAACACACAATATGCCGGTCCGACCTCAGTTGATTCTGCCCGACAATTTTTGGAACTGCTAAAGAGGCACGAACACAGAGAAAAAAAAGAACAAAGGAAAGCAAACGAAACATGCAGCATTTGTTTTCCTTTATTGCAAGCCAACACGTGCAACATTCGCTTTCTCTGATATTCAACATCACTGAAGAACAATGATAAACCACCAGCAAAGGGCCTTCAACAAAGTGGGGACACACCACAGGTGAGGAGGAAGGCACTCTGCCCCCCCCTCCATTTACGTAGAAGTGGACACCCCCACATACATGGCCACAGGATTCACCACGCCCAGGGCTAGTACACCGGCAAGGATGGCAGCAACACTGTCACCCCAGATGCCGCCCCCTCCAGCAAGGGGGGTAAACAGCAACATTTTGATCATTTGACCCCTACATGGACCCATCATCTGTGGGGCCTTATTGGACAGTATGGATCCAGAAGTTTGAAATGGCCATGGATTGCAAGAATACCACCACACCAAGGAAAATGAAGTCACACATGCTGCTCAACGTTGGTGATATTTTACACATTTCAATGCACTAGTGATAGGCGACGGCGCAGGTGCATACCAACTGGCCAAAGACGCTCTGACCACACACTTCATGCCACAACTCAATCCAGACTTTGAGACCTTTAACCTCTGCACCACAGTTCAATCGGAAGAAGAAACCCTAGACGCATGCCATACGAGGTTTGGGCGGTTGGCACTGTCCTGAGCGTTTGTGCACGACGAGAAAGAGATAAGGCGCCAGATAATAAATGGCATGGCTTCTGAGAAACTGTGCATGGCCCTGAGTGAAAGAGGGATCACTTTGTCAAGGATATGTCAGTACGGACTCCAGAGGGAGCTGTCACATGCAAGAGCGGCCCAGATGGGCACCGCCCTTCAGAAACTGCAGGTGGCGCCAACAACAGCAACCATTGCGCAGGTAACGAACCGGCCCTCACAAAGGGAGGACAACATCGAGATGCACAACTCACCACAGTGGCAGCTGTGAATCCCCGACCCAACAGAGTGTGGTTGGTGTGGAGGGGCACGGCATTGAAGAAGAAATTTCCCAGCACAAGGGATCACGTGTGGAGCCTGTGGCCGAAGAGACCATTACGGATGCGTCTGCAGGGCATCAGCAGACCAGAACCAACACCCACAACTGCCGCCCATGAAACAATCGACAAAGAAGAAGAAAGAGCCGGAGACACGCCTGGTGGTAACAGAGAACAATTAATGGACAGATGAATCAGGGGATGAAGACAAGGAAGCGGCAACAGCAATCGCAGCAGGACAAGTGACGAAAAGAGGAGACAGTCCACCTCATCTCGGGACTGAACCAAGGCGGTGACACTCAGAAGAAACAAAAAAGGCCAAAATGCCCTGTGAACATACAGGGACAAGAGACTTTGATGATCATTGACACAGGGGCATCAGTGAACGTCATGCCGACAAGCATGTTCTGGAAACTCAGCCTGCATCCCACACTCAAGCACACAGACACCCAACTGTTTGCCTATGGCAGCAAGAAACCACTCCTTGTGGTGGGGCAATTCTGAACCACATTGAGTAGGAGTGACACAAGCATCAACTCCAAAATATACGTGGTTAACGCTGGCATCGAGTGTCTACTCAGTTGGGAGGCTGTGGAAAACCTGAGACTCATCCAATTTATTTGTGCAGTAACCGATTCCACTGAGATCGCCAGCCTACTAGCCAAACACCCAGACATTCTGCAGGGCATTGGATGCCTGAAAAGCAAACTGATAAAGCTCCACATTGATCAAACAGTACGGCCACAGGCAGTCCAACAAAGAGGAACCCCCTTTCACATGAGGGATATCGTAGCTAAAGAACTGCATGATCTTGAAAAGGCTGGCATCATCGAGCAAGTGACTGGTCCAACTCCCTGGGTCTCCCCGATGGTTGTGACCAAAAGGCCCAAACAACCTAGGAAGGTGCGGGTATACATTGATATGCGCCTACCCAATGCCGCCATAAAAAGGGAGAGACACATCACCCCAACACTGGACGAGATCATCACGGACCTCACAGGGTCAAAGATGTTCTCCAAAATAGACCTCAACACTGGCTATCACCAGCTCAAGTTACATCGGGACTCGATGTACATAACAACCTTCTCGAACCACCTGGGCCTGCGGCGCTAGACAAGACTAAGCTTCGGAATCTCCTCGGTGGCAGAAGTATTCTAACATGCCATTCAGGAAGCTATCCTAGCTATCCTGGTCATCCCAGCTGTACTAAAAGTCAGTGAGGATATCCTGATCAATGTTGAAAACAAGGAGGACCATCTGCGCCGCCTAGAAATGGCCCTTGACAGGTTGGAAAAAGCAACGCTCACGATACACAGGGATAAATGCGAGTTCCTGAAGGAGGCAACCACATTTTTTGGCTAAGTCTTTAATAAAGAAGGGATATCAGCTGACCCACAGAAGGTAGCCGATATAAGATATAAAAGAAGACTCCCTTCGAACCACACCCATGGAAGTGCGCAGCTTTCTGGGCATGGCTATGTACTGTGGAAGATTTATCCCCAATCTGGCCACCATATCAGAGCCACTCTGGGAACTCACCAGGCAGAATGTTAAATGGGATGGGAGCCCACAATGCATGGGAGCGTTTGAGTGCATCAGGAAATCACTGTCAGCCGACACAGCAATGGCTTACTATGACCCAGCTCTGACCACAGAGCTATATGTGGATGCAAGCCCAGGCAGACTTGGGCAATCCTGGTGCAGATGTGAGTCTAGAAAATATGATGTGAGTCTAGAAAATACCCTACCATAGCATAGATGCTATATTATGTTGGCTGAAAACCAATTGCATCATATGCCCAGCATCGCCAATTACAGAATCGTCAGCATAACCATAGAGCGTCCATTTTGTGCTTGCAGGATCCGCCATTTGCTTTCTCTTGCTTTTCTGTTCAAACGCCATGCAGAAGTGTATTTAATTTCGTTCTGCTATTGCACAAAGCAAGGCCACAAGTTACATGTTGAGAGACCAGCCGAGACAGAAATGCCTAAGCAGTACAGAAATACTTTGTTTTCCTCCCTCACAAGTCCTTGGAGGCGAGCCGAGAGGCATTTAATCACCAAGCCAGGTGCCAGCTGGTCTCGCTGAAGCTGTAGAACAGGCCGTTAAAGGCATGAATTATACTCTCCTTACGCCCCCCCTTTTTGGGCCCACTTAGATCAGACTGACCCTTAGTTCACGAATAGAAACTAGAAGATAGCATGCGTTGGAATGTGTCTCTCCTACGAACATGGTCTGTTCACTAAACAAGTGCATTATGTTCTGTAACAAAGACTCCTGTCTGTGTCTTGCAAACTGCAACTGTTGCCAAATCAAGGAATATAGCTTAACAAAGAAACGTCTCAGAAGGTGTCATATTTGTCATAATTGTCAATCACCGAACCCTAGCTCAAGAAGATACATTATGGGCGGTTTTGATGTGTCACAAACTGATAGAATGATTGTCCTTTTGTATATATGACGCTATTATAGAATGCTCGCTCTCTTGCGTCTCACGAGGTCTGGGTGACACACGTTGCGAGACGTGAGATCCCGTCGGCCAACTGAGTCTATTGCTTTGCAATAAACCCTAGATTTTGGGAATTGAACCTTGTGTCTGTCGTATCAGTTTGTGTATGGTGATTGTGCCTTGTTTCCATGCGCAAGGGTCTTCAGGGCCTAACACAGAGGTCAAGGACAGGGGAAACACGACCGATCGCCTACGCATCCAGAGCCCTCAGACCGATTGAACACCGAGAAAGAAGCAATAGGGGTCCTGTGGGGATGCCGGCATTTCCATATCAATCTCTACGGACAGAGATACAAGACATTTACTGACCACAAACCGCTCCGCCCAATCTTCACAGGGTCATTAACAGACCCTCTGGCCAGGATAGGAAAGTGGTTACTTCACTTGCAGCAGTATGAGTTTGAGTTGGTGAACCAGGTGGGGGCGGACAACCCCGCAGACTTTCTGTCCAGGCACCCGTGACCGGCGACACGAGGAGAAGTGGACGAAGCAGAGGAGACAGATGAACACATATGCCAAGTCATCAATGCCTCAAGGCAGTCAGCGTCGCAGACATTGTCGAGGCTACGCAAGATGACCTGTGCTGTGACATCATAAAAACATGATTATATCAGGGGATTGGAACTCTTTCCTCTGAAATATTCACAACCGCACGCCGGAGGGCAGAGACTTTTTGACGGGGTTGTTCCTGGTACGGCAGGAACTGTCCATTACAGGGCATGATCCTGAGAGGCACTCGGTTTGTGATCCCCTGCAGCCTGCAAGATAGGATGGTCTTGTTTGGACACAGGAGGGACACCAAAGGACGGTCCGTACGAAGGCTAGGATAAGACACCAGGTGTGGTTCCTGCACATAGACACAAAGGTGGAGGACACCATTGGGGCCTGCTTCCCATGCCAGATCACAGGGGCACCCTCGCACCCAAAACTGATCCAGTCAGTGGAACACAGATCCTCGAGGTCAGTCGCTATCAGTATCGACTTTTGCACGGTACAGGAGGGCATCCATCTCCTAGTAGCAATTGACAACCACTCACAGTACCCCGAAGTGGAGATCATCAACTCAACTTCAGCTGACACAGTCATCCCTGCACTGGAGAAAATGTTTGCGATGCATAGTCTACCACGGCGTGCCAAGAGCGACAACAGACCACCCTTTCAGGGAACAGACATGAGGAGATACATGAAAGAACTCCATATCCAGCACCACCACATCACCCCACATTGGCCACAAGTTAATGGGGATGTGGAGAGATTTATGAGGAAAATCAACAAGGTGCTCTGCTTCTCCAGAAGCCAAAACAGCAACTGGACAGTGGACCTATACTGGTCCTTGAGGAACTACCGAGTCACACCTCATAGCTCCACGAATGTACCCCCGGCAGACCTCATGTATGGGACGATAGTAAATTCGTCCATTCCCCATCACCCGAGCAAGAGTGTGAATGATATCGACAGTGAACGGACTCACGCCAAAAGAGTTGCGGTGAACAAATATATCAAGTCAGACACAAAGTAGGTGACAATGTGTTGGTGTTGCAAAAGCCCATGCAATCAAAACTGGAGTCGAGATATGACCACCAACCATGGAAGGTGACAAGCACCGAAGGGTCGATGGTGACGGCAAGTAGAGGACAGCAAACTATCACGAGAAACGGCTCCTGGTTTAAGAAAGTGATGAGGAGATGTGGACGTACGAAAGCGAGCGACCACAAGGAAATGGCGACCCCGCAAAGCACCATGCGGCGCCAGTGGTTGAAGAGGAGGACACTCGAGGTGGCAGACCAGATGAGCCATCGGACGAAGGATATGACCCGACCAAAGAGAAGGTGAGCACGATGGGGAAGGTGAATCAGAGACAATGCCGCCCCTCCAGCTCTATAGATATATTCTGAGAGCCGCCCCCAGAACCCCAACGGATTTGAGGGACTATGGGTGGTGTGTAACGCTCACCGATAACCACAAAGACTGAAGAGAACTGTTGTTCCGTAGAAGCAAGGGGAATGTTTTGCCTGCATTGGACTTGAGTATGCAGGGTTGAGCCACCATGGTGGTTTATTGTTATTGTTAATGTTCTGTTTATTTGAAATAAAGGAGGAATGTTGTATCCCCCTCACGTCTCGCGTAACGCAATGACGTGAGCTGTAATAAAAGCCCTGCCCGCCGGAAGACGACAGAGCGGAGCATGAATCCTACGCAGCATGATGCGTCTGTTTAAACTCCTGTACCGCGCCTGCGCTAATGACCTGGCGCGGCCTATCAACAGCGCATCCCCCGATGGAGCTGCCGGAGCCGGCTCATAACACCCTCTAACCCCCCCTTGCCACTTCCATGTACCAAAGGCTATGGATGACTCCATTACTCCTTCAGCACACCCATCCATCCCCCTGTGACTCGTGCCATCACATGGGCAGCAGTTTGCCTTAATGTGCTATTTTCATGCCATGCTGCCCTGCAACTAGCTGAATGAAACAAACAGCTTAATGAAGGTAAAGTATCAGAACTAGGGTAGTTAGGAATCCCCAGCTTTTCAAGACGTTGGGCCTCATTACGAGGTTGGAGGTAGCCATGCCATTTATACCGGCATGGCTACCCCCAAACTCGGGTCCGGATCCGGGTCCCGTGAAAGGGAATTACCGGGCCATTCCGACCTTGGCGGGCCCGGTAATTCCCCTTTCGCTGGACCCGGAGCTGGTACGTCCCCATTCCCATTTGAGCCCCAATAGGGCTCAATGGGAATGGGGAGGATGGTAGCAGCGGTACCATTCATAATGTTCATAACGGTACCGTTGCTACCATCCAGTTCTGCTCGTGGGTGCCGCTCTGCATGCCTGGTCTGACTAGTCGTGCAGAGCGGCACCCGCAAGCAGAACTCGTAATGAGGCGGTACTGTGATAACGGCACCGGCAGCACTACTGGCGCCGTTATCACTGTACCACCACTGTTATAATGAGGCCCATTGTAGTGCACTGCTCCTCACATGTAAGATTAGATCACAGGATTTCTTCTGCTGAGGGGGTGCCACCGTTCACTGCTTCTGACAGCTACTCATTGTTCCTCTTCTTGGAACAGCCTCCACCAAATGTTCTGTGTAGAATGCAGACAGACCCACCCCCACAAACAATCAAAGTTCAGACAGCTCCTGCACCACCTCCAAACAATTCCAGCACAGGCAGTAGCAACATACTTAACAATTCCAAAGAAAGGCAGACCATAGCATAGGGAGAAGAGCTTTGCAGGAGACGTGTAGGGGACTCTTAAATGTTTTTTCTCTGTTGTTTTTGTGCCTTCTCTCTGTGGTCCATGCCACCCAATTGTCACAATTCCACTGGCTCTCCTTCGTGCAGGTGGTGCCCTGTAGCTTGCCCTCCTCTCTCTCCTTGTGGCTGAGTGATGTCAGTTTCAAAAGATCCTCCAATGAGAGACTTCCGTAGCTGTGCTTTCTCCTTATATCAGCCCCTCATAGGCCCCCTCAACCGATTTAAAGTTTTGGAGTGTGCAGGTATGGGACAAGTACATCCTTGTGTCATGTGACATGGTGCCTCCTGGTGCAGTCTCTCCAGCCAGGTACGCCTAGTGATATGGTGCTACGCCCCAGCCCCGTTTCTAGGGGCGGGCCGAGCAGGCGGCTGCCCGGGGCGCAAAAAGAGGGAGAAGCACAACAAAGGCAGGTGTGAATGTGCCACAGGACGTTAGCGAGAAGAGTGCCCTAAAAGCACATGCACCTTTGATGTCCAGTGGCTGTGAAAGGTGAACAGCATGCCACTGAAATGTCTGTTGGGAATCACTGAATCCTGGATGCGTGGACTGAGTGGGTGTGCAGAGTGCTAATGCATACTAAAAGAAAGCAAGCACTCTCTGTGAGGCCAAAGCTCTACTGCTTGCAGGAACAAACAGGTTATATTAGCTTCACTATAGCGCCAGTCAGCAGTTGATTATCTATTCCCCATTAACTCTCTAGACAGGAGTCTTCAGATTTTGGAAGCTCTTGTTACCACAGTTTCTTTGTTCATGTTCCTGATAAAAGCCAAGAATTTCGCAGGTCCAGTCCTAAAGACCACTTTAGTTCTCAGATCATCCACAGGAGGGTAAATAAAACAGGATAAAAAATACACACACCTCTAGGAGCTTACAAGATTCCCCTGGCCATGTGTAAGAAGGTTATGCAGTCCTGTGTATTTCCTTTGTATCCCGGGACTTGTAGTTTTCCTCAATTTCTAATGGAAAAACCTACAAGTCCCAAATTTCAAAGCAAAAACAGGACTGTCTATCCTTCTCGTGCATGGCAATGGGAAACTTGAGGTCTGCATTTTGATGAGCAGTGAGCTTTGAAAATGATGCCAAACAGTTTATGCGGCAAGGATATGATAAAGGGGCAACTACTGTGCCTGGCCAGGGCTTTCTATCAGCATTTGTAATATAACGAAGTGACTTTACACTTTGCACTTTGCATGTAAACTTGGGGGAGAGTCGAAGAGGCCCCTACTTTGTCCCATGCCAACATATACATTAAAACATCTATATAATGATCCATTGCCTCCACGTCAACCTCTCCCTCATCCCAGTTCTTAACTATATGAAGGAGCTAGCCTTCACATCAGTCCCCTATTGCATTTATGTTTATTTATTTATTTTAATTCATTTTTAAATTTGTATAGCGCGCTTAACCCTTGGACGTCTAGACGCTCGTTGAATCATGGTGGGTTACACACAGTTAGCAGGAAAAAGTGCTACTAATGAGGATGGCCTGGAATGTTACAGACATTAGCAGGAGGGGGTCTGCTACTGAAATAGGAATGTTTTAGTCTCTTACAGAACACAGTGTAGGAGGGCTCTGTTCTCAAGGCGGTGGGAAGGGCGTTCCACCATCTGGCAGCAGAGATGGGTAAGCTGGAGCCTTTGGCTCTGGTCCAATTGAATCTGTGAATACAAAGGCGGTTGGCGTAAACAGATCTAGTGGGCCTGGCCGTGGTGGGTTTGGACAGTCTCTCTGATAGGTGCCACGGAGCAGTGTTGTGAGGATCTTCAATTTGATCTGTTCTCAGACTGGGAGCCAGTGTGCTGCTCTCCTGGCTGTGGTGATGTGGCCACGTTTGTTAAGCCCTCAGGACACTGCTCTGAATTGTTTGTAATTTGTTTACATTTCACTTTGAGGTGCCTGCCAGGAGGGCATTGCATTAGTCCAGTTTTGCACCAATAATGGCCTGGCAATGTTCAAGCATTGTCTGTTGAAACAAAGGGTCGGCAAGCGTTGATCAGTTTGGTCACATATGCAGCCAAGGAGGGAGTGGCATTGACATGCCGGTATAGTGTTAGTGTGGCATCGAGGTGGAAGTCAAGCGTCTTGATTGATGATGAGACGTGGATGGGGCGACTGTCAATGGTAAACACTTGGTAGTCTGGGCTGAGCTTGGCGAAGTGCGATACGTTGCTGACAAGGAGGAGTTCCGTCTTCTCATGATTAAGACACAAGCGGTGGGAGGCCATCCAGCCTTGGATTGTTTCATAGATGGCAGTGATGTTTTCGGAGTCCAGGCAGTGATCACCAGTGAGGGGGATGAAGATCTGGGTGTTGTTGGCGTAGTTAGTATATATGGTATTGAGCGAGTCAAGGAATTCAAAGAGGGGTTTCCTATAAATGTTGTAGAGAGTGCGGAAGATGCAGGATTCTTGGGCCACTTCACAGGTGATAGCTGTAGGGGTGAAGGAGTGGTTGTCGGCAAAGACTTGTGACGTGGGTTGGTCAGGAAGGATGCAACCCATTTGGCAGCGTTTTCAGAGAAGGAGGTGGTGCAGTTAGATGATGGCAGAGGATGAGTGGTCCACCAAGTCAAAGGCTGCGGACAGGTCAAAGAACTTGAGAAGTGAGAGATTGCCAGTCTCTGGACTCGTCCAGCTGGTTCTTGAGGTCCAGGAGTGCCGACTCTGTGCCATGGCTGGGCCAGAAGCCTGATTGGCATGGGCTTAAGATGTGGTGCTGCTCAAGGTGTTGTCGGATTTGGTGGTAGGCGGCCCGGTCAAATCTCTAAGCGGAAAGGGGTCGTACTGATGGCCCGGTAGTTGGTGGGGATGGAGGGGTCGAGTGAAGGCTTTTTTAGAAGGGGTGAAATCCAAGATGCTTTTAGCGCGTGTGGGACGGAGCAGGAGGCAAATGAGGCATTAATGATGGCCTTGATTTGGGGTGCTAGGTTGTCTGTGCATTCTTTGATGAGGGGTGCCAGGCATGTGCCTGTTTTGCACCTGGATGGTTTGAGACCCTTAAGGATGTGTACGACCTCTGGCATCGTGACAGGGTTGAAGCTGAAAAGGGGGGTGGCCTGCAGGTGCGAGTTAGGGCTGATGTTGGTCTGGCTGATGGTGATCCTGGAGGTGGTGTTGATGGTGGTGTATTTGAGCTGGATTTTGGTTTGTAGACCTGCTGTTTTGTCCAGGAGGGCTTTTTGTACCTCATTGCACCAGGTATCGTTCTTAGTGACGGTGGAGGGGGTTAGGGCATGGGATTTGAGTTCCCTCAAGATGGTAACTCATTTGTGGGTGTCGGACTTGGTGATCCATGTACTAAAGGAGGATGCTTTGGCCTTTTGGATTGCTTTTATATAGGTTGTAGTAAGTATAGTGAAGCAGGATTTGTTTGAATTTGTCGGGCATGGGCGCCAGGTATGTTCGCTAAAACGTTTTTTGGCTCGAAGGGTGAGGAGCTCGGGGGTGAACCAGGAGTTGGTACGTTTGGCTCTTTTAGGGATGTATGTTTTGAGCAGACCAATTTGTCAAAGGCAACAGTGAGGGTGGAGCTATAGCGTTTCACTAGACTGTCAACGTCGGGAACATATGGTGGGGGATGCTTTTTCGAGCAGTGGCCGGATTGAGTCACAGGTGAGGTTGCGGGTGCAGTGCGAGGAGACAGAGGGTCAGATGGGGTGGAGGTGGGCCTGGTCTAGTGGTGAGATGATAAAAGTGATGATATGGTGATCAAACCAGGCGCAGCAGGAGTTATAGAGGATGGTTATGTTACAGTTGTGATCATGTAACCATTTAAGTGTGCGCCCATGGGTGTACATGGGCTTCGCAACTTTCTGGGTGAATTTGATGGTGGTGGTTGCGCTATCTATGGAGGAGGCATCTTTTTCCAGGAGGTCAGTGTAGCCAAGGTTAAATTTCCCTAGTGCCGTGACTTTAGAGTAGGTTTTTAGGTTTGTCATGAGTAATTGTGTGAAGTCAACTTCACACATCGTGGGCAGGCCAGGAGGGTGATAAACAAGGTTGGTGAAAGGGACAGCTTGACTGAGAGCAGCTGGCAGCTCAGGAGGGGGGTAGAAGCGAGGTCACAGATGGCCTGGGAATCTTTGTAAATCTGGGCAACACTGCTGCCTTTTTGTGCAATCCGGTAATTGTGGAGGACGGCGTAGTTGGGTGGAACCGCAATGTAAAGGGCTGGGCCAGCGGCGTTGTTGAACATGGTTTCAGTGATGACTTATAGGTTGAGGTAGTTGGTGCCAACGAGGCTGAGGATGTCAGGTGCGCAGGCTATGAGAGAGCGTGCGTTAATTAGTGCACATAGTAAGGTGAGGGGGGCAGTGGCAGAGGTGGAGTGTGGTGCGGGATGACTCTCGCAGCTGGGGGAGCATGGGCCCTCGACACAGAGGAGCGTGCTCCTATACGGCTGTTGCAAGTGGTTTTCGTGCATGGTGCATGGGTGCAGTGCTGGTGGAGGGCCTGGCTGTATCGTGTGGGCTGCAAGATTTGAATTGCAGTCTGTGCCAGTTCGCGGTTAAGTGGGAGTGGTTGCCGTCTGGGAATGCATGTTGAGAGGAGCGTTGGGGCCTTGGCGGCATGGTTGATGCGTGGCAGGGCCCTGGCTCGAGTGCGTGGTAATGTTTATGTCTGGGGTACACGCCGGCTGCATAGCATGGTGCATATCAGCAACATGGGAGGGTTGCAAAGTACGGCACTGGGCCGAGTCCGTGGCATGGAATGCAGAGGTGCAGTGTGTGGCTTGTGTGGTGCAATGTGTGGTAGGAGGGCCCTTTGCAGGATGCGCAGTAGGGTGCGCTGTGGGGCCACAGACAAAGTCTGTGGTGCAGCTCATGGATATGCTGTGAGCGGAGCACATGTTGGTAGGTGCAACCAGAGGTGATGGGTGAGTAGTAAGGTGCACAGTAGCATGGGCCTGGCGCATGTCGTGATGGGTAGCAGGGCTTTGAACAGTATGCATGGTGCTGGATGCGGTTGGAAGGAGGGTGCGTCCCGGGAGGTAATGCAGTGATGCGTGCGTTGCTACCAGGGCAGGAAAGGTGTTGGGGGAGTGGGATGTGAGGGGCACAACAGAGGCGGAGTGTGCTACTCATGCCATCATACATACACTTACCTTTGATTCTGGGGTTGATTAGGGTGGCTGGTAGATTCGGCCTAGGCCTGGAGCTTGTAGGCAGTGGTTTTGCTGTGAGAGACCAGTTTGCGCTGCGGACGGGCATTTTGAAGATCTGCTCGTGTTTTTGGCCAAACCCCTTCGGCGCCAAACACCTGCAGGGCTTAACATCACACCCTTTACCTGCGCAGGCTTTGCCGCAGAGGGCTGGTCTGAAGGGTGAGGCGGATCAAGAGTTGTTGCATTGCGTCATGCTTAGCAGACGTTTTCAACGTGCAATCGGGCATCGTTTACAACACCGTGGGCAGCGTTTCTCCTTCTAGGGTGTTCGGGAGATTTATCATTATTGTGTTTCATCCCCTCTCCTAGTGAGACCCCCAGCACATTTTGCTGGACTTCTAAACCTTTTTCTTTTAATTCTGAATGAGTGGAGCCATTTTCCACTCATTCGTTCTTATGGGCTCTGTCTTTTGGAACGCTATTCTTTGTATTCTACCTGTCCTATGGAGTCTGTTGACTCTTAAATGCATCTGTGTTTTACTACAGCAGCACGCAGCTCCTTATGGGCAGTGTTGCTGGGGACCCTTTGTGTCCTCCCTTAAGATTCTTTTTCTTATTTTCTTAAGTCAAATACAGTTCTTAAGGATAGAGAGATAATAAGTATCTCTCCCAAAACTCTATATTCTGAGAGATTGGCACACACCACCTTCAGTGGAGTGCCAAATGGATACTTAGTATCCCCCTTCTCTCTGCTCCTGTGACTTTTAAGTCACATAGACAATCACCTAGTTATGGCTGGTGGCAGTGGGCGTGTTCTACCAACTATTGTGTAGTTTTTATACCGCAGGCTATGTCCATAGCCTCGGTAGTGCAAAATAGGGGCACTCAAGTACCAACTTGGGGCCTCCTTTCCTTTTCACCAAAACTATTGTGGTTTTTCTTTGTTAGTCCTTCTTCTACCATTCTGGGAGGGGGAGATCTCTGTGTGTGTTTTGCCTTTGGTGGGAACCAGTAGGTATCCCCGCCTAGGTGCCAAAGTGTCTGGGCAGGCAGGAAGTGGGGAGGAGTCTTCCACCCCCTGTCCTTTGTCTGCCTGAGTGCCTGAAGAGGACCAGCTGTCATGATGCCTGCCTCCAAGGAGCCAAACCAGGCCCGGCACCCTCAGAGACAGACACCATGCATTCAAGGCAAGTCCCAGCAGCCCCAGATGGGGGCCCTTTGGACTCAGTCCTGGCGCCATCGGCGCCAGGCTCATACAGAAGTAGGTTGGGAGTAGTGCTTGGTGGGAACTTACCTGTGCAGACCATGCTGCAACTTCCAAGACTGGAAGGAACTATTTTTCTAGGGACTACTAGATCTCTAGGGTGTGACCGGTGGAGGAATACATATTTCTGGGGGAAGAATACATACCTGGAACTATTTGAAAGGCTATTTAAACCACACCCAAGTAGCAGACCACGCTTCGCGTTGTTCTGCACTTAGCAGCTGGACGCTCACCGTGCCTGCTCCTGCCTTGGTCCTCCATCACGCCTGCCAGCATCCTGGAAACACCTAAAGAAGAAAAGGGAAGAGAACAGGTGAAAACAAGAACCTTACCTGATACATCTGCACTCCGGATTCTGCATGCCGACGATCCTGCAAAGAAGGCAAACATTTTAAACGCGCATCGCGTCGCGTGCAGCACGCTGCATTTCACTCACCTGCACGTGGCGTTTTCGAGTCCTGCGAAGTCCATCCGGAGCTTCCACCGCCATCCAGCACCTATTGGAAGGAAGGAGAAGAGAGGTGAGAAGGGAAACACGAATCTAAGTAGAACTTACCTGTGGTTCAATTCCCTCTCCGCCTTTGGGTTTGTGCCATACCTTCGGCATCTCAGCAGCCCGGCCCCTAAGGGGAAAAGAAACAGACATTGTATTAGTGAGAGCATGTGAGAACATTAGCAATACGCTAACTCAAGACTTACCCATTTGCAAGAGAGATACAGCAGCTCTTTTCGGGTCGGCGCCTTACCTCCGGCATTGCCGTACCCCGGCCCCTATGGGGAAAAAGACATTGGACATTAAAGGAGATACTTAAAACTGCAAAGGAATCTCTCATCGGAATTCTTACCAGAATTTGGCTTCATCCAAATCGCCTGCAGCCCGGAATCTTCTCCAGCACCTGCGAAAGAAAAGAACAGATGAGTGAATAGAAACTCAAATTTGCCATAAACATTTGCGGTAAGACGGGAATGGACAAACTAGTTTAAACTCATCAATCCAGTGAAGTAACTGGAATCACAACGCGCCCCTGCATCAGAAGCAGGATGGAGAGCTCGTCATTTTGGTCCTAAGGTGAGTCTTCGCAGGGAATCCCAAAAGGGTTTCACGGAGGGAGAGAAGGGAAGTGGGAGGTTGTAACATCACCCGCAGACTATTAACCCTTCCTTTTCACACACAGTGGGATATTCCTCCGAGCCAGAAAGCCAGGTTGGGGAATCCAGTCCAGTCCATCTTCCGGGTCTTACGCATCTCTGCAGAAGAGGTCACAGCAGTCCCAGCCACGCCCGCGCCTCCGTGGGAGCCAGGTGAGCGTTACAGAACGCGAAGCCTACCCTTAATTTCCCACCAAGGCGCCATGGAGACTTCCGAGACAGACCAACTGGCCCAATTATTGGGGGATTTACGGGCAGAAGTGCATGCCGCCCGCCAGGAAACTAACGCCCTTAGAAGGGAACTAATCTTATCCAAAGAACGAACTGATGATTTGGCTAAACAGCTTTTGCAGAGTCAGGCAGGACAAACGCCTTTACCCGGCTCCGGGATGAATTCCACTCCGATGGTTTCAACCAACCCGGTGCAAATTAACCTGCCAGGAAATATGCCTCTGGCCCCCCCTGAGCGTTTTACTGGGGATCCCAAGAAATACGCCGTTTTCATGAATCAATGTCGTTTACATTTCATATGCAGACCTGGGGCCTTCCCTAATGGCCAAACCAAGGTGGCTTTTGTGCTAACTTATCTCAGCGGCAGTGCTGCCGATTGGTCGATTCCGTTGGTAAATCAAGACGACCTAATCCTTCAGGACTTTCAAGGCTTCCAGGCAAGCATGGAAAGATTATTCGCTCGACACACTCAGGGTGAGGCCTTGGATAACGAACTTTTGTCCTTGCGGCAAGGAAACCAAGATCTCCTATCTTATATAGCCACATTTAACAGATTGGTCGTAGAGACTGGGTGGCCTGAGAATAAAAGAATTACATTATTCCACCGAGGTCTGCGTGGAGAACTAAAAGACGTTCTTGCTCAAATAGTGAACCCGCCTCAACTCTGCGCAGAATACATTGACTTAGTGGTTCAACTTGATCATAGACTCCAGAATAGAAAAGCGGATCGGTCCAGATTTGAAACCCGAGTTCTGATCAAAACCCACACAAGCCCCAAGGGTACCGACGCTTCAGAGCCAATGCAAATTGGGGGAGTTAAAGTACCACTAACTCAGAAAGAACGAGAAAGAAGAAGACAAAAACAATTATGTCTTTACTGTGGAGCTTCTGGACACTTCCTGCGGGATTGCCCGGTAAAACCACCTAAGAAGGTGGTTGGAGCCGCAGACAGTAATCTTCCAGAACCTGATTCGGGAAACGACCAAGCCTGACAAGCGTAGAGGTCCGCTTGCCGAGCGTGAAAACAGACTCTTTGACCTCGCATTTCATCATGCCTATGGTCCTCATGATCCAAAACAGCCTCAACGGTTGCACGGAATAAAAGCCTACCTCGACAGTGGGGCTATTGGAAATTATGTTGACCTTGAATTGGCTTCCAGGATTGGTCTCCCTCTCCGTCCAAAAACCACCAAGGATGTCATTACCACGGTTGATGGAACTGAAATTGCCTCCGGGCCGGTAACACACTCTACCCCGGAAATGACACTGGTTGGCCAAGATGGCCATCGGGAAACCATAGTGTTTGACGTAATCAAGGCTCCATAATTTCAGGTAATCTTAGGGATCCCTTGGTTAGAAACACATAATCCTCGAATTGACTGGCGAGCAAAGAGCATAACCTTCCCTGATTGTGCACAAAAGTGTTATCCAGGAAATCCACAGATGGGTCTAGCCTCAGTAACCTCCACAACAGTACCATTACCTTTTGAGTATCAAGACTTTCAAGACGTCTTCCAAAAGGAACAGGCCAACACCTTACCTCCTCACCGGCCATATGATTGTCAGATCGACCTGGTACTCAATGCTCAACCGCCTTGTAGTATAATCTATGCCCTTACTGAACCGGAGAACCTTCATTTGCGACAGTATTTGGATCAGTACCTTGACAATGGTTTTATTCGCCTGTCAAAGTCACCTGCTTCCTCAGCTCTGTTCTTCGTACGGAAAAAAGAAGGCGACCTTAGAACTTGCATTGACTACTGCGCTTTAAATCAGATAACGGTCAAGAATCGTTATCCTCTGCCCTTGATCCCTGAGCTCCTTGACCAGGTAAAAGATGCTTGTATCTATACTAAGTTAGATTTAAGGGGAGCTTACCACCTGGTGCGCGTCAGAGAAGGTGACGAATGGAAAACTGCCTTCCGCACCAAATATGGACTCTTTGAGTACCAGGTAATGCCTTTCGGGTTGTGCAACGCACCTGCTGCCTTTCAATATTTTATGAATGACGTTTTTCGAGAACTCATCGATGTTTGTGTCATTGTATATATTGACGACATCCTGGTGTACTCCTCCTCGGAATCCGATCACCGAAAACATGTTAGAACTGTCTTGGAGAAACTGCGCCAGCACAAACTGTTTGCAAAACTTGAAAACTGTCTTTTTCATGTTACGGAAGCTGAGTTTCTCGGATTCGTCCTAACACCTAAAGGAGTCCGAATGGACTCACGGAAAGTGGATACGTGTTCTGACTTGAGTGTCGTGTAGACCGATGAGACCTCCGTCCCCAAGTGACGCACAGGGGAACTAAATAGAAACCCGCTGTACGACCCTTGATGCCACAGGTGAGAGATGTCTTCTCGGATCCACGGAGCCTCTTGGAACACCGATGCTGCTGTCAAGAGGGAATGAGGTTAAGTACCAGGCAAGCACAATACAATGAAGAAAACAAGTAACTAAAGTGTCTTACCTATCTGGTGTAATGGAGACCCAGGTGACCTAGTAGGGAGGTTCGAGGCTCATTAGATGCGGCGATCCTTGGAATGGTAGAACCGCAGGTTCCGCGTGGATGAAGAGTAGCCACCTGTGGGAGTCAGGGCTTGACTTGAATCCCCAGTGGGGAAAAAGGCGTAGAAGATCAGCAAGGTACCAAGGGATGATCCAAAGACAAGTCGAGGTGCAGTCCAAATATCCGGCAACAGGTAAACAGTTCCAAGCAAAAGTACCAAGGGGTGTCCGAGGGAGTCCGAGATAGAGTTCCGTGATCAAGGTAACAAGGAGCAAGTTGTAACGCCAAACAGTGTCCGAAGCCAGCTGAGAAGCAATGAGCGTTCTGTCTCTCAGACCTTTATACTGATCGCCCCTGGGTCATGTGACTTCTCTGGATCATGTGACGTCCACCAAGATCACATGGGGAACGCCGTAGTGTATCACGTGACTGGCGTGAAGACGTAAGGCCGCCCTTACTGCTATACGTTCTCCAAGGCAGTTGCCAATGCAGAAAGGGTTGCAATCGAGCCCGTACACTGGTACGGAGCTTTCGGTTCTGTGGGTTCACCGAATCACTTGAGCCTCGAAGCTTGGGAGGAGATGTTGGGGGAATGTGGGCAGTGTTCTGATGTGTCGTGGCCTGGTGTGCAGAGGATCGCCTAACATAGCCCCCCCCCCAACGGCCCACGACCCCGTGGGCAGGACGGATGATCCCTATGGAAGCGGGCTACCAACCGCGGGGCGTTCAAATCAGATGCGGAAACCCACGAACGCTCCTCCGGGCCGTAACCCGTCCAATCCACCAGATACTGGAACCTACCCATACGGTGTCAAAGCCTTTTGATTTGGGGAGATCGGTAACAAAATCCATTGTTAACGTATGCCAGGGCCTGGGAGGTACCGGAAGTGGAAGCAACAATCCAACCGGTCGACCCCTTTGATGTTTAGCCTGAGCACATACCGCACAAGATCTGACATAACACTCCACATCGCGCTTCATAGAAGGCCACCAACACCAACGCTTGAGTAGATCAAAAGTGCGCTCTTGTCCGGGATGGGCATTGAAGGGAGCGTCATGAGACCACTCAAGGGCTAGATTACGTGTATCAGGTGTAGGAAGAAACAGGCGTTCATGTACGAAGGGTAAACCATCAGAATATACAGGATCCCATTCTCGCAACTGGTCAGAATGATTGCTAGTCCAGGACCGGACCGAATCTAATAGTGACAATGAGGGTGTACAGAGACAAATCACATGGCTCTTACCGAGAACAGTGTCGGGGAATGTAGGCAACTGGACCCCTCCCGGAGAACGTGACAAGGCATCCGCCTTCCCATGTGAAGTGCCAGGACGGTGCATGATATGGAAATCAAAGGCGGAAAAGAAAAGATGCCATCGGACCTGTCTGCTATTAATGCATTTCAAAGAAGCCAGATCCTGTAGGTTCCGATGATCGGAGTATACCGTGATGGGATGCCTAGCCCCCAGAAGATGATGACGCCAGACACGGAAAGCATCCATGACAGCCAAGAGTTCTTTCTCCGTAACGGTATAATGAGACTCAGTACTGGAAAACTTACGGGAATGATATGCAACTGGATGTAATTTGCCTGTATTTGGACATGTTTGTGATAATACCGCACCGAGGGCAAAGGAAGAGGCATCCGCCTCTACTATGAACGGAAGATCAGGATTTGGATGTTGGAGTACCGGTGCGGTAGTAAAGGCGGTTTTCAAAGCCTCAAAAGCCTCCTGCTGTTCTCTCTTCCATTGATAAGATACCTGAGGACTAGTCAGGGCCGTAAGCGGGGCTACAATTGTGGAGAAGGAAGAAATGAAACGTCTGTAAAAGTTGGCGAACCCTAAAAAAGCCTGCAAGGATTTGAGTGTTCGAGGAACTGGCCAATCTAATACTGCTTTGACCTTAGATTCATTCATGGATAACGCCCCAGGGGTGATGTGAAAACCCAAAAACTCAACAGATGTCTTATGGAACTGACATTTCTCAGGTTTGGCAAACAAGGAATGTTCTCTCAAACGGGTCAATATTTCTCGGACATGGTTCACGTGTTCGTCAAGATCACGAGAAAAGATTAAGATATCGTCCAAGTACACAACCATATATACATCCAGTATATCCCTGAATATGTCGTTCATGAATCGTTGGAAAGTGGCCGGGGCGTTACATAGGCCAAAGGGCATGACCAGATATTCGTACAGGCCATACCGAGTGCAGAAGGCGGTCTTCCACTCGTCTCCCTCGCGGACGCGTACTAAGTTGTATGCGCCGCGTAGGTCGAGCTTAGTGAAAACGGAAGCGTGTGTTAAATGGTCTAGAAGTGGAGTGATTAACGGGATGGGATACCTATCCTTTTTTGTGATAGCGTTAAGACGCCGATAATCTACACAAGGGCGTAAATCCCCCTCCTTCTTGGGTACAAAGAAGATAGGACTTGCCGCGGGTGAAGTGGAGGGGCGGATGTGTCCTAATCGTAGGGCGTTCTGTACATAGTCTTTCAACGCCAGTTCCTCCGAAGGGGACAAAGAATAGATCCTGCCCGAAGGAATATTGGAATCGGGAAGCAGTTCGATTGGGCAGTCATATGGTCTGTGTGGAGGGAGTACCTCAGACGAGCCCCGGTCGAACACTGATTCGAATTCTCTGTATTATGGCGGAATCCCAGATACCAACCCCCCAACAGTATGTGTATGCACAAGCTCTGGATCGTCGACAGTCAGTGTGAGTTGGGCTAAGGCCCCCAAGGCCCGAGAAGGTGTGTCAGGGGCTTGATGGACCGGAAGACAATAATTCTGACAGATATCAGACTCAAAGACTACAGTACCTGACTGCCAATTGATCAATGGATTATGTTCATGTAACCATGGAATCCCTAGGATGATGCCGAATTGGGGTGTGGTGATCAAATCAAAACTCAGGGTTTCGGTGTGTACTTCTTGTATGGTTAACAGGAGGGGTGCGGTTTGATGTCTGACAGGACCAGAAACCAGTGCAGAGCCGTCTACGGCTTGGACATGTTCCGGTCGTGTTTTCACCACTAAAGGTAGGTTGAGGGAATGGGCCAAATCAATATCTATGTAATTACCAGTGGCACCTGAATCAATAATGATATTGACTGCATGAAGAAGGCCTGTAGAGGGACATAGGGTAGCCTTTACAGAAATGGGTTGAACACGAGTAAAGGCAAGGGAGGTACCCGGAGAAGATGACGGAACACTCGACCTGTTCTCCGGTTCTAAGGTCGAGCCGTCCGAAAAACCTGACTCTTCCTGGGCCGTCGAGGACACTCTTTCACGAAATGTCCAGTGGTACCACAATAAAAGCATGCATTATCCACCCTTCTACGTTCTCTCTCAGATGTTGTAATAGGACTACGTAACCCTCCCACTTGCATAGGTTCTTCGGTACTGGAAGCAGGAGTGCCAACAAGAGTGGGAGAGGAAGAGGCCCCCATTTCAGCTCTACGCTCCGATCGTCGTGCATCTACCTGCAAGACCAGATCAACCAATTCCTGATACTGAGTAGGCATAGAAGGGATCACTGCTAATGCATCTTTCATGGTGTTACTCAACCCCCTATAGAAAACCACCGCCCTCTTGTTTTCTGGCCATGATGTTTCCGCAACTAGCTGATTGAATCGGGTGATGTAATCTATCAGAGACCTTTTACCCTGAGTCAATTCCAACAACTCCAAATCCCTAGACTGTACCTTGTGTCGGGTATCGAATACTCGGGCCATTTCTAGGACCAACAAATCAAAGTCATAAAGAACTGGGCTATTGTTCTCTAACAGGGGATTAGCCCAAGCAGCTGCTGTTCTGGCCAAATGGGAAAGGGCGAAGGCAGCTTTAGCAGTGGTGGTGGGAAAAGCCAAAGGTCTGCATAGGAAATGTAACTTGCACTGATTAATAAAGGTTCTGAACTTCTTGGGATCCCCTTGATAGCGTTCAGGAGCAGCTAAGGGGGAAGGGGTTGGGAGTATCATCGGAGTCGGGACTACAGGAGCAGTAACGGGAGAGGGTGTAGTGGAGGAGCCGGTATCGCCAAACTCAGGGTCTGCAGGAAGGGAATGTTGAACACTTTGTATGGAATCTAACCTTTGATGGATCACAGTGTTTGCGGCGGCCATATCTGCCCTTAATATTGTAATTGCCTGAACCAAAGCAGCTATGGGTTCATCCGTGGATCCCTGCATCGTCTAACACGACTATACGGCTTCTCAGTCTGTTCTGACTTGAGTGTCGTGTAGACCGATGAGACCTCCGTCCCCAAGTGACGCACAGGGGAACTAAATAGAAACCCGCTGTACGACCCTTGATGCCACAGGTGAGAGATGTCTTCTCGGATCCACGGAGCCTCTTGGAACACCGATGCTGCTGTCAAGAGGGAATGAGGTTAAGTACCAGGCAAGCACAATACAATGAAGAAAACAAGTAACTAAAGTGTCTTACCTATCTGGTGTAATGGAGACCCAGGTGACCTAGTAGGGAGGTTCGAGGCTCATTAGATGCGGCGATCCTTGGAATGGTAGAACCGCAGGTTCCGCGTGGATGAAGAGTAGCCACCTGTGGGAGTCAGGGCTTGACTTGAATCCCCAGTGGGGAAAAAGGCGTAGAAGATCAGCAAGGTACCAAGGGATGATCCAAAGACAAGTCGAGGTGCAGTCCAAATATCCGGCAACAGGTAAACAGTTCCAAGCAAAAGTACCAAGGGGTGTCCGAGGGAGTCCGAGATAGAGTTCCGTGATCAAGGTAACAAGGAGCAAGTTGTAACGCCAAACAGTGTCCGAAGCCAGCTGAGAAGCAATGAGCGTTCTGTCTCTCAGACCTTTATACTGATCGCCCCTGGGTCATGTGACTTCTCTGGATCATGTGACGTCCACCAAGATCACATGGGGAACGCCGTAGTGTATCACGTGACTGGCGTGAAGACGTAAGGCCGCCCTTACTGCTATACGTTCTCCAAGGCAGTTGCCAATGCAGAAAGGGTTGCAATCGAGCCCGTACACTGGTACGGAGCTTTCGGTTCTGTGGGTTCACCGAATCACTTGAGCCTCGAAGCTTGGGAGGAGATGTTGGGGGAATGTGGGCAGTGTTCTGATGTGTCGTGGCCTGGTGTGCAGAGGATCGCCTAACAATACGATCCTTAAATGGCCGTCTCCTAGTTCTGTGAAAGGAGTTCAAAGTATGCTAGGTTTTGCCAATTTTTACAGAAGGTTTATCCCGGAATTTTCTCGAGTGGTTCAACCCATCACGGCGCTCCTACGAAAAAACAGACGCTTTGAGTGGTCTAAGGAGGCAGAACAAGCCTTTCAGGAACTAAAAACCAAATTCACCTCCGCACCTGTGTTAAAACATCCTCGTCCGGACCTCCCTTACGTTGTGTAAACCGACGCTTCTAGTTTAGCCATGGGGGCTGTCCTTTCTCAAAGGGATCCAGTTTCAAATCAACTACATCCCGTAGCCTTTTGGTCCAGGAAATTCTCGGCTCCTGAAGTGAACTACGGAATCACAGACAAGGAACTGTTGGCTATTAAGTCAGCTTTCAAAGCTTGGCGTCACTACCTGCTCGGCGCAAGACACACCGTTACAGTGATTACAGATCACAGGAACTTGCAATACTTGAAAACGGCCAAAGCTCAATCTTCTCGTCAACTCCGTTGGGCTCTGTTCTTTGCAGAATTTGACTTTATAATCACATATCGCCCGGGTTGCAAGAATGGCAAGGCAGACGCTCTATCTCGAATTGGAATGGGTGACATTGCCTCAAGTCTAGAGCCAGTTCCGATTATTCCCGAACAGAGGATTTTGGGTGTAATCTCTTCTCAAACTATTGAGGATGTTCAAGGTAGAGTTAAATTGCTTTTCAACGCTACAGCTTTACAAGAATGGAGCCAGAAAGGCTCAAACTATTCCATTAATAATGATTTACCCTATTTCCAAGGGCGGTTATTTCTGCCTCACAAGGAATTGCAAGAACTCGTTATAGCACATTATCATGATACACTAATTGGAAGGACATTCTATGGATTGCCGAGTACGCGTACAACAATTCTGTGCATTCTGGAACGGGTCAGACCCCTTTCTATACCCTATTCGGCCATCATCCCAGATCTTCGGACCTTGAATCCCCTCAAAGCCTTGAAATGCCCGCCGTGGATCATTTACATGCCACAATAACCCAAGCCTTCAAGGAAGCAAAGACTCATTTACAACAAGCCAAAGAAAGGTACAAGGAAAATGCTGATTTACATCGAAGTAAAGTACCTCTTTACAAAGTAGGAGACCAAGTGTGGCTTGCAACTAGACATTTACCGCTTAAAGGTCCACAGACTTTTAACCCAAGATATATAGGGCCTTATCCTATCAAAGCTATCATTAACCCGGTAGCCTTCAAACTCGATCTGCCACCTAATATGCAAATCCATCCCGTTTTTCACGTATCCCTGTTGAAACCAGTACCACCCGGAACCAGGTTATGCAAACCACCAGAACCAATTCCAATAGATGGGGAATTGGAATTCGAAGTTAAGGACATATTAGATTCTAAGATGTCCAAGTCAAAACTCTTTTATCTGATTGATTGGAAAGGATATGGACCTCAGGAAAAATCTTGGGAACCAAGTGAGAATGTACATGCACCTCGACTAATACGGAATTTTCACCGGAAGTTCCCAAATAAACCGAGGCCTCCAGGTTGGACACCCTTGGGAGGGGCCTTGGGGGGAGGTACTGTCATGATGCCTGCCTCCAAGGAGCCAAACCAGGCCCAGCACCCTCAGAGACAGACACCATGCATTCAAGGGAAGTCCCAGCAGCCCCAGATGGGGGCCCTTTGGACTCAGTCCTGGCGCCGTTGGCGTCAGGCTCATAGGGGACATCAGTCCTGGCGCCATCGGCGCCAGGCTCATACAGAAGTAGGTTGGGAGTAGTGCTTGGTGTAAACTTACCTGTGCAGACCATGCTGCAACTTCCAAGACTGGAAGGAACTATTTTTCTAGGGACTACTTGATCTCTAGGGTGTGACCGGTGGAGGAATACATATTTCTGGGGGAAGAATACATACCTGGGACTATTTGAAAGGCTATTTAAGCCACACCCAAACAGCAGACCACGCTTCGCGTTGTTCTGCACTTAGCAGCTGGACGCTCACCGTGCCTGCTCCTGCCTTGGTCCTCCATCACGCCTGCCAGCATCCTGGAAACACCTAAAGAAGAAAAGGGAAGAGAACAGGTGAAAACAAGAACCTTATCTGATACATCTGCACTCCGGATTCTGCACGCCGACGATCCTGCAAAGAAGGCAAACATTTTAAACGCGCATCGCGTCACGCGCAGCATGCTGCATTTCACTCACCTGCACGTGGCATTTTCGAGACCTGCGAAGTCCATCCGGAGCTTCCACCGCCATCCAGCACCTATTGGAAGGAAGGAGAAAGAGAGGTGAGAAGGGAAACACGAATCTAAGTAGAACTTACCTGTGGTTCAATTCCCTCTCCACCTTTGGGTTTGTGCCATACCTTCGGCATCTCAGCACCCCGGCCCCTAAAGGGAAAAGAAACAGACATTGTTTTAGTGAGAGCATGTGAGAACATTAGCAATACGCTCACTCAAGACTTACCCATTTGCAAGAGAGACACAGCAGCTCTTTTCGGGTCGGCGCCTTACCTCCGGCATTGCCGTACCCCGGCCCCTATGGGGAAAAAGACATTGGACATTAAAGGAGATACTTAAAACTGCAAAGGAATCTCTCATCCGAATTCTTACCAGAATTTGGCTTCATCCAAATCGCCTGCAGCCCGGAATCTTCTCCAGCACCTGCGAAAGAAAAGAACAGATGAGTGAATATAAACTCAAACTTGCCATAAACATTTGCGGTAAGACGGGAATGGACAAACTAGTTTAAACTCATCAATCCAGTGAAGTAACTGGAATCACAACGCGCCCCTGCATCAGAAGTAGGATGGAGTGCTTGTCATTTTGGTCCCTACAGTGAGTCTTCGCAGGGAATCCCAAAAGGGTTTCACAGAGGGAGAGAAGGGAAGTGGGAGGTTGGAACATCACCCGCAGACTAATAACCCTTCCTTTTCACACACAGTGGGATATTCCTCCGAGCCAGAAAAGCCAGGTTGGGGAATCCAGTCCAGTCCATCTTCCGGGGCTTACGCATCTCTGCAGAAGAGGTCACAGCAGTCCCAGCCACGCCCGTGCCTCCGTGGGAGCCAGGTGAGCGTTACACCAGCTCCCACATGGGTCTGGCTGTCCTGATTGGACAACCAAACACCCTTTTCTGTAAAATATTGTGAAAGATTGCAGAGGAGTGTGTGCTGGAACTGTACACAAGCTGAGGCTTCTGGAGTGTAAAGCAAGTCAAACACAGGAAGCAGAAGTAACTGAAGAAGAAGATGATCAGAGGCGCATGCAGATCCCTTGCAGGACCGTGAACTGACCACTGCTGTCCTGTCCCTGCTTTCTATATGACAGAGGATCTGTGAAGAGGACGACTCCTTCCTTTTGCCTGGTGGGTACAACCAGTCCCAAGATGAACTTTGAAACAAGCAATCCTCGAGGTCCTAGGAGTTTCCATAGCTGCAGAACCCCAATACCAGGAGACCAGCTGCCCATTTCGAGTGCATCATCGTGGAAAGGCTGAATCCATCCAAATCTGTGCTGAGGGACACTCCAGAGATCTGACCTGACTCACTTAGACTCTCTCACCAGAGTGTGGGACTGCAGGAAGCGAAGAAGATTGACCGGGTGATCCATGTCCTTTGTTGGTGCTGCTGAAAAGGTGTCAAAACTGCAGAGTGAACCAAGAAGTTGCTGAAAGTCGTGCCACAGGTCCCTCCTCGACCAAGGAATCTGGAGGTCAGATCCAGAGCTGCCACATCACGGAGGAGCCAACACAAACACTTTTTTCAAACTCAAGGTACTGTGAGGAAAAATGTATTGCTCACCTGATTCCAAGAAGTCACTCCTGAGCGTTGGAGTGCACATAGAGGTGTCTAGGGCAACGCTCTCTTACTGATATGATATGATATGTTATTTATAATGCACTTAATACCCAGAGGTTTCTAAGCGTGGACCTGGGGATCGAACCTGTGTTGCTCCGTGTCGTCTTACTTCCAAGGTGAGCACGTTGCCCTTGAGCTATCCTCCTGAGCTATCCTTACCTCTTACCCAAGCTGCTGCTTGTGTCCCCTTCTCGAGGCCGTTTTCCGGTCTCCTTTGTTAGTTGCCAACTTGCTGCTTCAATAACTTTAGACACTGGAAGAAATCTGCAGGAACTCTTCATTATTCGCTGTTTGTCAAGACTTCAAGCCCTGGGTTGCGTTTTTGGACTTAAAAGACTTGCCAGGCGAAGAAACCGTCTCTACAACCTTGAACTAAGCTCATGTTGCACTAACCACTTATTTTACTCCCTTTAAGTGACTTTTCTATATGTGTTTGCAGAGTAAATGCATTATCGTATAACCTGTTGAAAACCGCATGCGTGCGCAATTACCGATAATATGATAACATTGTCTTTTCCTTTTCTAACATTGCTACAAATGTAACCAGGAACAAACACAAAAATGAAAGTGCCCTCTGAAGTGTATTACTTAGTATTCCTAAGTGTTCTACCATTACCGCCGGAACTATTTAAGGTGATTCTGGTGTAAATATAATGAATATATATCTTTTATTACACAGCCAGCGGTAGCGGCCGTATTGTTATGGTTTAGTTGCTAAACTCATAGGAAGAGCATTTTTTCGGCGGCTTATAACTTAGCGCCCCCTGTACGAATCCATTTCCCTGTTTTCTCCGTAGGACAGAAGTGTCACTGGCTGGCGGTACGGGGTACTGTCGGAGAAGTTTGGAGGCGGCTGATGGTTGGCTGGAGGAAAGCGTGGTGTGCTTAAACATTCTTTGGGGAAGCCGCCATGGTGTATCGGAGGACAGTGCGGCGGCGGAAGGGTCTAGAAAATGTACCGTACAGAATGCGTTGGCAGCAATAAGGGAGGGAACGGGTGGGGGAGGGAGAAGTGGTTAATGTGACGTAGGTAGGTAGGTAGAAGAAGACGGATTGCCTGCAGTGTTTGCGCGTACTGTGCCAAGTCGCGGTTAGCTAGACCGGTGAGTACTTTATGTGGCAGGTGTTGTAACGGCCCGATAGCTTGTGCCGTGACCAGGTTGCAATGACCTTTTCCCGTGGTGAGTGGTGGTATGGCAATTTTAGAAGGGGAATGAAGTGCACATGACATATGTTGGATGGGAGCCTGCATGGCTGTGCTATGCGGATGGAATAGTTGGGCACATGGTGGTATGCATGGGTGAAGGAAGTTGCGTTGGGTCTGTGGAAGGATTAGACTATTGAGTGCATGGGCAAAGGTCATATAGAGTAGGGCATGCACTGAAGAGTGTACGGCTTTAGCATACCCACCGCAGTAACGCAAGTGTGGGTGTGCATCCGGTACAGAGTGCTACTTGCATAGTGCGCTGTGTGCCCATTGGTTGCAGTAGGGCAGTGCTGCGAAACGATTGTGGGTAGTGTGGCAGTGACACAATAGTTTGGGAATGCAAGTGGGGACGGGCATGGTATGTGAATGAAAGTGCAGAGGGGTGCAGAACAGAGTGTTTTCTTTATACATTATGGTAACTGGTGCAATTTGTTGCTACATAGTTACATGGCGGTGCACAGGTTGGGTAGGAGTGCTGGTGGTATAGTGTGTATGTGGATAGTCGAAGATGCTGACATGGTGCAATGGATGGTGCCATTATGTAGCAGTGAGAGTGTTGGAGGCCTAGACTGTTGGGTGCATGGCCGAAGGCTGTAGGCCGAAGACCAGGCGCTCAAGAGACTAGGAGTTTCCAACACACCCGTCAGTAATGCATTTTGGATTGTGCAGCAGTTAACGGGGGTTGACCTGTAAATAGTGGGGGTAGAGCATATTTTAGACGCAATAGAGCAGTAGAAGTGAGCTGCCATGCGTGCATGTGTGGTTTTGCAGGTGAGTGCACAGTTACAACATGGTACAGTTTTTGATGTGTACTTGGGGATGGTGCTGTGAAAACTAATGCAGTGTGGGAACTGGTTGCTGGGTTTGCATACTGTTAGTATGGACGAGGATATGGTAGAAGTGCACCTTGAATGTGCTTGCTAACTATGGTGTGTGCTGAATTGTTGAAGTAGGGCCAATGTGGTGAAAAACTTGCGGTTAGGTTGGTAGTGACATAGTACTTTGTGAGTGGGTATGGGTGTGGGGTGGTGCAGGCTGTGATATGCTAGTGGATTCTGGTAATAGGGACCTGTTTTCGTGAATGGGTGCAATTCAGAGGTTCAGTATGTGATTGGTGGATTCATGTGTAGATTGGGTAGGAGTGCTGGTGGCAGTGGAGTGTATGTGGATTGGCGTTGTTGGTGATATGGTGAAATGCATGGTGCCATTACGTTGCAGTGCGTGTGTTCAAGGCCTAGCCTATTGGGTGCATTGCAGCACCACAAGTGAGCTGTCATGCATGCATGTTTTGTTTAGTAGGTGAGGACACTGTTACAAGAAGCTAAAGTTTGTGATGTGCTCTTGGCGATGATGAGGTGAAAAGTCATGCAGTGTGGGCACTGGGTGCTGGGTTTACATACTGTCAGTATGGAAGAGGACATTGTAGACGTGCACCTTAAATGTGGTTGGTTACTATGCTGTGTGCTGATTTGTTGAAGTAGGGCCAATGTTGTGCAAAAGGTTGTGGGTAGGTTGGCAGCGACCTGTTTTCGTGATTGGGTGCAATGCAGAGGTTCAGTATGCGATTGGTGGGTGCGTGTACAGGTTGGGTAAGAGTGCTGGTGGCAGTAGTATGTATGTGGATAGGCGTAGTTGGTGATATGGTCACATGCATGGTGGCATTACGTTGCGGTGCTTGTGAAAGGCTTAGCCTACTGGGTGAATGGACGTAGGCCATGCATTGAAGAGCCTAGCACTTGAAGAAACCCATGCCACTAACACAATTTTGACTTTGTATCTGGTAGAGGGTGGTGACCTGTGAAGAATGGTTGTAGTGTACATTTAAAGACGCCATAGAGCAGCAGCAGTGAGCTGGCAGGTGTGCATGTTTGGTTCCACCGGTGAGGTCGCTGGTGGAAGATGGTAACGTTTTGGATGTGTGATTGGAGATGGTGCAATGAAAAGTCATGCAGTGTGGGCACTGGGTTCAGTGTGTGCATACTGGCAGTATGGCAGAGGGTATGGTTGAGGTGTAGCGTGTATGGGTTCTTTACTATGTTATCTGTAGATTTGTGGAAGTAGGGGCAATGCATGGCCGTGGCCTGTAGGCCATGCATTGAAGAGCCTAGCACTTGACGAAACCCACACCACTAATGCAATTTTGACTGTGTTTCGGGTAGAGGGTGGTGCCCTGTTAAGAATGGTTGTGTAGTACATTTCAGACTCTATAGAGCAGCAGAAGTGAGCTGCCCGGTGTGTATGTTTGCTTCCGCAGGTGGGGGTGATGGTAGAATATGGTAAAGTTTTGGATGTGTGATTGGAGATGGTGCAACGAAAAGTCACTCAGTGTGGGCACTGAGTGCAGTGTGTGCATACTGGCAGTATGCCAGAGGGTATGGTTGAAGTGTATCTTGTATGGGTTCTTCAGTATGATGTGTGCAGATTTGTTGATGTAGGGCCAATGTTGTGAAAATATTGTGGTTAGGTTGGTAGTGACAGAATACTTTGTGAATGGCAGCGGGTAGGGGTGATGGAGGCTGTGGTATGTTTCTGGATGCTGCTAATTGTGACCTGTTTTCGTGAATGGGTGTTTTATGGTGTGAGGGAGTTGAGTTGCAGTGCTGCTACGTATGTTACGTTTGTGCACAATGGTAGCTGCCCACATTGTCGCATGCATGGATTCAAGAGTCTTGTGCTGGGTGTGGGCAAGGGTGGAGTGTTGTGTGCATGGCGAAAGGTGTGCTGGGTGCACCGCAGGATCATTGTGGATGCTGAAATAGGGCATCCTGTAGGAAACGTTTCTGGTGGAGGGGCTTTGGAAGGAAAGGGGACATGCTCTCAGAGTGTTTAACGGGAAATATGGAGTTGTGTACAGAAATGATAGTGTGGAATGGCAAGGTTAAGTATGTGATTTGTGCAGGTGTTTTTGAAATTGTATGTTCGGCAGTAGGTGGCACTAAGTTAGCATTGGAAATTTCGAGTGCAAAGGGAAGAAGTATTGTGTCTGCTTTACTGGGGCATGGCCCTAGCTGTAGCTGGAAAAGCGCATGGGCTACATCATGGCCTTCTGAGCATGGAGGCTTTGCGTATGGAACTGTGGGGATTGTCCAGTGAGGATCCGAGAGTGTGGTTCACTGGAAGGGGCGGTGACATATTCACCCAAAGTTCGATGCAGCGAGGTTGGCAGAGGTGGACAGACAGCTAGTGCTTATACCTTTGTGCACGATCTGCACAGGTATGCCGTGGAAAGAGGCTTCGATACTGACTTTCAGTTGGAAGGAGCGCATGCTTTTTAGGGCACAGTTTATGAGTGGGGTTTCGGTGCAGGGATCTTCTTTGCAAATGTGTGGCCTCTGCTGGTACTGTAGATGTGGTGGTCGTGCATTTTGGAGGACTACATTTGGCGCACATGTCGTGCTCTTGTTTGCTTGCTTACTTAAAGGAGTTGATGACAGCTCTGATGCAGGTGTTTCCTACTGCAAAGGTGCGAGTTTTCTCATCGATGACACCAAGAGGACAATGGGAGAATGCCGGTGTAAATTGTCCCAGAAAATGTTCGATAAACAGAAGCATGTGCAACTTCATGTGCAGTGCTGGGATGTTCTGCACCGACTATGAAAGCATTACTAACCAGCCAGATTTCCAGTGGTTTCCAGGAAATGGAATTTTATTTACCTCAATTGGCAATGCTGTTCTGTTTGCCACTCTGCACGAAGCGTTGCAGAGAATTCTGTAGAAATGTGACATAAGCGTTCATCTTAAGTCGAGAAAAATGTGAGGAGCAGAAGCAAACAGACAGTGAGCAAAAGAGAGAAAAACAAGAGTAAAAAACCAGTATGAATGCACGTACATAAGAAAAACTCGAAAAAAAGAAAAAAAAACATATAAGTGTTTTTAGAGACAATTCTAAAGACACAATCCCCACCCCTGTTTTACATTCCTCCTCCAAACCCCCCCAAACGCCCCCTGAACACCCTTCCCATCCAGTTTCTAGCCTGGTAATGCCGCAGCACTTTGAGGATTAGACGTGGCACATCCGGCTGTTTTTAGGATGGCACCTATGACATTGACAGTGGAGGCTAAGCCATTGGGCAATGTGGTGGCTGGTTGTGGTGTGTACATAAAAACTGTGACAGAAGGTTTGTTTGTACCGATAAATGTAGGAGGCTATGGTGAAAGTGTGCAAGGTAAGGGACATGCATACTCTTTGTATGGATGCACTGCACGCACTTGCTTAACGTTGCTAATATAGATTCCCTGCTGCTTTTGTGGGTTCACTTTTCTGACATTTGTAGTACAGGCATTACAGTGGGAAGACCATATTATGAAGTTTACAAGGTACATGGCAGGCAGCATGTTGTTATGAATGCAGTGTGTGCATTATATGATACGATGTGTTATGGTATTTTGTGCCTTTTGTATCGTGCCTACATACAAGTGTATGAAGGCGCGCCGAGGGAAGGGAGGTGGAACGGAGGCCACACAGAGACATTGATTCCTCTAGGCCAGCTGACACTGAGAGTGCACAAGTGAATGGAAAGGGGGAGGGCAAGGTGCAGTACATGGGAACAATAAAAAATATAAATATTTGCAACTACAGCCGGTGCTGGCAAGTGCAAGGCTAAGTGTACACATGAAGTGGTGGCTGCACAGTTCCCAGGTGTGAGGGTTTGTAGAAAGCCAGTGCAGGGGTGGAACTGTAGGGCGAGAGGTGGCCTGGGGCACAGATTATAGGGTGGGTAGGAAAGCAGTGCATACTACTTTTTAGCTACGAAGTGAGTAGGGGAGGGAAAAAGAAGAAGCACATGAAAAGGTTTTCAGGTGTTTTTAGACTCTACGATGCTTCTCCTCAAGGTCCAGGGAGACAGAGAGCGTGTTCCACAGGGAGGCCGCAGCAGAAGAACCACATCTACCAACATGTGGTTGCGTGTAGAAGCAATTAAATTTGAGGGAGTATGAGGCGGATGAGGTAAGAGCTGGAGCAAGCAGATAATTAGGAAGTGACAGTGCAAGGTATTGAGGTTCTAGGGACCAGAAGTGCTTTTGCATAATGCACAGGGCTTTCAGTTTATTGTTCGCAGCCACTGTGAGGTATTGCAGACATTTTAGTCCAGCAGAGATACAATCCCTGCCATTCATGGCCAAGGACAAGTTGTGCACTCCTATTACGGATGAGTTGCGTAGGGCGCAGAGTGGAAGCTGGGAGATTTCCATTGGCAACAGTGCAGCGTACAAACCATCACAGATGTGCAGACACTGACCTTTTGGAAAGTGACTGTAGGTTGCTAAGATACTTTTAGTGGCGGGTTTGTTGCCTTCTTTTTACGAGTTATGTAGAAGGTGGGGTAGTGGGGAACAATTTTTGTAGCATTGGTGGAATGATAGAATAGAGGTGCTGTTTCGCTAATATAGTGTATGATATGCGTAAATGAAAACGTTGCAAGCACATATGAACAAATTGGCACTTTATGGAAGGAGATGGGAGGAACATCAGTATGCTTTTTTAACACATAGTGGACGCTTAGAGGCAGATATCGTGCGCAGAGGCACTTATAATGGAGTTGTGACCATACTGCAAAACAACCGTTGATTCCTTTCTTTTGTGGTGATGGGTTCTTATGTGGATGAATGTGCATGTATAACTCATGCAATGTTTCACTGAACTTTCCACTGGACGTGCTTTCCAATAACAGCACACATGCAGGATGATTTTGTAAAGGTACATATGAAGTCTTGTGGCGAACTGACATTGTAAAATTCTGAAGTCTTGGAGGGCATTGGTGGATGCATGTGTGAGTACTTAGCAATACGTAATAAGGGCAAGGTGGGAAGAGGATAGTGGAGAGGGAAGAAGGACTAGTTATGATTTACTGGGGCATGGCCACTTCGATATGTGCACCTTCTCAATGGAAATGGCATTTCATTGTCGTCTTGTGGCAATGACATTTGGTTTTCCAATCTACTGGCTGCACTGAAGATGGTATTGTAAGAATGTGAGGCGCAGTGCAACAAATAAAAACAATTATAAAATCCTGAAAAAAGAGTTATTACTCTGGAAGTTGTTTTAAAAAATAGAAAAAAAACAGCTCTTTTAAGAGCCACCACTACAAAGGACATCCCCTACCCTGGTTGAGATTTATTCCCCTATTCCCAAGCGCAAACACCTGGAAATGTCAGCGCAAATTGCGATAGCTGCAGGGTTGGACGTGTAACATATGCCCCTTTTACACATGGCCACCATACATTTGGGACTGTGGAGGACACAAGATTGTGCAATAAGCTTTCTAGGTGTGGAGTGCACGCACAGACTGAGGTATACAGTATATTTGTCGACCTAAATGCAGAGGGTGAGCTTATGCTTTGTGTTGTACGAGCCACAGCGTATGCTTTGTGGGTGAATTGCACATACATTACTTGAAAGTGAATGGAAAACAGAGTCCGGTGGGAGTTATTTGTGGAGTGTATCATGTGAGTTTGTACGCGTATGGAATAGCTACACTGAAGTGATTGCTTTTAGTTTGTCTGTGTGAGACTTTGGTAACGCTCAATCACAATGATATTATTGTTGTTGACTGTGGAGGGACAACCGAACACCATGTAACACAATTTTCTGTACCGTTTGGGCTGAGGGAGGCAGTAGGCCAGGTAATGCTCCTGTTTCCGATATCCTGCATAATTGTGTATCCCATTATGCAGACACCTATGTAGGCATGTTATTTTTGATTTGAGGTGTGTTTGTGTCTTTTTACAACTTGTGCCATTGTGGTACTGCACAAATGGGAATCTATTGTTTCACAGCACGAACAGTTTTCCCCACCAATAGCGTTCCTGTTGATATTACTGCATTTCCGAATTCTACACGCTCTACACACATCAGTGATCTCATGAATGAGATTTGTGATGGCATCTTTGATGTCATGGGTGTTAGTCCTTGCAGTGTGTTGTATCTTAAGGTAATTCATATGGTGGGGAGTGCACGTGCGGTACCTGGATATTGGAATGTTGGTGTGTGAGGCTGAATGACATGCGTGTGCTCTGTCGGTTGACAGTCAAAGCAGATCTAATGCCTGCCAGGTGGGGTGCTGCCGGTGTCTCTCCAGTGATACCAACTTACATTAAGAGACAATAAACTTACCAGAAGTACCACGTTGTGTCATTACCTGCTTGCTGTCTTACCTTATTACACTGGCAAAGAGGATTCATGCTGCTGCGGAGGGGGCAGCGGAGCAGAAGAGGACACTGCCCTCCAGCATAACCATCCCACCCGACGGGGCACTGGGCTCGGTCCTTCTTCTGTTAGGAGTGTTCTCCATCCGGCTGTCTGCAGCGGGGGCCACCAGAGTTGCAGAGCCCCTGGGTCCAGTGTCGAGGTTCCAACCTTTGGGCTGAGGAGTGCCCTGTTGCTGTAGCGGAGGCCACCAGAGTTGCGGAGCCCCTGGGTCCAGTGCTGAGGGTCCAGTGTTTGGGCTGAGGAGCGCCCGGTAGCTGTAGCGGGGGCCACCAGAGTTGAGGAGCCCCTGCGTCCAGTGCTGAGGGTCCAGTGTTTGGATTTAGGAGCACCCTGTAGCTGTAGCAGGGGCCACCAGAGTTGCAGAGCCCTTGGGTCCAGTGCTGAGGGACCAGTGTTTGGACTGAAGAGCGCCTTGTAGCTGTAGCGGGGGCCACCGGAGTTGCAGAGCCCCTGGGTCCAGTGCTGAGGGTCCAGCATCCTGTGGCTGTAGCAGGGGCCACCGCAGTGGCGCAGCCCCTGCGTCCAGTGCTGAGGGTCCAACCCTCGGTCCGGTGCCAGAGTCCAGTTTTTCGGGTTGAGGAGTGTGGTTCTGAGCGGGGGCAGTGGGAGCTCCCTGGGTCCAGTCCTTGAATAAAATACAGTCTTTCGATATGGCCGCTGTGTCTGCAGAGGAACACGACCTGCGCTGTGCCAGTTGTGTGTCTGGTTCTGGGGCCTGTTCACTAGGCATGAAGCCTGACTGTTTTAGGGAGAATGGCCATGGTGCGTGCGCACCCTTGGAGCGCAACGCACACCCTGCTGTGGAATGCAGGGTTGGTGCATTCGTAGTGCCCAGCGATTTGACTATCGAGTCTGTGGGAGGTACAGATGGCTCGTGGTCGAGCATTGAATCCTTGGGCACCCTTGGCTTCGTTCAGAGAGAGGCTATTGGGGTGTGCGTGACAGGCCGCAGAGTGACTTCCATGAAGTGGAAGCACGGAGATGGACATGCCTTGGTATTTCAGGGAAGAAGCAGTGTTTACATCGGTGCTCTGTCTGCGAACAGAAAGGGTGCTTGCACAAGTCCTTTTGTTCCGCGTGCCGCGATCGTCTACGAGCCCTCAATGAATTTGATCAAGATATATACGATTTTAACATGCAGTTAAATGATCTTGCAATTTCTGAAGTTTAACTTTATGGTGTCGTCGCAGGCCAGCGTGTTAGTGCGTGGTTGTTTCATGTTGTGGCCTTTTACCTGTTGTAAATTGTTGGGCCTTGGTAGTGTGAGTGATGTATGAATGTTTATGTCGTGGCCCATGGTCTGATATTTGTTTGTTTATCCTAAGAGGAGGTGATGTTATTTACTAGTTGTTTGATGTTTTCTTTCAGGTGCGGAGGGGATCCATTGTTCTTCTAATTATGTCTCTATTCTTGGGAAATGGGCAGACTCGAGGGAGGTGGACTCGGGATGGGGTTTCCTATTTTTTTTTTAAGGATATTTACAATTTTTAATGCGTAAGGGTTTTGCCATGCCCTTGGGACATTGGGCTGGACTTGAGGGTGGTGTGCCGAAGGGGTCATGGGAGGTGTGTCCAAGGAGTTTTAATTGCTTCTTTATCTTCCATGTTATAAGTTCATTTGAGTGTATGCTTGTGCTGTTTACGGGAGTTGTTGTGCTTGCATGTGCATTGTCCAATTGTAGGGACGTGCGTGGCGATTTGGGAGCCTCTATGTGTCAGGCGGTTACGTCTAGTTCTGAGTGCTGGGCGGGCTTAGAATACGTGGGTACAGTTTATGGATGCTGTGTTTTCATGTTCTGGGCTTGGAGTTCTGAATGCCGGGTGGGTTTGGACTATAGTGCAGACTAGGTTGGTGCGGGGGGTGTTTCCTGCATTTATTGTTCTAGTGTTCTAGTTACTAGTATCATGGGAGTTCCAGTGGTGTTCTCTGTGTTGTTTTGCTGATTTAACCCTCGTTTGAGAAGAGCCAGTGCCATATGTTGGTAATATGGGTGTGATTTTTGTTGCCGCTATAGATGGCCGGGTGGATCTATCGCAGCATTTGGGTTCCCAATGAGAGTTTTTCTCTCGCTGGTACGGTTCCTGCCAGTTCTCACATGTTTTAAGGGGATGTGTTTAGGTTTACTGCCACGTGTCGTTGATGGCAGTGCGTGTTCATTATGGCGTCATGCGGCGAGTCTGTGGGGTGTTTCCAGTGCCTATGGCTTGTTGGCTGTTTGTGTTTTTCAGCTCATGAGAGGGTGTCTAGCCTTCCTTTGGTTTTCTGTCTAGTGGTTTCTATTGCCATTTTTGGTGGATCACGGGGCTTGTTTGTTGTGCTTGTTGTGGGTCGTGGATGGCCGGGAGGGTCCATTGGCCAGTTGGTTGTGCTCTGGCGCGGCAGGCTAGAGGCCCTGGGGGGCAGCCCAGGGCGGGAGGTTTATAGTGTGCACGGATGGTTTTCGGGTTTGTTAGTTTTGCTATTCAAGGTGGGTCAAGTGTGGCAGGTCTGAGCTCTGAGGGGCAGCTCGGGGTTTGGTGGTAGTGCATAGTTTTGTTTTTTTTGTCCTCGAGGGTCTTGGTCACGTTGGGGTTTGAGAAGTAGGAATCGGGTGGTGTTTTGCAGGTCTCTAGTTTTGCTGGCTTTCCGGATTCTTGTTGTTGTTGGTTTTGTTATCCTGTTTGGTTGGTTGCAGTAGGTGGGTGGCTTTGTTGCCACTGTTTATGGTGTGCGGGAATGGTGATAGTTAAGGCGTTGTATTATCTGGGTACATTGATAAATGGGAGGGGCATTTAGGCGCTCTGTTTTCTAAAGGTAGTATTCCGTTGCAGCGTTCTGTCCTGTGGGTTATTATGAGTGCTGGGGCGGCTTGAGTTTTCTCTGTTTACAGGTTGGGTGCATGGCATGGTGGCCACATGTTGTGTATCTTGAATTGGATTTGTCCTCGTTAGGTCTTTTGAATAATCTGTCGGGGTAGAAGTGTTGTATCTTAAGGTGATGTATATGTGGGGAGTGCACGTGCGGTAACTGGATATTGGAATGTTGGTGTGTGAGGCTGGGTGACGTGCATGTGCTCTGTTGGTTGACACTTAAAGCAGATCTAATGCCTGCCGGTCTCTCCAACGATACCAACTTACATTAAGAGACAATAAACCTACCAGAAGTACCACGTTGTGTCATTACCTGCTTGCTGTCTTACCTTATTACACAGTGCTCACTTGTGGCGCGAGGTATGGTTGCTTAGCTTACCGTAACTTGTGAATTTCTGTTTTTTTTTGGTTTTACCTGTAAACATAACGTCCCTGTAGCAAAGTTTTTCCATTGAATTTCATAGGTTTTTTCTAGTGCAACTAACCATAACGTCCCTTTAACAATGTTTTTGTTAGTGATATACATATATATGTAAGTGCTTCTTTGTTGTGCCTGTCAAAGATTCAGAGTACTTACCTACAGCTCACATCTTCCTCTTAGGATAAGCCTGACTGCCCTGCCACACTACCAAGGTCATTGTCTAGTGCAGACTGATACTAAGAGCTGGGGATCTACAAACCACTGGCATAGCTAGCTTACAAAAGTCTTACTACCAGTAGGACTTTAGGAAAACTGCTCTAACACTAGGGTTTTGGGTGTCAGTCTGTGAGTAGAAACTGCTTTGAAGGCTGTACATTTGGTATTGCTATTGGAAGCATCTCTATCTGGGGACAGGCTTTAATGAATGTGCTCGCCCTTTCAACCTGGGCATTGGCCTTGGGTGGTATAGGGCCTCTCTGCTGCGCTTTATGTTGCAGTCACTAAATAATCTCACCATTCCGGGGGATACTAGATGGATGCCATTATCGCTAATGACTTCCTTGGGAAGCCTTTGCTTCTAAATAACTTTATCAACACTGCAATTGTCGCCCAGGTGGAAATTCTGATACAAAATGTAACAGTCAATTTGGACAAGGAATCTACTAGAATCACATTAATTTTTATTATGTATTATCCTTAATAATGTCATTTTGTATATTTAAATAGTACTTCTCTTAGTTTGAAGCACTTGCCCCTTTAGGTTAATACAGGGTAGGGATTGAATATTTTTCACAATGGCACTGGGTTGATTGATAGTTTCCTTTATATTAAGGCATTTCTATGACGTTGAGATAATTTGAACCAGCCATGTGTCTTTATATAAACCTGAAATAAGTATCTTGTGGTATATATTGGTGATTTTTAATAGCACAGTTTAGCCGACACATGTTTTGACCCAATCAGGGTCTTTTTCAAGGTGTGGTAAGCATACAGGAGATTCCATATAGAGGAACCAGTCTGATATAATATGGTTAAAACCCAATAGATGTGAACAGGAGAGTATGTACATGGCATTGTGTAAGGTAAGTGCCATAAAGCATTGTGATGTTGTCACACTCGTACACTTGGCTCACCTGTTTACTTTTTGAAGTCTTCCTTCTGGTGTTTGAAGGACTCTCCTTCTTCCTGATTGTTCGAGCCTTGTACAGAAAGGGACGTGTCTCTTCCGTCGCAGGTATGCAGGTGGGTCGATGCAGTTCGGGCTGCGGCCGCAAAATGAGGAGATGGCTTGAGAGCGTTCAGTGTTCCAGGGGGATACCCCAGAAGAATCAGGTAAGTCCTGGAAGGGAAGTAGACTAATCCAGGAATGATCAAGGAACTCGCACGGAACCGCGAGGCAGAGAATGTGAGGAGAGGATCAGAACAGAATACCAGGAAGGAAAGAACGGCTAACCGCAAGGAAGCCAAAGGGATTGGAAAGGTGGCTAAGGACAAAATTCAGAGCTGTAACTTGCAGCTACAATCAGGCACGGAACGGCTAGCGTTGAGCTGCGCCTAGCTGCAGGGGTGTGTCTGTTTTCAAGGAAGCAGCAGGTATAGCTGGGAGACTAGACCGTGAGTTTCCCAGCAGCGTCGGCCATGTTGGAAGTACACGGGATGCAATACTACAGTGTTTGAGAGACCATGTTGTCCAGAAGGGGCAGAATCTGTGATTCATGACAGAAGTAACATTGGGTCAGTTGTCAACAATTAGTTACAGCGTGTACGTTTAAATACAGTTCGAGCGATGCATTGTTAAATGGCTCAAGAATCAGGTGAGCAGTTTATTGACATTGTATGGATCACAAGTCCACCTTTGTAGGAAGATTTAACATTTAGCATTGGCATGTACCGTGTTATTGGGGTATAGATGATTATATCTGATGTTAATTAACATGTACAATTAAGCATAATAGTAGAGCAGTCCATATGATGGGGATTACATTACTTTTAAGTGGTGGGTTGGTGGGCACTCAAGTAAATTCATTAATTTCCATGTGAGTTTGAGTTGTTGTAGGTGATAGGAGACAAAATATCAAGGGTGACATAATACAAGGCTAGGCGAACAACACTCTACAAACACTACTCTACATGCTCTACAAACTCAAATCTAGGTGTGCTAGCTCACTGTCTGACTTCTGAAACCTAGGCCTTTCTTCCACTGTCTAGGAATCTCAAATCTAGGTGTGCTCACTCACTGTCTGCCTTTTATGAAACCTAGGCCTTTCTCCCACTATCTAGGAATCTCAAATCTAGGTATGCTCGCTCACTTTCTTCCCTTCTGAAACCGAGGCCTTTCTCGCACTATCTAGAATCTCGAATCTAGGTGTGCTTGCTCACTGTCTGCCTTCTGAAACCTAGGCTTTTCTCCCACTATCTAGGAGTCAGAAATCTGGGTGTGTCTCCCCTTTGTCTGCCTTTGTGAAACCCAGACTACCCTTCCACTATCTAGGAATCTCAACTCCAGGAACTGTTCTCACTAGCTGCCGCTTGAGAATCTTCGGCCTTGCCCAGGAATTCCCAACAACCACTGTACGCAAGATGCTATGCCAGGTCACTGCCCAAGGAACTCGTCTTCTCCACCCCAATCCAGCTGTGCTACCCTCCAACGCATACAACCCGCAAGCACCCCACATAGACCGCCCATCCATTGATAGAGAATACCAGAACCCTATCACTAATTTGACATACACCCATAGAGGACAGCCAGCTATCAAAGCACAAGAGGATAAGACTGGACATTACCCAAACCACACAAGGACCCACAAGCGGGCTAACTCCCTTTAACCTCAGTACCCAAACCATCATACTTCCAAGGACCACAAATGCCATGACACAGAGCAGGACGTTGCCACAGGGAATCGGAATAAGGAACTAACAGAATGGATCAACACCCTCACCCACCTCCAGTAGAGACCGTTAAAAACACAGAATGCACACCAACTAACACGTTTGGTGCTAATGGACGAGGGGTGACGTTAAGGCTCTCGAACTGAGGCGTTGTCCAAGCGACCATGGCTTTTTTTTCAGTATTTGAGTTACTTAGCGGTAACCACAGTTCAGTCACCTACTCCATGTTGAGGGTGGGAGCTCAATGGGGGGGAGGGAGGACTAGCATTTCTGCTTGCGTGCAACAGCAGAAACCGGCTCTCATTGGTGGAATTTGGGAAGTTTACATCAAAAACGTCATCTCGGTGCCTTGTTACTTGGTTAGTGCAAGTGTCAGTCATCCCTCCCGTTTCAACATTGTTTTTTCCTCGTCAACGATTTAATCAATGCTGCCTCACCTGCCTGAGGTGGGGTTTGGCCATACCGTTGACATGGTCCCTCTGGGTCAGCGTTTGGAGCGAGGTGTTTTTTGGAGGATTGGTCTTTTTAAACAGGTGCAGTAAGGATTTTGGACACCTGTAAACCAATGAGACAACCGTTGCTGTATTTCTATAAATTGTGAACCTTAATGAGGTGGTGCGTGAGCCTGTGTGCGTGGTTTTGCTTTGCTCTTTAAAGTGAATTTTGACCGTCGCACGATGCCTCCCATAGTGCTTTTCCATAGTTGATGCTAAGAAGACCTTGTGAAAGGGAATCCTTGACACGTACCCGTATCACTTCTGGGAGCAGAGGCAAGGCTATTTCCCCTCCAGGGCAGATGGTTTTCTATTATGTATGGCCAAATCATTGGATCAGTGTAAGGAAGTAACAGGTCAAGTCAAGGACGTTACAAGTCCAACATTAAGGCAGTTGTATTCAAACGTTTTGATGCTGACTCCACTCTCGAGTAAACCTAGTGCCCCCCCATGTCATAGTTACTCCCGAACTCCCATTTTGAAGAGCCTCCCCGTCCCAGCCATCCTTCATGCCCCCTAGGGGGGACAACCCCACAGTTTGAAGACCACTGCATTAAGGACATATAGTCCATTATTTTTTAATGTACCTCATAGCCAGGCCATACAGTAGTCCACAAAACGCATACTATCTTCCCATCCATCATTTTCCCATTAGTTAATGTTACCTCCCACTATTCTATAAGGCCGGGAAGATAGCTCATGTGCAGCGCATTTACCTTGGAAACATGTTTTAATTCCGGTCACATGCTTAGAGACTGTTTTTTGCTATTAAGCATCTTATAAAAGGTGAATTATCTTCTCTACACTACAGTCGCCTGCCTAATCCTGCACCTCCTAAGCCTCTTAATTCCACCTTTTCCCTTCTGCATCTGTCCAAAGTGAATCCATGTTGTGGTGGTTAAGGATTGTGCGTGTCGGGGAAAGGTTTTACTTTTGTTACTAGTTTTGTTCTTCTACACACCCAATGTATCTGCTACATCTGTTTTTCATGACCCTTTCTGGCAAGTATAGCAGACTTCTTGGATAACAACTCTTTAGTTCTTAAGGCCGCCAGAAGACCTGTCATTTCTCTGTAAAGTGCATTTAGTGTCTGACAGGCTGTTGTTATTGTATATTTACTGTGTATCTTTTATTTTTTCAACAAAGGTGCCCACCAGCCAAAACGAGACCACTAGCACTGCACTAAGAAACCCACACCCAATCTAGTAAGTAGAAGATGGAATGCACTATACTGACATACACAAAACCCTAGCAGAATTCCTGGAGATGGACTGACATCCAAAATGACTAACCCGACACACACAACAAAAATCAACTGAGACATTGGTATGGTGATTCCCTTGTGTCAATCTGGACACAATCTGGACACCATGGCAATCTGCCATGGTGGTAAGGACTCAACTGAACCGCTTTGCACACACAGAGAGCTATGGGTATGGGCATAGGTCACAACTAGATAGACAGTTTGCATCAGGCACAGGTAACAGGTAACAACAAAGATAGATTTGTAGAGACTGACTAGCGCAACATATGAACAGAGAGGTGAGAGACAGCCTTGTGTCATCATGCTGAAATAAGATCACTAAGGAAGAAATTCATCTAAACCTTGAAAGACACACAAAGTGAGTGCGTCTCTTCAGACAACAATGCTAATAACCAACCCTACTAAAACCTCACCCCTCTTCATACACCTCGAAAAGCCCTAACTAAACACAACCATACCTCTTATACCACAGCAACCCGCATGCACTTCACTACACTGCAGCAACAAACACACCACACAGAGCCTTACATAACAGCACACAACGGACACTGACCGCATACCACATCAAAATGTTCAGTGAACAGTGTTAACTGTCCTGAAGCTGCCAACAGCATATCACAGCTCCCTTGCTCTTTCTCAAAACTTTGTCCTAGTAATGTACCCTAACCTACCCCCCTTTCTTGCAGATCCACCAGAGCACCAGGGGACCACTTCGGTGGTGACAGTGAACAGTGTGTATATCCATTAACATGAACATATAGCCAACAGAACAAACAACATCAGAAGAGAATAAACTCTGTATCTCACACCGTACCTGGCAACTACCACAGCACCTAAACACTTCAATGCCACCAACATGTCCAAACACACTGAGATTCTACTGGAACCCCGCAAAAAAAGAAGAGATTACCCCGAAAGAGAAAGGTACCAACCCAACGCCCTCACCCCATATATCACAAGAACACAAAGCCACTATCAGCATGCTCTCATGATCCCTGCCCCCAAACCCCTGAGACAACATACTGGAGCCAGGCCTCGATCACCCACATGGACCTTGAAGACCTCTCTGTCTTATCTGAGACCCACTTGGAGTCAGACCTGGCCTTTGCCTTTTTCTCTGCATCCGCACACCTGCAAGAACAGCGTTAATAGTAAACTTACCTTGGGGAGTTTCCTGCTTCCATCCATAGCTCCTCCAGTCCTCTGGGCAGCATTTACGGCGGTGTCATCTCCATCTCGCCACGCCGCATCTTAGAAGAAGCAAATGAAAGGAAAAGACATTAATACGCATACGCGTGTCCCTCTCACCCCAAAACAGCAAGAAGAGTCAAACGCTTACCTGGACTCGAGCCGCTCAGGGTAACTTCAGTTCCGGAGCACGCCATCGACCTGCAAAGGGAAAAGAAAAGACAGGTTAGCACATTAAGGACAAGAAGGAGCCGCATATCGTGCTTACTCACCGCACCTTATTCTCTCAGCGGGCAGCCATGCTGGGACATTGCAGCGCCTGTAGGGGACAGAGAGAGACATTGATCAGCACAAGAAAAAGCAAACAGTGCAGTGCAACGCGCTTTCACTCACCGCTTAGTTTTCAGCTCCCTTAAGCCGCTCGACACCATCTCCGACTTCGCCAACACCTAAGGAGAAAGGAAGAGTTATAAAGGGGCAAGAGACAAGAAGAGGACAATTCAATACGAATCATCAAACCTACGTTGTCAGACCCAATTGTGCCGCACCAGTGAAGCAACTAGGTTGCATAGCGCCCACAGCGACGACGCACCCCTGCAACGAAGGAGCAGAACGGAGAGCACACAACACCAGAAAACATGGTGAGGAGAGGACATAGGGGAAGGTTTGGTCCCCAAGGGAAGAGGGGGTTAAGCACCCAGATACAACTGGGTTTTTAATCCAGAAATCCTGTGTTTCAGGCCCAATCTCTAGCTGAACAGATTCCAGGGAAGAGTTCAAGGTCGTGGGAGGTCCAGACAGGCTGAGTGGTGTCCCCGTGGATGCCATGTGAGCGTTACACAACCACATCAAAACATAGAGGATGATGAAGTAGAGGAACTCATTTACCCAACCATTAATATAATAGACCGCCTCAATGAGAAAACAGACTCCACGGATCACCTACCAATCTGCGACAACAACACAGAAGCAGTCCAACCGAAAGACCACAAGACAAAACAAGGATAAAAAAACAAACTTTACCACCTCAAAAAGATCCACTGCAACCTAGTCAACGCTAGATCAATGTCCAAACATGCCACAGAGATTTACAACCTCCTGTGTGACGGAGGTATCAATATCGTATTCATAACCGAAACATGGCTAGACGACAACTACAAAATTACTCTCCATAACTGTGTCCCTGACAATTTCAAGCGCTCACAAGCAAACAGGAAAAACAAAAGAGGAAGACTAGCGATATCATACAAGCAGTACCTAGAAATTATAATGGAAGAACCACTAAGCATCGAAAACTGCAAATCCCTAATCCTTTGCCTAAATACAAAACCCAAAACAAACCTCAAATTAATTCTGGTATACAGACCACCAACATACGATGCAACCTTCATAGACGCCTTCACTGAAGCCATCTCCAACCTAGCCATCGAACAGGAGTACCCAATAATTTCTGGTGATTTCAACATCTGGTTTGACGAAGAAACCGCTAACACACAAAAATCACTAGCCAAACAACTGAAGGCAGTGAATCTACATCAACTAGTCAAAGAAGCAACTCACAAGGCAGGACATACACTAGACGTGATCTTCGCCAACAAAAACCTCACCACCACGGCACCACCAATACAGATCCTCTGGAGCGACCACCTCATCACCCCCTTCGTAATCACGTTAGCTACATCAACAACCAAACAACCCGAAAAACTGCCCACCATCATGAAAAGAAACTGGAGGACCATCAAAAAAGCAGCTTAGTAGAACTACTGGAAATCAACAAACCACCAGCAACAACAATGGACGAAGCTGACCTTGACATTAAAGCAGAACTACTTTGCAAAAGGATCACCAGAATAATAGACGAAATCTCCATGGAAAAACCATGCACTCCATCGCGCAAAAGAGCAACAGCAAAATGGTTTAGTCCGATACTCAATGCCATGAAAAAAACAGGAAGCTTGAACTAGAATGGAGAAATAGGAATGACCAGGTGAAAAAACTACAGTTCCATCGACAAATCTGCTCATACAAAAAGGAAATCCAAAAGACCAAAAAGAAATACTATGACAAGAGAATTACCAAAGCCACCAACAATCAAAAAGTTTCAGATCATACACGAAATGAGAAACTCCCCGGCTGAGCAAAATACTGATAACCTCACTAAAACTATGCAATGACCTTGCAGTCCACTTCAAAAACAAAATCAGCACTATCCAACAGATCATACAAAGCAGACCAAGCAACCTTAACACGCAACCCATCCAGCTAACCGAGGATCACCAGAACATACTCTGCTTTCCCAAAATTTCAGCAGACAATCATCAAGCTAGTAAGCAATAGCAGCAATGCAGGATCCCCCATGAATCCCTGCCCCCCCAGACATACACAAATCAATCCTCTCACAAGGAACACCTATGGAATACTACAGAAACCTCTTCAATCAATCGCTCTTAACAGGGAAACTACTCAAATCGACATACATCAAGCTGCTCCTCAAGGACACAACAGTCAACATAGACGACCTCTCAAACTATAGACCCATCCCATACCCTTCAAAACTACTAAAAAAATATGGATATAGAATAACACAAGAATCCCTAGAAGAACATCTACTGCTGGAACAGGCACAATTAGGCTTCAGACCGATGAGAGGAATGAAACAGCACTGCTCTCAATCTGGGGAGAACTAAAAGCTAACACAGACTCAGACAAACATACAGCGCTAATATTTCTGGATCTCTTCGCAGCATTCACACAATCAACCATGACATCCTCATCAGGAGACTGGAAGACATAGGAATCATCTATCAAGACTTACTATGGATTAAATTCTTCCTAACAAACAGAACAGAAACCATATGGATCAAACCTTTCAGATCCACTCCAATGGAATCCACCTGTGGAGTACCACAAAGATCATCCCTATTGCTCTTCAACATATACCTGACTCCACTAATCAGCCTCATGAAAAGACACAGCCTCACATGCTACAACTACGCTGACAACACTGATACAAGATACACGATACCCAGGAAGGAAACACAATGCTGTAAAGCTGTCTACAAGAACTCTTTTTTTTAAAACTTCTTTTTATTGGCATTTAAGATATAACCGGCACCATGTGCCTACAAACACAACAACCCCCGCTACTACCTCATATTTCGTATAATATATTTTGTTCGCTGTGCCCTGGATCGTATTTATGTCATACGGTGCTGCATTTGACTCAACATTCCTGATAGGCAGATGACTGATTGTGCATTGTAGGAGCTTGTTTACATAGTCCATCCATGTCCTGTTCTCCCATCGGTCTGTGGTTTAAGCTAAGGCATAGAAGGTTCCAACTCCCCATCATCGGATTGTCTGATCAAGAATTGCGTGTAGGCATCCCATATGCCTCTATCACCACACAGGTTATACCCCCATCCACTTTCCATATTGTTACAATATATAATATCCGCCCTCCATTGAGATGTCTGTGGGCTCTTTTTCCCACCACAGCAATGCTACCCATCGCTTAGCCAGTATTAGGAGCAAACCAACACGTTTTCAAGTGTGTTTGGGCACCATTTTAGTGTAACCTAGCAGCGCCGTCAGCGGATCCGGATCTATCTCCAGCTCTGTGATACCACTGATCATCATGGATACCAGCTCCCAAAATTGTCATATGGCAGAACAGCCCCAAGCCATGTGGAGAAAGTCAGCCAGCTCACTATTACATCCGGCACATCTACCTGGAGTGTCCGGGAAATATTCTTTCAGTTTAGCTGGCATGTAGTTGAATACTGTAAGTATTTGGAATGAATTAATTTAAATCTTGCATTGATGGCCCCCTTTCTAGTCATTTTGCAACACAATATTATTTCCACATTTCTTCTGAAATCTCCCGTCCCAGAGTCCCCTACCATTTCCTCCGAGGTGAGGCTCTCACCGCCTCCCCAGAGTTGAGGCTCATAGCGTACAATCCCGATGCTACCCTACTACCTAGCCCTCCTTGAAGCAATCTATCTAGTATACGGGAGACCTGTGGCTGTACAGGGAAGGTAGTAAACAGCTGGCGCAGGGTTACCTTCAATCTATAACATAAGAATATATCCAGAGCTGATAGTTCCCCCTTCTCCTTCACCATATCCAATGTTATAAACATCCCACTGGGGAAAAGTTCCCGAAAGTGTGTCACTCCGAATCTCTTCATCAGGGCCACAAACCCCGCCTCACTAGTGATAGGGATATCCGGAATGTGCATTACAGGGATCTTAGGGGAATAGAGAACCTCCTCCCTGATCTTGTGTTCTATAAGGGTCCAGGTTCTATAGGTTACGTCTACCATATTGTGTGTCCATTGTACTCTATCTGATGCTGTAAGGATGACAGCTCGCAGCAGGGCCAGCGCTGCAATTGCCCTCTCTACCTCCATGTGCCTCCTGTCTCTCTGCATTTCAAACCAATAACGGAGAAACCCTGCCTGTGCTACATTATAGTAGGTTTCGAATTTGGGTAGCGCTAAACCCACCTCCTGTATAGGTGCCGCTAGGTTGTCCCAGGAGACCCTGGCTTGTTTACTCACCCATAGGAACTGTAGTACCGCTGATTTCAGTTCTCTGAAGTATTCCCCTGATACCACTATTGGGGTGTTCAAAAAGACAGACAGAAACCTGGGGAGTAAAGTCATTTTAATCACAGATATCCTACCGTATAGGTTAAGAGGGAGGTTCTTCCATCTAGACATGGCCTCCTTCGCCTGTTCCAGGACTCTCATATAATTGCTGTTATATACAACTTTGCAATCCCTAGCTATGTTTATTCCTAAATAGCGGGTTTGGACTATATGCCATTGGAATCCCCACCCATCTTGATACTGCTCAACCTTGTCTGTTAATGGGAAGAGGACCGATTTAGTGTTGTTTACCTTTAGCCCAGAGAGATCCCCAAAATTTCTGCACATTCAGCATAGTTGGTTCTAGGTTAGTTCCAGGGTCCTTGATAAACAGCACCTTATCATATGCATACAGTGATATCAGTACCCTATGGGTATGCAGTTGAACTCTGCGGTGCAAGTGCATCTCTCTTATTCTTTTTGCTAATGGTTCTATTGCCAGGGGCAACAGCAAGGAGGGCAAGGTGCACCCCTGTCGTGTCCTCCTTCTCAGTGCTACAGTCAGTATTAGTTGGCCATTCACCCTTACCTTATCTTGGCTAGCGGGTGTGTGTATAATAATTAGACCATGGCTACAAACTCTCCCCCATCCCCATACGTCACAGCACAGAGAACAGGAACGCCAATCAACCAAATCACACGATTTAATGGTGTCAAGTAGCGCTGCCACTATTGAATCCTCTTGTTGCACCGCTGTGATCAACCCAAACATTCTCCTGAGCCCATATGAGGTAGAGCGCCCTGGTATGAAGCCTGCCTGATCCACCCTCAGCATTGTTTGCATTATGGGCGAAAGTCGAGACGCTAGTATTTTTGCTAAGATTTTATTGTCTATGTTTATAAGTGATATTGGGCGATAAGAGGAGCAATCATTACAGTCAGTGGTCAGCCCAGCTGTTCCCTTTGTTCGTCCGTGCACCAATTTAAAGCTACCTGGTCCAGATACAAGTCTGTCTCTGCCTGGGAGGCCTGGATTTGGGAGGAATATAATTGATCATAAAACCCAAAAAACTGCCATACAATCTCCTTGCCCTCAAACCAATCCATCTTTTGGTTATCTGCTATCGCTGGAATTCTGCCTCTAAGATTGCCCATTTTAGTTGCCCATGCCAATGTCCTTCCCTGGGCCTGCTCCTCCCCATACCTACGCTTCGCCACCTGCACCCCAATGTACTTGGCCTCCCTAAGTGTCAATGCCTGGAAAACCTGCAGCTGTTGCAAAATCTCTGCTTGTTCTTGGTTTGCGGGGGTAGACACAGCCGTGTATTACTTTCCTTTGCAGCCATTTCCCTTCTGATTTGCTTTACTATCCCCGATTCCTTAGATATGCATTCCCCTCTGATCAGGCACTTGAAGCATTCCCACAGTATCCTCATAGATCTCACTGAATCCACATTAATTTCAAAAAAGGCATCTGTGGCTTTTGTTAAACTCTCCCGAAACACTGTGTCTGTGAGATCTTCGCTTTGGAATCACCAGGGAAGCTTCTCCTTCACCCGGCCCAACAGTTCAACGGTCAATAATACGGGGGCATGGTCTGACATGGTCAAGCGAGGATTCCTACCTCCCTCACTTGTTGCAGTAGTGACTGTGACACCAGAAAAAGTCTAGCCATGACGTTAAATTATGGAGCACAGAGTGGCAAGTACATTGCCGCTTATTCTGGTTTCTGACCCTGCAAACATCTTCAACCTCCCATGTGAGAACCATGCCATGCAGTCTACTTGTCCCCCTACCCTCTGTACGGTGGCCATCCCCACTTTGATCGTATGCAGGGCTCATGACTGCGTTGAAGTCGCCGGCCCAGATGATCTCCCCCGATGGTAACTTCCCAACTGATGTTCTATCCAATCTAGCGTATCTACTATATCCTGATTTGGTCCGTAATAATTAATAAAAGTGTACAATTTCCCCTGAATAGTGCCCTGCACTGCAAGAGCCCTACCCTCCCTGTCTTTGACAACATTGGTCTGACGAAAACCAACAGCGCTGTGTATGAGGGTGCCCACTCCCCTTGCGTACGAGGAATATGACGAGAAATATCTGTGGCAGCCCCAGCTCTTCCCAAATTTAGACTCAACCTCCGGTGTTAAATGGGTCTCTTGTAAAAATGCAATACCCACCTGATGCCGCTGCAGGACCTTCCGACACTTTGACGGGCAGTTTAACCCCATGACGTTCCAAGTGATAAAACAAAGTGCTGCCATTGATCTTTGTTAGAGATTAGGCATCTCCAGGAGTTTGAGCTCTCAGATCTTTTTTCCATCCCGCATCCTTTCGTTTGCACCGCATAAGTACCACACACTGTATGTGTAGTATGGTACTTGTACTGGTCTTGCCCCCTCCCCACCACCCACTGACAACCCCAATGCGTCAGTACACTGCAAGTCCCCCCCCAATTCCCCTGAACACCCTCAATTCAACAATTCTCTGGTCTACCCCTCCCCCTCTCTGCTGATCCCTCCAACTCATCAGCTATATGCCTACCCCAACCTTACGTAAAACCTGAGCTTTCACTTAAGGGAATGCCAGGTGTCCATCCCTTCCCACACGCCTATGCAGTTTCATGGTTTCAACCCGACACTCACGGGTCTGATCTCATTGCAATTCCAGTGTCATGCATTGTTAAAGGATATGTATCACCGGACACATTGTCACACATTATTCGCTCGTTGCCTGTGGTTTCTTGGTTGCAGTTCCAAAAAGGCGTTGGCCTCCTCTGGGGTGTGAAAGAAGATTGCTCGCCCTTCATGTTCTATACGCAGCTTAGCCGGAAACACCAGGGCATAGCGAATGCCCCTGTCACATAGCTGTTTCTTGACTTCCGTGCATGTCCTCCTAGAAGCTTGCACCTTGTCTGAGAAGTCTGGAAAGAATTTGATTGTGTCTCCTTTGTAAATCACCGTCCCTTTTTCTCGAGCTTTGCACAGAGCTGTGTCCCTGTCCTGATAGTTTAACATGCAAGCTATAATTGGGTGAAGTGGTGCCCCTGGGATCAGCCTCTTCCCAATTGGTATCCGGTGCCCCCTCTCCACTATGTACACCGCTGAGAACTCTTCCGGCCCCAGCACCTCCTGTTCCATCTCTTCCACAAGGGATTCCATATTTCTCTCCCCCACCGACTCCGGTAAATTCTTATGTTCTTCCTTTGTGATCTAAACTCCAAGTCATCCTGCTTGTTGGCAAGCTCCTTTAACGCCCGTTTCACCAGTGACATATCTCTGGCCACCGATGCACACTCATGCTCCACACTGGACACTCTTCCCTCTACCTCGTCTAGCCTCTCTCCGTGCTTGTCCAAGCGGACTTGCATGTGGTCAGGTAAGAGTGTCCATTTTCCCGTCTAGGGACTGTATGCCGGTTTGCAGCTGATTAAATATTTCCTTGATGTCATGTCCTGAAAAGCCCCAGCCGGGTCCTAGGGTACCACCTGGGTCCTTGTCTCTGGGAGGTCCTCCATTGATTTGTTGTTTCTCGTTTGAGAGGGTGTGTCGAAGTGCAATGTGGACTGTTGTTTGCTCCTTATGCTGGACTTGGACATCTCCACCACCCTTGGAGCTTATATGAATGTGAAGATGATGTGCTATGTTTAGCTCCTCTTTATGGGGTGTACCCCCTGCTGCTTATGTGAAGTGCTTTCCTGTTGAGTCTAGAGTCATGTAACAGAAGGGGGGCCCCTCATATGGGATAGGATTCCGTGTTATCAACTGATAAAATGTCCACTATTTCCACTAATCTGACAGCTCTTTCCACTCCAACGTTCTCTATACAGACCCGTTTCTGTCAACAATCCGGGTCCAGTCCAGCCCTCAATGTGTTCGGGCATCTCAGTGTCAGGGGATCCTTGATTCAGTCTGCATGATCTGGTGTGGCCCTTAGGGTCACTAGGTTCTATTCTCTGTTTCCACCTCTTAGGTCACTGGCTCTCGTTAGCTGTAGCAGGAGCAGGGGTTCCCCATGTGCTGTAGGGTGTCATGTTGACAGACTGTGTTATGTCCATTATAGCCACCTGTGCGGTGGCTTGCCTCACTCCACCACCATTCACATGGGCCCCACCGCAGATCAGGCCCGACTCTGATGCTGTCCTTAGTTAATGCCGGTTTCCAACATTTGAGGGTAACTCCTGATTTGGAGAATATGGTCTGTGGCAACCAGGGAAACTGTCAGGTTATGATCTCCTCTTTCCCCCCCCCGATTCACAGTGTTTCTCCCCCCCCGGTCCTTATATTGTGCAAGCTATTTCTGGCCCCACCAGCACCATGTGCTGTTCTCCTTACCTCCCCGGATGCGAGTTCATAGTTTTGCTGATGTGGGAGGATGTCTATTTCTCCACCCCGACAGGCAGCGTTGTGTCGCCAGTTCAAGCCGCCCATGCTACACCAGGTTTTCTCATGTGCGGTGTGATCACTGGGCCGGGATTAGTCCTGCATCGTTGCCCCCATTTATTCAGCACTTCGCTTCACGCTAGTAGCCCCAGCCAGCTCCGGTCCCTGAGCACGGCCGGGGCCCAACGGTTTCCCGCACTTCTCGCATGTTTTCCCTGTTGCAGTTGCCTCGCAATGATATATAAGAAAGAGTCGCTGTCAGTGGTGTTGCAGAGCCGTCAGGATGGATTCCTCCCAGCCACCACCAAGCTTATTTGTTCCGGTGTTTTCTGTTCCGTGGGCTCCTATGTTGCTAGTTCGCCTCTCGGGTCCGGATGCGTGCACTCCAACCTCCACCGTGGGGGGAGATTCCCACTTTTCACCGCCGCCGAGCGATGTAGCTAGTCTCCTGGTGAATGTACTAAGCGTGGGTCCTATGTGCTCTGCCACCCAGACGATTACGACTGCTAATAGAGGAGTCCTCTCCCCCATCACTCAGCACAATCGGGGCCCTGGCATCCTCCCCAGGTGCTCCTCAAAATGGCTGAGTTTGTCTGCGCACCATGTATCAGTCTCCCACTACCGAGGAGTGTGTAACTGCAGCTGCCTCAGGTAGCCGGTTCCCCTGTTCCCCCACTCCACGAACCATAGCACCGTCCCTCAGCGATATTGGAACTGGGGGGACAACGAGGACGAGTCACCTTCGCACCAGCAGCTCCGACTACTAGCTCCTGCTCTGTCGTGTGCTGCTCTGTCCCGCAAGCTTTGGTCCATTAGTTCTCTCTGCCCCCTCCTCCATGACACCTGTGGCTCACTAGTCTCTCTCCTCACACAGAGCCTACAGGCACTGGCCAGGTTCCACTCCCCCCTGCACTGTACTTGATTCACCTCCCCACTACAAGTCAAGGGGTGCGCCGTGCTCCCACACTCGGGAACAGCTCTTCCTCCGTCGCCTCCGATACTTTGCGCCTCAGGGCCTCCATGTATTTCCTGGAACTATGCTTCCCAGACACCGATTAGCTTCAAAATTTCGCTCGATGTGAGGGGTGAATGTATACATACACAACACTGCCTCAGAGCATTAACTTTTGTCGGGGACACCTCTGGATATTTGCTGGATCTGTGCAAACGTGTAGGAGCTCAGGGGCTTGCAGCCTTCTTGGCTGGGCTCACGAGCAACCCCCTGTCAACAAAAACTCTACGGCTGGATGAACACCAACAGTCTCAAACTCAATCCAGGCAAAACAGAAATAATGACCATATCCAAAAGCAGGGAAACTAACCACTACATCCCATGGCCAACAGAGCTAGGAACAGCACCGACCCCATCAACGATATTAAAGAACCTGGGAGTCCTGATGGACAATTAACTAACACTGGAGCCACAAGTAAACACTATAAGCAAGACATTTTTCTTTGTCCTACACACAGTAAAAAGGATCCTACCTTTCCTCTCTTTCACCCATGAAATAATCAGCATCATCGCTATCCTCATGTTCAGAATAGACTATGCCAATCGCCTATACCTATGAATGCCAGAGCAATTACTTAAGAAACTTCAGCACATCCAAAACGCTGCAGAGAGACTCCCGCTCAAAACTACCCCGAAGAGAACACATTACTCCAGCGCTGAAAATGCTACGTTGGCTACTAATAAAACAGCAAATAAAGTTCAAAACAATGTGAATAACGCACAGAGAAATCCACAATCAAGGAGCAGAGTTCCTAAATAAGAAAATACCCATCTACCACTCGACAAGATCACTCAGATCAAGCAACGACATTCGCCTGGAACCAAAACCATACAGCAAAAGAACATTCGGAGGATCGTTTTTCTCTCACCTGGCAGCAATAACCTGGAATAACCTACTGAAAAACATACACAACACAAGGGATCATCTGGAATCCAGGAAATTACTCAAACCTGGCTATTTGCTCCAGAACTAGAAGGAAACGACTAGGAAACACAGACCCATTGGGAAGCTAGACTCCCAACGAGGAGCCTACAACTTCACTTTATCCTCCCGATACAGAAGGCAGGAGGAGTATACTCTTTCAACCCATGTCCACATACCGCTAACACCTAGAGGAAACCTAGATAGGTAAGAACCCCCACACTGATGGGCAAGGAAGTACCAAAATCCTCTCCTCCAACCTAAACCTTGCAAACTCTGAACGGGAACATGCATGCACTAGCCAGATACTACTAGAGTAATACAAAGGATCCATAGCATCCAACTTAACCCTCCCTAACCAGAGTCCGTGGGGAGGACATCATGTCAACCCTTCCCCTCATTGTGGCTATCTCACAGAGGAACTTAGATAAGTAAAGATCCCAGATTGGATGGGCAGGCAAAGATCAGAGTAACCCAAGCTAGATCCTGCTATCCCTGAACGAGGCAACTCACCAGCACCAGCCAGGTATACATCCCTCTAGAGTAATACAACTAGACAAACAATTTACAAATGCCAGACACGCAGGATAACTATACATGCTGGACACAGAAAAGCAAAGAAAAAGGTAAGAAAAGCCTGCTAACGAAACTCTAAAACAGAAACCTTCTGCATACACTCCTCTGTACACCAATCCGCACATACTTCACCACATTGCAACAACAGGCAAATAACACATAACCCAACACAACAGCACATGGGAATTTGCATCAACCGGAAAATGCGCTTAAGCTTGGCGAATGGTGCAAACCGAACCGAAGCAGCCAACAGGACATCACTACTCTCATTGTCCTATTGCCACTACACTCTACTAACACCCCTCCCTTTTCAGATCCGACCAGAACACCTGGAGACCACTTCTGGTGGTGATGATGCACAGTGTAAATACCTTTAACATTAACCTTAACATTAACACCAAGGTAGGATACGTCATAGGGGGGTGGGTGGAAAGAAAAAGAAAGAAATGTTAGATTTTTGCAGGTTGCATGTGGCTGTACATATGTGAAGGGTATTGTGTGTCCTTACCGTAGTTGTGAGTGCAGGTAAGGTGGGTTTTTAGTAATAATGCTCTAGGATAGAGTCTCCCAGCTCCCAGGATTCTAGATACTGTGAGAAACCAGAAGGTGTCTCACCAGCTAGTCCCCGGGGGTCTGTCATCCAGGTGGCCAGGACACGGCCATCGCTTTTGTACCAGTTCCTGGGGGTGGACCAGTGCGGGAGGATCACCTGGATGAGGGGTCTTCGGGGAGCAGGAGTGGGACACCAGATGGTCATCCCCTTCCGTGTACTTAGGAACTCAACCCCCCGCCCCCTTTCTCGACACAAACACTTTCTCACAGACAGCTCACTTTGATAGAAACCAACTAGCACCTAAGCCGTATACCTGACATGTCCCAACACAAGGATCAGACAGAGTCAGGCAATTACTTATAATTACACACACCTGACTTCCATCACACTTCCACACACGGATAAAAGCTGGAGCACGAAAGCACACTCTGAGCAAGGCAAAACACAAAAGGAAGCAGATGGCAGTTTAATACATGGGGAAAGACAGCAAGACCATAGAGGGTTGCAAGGAAGGAAGTGCCCATCACCTTTTCTGAGAATAACCGTTACTTTTACGAGCCCTTGAGACTAAGAAACATAAGACAGGAATTAAAGCTGAAGAAAGGTGCACTGTGTGTCGAAGGTACCATGGGTGCTAGCGCATCGATAGCCAAGGCGGGGAGCCACTGTGGTACCATCCTTGGCACTTACAACAAAGCAGCACCAGTAAAGTCAGCACAGCCAGTGAGTTGAGGAGACTGATAGCAGACCGCTCTGTGTTAGAACCAAGGTTGAAAGCGGCAACATTGTATGAAGAAATCTGCAAAGAACAGAGCGTGAGGCGTATGTGATGAGCGACACAAATATAATTGAGCATCCAAAGAGTGACTGAACTTTTGAAGCCAAGATAGATACCATATACTGAGTGCTCCAGCACTATGTGGGTACTCATTCGAAGGTCTCTGTTAGGTATCCAACTGAGAGTGTGAATTGCGAATTGTGAAATGGAAGTGGTCCTGCAACGGGTCAAGCTAAACCCTGTGCACATTTGAAAGTCTTCGATAGATAATACGAACTGCAATTGGTCAGAGCCCGGCTAAGGGAAACTAATTTTGTAAGAGGAAGGATCTGAGCCCGGCTCAGTGGGATCCGGGGTGAACTGTGAGCCACTCGAGAAAATATATTCTATAATCATTGGATAAGAGGATCTGAGCCCGGAAGAGGGGGATCCAAAGTAAAGATTGTGGTATTAAAGGCATCTGAGCCCGAATCAGAGTGAAGAGTGAATCACCTGAATTGAGTACTTGTAAAGGAACTTTTCGTTTGTTTTGATACATCAGGCCCTCTAAATCAAGAAACTTAGGTAACTTAGGAGACTTAGGCACAGAAGATAAACATCAGCTGGAGAACAAAAAAGGCATTCATTTTCAGGCCTGGAAACAGTGAAATATGATGCAAGCGGAGGTGACAGAGAATTGAGACTATGTCAAAGGGAAGCAGGACTGATTTGTAAATACAGATGTGTAACAAATGGATTAAACACTGACCATGAACTAAATGTATTCTTATCAACAAATGACTACCTTAGACATGTTATCCATTAGGTAGCTCCTTGTCCACTCTTTCCCATCAATGCCCCATGCACAACCCAACCTAAGATACCCCCCTACAGTTTGAGACTCCATCCACGCCATCCTCGCACAACCAATCCGACATCATCCCAATCCATCCTACAGGACCCACACAGAGCACTTGCACTCACGACAATCATGGGCCAAGCTCATCACCACCCTACTTTCCCGTCTCTCACCCAAGTTTATTGACCCGTTTCTGGATTACAGCCCACCAATCTGGCTGCCTGGATCCTTAGAGCATAATTTTGTGCATTTCTTACTTTCACAACATTTAAGTACGCTGTTTGGCTTCACAATCGATTTTGAACCACTTGGGAAATTTGCCCACGTGATGTTGCTGCACTGGCCTTGGGCATGCATCCATCTATTTCCAGTCGCAGTATTAAATGGCGTAATTTAAGCAGTGGCTATTTCTTGCTCCCCCTAGCCACGGAGCCAAGACCCCACGCAGCCAGGGGAGCACTCCTAAGCGCTACCATTATAGGTACACAATATTTTCATTTTTGATTCTCTGTGCACTTGCATACATGTACCGTCACAATTTTTTGCAGTCTATATTTTTGCCTTTACATGACCCTGTTATTGCCACTTCCTCATTATATGTTGTACCCTACAACAAATCGCTAGCGCCGCTGTCAATTTGGTCAGTGGTTGTTTTAACCAATGGGATTCATTCTCACATAAGCCAATCCAGTCCCTACTCTGATACTTTATAACAGGGTAATCAAGATGGCGGCTGGCACATTCACTTTGCTAAGATTACTCAGATGTTTGTAGTGGCCCCCATGTCCTTTCAGGTAAGCCATCAGGAATGAAATAACAATCCCTTTGCAGCCTCTTTAAAAGCATGAGTCCAAAACACACACAGCCTTTTCTCTCAGCCTCACATAATATTTGCCATCAGACATTATATAACTTCTGTTCCCGTCGTAATTCTCTGGCATTTTTTTCTACTGTCGGTAAGACTTGGACCCCACAGCACTAATCATTTTGTTATGCATAATCAGGCCACTTGAATCAATACAGCGGCTTCTTATCACTTCTTCACCCTTCTAATCAAGGGTTTTGCGATAAGCTGACTCGTGGGATTATTTTCTCTACTTATAAAGTGCAGTAACTCCATTGCCGCAAAGGCAACACATTTGTTTTAGGTGCATGACCACTTCTTCACTCCTCTAATCAAGGGTTTTGCGATGGGTTGACTTGTGTGTTTCTTTTCTCTACTTAGAAAGTGGATGAAATCCTCCTGTCCCCAGTTTGGGGGGACAAGTGTTAGGGAGATGTATCATTTTTGTGCTTCATCCCCTCTCCTAGTGAGGCCCCCCGACCTTTTTGCTGGACCTCTGGATCTTTTTCTTTAAATCCTGAATGAGTGGAGCCTTTTTCCACTCATTCATTCTTATGGGCTTTGTCTTTTGGAACTCTATTCTTTGCATTCTACCTGTCCTATGGAGTCTGTCTGCTCGATAGCTCTTAAAGGCATCTGTGTTTTACTACTGCAGCACACAGCTCCTTATGGGAAGTGTTGCTGGGGACCATTTGGGTCCTCTCCTAAGATTCTTTTTCCTATATCCTTAAATCAACTGATAGAGAGATACTTAGTATCTCTTCCAAAACTCTATAGTCTGAGAGATTGGCACAGACCACCTTCAGTGGAGTGCCAAAGGGATACTTAGTACCCTCCTTCTCTCTGCTCCTGTGACTTTTTAGTCACATAGACAATCACCTAGTTATGGCTGGTGGCAGTGGACATGTTCTACCAACTATTATGTCGTTTTCTCGATCGCAGGCTATGTCCATAGCCTCAGTAGTGCACACTAGGGGCACCAAGTACCAACTTGGGGCCGCCCTTCTTTTTTTTGCCATTACTAGCAGGGTTGCTCTTTGCTAGCCCTTCTTCTACCATTCTGGGAGGGGGAGATCTGTGTGTGTGTTTTGCCTTTGGTGGGAACCAGTAGCTATCCCCGCCTAAGCTCCAAAGTGTCTGGTCAGGCAGAAAGTGGAGGAGGAGTCTTCCACCCTCCCGTCCTTTGTCTGTCAGAGTGCCTGAATAGGTTCCCAGAGGGGGTCTGGCTGTCCTAATTGGACAGCCAAATGCCCCTTTCTGTAAAATGCTGAGAGAGTTTGCAGAGGAGTGTGTGCTGGAACTGTATAAAAAGGTGAGGCTTCTGAAGTGGAAGCAAGTTGACCACAGGAAACAGAAGTAAGTGAAGAAGAAGATGACCAGATATGCCTGCAGACCCTTTGCAAGTCTGTGTAGCAACCACTGCTGTCCTGACCCTGTTTTCTATGCGACAGAGTAGCTCCAAAGAGGACGACTCCTTCCCTTTGGCTGGTGGGAACAACCAGTTCCAAGATGAACCCTGAAACGAGCCACCTCGTGAGGTCATAGCAGTTTCCAGAGCTGCAGAAGCCCAATACTAGGAGACCTGCTGCCCATTTTCAGTGCATAATTGTGGAAATGCTGAAACCGTCCAAACCTGTGCTAAGTCCGTAAGGACTCTCCACAGATCAGATCCAACTCACCCAAACCCCCTCACCAGAGTGTGGACTGCAGGAAGCAAAGAAGATTGACCGGACGATCCGTGTCCTTTGGTGGTGCTGCTGAAAAAGCACCAACACCGTAGAGTGAAGTTGCTGAAAGTCAGGCCACAAGCACCCCCTTGAGACTGCTACTGGAAGACACCGTCCATTGTCCTGCGTTTCGTCACCAGACCAAGGAATCTAGAGGTCGTGTCCAGAGCCGCCACAGAGCGGAGGAGCCAACACGAACACTTTCTTCAAACTCAAGGTACTGTCCGGAAAAAGGTATTGCTTATCTGATTCCAAGAAGTCGCTCCAGAGCGTTGGAGTGCACGCAGAGGTGTCCAGGCCAACCCTCTCTTGCCTCTGGCCCAAGCTGCTGCTTGTGTCCCCTTCTTGAGCCAGTTTCTCGGTCTCCTTGCTGCTTCAATAACTTTAGACACTGGAAGCAATCCAGAGGAACTCTTCATTGTTCACTGTTTGTCAAGACTTTAAGCTCTCTCACAACTGCCTTTAGATAGGGTTGTTTTTTTGAACTTAAAAGACTTGCCAGGTGGAGAAACCATCTCTAGAACCTTGAACTAAGCTCATGTTACACTAACCACTTATTTTCCTCCCTTTATGTGACTTTTCTATATGTGTTTGCAAAGTAAATGCATTATCGTATAACCTGTTGAAAACTGCATGAGTGCGTAATTACCGATAATACGATAACCTTGTCTTTTCCCTTTCTAACATTGCTACAAATGTAGCCGCGAACAAACACAAAAGTGAAAGTGCCTTTTGAAGTGTATTACCTAGTATTCCTAAGTGTTCTACCGTTACCGTCTGAAGTATTTAAAGTGATTCGGCTGTAAATATAATAAATATATATTGTTTTATATAAATAGATAGCTGAGGTACCCGACATTGTCCGTGCCCTGATCGAGTTGCGTCTCATGTGCCCTGGAGGATGTTGCTCTTGTCCTCTGGTTGGCAAGTCGTGCTGCTGTTTGTTGTTGTGTTTCAGAAGCTATTGATATTGATTTCCGCTTTGCATCAGATGGAGCTTTTCCAAGTGATGTTTGTTTTTTGTGCGGCATGTTTCAGTCACTTAATGGCTTCAGCACATTTGATAAAATGTCCAAGAAAGATTGTTTGATCATGCTCTCTTGTCGTGAATGAACTTAAGCAAACTGTAAACTTGCCATTTCCCATATTTGGAGTGGCGTGATAACATTTCTTTTTTATTATTTTTTTTTGTATTCCCTTTAAAAATGCTTTAATAAATAGTTTCAAACTGTATACAGTAGTAATACATTTTAAAGGAATAACCAACATATCGAACATTTTGCTTCAGACACTTTTCCAAGTTTTTCCTCGTTCTAGTACCTACTGTAGTGAATCGGGTTGACCATCCGTAAATGAGGGTGTCTACGGAGTACATTTTTTGCATTCAAACATAGAATACAATCTTGCCCAGACAAATGATGAATCCAGGGAAAATTTGGTAGCACTGGGTTCAACAGTGTGAATTTGTATAGCCGAACAAACATTCACACACACATGCAACATTTTTTTTGCATATAAGTGTTGTAGTGACTTATGAGATGTGAGTGGAGAATGCCCTCCATAGTGTTTCTCTTCTGTGTGCTGTATCCCAAGTATGATGTCATGGAATGTTAATGACAGTGTTCTTTGTTGAGGTAATCTAGATGTTCTAATGTTGTCAGTTGGAGAAAGATCTGGGGGGAGAGGAGTCTCTAAATGTTGGGGGTCTTCTTCTGTTGTTACATACTAATAAAACTTAAGAATCACTTACCTGTCTGCGCCAGCCTCTTCATAACAATGGCGACGAGGACGGGATGAAGTGGCCACAGCGGATGGGCGTGAGGAGACCCCCAGCAGCCAGCCATACCTATTTTGCTCCGGAAGGCCGCTGAGAGACCCGCGGAGGGACGATCTGCTCCGCCCCATAACCCGGGTGAAGAGGAGAAGCGGCCCCACCCCAGTCAGTAGGAGCCGCGGTTCGCCGTGGGCTGCTCCGCATCATTTGTGCGTTGAGCGGGCCCCAGTGCGAACGACAGGACGGCCGACCGTTGAGGTCCATCGGCGTGGAGAAATCCGCCGAGGAACGATCCGTACAGCCCCAGAGCCCGGGCGAAGAGGAGCGGCAGCCCAGCCCTAGCCAGCAGGAGCCGCAGGTCGCCGTGGGCTGCTCCGCATCGTTCGTGCGTTGAGCGGCCCCCAGTGAGCAAGTCGGGACGACCGTCAGAATCCCACCAGTTCCACAAGGGAGAGATCAATTTCGACTGGAGCAGAAGTGGCGGAAACGAGGGAGCGAACGGCTCCTGACAGCACCAAAGTCACGGGGGAAGTTACTCCGCCCCACTCCTGCGCCGAGCGGGGCTACCCTCGTAAGTGTAGTCTACCGAGGTGCTGACCAAGCACCAACGGCACGGGGGAGGTTGCTCCGCTGGTCCCTGGTGTTGAGCGGCCATTATACCCCTGCATCTCAGCCAAGTAAGTGCAAGTTTTGTTTCACCCGCGGATCACTGCACGGGCCCATCCCACAGCTGTTCGATCCGAACGATAAGGAACACTGTTCAAGCCAAACTACCGTATTCCTTATGATAGAGGGTCAAGTTACATCAGGAGGGTGTAACACCACTACCGTAACAGATGTAAGAGAGGGTCAATCAAAACTAATTCAGCATTATTCTAGGTATGATGTTATCGCAAGTTCTTTGAGAGGGTGGAAGGTGAACTGTGCAGCAAAGAGGGGTTCCAGTGATAGCGAAGGTGGTGCCAGCATCAAATTATCCCAGCATCCAAAAGGAAAATCCTTTTGTGTCAACCCAGCAGAGAAGAGTTTTTTTTCTCTTCTACAACAAGCACATAAGGTCTTCAGTTAGTAGTGCAGCAAAAAAAAAAAAAAAAAACTAGAATTGTAACTGAAGACATGGCAGCTTTACCTGGCATATCTGGACCACCCATATTTATGCCTACGCCAGGGGCGGCAAAAATTGCTTGGCCCCAATGGCGCAAGGGCTTTATGCATTATATGAAGGCGGCCGGGGGAACGGCCTATTCCAGCGAAAGGAAAGTAGCGTTATTGCTTCATTTTTTAGGTTACGAAGGCCAAAGAATTTTTGAGACTCTCCCTCATCTAGCAAGTGATGGAAGCGGGGATGAATTGAATGATTTCGAGGCAGCTTTGATGAGACTAGACAAGCATTTCAACCCAAAAAGAAGCACGATTTTGGAACGTTACAATTTCCGCATGCGCGTACAAGCCCATGGGGAGTCTGTTGAAGACTATGTGACTGCCCTCCGCCATCTGGCTCTAACGTGTAAGTTTCAGGGAAGGTTTGACGAGCACATCCGTGATCAATTCATGACACATTGTAGGTCAAATAAAATACGTGAGGAACTGTGGTTGAAGGACGAGCCGAACTTGGACGAGGTATTAGACTTAGCCAAACGAGTAGAACATTCGCTGGCATGTGTTGCCAAGCTATCAAAGGCCGAAAGGAGGAGACTCTAAAGAAGCCAAGCCGGAAGTATTGAAGATGAATGAAGGGAAGAACAAGAGGAAGGGAAGAAACAAACAAAAGGAGAGGAGTAATGCAGAAGAAAGAAGAAGTCAAGAGTCGACGCAAAGAGAAGATAAAAAGGATGAGAGATTGTGCTATAGGTGTGCCAGTGCGACACATTTTGCTTCTTCAGTGGTGTGTCCAGGGCGGAAGGCGATATGCAATAAATGCAAAAGGAGAGGACACTTTGGGACGTGCTGCAAGAACTATCAGTTTGGCCAAATGAATCAAAGGAAAGTCCTATACGTGAATGATGAGGAAGAAGGGAGGTCATCAGAAGATGACACCGTATTGGCATTGCAAAATGTTATTGTGAACACTGTCAATGTTGTTGGAAGGGATGGTATCCCGGATGATTGTGAGCGCCCATATACTGTTGTGACCGTGAATGGATGTAAGGTGTCGATGATGGCTGATTCGGGATCGAAGATCACTCTGATATCCAAATCCGCATTTGAGGATGAAATGAAAGGGGCAGTGTCGACATTATCGGATCCAGACATAAGTCCAGGGGGGTACAACCAAGATAAGATAGATTTACTGGGGTTTGTCTGGAGTAAATTTGAATTTAAAGGACGATGCTGTGAAGGGAAAGTGTATGTGACAAAGGAGGGTCAATCCTTGCTAGGATGGAGAGAGCAAAAGAATTTGGGAATCAGATTAGACCCCACCCATCCTGAACAAGTCCTACAAGTATCAGAAGTGTGTTCGACATATAGCAAGTATGTGAGAGAGCATGGGAAGGTATTTGACGAGACATTGGGAAGAGTGAAGGGATTTCAGCATCAGATATTGTTGAAAAGAGGCAGTGTTCCCACCGTGGCGAAACTCAGGCCCGTCCCTTTTGTGTTAAGGGATAGAGTAAAGAAGGAATTGGAGAAACTTCTTAAATCAGGTGTGATTGAAAGAGCTGGGGGGGTCGAGTGGGTTTCCCCGGTCGTCATTGTGAAGAAAAGTTCAGGGGATCTGAGGCTGTGCGTTGATATGCGCGAGTTGAATAAGTGTGTCTTGGTGGACAGGCACCCACTACCCAACATGGGTGAATTGTTAACCATGGTGGGTGCAGAGAAGTATTTTTCTAAACTGGATATGACGTCAGCATATCATCAGGTGGAGTTGGAGGAGGGTTGTAGGAAAGTTACGGCGTTTGTGACACATGAAGGTGTGTTTCAATTTAGGAGGATGCCCTTCGGGTTACCATCTGCTTCCTCAGTGTTCCAGAAGATCATGGATCGCTTGTTGAAGGGGGTGAGGGGTGTTTTCTGTTTTCAGGATGATGTATTGGTGAGTGGAGTGACATTGGAGGAACATGACAGGAATTTGTGTAAGGTGTTGAAGATATTCCAGGAAAGAGGGATCACTCTTAAGGAAGAGAAATGCAAATTTGCTGTGACTAAAGTGGACTATTTGGGACATGAGGTGTCAGTAAATGGTGTCAGACCCAAGGAAGAGATGGTGAATGCCATAAAGAGGATAGAAAGACCGATTGATAAGAGTGAATTACGCTCTTTTTTAGGAATGACAGAGTTTTATCAGAAATTTGTGGTAAATTATGCTGACAAAGTACATGAGATGAGAAAGATTTTGAGGAAAGGTGCTGAGTTTGTGTGGAATAGTCAGTGTGAGGCGGAATTCAATGGTATAAAAGAAGAGAAAAACTTAGCCCAACCCTTAGGGTGTTTTGACACGAGAAAGCCATCCATCATCACAGTGGATGCGAGTGAATGTGGTTTAGGTGCGGTGTTATCTCAGAAACAGGACGATGGGTCTGAGGAGGTGATTGCTCATGCCTCGAGGGGTCTCAAGGGAGTGGAAGTGAGGTATTCTGTTCTCGAGAAGGAGGCGTTGGCATGTTTTTGGGCGGTGGAGCGATTCAAAAACTTCGTGTGGGGTGTAGAGTTCGTAGTTCGGACTGATCACAAACCACTTAAAGCCATATTCGAGAACAAGGGCCTTGATAAGGTTTCCCGCAGGGTGGCTGGATGGGTCACCAGAATGCAAACGCATTGTTTCAAGATGGAGGTCATTCCTGGGAAGGACAATATATTGGCTGACAATTTATCAAGGATGAGAGTAATTGATTCTGGTGCTGTGGAAGATGAAGAGTTGGAATTAGTGTTTGTTAACACAGATGGTATAGTGTCCAAACAGGAGTGGGTGGAAGGGATGAGGAGCGATGAGAATATAAATAAAATAATTCCGTATGTTGTTTCCGCCGCATGGCCAAATAAAGTGGAAGTGGCGGAGGGCGCGAGGCCGTATTGGGAAGTGAAGGATGAACTGTCGGTCATCGGTGGGGTATTGTTCAGATGGGGAAGGGCTGTGGTTCCAGTTGGATTGAGGAAGAGAGTGATAGAGCTGGCACACACTGGTCACATAGGAGTTACCAAAACCAAAGGTGTGTTGAGGGAAGATTATTGGTGGCCGGGTTTTGACAGGGAGATAGAAAATTGTTTAGAAAATTGTCAATTTTGTGCCAAGAGTGGGAAGGGATCTGTAGCTAAGAAGCAGCCATTTGTGGACGTGGGTCTTCCGTCCAGGATATGGAGTGATATCGCCATGGATATCCTGGGTCCTGTGGAATTGGGTTATGGGCGTGGTAAGTTCATAGTCCTGGTGGTGGATCTGTTCTCCAGGTGGGTGAATTGTAAAATTGTGAGAGATGTCACCGGAGAAACCATGATTAAGGCTTTGCAGGAGATATTTTCCAATGAAGGTCTGCCGGAAAGTTTGTTGACGGACAATGGTCCCCAGTTTGTAGGGGGGAACTTCACCAGCTATTTAAGGAAATGCGGAGTGCGTCATAAAAGGACTCCATTGTATCATCCCGAATCCAACGGCGTAGTTGAAAGGATGAATAGATGCGTGATGGAGAGTATTCGCATGGGGGAAGAGTGTGGATTGGATAAGGTGGCTGTGATACAGAATAGGATCTGGGCCCTAAAAATGGCGCCGCATTCAACGACAGGTCTGTGCCCGTTTGAGTTTATGAGGGGTAGGAAGCCATATTCCATGGCGTGTCCGCCGTGGCTGGGTAGGAGTAGGGAAACAGATCTGGTTATTGATGAGGTAAGAAAGTCGTTGGTGAGGAAGAAGTCTGAATGGGTGGCGCGTGAAAACCTGAAGAGAGGTAAGAAAGAGTTGCGCGTAGAGTGTGGAGATTGGGTTAGGATCAAGAAAGGAATTGTGAAGAAGAAAGGAGATTCTCTTTATTCGGATCCAGTCAGAGTTGTAGCGGTCATGAAAGGGGCCGTACGTGTGACTGGAGGGCAAGTGTGGAATAAGGATAGAATTGCTGCGGTCAAGAGAGGGCATATATAGTAAGTGTCTAGTACTGGACCAGTTTATGTGAGTTATTGTAGTCTTCAACATTATATCCTGAAATTATTTTGTGTGGTCGGATTTTAGATTATATAGGTAAAGTTAAAAAAATAGGGGGGAGATGTGTTGTAGTGACTTATGAGATGTGAGTGGAGAATGCCCTCCATAGTGTTTCTCTTCTGTGTGCTGTATCCCAAGTATGATGTCATGGAATGTTAATGACAGTGTTCTTTGTTGAGGTAATCTAGATGTTCTAATGTTGTCAGTTGCAGAAAGATCTGGGGGGAGAGGAGTCTCTAAATGTTGGGGGTCTTCTTCTGTTGTTACATACTAATAAAACTTAAGAATCACTTACCTGTCTGCGCCAGCCTCTTCATAACAATAAGATTTTTGCATCCAAACATAGACTACGATATTGCCCCAGACAAAAGACGAATCCATGCATAATTTGGTAGACGTGGGTTCAACGGTGTGGATTTGTATAGCCGGACAAACATACACACACACATACACACACACACACACACATACATACATACATTCAGCTTTATATATACATATGTGTAAGTGCTTCTTTGTCGTGCCTGTCTAACTAAGATTCAGAGTACTTACCTAAAGCTCACATCTTCCTCTTAAGATAAGCCTTACTGCTCTGCCACACTACCAAGGTCCTGAGCTAATACAGACTGATACTAAGAGTTGAGTTGGGGATCTACAAACCACTGGGATAGCTCACTAAAGTCTTACTACCTGAAGGACCTGAATGGTATATGGCCTCTCTGCTGTGCTTTATGTGGCAGTCATTGAATAATCCTACCATTCCGTGGGATAATAGATGGATGCCATCATCTCTAATGTCATCCGTAGGAAGCCTTTGCTTCTGAATATTTCTATCAACACTGCAATTGTCGCCTGTGTGGAAATTCTGATACATAATGTAAGTCTGTCCAATTGGACAAGGAATCTACTAGCATCACATTGATGTTATTATGTATTATCTTTAATAATGTAATTTTGTATATTTAAATAGTTAAAATTCTCTTTAGTTTGAAGCATTTTCCCCTTTACGTTAACACAGTGTAGGTATTGAACATGTGTCACAATGGCGCTGGGTTGATTAGTAGTTTCCTTTATCCTAAGGTGTTTCTGTGATGTTAAGACCAGTCCAGTTATGTGTCTTTATATAAACCCGAAATAAATATGTTGTGGTATATATTGGTGATTTTTTAATAGCACATTTTAGCTGATACGTGTTTCGACCCAACCCGGGTCTTTTTCAAGGCTGTGGCAAGCATGCAGGAGATGCCATGTAGAGGAACCAGTGTGATATAATATGGTTAAAATCCAATAGATGTGAACATGTGAGTATTTACATGGCATTGTGTAAGGTATGTGACATAAAGCATTGTGATTTAACATTGTATCAGTTGTCAACAAGCGTGTAGAGGGCATGTAAGTTTAAATACAGTTCGAGCAATGGGTTGTTAAATGGTTCAAGAATCAGGTGAGCAGTTTAGTGACATTGTGTAGATAACAAGTCCATGTTTGTAGGAAGATGTAACATTGAGCATTGGCATGTACCATGCACTTGGGGTATAGATGATTATATCCAATGTTGATTATCATGTACATTTAAATATAATAGTAGATATTAGTGAATAATGTCAATTGGCAGTCCATGTGATGGGGTTTCCATTACATTTGAGTTGTGGGTTAGTGCGCACCCATGTGAATCCATTAATTTACATGTGAGTTCGAATTTTTGTAGGTGAGAGGTGACAGAATATCAAGGGTGACATAATATAAGGAGAGGTGGACAACACCAAGGTAGGATAAGTCATATAGGGGTGGGCGGAAAGAAAAAGAAAGAAAGGTTAGATTTGTGCATATTGCACGTGGCTATAAATATGTGAAGGGTATGGTGCGTCCTTAGGGTAGTTGTGGGTTTTAGGAAGAATTCTCTACGATAGAGAAAAGAAAATCCTTTCACAACAGCCTGCAGCTATATAGAATTCTTGAATCCAGGAAGGAAAGCAACCTCAAAGAAGTGGAGCAAATGTTAGAGGCCGATATAATAGAGCCATCAGAAAGCTTGTGGTCCTCGCTGATAGTCCTAATCTCCAAGCCAGATCAATCGTGGAGATTCTGTATAGATTTCAGAAAGTTGAATCTGATATCCCAGTTTGACAATTGCCAGATGCCCCGAATCAACAACCTTATTGACAGACTGGGATCTGCAGTATTCATTTCCACGATTCATCTGACTAAGGGCTATTGGCAGGTGTCATTAAACCTCCTGACAAAGAAAAAACAGCCTTCTCCACCCCTAGAGGATCAAGGTCCTCCCATTTGGATTTTCCAGAGAGTTATGGATAAAGTATTGCAACCCTTTTCCCACTTCTTCAGTGCATACTTGGACAATAGCGCATCCATAGTCAGACCTGGGAGGAACACCTATGCCTCCTGTATGAGATTACCAGAGCCTTAAGATGGGCATACTAAACAGCCCACCCAAAGAAATACCACCTGACCCAGTTGACCATAAAATACTTGTTTCTTTTGTAGGACGTGGCCTGGTGAGACCACAACTCGAAAAAGTTAAGGCGGTGAGCTAGACCCCTCCACCTAAGACCAAGAAGTACTTAAGAGCAATCTTGGGCCTTACCGTCTACTATCGTCGGTTTATTCACAATTATTCAAGCCTAACATCTTGCTTGACCGACAGGCTAAAGAATACTGGGTGATACAAGATCAGGCTAGCTTTGACACCCTGAAACACATCCTCTGTGAACTGGTACTCAAATTTCCCAACTTTAATAAAGGGTTTGTGCTATAGACAGATGTCTCGATGTGGGTCTTGGGGCAGTCTTTTCACAGAAATATAATGGGGTGGAACATCTGGTACTTTACATGAGTGGGAAGCTTTTCCCCCATGAGAAAAAAGATGCCACCATGGAATTGGTGGCTCTTGCTATTAAATGGGCCATAGGACACCTGAGATATTACCTTATATGTCACAACTTTAAACTGGTGACGGACCACTCCTCCTTGACCTTGCTCAGTCTACGTAACAACACAAACCCTTGTGTAATGCGCTGGTTTTTAGACTTGCAGCCATTTTACATTTTCCATGTCGAACATAGGAAGAGGAAAGAGCAGGGAAATGTTGATTTCTTCTCTCAATTTCCAAGGGGAGCGGATAGGGAAGCCAAAGGCTTAAGAGAGGTATGTAATGATCCTTCAGATGGTGTCATTTCTCCCCAGGAGGAAGTCCCTTTCCATGAGGCTAGGGTGGCGAGGCCCTATACCTATAGTCCCCGTAGGGGTTGTAACATGTGGGAGGATCCACAGGGAGGAATTCCTCTCTTGGGGATAAGGACGTGACTATGGTACAAGGCCGTAACACCCCACCACACAGGGTAATAACCTCATCCAAGCCTTCTGTACATGCGGTTAAATCAGAAACTATGTGCCACTGTAGCGGGTCAGACATTCTCCCAATAACAAATATTGAGACGAAGAAGAATTCAAGAACGCTACCGCAAAGCAAGAGGATTATTCATGCAGCTGTTCTCAATTGGGCTAGTGCTGTGCCAGGGAAAACCTGACTATTTATACCAAACAGCTAGAAAGGACCAGGGAAACAACATCCAAAGAGGGAGCAACATCCGGAAGGAGCAGTCAGCAAGCTGGGAAGCTGACTAGGAACCAGCAAGGTTAAAACTGGACTTCATGAACCTGCAGAAAGGTTGTGGACAAGCAAGGAGAAGAAGTGCCGTGGTATGCCTGGAAGCGTCTGGTTAGTCAGCCGCAGGCCGGCACAGTTAAAGTAGAGAAAAGTGATTGTGGTGGTATGACCTGTGGTGGGTGGATCGTGCGGTCTGAGAACTGCGCCAAGATGCCAACACAAGCATTCAAAATGGTGGTGGCTGCGTGACCTGTAGTGGGTGGCCAGTCGAGTCCCAAACGAGCCCCAGAGTCACCAGCAGTATTGGGCAGTGAAATCAAGCTGGCCCTACACCAGTGAAGAAAAGGACAAGAAATATTGAAGCATGGTCTGAGGCAGAACTGATGAAACATTCCCCAGGAAGCAGATAACGGAAACAGTTGAAAGTCCAGGAGGGACCAGAGGAAACCATGAGAAAGTGCAAGCAGAAGTTGAAAGTGCAGTGAACCATTTTGTAAGACAACTACTGGGAGAGCTTCACAAACTGGTTGAATTGAAGAATCTGAGAGGGCTCAGGAGCCTCTACCTCATCCCAGTGGGGACAAGTTCAAGAACATTGTGGAAGTAGAAAGAAGGAACAACCATTGGAGGGAACTGATCAAATGAATGAGAAAGCTGACGATAAAGTAACCTGAAGAAAAGCTTAAGAAGAGTGAGTTGTCAGATAGGAGAACAGAGTCATTCTCTTAGGCCTTTGACGTCTCTGGACGTGGGAAGAGACATTCTGTTTTGTATTGAACTTTAAAAGCCTCCAAAGCTAGAGTGCCTGTCATGATGCCTACCCCCGGAGCACCAGGCCATACCCAGCCCCCCTGGGAGCAGCCATCATGCCCCCGGGTAAAAGCCCAGCAGCCCCTTATAGGGGCTCTTTGGACTCTGTCCTGGCGCCGTTGGCGCCAGGCTCATGTTGGACATCAGTCCTGGCGCCATAGGCACCAGGCTCATAAAGGAAGGTGTTTTGTGCACTTACCTGATGCAGACCATGCTGCAAGATTCAGGCCTCCCTGAGACCTGAAAGGGACTATTTTTTCATTGTGACTATTTTGCCACTCGGGCGTGGCCAGGGAAGGATACTTACCTGGAACTACTTTGGGGGCTATTTAAGCCACGCCCAGACAGTAGCTCACGCTTTGCGTTGTTCTGCATCCAAGCAGCTGAACGCTCACCGTGTCTGCTCCTGCATCTGGTCTCTAGCCACGCCTGCCTCGATCCTGGAACACCTGTAAGGAAAGAAGAGAAGAGAAAGGTGAAAACCAAGAATTTTATCAAACTTCTTACCTGCATCCGGAACCTTCACGCCAGCGTTCCTGAGAAAAGACTTTCATTTAAAAGCACTGCGTTGCTCGCTGCAGTGCCGCGCTTCACTCACCTGTCCTCGGAAGTTCCTCTGGCTCCACCGCGACTGTCTGCACCGGTCGCCACATCTCTGCGCCTAGGGGAGAAGAAGAGACAAAAGGTGAGCAGAAGGAACATATGAGGAAAAGCCTAATTTTCCGCCATAACACTTACCAGTCTTCTGTTGGTGGACCATTCCTCATTTCGGGTCGGCGCCGCTTCGTTGGCAGGTACCGCACCCCAGCCACTATGGAGAAAGGACAAAAGACATTACTGGAGGAATATAAAGACATTAAGAGGGATCGCCCCCATCGCTAACTCACCTGAGATTACCATCGGCAATTCAATCCCTCAACACATTGCCTTCATTCTGCACCTGAAATAAAGGACAGATCACAGGTTAGGAAGGCAACAGAAAAGGAGCCTCTACACTTGAACTTTTGTAATCTTCATACTTACGGCGTTCTGCTCGGAAAAGTCAAGTGGATTTTGCCAGCGCCATTCTAAAAACCAGTGAAGTAACTAGACAAACACGCGCCCCTGCACCAGAAGCAGGATGGAGAGTTCATCCTTTCAAACCATAAGGTGAGCTTCAACCGGGGATTTCGGAGGAAGTTAGAGAAGAACGAAGGGGGGAAGAGGGGAGCAAGCACACTATTCTGCAGACTGTTAATCCCCTTTCTCATCTGCAGAAGGATATTCCTACGGGCCAGACAAGCAAGATTTGAGGGCCATGTTCAGTCGGTGTTCCGAGTTCTGCGCATCACGCTCGAAGAGGCCACAGCAACCCAGACTAGACCAGTGCCTCCGTGGGAGTCAGGTGAGCGTTACAGTGCCTTATACCCAGTGTGAAGAGATTATTACTTAGGCATTGTGTGTTTTAGTGGTAGGGATAGGATAGGAGTTTGACTTGGATGGATCATTTCATTTGGACTTAATAGTCTTCCTGACTGGCCTAAGTTTTAGTTTGTTTGAGGTAGGGAAAACACCTCTAGCCTGGGATAGATAGGTTCTTTTATTATTTAATAAATGTCTTTAGCCAAAACCATGTCTCTGCTTGGTCAGACTGCACAATCCATGATGCCACAGCGCCTAGTAACTTATGGCCCAGTGGCCCACATAATGCAAGTTTGCTAAAAAGCATAGGGGCAGTTGAATATCATTGTGGAGGCAGAATTCCCAAAGGCTCCCAATCTCGCTACCATCCTTTGTAACATTCCCACAGAAGCCACTTATTTTTTTACTGTAGTAGACCTCAAGAATGCATTTAGCTCCATCCCATTATACATTGAGTCCCAACCCCTTACAGCTTTTACTTATAGGGGCAAAGGTTCCAACACACTTGTTTGCCCCAATGGTATTGAGAGTCACCCAGGGTTTTTAACAGGGTATTGCAAATGGATCTATGAAACTTACAAGTACAGAGCACTGTCATTCCATATGTGGATGACCTCCTGGTTTGTAGTACAACAGAAGATCTATGTAGAAAAGACTCATTAAAATGTTAGATCCTATTGGCAGAGAAGGGTTACACAGTAGACAAAGAAAAACTGCAGTATTGCCAGCAAGAAGTTGTGTACCTAGGACATATATCATCATCAGCATGTAGAAGAATAACCCCAGAAAGGGCAGCAGCAGTGCAAAAAATACACCATAGCCTACTACAGTAAAGCAAGTGCATTGGTTTTTAGGTTTATGTAACTATTGTCGAGCATGGATATTTGACTACTCATTTTACACCAAACCCCTGTTGCAATAACTAAAGGAAGCACAGAATACAAAAGGACCTATTGGTTGGACAGCTCAGATGATTGGCTAATTTCAGGAGCTCAGAAATGCTACCAATACACCTGTTTTAGCAACACCAGATTATAAAAAAACAATAATTCTTCTCACACGCAAACGGTCAGGAAATGGCAGTGGTTCTCAGACAAAAAAACCTCACTAGGACATAAGCCTTTGGATTATTACTGTGGTCTTCTAGACCCCATCATGCAGGGACATTTCCTGTGTGAGCAGGCTTTAGCAGCAGCCACAATTGCCATACAGAAATCATCTACCATTGCCATGGGGTGCCCTGTCGCCCTTTACGTTGAGCATGCATTTTTTGCAATCCTAGAGAAGTCCAAATCTACACAACAAGCATCAGGGTATGAGATCATTCTGTCAAACCCCTCCATTCATATCGTGAGATGCCACACCGTTAATCCAGCAACCTTCACTGCAGAACCAGTACAGGCAAATGACACAGTACATGATTGCACTACATATGAGGACACCACTGTTGAAACTACCCACGTTAGTGAGGGTCCCCTCAAAGACGGGAAGGTACTCTTCGTTGATGGTTCATCAACGATAGATTAGAACACAGGAGCTAGACACACAGGAGCAGCAGTAGTTAGTTTTGAATGGGGAGAATACCATGTGTTGGCTAAAGTACCACTGCTCCCTCACCGCTCTGCGCAGGCAGCAGAACTCGTAGCTCTGATAACAGATTTACAACTATCCAAAGGGTGTTCCACAACCATTTACTCAGAGTCAGCATATGTTACATCTACAGTACATTCAGGCCTGTCAAGGTGGCAGAGACGAGGGTTTACAAAATCAGATGGCACACCCGTGCAGCATGCCAAGGTACAAGGTACATTCCAACTTAATAGACACCCTGTCCCTCCCTACAGCAGTTGCAGTGGTAAAATGCACAGCTCACACAGGCAACACAGACCCAATTGCTAATGGTACCCTTGCAGCAGATTTAGCAACAAAAGAAGCAGCCTTCTTACAAAATCATAATGCCACAGTGCCCTCTGAATTATCGTTACAGCAAGTAGAAATCACTTTCCCTTACAATGCACTTCCCCTGACTAAGATCATTGAACTACACACACAAGCTCCCCAGCAGGAAAAAGACGTATGGACAAAAATGAGGTGCACCCTATCTCCTATAGATCCCATATGGAGGCAACATATTTTAGGGAAACCAGTAATGCCCCACGCACTACTTCCCATTTCCCTTGATCAGTTGCACTTTCAATTTGCAGGAAGAATGCTTTATTCCAAACCTCCAAGAGCTTGTTACTGATTGCTTATCAAATTGCATTACTTGCCAAAAGTACAGCACTGGTTGCACCCTTACAACACTCAAAGGAACATTGTCCCATCCCTCAGGGCCTTTGGACACCTGCACATTGATTACATGGCTAACAGGTGCTGTAACCTTGCTTATCTAAATGTTGTAGTTTGCCCATTTTCACGATGCATAAAACCAGACCCCTGTGTTAACCCATATGCTGAATGTGCGGCTACATTTCTGCTGCACGAATAGTTTCCCCCATGGGGAATGTGCAGTGTTCTCAGGTCTCACAGTGGCATCCATTTTTTCAATGAAATGATTCCGGAAATATGCTATTTGTTGGGAATAAACACAGATTGTGCTCTATTTATCACCCACAAGCCAATGGAGAAGTATAGTACCTCAATGGATTGTTAAAACAAAGGCTTGCAAAGATATGTGACACACTGCAGAAGAGTCGGCTCTACTGTTTACCTCTAGCTTTGTTTGCACTGCAAAGTCAGCCATGGTCTGACCATCACCTTTCACCACATGAGATGATAATGGGCAGGAGGTTGCATGCCCCTCTCACACTCACAAACAGAGCCTCAGATACACACACTTCTGCTCAAGTTTTAGCGGAAGAGTTTGAGGGGTACTTGAGGGAACAAACAAAATCGGTCAGGTTTATATCTCACCGGATTGGTCCCCAACAACATGAACATGACCTACGAGTGACTGACGTGTCACCGCCGCAACAGGAATAATCACAGCTGCAGCAACCACAGCTCTTCCCAGGTGACTGTGTCTTCATCAGGAACATTGTACGCAAGTGGAAGGATCTGAAATTTGAGGGACCTATGGTTACACCCACAGCAGTAAAGGTCTTTGGAAGGAAGCAATGGATACACATCAGCGATGTACGTAAAGACAAGAGTACCATCACCCCCCTCCAACAGTAGGAGGAAGAAGAGGGGGGAATATCAATGGGAGTATTATTCTTATGACTTTTCTATGCATCCATTTGGATGACTCAATACTGTTGGTTTACCAAAGTGTCAAAAGAATGCAGACAAAGTTAGATAGTGTGCCTCATTTTGTTCTTCTCTTTGCATCTTGTGTTTCTATGTATTATACTTTATGTGCTTTTCTTCCCGGGATGGTGGGTTTTACAATGCTACTAATGCTAGATATGCACCAGCGGATGTTAATATTTCTGTGACTAGAGTTAGGAGGGATATTTCTGACCCAAGTGTCATCTCAGGTAGGTCTGATGATGTGAACTGCCATGCAAAAGACAGCATGTGGTTTTGCCACATGCAGGCAGTGGGAAGAGAGAAATCGAGTAACCCTGTTTTGTTTGTTCATTGACTCCTTATGCAGCAGTCACACCTCGGTTATTCTTATCTCAAGAGATGCCACCAGAGAGAGCTGTTCAATTCACCTAGCTATATGTATGGTGCGACAAACCATTCAGGAACATATGGTCCAAATACAATGAGTGGAAGTTAATGAAGCAGTATATGATGACAATTATGTGGAGCTTAAGATGATAACAAAGGGTAAGAGTTTGATTGATCTTATACACACGTAACAAAGAAGAGGACAGGCGCAAATGACTGACTTTCAGGAAAAGCAAGTTAGGAAGAACGTGTTGGTTTTCACACCTGCATCCCGTTGTCTCAATGGTATAGGACAGAACCGGTCTCATCATGGAGGTAGACCTAGGGTGCAAATAAAAGGAGTTGTCTTTTATAAAGACGGATGGTTTGAAGGGCTGATTGGATATAGGGCAGCAGGAATGCTTGGTCTACCCAAGGGTGCGATTCTAAAAAAAAAAATTAAACTTGCTCTGTCATATGGGCCAAGTATGTGAACAGCTTGACATGGATAAATCAGCATGAACCTCCAACAAAAATGATGAAACTTACACAGTTTTCCTTGTGTTTCAGAAGCAATGGCAATGTGTTTGTTGTGGTGAATTCAAAATGCAATGTAACAGTCGACCTTCCCGATATTGACGGGGGTACAGCTGCTCTCTTGGACCTCTACTTGCTGTGCAGAGGTACTAGCCTATACACATCTGCCACCGTCCTGAGGCAGTGCCTGCTTCATGGAAACCTTGCAAGCTCCTGTGCTAGTCATACCTGATGTCAACCTCACAGACATCCGCTAGTACCCAATGACGGAGCAATGTGATTACTGCACAGTAATCGAAGCAACTCTGAAAATGACTAATCGGTTACAACAAAGTTATGTGAAATTAAATGCGGGGGCAGGCCCCGCCACAACCCTCCCACATCCCCCTACTTTATTTTATACCCTAACTCCACCCTCATCTATAATTTGACCTACATTTCTTGTAACTGTTTTGAAATCTTTTGGAGTCGCAGTGCCAGTCTGTCCAGTAATTGGGTGATACCCCTGACGAACAATGCTACGTATTTACTGCATCAATAGGTTTGCAGATCCTTTATCCTGTGTCATCAACTCCATAGCAATTATTTGTCTCAAGAGTCAGGTGACAAGCTAAATGTGATACCGCAGGAATACAGGCTGTTTAGTCAGGCTGAAATGTTTTTTGGCTACATTTCTCATTACTAGGGCATGAGCGGCTGCCAACACCAAGTGGCTGTAAATAATGAGGTTGGAGCTCATTCAATTGGCCAATGACACAGATAATGGGTTTAATGCGGTTAGGGAAGAACTTCGATCTATAAGGATAACCACTTTGTAGAATTGCTAGGTGCTCAATCTAATAACTGCCATGAAGGGGGGAGTTTGCGCAAAATTGGGCACTTCTTGTTGCACTTACATACCTTCCAACGATGTGGAGAATGAAGCATCACACAGGCAATACAAGCTTTGCACACCCTGCGCACCACCATTCAAAGTGAGGGTCGGATACAGAATAATGACTAGCACACACCAATCTTTTCATGGATATCCTCATGGATGAGTAACCGCTTCAAAGTATTACTTCCGTTCATTATTTTGCTGCTACTTCTTTTTTGCACTTACCATCTGATTCTGGGGTGTTGCAAGAAAATGGTGGTTAGGGGACTGCCCATGATGTTGCTCACACTACAACCTATTGATGACTCCTTTTGTGAAGAACACAAACTGATGAATGTATCATCAAGGGCAACCCTCACATGGTTGAAATATGGTAGCCGATAGGTCCTCCAGGAACATTGTTTGATTGCCCTAATGATCCTGAAATCTATTTTGAAATGTATGTTGATCCTACAGGGGACGGGGATTGTTGTTTTCTGCCATGTAGCCCAGAAGAATATAAGCAGGATCTGAGAAGTGTCAGCAAAGTGTGGGTACATAAAACTCCTTTTGACAAGGTGAAAGAAACATGTGGTGTTCCTCGATATATCATCAACTAGAGGGGAAATGTTAATATGCAGGTGCAGTGTCATAACCGTAAGAGAGAATATAGGCTTTGTGTATATTATTAACGTGGGTGCTTCTGCCATTTTATTTGAGGGCCCCTGCCATTTTGAATTGAATTTCATTTCTGACGCAACCTAGAGAGCCTTTGTGCTGCCAAGTACATGGCAGGATGGAAAGGCAGCACAAATATTAGCAATTATTATTATTTTTTTAGCTATTATTCTAAGAGTTTGGCCTCTGTCACACTTTCTCATGAAACCTTTCCCAAGGGACTAGAGCACACGATAAAATAACGTTTTTGTCCTGGGCATAGGCAGACAAGTATGTAATAGTGTCCTGCTCACTGAATGGAATGTACTGAGAAGTTGTGAAGACTCTTCCACAGGGAACTTTCCACTTGAAACCACCACAGCCAAAAGACAAGAACACTTGGTTGTAGAAGGTTCAAGTAAAAAGGGAGATGCACCAGACCGCCCTCACTTTGTTGCAAAGAAAAACAAGCAACAGTGTAAGGAGCAGGCAGACTCAAAACTGCCAACCATAACAGATTTCCCCCAATGTTTCACTTCTTGCCTGACTATGAGGGCCAGACAATGATAAACCTAAGGCTCACCTACCAGGAGGAAGTCCATAGGCCTGAGAACCGACCGACGAAAAAAGACAGAGAAGGGCCTAACCTCCCCATATGGCACAAGGGCACGACTATCTAATAGTCCACAATCCAAATGTCCAAAACACAGCTGGACAGCCAAAACAACAGGGAAATCCAAAGACAATCCAATGGCTCAATTCCAAGTACAGGCAGCAGTACAGGACCAATCCAAAGTACCAAAACCAAGGGAAAATCTAGAGGCAGTACAGGAAGCAAACAAACAAAACCCAAAAAACACAAAGAACCAAGGTAGGAAACTAAGGCACAAAATCCAAGGGGTAATCCAGAGATGAGTCCAACACAGTGAAAATATGAGGTAGAATCCACAAAAACAACAAAACAAGCAAGGAAGGTGCACTTCTCCAAACAATGTTGAGAAGCACATACCGTCGTAAGTGATCAGAGCTTTTATGAATGGTAAGCATGGGCTTCCGGCATCCCATTGTCTTCCCGACTGTCTGAGGGTGTCAGAACATTCTGCATGTGACTGCCGTAGACCTTTGGGACCTGTAGAAGGGATCGTTCTTGTGCTCCAGGGAGGCTGCCATCATCTCCATGGCAACCTCCATGCTCCCTGTGCTCAGCCCGCAGATGTCCGGGACCGAGTCCTGGCAGATAGTATCAAAGACATCTTCTAACGTGGGAGAGCAGCGTGTTTTGGGAATAGCATGGGTTGCCAAGATGTCTGGTCGCACGGGAGAGAATGGCACTGTATCTAGTTTGTTGCTGATGAGGGCAGATTTCACTCTTCTGCTCATGATTAGGTCACCTGCGGTGGGATGCACATTGACTGTTATATGTTAGTGTACTAACCAATCTGGGTAGGCCATTTTATGCTACCTTAGGTTTGTATTGGCAGGGGCTAATAGGTGGGATGGGATTTGCATGTACCTAATGTGTAGAATGTATTCCAATGTTGTGGTTTTTGTTGATAATACTGTTGCCTGATGTGGGCGGGTTGAGTTCTCAGCCTTTTGATCTCACAAGACTGACTGACCTCGAGGCCATTGATTGAATTGCATTAAAAGCTGTCTTTCTGCAATTTGCACACCTCTTTATTGTTTCCAGAAGTTATTGCATCCTTACACCTTCCCCTAACAAGATTGCCTTCCCACTCTTCACTTAGGGGAAATCTAGATAGGAAATCTATGTTCCTTGTTCCTTCCCCTTTCTTTTTTCTTTTTTTTTATTAGTTGTGTTTTTGATAAACCTGATACTTTACACAAATGCTTACATCACTAATATAAAACACAGAGCAATTGAACCAATCTCAAATAATACAATCCCCAACACATTTTAAAAAAAGGAACTATACAATTTTAACACAAGCCAATAATATATTATTATAACAATGCTGTTAAAAAAGCATGTCCCAATAGGTTCACCTTTGTTATTTCATCAAAGATATGTTTTAAAAATGTTTATCAAAGCTAGAATAAGAGACATTTGTGTGCCATCCTTTAGCCTCTGCCAAAGATGACTCCCAATAACACTAAAAATACAATTGATATAACATTAAAAAAAACTATCCTATGGTTGTTCAATGCTTTACACTCAATAACCATATGATAAAGTGTTTCAGTGCCAGGATCAGAGCAAAGTCTGTAGGTTTTCTGTTCATAGGGTATATGCAATTGAGGGCCTAAGATCTCAATTGTTGGCAAAAAGTTCAATTAAATTTGAGATACCATCTACGGGCTGAGGGTGATAGAAACATCTGCAGATACAGTCTTGATTGATCAGTAGGGATGTACATCAAACTCTGTGCCTTATATCTTATCTTTGTAACCTTTGTAGATCCTCCATATTCCAGATTCTGTTCCAGTTATTAATAATCTTTTTCAGAGCAGTCAGCAAATCCTTCATCTTTATGTCCATACGGGAAATACATGTCAAACATCTCTTTCTAAAAATCCTAATAAAAGTACTGCTTACAGAGTTCATCATTTGTTTTAAGTGGTCGATTATTCCAGACTCATTGCTGTCACAGATTTTACAATACAAAGAGATGACTCTCAAGATTATAATCCGAGTTCTAACCTTATCACAATAATGGGTACAAACTTGGATATATGTAAGGTTTCCTTCAATACACTTCCCTCCAATAAATCCAAAAAAGATTTGTTGGGTAAAGTGACCAGTTCAATGCCATATAAAACAGTTGACATTACTTTAAATCCATAACATTCTAAAAAAGGTTTAAGGGAGTAAGCATACAACCTCCTATGAATAGTTTTAATTAGAGATGTGCATAATCTTGTTTTACTCAACAGCCTCACCCTTTGAAATTCTTGCGTATTCGTACTGGAGGATACCTAGGCCACAGAACTCGTTAATTTCCTGAATTCTCGAGTTATTCACAAACCATTTAAACGTTCTCCTCATCTGATTTGAAATCACCCTAATATTCGATTTCTGAGGATTCAATGTTAAATCATGCTTTTCAAGACTGCTATCCCATGTAGAGCCTGCTGAAGACCCGTAGGCGTAAAATCCATCAACAACAGGCCATCTGCATATGCCATACAATTAACTTTAACAGGGGCTATTTTTAGGTCATACGTATTCCATTCCATACTGCTTGACCAGAAGTCTGACATATATAAATTAAAAAATGTTGGGGCCAAAACACATCCCTGTCGAACACCCTTGTTAACTGGAATTCCGTGAGATAATAAACCTTCAGAATTCAATCTTAACAGTATTTCTTTAATGTAACAACTGAATATTCAAAGTGACCCTTGATTCATACTCAGGTTCTTCAATTTATCCCACAGCAATTGTCGATCAACATTATCGAAGGCTTGAGATAAATCTAAGGTCGCTACGTACAACATTCTTCCTGTGACTTTACCTGTCTGTGCCAGACATGTTAGCAATGTAAAGCCACTAAGTATGGTTCCTGTACCTTTTCTATAACTCATTTGAAGTGGATTTAGTGTTTTATTTGTGTTTATCTATTTTGTGACCTCTCATACAATAATATTTGATAACATCTTTGACGGCACATATTTCAGAGAAATAGGTCTGTAGCTGAATGGATCATCTCTGGGTCCTCTTGTATTAATTGTTATAACAATTGCAGTGTGCCATGTAGAGGGAAGGTGATTATACTTAATTATTTTCACGAAAAGTCTAACAAGTATTCCTGACCACAGAACAGGGTTCTTATTTAGAAGTATATTAGTTAATCCATCAGGGCCACAGGCCCTAGAGATGTTCAGCCTTTCAATTATATATTCTATCAACTCTTCATCTAACTCATATTCCCATATATAATCCTCTTTCCCACCACTCTCATTACGGCCCCTTTTCTTCTCCTCCTGCCAGAAACTACCACTGAAGAACTGCACCCAAGCATTTTCAGAAATCGTAGAGGATTTTCTTCTAATCTGCATCTGTCATGATCACTGCTTCCAAGGAGTCAGGACCAGCCCAACGTCCTTGGAAGCAGGCTCCTAACATTAAACCTAGGCACCAGCCGGTCCCCACTGGGACCTTTTGGACCTTGTCCTGGCGCCGGTGGCGCCAGGCTCATCAATGCCATCGGTCCCGGCACTGGAAGCGCCGGGCTCATAATCTATATGAAGATGCTTGGGTGGACTTACCTGCAGCAGACCATGCTGCTTACTTACCAGCTGCATAGGAATCCTCAGTAAGCCGGAACTACTTTCTTACTTGGGTGGGGCAAGCTCCACTCCCTGGATACAACACTGGAACTCTTCTGGAACAGGAACTCTTTTCTTACCTAGGCGGGGCCGTGGAGGAAGACGCCTCAGCACTCCAAGGCTATTTAAACCACACCCGATTGATGAAACGTGCTTCGCGTTATTCTGCATCTGCAGCAGAACGCTTGCCGAGTCTGTTCCAGCTTTTCTTCTATCCGGGCCCGAACCTGCAAGAACAATACTTACCATTCCTGCATCCAGTCTTCAGCAGAACCTGCAAGAACAATACTTACCATCCCCGCATCCAGTCTTCAGCAGCACCTGCAAAATAAGAAACTACAGGTTAGCACGGCAACCTTCATACGAAGCGCATTACTCACCTGATCCATCGGCAGCGATCATTTCATCACGCTGCATCTCCGCCTGTGAAAACAAAGGCATAGTTATTTCTTACCGGCACTCTGGGTCTCCAACGCGGCAATCCGGACCTGAAAGACAAAAGGAGAGACATTAGACAGGTATTTACTTACGCCCATCGCGCTCGCCATAATAGGACGCCTGCAAATACTCCGGCGTTTTCCAGCATCTCTTCAGCACGAACCCGCAGCTGCAAGAGAAAAGAAACAGTTAGAGCGCTTGCATTTACTCACGCAATCCAAGCGCTTCATTCCCATTCCAAGGCTCTGGCTCCATCTTCGGCTCTCTTCACACCATCTTCTGTCTCCAGAGCCCTGCAAAACAAATAGGAGAAAGCATTATACCAAACCCTGATCTACATAAAAGTGCCCTCGCACCTAAAGACGTTAAGGACAAAAGGTGTCCGGAAACTCACCGCTTGTGCAGTTAACGGCGGTAGCGATCTTCTGATGTTAAGAGGCCTACGTTTTACCCAGTGAAGGAACTGGCAACGGCACCCTGCACCAGACGCAGATGGAGAGCCCAGCATTCACCTATCTAAGGTGAGCACGTTGACCTGGGGGATTCTACGGGGAAGCTGGGAATAGAGAGAGAGAGAGCGAGAGAGACACTCAACTGCCCAGATCATTAACCCCCATATTCTCTCACCTGCAGAAATCTCACCCTTCGAGTTCGACACAAAGTGCGAAGAGGCTCAGCCCCAGAAGCCAACCGAGTCCTGCACATCACCTTTCGAGTCACAGACACCTTCCTGCCTAGACCAGCTCCTCCGTGGGAATCAGGTGAGCGTTACAGCATCTCATGTTTAAAGTTTAATTTACCCCAAATAGAGCTTGAATTATGTCTGACAATATATGCCAATAGTTCTTGATTTTACTTTATGTAACAGCCAAGTTTGTGATTTCTTAGCCAGGATTTGTAGTTGTTTTTAACAGAACGAATCTCTATTGATTTCCCTTCATCACCTATTTTCTTAATCATTTTGACTTTACTTCGACATTGCCGTTTCTCAGCAGCAATCTCTCTGAAACACAGAGAACCCGCTATCCAAGGAATTCCGCTTATGTCAATATGTAACAGTTTTCGTATACTCTTTTAGCTCAGATAATGCATTTGTGAAATGTTCAGTTCTGCAAACCCAGTCTTTCTCAAATGCATAAAGTGAGACCCACCAAGTGCTCAACTCCTTATTAACATATTTGTGATTTCTAGAAAATGATACTACTCTATGTCCTTCTGTGTTTACAATTAAATCAATGCATTTGGACTTCCTACTGATGACTGCTGAGTTTTCCAGCATAATTGTTGCAGATAGAATTGAAAGGTCACTTCTTTTTGTCTTTGTTACTAGGACAGACTTTACCAAGTTTATATCAATGTTATCTATATAGATATAATCTATAACGGAATTACACCCTAAACCATGCCACATTGGTGAAGAACCTGTTGTTTCTTTGAACAATGCATTCAGTTGTCTAAAGCCCCACCTTGCTAGAAATGTTCCCCAAATCCTTCCATTGTTACTCCCACGAGTTATAGTATGTACAATTCCCGCACCAGAAATTTTTATTACATCTTGAAACTCCCAGCTTCAATGATATTATTATTATTGATTGTGTCTTTTTCTAAACTGGGAGGATTGACTGTTTCAGCTCCAAACTGAGTATACATTTTTGACATGCCAATTTCCTGTACATCCTCATTGTTTGTAGAGTCATTTGTTTTACTAGGACTCCTGATAGATTCAGATCCTTGAATGTCTGAAGGGTCAAATAGTGTTGGTGACATACTTAGTCTTGAGGATCAGAATTCTCCCTCCAGTAGGGAGGCAGTCTTCAAGACTGATGCCGACATCCATAAGAGATCTACTAGCCCATCTCTCCGCATCATACTAGACTGGACCAGAAATATCACAAACAGCTGCTCCCTCCTTTACTAATTTCACCATCATAGAATCAGAAATTGATTGACCAGCTTCAAGCTCTTGGGAATTTGTTTTGTTTTGCACCCGGGAATAGAAAGCAGTCATCTTTTCTCATTCAGACTTTGCTTTACATTTTTCAGCTTGAATGTTCAGTAAGACTTCTTTATCTAAAGGAGTCTTGGCACCGCTTCTGATGTTATAGCATTTGTTTCCCCCTCATGATTGTATTTCAACACAAAATGAAACTGTGGTATGTACAGGTACTTCGCCGACTGATCCAAACTTGTTGATCATCTTTTGTCAATGCACAGTTCTCTATCGCTACTATTTGCAATCAGTCTCGCACCTGCCAACTTGGCTCAAAGAGTTCACCTCCACAGTCACGAAAGAGACAGTTGCTAAGAACAATCGAGTGGAGTGAGCGTATCCACTTATTCCACAGAGTCTCGCCAAAGTAATCAAATTATTAGTCAGCACCTCAGTACCTCACCTCAACAAACAAAAACGCTGATGCAAGCAATCACAACCTCTTGCTTACTGTCAGAGTGTAATGCCAACAGTTGTACTCACCCATCCACACAAGAGAGGAGGAAGGACGATATATATGGCTCTACAATCGTGTGGCCGGCTCTTACGCTGCACCCCAAAACCCTAACACTCTGCTCACTCTGCTACGCTCTGCCAAGGAGTGTGTTTAAGAGCTGTGTATTCCGCCTGTTCCTCATGAACTGTAGAAAGTGTAGAAAGACTCAAGCCAATGGCACTGATTCTACAAAATAGAAGTTTCCTTTTTGGTTTTATGGGGATTTGTTTCTTGGATAGCTTTTACTTTTTCCAGTTGGGGCAGCACCAAACCATTCCGCACAAAGAACCCAAGGTACTTGACGGCTGCCTGTGCAAGATGGCACTTCTTGGGGTTAGCAGTCAGTCCAGCCTTCCTCAGGGCCCTTATTATTTCTTACAGATGGAAAAGATGTTCTACCCAAGTCTGTCTAGATTAGAGAGTCATCTAGGTATGCTCTGCAGAAATGAGAAAAGCGTTGCAATACCTTATCCATCAGCTTTTCAAAAGTGATGGGTCCCCGTGAAGTCCAAAAGGAAGTACTTTAAACTGAAACAACCCCTGTGGAGTAGAGAACGCTGTTTTTTCCTTGTCAGAGGGATCTAAAGGAACCTGCCAATAGCTTGTCAGATCTCTCGTGGAGATATATTTAGCCGGTCCCAGTTTGTCAATTAAATCATCGATCCTAGGCATAAGATACTTGTCAAACTGGGAGATGGAGTTCAGCTTTTGGAAGTCAATACAAAACCTCCACTTCTGATCTTGTTTAGCATTTAGAACTGTTGGCGAATACCAAGGGCTCCATAACGGGTTGATGATATCTGCCTCCAACAAGCTATCTGCTTCCCGGAGGATTATTTCTTTCCTGGCCTCAGGGATGCAATATGGCTTTAGATTCACCACCTTCCCCGGTGGGCTTCGGATGTGGTACATGAAGTTTTTAACCCTCCCAGGTTTTTCATTAAAGACATTGGGAAACTGGGACAGTAAGTCTTGAATGCTCCCTTGTTAATGAGGTGTTAAATCAGGAGAGATCAAGTTTGGTTCTGGGTTTCCGTCTGTCAGAAGTGTGGCCATGATCAAATAAATTATCATTCCTAAGAAAAGCACCAGGACTCTCAGATCGGACAAAACAAATACTCTTATTGTCCCGCGATTTAAAACTAAGAAATCGAGGGATGCTGCCTTTATATCTGCAGCTCCCCAGAAGTGAAATTCTCTTTCGTCTATATTGAGGGTCACAGCATCCACTGAGGTTTTCAAGAAAGGGCTAAAAACTGCTCTTTTTTCATAGATCTTCATCTTCCATTGCATTTTGACCCTGTTCTCCTACTTTGGTCAGTTTTGTTCTGTGTCAGTTTTATCTGAGTTTGGTGTTTAAGCGCCCTTAAGCCTTATAAATTGTCAAACATAAACATAGTCACAGAAGTGGTTTCTACTGGGTCTACTTTCCACTCCTTTAAAAGGTTAATATTGTAGACTTGGGTCTTCAGTCGCTGATCAGGTTGTGAGACGAGATAATTATAAGGCCCTTTTTTCTAGTATTTCATATGGCCCAAACCACTTAGAAAGCATCATTTGGTCAGAGGTTGGCGAAAGAACAAGCACCTTCTGCCATATCAAAACGGAATGGTGGTCAGCCAGATCATATTAGGCTTTCTGCATTTCTAGAGCCTGCCCAAGATGTTTCAAAACGATTTCTCGTACAATAGCCATAAGCTCCTTCAGGCGCTGGCGGTCTGGGAAATGGGGGGATCTCGCCTCCAAGGTTCTCAAGAAGCATGTCTAATAAATCCCTCAATTCACATTAATACAGAAGCTCAAAAGGGGAAAAACCCAAATAGGCCTGTGGGGATTTCCAAACTGCAAACAGCACCCAAGGAATGTGACGAAGCACAGTACCTCAACAGTGTAAGAAGCAATCACTTGGAGTATGTGACTCAATGTACCGCTTGTTATTTCTTGTCTCTGGAGTCAAGGGTGCTACTACGGTAGCAAGCGTCTCTCCCAGACTTGGTTATCAGTGTAGGAGGGTTCCGTGCACCATTGACACTTGTTACACCACATGCTCGCTGTTGTTCCGGGCCTTGTGATACCTTTCTCTGAGGCTTTGTGGATCATGGCCAAAAAGGGTAAGGGCACTTCCCTCCTTGTCGTCCTTTTGGTTCTTACCGCCTTTCTCCTCCTCTTGAACGGCCGTCCTGGAATAGCTGCCTCATTGTACGTTCTGCCTTGCTCAAATTGTGCTCTCGAACTCCACCTTTTATCCCTGTGGGGAAGGGAAAGGGCCGTCAGGGGTCTGTGGTTGTTGTCAATTGCCTGACTCTGCCTGACCCTTGTGTTGGGACATGTCAGGTAAACAGCTCTGGTGTTAGTCCGTTGTCTTTCATGGTGTAAGGAAGTGTTTGTGTCAGGAAAGGGGGGGGTGTAGAACTTCTGAATATCCTACAGGTTAGGATGGGGAAAAGGTGTTATAAGGAAGGGGGTACCGCGTCTCACCCGTCAGTGTCCCACTTCCACTCCCGAAGGAGCTCCCATCCAGGTGATCCTTCTGCACTGGTCCACCCCCAGGAACTGGATCCAATAGCGATCCCCGGGGACTGGTCAGTGAGACACCTTCTGGTTTTTCAAATAAGTTATTACTGTTAGGGACAGTGATAGGTTTTGGACACAACAATGAGAGACTTTTATTTTTGGACAGCCTGATGGTATATCAAGTTTTCTTTGATATAATATGATGTAATTTATAACGCACCTGTACACAAGTGTTTCTAGACGTGAATGGCAGGGAAACCCCTCTTAACACTAGGGATAGATATGCATTTGTCTAACCCATTATTATTGAATAAAAGTGTTTATTCTGAAACATGCCACCACTGTGTCTCAGCTGTTCTTCTGATCTCTTGCAGGAATTATGATGTCCCAATTTCTGCTTCAACCAACTTTTTAAAGGATATTCTTTAATGTCTGGTTGAATCTCTACACAACGCTGTCCATTTTCAGATGGTAAACGGAAGTACGCAAAGTCTTGATTTGCAATATCTCCTTTACCTTGGCCATCACTTTGGACATGAAGGTGCTACCTTGGTCTGTTTGAATTTCCCAGGGAAACCCAACCCTAGATAGAAAGGGGAGCAGATGTTTTAAGATCTGTTGGGAGGTGTTGTTGTTAAGGGGAAAAACTTGCAGTTATTGGGTGGCATAATCAAGTATGACCAGGACATATTTATTTCCCAATTTAGAGGGCTCTAGTGTTCCTTTTATGTCCCTTCCGATCCAGAAATGGTTACCTCAATAATGGGGAGAGGTTGCAATGGAGCTGTAGGGGGGGGGCAGTCTTCAGGCACAGTGGTCACAAAATTCTTTCTGTCTGCATTGGACTCCTGGCCAGTAAAACCGTGGGATGACCTGTCCCTGAGTTTTTGTAACTCCTAAGTGTCCAGATGTAAGATGGGAGTGGGCCAGTTCTAAGACTACTTGCCGAGGACTGCGAGGGACTACTGACTGGGTTCTTGACAGTCCATCAGGTATTACGTCCCCCCTGTACAGGAGTCCATGTTTCAGAAAAAAGAAAGGGCCTCCTTATGCCTGACCCTCAACCTCCAGAACAACTTTTAAGAAAGCTGCTAAGATCGGGTCATTATGTTGGGCAAACGCTAAGTCGGGAATGAGTTCTGCCTTTTCAGATGGAGGTTTAGATTTCTCTGGAATCACTATGTCTGCCCCCCCCAAAACCTTTACTACCTCTTTCGGTAAGATCCTGTTTCTGCACTTCTATGAGTAGAGGAAAGACCACGCTCTCTAAAATCCCTTGAACAATCTTTTCTCCTATTTTAACTTGGTAGGCCTGTTTCCCTTTGTTATGTACTGAAACCTTCCTGTCACCTCGATAGTTGGGATCTATTTCACCGGCCATGACATCCGGGCCACATTTTCAAGCTAAATCCAACTTAGAGATCAGCCATATGTACGCTTCTTCTGGATGGGTCACGTATAAAGCTGGTAGGAAGGAACTCATTGTCACCCTCCCACTTCAATAGTGATCTCACTGCTACAACAAAGATCAAAACCAATAGACCTGATTGTAGCAACCATAGGATTTGAGGCTCTAGGAGTAAGTTTACTAAACTTAAGGGTATCACAGTTGTTATCAGGCAGGCCTGATCCCACTTCTCACACCCTATGTGGCATGCTGGAGTAAGGAGATGGACAAAGCGGTGACAATTCAACTATTCATCTTTATTTAAATAATAAAGAAATTACCTACCTCTCCTATCACTAAAGGGCCATCCCAACTCAACAAAAGAAGAACGTGGATGCTCGTAATCAAGGTGGTTATCAACTCAGAGTGTCTGTCCTCTGTCCAAATTATCCTACTCTAGTCCTACCACTAAACAAAAGATATTAACATAAATAGCTCCCGGAAAATGGGTGGCTTTTCTACTAGTCTTTGATAATAGTTCGACTTCAACACCTGTAGATAATACCAGGAGAATTACTTCCTTCTTCTGGTCCACCAAGTTCAGCCTCTGGCTCTGTCCAGGTAGTTTCTTGTAATTGTTCCAATTCAGCACACACATATTTAAAGTCCAGAAAATGACTATCTTCTCCTGGTCAACTGGGTCAGCCCCCAGACTGCTGTCTGGGAACCTTTTTGTTTTAATTTCTGATTCAACAATTATATGGGAAGCCAGGAGAATGACTCCCTTCTCCTAGTTCAACTGGTTTAACCTTTGGCTTTTTTCCTGCAACAGTTTTTAATGTCACACACTCCTTTTTTTCCAGTACACAGTTATTCCTTGACTTTCTTTATCTTCTTCTTGTCTATGAGAACGAAGGACGCTTCTCCCACAATGTTCTTGGCTATTTCTAACACTTTGCCAAAGGAGATAGTTCCTGTGGCACTCTTTAGCTTTAATGTCTTTCTTAGAATGAGTGTGTTGAGGGAGACTACTTCCGATATGCTCTTCTCTTTTAGCATCTTTGACACAACAACTGAATCTTCAACGGAATCTTCACGCGTCATACTTTTATCACAACCACTGAGACGAGGGGGATCACTTCGGACGTAGTCTTCACACTTGGTACTTTGACCACAACTGCTAAATGAGGGAGATTACTCCTGATATCTTCTTCACATTTACTATTTTTGGCAGAACTACTGAGATGAGATGAGGGAGATTACTCTTGATGCCTTCTTTATATTCCTCATACTTCCCAAATCCCCTGCCGGGTGTTCTGGAGCTCCTGCTACTTCTTCTCTGATGGGGGCACGTCACGGGTTCTTCTTGGGTCGTTTGGTCGCTGTGTCCCCATTGAATGCTCTCCTTGCCTCTTTTTCTGCTCCCCGCTGCAGTGTCTGGCTCTGTAGGGTCCTTGGGCAGCTGGTATCAACACAGTTGTGGGACCACCCTGTCTACCTCCTTGAGGTCAGGCCACGGTTGGTCATTTCTCAGTTCCACTCAGGCCCACTCTCTGTCAGTCCTCCAGACTGAAGTCTCGCTTCCTCTGCCTACTTCCTTGCTTCCAGGTTTGAACTTCCCAGGTCTGCCAGGCTTCACACCTGCTTCGCTTCTCATTGAGTCCTTTCTCCATTTTTATGTCACATAGCTGGGTTCTCCCCAGCGGAGTGCTACGGTCCTTTGTTTTTGTCCACTGTGTATTCTTCATGACTTGTCTGTGCCACCTCTTCCAAGTGCCGTCTGTGCCGTCTGTACTTGGCAAAGGAGTAGTTTGTATAATTCCTTCAATCTTCTTCTGCTCAGTACTTTTGGAACTTGATTTATGAACACATTAGAAAATGAGTGTATACTGCAAAACAGCACAGCAGACTCTTTAGTTAAGAGTTCTACAAAGGAAAATCTACAGAATTCCTGAATCCGCAAAAGGGTTCAATATTCTTCCAAACAGTTCAAATGTTTTTTATTGCTGTTCACAGCCGACACGTTTTTCGACCTATCGGTTGTCCTCATGAATAGGATGCCATAATGTTTGAAATTATTAATTTAGCATCACATTTTTTAAGAAAAAAAGGCAAAAAGACATACAATTTACAATTGGTTCTCTAGGGTAATGTTATATAATGATCTGCAGTTGCACGACCCGCTGAGCTAACTACGTTGTGCACAAGTGCATAGTATAAGGACATGTATAGCATTTTTGCCAGCATGTATAGCATTTTTTGCCAGCATGTATAGCATTTTGCCAGCATATAATAGCATTTTGCCAGCATGTAATATAGCATTTTTTGCCAGTATAATATATAGCATTATCGGTAGTATGCAAAGTACAGGATTTACAACACAGCCAGGCCCAATTTGAAACTGCAGATATTCAGAGCACGCATAGAAAAACTTAGTGTGCTGCTAGGTTCAAATAATGAAGTGCACCATGTTTTTTTGGGTGCTTCATGTATGGAGACTACATTAGAATACATAACCGACTAACATTATTAACATTACTAAAATACTAATTCTAACTTCTCTAACATTGAAATGCAGTCTTCTATGCAAAATGAGGTGAAATCCATGTTTTGGTGGCACTGCTGAGATTCATTTTTAAATGCACACTGGCGTTTTCTTCAGCTTGTGGAGAATAGAAAATATGCAAGATTCAGGAAGCAAAGTGAAACAGTAACTTTGGACCTGAAACTTTAATTGTTTTGAAAACGAAGGGTGGCACAGAGCACATTCTTTTTAACCTGATTCGGAGAAAATGTAGGCAGACAAACCACGTCAATAAAGGGACAAGCAAAGGTTTTATTGGAAAATAGAAATGAAGAGAGCAGTTAGTTCATGCTGGGCTGAGGAGACAGACGGAGGTTCCAGGGGGTAGAGCGCTGGCTTTGGGACATAATCAGTTGGCACTCCCCACACAAGCTTACGGAAGAGTTTCGCGCTGACACTGGGTCTGCATCTGCGAACACAACGAGGTTGTGCGGGGACTTCAAAGAAATACTGACCTTGATAAGATAAGTGCTAAGTGAGGACCAGATTAAATGCCGTATGTGTGACTAAGATTTATTGCAGTGTAGGGAAGTTAGGAAATCATTGAATGTTTATTTTTCTCTATATACATTCAAAGCGTGGGAACATTAATTCATGTTTTCAAAAATACCTGCTCGTTCTGTTTTGTTCTTTTGTATTGTGGATGATGCTGTTAATAACATGGTAAGATTTTGTGACTTGTAAATGAGATACAATACGAAAAGCATATATAAAAACAAATGGGATTTTTGTGTCATTCATGCATCTGTGAATTATTTACATAAGTGAAATATAAAGGGGAGGCTCACATCAGTGCAGTAGTGCAGTTACCAATTTACCACTGTAAGTAAAATAGCAAACAAGAGAAAGCTAGTAATAAACAGCTATAAAGCAGAGGTTTGTGTGCAGTGTGATGAATGTTTCCTTCCTTGCATGCTGATGGGAAGGTGTCTGATCTGATACATAGACTACTGGATGTACATAAGCCAGTAATGCCTATTGGCACATAGATTACTGGATGTACATAAGCCAGTAACACCAGACAAAAGCTGTAGGTGGCGCTATGAATAAAATCATTGGGTTCTACTAGATGTGCTAGGTCTGGGGCTCTCTACAGACAACTAGAAGGTATTCTAATAGAAAGGAAAGGTTTGTTTTAAGATGGGGTTATAGTATAAAAAAGAAACCATGCTCACCACCAATACAAGCTAACAAGGTATGGTCACTAAAGTAGTGTGATACCAAACCCAATCTAAATGTAAGACTAATTTACCGCCAAATTACCTCCAATATTTTTATGGTAAGAAAATACCGCCAAATCCCGAATTTACCCCAATAAAACAAAATCTCTTACAAATAATGGTGCGTTGGCCAGGAAAGTGACTGTAGAGCATCTATTGGGCGTTTCAAGTGTATTCTACACTACCATAGGTGCATTAAAGGGAATCCATTTTATGAGAGCAGTGTGACACTGGAAGTGAATCTCAGAATTTCTCAAATGGAGTCCACATTCCCAGAGTTGGTACAATGGGCCTCATTACGACCCAGGCGGTAACCATGGCGCTATTTGCGCCATGGTTGCCTCCAAAACCTTACCGATTCCGCCATGGTGAATGGAGCAATTACTGCCCCATTCCAAGGTTGGTGGGGGCGGTAATTCCCCATTCACCATGGCCCTTCCCCATTCCCATTTGAGCCCCCATAGGGTTCAATGGGAATGGGAAAGGTGCTTATAATTGTACCTCTAATTGCGGTACCGTTATTAGCTCCAAAGTCCCTTTGCGGGTACTGTCCTTAACGCCTGGTAAACCAGGCGTTAAGGGAGGACCCGCAAAGGGACCTCGGAATAGGGCGGTAAGGGATTACCGGCACCAGTGCCCTTACCGGTACCGGTATTCCCTTACCGCCCGGGTCGTAATGAGGCCCAATATCTGGAAGCAAAATTATATGCACATGGGGCATGGTCCTCAAATAACGCCACAGAGCGGCATGACCGTATCTATGGGGAAGTGCAGAAAGAACCATTGGACAACATTTTTGCAGAAGCTAGCATAATTCAGGTCTGTCTTTTGAGATTATTAAATGCTGCTAATAAACATGCAGAGAAAGATTGTCTGATACGGCTATGTGCCAAGACATGGTTCATTTTAAATAGGTCTCTGCGAATGCAAGAAAATGTTGCCAAGCTGATTAGCAGATTAAAAATTGAACTAGATGGGGCTAGTGAACAGAAGGAAACGTTAAGAGCAGAACTGGAGGTATGTCAAAAGGACATGCAGTCAAAGTGTAAAGATCTCAACACTCAATTGTCCCAAAGAAAGAAACAGTTTGAGGATATTGAGCAAGAATTAAAACACTTGAAAGGATTGGTAGATCATATTAGAAAAGATAAAGACGAGGTTATTTTGGAAATGCAAATTTTACAAAAAGAACATTTCAAGAAAGAAAGTGATCTTCAAAATGCTGAACAAGAGATAGTTAAACAGTTTCAAGAAAGAGACAAACGAGACAAAGGCCCTCATTACGACCCTGGCGGAAATCGAAAAACGATGGCGGAAATGCAATACCGCCATCGAATACCGCCCGTTGCGATTATGACCCGTCACCGTAAAGTACGATGCCATTAGCGACACCGTAGTGAACGCCAACGCTAACTGCACCAAGTACGCGCACGCGCGCACTGCGAAACCGTAATTACCACCATGGCGCAACGGTACGGGAATTCTGACCCTAGCGGACATGTACCTAACGCCATCAAGCATGGCGGAAAGTACCATTCCGCCATGGCGAGAAGTACGGCATCGCAAACCAACCGTAAAAGGCCTTACTGAGTGCCTGTACACCACTCCCTGGCCACATTGCACAACTCCTCGTAGGTGCAATGAAGTCACACAATGCAACCAGTGAAATGTACAAGTCACCCATGCATGCCAACGAACAAATGAATGTAGGGGCTCCAAGTGCCTTGTGAGTGGCCATCCATATTAGCCATGGCACCATTGCCGTACTGATGCAGCACAGGCATGTGAAGCTCCAAGTACAGCAACATGAACTGAAAACTGAGACAAACAAAAACAGGCCCCCCATCGCTTGACACCAGTGCAAGGCAACATACAAAGCAGTATCCTGAGTGAGACTGCACCAGCCCTGTACTCCTGCCAGTAAACAAACCAACCAGCAGCATAAGCATGTACCACACAAGTTGGCAGAGTGACTGAGCAGCCAGGCACATCTCAAGAGGGGCCAATGGGAGCAGCAGGGCACAGATGGCACGAATACAGAAGCCATTCCAATGGACATGACCTCAGTCTCCCTCAAAGAAACGCACGCAAACACAGGCACCTGTGACCAGCCATATTCTGAAAATCACATCATTCCACCAATCCACCTGGCTGACCGGCATCTGTTACACAAAAGCCAATCCCCCTCCCATGAGCTTGACATCATTAAAACAGTCATAATGGCAGCCCCTATCCCTGACCTTACTGGCCTTCGTAGGCAAACGCGCCCAGTACAGTACCACGCAACTATGCTCAGAAGGCCGAACCCAAAGCAGATCTCCTCACAATACATCGCTCCCCAAATAGGAATATGCTACATTACTTGCAAAGAATAACCCTACAAGGTCAATATCATGATCAAAATTTAATGCACAACAAAATCACCCGGGCCATACAGCTATTAGGTCATGAACTCCAAATCATATCTCATAATTGTGGGCTGCATCCGCAATAAATGACCAGCTTCTTCTTGTGTGACGCCCTGTTCCTCCATGGTACACAGGGGCAATATCCACGGTCAAAAAGGCAACATGGAAGCGCCTAGAACCGCAGGGCCGTCCCATTAGGTAGGCACTAGTCCAGCTGAAAGCTCGAAATGTTGCTCCTAGCCACTAGTACTGCGTAAGGGCATGTGGGCCATTGGCGATCGTCCCATAAGATCGTAATGGTGCTCCACTGATTAACACGAAGCAGCAGGTGTCGGGAGTAAAAGCCATCTGCAGGAGTGGCATACAGATGGCAGCGGCAAAAGGGGAGGAGATACCTGTCACCCAAATGAAACGAAAAAGAATAGTATGGGCATCTGAACTCCATTTGAATTACTCACTTCAAAGATCACACTAAATCCACAGCCATATGCATACTAGCCCACTCAAAAGGATTATTCGCACCCAATAATCACTTGCGAATCATAACCATATAAATCGAGGTGAAAACACTATTACAAACGAGTGTTTGTGTGCATGCGTCTGTTAAAACAGAATCCATTAGATGGGATTAGTAACGTGCATAGACACAAGTGTTTGAAGGCGCGTAGAGACAGGGAGGGTTCAACAAGGGCAGATAGACGATGGTCCCACTATGGCAGCCCTGCATCACATAGCGCAGAGGAAGTTGATAGATTCCAAAAAGCCATGTACATGGCAGACTCTCTATTAAATCATCTGTCCATGCATCCATACATCATTCCCTCATCCCGGTATAAAAACGCCTGATTATTTACTCACATCACATTAGAAATTTCCATTGAATCTGTGCTAAATGCAGTCTGCAAAATCCACTGTGCTCCAGGCCGGAATTCTAGTGTTGTGAAGTAACATGTATTTGGGAACGTCCTGCCTTATCCTCCACTACGCTATTGCGCATCCCATACTATTCATATCAATCATTGCATTCTCGGCATGGCCCCTGTCCCAAGGACATTAAACAATAGAACTTTCTATCTGCAGTCAGACCTGTGGGCGTCTCCTCGCCGCTAGCTGGAAACCGAAAGCGCTGTCCTTCGAATTCCTCATTTGCAACATCACGTCGGAAAGGCATCTGTGACCGCTTGAAATCACAAATCCATCCATTTAGTGCGGCAGTGTGTGAAAATGGCAACTGGCTACACTCACAAATGGGACGCCCCGCCCGTCGGTGAACCGCGGTACAGCGCTGCATGAGGGTCCACCGTTAATCGAGTACTACATTCCAGGGACCCTTCACAAGTATGTTCCCGACTGCAAAGATAGTATGTGAAACAATGGGAGCATAGCAGATTTAACATATGAAGCAAGATCTCACTGCCATCGGGATGAAATACATGATATTAATAGCAAGATGCCATGCGTCGATTAGCAGCATTGTGTGCGGGACGTGCTCGCCCAAAGGGGATTGCAGCTTGCACAGGTGGAATGAATCACCACAGGTGGAGGCTATACAGCTTGGAAACACATAAATTGCACACCCAACCCCCTCCCACAACCACACCCACTCCAAAATGCTACCGGCAGGACTTGCGATGTTGGCCCTGGGGGACCTGATAGCACTGCAAGTACTCCAACTTCAAGAAGAAGACGAACACCAACTACTACAACGACCGGCCGCACAGAGGAGACGCAGGAGGAGGAGGAGGGCAAGGCAGGGCCAGCAAGGCCCACCAGCACAGCCACTACCACCACGCAGGCAGCCCGCAATCCCACGCCTCCGAGCACATCCGTTCAACCTCACTGATGAGCAGATCCACACCCTCTACCGTTTGGACCGGGACACCATAACCGCCATTGTGGACATGACACACGCTGACCTTGTCAGCATGATAGATAGCCCAACCGCCATCCCACCCCTACTGAAGGTGGTGTCTGTACTCCACTTCCTGGCCACAGGCACCTACCAGCACACAGTCGGACAGTTGCATGGCATTTCACAGCCACTGTTGTCACGGACACTATTGCAAGTGCTCGATGCCCTCCTGAAGCACGCAGACGACTACATCTCTCTACCACGCTCGGAGCAGGAAATTACGAACACAAATGTGGGATTCCATGCACTTGCCGGCATACCGGGTTGCATTGGTGCCATCGACTGCACCCATGTGGAATTGGTTGTCCCACATGCCATGGAGGCCCAGTACCGCAACCGAAAACAATATCATTCTCTTAATGTACAAATGGTGTGTGACTCAAACCGGATCATCACACATTGTTGTGCCCGATTTCCTGGATCAACCCATGATTCCATGGTCTTACGGAACTCTACAATACCACGCTACATGGAGCGACATGCAGGGAACAGATCCTGGCTACTCGGTGAGTCTCTTTTCATGCATGATAATGTGGGGTATGTGATGCGGCAATGACCTGCCAGGAAGGGGGGGGGTGCTTACGTAGCAATGTCTTTCCTCAAACATCCTTTATTGTCCACATACAGGTGATGCCGGGTATCCACTGAAGAGATGGCTCCTTACACCACTCCAGAACCCACAGGACCAGCATGAGAAGGACTACAACCATGCCCACTCACGTACCCGTGTAGTCATAGAACAGGCATTCGGCCTACTGAAGGGTCGTTTCCGCTGCCTCAGCAGGTCTGGCGGGGCACTCCTGTACCACCATGAGAAGGTTTCTAAGATGGTCATGGCATGTGTCATGCTACACAACATGTGCATACGTAGAAATGTGCCCATGCCCCCTGACACAGAACTGCAACCACCAGAATATGGTCATGATGTGGGTGGGGATGTGGCAGAACGTCAAGGAGTCCGCGAGGCACAGGAGGCCCGTGAAATTCGTCAGATTATCATAGATTCATGCTTCTAGCACTCACGCCTGGTGGTTGATACATGGACACGGGAGTTGTGGCACTGTGTGTGTCTGGAACATGCACAATATGAACTGTACGCCTATGATGGCCTCGTACACAAAGATCAATGTCCACACATCTCATTGGATGATTGTGAAATGTTTATAGCAAATGTGAAATTGTGTTACACACCCCATCGACCCGCCACCCAAGTAAGCCCAACACACCCCCTCCACCCTCCTACCTCCCCCCCGAACACCAGTGTCCAAGGATGCTCATTGTCAGTGGGCAGACGCTATTGCAAGCCCCCTCTCCGGGTATCAGGGGCACCCCTGCCTGTGGAGCGCAGGTTCCTCCCAGATCTACGTTGGGGGCTGCCCTGGACGGAACTTGCAACGGATGATGTCTCTGCCTGCTCACGTCCATGCATGTCCCTAAGGGTTTGTGAGAGCTCAGTGAGCACACGGCGCACAGCGGCAAGTTCAGCACATACGTCTTTGGACGTCGCATGCAGTTCCCCCCTCAGGCTCTCGGTGCTTCTCTCCATTTGTACTCTCAGGCTCTCGGTGCTTCTCTCCATTTGTTCTCTCAGGCTCTCGGTGCTTCTCTCCATTTCTGCCCTTAGTGTCTCTGTACATGTTTCTATGGCTGCCTTGGTACCCCCACATTCATCAGCATGGTCCTTGAGGAGCGTGGCCAGTTGCTGCTGTTGCACGATCACCTGGTCGAGGGACTGTTGCCTCTGCTGGGCCATGGACATTTGCGGTGGTGTCACAGAGGGGCTGATCACCTCATGTTGCCTTGACACAGGGCTTGTGGGGGATGGCCAGTCGTCGTCTTGTGAGTGCCCCTGCGTGGTATCCTCATGTTGTACGGGATGAAACAAACAGGGGGATTGAGACAGGTCATGGATGGATCGTACATCGACATCACCGTTTTCTGTGTCGGAGCATGCTGCCATTAATGCAGTGTCACCTATGGTGCTGCTGCCACCAGAAGCAGTGCCTTCTGTGGCATCCATTGGGGGGGCCTGTGGTGGTGGTGGTGTTGTGGCCATGCTGGCTGCTGGGGTGCCTGTTGAAGTCCCCTCCTGTGTGCTGCCACTTGATTTGTGCTGCTGCCGTGTCTTGATGCGTGCAGCTGAGGTGGAGGGTCTTTGGCCGTTGGTCTTGGCCCTCTTTGCAGGTGTGCTGGTAGGGGTGTCCTGGAGCTCGTCGTTTGAATCGGACCCTGTGGTGGAGTAAAGGAGGGCGAGCGTTATTAATGGGTCTGTGGAAATTGGAATGGCAATGTATCACATGCATTGGGGTGGTACCTGAGGGTGATTTGGGTCAGGGCCTTGGAGGTGGTTTCATTTTTGTGTGGATTGAGGGTGCAGTTGTATTGCAGCCTGCAGTTAGGGGGTGCCTGCTGCACGTGTAGAGGGTGTTTTTAGGAATTTTAATTATTTATTTATTTAATTTGACTTTTAATGTCCGCTATCAGGCCAATGTGAGTGGACGTTCTCCTGGACATGTGTTTCTGTTGCACTATGTGGACACATGGTACTTCACATGATTGGACATTGTGGTTTTAGCATAGTTTTATTTGGGCCACCTACCTGATTCTTCGGATGTCTGCACTCCTTTCTCCATCCCTCCGACTCCCTCTATGGTCTCCATTCCAATGGTGGAGGCACAGATTTCTTCCCAGGGGGTCAGCTTGATGGGTGATTCCGATCCTCCCCCGGTAGCTGTGGCAATGTTACGGTTGGCGGATAGTATGCTCCGTACGCGTATCCGCAAGTCGTCCCATCGCTTTCTGCATTGCTGTGGGTTGCGGGGTGCGGTCCCCACCGCACTTACCCGCTGTGCCACCAGGGCCCATATGGCCTTCTTGTTCGCAAGTGCCGTCCTGGTCATTTGCGTCGAGAAGACGACGGCAGCATTCTCCTGGAGGGTCTCTGTGAGCACCGTGAGTTCCTCACGTGAGAAGTGGACCTGCCGCTTGCGGTCGCACGCTTTTTTCGCTACTTTTCCCATTGTTTTGGTTTCACTAGGGTGGATGACGGGTTGGGATGTCTCCCAGGGTAGTGTTTTTAATGGTTGTGTGAATGTTCTGATTTTATAGGTGTACGGCGTGCTGTTTCCCGTTCCGGGACCATGTTTTTGCTTCCGTTTCCGTATATTTACGGTCACCGTATTTTCCGATTGCCGCTCATTACGGTGACCGCTATGTCCGGTGGCGGAATTGCACCTAGGTCGCAGTACGACGGCGGTGAGGGGCGTTTTGGGGACATTTCCGCCATCGCGGACTTTGCACTTCCGCCAAGGCGTAGTGCTCGTGCCCGATGGGTCAGAATTAGCCGCACTTTGCTCTGTCGTGCCATGGCGGAAACGCTATTTACGCTATGGCGGTCAGGTCAGTTGCTTTCCGCCAGGGTCGTAATGAGGGCCAAAGAGTTCAATGAATGCCAAATGCAAATTAGTGATATAGCAATATGTGATTAATAGGATGGGTGATGAAAACAATTATTTGCATAAGGAGGTGGATCGGCTCCTTAAAAAGCGCAAATATGCACTTCCAGGTCCCAGGACAAACGACAGGGCATCACATTCAGTGGAATTGAGGTGAATTCTATTTCTACACGGAGAGATAGTGCCCCAGTGGCTGTGCCGGTGTCTAAACTTGGTTGTAGCGTCCTGAGGGGATTTGACACACCCATTGGGGACCGCCACCAACCCCATACGCCTGACACAAGGGTTGAATCACTAAGTAGTGCAATCCCAAGCATAGCAACAAGTAGCCCTATCAAAATAATGAAATCAATCAAGGCCCTGATCAAACCATTAAAAAAAGGAGGCGAGTGCTGTATAGAGGACCACTTAGAAGCAGTGCACAATATATTTAAATCCCTCCAGATACCTAAAGAACAATACAGCCAATACTTTCACTTAACTCTGGACGCTCCCACAGCCAGTATCATTAGAGGATTAAATGAATAGCAGAACATGATATGGCAAGAGTTTGAAAAAGAGATTAGACGTCATTTTTCTCCATTCCAATCATTACAGGAGGCAAAGAAAGTTGCATACACGATTACGGCTGGGCCAAATTCGTCCCCTCGCCAGTTTTTGCAAGACTTAAAAAGAGCTTCTTCTCGCTTTGATGTATCTTTTGATCCCAATTCCAATGAATTTAAAACTGCCTATTTCTATGGATTGCAGAAAGACATTATATCACAGTTAGTCTGCAAATTTGATTGTGACAAGTCCCTTGAGTGGATTGTACACCAAAGTACAAAGCTATATGAAGTGATATACTGTCAGGGTAGAGAGAGGGATAAAATGAAAGGTACTAGACCAAAATCTAAACAATCCTCAGCAACAGTCATGGAGATCAGGTCAGCTAAAATGTCACTTGAGTCCGCTCAAAGTCCAGGCAAAAATAATGTGACACCCGAACAGAGGGGTAATCAACAAAGGTTGCCGCTCTCTGCAACAATGTTTCAGTCACATGATCCTAGTAATAGGGAGAGCTACATTAGCCCTAGGTACTTAGGAGACAGGCCCCGGGCAGGATATCGGCCTGATATGTCAGGTAGGAACAATAATCAGAGACAAAGCCAGGATCAAAGAAGTAATGGTCCCTACCAGACATTGGGGACGCAGAGCAGATTTGACTCCAACACCATGATATATGGTAATCAGGACAGACCCGGGTATGTGGATCGATTTACTGAAAATGGGAATCAGCATACGGGACAATACTCACAAAATGAGAGACGGGACATGAGGCAGAGTATGAATTATGCCCCACGTCAATACAATTAATCACTGCCACCGGGGGACTACGACCAAAGGATAGGTACTCCCCACTCCCCGCCCCACATGAATCAAGAGTTCAGAAACAACCCCAATAGAAATCACTCTCCTGAGAGATATCAGAATAGATTCAACCAGGGGGAAAACAACCAATATCGACATAGGCCGCAGAGAGAAGATTCTAGAGAGATGGAAAGATTCCAGTGTCTCGAATCCCAAGTGAATATGTTGGCTGAACAAATAGGAAAATGCTGTACGGTTCAAAAACAGTCATCAAAGGAGGAGGCAGAAGGCCATAGTAGTGACCGGGTGGCTTCCGACAATAAGTGACTTAGGGGGTAATTCATAGAATTCAGCGCACAAGTGGCGCACGCGGCTGGCGCACAGTGTGCGCGTGCGAATCCCTGCGCCAGCTGCGTGCGCTAAAATCCATTTCCGCGCACAGCGTATTCATGGATTCCAGCCACCAAAACCAGGCGTGGCGCACAGTGGTGCAGTGACCCTGCAGCAGCGCCAGTTACGCCCCCAAGAACGCCTCTCGCGCAGGGAAAAGCCATCAATATACCCAATCCAGCGCAAAGGGCTGCGCTAACCCTGTACCAGCACGGAAAGCGGGCTACGTGTATCACTGGGGTGCGCGGGAAGTACCTCACGCGATTGGCCCCGTGCGAGCAGGGTACGCGTATTTCAGGGGGGCGCGGGAAGTTCCACACGCGATTTCCATAGGGTATGCGTATCTCAGGGTTTGCGCGGGAATTTCCACACGCGTTTGGGCCCGTACGAGCAGGGTACGCGTATCTCAGGGGTACGCAGGAAGTGCCACACGCGATTTCAGCAGGGTACGTGTATTTCAGGGGTGCGCGGGAATTTCCACACGCGATTGGGGGTACGCGTATCTCAGGGGTGCGCAGGAAGTGCCACACGCGATTTCAGCAGGGTACGTGTATTTCAGGGGGGCGTGGGAATTTCCACACGCGATTGGGGGTACGCGTATCTCAGGGGTGCGCGGGAAGTGCCACACGCGATTGGGCCCGTGCGAGCAGGGTACGCGTATCTCAGGGGTGCGCAGGAAGTGCCACACGCGATTTCAGCAGGGTACGTGTATTCCAGGGGTGCGCGGGAAGTTCCACACGCAATTCCATCAGGGTACGTGTATTACAGGGGTGTGCGGGGAGCACCACACGTGAATTGCACGTGTGGGTCCTCCCAGGTGTTCCCTCTACACCCTCCACGGCCCCTGCAGGTGGCTCACACCACAGGGGCCTACCCTGCACATGTCCTGCAAGCACACCATCCACCATGGCCATGACCCCGAGCCAACCCACATGTCAACTTGCACTACTGCCCACCAACGCATGTCCCCCTGCACCCCCAGTCACCAGGGGCTCCCTCCACCAGGCCCCACCCATGTCTCCCAGCACCTCCACCCCCCAGCAGTGCAGGGGCACCCACCACCAGGCCCCCACCCATGTCTCCCACCACCCCCACCCCCCAGCCACCAGGGGCACCCACCACCAGGCCCCCACCCATGTCTCCCACCACCCCCACCCCCCAGCAGTGCAGGGGCAGCCTCCACCAGGCCCCCACCCATGTCTCACACCACCCCCACCCCCCAGCCACCAGGGGCAGCCTCCACCAGGCCCCCACCCATGTCTCCCACCACCCTCACCCCCCCAGTCACCAGGGACAGCCTCCAACAGGTCCCCACCCATGTCTCCCACCACCCCCACCCCCCAGCACTGTGGGGCACCAGCCAGCAGGCCCCACCCATGTCCAACGCATGTTCCCCACCACCGCCACCCCCCAGCAGTGCAGGGGCAGCCTCCACCAGGCCCCCACCCATGTCTTCCACCACCCCCACCCCCTAGCAGTGCAGGGGCAGCCTCCACCAGGCCCCCACCCATGTCTCACACCACCCCCACCCCCCAGCCACCAGGGGCAGCCTCCACCAGGCCCCCACCCATGTCTCCCACCACCCCCACCCCCCAGCACTGTGGGGCACCTGCCAGCAGGCCCCCACCCATGTCCAACTCATGTTCCCCACCACCCCCACCCCCCAGCACTGTGGGGCACCTGCCAGCAGGCCCCCACCCATGTCCAACTCATGTTCCCCACCATCCCCACCCCCCAGCACTGTGGGGCACCTTCCAGCAGGCCCCCACCCATGTCCACCCCCACCCCCCCAGTCACCAGGGGCAGCCTCCACCAGGCCCCCACCCATGTCTCCCACCACCACCACCCCCCCAGTCACCAGGGGCAGCCTCCACCAGGCCCCCACCCATGTCTCCCACCACCCCCACCCTCCAGGCAGTGCATGTTCCCCACCACCCCCACCCCCCAGCAGTGCAGGGGCACCCACCACCAGGCCCCCACCCATGTCTCCCACCACCCCCACCCCCCAGCCACCAGGGGTAGCCTCCACCAGGCCCCCACCCATGTCTCCCAGAACCCCCACCCCCCAGCACTGTGGGGCACCTGCCAGCAGGCCCCCACCCATGTCCAACTCATGTTCCCCACCCCCCCACCCCCCAGCACTGTGGGGCACCTGCCAGCAGGCCCCACCCATGTCCAACGCATGTTCCCCACCACCCCCACCCCCCAGCAGTGCAGGGGCAGCCACCACCAGGCCCCCACCCATGTCTCCCAGCACCCCCACCCCCCAGCCACCAGGGGCAGCCTCCACCAGGCCCCCACCCATGTCTCCCACCACCCCCACCCCCCAGCACTGTGGGGCACCTGCCAGCAGGCCCCACCCATGTCCAACGCATGTTCCCCACCACCCCCACCCCCCAGCAGTGCAGGGGCAGCCTCCACCAGGCCCCCACCCATGTCTCCCAGCACCCCCACACCCCAGCCACCAGGGGCAGCCTCCACCAGGCCCCCACCCATGTCTCCCACCACCCCCACCCCCCCCAGTCACCAGGGGCAGCCTCCACCAGGCCCCCACTCATGTCTCCCACCACCCCCACCCCCCAGCAGTGCAGGGGCACCCACCACCAGGCCCCCACCCATGTCTCCCAGCACCCCCACCCCCCAGCCACCAGGGGCAGCCTCCACCAGGCCCCCACCCATGTCTCTCACCACCAAAACCCCCCCAGTCACCAGGGGCAGCCTCCACTAGGCTCCCACCCATGTCTCCCACCACCCCCACCCCCCCCAGTCACCAGGGGCAGCCTCCACCAGGCCCCCACCCATGTCTCCCACCACCCCCACCCCCCAGCAGTGCAGGGGCACCCACCACCAGGCCCCCACCCATGTCTCCCAGCACCCCCACCCCCCAGCCACCAGGGGCAGCCTCCACCAGGCCCCCACCCATGTCTCTCACCACCAAAACCCCCCCAGTCACCAGGGGCAGCCTCCACTAGGCTCCCACCCATGTCTCCCACCACCCCCACCCCCCAGTCACCAGGGGCAGCCTCCACCAGGCCCCCACCCATGTCTCCCACCACCACCACCCCCCCAGTCACCAGGGGCAGCCTCCACCAGGCCCCCACCCATGTCTCCCACCACCCCCACCCCCCAGCAGTGCAGGGCACCCACCACCAGGCCCCCACCAATGTCTCCCACCACCCCCACCCCCCAGCACTGTGGGGCACCTGCCAGCAGGCCCCCACCCATGTCCAACTCATGTTCCCCACCATCCCCACCCCCCAGCACTGTGGGGCACCTGCCAGCAGGCCCCCACCCATGTCCAACTCATGTTCCCCACCATCCCCACCCCCCAGCACTGTGGGGCACCTTCCAGCAGGCCCCCACCCATGTCCACCCCCACCCCCCCAGTCACCAGGGGCAGCCTCCACCAGGCCCCCACCCATGTCTCCCACCACCACCACCCCCCCCCAGTCACCAGGGGCAGCCTCCACCAGGCCCCTACCCATGTCTCCCACCACCCCCACCCCCCAGGCAGTGCATGTTCCCCACCACCCCCACCCCCCAGCAGTGCAGGGGCACCCACCACCAGGCCCCCACCCATGTCTCCCACCACCCCCAGCCACCAGGGGTAGCCTCCACCAGGCCCCCACCCATGCCTCCACCAGGCCCCCACCCATGTCTCCCAGAACCCCCACCCCCCAGCACTGTGGGGCACCTGCCAGCAGGCCCCCACCCATGTCCAACTCATGTTCCCCACCCCGCCGCCCCCCAGCACTATGGGGCACCTGCCAGCAGGCCCCACCCATGTCCAACGCATGTTCCCCACCACCCCCACCCCCCAGCAGTGCAGGGGCAGCCACCACCAGGCCCCCACCCATGTCTCCCAGCACCCCCACCCCCCAGCCACCAGGGGCAGCCTCCACCAGGCCCCCACCCATGTCTCCTACCACCCCCACCCCCCAGCACTGTGGGGCACCTGCCAGCAGGCCCCACCCATGTCCAACGCATGTTCCCCACCACCCCACCCCCCAGCACTATGGGGCACCTGCCAGCAGGCCCCACCCATGTCCAACGCATGTTCCCCACCACCCCCACCCCCCAGCAGTGCAGGGGCAGCCTCCACCAGGCCCCCACCCATGTCTCCCAGCACCCCCACACCCCAGCCACCAGGGGCAGCCTCCACCAGGCCCCCACCCATGTCTCCCACCACCCCCACCCCCCCAGTCACCAGGGGCAGCCTCCACCAGGCCCCCACCCATGTCTCCCACCACCCCCACCCCCCAGCAGTGCAGGGGCACCCACCACCAGGCCTCCACCCATGACTCCCAGCACCCCCACCCCCCAGCCACCAGGGGCAGCCTCCACCAGGCCCCCACCCATGTCTCTCACCACCAAAGCCCCCCCAGTCACCAGGGGCAGCCTCCACTAGGCTCCCACCCATGTCTCCCACCACCCCCACCCCCCCAGTCACCAGGGGCAGCCTCCACCAGGCCCCCACCCATGTCTCCCACCACCACCACCCCCCCAGTCACCAGGGGCAGCCTCCACCAGGCCCCCACCCATGTCTCCCACCACCCCCACCCCCCAGCAGTGCAGGGGCACCCACCACCAGGCCCCCACCCATGTCTCCCACACCCCACCCCCAGCAGTGCAGGGGCAGCCTCCACCAGGCCCCCACCCATGTCTCCCACCACCCCCACCCCCCAGCAGTGCAGGGGCACCCACCACCAGGCCCCCACCCATGTCTCCCAGCACCCCCACACCCCAGCAGTGCAGGGGCAGCCTCCACCAGGCCCCCACCCATGTCTCCCACCACCCCCACCCCCCAGCACTGTGGGGCACCTGCCAGCAGGCCCCCACCCATATCCAACTCATGTTCCCCACCACCCCCACCCCCCAGCACTGTGGGGCACCTGCCAGCAGGCCCCACCCATGTCCAAACATTTTCCCCACCACCCCCACCCCCCAGCAGTGCAGGGGCACCCACCACCAGGCCCCCACCCATGTCTCCCAGCGCCCCCAGCCACCAGGGGCAGCCTCCACCAGGCCCCCACCCATGTCTCCCAGCACCCCCACCCCCCCAGTCACCAGGGGCAGCCTCCACCAGGCCCCCACCCATGTCTCCCACCACCCCCACCCCCCAGTCACCAGGGGCAGCCTCCACCAGGCCCCCACCCATGTCTCCCACCACCCCCACCCCCCCAGTCACCAGGGGCAGCCTCCACCAGGCCCCCACCCATGTCTCCCACCACCCCCCCAGTCACCAGGGGCAGCCTCCACCAGGCCCCCAGCCATGTCTCCCACCACCCCCACCCCCCAGCAGTGCAGGGGCAGCCTCCACCAGGCCCCCACCCATGTCTCACACCACCCAACCCCCCAGCCACCAGGGGCAGCCTCCACCAGGCCCCCACCCATGTCTCCCACCACCCCCACCCCCCAGTCACCAGGGGCAGCCTCCACCAGGCCCCCACCCATGTCTCCCACCACCCCCACCCCCCAGCAGTGCGGCGGCACCCACCACCAGGCCCCCACCCATGTCTCCCACCACCCCCACCCCCTAGCAGTGCAGGGGCAGCCTCCACCAGGCCCCCACCCATGTCTCCCACCACCCCCACCCCCCAGCACTATGGAGCACCTGCCAGCAGGCCCCCACCCATGTCCAACTCATGTTCCCCACCACCCCCACCCCCTAGCACTGTGGGGCACCTGCCAGCAGGCCCCCACCCATGTCCAACGCATGTTCCCCACCACCCACACCCCCCAGCAGTGCAGGGGCAGCCACCACCAGGCCCCCACCCATGTCTCCCACCACCCCCACCCCCCCCAGTCACCAGGGGCAGCCTGCACCAGGCCCCCACCCATGTCTCCCACCACCCCCACCCCCCCAGTCACCAAGGGCAGCCTCCACCAGGCCCCCACCCATGTCGACCACCACCCTCACCCCCCAGCAGTGCAGGGGCACCCACCACCAGGCCCCCACCCATGTCTCCCAGCACCCCCACCCCCCAGCCACCAGGGGCAGCCTCCACCAGGCCCCACCCATGTCTCCCACCACCCCCACCCCCCCAGTCACCAGGGGCAGCCTCCACCAGGCCCCCACCCATGTCTCCCACCACCCCCACCCCCCAGTCACCAGGGGCAGCCTCCACCAGGCCCCCACCCATGTCTCCCAGCACCCCCACCCCCCAGCACTGTGGGGCACCTGCCAGCAGGCCCCCACCCATGTCTCCCAGCACCCCCACCCCCCAGCACTGTGGGGCACCTGCCAGCAGGCCCCCACCCATGTCCAACTCATGTTCCCCACCACCCCACCCCCCAGCACTGTGGGGCACCTGCCAGCAGGCCCCCACCCATGTGCAATTCATGTTCCCCAGCCAACATGTCATCACAATCTAGATCCCTGGTCCCTATGGTCAGCCTCCAAATGCAAAACACCCACCCGAGTATTGCATCCACCCACTCATAATTTGCAATTACATCACAGAACACCAATTGCAAGTTCCGAAACAAACACATTTCCCTCACATACACCCAATGGGTGTCAGTGAATCGCAAAACACATATCATGAAATGCATGAAACCAATGAGATACCACACATTGAAGTTCACCAAAAAAAATATGTATTAAAGGAAACATAAATAGAATAAAAAATGAAGAAACAGAAATGTGAATGTACAAAAATGAAAAGAAGCATGTCCGTTAAAAAAAGCAAAACCAAAAATAAAATTCCAAAGTAATGTTGTCCAAAGTCAATGTCCACATAACAAAATCCAATGGGAAATAAAAAAGAAAGCCATTGCTCCATGGTTAAGAAGTGAAAAAAAAATACAATCCAACTGTGAACTATGTACATGGGAACAAGCCAGGGTCCATTATCCCAACAAAATAAAGGAAACCTATCTAACTACACTAACTAATAAAATAAACTATATACAAAAATGTGGCCAATGTCCGAAAGGTCCAAATAAAATAAAAACAAAAATGAAACCTAAGACTACCTACATAACTATGTACAAGGGCAGCGGGCTAGTTTCACGGCTCACTTGTGGATGTCCCGGGCCAGGGCATCATCGAACTCCTCCTCAATGTCCCGGAGGCGGTCCTCCTCCATGGCCCCGAGAGTCCGCAGGGCCGTCGACGTCTCCACCTCCAAACCCCTGCGGATTGCCTCAAGGCACTCGGCCCGCCTCAGGGCCCTCCGCATGGAGTTCTCCGCCCTGACCATTGTGAGCCGTGCCTCTTCCGCCCGCTGCCGCTCTGCATCTATGGCATGGCCCAACCGCTGCCACACGGAAGACACTCTCTGTCCTGGGTCCTCCTGCCCTCTGGCCGATGCCTGCCCCTCCGATGTTGAAGGCCCCGAGCCTTCATGGCTCCCACCACGTTGCTGCTGCTGCTGTGCCTCTGCCTGTGCACTGCCTCCTGCTGCCTGCACATCCTCCGCCGGCTGGGGTGCAGTCGTTGATGTGGCCACCCCTGCTGGACGTCCGACTCCCGACTGTGGCAGGGATGCCTCCTCCACCAGCCTGGCTGCACCGTCAGTGGCAGCTCCACAGGGCACCCAGGTGACTGATGGGTGGGAAGATGGCACAGAGGACGACTGGCGCGTAGGGGGTCCAGTTGAGGAGGGGGTCGGAGCAAGCCCCATCAGACGGAGGAATCCGGCCTGGGTGACCTGTCCCAGCAGGCTGACGTGGTCAACGAGCCATTCGAGATGACTTGCAGTCTCTTCATGAAAAGACTGCAGGTCACCTCGCATGGCCCGTTGACGCAACGCCACACCAGCCAGGACAGGCTCAACCCGGAACTGGATAGCCACGTCAGCAGGCAGAGGAAGGCCAGTTGACGTGAGCTCATCCCCTGCCTGAAAACGGGTCTGGACGTAGGCATCCCTGCTGGTGCAAGATGATGCAGGGACAGGATCAGGGATAGGATTGCACACAGGCACCTCTGCGGCGGCCTGTGCTGCCTCCTGTCCCTGGTCCTGCACTGCACCACTAGCACCAGTGGGATCCCCACCTCCAGACCCCGTCTCTGGTGCTTGCACGGTCTCCTCCTCCACCAAACCCCCCACCAACCTGGATGACCCCGTGCCATCTTCCCCTGTTGGGCCCTGTGGGGTCCCAGCTGCCCCTTCTGCTGCCGAGGTGTCCAACTCCAACCTCCGCCTCTTGGACCTCCCCCCGGCAGCTGCGGCCTGGGACGCGGCACCAGACTCCTCACTCCCCGACGAGATGACAACATGGGAGGGGAGCCGGGCCTTGCATCTCCGGCTGGCGGTGGGATCCCCGCCGCTGTGCTCCACAGCACCTTCTCCGCCCTCTTCATCAGTTGACGCTGCAGACAAGGAGAAACAAAACACAGGCATCAGGGCACTGTACAATGGACACATACACACATGACAGTTGTACATGAGTGGCATTGGCAAACCTCAGACATGTCATCACAATCCCCAACACACATGTCATTACAACTCGCACACATGAGCCATACCACAGCCATATCGCAACTGCCACCACCATCCATACACATACAACAGCATGAGCAGCCAAAGGTGAGCCAGACATCACATGCAACACAGGAAGTGCACCACACATGTACACACACCACCACACTTGCATGCATGTGTACACCTCTGCCAAGTGTCGCAGTGTTCAGACGGGCATCCATGTCACATCTGCCAATCAGGCTTCCACATACCGCTGTCACATGCATCCATGTTGCATCACTGTTGCACCCTTGTCAAATACACACACATGCACATGTACACAGTGCTGATACATGCAGCCAAAAACAACATACATGCGTGACATCACGGACATGTCTACTTACATACACATTCATCCAAACATGTGTGCCCACACAACTGCATTTGGCATGCAAGCCTACACACACAAGCACCATCCATGTCTCACACATTACAGCCCTCGCATGTGTCAGCCCCACGGCCCTGTACACCCCCACCCATACTCAACCTCATACAAACAGATGTGCAACCTGCACACTATTGAATAATCACCACACGCACTGCTCACAATCAGGATGCATGTACACTCACCGCTCGTCTCCAGACGGGTCTCCCTCTCAAGGACCTGGACGTGGAGCGCTGGGGATATGCGTTCCAGGACCCTCATCTGTTCTTCCGACAAGTGGCCCCGGCGCCCCTTGGCATCTGCTGCCTTCAAGAGGCGCCGGGCCTTGTTCAGGGTCCTGGACCTGAAGTCCTCCCAGCGCTTCTTGACATGTTGTAAGTCGCGGACTGCCACCCCCTCCGCGTAGATGGCAGTCATGATGTCAGTCCAGATCCGAGTCCGTCCTTCCTTGTCGGCGCTGGAACTTCCGAAGAGGGCATCATACTGCCCCAGGCCTTGCTCCACCAGGACACCAACTTCGGTGGCACTGAAGCTGGTGCCCCTCTGCCTCTCTGGCCGGGGGTTGTCAGTGGTCCCAGATGGTGTTTGCCCCGACATGACAACCCCAGAGGCAGGAGTGGGTGGGCAACTGGGTCCTGGGGCTGGGCTGTGGAGCGATGGAATCCCAGTCTGGAGTCTTCGGTTCCAGCAGGGGTGGTCACAGCAACAGCACCCCTGGCTGATGTGCAGGCAGCAAATGGCAGGGCACGTGGGCAGCAGGCAGTCAGGCAGCAGCAGATGGCAGGTGGGAGCGTGCTCGGGGCTCTGGGGGGCAGTAGTTCGGCCTTCTGGGCAGGAGCGTGGTCTTCCGTGTGCTTACGCGTGGCCAGCTTGATACGGAGTGATTTGGCACGTGAAAAATCTGCACGTCAGCGTGTAATTCGAGGAAAGGCCCTTAGCGCGTAAGCGCGTCTGCACGCATACGCATTTTCATTGGACAGAAGGCCCCTCAAGCGCAAGCGCCCCTGTGACGTGACGCGTACAGACGTGCATGGGCATTTCAGCGCGCGTGAAAAACTGCACGTCTGCGTGTAATACGAGGAAAGGGCCCATGCGCGTAAGCGCGCGTGGAAACTGCACGTCCGCGTGTAATACGAGGAAAGGGCCCATGCGCGTAAGCGTGCGTGGAAAACTGCACGTCCGCGTGTAATACAAGGAAAGACGTGATGCGCACGTGCGTTTCCCTCAGCACGGGTTAAAGGTGAGCGGGCCCAGCGGTGCCTTTCATGGAGACCGACGTGTGTTGCTGCTTCCTGTTGTTTCGCGCGGCATCACAACTTCACAGCTATCAAGGACGTATCTCTGCTTTTGGCGGGGGTATTGGCTACGCGTGTTTTTCTGCATCGTGCTAGTCAGACAGTGAGTCGCACACGCTCTTTTTCCCACTGCGGGTGCCCCTGTGTATCGCACCCATTTTCGATGTCATAGTAGCCTGTGTGTCCCATGCGTACGCGTTATTTGTGTTACTGGGTGCCACCGCGTACTGCGGGAGGTTGAATCCACGCACGTAGGCTGCAGGGTTCCGTGCACGGTTTTACTGCAGTTTTGGGGTTCCTGAGCGTTGCGTGACCCGTCACCACATCACCAGGGTCACATACAGCCTTGCAGGTTCAGGGGGGCTGTTAACATCTTGCTTCCCACCCCCTTCGCCCCAATTGCCCAGGTCAATTGTGGTGTACACCTCCCATTGGCACCACTCCATCTGTGCCAGCACTACTACATCTGTGCCATGGTTGGGAGGCCACCAAAGGTGAGGGGCGCCTCAGCTGGGCGTACTCCTTGTGGCGGGCATGGTCGGGGACGTGGCCGTGGAGACCAGGGAGTAGGGGGACTCCAGGGTATCCAGGGCAGCCACAGAGGGGGAAGAGGCAGGGGTGCGCCACTTGAGCACAATGTTGTGCCATGTGTCGGTGCAGCCATGCCACCACCCCCTGTGGTTCCGGGGGATGCAGCTCCTGCATCTGGCACTGGCACCCATATGACCCGGCAGTCCGTTCCATCGACTGCCACGGGCCCAAGGGTAGTGGTAGCTGCAGGTGCAGCTGTGGACACCGCCACCCAGGCTCAGGGTCTGCCAGCGCAGGCTGCGTTGGCACTTGAAGAGCCCTTGGTAGATCTCCAACAGGCCAGGGGGGAAACCATAGGGGCAGGCCGGGCTGCTCAGACCAAGACACGTGTCCCTGGGGCAGTCATGTCATCTGCTGCCCTGAACAGCCGGGTGTTGGCAAGTGCAGGGGCAGATGCACCCAACAGCACCCCAGTTGTGAGTCTGCCAACCAGGACCGTTGCAGTCAATGACCCTGCCACAGCTGATGTTGCTGCGCAGGGTCCATTAGTGGGCACCCAGCTGCCACTGACACAAGTCAGGCCTTTGGTCATCCCTCCACCTGCCACTCCCTTGGCTCAATCCACCGAACCCACTGGCCATACTGGTCAGGGCGGCATTAGCCAGCCAGGGTCTGCGCCACAGTCCAAGAGGAGGAAGGTTGCACCTGCAGCACAGGCTGGGACCCCACACACAGCCACGACCTCCTGCACGTCGAGGAAGAAGCCTTTCTGTAAGCAGGAACTGGACTTCCTCGTGGACTACGTGCGGGGCCACAGCCGTGACATGCTAGTGGGTGCCAATAGTCAGACTACGGCTGCCCAACGTGACACCCACTGGAAGCATGTTGCGGAACATGTCAGTTCATTCGGCCATGAGGTGCGCACGGCGCAGGAGTGCAAAAAGCGTTGGAATGACATCAAGCGCAGCACTAAGGCCAAGCGTGCCTCAAATTACAACTTGACTCTGGTGACTGGCGGTGGGCCTGCACCAGAGGAGGAAGAACTCACTCCGCATGAGGCTCTCGTTGCGGAGTTCATACCACCTGAATTGGTCGGAGTGGGAGAGATGCTGGACTTTGATGCCCAGTCCAGTGAGTGTTGATGCGTGTTTGTTGAGGACGTGTGTGTTTCACTTGTGGGATGTGTTGTGCATGATTGCTGCTACATGTGACGTGTACATGGTTCTGATGTGTAAGTAATGCAATGCTACCGTCATGCATGTCTCCTCTGCCTGCATGCGGGACTTTATGTAGGCATGCTCCTTGCCCCTCCTCCGCCACTCTGCACCCCAGTTCCACCTTTGCACTGGTCTGCTTCAATCTTGCCAATGTGTACTTTCTTGTTCATGTGTCCTGTGTAGATGCTAACTTCCAGCGTAGAATCTGCCAGACATATGCCGTGTGGGACAGCCTTAGTACTCGATGCAGGGTATCTCACTTGTACTGTGCATGGGTCAGATGTCCCGCAGGGACATGAGTGCCCATTCATGCTCCATGTGCATTGCATGCATGCCCCTATGTGTCCTTGACTGGATGATCACTGTAATATAAGTCCTTGGTTACATATATTGCCTGCCATCTCATCAGCCTTCCCATGTCAACTGTGGCTCAGTCCTGCGTTGCACACATGTTTAGGCTCTGACAATCTGTGTGGCTCACAGGCCTCAGCCTGTTCAATGGCCAATGACTCTGTCCAACTCTTGTTGTGTCTTCTTCACACGTGGGCGGCCTCCGGAGTTTCCATCATGTGTCCTGCCCACTGTCCCAGCATCATTTGCAGTGTTGTAATTTGAATCACATTAAGCTGTTGATGCCAGTCAACACTGCCTGTCAATACACAGGTGTATGGTCAGCCTTTTGATACCATGCTAGGCATCCCTGCTTTGGTACTGGGGTGAAGGGGTGCTTGGCTTCTAGACATGGTACACATTGAATGCACAATGCACGTGATGTCTGAATTTGACATTGCACTGCCTTCACGTTTCCTGGCACACACCATGTAGTGCTTGTACATGTAGGTAGTGAGTGGCGTACACATTTTCTGCACTGCATAGACCCACTTCCATGGAAACTGCCACCTTTCAACAGGTCCGATCACAGAAGCTATTCATAGTAGACCCAGCATGCATGCCAGGTCATATGTTGTGTGTCACCTGTCTGCCGGATGCCTTTGCTGTCGGTGTGTGTGTGTGTGTCGTGTGCTTCTGACATGTGTATTGACCTTTTTCTCTCTATTTTTCAGGTGATGACGCAATGGAGGCAGAGGATGGTGTTTTCATGCCAGACACAGCGTTGGTAACACCACATCAACCCGGCACTAGTGGGGGTCGTGGGGTGGTAGGCCACGAAAACTCCCAAGTGCTGCAGTCCATCTTGTCTCTGGCTGCCTATGAGTCCAGCCTTGATGACGACTCTGACGTCCATGTTGAGTTGGATGAGCATCAAGTCCATGTGTCAGGGGTGAGTGATTCTGATGTGGACACTCCTCTGTCTGCGACACCTGCACTGAGGGATCAGACAGTCTTGGTTCCTCCGCCCGTGATGGATCGGGACGCAGGGTCACCCTCCACACCAGTCACTGATGTGCCTGGGACATCACGTCGACGGGGGCATGTAGTCGTGCAGCCGCAGGCGGTGCCAACACAGCGAGGACCCCCGGTCCCTGGGTCCCGCAGTGGTCAAGCCCGGCAACGCGGTCGCCGCGCGCAACCGCTGTATACTGAGTGGGAGCAAGACATGACTGCCAATTCCGAACGGCAGGGGGCAGCAATGGAGAACATCGCTGAGAGCATGGAGCGTGTGGCCCGATCTGTGCTCCCCACTGGTAGGCAGGTGCTTCTCCAGCAGCAGGCGGCACGGTCCACGGCCCGCTCGCTCAGGCTGGGCATGGCGGCCTCAGACAGGGCACGCCAGGCTGAAATGTCGTCTCTGCGTCAAGCAATTGCTGCTCACGCAGAGGCGCACATGGATGCCCTGAGGGAGGAGTATGCTTCCCTCAGATCCACTTGGGTGTCCTTATGATGTCCCAGAGGCAGCAGGCAGAGGAGAGGTTTGCACAGCTTGAGCGTACCATCTTGGCTGAGCTACAGGCTTGCCGGGAGGTGCAGCGGTTGTCCAGCCAGGCCTTGCAGGAGGAACTCCGTGTTACACGTGCTACCTTGCAAGAGGAAGCACGTGTATCACGTGAGGTTCTGCATGCAGACCTACGTCACATCGCCACACAGAACCAGGCTCACCCGTCCGGCTGCCGACGAGGGGCAAGCTGCAGCTAGGCGTGGCCAGGCTACTGTGCCACGTCCTCCTTTCCAGGATGAGCCAGACTCAGACGACCATCTATCTCCCACTTAAGTCGTGCTGTGCAGGCGTTGAGCCCATGGAGGATTTTTTTTTTGGCTCAGCATCATCGCATGTGGATGTTGAGCAGCACCCTGTACCTCCCCCCTCCTGGGTGCCTCCCCTCCCCCCGGGTCGTATGTGGCCATTTTTGATTTTTCTTTTAGTTTAGTTAGTTAAGTTTCTGTTTGATAGTTAGTTTAAATAGGTAATGTAGGTTTTCCATAGTTAGTGTAATTAGTTAATAGTTGAGTTAGTTTAAAATTGCTAGTCTATTGTGCTTTCATGTGACGGTGCGGTGCTTTGTGGCTTTTGAAGGCATCCACTGTCTGTTCCAGCTGGGCCCTTCATGGTTGTCTTGTGTATGTGTTTGCTGCTTGGGGTCCTTGACTCACATATGCCACTCCTGCCTCCCTTATCCATGGGCTCGCAAGGATGGTTTGGTGTTACAGCATTTTACACAAGGGCTTTGGACTGTCATATCTGTGGCATGTCTGGTGCTGTGTGACTTGTGTTGACACCCCTTGTGGGGATGATTTAGGTGCCATTGTCCACTGTCCAGCTTTTGCTAGATGGGCTGTGTCATGATTAATGTGGACATTGATTGCTATGCATTGTGTAGTATGTTTCATATCTTTCCTGTACATGTGCTTGTTGCAATTCATGCTGTAGATAGTGTTCCACCCTTTGGAGGTGAAAGACGGACTGATGGTGTGATTTGTGATGTGACTCTCTGACAAGGTCAAGTAATGAGATGCCTGATGAGACACACACAGATGACTTTGAAGCATTAATCATGTGTTTCATGCCCTTTCTGCAGGGGGATGAGCCTCCAGAGCACCTTTGCCAGCAGACATGGCCCATTGGACGACGGAATTCTGGACCCGTTTGTTGGTGCCCACATGCACATGTGTGCACAAGCAGAGGCACAGTGATTGCAGACCCACATCCTAGAACTGCTGACATGTTCCAAGGAACTCCAGGCAAGGTGAGCATCACAGGGGGGCCATGACACAGCAAAGCTTGCACCAGGCGAGTTGCACATGCAGGCTTAGTCACAGCACTGAGGGTGAGCTTAGACGAATATTGGTGTTGAAGCACACAATGCAGCTCAGATGTGTTTGTGGACTGATGGCTGTTGATAGTAGGGTTGTCTGGGACACATGCAGGGGCAGTGGCACATACCCTCCGATACACCAAGGTCCATTGAGGCACTTGTATCAACCATGTAGCCTTCCGAGACATGGAAAGGGGCAGCTCACGGGGACATACAGCAAGGGACATACTCGGGTGCAGTGCATGTCTTTTCCACGTACTTCATGATAAATGCACTGCCAACTTTGTTTCGTTCATGGTGGTACGCAACTTGCTCTGTAGTCATGGCTTGCTATTTGGGTCTGTCTGCTTACCCAGGGAACATTGCATGTTGTGTGAATTGTGACACATTGGTGTTCCATTTGCCACGCACCCACCAGCGGCTGCCTTACTGCATTGACTGTGTATGACCCGTCACAGGGGTGATGTTATATATGGGTACGAAGCATCAACCACAGATTGTCTGTTTGTAGAGTAGTTTGTTGCTATGGGGCATGTTTGGTGTTGTGTTTTTGTGTAATTGGCACGTACAGGTTGTTGACTGTGGCTCTCTTTGCAGCATTGCCGTGCTCCTGTAACCGGACCTGAGAGTGCGCAGGCAGGAGGCCAGCATTCAAAACCAGAGCTAAGTGTCTTGTTGTTTTTCTTACGAACTGCTCTGCATAGGCTTGCTGGGGAGTGTACTGATGCATGGATGTATGTGTGGTTCAATTTGGTATGTTTTTTTCTCCCTAATCACCCGTGATCCTATGCAATTTTGAAACCTGTACCCTCTACTTGTGTTCCTGCTTCCCGTGCCTATCCAAACAACGTTCCCTGACCCTCTTTCCCCACTGGGGTTGCGGATGCCTGTGTAAGCCCCGAACTTGCAGGCGCCAAAACCCTAGAGGGGGTGATTGGTTCGTACCACTTCTGAGCCTGGACTACAGAAGGCCATGACAATGATGTCCAAGTTTGTTTGGATTGTGTATGTGTTCATGCAGGTTGTACATTTTCGTGCATTCCCTAGTTTCATGTGTCATTCCTCCTCCCCTCTCCTGCCACTCATTCCAGTCATCCAGTATGTCAACACCTGTCCCGACTGCATATCCCTGAACCTCATTCCCCACCAGGGTCTCAGGGGCCTGTGTGAGTTTGACCTTGCAGGCACCCGGGACATGGTGGGGGTGGTTGTTTCGTGACACTCCCGCGCCTGTACAGGGGACCTGTGACAGTACACATCCATTCATGGTGCATCATCCTATGTCATGTACCACACATGTCTCACATCCTGTCGTGACATTGTTTTGCTGTGCTACCTTGGTTGTTGCATCATTGTGGTTGTACTTGGCCTTTGTGAGGTACTGCTACGTCAAGTCATCTACTGGAGGGTGTTCGGGTTCGTTTTTATGCCTTGGATTTTGTGATTTTGGAAATGAGTGTGGATTCTGAGGGTTCAGGCATCTTTTTTTTTCACACAAGGTGGGAGATGGTGACGAATGGTAAAGGTGATCCTGTGGCCAGGTGGAATTGAGGTTTGGAGGCTCCATGACCCAGGTGCAGTTGTTCAGTGGGTCATGGTCATTTGTGAGGGAGGGGGGGATTGTTGTTGATAGTTGCCTTGCCCTGCAGTGTGATGGGAACTCTGACATAGTAATGGTGGTATCCTATGTACATGTTGTGTTCTGCTGATCAATGCCTGTTCATGTGTTGTGTTTTCCTTTCAGGTGCGAGGGGATAGTTGTGGTTTGACATGCTGGGGTGTACACATGGTAGATGTTCACATGTGATGTGTAGGGAACACTGATGGTCACTTGAGTGCACATGCATATGTGGAGTGCATGTCCTTGCAGAACCACACAATTGCACTCTGATGCACTACATGTACTCCCACCCTGGCATATCCACGTGTACACTGTTTGCCTTCTGGTGCCCACTGTGTCCCGGCAGCACATGTTCTGTGACCGATCATGGATCCAGTACATGCCTAATTTGATGTTTGACGTGGTCTGTCACTTAGATGTGATGCTCAGGGTGTGCATCACACACAATGGCTCTTCACTGTGCTGTGAGCTGAGCAGTGTGATGCAGGTGTAGGACACTGCACACATGAGCTGCAGTGTTGATTTTGCAATGCATAATGTGCATGTAGACAGGCATTCATTGTGATGTTACGTCTATGACTGTTGTAATGCATTTGGAAATGACTTATTTTGGGTGGGAGATTTTGTTGGTCTGTCATTTCATCTGATTCCGGGTCAGGCAGCAGTGTCCGATGCCACTGTACATTTAGGACATGGCAATGTGTACCTTATCGTTACTGCATTGGTGTATGGGTATTGCTTGCCATGTCATGTTGATGTTTGGGAGGGTTTGAGTGACATGACAGTGATGGCCATGGCCTGTTTTGCAGGTGTGTGTGATGCACACCTTGCATGTCCGGGTCATCCGCTTCTCAGAGCAACTAGCTGGGGGTAGATTTCTCTCTGCAGCAGGGCCCTCCCCCTGGAAAGACTTCCAGCCTGACTTGAACTTGAGGGGAACCATCTCCAGTTCTGGAAGCACCTCAAGACCTTCCTCTTTGCTTCTGCTTACTGTCCGCCTCTCCCTTGCAGAATTCTCCACTGGAACTGCACAGGAGCTGCAACTGGGCCACTCTCACCGACCTCGGTCCCTGGCCCAGCCACTCTCCACTTGCACTGCCTCCCTGGCAACCCGTGCACTGCAGTACTGTCTCTCTATCCCTACAGCCCTCCCTTCCCAGCACTTGTCTGCACTTACCTTTGTAGTTGCCACCAGGCGACCTATGTATTATTTTTTTGGGCTACTTCCCCTGTACTGGACTCCCCCCCACCCTTCCCCTTGCACTTTTCCCATTCCCCCTACCCCTGCACTTGCACGATCTCAATGACACCTGGCCTAGTAGTACCGTTCTCTGTGTTCCCTTGTTCCCCCCTCCCTGCCTCATTGCGCCTTGGAATACTTGTGTATGGCCCATATCATGTCATATGTCATATGTGTGCCTTTTGGTCACACAGGATAGCTTGTGTTTAAGTAGCTAGGGATGCAGACGATGTGGCACTTCCATGGCAACTATCTTAGGGTGGTAGGGTTGTGACAGTTGACTGTCTCTTTGTCATCATCGATTGTCACCTGGTATGTGCCAGGCCTGTGTGCACTCCGCAGGGGTGGGAGTTTAGGTGAAAAATGTGGCCACAAGCTGGGTCCGGGCTTCCTCGCCACGTGCCCTGTCCCCTCCCATGGGCAGCGCCTGTGCCTGTGGTTGGGGATGTGGGGGCACCACCATGTCCACCGGGACGCCCTGCCGTGTTGCAACATTGTGCAGGACACATGCTGCCACAATGATCCTGCACACTACTGGTGGTGCATAGAGTAGTTGCCCACCAGAGCGGTCAAGGGAGCGGAAACGTGACTTGAGCACTCCGAATGTGCGCTCCACTATGCCCCTGGTTGCAATATGGGTGGCGTTGTATCTTACCTGGGGTGGTGTGGTGGGGTTCCGGATTGGCGTCATCATGTGGTTGTGCAGAGGGTAGGCACTGTCCCCTGGGGAGGTGATAATAGTTGAGATTATTAGGGTTTGGATATTTGTCTGTGTGTGACTTGCATGCATGTGCAAGGGCATTTGTACTGACCTAGGAGCCATGTGTCGCCATGCTGCCCAGCTTCCAGGGCCCGGCTCAGGGCGGACATTCTGTATATGAAACTGTCATGGGTGGAGCCAGGGTAGTTTGCATAGACAGAGGTGATGATTCCCTTTGCATCACATACCACCTGTACATTGATGGAATGCCAGTGCTTGCGGTTTCGGTAGATGTGCTCAATGGCCCTAGGTGGACGTAGGGCCACATGGGTGCAATCTATGGCACCGAGCACTTTGGGGAAGTGTGCCACCCTGAAAAAATCCAGGACAACGGCCTGCCTTTCTGCGGGTGTTCTGGGCATTTATATGTGCCTGCGGACTGAGGGGTGCGCTGTCATGATTGCCAGTACCTGGTGTAGGCAGCGTGACTGCGTGGCCTGTGAGACCCCCCCCACTATGGCAGTGGTCCGCTGAAATGACCCAGTGGCCAAAAAATGCAGGACATTGAGCAGCTTCTCCAAGGGGCTCAATGCTTGGGAGCAAAGGGTGGGGGATGTGAGGTCATCTTCCCACTCCCTGACTAGGTCTAGGATGATATGGGGTGGAAACCTATACCTGCCATAGACCTGGTCGTCAGGCATCCCCAAAAAGGCTTGTCCGTGGTGCGAAAATGCGTGCCCTGGCTATTCTCCTCCTCCTGCGGTGTCCCACGATCAGTGCAGCGACAAATGGGGCATTCATCGTAGCTGTATATACGCGTTTGTTGTTTGCGCGCACATTTATGCTGAGCGCGGGGACGGCTCCGCCTGCCTTCATGTGGGCGGACGCGTTGACGCCTGTGCATGTCTTTTGCCGTGTGCGGGTTTCCCGTATTCGGATACGGTCCGAGTGTCATCGCGTGTGATCGGAGGGGAGTGAGCGTACACGCAACTGGCCTGGGTACGTGTGTTTCGGGGTGCGCGGGAAGTTCCACACGCGATTAGCCTGGGTACGTGTGTTCCGGGGTACCGGGAACTTTCACACGCGATTGGTGGAAATTCAAGTGTGTTCTGTCATCACGTGCAATGAGGGAAACACCTGCGCGCGTCACGTTACAGACGCGCTCACGCGCTAAGGGCCTTTGGTCCAATGAAATCGTATACGCGTGCTGCCGTGCATACGCGCTAAGGGCCTTTCCTCGTATTACACGCGGACGTGCAGTTTTCCATGCGCGCTTACGCGCATGGGCCCTTTCCTCGTATTACACGCGGACGTGCAGTTTTTCACGCGCGCTGAAATGCCCATGCACGTCTGTACTCGTCACGTCACAGGGGCGCTTGCGCTTGAGGGGCCTTCTGTGCAATAAAAATGCGTATGCGTGCAGACGCGCTTACGCGCTAAGGGCCTTTCCTCGAATTACACGCTGACGTGCAGATTTTTCACGTGCCAAATCACTCCGTATCAAGCTGGCCACGCGTAAGCACACGGAAGACCACGCTCCTGCCCAGAAGGCCGAACTACTGCCCCCCAGAGCCCCGAGCATGCTCCCACCTGCCATCTGCTGCTGCCTGACTGCCTGCTGCCCACGTGCCCTGCCATTTGCTGCCTGCACATCAGCCAGGGGTGCTGTTGCTGTGACCACCCCTGCTGGAACCGAAGACTCCCGACTGGGATTCCATCGCTCCACAGCCCAGCCCCAGGACCCAGTTGCCCACCCACTCCTGCCTCTGAGGTTGTCATGTCGGGGCAAACACCATCTGGGACCACTGACAACCCTTGGACAGAGAGGCAGAGGGGCACCAGCTTCAGTGCCACCGAAGTTCGTGTCCTGGTGGAGCAAGTCCTGGGGCAGTATGATGCCCTCTTCGGAAGTTCCCGCGCCGACAAGGAGGGACGGACTCGGATCTGGACTGACATCGTGACTGCCATCAACGCGGAGGGGGTGGCAGTCCGCGACTTACAACATGTCAAAAAGCGCTGGGAGGACTTCAGGTCCAGGACCCTGAACAAGGCCCGGCGCCTCTTGAAGGCAGCGGATGCCAAGGGGCGCCGGGGCCACTTGTCGGAAGTACAGATGAGGGTCCTGGAACGCATATCCCCAGTGCTCCACGTCCAGGTCCTTGAGAAGCAGACCCGTCTGGAGTCGAGCGGTGAGTGTACATGCATCCTGATTGTGAGCAGTGCGTGTGGTGATTATTCAGTAGTGTGCAGGTTGCACATCTGTTTGTATGGGGTCGAGTATGGGTGGGGTGTACAGGGCCGTGGGGCTGATACATGCAAGGGCTGTAATGTGTGAGACATGGATGGTGCTTGTGTGTGTAGGCTTGCATGCCAAATGCAGTTGTGTGGGCACACATGTTTGGATGAATGTGCATGTAAGTAGACATGTCCGTGATGTCATGCATGTATGTTGTTTTTGGCTGCATGTATCAGCACTGTGTACATGTGCATGTGTGTGTATTTGATAAGGGTGCGACAGTGATGCAACATGGATGCATGTGACAGCGGTATGTGGAAGCCTGATTGGCAGATGTGACATGGATGCCCGTCTGAACACTGCGACACTTGGCAGAGGTGTACACATGCATGCAAGTGTGGTGGTGTGTGTACATGTGTGGTGCACTTCCTGTGTTGCATGTGATGTCTGGCTCACCTTTGGCTGCTCATGCTGTTGTATGTGTATGGAAGGTGGTGGCAGTTGCGATATGGCTGTTGTATGGCTCATGTGTGCGAGTTGTAATGACATGTGTGTTGGGGATTGTGATGACATGTCTGAGGTTTGCCAATGCCACTCATGTACAACTGTCATGTGTGTATGTGTCCATTGTACAGTGCCCTGATGCCTGTGTTTTGTTTCTCCCTGTCTGCAGCGTCAACTGATGAAGAGGGCGGAGAAGGTGCTGTGGAGCACAGGGGCGGGGATCCCACCGCCAGCCGGAGACGCAAGGCCCGGCTCCCCTCCCATGTTGTCATCTCGTCGGGGAGTGAGGAGTCCGGTGCCGCGTCCCAGGCCGCAGCTGCCGGGGGGAGGTCCAAGAGGCAGAGGTTGGAGTTGGACTCCTCGGCAGCAGAAGGGGCAGCTGGGACCCCACAGGGCCCAACAGGGGAAGATGGCACGGAGTCATCCAGGTTGGTGGGGGGTTTGGTGGAGGAGGAGGCCGTGCAAGCACCAGAGACGGGGTCTGGAGGTGGGGATCCCACTGGTGCTAGTGGTGCAGTGCAGGACCAGGGTCAGGAGGCAGCACAGGCCGCCACAGAGGTGCCAGTGTGCAATCCTGTCCCTGATCCTGTCCCTGCATCATCTTGCACCAGCAGGGATGCCTACGTCCAGAACCGTTTTCAGGCAGGGGATGAGCTCACGTCAACTGGCCTTCCTCTGCCTGCGGACGTGGCTATCCAGGTCCGGGTTCAGCCTGTCCTGGCTGGTGTGGCGTTGCGTCAACGGGCCATGCGAGGTGACCTGCAGTCTTTTCATGAAGAGACTGCACGTCATCTCGAATGGCTCGTTGACCACATCAGCCTCCCACCACCCCCACCCCCCAGCACTGTGGGGCACCTGCCAGCAGGCCCCCACCCATGTCCAACTCATGTTCCCCACCACCCCCAACCCCCAGCACTGTGGGGCACCTGCCAGCATGCCCCCACACATGTCCAACTCATGTTCCCAAGCAACCCCACCCCCCAGCATTGTGGGGCACCTGCCAGCAGGCCCCCACCCATGTCTCCCACCACCCCACCCCCCAGCACTGTGAGGCACCTGCCAGCAGGCCCCCACCCATGTCCAACTCATGTTCCCCACCACCCCCACCCCCCAGCACTGTGGGGCACCTGCCAGCAGGCCCCCACCCATGTCCAACTCATGTTCCCCACCACCCCCACCCCCCAGCACTGTGGGGCACCTGCCAGCAGGCCCCCACCCATGTCTCCCACCACCCCCACCCCCCAGCACTGTGGGGCACCTGCCAGCAGGCCCCCACCCATGTCTCCCACCACCCCCACCCCCCAGCACTGTGGGGCACCTGCCAGCAGGCCCCCACCCATGTCCAACTCATGTTCCCCACCACCCCCACCCCTCAGCACTGTGGGGCACCTGCCAGCAGGCCCCCACCCATGTCCAACTCATGGTCCCCACCACCCCCACCCCCCAGCACTGTGGGGCACCTGCCAGCAGGCCCCCACCCATGTGCAACTCATGTTCCCCAGCCAACATGTCATCACAATCTAGATCCCTGGTCCCTATGGTCAGCCTCCAAATGCAAAACACCCACCCGAGTATTGCATCCACCCACTCATAATTTGCAATTACATCACAGAACACCAATTGCAAGTTCCGAAACAAACACATTTCCCTCACATACACCCAATGGGTGTCAGTGAATCTCAAAACACATTTCATGAAATGCATGAAACCAATGAGATACCACACATTGAAGTTCACCAAATAAAATATGTATTAAAGGAAACATAAATAGAATAAAAAATGAAGAAACAGAAACGTGAATGTACAAAAATGAAAAGAAGCATGTCCGTTAAAAAAAGCAAAACCAAAAATAAAATTCCAAAGTAATGTTGTCCAAAGTCAATGTCCACAAAACAAAATCCAATGGGAAATAAAAAAGAAAGCCATTGCTCCATGGTTAAAAAGTGAAAAGAAAATACAATCCAACTGTGAACTATGTACATGGGAACAAGCCAGGGTCCATTATCCCAACAAAATAAAGGAAACCTATCTAACTACACTAACTAATAAAATAAACTATATACAAAAATGTGGCCAATGTCCGAAAGGTCCAAATAAAATAAAAACAAAAATGAAACCTAACACTACCTACATAACTATGTACAAGGGCAGCAGGCTAGTTTCACGGCTCACTTGCGGATGTCCCGGGCCAGGGCATCATCGAACTCCTCCTCAATGTCTGGGAGGCGGTCCTCCTCCATGGCCCAGAGGGTCCGCAGGGCCGTCGACGTCTCCACCTCCAAACCCCTGCAGATTGCCTCGAGGCACTCGGCCCGCCTCAGCATGGAGTTCTCCGCCCTGACCATTGTGAGCCGTGCCTCTTCCGCCCGCTGCCGCTCCGCATCTATGGCGTGGCCCAACCGCTGCCACACGGAAGACACTCTCTGTCCTGGGTCCTCCTGCCCTCCGGCCGATGCCTGCCCCTCCGATGTTGAAGACCCTGAGCCTTCATGGCTCCCACCACGTTGCTGCTGCTGCTGTGCCTCTGCCCGTGCACTGCCTCCTGCTGCCTGCACATCCTCCGCCGGCTGGGGTGCAGTCGTAGATGTGGCCACCCCTGCTGGACGTCCGACTCCCGACTGTGGCAGGGATGCCTCCTCCACCAGCCTGGCCGCACCGTCAGAGGCAGCTCCACAGGGCACCCAGGTGACTGATGGGTGGGAAGATGGCACAGAGGACGACTGGCGCGTAGTGGGGCCAGTTGAGGAGGGGGTCGGAGCAAGCCCCATCAGACGGAGGAATCAGGCCTGGGTGACGGGGGTGGGGGTAGTGGGGAACATGAGTTGGACATGGGTGGGGGCCTGCTGGCAGGTGCCCCACAGTGCTGGGGGATGGGGGTGGTGGGGAACATGTGTTGGACATGGGTGGGGGCCTGCTGGCAGGTGCCACACAGTGCTGGGGGGTGGGGGTGGTGGGAGACATGGGTGGGGGTCTGGTGGAGGCTGCCCCTGCACTGCTGGGGGGTGGGGGTGGTGGGAGACATGGGTGGGGGCCTGGTGGAGGCTGCCCCTGCACTGCTGGGGGGTGGGGGTGGTGGGAGACATGGGTGGGGGCCTGGTGGAGGCTGCCCCTGGTGGCTGGGGGGTGGGGGTGCTGGGAGACATGGGTGGGGGCCTGGTGGAGGCTGCCCCTGCACTGCTGGGGGGGTTGGGGGTGGGAGACATGGGTGGGGGCCTGGTGGAGGCTGCCCCTGGGGAGTGGGGGGTGGGGGTGCTGGGAGACATGGGTGGGGGCCTGGTGGAGGCTGCCCCTGGTGACTGGGGGGTGGGGGTGGTGTGAGACATGGGTGGGGGCCTGGTGGAGGCTGCCCCTGCACTGCTGGGGGGTGGGGGTGGTGGTCGACATGGGTGGGGGCCTGGTGGATGCTGCCCCTTGTGGCTGGGGGGTGGGGGTGCTGGGAGACATGGGTGGGGGCCTGGTGGAGACTGCCCCTGGTGACTGGGGGTATGGGGGTGCTGGGAGACATGGGTGGGGGCCTGGTGGAGGCTGCCCCTGGTGGCTGGGGGGTGGGGGTGGTGGGGCACATGGGTGGGGCCTGCTGGCAGGTGCCCCACAGTGCTGGGGGGTGGGGGTGGTGGGGAACATGAGTTGGACATGGGTGGGGGCCTGCTGGCAGGTGCCCCACAGTGCTGCGGGGTGGGGGTGGTGGGGAACATGAGTTGGACATGAGTGGCGGCCTGCTGGCAGGTGCCCCACAGTGCTGGGGGATGGGGGTGGTGGGAGACATGGGTGGGGGCCTGCTGGCAGGTGCCCCACAGTGCTGGGGGGTGGGGGTGGTGGGGAACATGATTTGGACATGGGTGGGGGCCAGCTGGCAGGTGCCCCACAGTGCTGGGGGGTGGGGGTGGTGGGGAACATGAGTTGGACATGGGTGGGGGCCTGCTGGCAGGTGCCCCAAGGTGCTGGGGGGTGGGGGTGGTGGGAGACATGGGCGGGGGCCTGTTGGTGGGTGCCCCACAGTGCTGGGGGGTGGGGGTGGTGGGGAACATGAGTTGGACATGGGTGGGGGCCTGCTGGCAGGTGCCCCACAGTGCTGGGCTGTGGGGATGGTGGGGAACATGAGTTGGACATGGGTGGGGGCCTGCTGGCAGGTGCCCCACAGTGCTGGGGGGTGGGGGTGGTGGGGAACATGATTTGGACATTGGTGGGGGCCTGCTGGCAGGTGCCCCACAGTGCTGGGGGGTGGGGTGGTGGGGAACATGAGTTGGACATGGGTGGGGGCCTGCTGGCAGGTGCCACACAGTGCTGGGGGTGGGGGTGGTGGGAGACATGGGTGGGGGCCTGGTGGAGGCTGCCCCTGCACTGCTGGGGGGTGGGGTGGTGGGAGACATGGGTGGGGGCCTGGTGGAGGCTGCCCCTGCACTGCTGGGGGGTGGGGGTGGTGGGAGACATGGGTGGGGGCCTGGTGGAGGCTGCCCCTGGTGGCTGGGTGGTGGGGGTGCTGGGAGACATGGGTGGGGGCCTGGTGGAGGCTACCCCTGCACTGCTGGGGGTGGAGGGGGGGTGGGAGACATGGGTGGGGGCCTGGTGGAGGCTGCCCCTGGGGAGTGGGGGGTGGGGGTGGTGGGAGACATGGGTGGGGGCCTGGTGGAGGCTGCCCCTGGTGGCTGGGTGGTGGGGGTGGTGGGAGTCATGGGTGGGGCCTGCTGGCAGGTGCCCCACAGTGCTGGGGGGTGGGGGTGGTGGGGAACATGAGTTGGACATGGGTGGGGGCTTGCTGGCAGGTGCCCCACAGTGCTGGGGGTGGGGGTGGTGGGAGACATGGGTGGGGGCCTGGTGGAGGCTGCCCCTGCACTGCTGGGGGATGGGGGTGGTGGGGAACATGAGTTGGACCTGGGTGGGGGCCTGCTGGCAGGTGCCCCACAGTGCAGGGGGGTGGGGGTGGTGGGGAACATGAGTTGGACATGGGTGGGGGCCTGCTGGCAGGTGCCCCACAGTGCTGGGGGGTGGGGGTGGTGGGGAACAAGAGTTGGACATGGGTGGGGGCCTGCTGGCAGGTGCCCCACAGTGCTGGGGGGTGGGGTGGTGGGAGACATGGGTGGGGGCCTGGTGGAGGCTGCCCCTGCACTGCTGGGGGTGGGGGTGGTGGGAGACATGGGTGGGGGCCTGGTGGTGGGTGCCCCTGCACTGCTGGGGGGTGGGGGTGGTGGGGAACATGTGTTGGACATGGGTGGGGGCCTGCTGGCAGGTGCCCCACAGTGCTGGGGGGTGGGGTGGTGGGAGACATGGGTGGGGGCCTGGTGGAGGCTGCCCCTGCACTGCTGGGGGGTGGGGGTGGTGGGAGACATGGGTGGGGGCCTGGTGGTGGGTGCCCCTGCACTGCTGGGGGGTGGGGGTGGTGGGGAACATGTGTTGGACATGGGTGGGGGCCTGCTGGCAGGTGCCCCACAGTGCTGGGGGATGGGGGTGGTGGGGAACATGAGTTTGACATGGGTGGGGGCCTGCTGGCAGGTGCCCCACAGTGCTGGGGGCTGGGGGTGGTGGGGAACATGAGTTGGACATGGGTGGGGGCCTGTTGGCAGGTGCCCACAGTGCTGGGGGGTGGGGGTGGTGGGAGACATAGGCGGGGGCCTGGTGGAGGCTGCCCCTGCACTGCTGGGGGGTGGGGGTGGCGGGAGACATGGGTGGGGGCCTGGTGGAGGCTGCCCCTGGTGGCGGGGGGTGGGGGTGGTGGGAGACATGGGTGGGGCCTGCTGGCAGGTGCCCCACAGTGCTGGGGGGTGGGGGTGGTGGGGAACATGAGTTGGACATGGGTGGGGGCCTGCTGGCAGGTGCCCCACAGTGCTGGGGGTGGGGGTGGTGGGGAACATGAATTGGACATGGGTGGGGGCCTGCTGGCAGGTGCCCCACAGTGCTGGGGGGTGGAGGTGGTGGGAGACATGGGTGGGGGCCTGGTGGAGGCTGCCCCTGCACTGCTGGGGGGTGGGGGTGGTGGGAGACATGGGTGGGGGCCTGGTGGAGGCTGCCCCTGCACTGCTGGGGGGTGGGGGTGGTGGGAGACATGGGTGGGGGCCTGGTGGAGGCTGCCCCTGGTGGCTGAGGGGTGGGGGTGCTGGGAGACATGGGTGGGGGCCTGGTGGAGGCTGCCCCTGCACTGCTGGGGGGTGGGGGTGGTGGGAGACATGGGTGGGGGCCTGGTGGAGGCTGCCCCTGGTGGCTGGGGGATGGGGGTGCTGGGAGACATGGGTGGGGGCCTGGTGGTGGGTGCCCCTGCACTGCTGGGGGGTGGGGGTGGTGGGGAACATGAGTTGGACATGGGTGGGGGCCTGGTGGTGGGTGCCCCTGGTGGCTGTGGGTGCAGGGGGACATGCGTTGGTGGGCAGTAGTGCAAGTTGACATGTGGGTTGGCTGGTGGGCATGGCCATGGTGGATGGGGTGCCTGCAGGACATGTGCTGGGTAGGCCCCTGTTGTGTGAGCCACCTGCAGGGGCCGTGGAGGGTGTAGAGGGAACACCTGGGAGGACCCACACGTGCAATTCACGTGTGCTGCTCCCGGCGCACCCCTGTAATACACGTACCCTGATGAGATCGCGTGTGGAACTTCCCGCGCACCCCTGGAATACACGTACCCCGCTCAATCGCGTGTGTAACTTCCCGCGCACCCCCGAAATACACGTACCCCGCTCAATCGCGTGTGTAACTTCCCGCGCGCCCCCGAAATACACGTACCCCACTCAATCGCGTGTGTGACTTCCCGCGCACCCCTGTAATACATGTACCCCGCTCAATCGCGTGTGTGACTTCCCGCGCACCCCCGAAATACACGTACCCCGCTCAATCGCATGTGTAACTTCCCGCGCGCCCCCGAAATACACGTACCCCGCTCAATCGCATGTGTTACTTCCCGCGCGCCCCCGAAATACACGTACCCCGCTCAATCGCGTGTGTAACTTCCCGCGCGCCCCCGAAATACATGTACCCCACTCAATCGCGTGTGTAGCTTCCCGCGCGCCCCCGAAATGCACGTATCCCGCTCAATCGCATGTGTGACTTCCCGCGCACCCCCGAAATACACGTACCCCGCTCAATCGCGTATGTAACTTCCCGCGCACCCCCGAAATACACGTACCCCGCTCGCACAGGCCCAATTGCTGTATGTTGCCACTTTTGTGATGCGCTGGGACTCTACCGCCTGCCTTCGTGTGGCGGACGTGTTTCAGCTTGTGTGTGTCTTTGGCTGTGCCTGGCTTTGCCCTATTCGATTCCATGAATACGTGTGGTTCGAGTGCGTGTGGGCGTTCCGTCTGCTTCCCTGCAGTACATCCCCAGTTACGCCCTTATTTTCGCGCGTTGTTCCCCATTCCACGCGTTACTCCCCGTGTCCCACCCACTTTCTGGTGTATGCGCCGAGGTTGTGCGCTTTCACTGTGCGCGTCGCGCACGCCTTTCGGGATGTTGCAGTGACTTGTGCGCCATGCACGGGTTTGGCGCACATCCCGAGGTGTACACGCGCAGGGACTTCCATGAATTGCACGCGTGCGCGTGCGCCTATTTTTTTCTGCTTGCGCCTGCTTGCGCAAAGATTTTTGGCGCACGTTTGTTCCATGAATCGGCCCCTTAATGTTCATGATACCTGCAATGATAAAAAGACAAATTGCCCTGATCTGGTTTTGCATAATGACTCTGAGCTGTTTAATGATTTAAAAACGAAAATACCTCTAAATAAACATGAGGCAGAAATTGCAAATACATTTAAAAAAGAGGTTTGGTTTAACCTGGAGTTAAATCAAACGTTGGAATTTTGCACAAATGAAAAAGGAAAATGAGAAAAACATGAAATTCCAAAAGAACAAAGAGACAAATTTAAGAAAGACAACTCCTGCACGGGTAAAATAATTGATGAGGGAGTAGATGTGAATGTTATAACGCTCTCCCTAGACAATCAAGACCCTAATAAAATACAGGCAGGAAGAATAAGTACTCAAAAGGAGGGTACAGATCAGTCACCTGAAGAGTTCTTTGAGCCACAGATTTTTGAGGAAGTTAAAAAGACTGGTACCATGTCAAATACCCACAAGTGCCCAGAATTAGAAAATGACAAATTATCAGGGGATGTTTATACGCATATTCAGTTGGAGAATTGTAGTGTGAACTCTGATGATCCCCGGATGGAAGGGCAAACAGTGGCCACACTCCAAAGGATCTCTAAATATGGGGAAATGAGAAAGGTTTCTCAAACGGAAATGGACAGAAAGGAGGGAAAAATGTCCTTTCATTTACCAATGTGCTTAGCCAAAAGTGAGAAAGGTCTGAGAAAAGTGAATCCTGAAATCAGTAAGAATTCACACTTTTTGTGTGTGTTAGAGGAAGTTGAAGACACATATTATGCTCCCATTACTGTAGAAGAGAAATGCAATACATTTGCAATAATTGACAAAGGCGCACAGGCCACAATTATGTCCGAAGAATTGGTAAAAAGTATCAATGAAGGGAGATCTCCACAGAATCAGATCACAGTGAGGTAGAGTGAAGGCCCAGTCCATGTCTTTAACGCTGAAGAGGTGCCTATCGTGGGTGTTACCGAGGTTGACATAAAGATAGGAAAACACAGAATGAAACAGGAAGTGTTGATCACATCTATTTGTGAAATTCCATTTTTGATGGGGACAGATTGCCTGAAAAGATTGTCTCCTCTCATAGTTGCAGTAAATGGGGTACTGTGGTCTTTAACCAAAAAACCATTAAGACCTAAGAAAATAAATTCACAGGACAGCATTATAAATGAATGCCTTACTGTTACCAAATGAAATGATGCAGTGGAGGTGTACCTACAGAATAGCTGTGTGCCTAGTGTCACTGTCATTTTGATGTGTCAGGATAAAATGCAAAGTAAACAAGAAAAACAATCTGTGCAGATTTATTTGGATCCTAGGAAGAAATGGCAAACTGAAATAGATGAACACACATTGTGCTTCAATTTAAAAGAGAAGAAATGCAAACAGAACACTATTCCTAAAGCAGACACGGAAAAACAGATCACCACCCTTGCTGAAATACACATGGAAGATGAGCAGCCATGGATTCACATGGTATAAATGACCATTCTAAAATGATAAAAGCTACTTTGGCGCTTGAACAGGAAAGGAATTTTATTAATGAGAAATTACTGCAGAGAATAACGGAAAGGGAAGGCATCCCAAAATTTAGAATTAAAAACCAATATATCTCTGGTTTGGACAATCCATATTTTGAAAATCGAATTTTAGGAAGATGCATGCTAAAGATTAACATTGGACAAAAAACCATCTACCACAATGTGTGGCTAGTGAGTGGAACACAACATGATTTTTTATCTGGGCAATGATAGCATGCACAGAATGTGCATGGTATTAGATTTTCTTAACCAATAAGTATGGTCCCAACTAGGAGGGCCTGTGCCCGAATTTGAAGACAAGAGAAAGGCTTATCATTGTGCACAATCGGTCCCTTATGCAATTGAATTACAGGTGAAGAAGGATATTACTATTCCTGCATTCACCAAGCAGGTTGCTATAACACTAAAGTGCAAGAATGGACAGCAAATTAAAGATTCTGATGCATTTGTGTGCTTGAATGAATCCATAAAACAGTAAGGCCCGGATTATGAATATACCCCATTGGTAGATGTTGGGGAAGGGTCCGTCAAAATGATGGGGAATAATAAAGGATGTCAGGATATTAATTTAGAAGAGAATTCTTTATTAGGAATGGCCATACAAAAATCACATTATACTGCAGATTTCAATAACATGGTGATTGGAAATATCCCTGAGAGATATGTAGATGCACAGGGTGTGTTGCTAGAATATCTGGATTCTCAACCCAAAGGGATCTTTAAAATTCAAACTGTGTACCCTTATGATTCCAATGAGACAGTGTGCTGTCACCAAGAGAATTGTATAGTGTTTGACTTAAATGAAAATGAAACAGAAAATCAGCACATTGAAGTGGAAGCTGATATGCCAAAATATTTAAAAGTGGCAAAGTTTGCAAAGAGATACAGCCACACAGTTAGAAGAGAGCACAGAGGTTCCTCCACTGGAGGATTCTCAGAATTTTCAAAAATGGTAGAGGAGCAGATTATGTTAGCAGATGCATGTGGTAGCGAAGAATGAGTTGAGAAAAATATTTATGGAATTTAAAGAAGTATTTGCCAAAGATGCATATGATTGTGGCCTAACCAATTTACATGTGTCCACATTACCAGAGGGGTGTGGTAGAAATCCAGTATTTGTGCGCCAATACTGATTGCCATTGGCTTGCTTAGAGTCATTGGCAGAGGTAATTAAGAACTTGGAATCTAGGGGAATTATCAGACCCATTCATAGTACCTCCAACATTCCTATTTTGGGTGTGTTAAAGCCAAATGGTCAATGGCGCTTGTGTGCAGACTTGAGGGAGTCAAATAAAAGAGTGCCAGTGTCTAGATGGCCACTGCCATTCACTGATCAAGGCCTTGCTCAGGTGCATGGGTCAAAGGTATTTATCACATTAGATCTTACATCTGGATATTGGTGTGTGCCACTGTCAGAGGACATTCAGAATTTATTTTCATTTTCATTTGATAAAACGCCATACGCATGGGCTAGAACACCATTCGGGTAGGTCAATAGTGGGAGCGAATTTGGCATATTTTTGAGAAAGGCGATGCCAAATGCAGCGCAAAGAGGAACTATAGTTTATGTGGATGGTGTCCTGATAAAAAATAAAAACTTGAAAAAACGTTTTGATGAAATTAGACATGTACTTGACCAATTACAAAAGGCGGGTGCCAAAGTATCTTTACAGAAAGCCCAATGGTGCAAGAAAAAGGTGAATTTCCCAGGCCATGAGTTAACTGAACGTGGGCTAAATCCACAAAAGAAAAAGGTGGAGGCCATACAGAAATTGAAAGATCCTAGAAATGTGAAAGGTTTTAAAAGTTTATTAGGAATGACGGGATATAACAGGAAATTTATTGAAAATTATGCTGCAATTACTCAACCATTGACTAAACTGGTATCCGGTCATATTTTCGAACACTTATTTTCGAAATGCAATTTCGTGTAAAACATTTTGCCGAAATCTTTTTTCGAATGTATTTTTTTTATTTATATATTTTTTGGGGGTTTTGTTAGTAAAAAAAGTGTTTAAAAAAACAGGTGTTTGGGGGGAACCCCCATTTAAAAAAAACATTTGAAAACATTTTTTTCGGCAAAATGTTTTCGAGAAAATGGCATTCGAAAATAAGCCATTCAAAAAAGTCACTATAAACTGACTAAACTATTGAAGCTGAATACGCCCTGGAAATGGGAAAAGGAGCAATCTGAGGCAGTTGCTAAATGAAGGACTATCTCATAAAGACACCATGCTTAGCGTATCCCATATAAAACAGACATTTCTTTATAGAAATAGGTTTCACTGAACATTGTATGTCAGCAGTGTTATCTCAAAAACATGATTTGAACCACAAAACTAATGCTCATGCATGTAAGGCATTTTCCCAGGTTGAGATTAAATTCAGTGAATGTGAAAAGGCTCTTCTAACCACTGTGTGGGCGTTGCAACATTTTCGCCCCATTGTTCAAGGGGAAAATGTAATCATTGAGACAAATCATCAACTATTGCAGTTTTTACAGAGTAAAAGCATTAGGTCAGGCAACATAGCACAGTCCCGAATTACATCATGGCATTGCAAGGCTTTCCTGTAGAAGTGAGGTATGGCCAGAATGAAAAGAGCCCAGTTGCTTAAGGAGTAGCGGGTTTACATGACTGTGCAGCTGAATGTGTATCAGATGAAGTAGAGGTGGAATCTAGTTTGCAGGAGTTTGAACAATCACCACACAAAGCTTTTGATGAAAAGACATGCAAGGATTTACCAACTGTATATGTTGACGAATGTGCCTTTCACATTGAAAATGACAGCAATAAACAGTTGGTATCAGGGATAGGAAATGTCTGGTTGAAATGTGAGGACATTCCTAGTATAGGAATGAGAATTGGGGCTAGGAGTAGCCAGGTAACAGAGTTGGCCACCATTTATAAAGCAATTACTACTGCAGTTGATAATAAATTCAGCAAAATTGTGCTGGTGACTGATTCTGATTATGCACGAAATAGCTTTGTAGAATATTTGCCTGGCTGGAAAGCAAGAGGCATGCTTATAATAAAAGCCCCTCAAGCATGGGAAAATGATACAGGCTATAGACAAATTAGTGTCAGAAAATGATTTAACAGTATACTGGAGGAAAATTTGTGGACATTTGAAAATTCCAGGAGAAGATAAGGAGGGAAATGATAAAGCAGATCTCTTAGCCAAGATTGGGGCTGTTATGGGAGAGTTGTGACCCATTGAACACTTAGTTGGTGAAATACAAATAGATGCAGTTACATGCTCTAAGGCTCCAAAAGAGGTAGAACAACCAGTAGTGCAATGGAGTTATGATACACCAGATCAAGATCTGATTAAGGTGCAAAAAGATGATTCAATATTGGGGATCTATTATAATCATTTGATGGACCCCGAGCAAAATCCTTTAACTCAAAATGTTTGTACAAGAAAAGAAGAGTTGAGCGTGTTATTAAAGAATAAAAAACGGATTAGGCTACAGGATGGACTTATGATCAGGGAATTAATAACAGGACAGATACAGTGGGTGGTACCCTTTTCATTCAGAGGGCTAATGTTACACTATGCACATGATGCAATAACTGCAGGACACAGAGGTTCACAAAAGACTTTAGAGATACTGAAAGATTATGCTTACTGGCCACATATGTCCCAAGATGTGGAATTATACACTAGGGGGTGCCTGGTATGTGCCCAATTTAAACCCGCTTTACCAATGCATAGAGCTCCACTGATGAAAAGAGGCTTAACCCTTCCATGGTCAGATTTGCAAATTGACTAAGTAGGGCCTGTAAAAAGGTCGAGTAGGGAGAACAGTTATCTTTTGACCGTGGTATGTTTGATGTCGAAATGGGTACAGTGTATCCCTGCACCAGATTGTAGTGCACAAACAGCAGCTACATTACTGGTAAATCATATATTTTCAAGATTTGAATTACCACAAAGAATAGAGTCAGACAAAGGAAGTCATTTCAAAAGCACCTTGATGAGTAAGGTGTGGCAGATATTGGGGGTGAAAAGGAAACTGCATATTGCGTACCTGCCTACCTCTTCTGGAAATATTGACCGTTGCAACAGGTCTGTTGTGGAGATGTTTGTATCGGAGGCAGGTTCCATTTGGGATTTACGATTACCTCTGCTATTGATAGCAATCAGATCGACTCCTGCCAAAGCGACAGGTATCAGTCATCATGAGGTGTTAACAGGAAGGAAGATGGTACTGCTACAACATTTATTATACAGGACACATGAGCAAACACTTGTGGGTGCATCTACAGTTCACGAATATGTGGAAGAACTGAGGAAGCATTTACAACATGCATTTGCATTTGTGAAGCGAAATTTGGAGAGAGCTGCTGACAGTGCAAAGTCATATTATGATAAAAAGACGTCTGTGAAAGCGTATGATGTAGGGGATCATGTATATAAATTTCTGTTTTGAAAAGGTAAACATAAACATTCTAAATTTCTTGCAGCTTGGCAAGGGCCATTTCGAAATATTGGATAAGGTGTCCCCAGTAGTTTACAAAATATTAAAGACAGAGGGTGAAATGGTGACAGAACACTTTTTTCATGTTAACCAAATTAAGCCCTGTCACCCCAAACATGAAATCAGGTGCCTTGAGCAAGTAGAGACAGCTTAAGTGCCCTGAGTACATGGAGAGAAAGACGCAGTGACTGTCTTCATAGTGTCCCACGCCATAAAAATAAAAATAGATATAATGATTATGGTGGAGATAAATGCAGATGAAAATACCACATTTGAGAAAGGTGCGGTAATAAAATTAATAGAAGGTGCTGAATCAGGTTGGCTTACTACAGTTTTGATGTATAATGATGTCATATGTATATTATTGTCTTCTCTCTAAAATATGATTAGTTGCAGATATCAGAAGACTCAATCGGAATGTTTTGGAATACATTTTATTTTTGGTGAAGTGGTAGAAAGGGTAAAATTGGTATTGTGCTATATACTTAATCTGTCTCTTTTCTATTTAATTTAGACAATTAACTAATATTGATTGGGGTTGGAGGTCACAGGACCGGAAGACACGAGAGATGAGTCTTGGAGTCCAAAGGATGAAGCCCAAGTAAAGCCTCCTAGCCAAAGTATGGAGGTGAAGACAAAGCGACTGGAATGCCTGAAGAGATGATTTGTATGCAAAAGTACCCAAGAGCGCCAGGATGAAAGAGTTTCACCGAATGAACCAGATGATGAAACATTGATTATCAGGACATCTCAGAGGTGCGCTCATAAAGATGGTAATCGTCATTAAAGGAACAGTAGTGAATTGAACTTAATTCTGCAGCGTTGCGGGTGGAGCATAATATCATCCTATATGACTGGATGTGAGGGCGATGAAGTTTCACAACTTTATTATTTTATTTAATTGTTTTGATTAGTTATGTTAGTTATTTGTTTTATTTATTTGTTTTATTTTATTATTTTGGTGTCATCACAACTATATAAAAAATATGACTATAAACCTACATGTACAATATTTCTATGAGGACTTATGAGCCCATTTGGGATCTGTTTTACTTTTGTTATGATTGAGCAGTGGTTTATTAAGAAATATTTCAATGTTCATTTTACTGAGCTGCTATTATTTCAATTGTGATATATATAATGGAAAAAGAAAGAAGAACAATTTGCGTTTCCTCCAATTGTGGATTTGGTTAACCAGAATTGTCGGTAAAAGGAGGGTATGTAAGGACATGTATAGGATTTTTGCCAGCATGTATAGCGTTTTGTGCCAGCATGTATAGCATTTTGACAGCATATAATAGCATTTTGCCAGTATGTAATATAGCATTTTTGTCTTACTTCTCTAACACAGTCTTCTATGCAAAATGAGGTGAAATCCATGTTTTGGTGGCACTGCTGATTTGTATGCCTTTCTGCCCGAAAATCCCTGTTTGAAGTATGGGGATTTTCAGGCAGATAATTCCATGAATCAGGCAGAGAATATGCAAGATTCAGGAAGCAAAGTGAAACAGTAACTTTGGAATTAAAGCTTTAATTGTTTAGAAAACGAAGGGTGGCACAGAGCACATTCTTTTTAACCTGATTGGGAGAAAATGTAGGCAGACAAACCACGTCAATAAAGGGACGGGCAAAAGTTTTATCGGAAAATGGAAATGAAGAGAGCAGTTAGTTCATGCTGGGCTGAAGAGACAGATGGAGGTTCCAGGGGTAGAGCCATGGCTTTGGGACATAATCAGTTGGTGCTCCCCCACACAAGCTTACGGAAGAGTTTTGCGCTGACACTGGGTCTGCATCTGCGAACACAACAAGGTTGTGCGGGGACTTCAAAGAAATACCGACCTTGGTAAAATAAGTGCTAAGTGAGGACCAGATTTAATGCCGTATGTGTGACTAAGATTTATTGCAGTGTAGGGAAGTTAGGAAATCATTGCATGTTTATTTTTCTCTATATACATTCAAAGCGTGGGAACATTGATTCATGTTTTCAAAAATACCTGCTTGTTCTGTTTTGTTCTTTTGTATTGCGGATGATGCTGTTAATAACATGGTAAGATTTTGTGACTTGTAAATGAGATACAATACGAAAACCATATATAAAAACAAATGGGATTTTTGTGTCATTCATGCATCTGTGAATTATTTACATAAGTGAAGTATAAAGGGGAGGCTCATATCAGTGCAGAGGTGCAGTTACCAATTTACCACTGTAAGTAAAATAGCAAACAAGAGAAAGCTGGTAATAAACAGCTATAAAGCAGAGGTGTGTGTGCGGTGTGATGAATGTTTCCTTCCTTGCATGCTGATGGGAAGGTGTCTGATCTGATACATAGATTAATAGATGTACATAAGCCAGTAATGCATAATGGCACATAGATTACTGGATGTACATAAGCCAGTAACACCAGCCACAAACTGTAGGTGGCGCTATGAATAAAATCATTGCGTTCTACTAGATGTGCTAGGTCTGGGGCACTCTACAGACAACTAGAAGGTATTCTAATAGAAAGGAAAGGTTTGTTTTATGATGGTGTTATAGTATAAAAAAGAAACCATGTTCACCACTATACCACAGGAATAAAATACCACAAAACAAGATACCACTAAAATTATCACCAATACAAGCTAACAAGCTATGGTCACTAAAATAGTGTGATACCAAACCCACTCTAAATGTAAGACTAATTTACTGCCAAATTACTGCCAATATTGTTACGGTAAGAAAATACAGCCAAATCCCGAATTTACCCCAATAAAACAAAATCTCTTACAATAGCTTGCAAAGGCAGAACAGAAAACAGTGGTTAGTAGCTAAAAGAGGCATTTATTGCATGCTTGCAGACCTGCAGTATAAAATAATTATAGTGCCTAGATGGCCAGTCTTGTGATAGTATGACACTAACTAGCAGAATGCTCACCAGGGGTTAATTGCAATGCATGTATTCAGCTTCCCCTGAAACATTTTTCTTTTGCAACAGTGGCTCTGCCATCCTTCGTAAACAGCCACTCATTCGCACGAGAAAAACAACTTGACCCGAGCCTTTCTGATAAGAGACATACCAAAGATTTTGCAGCTGGGCTCCGAGTTGAGAAGGGTAGAGGTGATTTGAATCAATACTGAGTTGATTTTGCAACTAGCGCAAACATGTTTCGCACTGAAGGAAGATTCTGGAAGATTGTGTCACTCTGATTGACAAGCCTACCTTATAAAAACGGGCACATACGTTGATAGGGAGGGACTCTCCTGTGGGCTTGTACTGAGCGTGTGCAGGTGCCCAGGTTTTGATTTGCCCCTAAGCAGCATTCCTTGCTTGCCTCGTTCTCACTTAAGGGCTCACCGGAGCAGGAGGGTGCACAGAGTGCAGTGTCTGACCAGAAGGGTGCCATCCTGAGATGAGAGGCCGGTCATTAAGCTTAGCAGTGTCCTAAACTTTGGCTAAAAGGAACATGAGATGAGACTGTGTTCAAAATATATCTGATTTATGACTTGCATTTTATTCTTCCCATTTTACTAAAAGTGCTGTTTGTTTATTTAGTCTGCTTATTGTTAAATAAATGCTACATTGTTATGCTTGACTTGTTGTCACATAGTTTGAACCTGGGAGCAGGAGTGTGGGGTGTTTTATGGTAAGTGGGCTGGTCCCAGAAGTTTGATAACACCCTTCCCAAGACAGGTAATATGAAATAAATCCTGTAGAACAGTAAACAAAAGCATTTTTCAACATTTTCATGATGCCTTTCTCCACAACATATGCCAGAATTGCCATTATAACCTGCATTTATGCAGCTGCACCTACAATATGAAGGCATTACTACTGATAATCAGTTTCATGAAGCTATGGCCAAAATGTATGCTAGTATGGTCACTAATGTAAGTCACTTTCAGAAAGAGTGCGCAATATATGCCAGTATGGCCACTGTAATTCACTTTCCTGAAAACGTGGCCAGAGTCTATGCCAGTAAGGCGATTACTGAAAATCACTTTCATGATGCTGTGCGGCCACAATCCAATGCTAGTATGATTATTGTCAATCAATTTTAAAAAACTGTGGCCAGAATCTACGCCAGTAATTGTCATTATAAGTTACTTTATTTTTTTAATTTTTTATTATTTATTGTGCACTGGCCACATTTTATGACATTTAGCACATTTAACAGAAACATATAAAAGAAGTAAAACAAACAAAAAAATATACACAATCCAATCACATTTACAAATCATCAATTAAAACAGTCAAATTTAAAAAGAAAAAAAAGAAGAATAAAACATGAGCCACCAAATGAGGAGAGGCGAAGAAGCTGAAGGAAAGAAAAATAGCAGAAGACATAGAGAGGGGGGAAACACGTAATTTTTTACACAGTGTGATTTGGACTTCATAAAACTCCTTACTCTCTTATTTTTTCCCCCTCTCCATAAATGTATCAATTTACCAGCAGTTTAAGTTCCTTCAAAATTCTAACCACCTCTGCAGTCAGAAAGATCTCATTAGCTGAGTATTTCAACCCTCACATCCCAGGTGCCGGAACAATTAGATAATAGATGTTTAATTGACTGACATTCTACCTTGACACACTTATCACAGATGGCACTAATAGCCTCTTCTGTATCTCTAACGGATAATATCTCCAACGTGGGCAATAGGTTTAGTCAAAATCTCAAAAAAGATGTTCCCATATATGGGTCAGATGATTTTTTTAAATAGGCCGGCAAGACCGACAATCGTTTTTCCAACACTGTAAAGGAGGCTGAAACCTTAGCCTTCTTCATAGAGCCTATCGTGCCTATCCAATCCCATCGTTTCCTCGGTTCCTTAACTTTGGAGGGATTCTGAACAAGGAGATCAGCACAACACTCAGACTTAGTCAATATCTCACAGCATTTTAGCTTAAATTGAACCAGGAACCATCCCTCGTAATCTAAAGGAATCCTGGGTACTCCCCCTTCTAAAAAAGCAAACATTGGACCCCAACATTCCTACAAATTATAGACCCATCACCACGGTGCCTTTCTTACTAAAAATATTAGACAAGATAGCATACACCCAAATCCAGAACTTCCTTGAGATGAACCATCTCCTTGGTACCCGCCAATCCGGTTTCCGTCCACAACACGGCACAGAAACTGCCCTTATCGACTTAAAGGCCCAAATAGACTCACTCAGAGACCAGGGCAAATTAGCTCTCCTCCGCCTCCTAGACCTATCTGCCGCCTTTGATTTGGTGGACCACAGAGTCCTATGCAATCACCTGGACTCGGCGGCCCATTTCTCAGGGGAAGCTATAGTCTGGATACAGTCATTCCTTAATGACAGGACCATGAGGGTGTTCTCCCCCGCAGCGGCAGCAGACCCGATTCCCATCACCTGCGGAGTGCCCCAGGGATCCTGTGTCTCGCCGACACTCTATAATATCTTCACTAAGCCACTCTTCGACGATCTTGATAATCTGGGTATCACCTATACTAACTACGCAGACGATACCCAGATTCTCCTACCACTTACTGGGGATTACGTTGAAGATCTGGCTTTGGTGAACAGAGTCTACAGCATCGTTCAAGCTTGGATGGCCAACCATGGCCTATGCTTGAACGATGACAAAACAGAGCTCATCATCCTAGGTACGGCAGCCCGCATTTCCAAACTCAACCAAAACTACTCAGCCTTCATCATCGATGGTAACACCATCAAAGTCGCTAGAGGAGTAAAAACCCTAGGTTTTTACCTTGATGCGACACTATCTTTTACCAAACAGGTGAACGCATTGGCCTCATCCACGGCTTATACATGCAAACTAATACGAGCTGGGAAACAATTCCTATCAGATGACAGCTGTCTTATCCTAGCTAGAGCCCTCATCTTATCAAAATTAGACTATTGCAACGCCCTTTACATAGGGACAACCAAACAAATCATCAATAGAATCCAAGTGCTCCAAAACAATGCACTTAGAGCGGCACTAAGTATCCCTAGAAGAGTACATATCTCAGAAATAAGACGTAAACACAAATGGTTATCCACCCAAGAAAAAATCAACCTCAAATCTGCCTCCCTTATCCACAAATGTTTAAACAACAAAGCCCCCCGCTACCTCTCAGAACGCTTCAACAGAAAAAATCCCACTAGACTTACAAGGACAGTCAGCCCTAACTGCCTACTAGTACCCAGATTTAAACTAGCCACTATTGGAGGATCCAGCTTCCCAGTCAAGGCAGCGCAATTATGGAACGCCCTACCTCATGCACTCAGAGCTAACCAAACGTTCAACAACTTCAGAAAGAACTCCATAAAATGGCTTACTGAGAATGAGATTTAAATGACTCTCTACCCTTGCACTTCTACATGTACTTCACATTTCACCTGACACGCTATGACCTGCTATATTGCTCGTTCTCTACCGACCTGCTATATTGCTCGCTCGCCTTGGATTTGATTGATTGTCTGCACTTGTTTTACCTTGTAAAGTCAAGTAATGGCCACTCCACATGCTCTGTAACCTGTAACTTGTAATGTATGTAACCAAGCTGTAAACTTCCTTGTTCTCTCGCGCCCTGCTACCCCAGGGTCCGGTGCGCACAATAAATAAACAAACAAACAAACATTGTTCGCACGCTGCATTGAGAGGGCCACATCCTCATACAAAGAATTCATCGGAGGATCTAAGATCAAATTACTTTCATGAAGCTGGAATCTACGTCAATAATTGTCACTATACATTACTTTCATGAAGCTGGGGCAACAATCTAGGTTAATGCATTAAGTGGGATACAAAATGATGTGGGAGGGGGACCCTTTGGTAAGGGAACTTGGCCAACATGTGCTGTGTGTGGCCTAAAGAAGGGGCAATATATCATGAGGCCCTGCAAACATCTATTTTGGGTCACTTTGCATTGTTTCAAGTGGACTGCATACTATAAATAATGCTCCCATGGGATCAGTTTCTAAATAAATTTCTGTTGGTAAATAAATAACTTTCTTCCTTTCCCCATCAGTATATAAGCTGTTCAATGAATGAGTAAATAACTATCAGTTTACAAATAAAGGGCCTAATTCCAATGTGATTAATAACTTTCCTTAAGTGTTTATTATGGGTTTCAGCTCCCATGCTGGCTGCTTTCTTTGTTCTGCTGTGCATAGGCCAGAAATCCTGTCCCACACTAATCTGCAGCTCTTAACCCCCTGTCTCTATTTATCTACAGCAGTTTTCTCAAACTCCAGGCTGCATCACTTTAAACGTGTATTTTTTTGGCCAAAGAGAGTCCTCGTGAAAAGGTGTTAACCTATCATTGACATGATTTTCTCTGCTCCTTTCATCTCTTTGGTGTGACAGGGAGTATACTTCCCCAGGAAATCACCCATTGGAGTTTTGATTAGGACAAATATACATTATAATCTGTTCACCACACAGCAGCATTGGAGGGTGGGTTATCAGGGCCCCTAAACATAATTTTGAAATGTGCCACCATCTTCAGCTAACCCTGAGATCTCTCATGAGAAAAGGGATCAGGCACCCTAAATCACCCGTAAGAAGGGGGAGGTGGATACATAGCACCAATGTCATCTACTTGCTGCTTTTTGTGAAATCAAAGAGCATATGGGGAACGTAAGAATTGACACTAATTTTATATATGACATATTATTTTTGACAGCATGCCAAAACTGAAACCCTTCTGCGCACATAACGCATACTGGGCTTCCTGCTTATATCATTAATGGTACCCTGCTAACAGTAAAATGACTGCAAAGCTCAAGTCATATTTATTCATTTTGTCAGCCTCGGACTTTCGGAGTCAGGTGTTGGCTGTCCTGATCTAACTACACATAACTCATTCGCAGCACTTTAATTACCCAATTGGTTTCTTACAAGTGCTAAGCATCTTTATAACAGTAAACGGCTTCCAGAGTTTCCTCCCTTCAGCCAAACACATACAAGCACAATTCTTGCACACACAGTCATAGTGCACGTAAGGACACAACACACGATACAAATACTACACCCGCCACACTTTGTTTTACTTACCTTGCTTCACACGCTGTTGTTGCTTAGGTGGCCTCAACGTTTTCCAGACAGAGAAATGACCGCTACAGCTGCCTTCTCCTTGAGAACTAACAAGGCCTGAAGAGCGCGGCCAGGCTCTTGAAAGTATGCAGAGGTTGGGCATGGACCTTGCGCTTTAAAAAAAAAAACAGATTTCTCATCCTTTTTTTCCCAAGCAGATTTCTTTTTTTTTTTAGGAAGTACTGCCTAAGGGGGGCAGGCTTCTATACAGAGGGCCCACACTACGCCACTGGCTCAGAAACAAGAAGCTGGGATAAACATATACAAGCTTTCAGATGAGACTGTATAAACCATGGATACAACCACAGGATTGTGGCCAGCCCGATTCACAGGGCAACAAGGATCCCCTGGAGTAACCTCTTAGAACACAGAGCAAAAAAGGCCCAAACCCGGGTGTCACTGGTAGTCATATACAATCCAGAGTTAGAAGCTGTTATCGGGGGCTAGCCCTTTAAGGCAGCCCTTGCAAAGGGAAACGTCACTGGAGGAAGTGATGTGGGGGGAAAAAGGGAGTGCCAGGGTTTTTGGCAGTTACTACGTTGTATGCATTAAAGAAAGTATGCAATCTCCATTCAGGTGTCCGCGTGTTTATTTAAAGCGGTCCTGCCCACTAACATTTGGCGACGAGGTACGTCCCCACCAGCGGTCCTCCTTGCACACGCCGGTGATCCCACCGCGCATCTACCAACGTGCACCAGTGATCCCACTGGCCTGCGGTCCTCCAGCCGCCAGCGCGCCTGAGCGTCAGCATTCTGCAATGAAGCATCCAGAAACCCTCCATCCAAAGACACGTGTGATCCCGCCGTGTCACAGCTGCTGCAGCAATACAGTGTGCCTACCTCCAGGAGCCCACACGCGTGATCCTGCCGGGCCCACCTGCACCATTGGAAAAAAAAAAGAAAAAAATGTTTTTCCTGTCCTCTTGTGCTCTTCTTCTCCGCACAAACTCATCAGCCTCACAAGAGAAATACTGATGTGATCTCACCTCCAGCACCCACCAGATAGTGACTCCACATGCCCAGGCCCAGACCAGCAGTGCACAGCAGGTGCGAACCACTCCATGTGGCAGGGAGTGACTATCCAGATACCACCTACTTATCTACAAGTTCTGCAGCTGGGCCCAATCTACTACAGCGTGATTGTGGGGAATAGTGCTGTCCAAGTACACTACAACACAGCGCCACGCCAGGCACCAGCCTATAAACAATGAGCATGTTGGTTGACCAAGCGAGCTCGAGCTCACAACCAGCTCCAACGGTCACGAGATCCACAGCAACAGCATAGCGCATGCCTCCTCCTTTCTCCATGACCCCACAAGCTGACAAAGGAGCGAGGTGGGTGGAATGGCTCGAGGATTTCAACAACTTTATAGATGCTGCAGGTGAAGAAACCTCTCCATGCCTACGGAGCATGTTCATTAACACGGTGGGTGCCAAAATAAAGACGCTAATCAAAACTATTCCGCCAGCAGAACTCACTGACTTTGCACGCCTGATAACAGCTTTAAACAAACATCTTGTCATTGCTCCCAACAGGGATTATGAAAGATACATCTTCAACCAGTGCACGCAGCACAGAGATGAAACGGTGGATGAGTTCATCACAAGGCTCTGAGTCAAATGTGCGCATTGTCAATTTGATGCATTTTCGCTAGATGAGGCAATTCGCTTAAGAATAATTGAAGGGTGTGTTTCACCAGCATTATAGAAACAACTTCTCAAAAAACCTGTCACCATTGAAGAAGTGAGTGAGATGGCATGAATCCTAGAGAGGGTAGAGAAACAAGCAACACATATGACAAGCACTGCAGTCAACAAGCAAGATAGAAGTGATATCATAGCAGCAATCCATGCAAGCAACATCAAAGGAAATGAAAGATTTAGCGGCCCGAGCAGCACATCGACTCCATACATGCAAACACGATGTTACAGGTGTGGGATGTCATTCCCACATGCCGGGTCATGCCCCGCTCTCTCCCAAAAGTGCGGTAAATGCGGCAGAGAAGGACATTTTCAGTCTGTATGTAGAGAAGGGAAACCGTTTCCCACACCACGCATGAGTGCAGCTCCGCAATACAGGACATTTGAAAGGCTATTTCTAAATCAATCTCACCAGTCATGCCCATACCAGCAAGGGTCGAGAAGAGACGTGCGAGTGGTGGAAGAAATATATCCTAAGGACGACAGCCAAGCATATGAGACACAGGAACTAAATACGCAACTGCGCGATGAGTATGACGGCCCACCGCCGCTGAGACAAGGACTTCACCTGCCGGATCTGTGTGCGGCAACAGCTGGTGGAAGGGGTTCATCTCACCAGCGATGTGGAGTGAGAGCGCCGCCTCAGGGGGCGGGCCCAGCCAGCACCCAAGGGGCGGGACTTCACCTTGGAGCACAGGGAACCCCTTAGTATGAAGGGGACCACTACGACCTGTATGCCCAGGATGTGTTTGTAAACCTCATCATGGACGAAGAGGAGGCACAGGAGGCGCCCAGAATACAGAAATACATCTGCAACAAACAATTTTGTTTTTTGATCGACTCTGGAGCAACAGTGAACATAATGGGTGAGAAATAATTCCAACTACTCCAAAGCAAACCCATACTAACCCCAACAACTTCTAAGATATATCAATGGGGCGCATATGCCCCCTTGCACAGTGTGGGATCATTCGAAAGACGGCTCACGTTCTGTGACAAATCCGCCACCACCGTCATTCATGTCATCAAGAGCCCCACCAAAGGGTGATGTCCGCTGAGCTACAGAACTGCCTCTTGTCTAGGGTTAATCAACATACCTGTCCAGGAGGGTGACATTATCAGTTTGTCAGCGTCCCATACTAGGAAACAGGGACACGTATGCAACATGGATCTGGAATCTCCTCTCACCGCTACCATCACGAAGGAGGAGATTGTGAAAGAATTTCCACGACTGTGTCAAGGCCTAGGCAGAATGAAAGGTCCACCAATCAAATTGCACATTGACTCAGCAGTCCGACCAGTCCCACAACACCCGCGCAGAGTCGGGTTCCACCTACAAGAAGCTGTCTGAAAAGAACTGAACCAACTTCTACGCAATGACATAATTGAACCAGCCACTTGTCCAACGCCATGGGTCTCCCCTCTTGTTATCGTCCCAAAAGAGGGTGGCTGTCTATGGCTGTGCGTAGACATGAAAGTTGCCAACACTGCCATACAACGAGAGCGGCACCCAGGACCAAACATTAACGATATGATCGTCCAACTGAATAAAGCCGTACTCTTTTCTAAGTTAGATCTTAATCAAGGATACCACCAGCTTGTGCTCCACCCCGAGTCACGAGCTATCACTACTTTTGCGTCACATGATGGACTATTTCGCTATAAGCGGTTAAACTTTGGGATCTCCTTGGCTGCCGAAATCTTTCATGAAACCATTCGTCAGATAATACGACCCATCAAAGGGACCCTAAATTATAGTGATGACATTCTTGTGTTTGGAAGGTCACGCAGTGAACATGATGAGGCCCTTCGAGCCACGTGCAAGGTGGTGCAGGAAGCTGGACTAACCCTAAACATTGAGAAGTGTCGCTTCAGTAAGGCCAAGCTCAGGTTCTTTGGCCACATCTTTTCGGCTAACGGGATGACCCCTGACCCCGACAAAGTCTCGACAATCTTTCATCTGCAAAAACCTAGTAAAGTTGCTGATGTCAGATCATTCCTATGAATGGCCGGCTACTGTGCTCGATACATACCACATTTCGCAACCTTAATCGAACCCCTCAGACACTTACTACAAAAAGACGCCACATTCAACTGGACCAGAGAGTGCCAATCTTCTTTCAACACCATCAAACAATCCCTTGCTGAAGTCAGGAAACTTGCATACTTTGACCCCGAATGGCACACTGAAATAGTCATAGATGCCAGCCCGGTGGGTCTGGGTGCCATCCTTACCCAGACCAGTGGACAAGACACTCATCCGAGGAACGTGGTTGCCTATGCCAGCAGGGCTTTGGCTACCCCATAATCAGCATATTCCCAGGCAGAGACAGAAAGCTTGGCGGCCGTCTGGGCGTGCAAACATTTTCATAATTTCATTATTGAAAAGAAATTCACCTTGATCACAGATCATCAAGCCTTATTATCCCTCTTTGGCAATCCACAAACAAAGATGCCCCCACGATTGAACGGTGGGGAATCCGCTTGCAAGAATTACGACTTTGACATAATCCACAGACCAGGGGGCGAGAACAATCCTGCAGATTACCTCTCAAGGCACCTGTTTGGCAGTCCAACACCAAAGCCAGGTGACTCGGAATATATCAGCTATGTCACTGCCAACGTGCTACCCCCCTGCCGTCTCCATTGAAGTCATTGCTGCAGCTTCAGCTGCAGACCCCTCCATGGCTCTAGCAATTAGCCTAACAGAAAACAATAAATGGAAAGACTTCCACAGAGCAGTCCAAAGGCACCCGGGTGCGTGCAGAGATGAGATCGAGAGACTGGCCAGAGTGCATACCGAACTAGCAGTCCAGGACATGTTTGTTCTATTAAGGGGATGCAAGATAGTCATTCCCACTACACTGCAATCGGATGTCATCAAAACTGCCCACGAAGGCCACAGAGGGGCGGAAAACACGAAAAGACAATTAAGGTGCAACGTCTGGTTCCCCTTCATGGACGATATGGTAGACTGATGGGTCAAAAACTGCACAGCATGCCAATGCACTGCAAAACTAGAACCCCCAGTGCCTCTCAGAGTGACAACAATTCCAGACCACCCGTGAGAAAGAGTCACGGTTGACTTCTACGGCCCACTTGAGGTGGGAGATTACCTACTACTATTCATTGACGAACACTCCAGATTCCCTATCGTAAAATGTGTCAAATCCACAGCATTTGTCCACATAGCTGCCACGTTCATCGAGTGGGGAATAGCGGACACGATAAAATCAGACAACGGTGCGCCCTTCAGCGGACATGAGTTTGGGGTGTTTGCAAAACATATGGGATTTCGCCACCAAAGAGTAACACCAACATGGCCTCAAGCCAATGGTATGGCAGAAAGATTTATGGCATCCATTAAAAAGACCATACAAAGGACACGCATAGAAGGGACTGACCTGCATTCAAGCGCTATGCAGAATGCTGAGGTACTATCGAAATACGCCTCATGAAGCCACCAACAAAACCCTGGCAGAACTCATGATGAAACACCAAGTTAGAACCAGACTGGTCAACAACCCAACATCACGACCTGAGGCAGACCAGGAAGTCATCAGAAGAGACGAAGAAACAAAAGAAAAAACACGGGAACAGACAGACAAAAGGAGGAGGGCGCAAGAAAATGAGTTTCAAATAGGAGATGAAGTGTGGTTACAACAGGTTGTAACAAAAAAGACAGACTCCCAGTTCTCACCTGAGCCACTACAGGTTGTTGCCGTGAAAGGGACCATGATAACGGCCGCAAATGGAGAAAAGGAAGTAACCCGAAACAGTTCTCGGTTCAAACACGTCACGAGAGGAGCAGAAGAGAGGCCACCACCTGCGGATCCAGACCCGGACTATGTTGACATTCATGATGATTCGTGGGTCCCCCTTGGACCACAGGTTCAACGTCAGCCAAACCCTGATGAAGATGCTGATGGTGGCTCACACCAGGAGCCACGAGGACAACCCCAGAGGAGCATCAGGAGACCTCCAAGATTAGTGGAGCAATGTTGACAGTACGTCAGACAGCTAAGTTAAAGATGTTGTAAGGACATTTGTCCGGGGGTGTTGTTACGGGGGGCTAGCCCTTTAAGGCAGCCCTTGCAAAGGGAAACGTCACTGGAGGAAGTGGGGGGAAAAAGGAAGTGCCGGGGGTTTCGGCAATTACTACGTTGTATGCATTAAAGAAAGTACGCAATCTCCACGCTGGTATCCGTGTATTTATTTAAAGCGGTCCTGCCCGCTATCAGAAGCCCTCTGCAAGATTACTAAGGTACTTCAATCCATTCTGCAACAAGATGAACATCTCAGCAAAGTCTTTCCTGAGATGCCCTTCCCTATTTTCAGACAACCAGCCAATGTGAAGGTAATAATGCTAAGACACAAACGACATTCAAATAGCACAGAAAATGGAACAATGTAATACCTAAACAAAATATGCCCAACCTGCTACCATTTCAACATTTTGGATACAATCAGGATGCCTCACATGGTGCAGGAGTACAAAATTATGGAGCATTTTAAATGTGCATCAGCAACATTGTATACTTGATAAGGTCCATGAAATACACCGACCAAGGATACTATTTAGGTGAAACCGGTCAACGCTACATAAATGCATGAACCTCCACCTCCTGAGTGTCAATAAGAGCCCTCCGCTGGTGTCTAATATGCTGTCAGTAAGATAGATCTCCATTGTTCAGGATTCATCATGAATGCCCGCAGCTTGCAGATCCTTATTCTTGATCTGTGTTTTTAATCTAAGACTATTCAACTGGTCGACATGATTTGTTCTTCTTTCCTTTCATCTTTATATTGTTTGAGTTTTGGCCAAATGATACTTCCTTATCCCTATACATCTTCATAGCCTACTAAAGAATCTCTACCAAGAGGGTTACTTATACTTTAACTTATATTCAGCACTCTTATGGGGGTCATGTTCTAATGGGTGGAGAGGGATATGCAGTTGTAAGTGCAGGGTGTGATGCGTTTGCCTCCATTTCCTGCTCCAGCCCATGTTCAGGTGCACACAAGGCAAAGAAGGAGAAGAGAACACAGTTTATATCTCTGCCATGCTTTCCTCCTCCTGCTCGTGTGTACACTTAATTTGAGGTTTCCATGAGATTTTCAGGACAGGGTAAAATAAATGGATTTCTATGGATTTCTATGGAATCTGCCTCAATTTAGCACTTTCTAACGATTAGGAGGATTCCATTGGAATCCATTGGTTGTCCAACTCCAAGCCTCGAGGGCCGGATCCATGTCAGGGTTTCAGGATACCCCTCATTAATATTCATGAGATACATTTGCATATGATGATTCTAAAAGAATGCAAATTATTCCTCATGAATATTAATGAGGGATATCCTGAAAACCCATCAGGATCCCAGCCCTTGAGGCCTGGAGTTGGAAAACCCGACTACAAAGCACTTACTTTTTTTACAGGGGGAGAGTTAAAAAAAGGAAGATTAAAGGTGATTGTGCCTGGTCTTACTCTTCATATTGTGATTCCGCCTTGCAAAAGCTGATAATTACATGCAGGGGACCCAACAGCATGTAAGTGCTGACGTTGTAGTTCCCTGCATGTAACTGACATTTATCACAAAATGAGTAGCTTTGTGTGCATTATTTCCTGCATTGGTAAACAACTTGGAACTTTGAAAGGTACAGGACTTTTCATTCTGCTCAACACACCAAACACAATTGCCTCCCATGTCTTAAACAGGTCTTCCTCCCCCAGCGGAAACAGACATTTATTTTTTATTTATCTGTATTTATTGTTTGCTTGTTAGGCACTTATACAGTAAGTAAACCCTGTTTCAAAGCGCCCCACAGGGCAACAGGGAGGGAACATGGGAATGAAACACATTAACATACACAAAATATTAAATACAGTGGGGGAGGAGGGGGAGGAGAAAAATGACGAACCTACTATGCCTTGTGAGTATTCAGAATGTGCAAGTGCAGCAAGGAAAAGGCAATGGTGGTAGGTGCTGGAGTGTCCATGCTCGTGGGTGAGCTACAAATTAAGTGCAATGTATGGTAAGTGTTACACAACGTGGCGCTGCTTGGGGTAGTAAATTGCGAGCCTCCTGGGGGTATGGTGTGCCGAGGCAAGTGCTGAGGTAGGTAGAAGGTGGGGAGTTTGGGTGGTGAGGACGTCAAGGGCCCAGAGGATGCATAAGGGACCTGGACACCAATCACTGCAACTGCGAGATTAGCAGAGGAGAGAAGACCGGAAGGAGGAGATAAAGAGGAAAGTCTTGAGGAGCTTTTGGAATTAAAAAAAGTCCTGCTCTAGACGTAGAGGGAGGGGGATGCTGTTCCATAGAAGGGAACCAGGGCCAGTTAATGAACACTCCTACATACTACTGCCTTCTCTTGAGGGCACCCCACTGATGCCTCCAACCCCTAACAGTAAAGCATTTTAAAGGGATGTTAAAAAAATATGTAAAGGCACATTCCCACTTACTTTTTGGAGGTCTCTGTTACATGTTGCGCACGGTCATCGGGCATTAAACATTTCTTGTAAAAACAAATCAGGTAGTTTAAATGTGCGCCCTTCGAACCAATAAATAATGAATGTTTTTGCACCCAGTATTGCCACATTAAAAATAAAATAACAAACATATTAGCATTTTACATATGGACAAAAAAGTTCATATCGAAAATGAGAATAACCATACTTCACTGTGCTCCTACAACTTTCTGCTGCCTCAAACGCAGTGTTTGAACCAAAATATTCGTATTTGATGCATTTTCTTCTTGGGGAAAGCCCCCTACTTTATCAAGTATTGTCTAGAAATCTTGACAGCACCAAGATCCGACTATCAAGTCTTTGGCTATTCTTCTGGAAACATGCATGCTTTCTAAAGCAGTTTCGGCCAATGGTCACCTTTTTATTTAATTATTTCCGCATGCTGTCTTAATGGTATACTCTCTTTCTTCTCTGTTCTATCACGTGCATATAAAACATTGTTAATCAAAAATGCTCTTGTTTCTTTTCTATTTATTAGACACTCTATCACCATCAATGTTGCAAAACCTGTCGACTCTGCCCTATTCATATGCAGCACTGTCGCATTGTCCTATGCAATGTGCCTCTTACTAATGTTGCAACACTGATACAAATGTGTTAACTCCCTACCCTGGAGCTAAACAAACTCATGCGGATACACCAAGGATAGAGGGCCCACTGGGCCTCATTACAGGTCTGACGGTAACTCTGCATGTGTTACTGCCTGGTTGCCGCCAGACCCGTAAAAAATTACTGGCGCCTGACTTCCCGTGGCACTGGGTTATTACAAATCCAGCGGCCAGGAAATCAGTTGCCAGTAATTTTGTTAATCCCCATTCCCATAGAGTCCCATAGGACTTTATGGTAGTGAGGACATGGAAGCACTGCCACCGTTAACAACTTTGCCTACAGTGCCCGCTGTGCCCGGCTGGGTCAGAAGTCGGACACAGTTGCTCCGGCAGGCAAACCCGGGTTTGCCAATCCGGAAACAAGGGTGCCGGTGAGTTTACCGGCACCCTTATTTCTGGACCGGCCAACTCGGCATGAGGCCTGTGTGATGGCCTAAGCTGATTGTGTTTTTTTTGGTTCACATATCATTGGTGTTACATGTGTTGGTAAATGGTTTTGCAGATTTTATGAAAACCCAGGACCTGATGCTGAATGTCAACATGTAACACATGTGTCATAAATTCAGGCGGAAGGCTCCCTCCAATAGTGGCAGCTCGGGGAAATTATATTGGCTTTCGTATCTGGGTGTGACATTCTCTGCTAACCTAAATTGAACCACCCTTGTTGAGAGTCAATCATCAGAGCTGGCTCAGATGAATGGAGCATTGATCAGATGTGGGCGCAAACTAGGTGGACTTTGAATGCAAGCCTCCCTTCAAATGTATTGTGCAAAATCCATCCCAGTGGATGCTTACGTGGTGGAAGTTGATAAGCATGCACATGCTAACATCATCCGCTGCAAGGAAAACCAATCATTTCTGAATTTTGTTGGCCTGTGCTTCTTATGCACTTTGCAGTATAGATCTGTGACAAATTCAGGCACGCTGAACACATAGCGAGTCTCTAGCATGCACGCAATCTCCTGACTCCTCTCAGCACCTACCCACATGCCTGACCGTATGGGTTGCTCTGTACCGGAACCTGGCCAGCCTTGCTAAGCCTTATTTGGCCAACTGCACACACGCATTCTAATCTTACTGCGTGACCTCCAACACTCTGGACTTCGGTCCACCAAGGGCGTTCCCCTTACCAACTAATTGAGACTATAATATTGGTAAAAGGCGCTGTATAAATGACAAGTACAATACAATACAATGCAATAATAAAATGAATTACACTACACATGAGGGTGTAAGAGCATTCATTGAGAAATCATTACTGCGAAGCAAGTCAGAAGAATTTGAGCATATGTATTATGTGTGAGGCATCTATTTGAAGTACTGTACATTGACATACTGTAAATAGTGTTGTTTGATAAGAAAGGGGTTAGTAGAAGGTTTGAATTTTGGACCATCAATAAAATATATGTGACATTAATAAATCACTCCTGTGTGAATGAGTAAGAGTAGCCACCCACTGCAGGGGTTTGTTCCCTACTCTCTTCTGATGCATAGTAAGAGGTATCTGCTTTTCTCTACCTCTATTCCTACCAAAGACCTGTCATGACCACTGTGAGGGGGCACAAGTTGTGCCACAAGCAGGGTCCCACCAGAACCCTGAGGGCCTTAAAACCCATGCAAAAGGGCTCCTGGAGCCAGTCCTGGCGCCTTTGGCACCAGGCTCATATGTAGGAAGGAAGGGCTGTTCAAACTAGGTCCCATTTATGTACATGGACCTTTAAATCCAACATGGAAGCACCCACACAGTCTAGTTCTATGAACCAAGCCATGCGGTCTAGTGTTTTGGGTGTGGCAGGCCAGGAACTACTTTCCCTGGTACTACTTTACCTGGGCTATATAAACCACACCCTGACTGCAAAACACGCTTTGTGTTATTCTGAAACCAGCAGCGTGATGCTCACCGTGTCCAGCTCCTGGTCTTCAGCATCTTCCTGTAATCCTGCAAGAACAAGAACAAGATTATGTTCCCAATCTCCCTCTTCCTCCCATAAGTGATATCCTGCCAGTTGTTAACGCACCTAAATTACCGGTATTACCCTGCCATTGTAAACAACTTATCAATACAGATTCTTCTCTCCCTTCCTCACTTAGCATCGGCATTGATGCTGCTTCTCGTGATCATGTGAGAGGAATGATTGAAGAATACTTTAAAACAAAACATGTATTGCCGTCAACTCAAGATTCATTGAGACTTTTAACAACCATTAACCCTTCTTTGTCCATTTCAAACCAAGGGTTTTCTTGTCCATCAATTACCCCGGTAATTGAAAATTCAAAGCTCATGGTTCCTGACATCTCACAACTGAATCCTTCCTCACTTAGCATCGGCGTTCATGCTGCTTCTCGTGATCATGTGAGAGGAATGATTGAGGAATACTTTAAAACAAAACATGTATTGCAGACAACTCAAGATTCATTGAGACCTTCGACAACCACTAACCCTTCTCTGTCCATTTCAAACCAAGGGGTTTCTTGTCCATCAATGAACTCTGTAATTGAAAATTCAAAGCTCTTGGTTTCTGACATCCCACAACTGAATCCCACAGACCCTAACTTGATTGCCTCACAGATGAAGTCATTAATGAATGCTTTCTTTTCAAAAGCGACAACCACACAAACAGCTAACGATCTTTCCAACTTACATTTTCACCCTTTGCAACAAGATGACTAAACCGCATTACCTATTATATATCCATCTGACTTAGAGAATGTCAACAGGATGCACGTTAGCTCTACTCCTTGGGTACTTATACCGGCAGTGCCTGTTTTGAATAATGGAAATCTTTTGTCTCTACAAACTAGGCCTATTCCATCACATGCCAATGCATCTGATAATTTTAATGCCCCTAAACCAACTCAGACGGCGCCTCCATCAAGTTTGATTAGCCATTCACTTATTATGAAATGTCGAGGAAACAACTTCCCCCTTTACGACCTTAGTAGGCAATGTATCTTGAACATTTTTAATGATGTCGATCAGTTGGAAAACATCACTACAAGTGATATTGATTTGGTAGAATTCATCGCTGGCAATGATTGCACCACAGTTCGTCTGTGGATTCCATCTGCAATAGTCGCGAAGACTATTTGGAATGCAAAACTTTGGCTTTTTGACATGGGCTTTCTCATTACACTAGATCCTCATAGGTCACAAACTCGTTTTGCCCTTAAGAAACAATCCCTAACGAAATCCACATCTTCTGCTACCAAGACACGAACATATATGTCCACCAAAAAAACAGATTCTTTATAACTGACTTGTGTACCCCATACTTCCACTATTAGTTTGTGCTCCTGGAACACACGTGGCATGCTCATCTTCAGAAATCCATCTCCTTGTGGCCCTACTCATTTGATATTTTAGCGTTACAGGAAACTTGGTTTATGCAATCACCAGTTTGGGATAATTATACTGTTGCATTAATTCCTGCATTGAAAGGTGACAAGGGACGACCAATGTCGGGCCTATTGGTGGCAGCTAGCTCTTCCTCATATTTTTCAGTTGAACCTTGGCTTAATTTTCAATGCTTCATCCAACTAGTGAAACTCACAGGTATAGCAGGAAATATTGCCCTATTCAATATTTATCGAAATACGGCAAAAGTCTCTAATTTTGCCTTTTTAGAGGCTCTTTCTGACATGTTAGAAACAGTTGCCCTTTCTAAAGACATCATAGCCACCATTCTTGTTGGGGACCTTAATTTGGATTGTATCCATCCTAAAAACGAAGCTGCCGTCCAAGAGGCTAGAATATGGTCTACCTTTGTAACTGAACGCAATCTTGTGATGCTTAATGGAACTATTCTTGGTGACATCCCTCCTGCCACCACTTGGCATAGAGATGACGTTGTTAGCACAATTGATTATATATATATATTGATTCCAATTTGTATCGCGACATTAATAGATTTAATGTAATACCTCAGACATACAGCGACCACAATTTACTATCTCTTTTTATGTCGAGGTCAGATATGTCCCACACTGCTCAGATTCAACAGGATAATTCTTCTCTCATGCTCAATCAAACTAAATCTCGCTTTTCTTGGAATCCTTCTAAACTCAATCACTTTCATTCTGCTATTGTCATGATGCCTACCTCCAAGGAGCCAGGTCCGACCCAGCAACCCCAGAGGCAGGCATCATTTCCCCCTAGGGGAGTGCCAGCGGGCCCAAGCTGGGGCCCTTTGGACGCAATCCTGGCGCCTTAGGCGCCAGGCTCATGTTGGACCTCTGTCCTGGCGCCTTAGGCGCCAGGCTCATAAAGCTAGACATGTGTTCAAGTGTTTTAAGGTGCACTTACCTGATGCTGACCATGCTGCCACATCCAGGCCCTCTTGAGGCCTGAATGGAACTACTTTACCTGTGGGACTACTTTCCACCCGGGTGTGGTCGGGGAAGGGTACATACCTGATCGGAGGAAGGATACACACTTGGAACTTCTTCCAAAGCTATTTAAACCACACCCGATCAGCAACTCACGCTTCGCGTTGTTCTGCTCCTCGCAGCTGGACGCTCACCGTGTCAGCTCCTGCATCTGGACCTCAGCCACGCCTGTCAGTATCCTGGGTCACCTGCAAAGGGAGACAAAAGACCTTACCTGCTAAATCAGCACCACGGAGACATCACACTGACGATCCTGAAAAGGAAGACATCATTTTAAAAGCATTTCGCTACGATCGCTGCAGCGCTGCATTTCACTCACCTATCCTGGACGCCACCATCTTCAGCAGCGATCATCCGGATCCACAGCCACTTCCCAGAGCCTAGAGAGAAAAAGACAAGAACAAGGTGAGAGAAGGAAGGGAATAGGAAAAGATCAGTTTCCTTCTAAGTCTTACCTGTTGGGTCATTCACATTTCATTTCGGGTCTTGCCGCGTCCAGGCATTTTCCGGACCCCGGCCACTATGGGGAAAAAGACAATGAACATTATTATTAAGCTTGGACTTTTGAACTTGCAACAGAACTTTTACAGAGCCTTACCTGAATAGTCAAGCTTACCTGAACTCCCATCAATCCTCAATCCAGTGAAGTAACTGGGTTTCAACGCGCCCCTGCATCAGAAGCAGGATGGAGAGCTCATCCTTCCTCACCCTAAGGTGAGACTTCACGGGGAATCGTGGAAGGGTATCGTGGAGGGTTGGAAGAGAGTGGGAGGCTTAAGCATAACTCAGTCAGTAGGTAATACTCCCTTTTCACGCACAGGGGAATATTCCTGCGAGCCGGAGAAGCCAGTGTAGAGGGGCCCTTCCTGTCCATCTTCAGAGTCCTGCGCTTCACCATTGAAGAAGCATCAGCACTCGAAGCCAGACCTGCGCCTCCGTGGGAATCAGGTGAGCGTTACAGAACGCGAAGCCTACCCACAATTTCCCACCCAGGCGCTATGGAGACTTCCGAGACTGACCAGCTGGCCCAGCTTTTGGGGGAATTACGGGCAGAGGTGCACTCAGCCCACCAGGAGACTAACGCTCTCAAAAGAGAACTGATCTTATCCAAGGAAAGAACAGATGACCTAGCCAAAAGGTTATTACAGGCCCAGGCAGGGCACACTCCTTTACCTAATTCCGGAGACATTTCCACATCAATGGGTTTGAGTAACCCGGTGTTAGGAAAGATTTCGTAATTGTAGGTAATTTTCCTTCCATGTGGCAACCCCTAAACTTTTTGCTGTTGTTTTTCACCTTGTTCTTGACTTTGCCAGAGAAGTGCAGCCTTCTGCCGCACTCCTCTGGGCTTTCGCTCCTTTCTTACAGGGAAGCTGACATGCCCTTAAGACAGTCAGTACCGGGGAACGCTGTTTCCCGTAGTTTCTTTTATCATGTTGCGGCTTTTGTGCAACATGACACAAGAGGGCACTGTAAGCTAAGTTACAGCTCTCTTGGGTCTCTAGCCTTCTACAGGCCCTAGATACTCGTTTAGGATTGTATCTGATCGGTGCAACTGATTCAGGGACGGGAATGGTGGCAGCGATCGTTTCTTGTGTTTTGAGCTCCTTTTGGCGTTCTGAGCGCGTTCCTCGCGCTTAACCCAAAATGGTGGCCTGGCTCCCAAAATGGCCAGACCACGAGGCTCCTTTGTCCTGTCCGCTGACCGTCTTGCTCCCTTCACCTTCCCCAGGTCGAGCCGACCCGGGGCCTTCCTTATTTGGGCATGTACTTTCCCGCGAAACACAGATGCTTTCGCAGGCTTCTACATGTCTCTTTGTGTGCCTCCAGGATGTGGGCTGGGATGTCTGGTCCCAATACACATCCTGGGTGCCAGAGAGTCTAGGGTGGTGTGAATGCCTGGGACCACCGTGGTCCGTGATTGGTCCACGAATGGTGTGAGTGTTGATGAGCGGATCTCCCATTGGGTCCCCTCCGTTTTGGCGCGAAGGGAACCGTGGATAAGAGGGGGCTGGAAACACCACTACCATGTCGATCTCCTGAGTTCTCACGAACAAAGGAATACAGGAGCCAAGTATCCTGCAACCAAGAGGCTGGACCGAGGAATCACTGGTGACCCGCTGAAGGACTTCTCCTCTGCACTGCTGTCGCCTTGTGAAACCCTTTTCACCTTTGATCGAACCAGAAGGCCTGTACTGGTACTTCGACCCTTTGGAATAGCGGGAACAGCTATTCTCGGCATCTTCACCATCTCCTGCCAGTGAGCCTTCAGAAGCGTCTCTGGGCCATCCAGTTGACTGACCAGCTTACACGAGAGTCTTGCTCTGTAACCGCCACCAGGTTGTGTAGTATTTCGAGTCCTTGTCACTCTCACACGCTTCGTACACTTGGCGTTCCCAAGTCTGAAGTGAGTAGTGTACATTTGGCTCAGATACACACGGCCGCTCCGTTGCCCTGCTGTGGTAACAAACTGTGCAGGTTTCTTCGATTGGGACGTCTTTTTACTCAACACGACCACAAGGCGTTCCCTGCTCTTCTGAACCTGCCAGCTGCTGAAACTGACGCGGAGAAGCCTGGGTCTGCTTGCATCGGGGACCGGTGAGTAGCATAGCTAGGATCTGGTCGCCCTCCTGCAGGAGCCCATTGCTTTTCCCCGCTGTGTAAAACAGCACCCTTTTCCGTACTCGCGCTCTGCTTCTGCCCACTGTGGAGGCTGCGCTTGAGTCGCGGAACTTGTTGTTCTTCTTTTGTGCACTAAACTGAACTGCCTGATTTCCCTCGAAGAGCTTCTCCTTTTGCCCGTTGGCACCAGCGCGTGCAGGTACTTTTGAGCACAAGGCTCCACTCTTCGCAGGGCTCGGACTTCCATCTAGTTAGGTGCCTCTGAAGGTGAACTGGGTCTAAGCATTATTTCGCACTGCCTGTTTTCCCTCCCTTTTAGGTGGACTACACATTTCGTGCATATAACGCTTGCGACTGTCGTATTTGTATATATATTGTGTTGATATGGTATGTGTTGGTTTAATATTGTTATATTGTGATTTTCTCGCTACGGTCATTGTTTTAAAGGCCTTGAAATAAATGTGTATATATTTTTAATATAACAACTGTTTGGAGTAGTTTGTAAGTGATCTTGCTTGGTGTGCTCATTGCGGGCTTTCAGTCACCCTCACCCCTCTTGAGACCTAGTCTTGACCGCCGCGATCGCTACCTTGATTGGTCTGGCTCGTCCAGAGGTTACCCTGTTCCAAGTAATTAGGTTGGCCTTCTGAACTTCTGCGCCACCAGGACAGAGTTCAGAAATCCGTCTTAACACCCGGTACAAATTAATCTACCTGGACACATGCCTTTGGCCCCGCCTGAACGTTTTGCGGGGAATCCCAAGAAATATGCCGTCTTCATGAACCAATGTCGTTTACACTTTCTATGCAGAACCGGAGCCTTCCCTAACGACCAGACCAAGGTAGCCTTTATACTATCTTACCTTAGTGGCAGTGCTGCCGATTGGTCTATTCCATTGGTAAATCAGGATGATCCCATTCTCCAGAATTTTCAGGGCTTCCAGGCCAGCATGGAAAGATTGTTCGCTCGACACTCTCAAGGACAGGCCCTTGATAACGAACTGCTATCCTTACGACAAGGTAATCAAGATCTTCTGTCCTACATTGCCACCTTTAACAGACTGGTTGTGGAAACTGGATGGCCAGAAAACAAAAGGATCACATTGTTTCATCGAGGCCTGCGCGGAGAGCTTAAGGATGTTCTAGCTCAGATAGTAAACCCACCCCAGGTCTGCGCAGACTACATAAACTTGGTGGTTCAACTTGATCACAGACTTCAAAATAGAAAAGCAGATCGGTTCAAGTATGAAAACCGAGTACCGATCAAAACCCACGCTAACTCCAAGAGCACCGACGTATCTGAACCTATGCAAATCGGTGGTGTTAAAGGACCATTAACGCAGAAAGAACGAGAGAGAAGGCGGCAAATGCAACTTTGTCTGTATTGCGGGACTTCCGGTCACTTTCTTCGAAATTGTCCAGTTAAACCACTTAAGAAGGTGGTTGGAGCTACTGATAACGAATTATTGACACCTGATTCGGGAAACGACCTAGCCCGACAAGCATAGGGGTCCGCTTGCCGAGCTTGAAAACTAACTCTTTGACCTTGCATTTTGTCATGCCAATGGTGCTCGTGGACCCAAAACAGCCTCAGCAGTTGCATGCTATAAAAGCATACATCGACAGTGGAGCTATTGGAAATTACATAGACCGTGAATTGGCTTCCAGGATTAAGCTTCCTCTCCGCCCGAAAGTAACCCAAGATGTCATTACTACAGTAGATGGAACCGAAAAAGCCTCAGGGCCTGTAACGCATTCCACTGTTGAAGTGACTCTGGTGGGTCAGGATGGACATCGGGAAGCAATCGTGTTTGATGTGATCAAGGCCCCACAATTTCAAGTAATTCTTGGAATTCCTTGGTTAGAAACACATAATCCAAGAATTGACTGGTGAGCAAAGAAGATAAGTCTTCCTGATTGTGAACCAACTTGTTATCCAAGAAATCCAGCTATGGGTCTACCCTCAGCAACTTCCACCCCTGTACAGCTACCGTCAGAATACCAAGAATTCCAAGACGTTTTTCAGAAAGAACAGGCTAACACGTTACCTCCCCATCGGTCTTATGATTGCCAAATCGATCTAGTACCCAATGCTCAACTACCTTGAAGTAGGATTTATGCTCTTACGGAACCTTAGAACCTGCATTTGCGTCAGTATTTAGATCAGTACCTAGCCAATGGTTTTATTCGCCCGTCCAAGTCTCCTGTCTCTTCAGCTCTGTTCTTCGTGCCGAAAAAAGAAGGCGACCTTAGAACTTGTATAGACTATTGTGCCCTTAATCAAATAACGATTAAGAATCGTTATCCTCTGCCCTTGATCCCTGAGCTTATCGACCAGGTGAAGGACGCTTGTGTGTACACCAAGTTAGATCTCCGAGGAGCTTATCACCTGGTGCGCATAAAAGAAGGCGACGAATGGAAGACTGCATTCCGCACCAAATTTGGGCTCTTCGAATATCAGGTGATGCCCTTCGGTTTGTGCAATGCACCTGCCGCCTTTCAGTACTTTATGAATGATGTTCTTCGGGAACTTATCGATGTCTGTGTCATTGTTTACATTGACGACATCCTGGTGTACTCTTCTTCAGAATCCGATCACAGAAAACATGTTAGGGCAGTTCTTGAGAAATTGCGCCAGCACAGACTATTTGCAAAACTCGAAAAATGCGTTTTTCATACCACAGAAGTTGAGTTTCTCGGATTCATCCTGACACCTCAAGGAGTCCGAATGGACTCGCGAAAGGTGGACGCCATCCTCAAATGGCCATCTCCTAGCTCGGTGAAGGGAGTTCAGAGCATGCTCGGCTTTGCCAATTTCTATCGAAGATTCATCCCGGAATTTTCCCGAACAGTCCAACCCATCACCGCTCTCCTAAAGAAAAACAAACGCTTCGAATGGACTTTTGAGGCCGAACAAGCCTTCCAGGACCTGAAAACCAAATTCACCTCTGCACCTGTATTGAAGCACCCGCACCCAGATCTCCCGTACATAGTGGAAACCGATGCATCCAGTTCGGCCATGGGAGCTGTCCTGTCGCAAAGAGACCCAAAAACTAACCAACTACACCCAGTGGCCTTTTGGTCCAGAAAATTTTCTCAACCTGAAATCAACTACGCAATTACCGATAAAGAGTTACTGGCCATCAAATCTGCTTTCAAGGCTTGGCGTCACTACCTTCTCGGGGCAAGACACACCATTACCGTAATTACGGACCACAGAAACTTACAGTATTTAAAGACCGCCAAAGCTGATGGGCGCTATTCTTTGCGGAATTTGATTTTGTAATTACCTATCGCCCTGGCTGCAAGAATGGAAAAGCGGACGCCTTATCCCGGATTGGCATGGAAGAACCTAATTCGAGCTTAGAACCTGTGCCCATCATACCTGAGCAAAGAATCTTAGGCTTAACTTCATTGCAAACTATTGAGGACATCCAAATGCAAGTAAAACAACTTCTAGACTCTTCAACCTTACTGGAATGGAGTCAAAAGGGTTCTTATTACACTGTTAAGGATGACTTACCCTACTTCCAGGAGCGGTTGTTTCTGCCAAGTAAAGAATTGCAAGAACTTGTTATTGCCCATCATCATGAATCTTTAATGGAAGGACACCCTGGTATCGCTAAAACGGAGGAAAAAATCAAACGCCACTTCTGGTGGCCTTCTTGGAGAAAAGACATAAAGTCTTTTGTTCTGTCTTGTGGAATTTGCGACCAAAACAAGGCTCAAAAGAAAAGGCCAGCCGGCCTACTTCAACCCTTGGATATTCCACCGGCACCATGGCACACCCTGTCAATGGACTTTATAACCAACCTGCCTCCTTGTGCTGGTTACAACACAATCCTTGTAATTGTGGACCTATTCACCAAAATGGCCCACTTTATCCCTTTAAAGGGTTTGCCTTCAGCTTCCACCTTGGCCAAGGAATTCCTGGAGAATATAGTTCGCATACATGGTTTGCCTTCCATATTAGTCTCGGATCGTGGAAGTCAATTTATCTCCCATTTTTGGAAGAAGTGTTGCCAACTAGCACAAATAGATGTGCGGTTATCCACCAGCCACCACCCCCAGACCGACGGACAAACCGAGAGAACCAATCAGACTCTCGAGCAATATCTTCGGTGCATGTTACACCAATCCGAGTTAAATTGGAAAGACATCCTTTGGATCGCAGAATATGCATACAACAATTCAGTGCATTCTGGAACCGGACAAACCCCCTTTTACACTTTGTATGGTCACCATCCTCGGACCTCTGACCTAGATCCACCTCTGACCCTGGAAATGCCCGCAGTAAATCATCTGCATTCCACAATAACCCGAGCCTTCAAAGAAGCTGCAACTCATTTACAGCGAGCCAAGAAAAAGTATAAAGAAAACGCTGATTTGCACCGAAGTAAAACTCCTCCTTACCAAGTAGGAGACCAGGTATGGCTAGCAACTAAACATTTACCCCTCAAGGGCCCGCGAACCTTCAATCCCAGATTCATAGGACCTTATCCCATCAAGGCTATAATCAACCCAGTGGCCTTTAAACTGGATCTACCATCCAACATGCGTATTCATCCAGTTTTTCATGCATCACTTTTGAAGCCAGTACAACCAGGAACCTGATTGTCCAAGCCTCCAGATCCAGTTCAAATTGAGGGGGAATTGGAATTCGAAGTTAAAGACATTTTAGACTCCAAGGTGGTAAAGTCGAAACTCTTCTATCTTGTTGACTGGAAGGGATATGGACCTCAGGAGAGATCGTGGGAGCCTAGTAACCATGTCCACGCACCTTGATTAGTACAAAGGTTTCACCGGAGATTTCCGAACAAGCCAAAACCCCCGTAGGGAAGAACCTTGGGAGGGGCCTTGAGGGGGGGTATTGTCATGATGCCTACCTCCAAGGAGCCAGGTCCGAACCAGCAACCCCAGAGGCAGGCATCATTTCCCCCAGGGGAGTGCCAGCGGGCCCAAGCTGGGGCCCTTTGGACGCAATCCTGGCGCCTTAGGCGCCAGGCTCATGTTGGACCTCTGTCCTGGCGCCTTAGGCGCCAGGCTCATAAAGCTAGACATGTGTTCAAGTGTTTTAAGGTGCACTTACCTGATGCAGACCATGCTGCCACATCCAGGCCCTCTTGAGGCCTGAATGGAACTACTTTACCTGTGGGACTACTTTCCAACCGGGTGTGGTCGGGGAAGGGTACATACCTGATCGGAGGAAGGATACACACTTGGAACTTCTTCCAAAGCTATTTAAACCACACCTGATCAGCAACTCACGCTTCGCGTTGTTCTGTTCCTCGCAGCTGGACGCTCACTGTGTCAGCTCCTGCATCTGGACCTCAGCCACGCCTGTCAGTATCCTGGGTCACCTGCAAAGGGAGACAAAAGACCTTACCTGCTAAATCAGCACCACGGAGACATCACATCGACGATCCTGAAAAGGAAGACATCATTTTAAAAGCATTTCGCTACGATCGCTGCAGCGCTGCATTTCACTCACCTATCCTGGACGCCACCATCTTCAGCAGCGATCATCCGGATCCACAGCCACTTCCCAGAGCCTTAAGAGAAAAAGACAAGAACAAGGTGAGAGAAGGAAGGGAATAGGAAAAGCTCAGTTTCCTTCTAAGTCTTACCTATTGGGTCATTCCCATTTCATTTCGGGTCTTGCCGCTTCCAGGCATTTTCCGGACCCCGGCCTGTATGGGGAAAAAAGACAAAGACATTGAATGAGCGAATGCAAAGACATTACCGCTCATCCAGAACTTACCTGTCATTTACTGGAACTGCATGTTTCACTTCGGGTCGGCGCCATATCTCCGGCATTCCGAACCCCGGCCCCTAAGGGGAAAAAGACAATGAACATTATTATTAAGCTTGGACTTTTGAACTTGCAACAGAACTTTTACAGAGCCTTACCTGAATAGTCAAGCTTACCTGAACTCCCATCAATCCTCAATCCAGTGAAGTAACTGGGTTTCAACGCGCCCCTGCATCAGAAGCAGGATGGAGAGCTCATCCTTCCTGACCCTAAGGTCAGACTTCACGGGGAATCGTGGAAGGGTATCGTGGAGGGTTGGAAGAGAGTGGGAGGCTTGAGCATAACTCAGTCAGTAGGTAACACTCCCTTTTCACGCACAGGGGAATATTCCTGCGAGCCGGAGAAGCCAGTGTAGAGGGGCCCTTCCTGTCCATCTTCAGAGTCCTGCGCTTCACCATTGAAGAAGCATCAGCACTCGAAGCCAGACCTGCGCCTCCGTGGGAATCAGGTGAGCGTTACAGCTATCACGAATATGTTTTCAAACGACATTTCTCCATATTACACTAATGTTTTGCATACATTTCGAAACAATATTATTATTGCTAAATCTACACCTGTTACTCATTTACATACTTTCGACCAAGTACATAAGCAAAGAAGAGCGAGTTATAGAAAAGAATGCAAGACTCACCTTGCATCTTCTCATTTAACCCGCTTTGATGACCTTAAAAGGCCTAAAACCAGATATCATAATTGGACAAGATCACATAAAGCTATTCATTACCAACGAGAGTGAGAGACTGCTGACTACTCTTAAAGCGAAGAACTCTGCTGACATTTGGAAGATCTTGAATCACACTAACTGTGCCCACCAGTTGGCTGCCCAAGCCAATGGAGTGAACGAAGAGCAATGGGTCTTGTATTATTCTGAATTATACGCTGATCCATTATATAATACTTTGAATTATCAGCTGCAAACAAAATGCAAATGGTCCCTTGATTATAACATTGAAACACTAACTTCTTATATTAAAATGTCCAATAACTCAAGAGCGGCTGGTCCGGACGGTCTCACAAATAACATGCTAAAGCACAACCCTGATTTATGGGCTCATATTTGGGATCAACTTTTCCAACACATATTATCCACTAAAAAGCTTCCTACATCCTGGAAAATATCTCTCATTGTTCCCATATACAAGAAGGGTGATCGCTCCGCTCCTCACAATTACAGACCCATTGCCCTCCTTGACACCCCTGGCAAAATCTTTGCTAAACTTGTCTTGTGTGATTTCTCAGTGTGGACCCAAAGCCACCATTTCCGCGATCCTTGCGAATCAGGCTTTGTCGCAGGAATGGGTACAGCAGTCAACTTATTCCTCTTGAATGCTATAAAACACCAATGCTTAGCACAAAAACAACAGATGTACTTTGCATTCGTAGACTTGCATTCTGCGTTCGACTTGATTTCCCGAAGCAAACTTATGTCTAGATTAGCTAGAGACAACTGTCCATCAACATTGTCTGATCTAATATATCAGTTTCACTCTGATACTTCGGTCCGTATCAGGCTTAATTTGAATGGTCTACTCTCAAAACCAATCCCTACTGCACGTGGCCTAAAACAGGGTTGTCTTTTGGCATCAGCTATTTTCAATTATTTTATTCATGATGTAAAAACCAACTTTAAATCTATTACGTCAGACTCCCCGAGAATCAATGGCACTCCGATAAAAGCTTTGATGTATGCTGATGACATTGTTTTACTGTCTAAAACACCTGTAGGGTTGCAAATGTTATTAACTACTTTTCATTCATATATTCTTGAAAATGAACTCAAAGTTAATACAACAAAAACGCCAGTGCTTATGTATAATCCACATCGTGGCATTCACACTCTCAAACATTGGTCTATTGACAATGTCAGATTATTTATTACTTCTGCCTACACATATCTAGGCATGATTTTTGAATCCGTTTCCAAATCAACTAAACATTTTGATTTCATAGACTCTAAACTCATGTCTTTTACTTCTCAAACACAAATTCTTCTTGCCAGATATGGTACATTTTCCATCCTTCTGGCAATTACTTTCTGGAAAATGAAAGTTATTCCAGCCATTTTGTATGGGCTAGAGACAGGCCCGCCTATAGCATCACAAACCTTAGACAAATGGGAAGCTAAATTCTGGCGTAAAATACTCTGCTTGCCACAATGTATCCCTATATCTTGGATACGAAATGAATTAGGACTCAATCCCCTGTATTATATATATCAGTGGAAACAATGTGCTTTTCTGAGAAAATGTCTCATATCCACACAGTCTAACACCTTACTTAAGACACTTTCTATATACATGTTCAGTACAGAACACATGTTTGTTCAAAATTGGCTAACCTCAACATATAAGACCTTGATACATGCTGATGTTAATATATAACTCCTAATAACAAACCCAGACAAGGCAAAGCAAAAAATTAGCCAAATACCCTGGATTGGTAATCAACAGCTTTGTGTCCGATACAAACATGCAACTATCCATCGATTTCCACCAAAATCTAGTGGCATTGCGGAAAGTTATCTGCGTAAAACACCATCTCTTACTATCGGCAGCAGATTTTGCGCTTTCATTTCCATATTTGGCAAACGAGAGACCTTTTATCTACCAGAAAACTATTACCCCAAAATCAAAACATATGTCATTTTTGCAACGTTTCAGAAATTCCTGAAACTTTAAAGCACCTCATCACACAATGTCCCAGTTTAATTTCTAAAAGGCAAATACATTTTCATAAATATTGTGCCACATATGCGTTTTGTGAACAACCACATTGTTGGGCTCTCATCTATGGACCTCAGTCAATGACAGTACAACTTGCAACAGTACATTTTCTACGTTCATTACAGCTAGATATTATAGGTATTAGCGAAATAAGTAACTCACAAACTTTGCTAATGTAGCTGGATGTTTGTAAGACTATTCTTGTACCAGTATTTGTTTTTTTTTGGTTATATGTTGATATAATTGTTTTAATGTAAATTGATGAATCAAGTCTTTCTTTTGTTTTGAGACAAATGTATGATACTCAATTATGAATCGATTTTATGATTGTAAAATGTTAAATTTTATATGTTAAATGTATTATATTGAAATGTTGATGTATTCAACTGAATCAATAAAAAAAAAAAAGAACAAGATTATTCTGTTTTACCTGAGAAAACACCATTCAGCACTCAGCATCGCAACTGGGCTGCAATCTGTGGAAACCGAGAGAAGAAGAAACATCACTCACCTGTGAGTACTAGCTTAAGGACTTCCGGTGAACCGCTACCACAGCTGCTGTTTGAACATTGAGACCTGCAATAACGAAAAAGGGAAAAACAATATTAGAACGCGGGCTTCCAAAACATCGAAATCCATCAGTCTTTCCTGAATTCCATCGCTCTACGCCATACTTCCATCCGGAGCACCACCGCAACATCTGCAAAGGAAAAGAGACATATTCAGGTTCGCTTTCAATATTAAACAACCGCACAGCGCTGTACTTACCTTAACGGATTCCGGGGGCCTGTTTTTCATTGCGCTCTCTTCCACTTGCAGCACCACAGCTGCCAGTGAGGAGAAGAAGAAGAAAACACAGGTTAGATTTAAAAGACAATAAAGGCACTGTGCTTCGTGCTTTCTCTTACCTAGAAACGTGCCTCTACATCCAGCACGCCAGCATCAAGACCTTCGCACCTGAAAAGAAGGAGATAAAGACATTAATGAATTCCCACCATAAACAGAACATTACAATTAACAAACCTACCTGCCTACCAGCAGATTCAGGGTCTATTCAGGGTAGACTACCACAACTGGTTTCAAGGGGGTTTGGCATAGCCCACTACCAGGACTAGGCATGACACTTTTGAAATGGAAGGGTTAACTTTAGAACACATCCTTGGGTACCGCCCAAATAGGGAGGCAAATGTCCTATATACCAGGGAACACTATTAACTTCTGAGGAGACATTTTCACACTATCTGTGGTCAAGCTATAGAGCATAGAGCTATGGGTGCGGCAGCAGCAGCATCTAGACCTGTAACAGCAGGGGAGAAAGGAACACTTCGATTCTAGACCTTCAAAGCCTTATTGGGCACTTGCCCCGCTAGACAAGAAGAAATCCCTAGATGGTGTTCCACTAAATTGAGTCAGCTAAAGGCAGCCTACCCTCAAGCCACTACTCAGCAGAGGGCTTTAGCAATCATTATGCCAGCAGGTTGTAATCCACCTATGGAACACTGCAATAGCTGGTTTTTAGTGTGTAGTTGGCTATACCTGATATGAGTAGGGGCTCCTTCAATTGCAGCACTAACTTCCGTTCTGGGAGAGTTACTGAGTTCCCAGGTAGTAGAAGCAGGGATGAGTTCAGGACTGGCAATAGCTGGGGCAATTATCCCATGGTAGAGTGAGTACTCATGCAACTGATACATGGGGAATCAGGGAGTAGAAATCTTCAGGCGCCTCGTGGTGCTGCCCAGTGAACAGGAAAAGAAACTCCAGTTTGGTCGAATTGTGACTTGTAGGTCCCTAGGTAAAGATCCCCTGGGTAGATGCTCTGGGGAGGGGATGAAGAAAGAGTTAAGTGAGAGTAAGCACACCAAATTGGCCCCACCTACTAGCATTGCTAGTACCAGATAGGAACCAGGCAGACACACCTTCTCAGCTAGAGTTAGAAAGGGAAGGACACATGCTTCAAGTCTGTCCCGCATAGGAGAGGAAGGGAAAGAGACGTTTCACAGCAGAACGATATCTTTAGAGAGGAATAGTACAGGCCCCAGGCAGTGAGCATGTTAGGGTAAAAGATCCTACAAGGGCAGAAGTGGTAAGAGAAGTTCCTATCAGTTAAGGGATAGGGCACAGCTTAGGAAACCACAAAGATACAGAGATGAAGACTATCCTTCTCCTTCATAGAAATAGACGCTCAGAACCCAAGGGAGAGCAGATGCCTGCCAAGAGAGAGGAGAAAAAAGGATAAAGGAAGCAAACTGCAGCTTTAAGATTAGACAACGGCAAAGGCAGGAAACCAGACTCGCAGGATAATACCAGTGACTAAACAACAAATTGATTAGATAGTAGTACAGTTGGATTTTGGTACACAGGTCTCCATATTCAGAGAAAAGCGCAAGAAGCTTTTACATCATATTTCTCCTGATCAGGAATCAGACTGTATTGCTCCAATCAGAGAAGTGGTTGAGGAAAATGAAGTGTACATGGTGACAATACAACTTGAATGGGAACAACCAAAGGAACTAGAGACACTATTTTGGTCTGAGTTGCATGTGCTTCTAGCAGAACAAGACTTGCCAAGGCGATATGGTAGGCAAAGCCCTAAGCAGGATGAAGTAATTAATCCACCGTTTTCAGAAGAAGTTGAAGAACACTTAATGGAGTCTTATGCAGTCTCATGGGCTGTTTTAGGTGCAGGACAATTATTTAATGCCAGTGTTTGCAACACCAAAGCCTCAGACACACTATCCAATCAAAACAGACAATACCAAATTTAAAGGTTCAAATGGATCCGTTATTAGATCAAGGGGTTCTAGTACAAAAGGCAAGCACACACAACACAGCACTACTTCCAGTGTCCAAGCTAGATGGTTCCTATCGAGTGGTAATTTACTTTAGGATTCTAAATGCAAACAGACTCACAAAGGCTATTTAGGACTTGCATAGTTCAGGCCTTCTGAGAATCATACATAGATGTAAATAGAAGACTGTGTTGGATATGAGAAATTGATTTTTGCACACCCTTTGGATCCAGAGAGCTATACGTACACAGCAATAACATTTGGGGGGGAAACAGGTTTGTTGACTCCCACAGGGGTACAAAAATAGTCCAGGGATTTTCTCAAGTAGAATACAGTCCCTCTTATAAAACATTCCGACTTGCTGGACATATGTAGATGATACATACAGTACAGATGATGAATTGAATGAACACTTAGAGAAGGTGGATTTGATCATAAGGACACGTTCAGTTAAAGGCTTCATTTTCAAGTTTAAGAAATCCAAAATAGCCCATAGAGAAATCATATTTCTGGAATTTTCATTATCTGATGAGGGAAGAGGACTTGCACCTCAATTCCTAGAGAAATCTGCACACTTGCGGAGCCTGCTTACACTTAAGCAATTACAGGCCGTTTTCGGCCTTTTTGAATTTTGGACATTCGTACGTTGATGATTATGGAGCATTAGGGAAACCACTATTTGACTAGTTGAAAACCAAGTTCCGTCCATCAGACTGTAAGGGGAAGCACACACACATTTTGCACCACATTTACCAGATGATGACTCAAAGAAGTCCTCGTCAGGACAGAAACACAGAAACGCAAATAGAAGTGACATTGTTCCCTGGACCAAAACCTTTTACATATTGTGGGAAACCAGAGTAAGGAGTCGGACGCAGTGTAGGGTTGTTAACCAATTCTTTTATTTAAATAATAAGAGGGTCAGAAAAAGGGTCTCACTATCCCTACCTCTATGAGGGGTTTTCCTACCTCAACAAAACTAACTAGTGAGATGGTTGCCAGGATGTTCAAACAAAACGTCCACAGTCTTGTGTCCAAAACCTATTCCGTCCCTCACACTCAAGTTTTTGAACCTGTTACAAGGGAAGGTAAATAATATGTTGGCTGTTTCCCTGCAGCCTGTCTTCCGATACAGTTGCCTCCCTACCTAGTAACCTTATTGGTCCTTGGTGTCCTCTGTATTCCTTAAATGCCAGGGGCAAAAAACCCTTTCCTGGCCTTGGTGTGCCAGGGAAACAAGCCCTTCCCTGGTCGTGGTGTGCCAGGGGAACAAGCCCTTCCTGTATCTTACTGTGCCAGGGGAACAAGCCTTTCCCTGGTCTTAGTGTGCCAGGGCAACAAACCCATCACTGGTCTAAGAATGCCAGGGAGTCAATGCCTTCCCTGGTCTTTCCTACAAAGTTAATAGTTTACGACTACTTATTCATTTGCTCAGGGGACAATCTCCTTCCTTGGATTTTCCTAGGGTATTTTGTTGTCTCCTCTTTACCCTTACTGCCTGGTGTTAAGGGTTTTATTACATCTCCTTTAGGCCACTCAGGGGGATCTGCAAAATTTGGGGCTCTCCTGTACCGACTTGGTTTCTGTATCCCTCCTCTTCTCAGCTGCACCCCCAAACTGATTTGAAGTATCTTGGTATTTCTTTAACTGCTTTTCGTTAGACTCACTCTCATTCTAAAACTCTCTTGTTCGATATAGGCCATGGGTAATGCTCCCTCTTCTCATGCTACTGATATTCATCCCTACATTGGCATCTTTGTGTAACATCATATGATTTCTTCCTTTTTCTTTGCAGGATGAGTATTGCCCTCCTATCATGCCTTTCTTGAATTTTATGTTTTTGTTGTGTGTGCGCCCTGAGGCCTTAGGGTTAGTGGTACAATACAAGAACACAGATAGATAGATAGATAGATAGATAGATAGATAGATAGATAGATAGATAGATAGATTCTGTTATACCAACATTGTTTCCCAACGTAAGGCTTACTCCCTTTCAGTGGGTGCCTGTAACCCTTAGGACCTACCTGACTCTCCTAGGGACACTGCTCTGTCTATCTCTCTTGGGTCTTTGCTGATCTCTTAGGGTATCAGGATTCTTTATGCCGGGCTCTCTGCCAAGCCTCCTTTGCGGGACTCACTACCCATCTATAATGCTCATGACAAAAGGGGTCTGTTTCTTCTTGTCTTTCCGCCCAAGCCGTACTGGCAATAGGCTCTGTTGTTGCCGGAAGTGATCTGTTTGACGTGTCAGCTTCCACAGGGTTTTGTTGTCTTGGCCGCTCTTCCGTGGCTCGCTCCGTTCAAGCCCTGTGGAAAGTATGGTTGCATGGGGCCTGCCTTCGACCTACCAGTTGATTCTGTTTGTGACAGTCTATTAGCTGTGCCGGTAGCCTCCTAATGTTTCCTGCTGCTGTATTAAACTTAAGTATTCCAGCACCTGGCAGGCTTGGAGTTCTTGCTGCGGCATGCCGACGCTGCAAGTCCCAAGACGTCTCTTGGGGAGCTCCTTTTATATTCACCAAGCAGTCTTCTGCTTCACCCTGTGACAGTGGGGCTGGGCTGTCATGGGGCTGGGTGTCATGATCTCTGCTTCCAAAAGATCAGGATTTACCCGACTCCCTTGGAAGCAGACCCATAACCCCGGTTCCGAGTGCCAGCCAGTCCCAATTGGGACCTTTTGGACCCTGTCCTGGCGCCAGTGGCACCAGGCTCATAAAGATGCCCAGTCCCAGCGCTGGAAGCGCCGGGCTCATAATGCTTGGGTGGACTTACCTGCAGCAGACCATGCTGCTTACTTACCTGCCAGTTGAACCCCTGATCCTCTTCTGTTTGGGACTACTTTTCCTGTTGGGTGGGGCAGGAGCCACTCCCTAGGTTCAGAACACTGGAACTCTTCTGGAAAGCAGGAACTCTTTTCTTACCTAGGCGTGGCTGTGGAAGGAGACACCTAAGCACTACAGGAGGCTATTTAAACCACACCCGATGGATGAATCTTGCTTTGTGTTATTCTGCATTCTCTGCAGCAGAACGCTCATCGTGTCTTCTGCTTCTGATCCTGGGCCTAAGGGAACAAAGGCTTACCATCCTGGAATCCAGTCTTCAGCAGCACCTGTAAAGACAAAGAAAGAACAGGTTAGCACTACGGTCTTCAGTGGCAGCGCATCTCTTACCTGGTCCATCGGCTGTCACCAACGCCTCGCGCTGCATTCCGGCATCTGAAAGACAAAGGCTTACCTACTCTTCGCATGCTCCGGAGGCCTTCGGCGCTGCATCCCGCATCTGAAAGACAAAAGAAGGTGCGTTTAAAGACATTGGGCAACTTTATTACTCACGTGCCATTACTCCTTCCCACGCCGAATCCAGTGGGTATTCCAGCACCCTTCAGCTTCTCTAAAGCTCCGAACTTGTACCTGCAAGATAAAAGGGACAGTTAGTGCGCATCGTGAAGCAGGCTACAAGCGCTTACTTACGTGCTTCCAGGCGCTTCTATTCCTCACGCGGGTTCGATCCTCAACTCTCATTAGCCCGCCATCCGCCATCGCCGGAACCCTGCAAAACAAGAGATATCATTACAAAAGATTTTTAAGACATTTGAAGTGCCCAGAACTTACCGTTCGTGCAGTTAACGACGGACAGCAGTCCTCTGAGGTCAAGAGGCCTGCACCCTTATCCAGTGAAGAAACTGGTTACGGCACCCTGCCCCGAGGCAGATGGAGAGCTCGGCGTTCACTTACCTAAGACATCTTACTCTTCAAGTCAGACATACAGTGCACAGAGGTCCAGCCCAAAGAGCCAACCGTGTGTTACACATCACCTTTGAAGATACGGCATTCACCCAGTCAAGACCGGCACCTCTGCGGGAATCAGGTGAGCGTTACAGAACACAAAGCCTACCGCAAAACTCCCACCCAGGCGCTATGGAAACCTCGGATACCGACCAGCTAGCCCAGTTACTTGGGGAACTAAGAGCAGAAGTGCATGCAGCCCATCAGGAAACGAATGCTCTAAGAAGGGAACTGATTATTTCCAAGGAGCGAACAGACGATCTCGCTAGACAATTGCTACAGTCACAAGCCGGACAAACTCCGTTACCCGCATCAGGGGCAAATCTTCCTTCAACATCCTCTACGAACCCAGTGCAGATCAACCTACCTGGGAATGTACCTCTGGCTCCGCCCGAACGATTTTCTGGTGACCCAAAGAGGTTTGCAGTATTTATTAATCAGTGCCGGTTGCACTTCTTATGCCGGCCAGCAGCCTTTCCAACTGATCAAGCTAAGGTAGCTTTCGTGCTTTCGTACCTTAGTGGCAATGCGGCAGACTGGTCGATCCCTCTAGTTAATCAAGATGATCCGGTTCTCCATGATTTTCAAGCTTTTCAGCTCAGTATGGAAAAACTGTTTGCAAGACATTCACAGGGGCAGGCCTTGGACAATGAGCTCCTTTCATTGCGACAGGGTAATCAAGACCTTTTGGCTTATATTGCGTCTTTCAACAGACTGATAGTGGAAACTCGATGGCCGGAGGACAAAAGGATTACGCTGTTTTATAGAGGTCTACGTGGAGAGCTCAAAGATGTGTTAGCCCAAGTAGTGAATCCCCCGCAAGACTGTTCGGACTATATTGACTTAGTCGTTCAAATTGACCACAGACTGCAGAACAGGAAGGCCGATCGTTCCAAGTTTGATGCTCGAGTATTTTCCAAACCACCAACTCCTACCAAAGGAGTAGACTCCGGGGAACCCATGCAAATAGGGGGCCTGAAAGGACCACTAACACAAAAGGAGCGGGAAAGGAGAAAACAGCTGCAATTATGCCTCTATTGCAGAAACTCGGGGCACTTTCTTCGAGACTGTCCGGTGAAACCAGCCAAGAAGGCAGTAGGAGCTGCAGTTACCAGGGTCACAAACTCTGAGCAGGGAAACGACCTCGCCCGACAAGAATAGAGGTCCTCTTGCCGAGCGTTAAAACCAGTTCAGTGACCTCGCATTTCGTGATACCTATGGTCCTCATTAGCCCTGAACATCCGGATCGATTACATGCGATTGAAGCTTACGTCGACAGCGGTGCCATCGGCAATTATGTGGATCATGAAATGGTTTTGAGGATGAATCTGACTCTTTGTCCAAAGGCTGTAAAGGACGTCATTACTACGGTGGATGGTAGGGAGATAGCCTCCGGACCAGTAACGCATACCACCCAAGAAGTGACACTAGTAAGTCAAGATGGACACCATGAGAAGATCTGGTTCGATGTGATCAAGGCCCCTCAGTTCCAGATTATTCTAGGAATTCCTTGGTTAGAGAAGCACAATCCTCAGATCGATTGGCGAGCAAGAACGGTTCAGTTTCCAGAATGTGTCTCTACTTGTCACCCTCGACCTGGTGTTGCACTGGCAGCAATTTCCTCGGAGGCTCCCCAGTTACCTCCTGAATACCTAGAATTCCAAGATGTTTTCCGGAAGGATCAGGCTAACTCTCTACCTCCTCATAGGTCTTATGACTGCCAGATAGACCTAATACCTGGATCTACTCCTCCTTGTAGTAGAATTTATGCCCTCACCGAGCCTGAGAATCTTCACCTCCGACAATACCTGGATCAATACCTAGCGAATGGGTTTATTCGTCCTTCCAAGTCCCCTGCTTCCTCAGCTTTGTTCTTCGTTCCAAAAAAAGAAGGGGACCTTAGAACTTGTATAGATTATCGCGCCCTGAACCAGATCACCGTTAAGAATAGATATCCGTTACCTTTGATCCCTGAACTCCTGGACCAAGTCAGAAAAGCATGCATATGTACAAAGCTGGATTTTAGAGGAGCCTACCACTTGGTACGAGTAAAAGAGGGCGATGAATGGAAGACGGCCTTCCGCACCAAGTATGGGCTATTTGAATATCAGGTCATGTCCTTCGGACTTTGCAATGCCCCGGCCGCCTTTCAATATTTTATGAACGATGTCCTCAGAGAGCTCATAGATGTGTGTGTTGTTGTTTACATTGACGACATCCTCGTTTATTCTTCATCGGAAACTGAACATCGGAAACACGTGAAAATGGTCCTCGAGAGATTGCGTCAACACAAAGTTTTCGCTAAGTTGGAAAAATGTGTTTTCAACGTGACTGAAGTTGAATTCTTGGGATTCATATTATCACCTAGCGGAGTGCGTATGGATTCAAAGAAGGTCGATGCAATTCTCAAATGGCCATCGCCATCCTCCGTAAAAGGTGTTCAAAGCATGTTAGGCTTCGCTAACTTTTACCGCAGGTTTATCCCCGAATTCTCTCGAATAGTCCAGCCCATCACCGCCTTGTTAAAGAAAAACAAACGTTTTGAATGGTCTACCGAGGCGGAACAAGCTTTCCAGAATTTGAAGACTAGATTTATCTCTGCACCGATCTTAAAACATCCTCGCCCAGAACTCCCCTACATCGGTGAAACTGATGCTTTGAGCCTTGCCATGGGGGCAGTTCTATCACAAAAGGACCCAGTAACCAATCAGTTGCATCCCGTGGCATTTTGGTCCCGCAAATTCTCGCCTCCTGAAATCAATTACACTATTACTGATAAGGAACTTCTAGCTATCAAGTCCGCCTTTAAGGCTTGGCGGCATTATCTTCTGGGGGCCCGACACACCGTTACTGTGATTACAGATCACCGAAACCTGCAATATTTGAAAACCGCAAAAGCTCAATCCTCTAGGCAACTCCGTTGGGCACTATTCTTTGCCGAGTTTGACTTCATAATTACCTATCGACCTGGTACAAAAAACGGTAAAGCTGATGCCCTTTCTCGGATGGGAGTGGAAGAACATTTGATCAATCCTAAACCTGTACCTATCATTCCCGAACAAAGAATTCTAGGTGTAATCGCCACACAATCCATAGAGGAAGTTAAGGATAAAGCCAGGCTACTGGTAACTCCAGCAGACATACAGAATTGGCATCTGCAGGGAAAGGACTTTACGGTGAAGGACAACCTATTATATTTCCAAGAACGGTTATACCTGCCCAGCACAGATTTACAGAAAAAGGTAATCTCTTGTTATCACGATTCTTTAATGGAAGGACATCCCGGTATGACCAAGACCTCGGAAAAGATCAAGCGCTACTTCTGGTGGCCGTCTTGGAAAAAAGATATCAGAGACTTTATAATGTCCTGTGGAGTATGCGCCCAAAACAAGAGTCAAAAGGAAAAACCAGCCGGCCTCTTACGCCCTATTGACATCCCGCCTCGCCCTTGGCATACGCTTTCTATGGACTTCATCACCGATCTACCTCCATGCTCCGGATACAATACGATCCTAGTAATCGTGGACCTATTCTCCAAGATGGCGCATTTCATTCCACTCAAAGGCTTACCAACAGCAGCAACTCTGGCCCGAGAATTTCTCGAAAACATCGTCCGACTGCACGGTTTTCCTTCAGTTCTAATTTCGGATCGAGGTAGTCAATTTATTTCTCATTTTTGGCGAAGTTGCTGTCGGTCGGCTCAAATTGATGTGAGACTTTCGACCAGCCACCACCCTCAAACCGACGGACAAACCGAGAGGACCAATCAAACTCTGGAACAGTATTTGCGCTGCATGCTACAACAAACTGAAAAAACTTGGAAAGATATCCTTTGGATAGCCGAATATGCCTACAATAACTCTGTCCACTCGGGAACTGGGAAGACCCCGTTTTTTCTTTTATACGGTAGTCACCCTCGAACCTCGGAGTTGGATCCACTCCAAGATCTTGGAACACCAGCAGTAGACCACCTGCATTCTACAATCACCCAAGCCTTTAAGGAAGCCGTTTCTCACCTTCAAAGGGCTAAAGAACAATACAAGAAAGGAGCAGACCAACATCGGAAGGAAGCCCCCCAATATCAAGTAGGAGATCAAGTCTGGTTATCCACCAAATATCTACCTCTAAAAGGACCACGCACATTCAACCCAAGATACCTTGGTCCCTATTCCATCACTACCATAGTAAATCCAGTAGCGGTCAAGTTGGACTTGCCCCCTCACATGAAGATACATCCGGTCTTCCACGTCTCTCTATTAAAACCCGTGCAACCTCAAACCCGACTAACTACATCTCCAAAACCTATTCTAGTTGATGGAGAACTCGAGTTTGAAGTCAAAAGCATCCTGGATTCCAAGATCTCCAAATCTGAACTATTTTACCTGATTGACTGGAAAGGCTACGGTCCCCAAGAAAGATCCTGGGAACCTGCAGAATATGTCCATGCGCCTCGTCTAATCAAAAGATTTCATCGAACATTTCCTAACAAGCCCAAACCCCCGGAGAAGCCCGGTTTGGGAGGGGCCTTGAGGGGGGGTGCTGTCATGATCTCTGCTTCCAAAAGATCAGGACTTGCCCGACTCCCTTGGAAGCAGACCCATAACCCCGGTTCCGAGTGCCAGCCAGTCCCAATTGGGACCTTTTGGACCCTGTCCTGGCGCCAGTGGCACCAGGCTCATAAAGATGCCCAGTCCCAGCGCTGGAAGCGCCGGGCTCATAATGCTTGGGTGGACTTACCTGCAGCAGACCATGCTGCTTACTTACCTGCCAGTTGAACCCCTGATCCTCTTCTGTTTGGGACTACTTTTCCTGTTGGGTGGGGCAGGAGCCACTCCCTAGGTTCAGAACACTGGAACTCTTCTGGAAAGCAGGAACTCTTTTCTTACCTAGGCGTGGCTGTGGAAGGAGACACCTAAGCACTACAGGAGGCTATTTAAACCACACCCGATGGATGAATCTTGCTTTGTGTTATTCTGCATTCTCTGCAGCAGAACGCTCATCGTGTCTTCTGCTTCTGATCCTGGGCCTAAGGGAACAAAGGCTTACCATCCTGGAATCCAGTCTTCAGCAGCACCTGTAAAGACAAAGAAAGAACAGGTTAGCACTACGGTCTTCAGTGGCAGCGCATCTCTTACCTGGTCCATCGGCTGTCACCAACGCCTCGCGCTGCATTCCGGCATCTGAAAGACAAAGGCTTACCTACTCTTCGCACGCTCCGGAGGCCTTCGGCGCTGCATCCCGCATCTGAAAGACAAAAGAAGGTGCGTTTAAAGACATTGGGCAACTTTATTACTCACGTGCCATTACTCCTTCCCACGCCGAATCCAGTGGGTATTCCAGCACCCTTCAGCTTCTCTAAAGCTCCAAACTTGTACCTGCAAGATAAAAGGGACAGTTAGTGCGCATCGTGAAGCAGGCTACAAGCGCTTACTTACGTGCTTCCAGGCGCTTCTATTCCTCACGCGGGTTCGATCCTCAACTCTCATCAGCCCGCCATCCGCCATCGCCCAAACCCTGCAAAACAAGAGATATCATTACAAAAGACTTTTAAGACATTTGAAGTGCCCAGAACTTACCGTTCGTGCAGTTAACGACGGACAGCAGTCCTCTGAGGTCAAGAGGCCTGCACCCTTATCCAGTGAAGAAACTGGTTACGGCACCCTGCCCCGAGGCAGATGGTGAGCTCGGCGTTCACTTACCTAAGACATCTTACTCTTCAAGTCAGACATACAGTGCACAGAGGTCCAGCCCAAAGAGCCAACCGTGTGTTACACATCACCTTTGAAGATACAGCATTCACCCAGTCAAGACCGGCGCCTCTGCAGGAATCAGGTGAGCGTTACACTGGGCTGTCAATGTGCTTCTACCGTCGTTCACTGCATTGCCTGCTTACCCACCTTCTCCAGCCTCCACAGCTGTTCTCCTCTGTATCTTTTGGGCTGCTCCTCCACTTCACTCCATGTCTCCAGCTACTATAACCACTCCTGCCTCCGCTCAAACTGCTACTCCTCCTACCACGACTGTCGTACTGCGCTCTCAGTCGTTCTTCACCTCCTTCCTCCACAAGACCACTTTGTGGCTTCTGTCCTCCCGGCTACTTCCTTCACCCACGTGCTGTCGTCCCTCCTCTCTTCTCTTTTTTGACCTTCTCCTCACTGGAAATAGAAATAGGGCTGATGTTCTGTTTCGTGCCGTTTGTTCTTCTTTCCTCCATACACGTCTTTCTCATCCCAATACTTCTAATGGGCTTCATCCCTCAGAAGTACTTGTACTCATACAGACTCTCTGAGAAGGATTCTGTTAGTTCACTGGGAACTTTTAAAAGTTCTTGTGGTTTTGGAATAGGAGTGGTGTTTTCATGATAACTAATGGGGACGAGACCCTCTGACTCATCACAATATGTAGTATGTAATCATGGAAAGATGAAACCCATAGCATACCATTCACATGTATATGCAATACCAGAGTAATAATACAGAAGGAATGCACACTAGCTGCAAACATATTGATGCACATAAACACACTGTTAGTGCAGTTAGAAGAAGCTGCACGCTATAGTATTGTAAATACAAAGGCACTACACTCAAGATGGGTTCAATGGTGTATGAACTGGAAGGGTCTTTAAAACCAGAAGCAGATGCATCAGTACCAGACATTCCACTTTGGATATTTGCAAATAAATAATTTGTGCTGTGATATGAGTGGTGTTCCAGCAATTGGGACATGCTCTAAATATTCTACTGCCATGCTTTTCTGTTCTTGTACACTCTGGTTTGGCTGGAAACACCATTCACGATTCACAGGTGCAATTTTTCCTTCCAGTATGGCCACTGCATGTCATTCTTGGCTAGGCAACGTGTGGTTTAGTCTTTCTAGACATCGCGCATATGTGTGCTAACGGTGCTGGTCTCCCTCACGTCTCACCGCTGTGCTTTTCGGTGCCTTGCTCAGTACTTGTGTTTTTCTTGTTCCCTAGTTCATCCCTTCCTGTTTCCTTCCTTATTCTGAACCTTCCTGTGTCGTGGCGCTGTCGGTCATGGCCATTCTTAACTGTGTTCCACGCTGTTTCCTCTGCTTCCTCTTCTGACCTTGTTTCCCTTTGACTACCTGTTGGCCGCTTTGACTCTCCACGCTCCAGCAATCAAGCAGTTGCCTACTTTGATTTTGCCAGGACTTCCCACAGACCATTCTCGTGTTTTTTTCCACTTGGCTAAGGGTTTCCTGCCTTTTGGGTTGTCTCCCCAGGGCTACCCTGCTTGATTGTTTTGCCAATTGGGCAGGCTGGCTTCTGGGAAGGCTCGCCCCTATCTTCACGAGAGCCGCACTAAAAAGAAGAACTATAAGGAAAAAACCACCAAGAAGACCTCGCACAAGACACCACAGGTGAGCCTAGAACCTGCAAACCCTGATAGTAAAAGGGTGATTCAACCATAAGAATCAGTTTGAACACCAGGATACCCAAACCAACCATTTAAGTAATACATCAGGTTGGTGAGTTACAGGGCCTCCTCCTTGCACTGTGACAAGTTGCCCCACATAAGCCAGCTTTATGTCCACTTTGCGTCTGATTCAGACTATGTAGTAAGAGGATACAATTTTGATCTATAATGGTGGCAGACAAATTTATTCACAGATTCCAAAGGCAAACAGGCATTGTCAAAACCGCTTTGGCTAGAAGTATGGTACATCAAAGAGGTTAGGCCTCTCATTTGGGTTATGCATACCAAAGCACATAAAAATAATGATGTGCACAGTGCAGGTAATGTGCTTGCCTAGTCTGCAAGACAGCGGACTATGGGAATAGTAGTGGCAGCAATAGCACGCTCTGCTACATATATAGATGAGGACATAAAAGCATGTTTGGATGTAATCGGTCCTAACTCACCAGGGTTCCCCCACTACTTATACCTACACTGTAAAAGAGAATACGGTGATGGTCACTATCCCTAGGTGAAGGAGAGGCCCTGTTGACAAGGTGAACAAGATGGGTTAAACTAATCTCTGCAGCACAAACAAGTGTATCCACAAGCCACTTTGGGGTGTCAGCTACTACAGAACTCCTGCAAGACAGATATTGGTCGGCCAGAAATTAGTAAAGAAGTACGGCAGTACATGGTAAATTGCTAAACATGTTTGCAAGCAACTGTGGACAGTTCCCGAAAACCAGTAGAGAACGTACTAAGGGTGACAGTGCCATTTGAATGCATGTATATGGACCACATAGGTCCACTAAAACCTGTCAACAAGTACAAATATGTGTTGGTCGTGGTAGACTCGTGCACAAGATTCACCTGGTTAATTCTCCAGAAGAAAGCAGATTGTAAGGAGGTCATAAAAGGATTGCTGTCCTTAGTAGTTATGACAGCACCAAAATTACTCCAAGCTGACAATGGGCCAGCCTTTTATGCTAAATCCTTAAGAGAGGCCCTGTCAAGTTGTACTCTGCATTTCTCAAACCCGTTTTGACCACAGTCCATTGGGGTTGTTGAGAGAGCCAATGGGATAATAAAACAAGCCTTGACTAAATGCATCCTCTCTTCTGCAGGCAATTGGGTAAATCATGTCCCTTTAGTGCAGCATGGCATTAATAACTTACCTCGCCTTTCTTAATGTGAGCATAAAATGCCTTATGAGTTGTTTTTTGGTGCTCGCATGTATATGCCTGATTTATACAATCCTTGCAGTTCTCTCACAAAGCCAGACTAGCTGCTTCTCATAAATCTTCTGAAATGCTCCCTCCATGGTGAAGACTTCTTACCACAGCAAGATAAAAGCAAGTCACAGAGCATTTGAAGTCTGGGGACTAATTTGTGGAAAGGATCCATGACAAAGAAGCACTTGGATTGTGCTACAGACCTCCTGTGAACGTACTGGAACTCATTGGATCAAGAACATCCATCCTGCCAGACCTGCTTCCTAAAAAAGGTATGTGTCAAGTGTCTGTAGACCATGTTAGGCCAGCTTAAGATGGTTACACCCCAGTTCCTGAGGGAGGAGACTCTCAATCTTGAAGAACCTGACAAGCAGACAAGAGTAGATGAAAACATGATTTACTGTGATTAAACCAAAGCTGAAATGTTCAAAGGAGAAAAGACTTAAAGTTATTTTAACGAAAATAACTTTTGGTTTTCTCTTCCGCAAACATTTCAGACTATCCCCATTTCCCCTACCCCCTTGATTACCTGTGGGCGGCATGCCTCCTTGTGTGCCACCATCTTCAGCATTCCTCTGCAATGCCGATTCCATTCACTTTTGTGTATGGGAACCGACGCTGCAGGGTGCACCTTTCCTTTTTTTTTATAAACACTTTATTCAATCGGGAGTGGGGGACACCCCCACATTCCCTGCTCACATTATAGTAATCAAAGGTGCAGGGATACCCCTGCATCCCCCGCTGCCCTTCTTCACTGTAATGCAAATGAATGGGAGACTTGGTCAAAATGTTTGGCCGCATGTAATTTCCGTAAGCCCGAAATTCTGTTAACTCTCCCATTTGTTTTTTTTCATTCTTTTGGGGCCTTTCCGAACACATCATGTCAACAAATAATCCCCAAACCCCCTCAACCTCTGACAACTTTTTTGTTTTTCCTGGAACAAGGCTAGAAGTAATGCTAAACACATGGTCCATCCTGAAGATGAAGATCTTTGACCGTCTAAAAGTGCACCAAGAATTGTAAAATGTTTATTGGAGTAGTAATCCTGTTCTACACTTTGCTGTGAATAGGTCTTCTCACCTTTTTTGTCCTATTGACCATGGGACATTTTTTAATCCCAATGACCAGCCGACAATTGAACACGTCACCTTTAGCCTTACCACATACAATACACAAGACGGAATTTCAGGCTGCTGATGTAGGTAGAGTCTCGACACACATAATCATATACCCACTCTAATTAGGGCAATTCTGGACTCGCCAGTATAAATCCTACAGTGGGCCTTGTATGCAACTCCAGGTACATAGAGTATCAATGCTAGATGAATCTAGAATAGTGTTCCCTAAAATGCATGTCTCTGACACCTCTAGGAAGATGTTGAGGGCCAAGATAGAAGCCTTTGCTCGAGGAGCATTGTTAGATCCTGAAGATGATCTAGAAAAGTTAGATGGCAAGGCAGATTCTTTATGTTTTGTGAAATATTTGGACACCTTTCTCTTTTACAAACAAAGACCAGTGTAATGGCTAGACAAAACCAACTGGGTGCACTGTCCTGTCCCATTTCTGAACTCACCACCAGAGTTTAATTAATGCACAGTTACCATACATGCCAAAACCAGAGGTGGAGGGAGAGGTTGTAGAACTGAACAACTATATATTCTCCCCATCACCTGAAAATGACCAGTTTGTGTGGTCCACACATTCTGTGGTCTATGATAAAACACTCTATGCTACAATGACAGAGAAAACATGGCAACTATCAGCCCCTCTTAAGATGACATGGGGTGGTGAGTCTTGGCAAGTACATGGAACTGCCACTCTAGATTTAGCATGTAGAAATGATTTAATGTATATCCTCAATTACACTCATTTTGCAGTGATATCTATAGTTCACACCATCTACCCATGTATCCAGATTAGTATGCCAAAGAGGGTATGTTTTGATGGACAACTGAGCATCTTAACAATGTGATGCAGGAAAACAAATATGAATATATTACAAATGCCTGAGGTGCTCCAGTAGGTTGACATCGTGACACCAATGAGTGTTATAAAAGACACAAAGGTATAGGAGTAGGTCTTTATACAGCTAAAGCTTCAGAAAATATTTCACAAACATATAGCCATTTACATAGGGAAAGCATGTCAATTAATGGCAAAGCAAGCACCTTTAAATTAGGTAATTAGTGAGATTGACAAATGGAGAAAGTCAGGTAATTGGTCGGCAATCATAGACAGGAGAGGTCACCTAAAAAGGGCCAGGACCAAAAGAGAGATGAAAAGTGCCTACACCTGGAAAGGAGCTGTAATGGACATTCAAAGACTGTCAGGAAAGAACACAGAGAAGAGCTTTCTTACTGCTGATGACAACTTCATTGCATTGCAACAGGGAATCTCCATATTGAGACATGTGGTAGTGGATCTGGTCCATATCATCCAAGAGGACATGAAAACCCTATCAGTTGAAAAACAAGGAGTTGTCGAACCTCTGAAGATCACAGACTTCCTGGACACACTGTCTACTACCATAGCAAGGCCAGTACAATTTATGGAAATTAACTTATCAAAACACATATACTCTGCTGAGTGTCTTCAGAAAGACTATCAGTGGAATATTGGTGCGGGACAAAAACCTTACATCATGGACAGCTCATGGGATCCTGAACATGCCTGTGTCAGTAAGGCCACCTCTATTGTGTGAACAAATGTAGTCCTACACATGTGGAGTGCTGGAGGAAGGAGTTGGAGAAGGGGATATCGTGATATGATTGCTTTTTTATTAAACAATTAGAAAAAAGGCCTTACTCTCCCTATTCAAAAGGGTATTCCCTACCTAAGGAAAGCTCAGGGTGGTTGTCCAAAAGAAAATGTACTGTCCTCTGTCCAAAACTAGCTAACTCCAGCCCTCAAACTATATACTCAAACAACATAAAGAGCACCAGGAGAATGCCTCCCTTCTCCTGGTTCACTGGTATCCACCTTGGGGGTTGGGTTTGAAAGTCTTAACTAAGAGTTCAAGTTCCACAAAGATGCAGAATACCAGAAGAATTGCATCATTCTACTGATCAACTGGTTAGGCTACTTGACAATATGTTTGGCAGCCATTGCCCTAGTTTCTGAATCAACAAAGCTGTACTGGGATGCCAGGAGAATGAATCCCTTCGCCTGGTTCACTCTGCTTTTGGGGACAGTGTTTCTTAATGATTCTTATTAGAGTTTGCACTTCTCTCAATGCTTCTTTCAGAGGTATTTTAAATGTTCCTGAATCTTCTACTTCCTGTGGTTCAATCACTTTTGGGTCCATTTGATAAGAATTCCCGAGATTAGAATGATTATTCCTAAGGCTTCCTTTACTTTTCTTACTGTTAAAATAAGTATTGTGATGTGGGAGACTACTCCAAAGTCTTTGGTTGCCTTCACCAGTATTAATGAGACGAGGGAGATCATTCCAGAGGCTTTGGTAGGCTTTGTAACAATTATTGAGACAAGGGAGATCACTCCCGAGGTGTTGGTCAGCTTTGCAACAATTACTGAGATGAAGAAGATCGCTCCCGATGCTTATTCCACTTTGCTTCCTCTTACAACAAGTACTGCGATTCATACATTTTAGTCCATCTTGGTTATTTTTAAAACCATTATTGAGGGGAGGGAGACTGTTCCAGAAGATTTCTTCTCTTTGATGGTTTTTGCCACAATTACTGAGATGAGGGGGATCACTGCTGATGCATTGATTAGGTTTGCAGGAATTACTGAGATCCTCCTACACTCTATTTTCCTAAATACGCTTGCCACTCTTTAAAGAACACTCAAAATGAATTACCACTCACACTCACTAACCAATATCTTACCTTCTCCAGAAATTGTTTTCCCACTCTGCTTCTCCTTGCTTTCTCTGGCTTGTCTCTTCACCTGCCACCACCTCCTCCTCTGAACTCACCCGAACAACCCACACCTTCCTGCTTCCTGCTGCCGTTTTATGCTCCCTGACTTCTGCCATTGGACCACTTGACTTGGCTAATCCTGCACTGTTTTACCCAACTGGGAGGTGGTACAAGCAGCCAAAACATTAAATAATGTTCTACGTCCCGCCAGCATCCCCCATGGGCCTGCTGTGTAATAGTGATGGCAGCCCAGAAAATGCTGTTTCCACAATTGTGTTAGAGAGCCTGGGTCTGACTTCCCATAAAGTAGGTCTAATGTATGTCGGGATCTGTGCCCCTTGTTTTATTACCTGGGGGTCTCTGGAGGTTGCCACAATCTGCAACCATTCATTGCTGAGTCTGGGGAGCACTGCACATTCTGCCTCCTTGCAGACGCATAGGTGTAGCAGATCCCTCTCCGCCACCTATGTCGCCTAGTGTTTGGTTTCTGCGTCAGTTGCCGGAATCGGTTTGGTGTTGGTCGCAGGAGAGCTGTTTTCACTAGGGCAGGTCGGGATCCCCATCCAGATTATATGTTGTGCTGGAATGTTGTTCTTTACCGCTGCACACTTATTGTCGTCTTTATCTGGCAAGATGGCTCTAGTAAAGACAGAATGATTCTGATGATAGTTTGGTTCACGAGACATGATGTGAGACAAAGGAGTATTGCAGAAATACATGCTGGTACAAGCGGGGGGCAGGGATTGTAGCCCTCTGAACAGCCACAACCTCCTCAGGGGTAGGACTGACTCTAGATTTCTCCTTGGCAGGCCTCCAATCAAAGGCTGAGATGGGTTGCCATCCCCCACTTGACAAGCGCAGGGCCCTGGCCTCGTCACACAAGGGATGTTTCAAAAATAAATCCATGGATGGTTCCTCATTACCATAGGATGCAGAACCACTTTCTTTGTGGAGCATGCTCTCTTCTCAATATTCAAATGACCCAAGAGCACACTGACTACACAAATGGCTTCAGGGTACGAGATAATATTGTCTAATACAGCTATAAAGATAGTGAGATGCCGAACTATGAGCCCATAGAAGATGGAGACTATGGGCCTCATTACGAGTATGGCGGTAGCTGTGCCTGTAGTACAGGCACGGCTGCCGTCCGTATTGATTTTTATCCAGCGCCCAGAAAAGGGCAATTACCGGGTCATTACGACCTTGGCAGACCTGGTAATTGCCCTTTTCTGGGCGCCAGTAAAAATTAATCCCCATTCCCATTGAGCCCCATAGGGGTCAATGGGAACGGGGAGGGTGGTAGCAATGGTACTGCTATTAACGGTACCATTGCTACCATCAAGTTATGCTCACGGGTGCCGGTACGGCGACCCGGTAAAACCTGGTGGCTGTAAGGGCAACTGCGAGCAGAACTCCCAGTATGGTGGTATGGTAACAACGATGCCGGTAGCGATACCGGCGCTGTTGTTGCCTTACCGCCATACTCGTAATGAGGCCCTATGTACATGTACACGAGTGTACCACGAACATAGAAAGCTGTGACAACATTTCGAGAGAGAAGCCACTTTTGCGGGGTGGAGTACTTTGTATTGACGGTTCATCAATGATAGACCAGTCCACGGGAGAAAGACATACTGGGACGGCAGTGTTGAGGCTAAAAGCAGATGGGACAAGTGAAGTTGTACTAATCACATGTTTACCATCACATTTCCTGGGCACAGGCTGCAGAGCTAGTGGCTCTTATTTTGGCATTTGAGCAGAGTAAAAACCAGGAACTGACAGTGTATTTGGATTCATCCTATGTGACGTCTACAGTTGACTCTTCGCTGTCACGCTGGCTGAGGAGGGGCTTCACGCCGGTGCAACATGCATTCTTATTGGTAGACTGATAGAGGCGCTCTGATTCCCAATAGACATATCGGACACGAAGTACCAGGCCCACACGAGGGGGTAGGATTCCGTCTCCAGGGGCAATGAAGCAGCAGACGCGGAATGAAGCGCCAACCATATTTCGAGGATATCCTAGACATGGATACCCCATCCCAAGTGGTTAATTATAACGGGACTATGGTACTAAAGGAAGGGTACAATGCATTACCAGTGACACAAATAATGCAGTTGCAAGGAAATGCGCCAAAGGAAAAAAAGGAGATATGGGTAAAAAGGGGGTGTTCTACATCTGACTCGGATGCCCTATGGCTACAGGAAAGCACAGGTAAACTAGTGATGCCTTTGTCATTATTAATAGGGGTGTACCGAAATTCAGCTTCGAGTAAGTGTTCGTCCGAATTCCGGCTGAAAATTAGGTATTCGGCTTCAGCCGAATACCTAATGGAATCCTTACTCGAGCCGAAGTTACACCCCTAGTCACCTAACTCAATCAACATTTCATGCGCATGCAGCGATGCTTTCAAGAGCTCCAGTAGAGTATTTGCATTCTGGCACAGGAGATGCTCAGTGCGGCTGTTTTAGCCCCACCTTCCCCTCCCCCATCACAGGGCTGACCCCCCACCCCCACAGCTTACAGTCCTGGTGCTGTGTATCCATGTTTGATTGCACAGCGAGGCGGCTAATTAGGCACAAGCACAATCAGAGGGAGAAGCCCCCTGTCGGGCTCAGCACCCGGTCCCTGGATGCAGCCTCATGCTAATAAGCAAGGAGAGAGGATGAAAGCCCCTCGCCTGCAGGAGAACCAGCCCGGCAGCCCACAACATTCCATGCCACTGCTGGGCTGAATGGGGGAGCCCCGAGGTCTGAACCCGGGCCGTCCCTTGTGCACAACACAACAGAACCCATTTATGGGATACACAACACTGCGAGGAGACTTGTAGTTGGGCAACAGCAACACTGATGTTAATATAACATCTCAATGATTTTCTTTTATAGAGAAACCCTATATTTGGGGTATTTACACCACACACTTGTACACATACACACACTCAAATCTGGCCTATAGGGCAAAGTGGAAAGGACCAGTAGGTAAGGTCACTGTTGGACAGATGGATCACCAAATGCACTGTGACACTGGCAGTTTGGACCAATCTAGTTTAGAATGCACAATTTTGCGTTACTAGCGTTTGAGCACTGTTGTCATTTTCGGTGTTCAGATGCCAATATTTTCTCAAAATTGTTCCAGTAATTTTCTTGGTTTTGGTTCCCAGATCCGAATTTTGTCTCAGTCGTATGCTGTTTGTGTCTTATCTTTTAAGCATTAACAATTTTGGTAGGTAACACAACTGGAAAATAATCACTGCTTGTGTGGCAAAAATCAAACAATTCTAAAAAAACAGAGGTGACAGGATTTATATTACAAAATAAGTCAATTTCACAGATAAATATGAGCCTCTGATTATTCGTAATTAAACGACTGATAGAGCTTCATACTAATTTCTAAGCACTGCAATGATCAGTCAGCATTGCTAATTGTACTCAATTGATCATTCATAGGAGGAAGAAGATTTGGCAATAGCCAATCAAGGAAAGGGAACTGATGTTGTGCAGTATCATCTTCAGAAGGTGAGCGCATTTCACTTGGGCCATCAGCCCAGTCATTTAAGGACTGTGGGAGCTGTAGTCTTGGATAACGTCCATTGAACACTCTGGGCCTAACCATGATACACCCATGTGTAAAATGAAAGATCTCCCTGAAAAAATGGGTATCCCTGTGATACACAGTCACCGAAGCACTCATAACTCCAGTCTCCTCTCTTCATAGCCGTCAATGAAACCTCATCTTGCTACGCATCGCAAGCACAAACCAGTTGACACACTCTTGCTGGATATAGAGAGCAGAATGGGCGGTGTGGGGTAGGTGGCTGTTTTTTTTCTTACAATAATTTTGGTCTCCTATATTCCTGTGATCACCCGCCCCAATCAATACTACATTTAATTAATCTTTTATAACACAATTAATACCAGAGTCCATTCTCTAAGCACAGGACCAGGATTGGAACCAATCCAAGACAAACATGTTGCCCCTGAGCTATCCCCCAGCCCATGGTCATCCACTCTTACTTACATAGATTCAGAAGAGAACCAGTAAATAATTAATGTGGCCGACGTCAGTGATTGCCCTTACTTCTACATTCCCTTTGAAGGTTGTGTCTTTGATGTCATAATATGCAAATTTTATTGCACTCCATAAACTAAGGTGTGAGAAAAGTACCATTTGAAGTCCAACTAAGGGGGCCTTACAGATAGCCAACAAATGAATCAGGTTCCCTATTTAAACTGTGTACTTGGAATAACACCATTCCATTTCACATAGTAAGATTATAGCAGCACCAGACTTTTATAGAACCCACAAAAAACGTCATTTTTTTCTTCAGAAAAACAATATTTTTTCTTAGAACATTTTGCAATCTTTCAAATACATAAGACACCGTGTCAGAACAGTTTAGTTACAGCTATGATCTATTATAAGCACTATGCATGTCCTTCACTGAAGTCCTGTTAAAACAAGCATTGGCAAGGCCAACATTTTCGGCTTGTTATGCATATCTTGACACATTTCCAGTAGTAATCCAGTAGTAATCTACTATTCAGTCACTATTCGGCTACGGCCGAATACCTCGGTATTCAGGTAGTGAGAGGAGCAATACCTCGACCACTGGGTCCATTCCAACACCTTCATGTCGACTATGTTGACATGGTCCAAGTATGCCAGGGCTACAACTACATGAAAGTGGTTGTGTACCCAATTTCCCGATGAATCAAAGCCGGTCTCTGTTCCCGTCCTGATGCCCTTAGAATGATAAAATTCCTGGTTAGAGAGGTTTTTATGCGATGGGGCATGTGTGAACTGTATGCAGCAAACGTGAGGGTAGGAAAAAGAAAGCCTCATAGAGTGGGCCAAATGTAGGTATTGCAAACAAGATATTTTACTAACAGTGCCCAGTTTCTATGGCAGAGTGAATTTAAGATGACAGGACGTTAATATTTTACTGACCTCTATCACAGCACCCGCAGACATATCATTATCAATATCATAGCATAACAGAACATTTTAGAGTCTGTGGCAGTACACTGGACGGGCCAAGCAACTTCAGTGGCTGCGAGCAACAGGGGAGAAAATGTAATGTTGATTCTACCAGAGTTAGTCCGCTACACTAGAATCTCCGGTGCAATGATTGGCTAGTGAGACTATGTCTGCCTGTCAATTCAAGTGTTACAACTCCAAGACTGGGGGAGGGCCAATGCAGCAATAATGCAATTCTATGTGACAGTATTGGAGCCAGTAGCAGAGGAGAACCAGGGTACATCAATGTATCCCTACACTTATTAAAACTGTCCTATTGTAACTTAAGGGTGGAAACGTAATCACTTATAATGTAAGCCCTCCAATTTTTGTGGTTGAAGTAAGGGTGAGATTACATTATTTGCCCGGGATCACACACACTTATGCTGAACAGCGAAGTAGGGATTTTAAACCACTCTGCAATTTGGTAACAGAACAGCCACTTTCTTCCACGCTTTACATGGGACAAATATTTAGGTTTTGGGTGTCAACAAGGCCAACAATAATACTATCCTATAGAGTTTACTTGCAAAATACACAAATTGCATAGTAAAGTATCATGACAACATATAAATCCTTATAGCAGCATGTTGGCTCAAAATAATATCAGTATACCTTTATTTTCCACATCCTGAATGGTAAACTATAAGATGCAAAAGGAAAAATATCTATTTGTCCACTTTATTTTCAGCGCTTTTAATACACAATAAAATAAGTTGTCATAAACTCACTTAAACTCGCGCACATACACCCTGTGCCAATACTATGCAATAGTAAAATACCAAACAATCGCTAACAAATCAAGAGGACCACGCGGTAATGGTGGCACCATGGTAATAGATTTTCGCACCACATGTAACTTGAAGAACAATGTGGTGGACCTGGATTGCCCCCAGCACTCCAGTTGCACTGAAGCACGAAATGTCATGGTGGGGAATGGGGAGGGATCAAACGACAGTCACATGGGGCATGAGGAGGCAGAGGGGAACAAATGAAAATCACGGGTGGCATGGGGAGGGAACAAACGACAGTCACAGAGGTTAAGGGGAGGCAGAGAGGAACAAACGAAAATCACAGGGGCATGGGGAGGGAGGGAGGGAACAAACAAAAGTCACTGGGGGCATGGGGAGTGAGGGGGAACACACACAAATCACAGGGGGCTTGGGGAGGGAGGGGCAGGGCAGTCTCTAGGCAATATGGTGCCCAGGGCAAACAACACAAATTTGCCCCCCTCCCCATTGCGGATCACTCACATGAAGCAAATGAGCACTGCCTCACATAATGCTCCAGGTGGAAGACACCTCTTGCACCAGGTGCAGACATGACAGCTGGTTGCGACTCTATAGCTAGTTATATGAAAAGGGCAAAAATCCTTTTACCATTGCTTCCCAAATTACCATTTTGGCATGATTTTCAATGCTTACTGCTCACCAAAAGTTAAAGAGCTATCAAGCTTCCCATGGCCGTGTGTAAGAAGGACAGCTAGTCCTGTTTTAACATGGAATTATAGGGCTTGTAGTTTTCCTTAAGTTCATAATGGTGTAAACTAAAAGTCCCAGAATTCAAAAGAAAAACATACAGGACTGGATGGCCTTCTTGAGCATGGGTAATGGAACTTTGAGGTCTCAATGCGATGGTGTACATTTTTCTGTTCTGCACTCCTTCACGCCTGGACTGGCTCTGCAAACTGAAAATGCTGAGGACTGGTCCTGCAGAAATGCTTGGCTTTTGAGAGCAGCAACTCTGTAACAAGAACCTCCATAGTGTGAAGACCCATAGGCCTGTCTTGTTGCGAACAGAGTGTGAACGAGTCATACTGGAGATTCGGAGAGTTAATGGAGAGAGACCAGTAGATTATTATCAGCTGTTCCTGGCAGCTATAGTGGAGACAAGTATCCTTTATTGTTATGGTATACTGCTGAGCCTGGGCCTCACAGCGTGTGCTTTATTTTGTTTTGTATGCGTGACAGTTACTCTGCAAGCCCACCCAGTCCCCTACTCCGACTCCTCAGCATGCAGCCCACTTTCGGTAAGCACCGCACATCAAAGTAAATGTGTTTATGGGGCGCACTCCTCTATGGCACTCTGGGGCAGATCAGCCTCGTTTGTGCCCCTCTCCTCCCTCTGCACCACAGGCAACCGCCAGTCTGACCCGCCCCTAGAAATGGGCTTGGGTAGGAGGCATGGGGAGGGAGGGGGAACAAACGAAAATCACTAGGGACATGGGGAGTCAGGGGGGATCAAACAAAGGTCACTGGGGGCATGGGGAGGGAGGGGGCAACAAACGGTAATCTTAGGGGGCAAGGGAAGGGAGGCGGGAACAAACGAAAATCACAGGGGGCTTGGGGAGCGAGGGGGTAACAAACGAAAATCAGGAGGGGCATGGGGAGCGGGGATCAACAAACAAAAATCACGGAGGGGCATGGGGAGGGAGGGGGCAACAAACGAAACTCACTGGGGGCATGGAGAGGGAGAGGGGAATACACAAATCACGGGGGCATGGGGAGGGAGGGGGCAACAAACGAAAGTCACTGGGGGCATGGGGAGAGTGGGGGCAACAAACGAAATTCACTGGGGGCATGGGTATGGAGGGGAACAAATGAAAAGCACGAGGTACATGGGGAGTGAGGGGGGAACAAACGAAAGTCACTGGGGGCATGGGGAGCGAGGGGGGAACAAACGAAAATCAGGAGGGGCATGGGGCGGGAGGGGGAACAAACAAAAGTCACTGGGGCCATGGCCTGCAACTGCAAACAGAGCGCGAGATTAATCACAAAGATTTATCATACTCAAAGGTTAAACAAACAAGACAATTACACATGTGCTGGCTGCAGCAATGAGTTCCGGTGCCCAAAAAAGAGTGCCGGTGTTGGCCACTGCACTATGTGGGTGAACACTGCAAAATTGAGCTTTCTGGTCTGCAATTAGTGAGGATTTATTCTGTTATTTGCAGGTGGCTCTTTGTCTCTGAGTCTTAGGAATGTTCTGTTTGTCTCTAACCTTGGCTCTGAGTTCTGGCTTGGTGCTTTGTGCAGCCTAATTCTACATTGCTTCGTCTCTTGTTCTGCTGCCTGTGGCTTCATGTAATTCTACTATAGTTGTGCTATACTTTCTATATGTCTATATTGTATTATTATTCTTATAGTTTAGTAGCATTTTGGTTTTTCCATGTTCTTATACGATCCTGTAGTTCCATATGGTTAGTTGCAATAAGATGCTGCAAGCTTGCTCTGCATCTCTTGCTGCTTTGCGTTTTTGCATTTCTGCATTTGGCTAATGAGAAAAAATAATAAAAGCTTACGACAGTGTGAATGGATATATCTGTTCTCTATCTACAGAACAGTGTAAGCATGTTTTTCGTGTGGGCACATGCATGTCTTTGTAACTTTGTTTAGGGATGCAAGTTTGCTTCATGGCTAACATTGCTATGTCGTGGTGTCTCTAATGACGTCAGCACAGTTAGATATTTGTCATTCGTCGATCAGGTCCATTGGGGCATCTGGATCCATGATCAGTGTTGGTGCACCTGTATCCATGATGTTGTTAGCTGGATAAGGTCTGAATGGCTGTCTGAGAGAATATCTATTCGCATATGTATTTGTCACAGGTCCTCCTGTGGGCTGTCCAAAAACTGACAGCTATCTTGCATCTCTGACTCTTCGGGCTGTCATGCAGATAAGGGTCAAGAGGGGGCATTCCAGGCACCCTCTCTTCAGTTGGAAAGAAGGGGTGGTGGGGAGCAAAGCCCATAAGCTCCTAACAGTTCCAGTTCATACAGTGCAGGAAGAAAATGACAAATGCTTAAAAGAGTGGGAAGCAAGTGCAAAGTTACTAACATTTATTTTATTTATTTATTTGAATTTGTAAAGCACCAAACTGCCCTCAGGCATCGTGGCACTGTTAAGAAGGCTTACTTAGTTACATGAGTGCTTTAGAGGCATACACACGTACATGTTGCTACATATAATTCCAATAAGTGCTTAAACGTGGTTACATAGATTAGTGGGCAAATATATGGTGCCAGCCACATCTTACACAGCGGCAACTACATAAAGTTGTGAGGTCAGCATCGGTAGGCAAGAGCATGGTGCAAGCCACATGTTGCATGGTGGCAGCTGCAAACAGTTGCTTGGTCAAGATTAGTATGCATATACAGGTGCCAACCAAAAAGTTGCAAGGTGGCAACAGCACATATATGCGTGGTCAGGTCAAATGGGCAAATGCTTGGTGCCCGGCACAGAATACAGAGGAGGCAAGCTACACATGGGTGCATGGTTAGTGTCAACATAGAATAGCATGGGGCCAGTCCCGTATTGGACGGTGGCAAGGGCATACTAGTACACAGGATTTTAATCAACGGGCAACAACATGGGGCAAATTTAGGGGGTAGACATACAGGGGGCAGTGGAGGGGTGGGGAGGGATGCAGACATACAGGGGGCAGCGGATGGGGTGGGGGTAAGGTGCAGACATACGGGGGCAGCGGAGGGGTGAGGGGTGGGGTGCAGACATACAGGGGGCAGCAGAGAGGTGGGGGGTAGACATACAGGGGGTGGCGAAGAGGCCGGGTGTGGGTGCAGACATACAGGGGCAGCGGAGGGGTGGGGTGCAGACATACAGGGGGCAGCGGAGGGGTGGGGCATGGAGTGCAGACATACAGGGGGCAGCGGAGGGGACGGGGTGGGGTGCAGCGGAGGGGTGGGGTAGACATACAGGGGCGGCAGAGGGGAGGGGGTAGACATACACGGGGCAGCAGAGGTTTGGGGGTGGGGTGCAAACATACAGGGGGCAGTGGAGGGGTCGGGTGCAGACATACAGGGGGCAGTGGAGGGGTAGGGTGCAGACATACGGGGGCCAGCAGAGGAGTGGGGGTGGGGAAAAGACATACGGGGGGCAGCAGAGGGGTGGGGGTGGGGTGCAGACATACAGGGGGCAGCGGAGGGGTGGGGTGCAGACATACAGGGGGTAGCAGAGTGGTGGGGTGCAGACATACAGGCGACTGGCGTACCGTGGTGGACAGGGGTAGACAGGGCCTTTGTTGTGGCCTTAGGTAGATGGCCGGCTCCCACCTCCCAGTTGCTCTCATTGGCTTAACAAGCCAAAGTAAAACCAATGGGAGGGGAAACTGGGCCAGACCACAAGGCCATAGTTCAGGTCACAGAAAAAGTGCAGCCATGTTGGCAAGGCAAGGGCACAATGAGGCAGGGATGCAGGATGAGACACAAAGGTACAATAAATACATAGAACATTGATGCGCTCCTCCCAAAAGTCAACCCACGATGTGCGCGTTTTAAATTTCAAATTTAGATGCAGTTTTGTTGAAATTTGTGCCGCGCCATAAGTAGACAATGAAGCTGGACCAATGCTGGACCAATGCCCATAGTACAAATAAAAGTAGCAGCATTATGTTTATGTTTCCAGAACGATGGTCAAGTGAGAGTTGGAGAAAACAATAAATGTAAGCAGGCTATGAAAGTTCCTGCATTAAAGTTGGGACAACAGTATTAATGGATCATTATTGGGCCTGCGGATGACAAGTTACCACCCAACTGGGGAGGAGTGTGCTCACTGGTGCACTTCAACACACCAGCACTGGTAGTACCACAGTAGGACATCAAGATGGATGTGTTTCCTAAGATGGACTCTAACAGAAGGAAGAAGGGATCTGTAGATCTAACAAGAGTAAAAAGAGGAAACGATATATCATCAAAAATGGAGGACTCTCTAGATGAGATACCATCCGAGCATAGACTGTTCAGCAGAACGGAAATGTGTTTGGAATTCATTGGTCCTGCAGTGCAGACCAACACAATGCAAAATGGCTCCAGATCACGAGGTGAGAACTAATGCAAACAATAAATTTGACTGTCAAGGGGTTTAATGCGATAAAAGAAGACCTCCGAGCAGTAAGGTCAATGGCGCTCCAGAATAGATATGTTCTGGACCTCCTGACAGCCATGGAGGGTGGAGTTTGTGCCAAGATCGGGTTTTCTTGCTGTACATTCCTTCCAGCGAATGACGAAGACAATGCGACACTCACTGAAGCAGTTACCAGATTATCACAAATGCATGCCAAAATGGAAGCAGAAACGGATGCTGCAGCAAAAGATGAAGGTTGGCTATCATACATCTTCTCATGGATACCAACAAGGATGGCCAATGGACTGAAAGTATTGCTTGCAGCATTAGTAGTAGTGTTGCTGATGTTCTGAGTTATCAGAATATGCACCACGCAATGCCTAAAAACAACCGAAAAGACTGTGGGCATGAACGTATTGGTAGAAACTACTTCCGAAGATGACAACATAATAGCAGCTCGAGACACCCTGAGAGCACAGATAACAGATTGTCCTCTATTCCCGACTGGAGTAGTATTCGATGACGCCGGCGAGTCCAAAGACTATTGGGGAAAATGGGCTTGGTGCAACCCTGGAGTAGATTGCTGTTACGTGACATGGAGTTTGGATAACCATGCAAGATTATATGTACACCTAGGGGGAGTGACAAAGATTTGGCTCCAGAAGATGAAGGTGAATAGTTTTGAAGGAATTGTCGACATGTCAACCAGAGGGGGGACTGGAGAGGGTGTCCCTGGTATGGCCCTCATGTTCCCTATGCGAATGGCAACCCATAGAATGAAGAACGAAAGATGTAACTCGTTCAAACAATCATCAGGCACACCAATGTATCCTGCATATGCAAAGAAATATTCTCTCAGACTACTTTTCAAACCGTATCCAATTGATGGCTTCGAGGAGACAGGTGCCTCATCGATGGACCAAACTGACTGATGACAAAGTCCAGCCGTGATGACGTGACTAGTGACAACACGACATAGCAAAGTTAGTCATGAAACTAATTTGCATTCCTGCATGAAGATATGCAGACACACACATGTATGAATGAAGAACATGCTTACACCTTCTGTAGATAGAGAACGGATACATTTACATACTGCCAAACCTTTTGCTTTTCTATAGCAAAATGCAGAAACGCAACAAAGCCAAACATACCTGGACCATGCTCACAACCCCTTTATCGCAACTAATCATAAGTAGCTACGGGAACACATAAGGAACCTATAGGGCTCTATCACAACTAACCTCCAAGAAGATATTAGAACACATAGGGAAACCATAGAATGACTGTAGTGAATACACATGAAACCACAGGCCGCAAATACATGGAGAGAGAGACGCAGGCACTGCAGCATGAAGCACAGAGACAGTGTTCGCAGCCAAGGACAAGGGCGGGTGGAAAATTCCTGATTCCTGAGGCAGTGAGCCACCTGCGAAATTCAGAATAAAATCCTCATAACTGTAGACAGGAAAGCTTTATTTTGCAGTCTCCACACACATGACCTAGCAGAGCCGAACAATGGCTATTTACTCATTATAAGAAGAGAAGCAGTTCCCAGCGAAGCAGGCAAGATTGATACATGCGTTGTCCACCAAAACTGTAATCTGCAGCCACTCTCTCAGGCTAGGTGATCAGACCAGTGGCAACAATGGGAACACATAGGTCTTCCCATTACCTTAAAAAGGTACACCGAACTCTGTGAACAGAACACGATCCCAGGACTGGGAGGACCTGTTTTAGCCAATCCAGACACCCAGATCTTGGGGTGGTGTAGAATCTTGCACAGGGACAATGGACCTCATGCGACCCTGCAACAATGTAATAAGCCACCTGACATGTTAGACCAATGAGGACCCATATGTATATGGGCTCTATAGGTAGTAGACCCAAGCTAACCAATTGGGGTGTCCCAGCAGTTTTTGGGGATGGTGTTGATGTGCTGTGACATGACTAAGATACAAAACTGGGAGACACAGGCTCAGAAGCTGAGATTGCTGGGGATTTGTGATTTCCTGTATGATCTCTGTCTATTGGAGAATAAAAGACAGTAATCCTTGTCCCTTGGTTGAGTCTTCCTTTATTGCCGGGGGTGGTTTTGATGGGCCTTAAATAATCTGCTGACTTGTGATATCATTGATGTGAACTCCCCCAACCCCTGTCCTCTGGCATACTATTACACTTACATCTGAAACTCACCTAATAGAAATCAAGCACAGTAACATAGTTAACTTGGCAAATAGCTGTTGAAATGTTGACCTATTATTATCAGACCAAGACTGAAATAGATTGAAAACCAAATTTACATCCCACAAAACACAATACTTAGCCTTAGGTGTTTTCGTGCATATAGACCAAAGAGTATCCCGTACAAGGAACGGTTTACCAATGGCTTCACCTTTCACTAGGATATGTCCTGCAGATATGGCTCACATGAACCTAATGATTGTTCTGTATGCTTTCCCTTCCTTGAACAGTGAAACTATAAAGTTTACTACTGTTACTGGAGAAGAAGAAACGAGATCAATGTGCCCATCTATGCACAAGCCCACCCATCTGGCCCATGAAGGAGAATATTCTGCCTTTGTGGAATCTGCCCAATAATCTCTGATGACTTTCGAAGTGTGTTGGGAAAGTCCCTGGAAAGACCAGAAAGATCTGAAATCTTCCAAGCAATGCAAGATAATTGACCGCAAAGGACCATTTTGGGAGGAAGACCCGCCGGGTCTGTTAGTAGGAGGGTATGAACCGGAAGGAGTCTGGGAATGTCCACTGCCAATTGCAGAACCAGCACCAAACATGAGCAGGCTAAAGGGAGTCAGGAGCACTAGGGATGCATCCATGGCACACCTGATCTATTACTCTTGCTAATATGGAAAAAGGAGGAAAAGAGTAATCCATTTCCCCCGACAATCCTGCTGAAAAAGCATCCATTGCATCTGGGATCAGTCTCCAACTGAAGAACCTGGGGACTTGGCAGTTGAGCCTGGAGGCAATAACCATCTATCTCTATTTGACCCCAGAGTTTGATAAGGGAGAAATTATCCTGTCCAACATCCAGTCATTCCTGTCCACGAGATGTCTGGAGTTCCAGTCTGGCACTGTACTGTCCAGACCTGGAATGTACACCACCTGGAGAGTTATATTCCTGTCTAGACAAAAGTGCCAAAAGTCTTTTGTTAAGTTCCCAAGGCCCTTTGAGCGAGTTCCTGCCAAAACGGTTGATGTATTGAACTGCAGAAATGTCAATTTGGAGAACGACACAACAATTCACCTGACCTTTCACTGAACCTTTCACTGCGAAGGAGCCTGCTAGAAGCTCCAGACAGTTGACATGAATTTGCCACCCTCCGGCCCCCAAGACCACTTTTCTGCCATGGAAGTCTTTTCAAAACTTGCACCCAAGCCCAAACTTCTGCTATCTGTTTACAAAACTATGCCTGGAGAAGTAACACATTATGCCTTCCCATTCCAAGTCTCTATGTGCCCCAGCCACCAAAGAAGCTCCTCTTTGGCATCTGAAGAGAGATAATCAAGTTGGGAATATGAAATGTTCTTGTGGTGGTGTGTGGCTTTTGAAAATGGCCTGAATGGATGCTGACAACTTTCCCACCACTCTTGATAAATGTCTGAGGGTAAATCTGCCTCCTTTTTGAATTTGTGTCATTCTTTTCTCCTGTAACAGCAGGATGCATCATCGAGAATCTATATTGAAGCTCAGAATTTGGATACATTGTGTAGGTTGGATTTTGTTGGCATTTATGACAAATCTCAACTGCTGGACCAGAGATATCATCATCGATAGATGAGTTTGAAGAGTGGCGTAATCTTGAGCAAAGAGGAGCATGTCATCAAAATATACAATGATTGTCACCACACTGGACTGTAGATGAGCCATTACAAGCCTTAAGAGCTTGGTGGAACACCAAGTGGTTGAGGAGAGACCAAATGGGAGAGGAAAACTGCCATCTGTAATCCTTCCACAAGAACTGGAAATACCCCTGATGGGGGTGAAAAATTGGGGCCACCAGATATACGTCCTTAAGGTCTATCTTGACCGTCCAATCCGCCGGTAACAAAGTGGTTCTTAAAAGATGGATGCCCTCCATCTTGAAATGTTGAAATGTTGATAAACCACAATTGAGTTCAGCACTTTGAGGTTTATGACAGGATTATAACCTTTTTCCATCTTTGGGACTAGGAAGATTGAGTTGAGACATTGAGAGGCTGTGCACATGGCTAGCACTACTGCCCTTTTTAATTATTAACCTAGTATTCCAAATTTATCACATTTTGTTTGCAGTTGTCGAAAATTGAGGCATTCAGGGGAAGTGAAAGTCTATATGGAACCCCACTAGCGTTTGAAGAACCCAAAGATCTGATGTGAGAATTTCCCATTCTGTTAGAAACCTGGCCAAACAAGCCCTCCCCCCAAATCTCTGTAGAAAGAAACATTTAAAAGGTCCCTCTATCTGCCTGGTGTCTGATGTGTATGATCAAATCCTCTGACCTCGCTTCCGCTCCATTGATTCCCCCTCTGGGGAAAAATCCCACCTCTAGCCCACCTCTAGCCGAGGCAGGATTGTGTGCTCATCTGGATGCAAATTGGATTGGACGTGAAGAGTCCTGTTAATAGCAGCCAGAGGAGCAGGCTCTACTGCTTCTGGTGCTGTCAAAAGCCTTAAGGGTGAGCACCTTTCTTACATTAGTTTTAGCCTTGTCCACGGCTGTCAAAGTATGGACATGTAGTGACAAGTCCTTAATAAACCTATCCCAAATAGGTTACCTTGTGCCTTGGGGCCTGTCTCCCCCTCTGCCATGCCAGACAGCTTCAGGTCCAATCTCATGAGCAATGCCTTAAGCCTTTCCTTGGGAAATGCTGCATTTGTATTGCTGAGCAGGCAAAACTTCTCTTTGAACCCAACCCCTTAGGGCTTGTACGTCATGCAGAGCACAGTCCTCTGCAATCTCAATTATTTTTGTAAGAGGACCTAACATATTTAAAAGATTATACTGACACATCCTCAAAGAATTATCCACCCTCTTCTTTCGGTCCTTACCCTTTTGTGTAGGGAGCAACACCGTAGGTTGATCTATTTTCAGCATTTTGAGAAACTTATCTGGGATAATGGGTATGGGGCACTCTGAACTGAGTTTAATCCCATCCTCTTTGGACAAAGTCTTCCTGACCCAATGTGGCAGAAAGAAAGATACTGGGCTTCATTACAAGTCTGGCGGTAACCCTGCCGGTGCTACCAGCGGCTTGCAGCCGGACTTGCAAGATTTACCGGCGCCTGCCTTGCCGGTAACACGGGGGGATTACCATACATGCCAACATTCAGACACAGCTGGGAGGGAGATTTCCACAGGGAAATCGGGAGACGAACATTTCCCCAAAGGAATGCATTGGGACTACAGGTATTTCAGGCAGGAGACAGTGAAAAATAGCAATATTTTTCACTGAAAAATCGGGAGTCTCCCGCCTAAATCGGGAGGATTGGCATGTATGGATTACAACCCCAGCGTTCCGGGAAGTCAGGCGCCGGTATATTGTAAATCCCCATTCGAGTCCCATAGGACTCAATGGGAATGGGGACCACAGAAGCACCAGCACCATTAATAACGGTGCCAGTGCTTCCGTGAAGCTCTGCAGGTGGGTGCCATTCCACCCGCCAGGTCTGACCCTGGCGAATGGGACGGCACCCTGCCCGCAGTCGTACTGTGCCGGTCCGGGAACAACAGTTCCAGTAGGCTTACCAGCACCGTTGTTACCGGACCGGCACAGTTGTAATGAGGACCACTGCCTCTTATGTTCTCCACTCTGCTGACCAGGGGCATTCAATATATGCCAGGTCAAAGAAAGGTTTACCCCTATCATATAAAATGGAAACTTCTTCACCTTGGAAGGACTCTGAAGGCGCATCATGCCTTTTTCAGATTTTGGAGGGGGTGTTATGAGTCTTCTGATTCCTCTGGTGAGGATGATGCAATGATGCAGTGTGCAAAATCGGATGGCGAGCAGCGGCTCCCTCCTTCTGGTCCTTTTCCTAATCCTGTGCCTGCTGTTAAGGATCTGCCTCGCTTTCTATGGAGGCACAGGTTAGCACAAACTGTTAACCCGGCCATTTTCAATTAAGGTTCTGCCCCTTCTGCCTTCACAATTACATGCCCCGGTGATGGCATCTCTTGTCTTGAGTCGCATTGATTACTGCAACTCTCTTTTCCTAGCCCAACCATTGCATCTTATTTGCTGCATGCAACTCCTCCAGAACCTTCTGGCTAGGGTTGCTACTGGCTCTCCCTGTGGTTCGCACATCTCTCCTGTGCTTCACTTTCTGCATTGGCTTCCTGTTTCTAAACGGATCGAATTTAAATCCCTGTGCATAGTTCACCTGGCTTCCTACGGCCACAGTGCTGAATGTCAGCAATTTAGATTCCGGGGCGTGTGCTTTGCTCTCAGGAAGCTTGCATTATTTCAGTCCCATGCTTCAGGCTTTTGAGGACTGGTGGCCGGGCGTTTTCTATCGCTGCGGCTAAGCTCTGGAACTTACTGATGTTTTCTTTGAGGGCCGCTGAGAAAGAGTTCAGGCACTCTAAAATCCTTTCTCCTCTAAATGGTTTGGCTTTGGTTTTTGGCCGCAGTTATAGCGCCAAGATGCCTTCTGGGGCCAGATTACAAAAACTTTGCACCAGTGCAAGTGCAAAGTTTGCATGGTATTAGTATTAGGGTAAAGTTTGCCCAATTTTTTAAAACACTGGGACACATTAAAAAATCATTGCACCTCGACAAGTGCAGCTTTGCATATTAAAAGCACCAGTGCTAAAATTGCCCTAGTGCAAAAAAAAAAGATGCATTTTCACTACATTTTTGCAGCAGGGAAAAGTTTACCCTAGTGCTAATACGGAATGGTATTAGCACCAGGGCAAACTTTGCCCTCATGCAAAAATGCATCAAAATGTATCTTTTTAGCACTAGGGAAATTTTAGCACTGGTGCTTTTAATATGCAAAGCTGCACTTGTCGAGGTGCAATGGTTTTTTAATGTGTCCCAGTGTTTTTAAAAATAGGGCAACCTTTGCCCTAGTGCTAATACCGTGCAAACTTTGCACTTGCACTGGTGCACAGTTTCTGTAATCTGGACGTGCGCTCTACAAATGCGAAAATAAATAAATAATAAATAAACACCACCAAAATTGCAACAAGGCCCAATATGTTTGTTCACATTTTCCTTTGATTCTGAGGAGTGTACACGTGCAAAACCTTTTCTGTCACTGACTTTTCAGTTTTATAGATTGTGCATATATAAAATGAGGATCGGGAGCGCAAACATCTGTGTCCCTGTCCATTTTGGATAAATAGCTTACATAAACTGACTTTTTCTTCCAGTGTCTGTAAAATGCTATATTGTGATGAACATGCACTGGTTTTGTCGCATTTGCAGCTGGGTTTCACACTTTCTGTATTTTTACGACGTGGCTATTTTAAGCGCTCCACACACACGCCGCTCCCCATCAGTGGAAGCTTCAGAGTGCTCCCCTCAGCCTGAGTGTCGCAGCAGCACGTCTCCAGGCCAAATCACGTGCCCGCAATCACCGTTGTACCTTGGCGCTCAAATTGCACTGGTTACTGGCACAACAAGGCCCAAGTCTCGTAATGGGGTTAATGGTGCCTGAGAGCTCCATTCTCACGGCGTCCACGTAACAGGACAGTTTTGTTTTCAGCAAGACCATCCATCAGCCCTGTTCTTCGGCTCAGGAAACGATTTTGCGCAGCTCGCGCTTTAACACTTTGTAACACAGCAAGGGCATTTTTTTTCCACTAATAGAACTAAATTAAGAGCCTGCCTTGCGTTTGACATCTGCTTCTTCGCCGCCTTTGTCTGCAGTAGTAACAGTTGTGATGTTGCTCGCAGCCTTTTCACACCACAGTCTTATTTATAGTGTTCCTATTTCAGGCATCTTTCGATTGCATCGAATAATGCGTTCTATTTAAATAAACTTCCTTTTAGCGTGCGTCGCCTGTACACGTTGCTGGGTTCTTTTTTTTTCAAGGGCCTCATAATGTGTCTGTGACTCGGGTAGGTAAGGTTACTCAGGGCAGGCGGCCTGGTAACATTCGAAACATCCAAGGTCAGGTGCGTGTATGAGACACAGCACAGGGCGGAGCGCGGGTTGGCTGCTGACGAGGGCTCATCAGCGAAGCGGATCAGTTAAGCCGAAGGAGACAGCCCCAGTCTGCTGCTGCCCTCAAACTTCAAGCCCTGGGGAGGGCGGAGAAAAATATCCCCTTCAGCTAATCTGTTTAAGGGCCTACTGAAAATGGATGACACGGTTAATATGGATTTTGCGGCAGGTTTCGTTTTACTCCCGGAAGACGTAGGCGCGCAATAGAGTCCGCCCCCGTGCATTAAGCCTGACAGAACATTCCACGTCATTTAGCGGCCCTCAGTCTCCCCCGGCGGTGCTATTGTCAGCCGTCTGAAAAGTGACACGCGATATATGCGTCCTCTGCAGCTGGGCAAACCTCCTGGTGCCTTTTATTTTTCATGCTTGATGCTGGGTGACAGCTGATACCCACCGAGGGCAGTCAGCTGCAGTGTCTAATAACCGTGACTGGGTACCCCCTTGCAGAAGGTTTTTTGTTCTCTGGCGTGTTTCTGCTGCCGAAAACAGTTGGGTAATATAGAACTCCATTTATAATGATTAGGGAAATACATAAACGGAAAGACTTCTGAAATGTCTCCTACTTAAGACAACAACGTCCTTTGTGAATGTTTAATGTATTGAAAGGATTGTGTTCAACATTTGGAAATGGTACTTTAGAAATTCTGGTAAGACCACTTGTCAGGGGGCACAGGCAACGTTTGTCCTAGGGGAAAATACAATCCAGTTGCCCACTGTGCAGCTCTTCATCGGCCACAGTGAAGGCCACCATTTAAATTAGATATTTGATATTAAACAAAAATAATAGCACATGAAAACACATAGGAAACAAAAATGCACCTCTCTTAACCATAGCAACTTATTTTCAATGGCAAATGAGGACTATTCAACAAATCAACAACTGTAGAATTCAATATAAAAAACAAATAGGAATGCGCAAACAAATACACATAACAAATAAACAAACCTTTCTTTTCAGTATCAATTTAGCAGCATTGGTGAAGTATTTTACGTATTACTCCATTTCCATTTTAATAAATAAACAAAAGAAGACATGAACAATGGATGCATCACTTATAAAACATGTTGAACTACATGTTTGCTCAGACGGACAGCAAAGGCCTCAGCAAAGGAGAACTTGCATGCACATCTGGACACGGCACCAGGTCTCGGCCCATTATGGTCCACTGCCAGGTCTTTATGAGTGCCCGTTTGCTAAATGTGTGATGTTGCTGCTGTGGCCCAGCATCGGCTGGTGTGCGTGGGCGGGCCTGTTCGGTGGCGCTGCGCGGGGAAAGGCCGCAGCGCAAGAAAGACACGACTCGTTCGTGCTGTGCCTAAACACGGACTGGCGTTATCACGCCAGTTCCGTTGATTCCTTTATTGTATCCGCGTCACGTGACCCTCTGCGTAAGGGCACGTGACACCACATTCCTCCCCAACTTGGAGGTATTTATACGGCTATTAACAACAAACTATTGTGAACTGATATAACATATAAAGTAATGCACAATCGTAATGCACCTGCTCTTATTCACTGCTTTCATGGTTCATCTTGGCGTGGGTGTCTGACGATAGACTCCGTCTACTACATATCCCTGGAGGCGGGACGACGGTTTGGGCCTTTCTCTCAGACGGTAGCGGGTGCTTCTTTCCTTGGGCATGTCTTCCTTGGTGGCTTCCGCTTCGGTTCTCTCATCTAGCAGGTGTGGTCTGCCTGGATCTCCTGGTGTGGCCAGACCACCCAGTGGTGTCGGTCCTTGAGGTGTATGCGGCGTTCTTCCTTCGTCTCCTCTCGGGGGCGTTGACGGTTCTTCCCACATTTCCGGGGGTACTTTCCTGAAGTGTGACACGTTTCTTGTCACGGTCTCTCCCCCTCGGGTGGCTGTGACCATGCTATGGTTGGTTGTGCTGACTGTCCATGGTCGAATTTCGAAGTTGAGGGACATTTTCTTGGGCGGTGCACGGTTCTTGACAATGACGGTGTCTCCTGGGGTCAGTTCTCGGTAGCAGGCTCGCCTGGTGATGCTTTCTTGTTCGTTTCGCCTTAGCCGTTTGGCGTCTATTGCTGGGATGTCAGGTTCTGGGGCTGTCCAGTGGGGGTGTATGGGAAGTTCCGCTTGTATGGGTACCCCGAACATGAGGGCGGCGGGGCTGATACCGGTGGCTGAGTGCGGGGTTTGTCTGTGTGTTCTCAAGAACTGGTATACTGTCTTCAGCCACCGGTGCCCTTGTTCTTTGGCAATTCTGATGACCTTGTTGAGCGACCCCATGAATCGTTCAGCATCTCCATTTGCTTGGGGCCATCTCGGGGTGATCCGCTGGTGTTTGACGTTCACTTCTTTAAAGTATTCGCGTAGCTCCCTCCTGACTGGTAAAGGATGGCCCGTTGTCGCTTTTTACTTTCCTCGGAATTCCATGAGTAGCAAATATCTTTTCCAGCGCGAGGATGGTGGTTTCGGCGTTGGTAGAGGCTATGTGCTCTACTTCAGGATATCTGCTAAACTCGTCGATTATCACGAGCAGGTAACCTTTGCCGGCAATGGTGCAGTGGTCCATGCTGACTGCGTCCCAGCGTGTGCAGCTTCTTGGGACACTGCTGATCGGTTCAGGGTTTTCAGGCCTCCTGGATGCTTGGCAGGCTGCGCAGGATTCTACCAACTCCACTACTCTTTGCTGCATGTTCGGCATCCACATCCTGGATTTGAGGTATGCTGTTGACTTTACGATCTCTTGGTGCCCACTGTGGGCTAACCTGAGAGCTCTTTCCTCCAGAGACTCTGGCAATATGATTCGGTGCCCTTTTAACAGCACCCCTTCCGGGGCTATTGAGAGTTCGTGTCTGATCCCGAACAGCGCTCTGAGTTTGATCTGTGCCGATGTTGTGCGTTGGGCTATTGACATGAGATAGTTTTTCCAATTCCCGGAATGGATAGCCGCGGTCGTGTGCTGTAGGATGGTGTCCTCCTCTGTCTCTCGCAAAACTTCCTGCAGTGTTAGGGCTCGCGGTCTTGCGCAGGCAACTACGTGACAGACATGCTCATCGGTCTCCTTCGGATGGTGTTGTTCGCTGTCGGTAGCCGGCCTCGGGTGGCGGGACAGGTAGTCTGCCGGGTTGTCCGATCCTGGGCGATACTCCACCTCGATGTTGTACGGCTGTAGCTGCAGCATCCATTTCTCTATGCGTGCAGGTGGGTGGGGGGCAGAGCCTCGGAAGATCGGGATCAAGGGTTTATGATCAGTGAAGACTTTCGCCTGCTTGCCTAGCAGGTGCACTTTGAAATGGCGGCATCCCCACAAGATGGCTAGGGCCTCCTTCTCTATGTGTGCGTAGTTCTGTTCGGGTTTTGTGAGTGCTCTGCTGGCAAATGCGATGGGGAACACTTTACCTTCGTTATCCGTTTGGGTTAACACCGCCCCTAGGCCAACTGGGCTGGCATCAACGAGGAGTTCAGTCTGCCTTTCTATGTTGAAGAAAGCCATGGTGGTGGAGGCAGATAGAGTGTCCTTGATTTGTTGAAATGCTTGTTGATGAGCTGCAGTCCACTCCCACTTCTGGTCTTTCTTTGTCAGCTCCCTGAGCGGGCTCGCAATGCTTGCGAGGTCGGGGATGAAACGTGCGCAGTAGGTTGCCATCCCCATGAAGCTTCTCACTTCGGAGGCTGATTGTGGTGCTTTGGAGTCCTTTATGTCTCGCACTTTAGACGGGTCCGGGGACACGCCTTCCGCGCTGAAAATGTAGCCAAAGAAGCATAGTTCACTTCTGCTGAATTCGCACTTCTCTGCGTTGAGTGTCAGGCCTGCTTCTTCGAGCCTTTTCAGGACTGCCGCTAGACGTCGATGGTGCTCACTTTTGTTCGGGGCGTATACAAGGATATCATCACTGATGTTGGTGGTTCCTTCTAATCCTGTGATGACCTTGCGGATTTCATGTTGGAACACTTCTGCGGCAGGTGATATCCCAAAATTGAGCCGTTTGTACCTCATCAGGCCGAGGTGAGACGAAAAAGTGGTAATGTATCTTGACTCCTTGGATAGTCTTAGCTGGTGATAGCCTGACCTGAGGTCAAGTTTACTGAAGACTGTTGCTCCGGTGAGGTCTACGATGAGTTCGTCAATCGTGGGGGTTACATGGTGTTCCCTCCCAATCGCTATGTTGGGAAGCCTCATATCTATGCATATTCTTACTGCGTTCGGCTGTTTGGGTTTTTGAGCTACTACCATGGGTGAGACCCACGGAGTCGGTCCGGATGTTTTCTCAATGATCCCTTCTTCTTCGAGCTTGGCCAGTTCCTTTTCTACTGCGCCTCTCAGGTGGAATGGAATCCGTCTGTGTCGAACTGCTTTCGGTTCAATAGTGGGGTCTATATGAAGCTTGATGGTTCTCCCCTTGAGGCACCCGATGCCCTGGAATAGCTTTCAGTGTCGTTTTAGTAGGTTGCTGAGTTCGTCGTGTTGGAGGCCGAAAGCAAAATGTATTAGCTTCAGCTTCTCTGCCGTTTTGCAGCTCAGTAGCATCTCGCAGCCGGCGTCCACTACATATATGCGTGCACGGCAGTTGGTGTTCTCGTGGGCAAAGTCTGACTTGAACGACCCTCGCACGAGGAGGGGTTTCTTACATCCGTATGCATACAGCCTGACCTTCTTCTGGTGAAGGTTGGGTTTTGGGTGAAGTCTGTTGAATGCTGCCACTGGCATAACGTTCACTGTTGCGCCAGTATCAATGACCACTTTTAGTGGTTCTCCATTGGAGAGAACAGTGCACGACGGTCTTTTCCTCTGTCGTGACCAATGTGGTTCTACTGCAGATATTAGGTGTATGCGATGTACTTGTCTGCTTCCCTTTTTCCGTCTTCCTTTGTCTCTCCTTTCGGGGGATGTACTGCTGTCGCTGTCGTCGCTGTTGCTCGAGTCTGGGGACCTTTGGGATTCGTCGACGGCTCTGGCTTTTCCTTTACGTGCTTGTTGGTGGGAGGATTCTCTGGGCACAAACTTTTTCCGGCGCTCTTGCGTCTGGCGCGGGGCTTTGTCTTTGTCAGGCGGGTTCAGGCAGACCGCGGCAAAGTGGTTGAGGCGATTGCATTTCCTGCACGTGGATCCCCATGCGGGGCAGGAATCGCCTTTGTGCCACGGGCCTCCGCACCATTTGCAGCTCTTGTCCCGCCCCTGTGATGGGTGGGGCCTCAGACCCAGCTTCGTGCAAATGTTCTGGTGTCTGGAGATGGCCGCTACGTCTTCCGCGGGTCCAGGGTTGTCTAGTGGTAGTCTCTGGATTGCTGCTTCCATTACCGCTACCTGGTCTTCCGTCTGCTCGCGGAGGCGCGCCATTTCGAGGATGCGCGACAGGCTTATGTTTCTTTCAGATAGTATGGCCCTTCTCAATTTTTCAGAGGATATCCCGTTGATGATCTGGAGACGGATGGCGAATTCTTCGTCCGGGAATTCACAGCCTACTGCCATTTCGCGAAGGCGAACGTGAAATTTGTCTACTGTCTCTTTCTCCCGCTGCCTCGCCATGCAAAAGTGGAAACGTTGATAGTCTGGGTTGAGATCAGGTTTGAACATGTTAGTGAGTGCTGCTCTCGCTGCGTCATAGTTGTCTACGTTACCGCGGTTCGGTGTGGTGTTGAAGAGGTGCAGGGCCGCTGCTCCGATGTTGAGTAGGAGGAAAGTGCGCATCTTCTTCGGCATGGTAATGTCTCTGGCTTCGAGGTGCATCTCAAATTGTTGAAGCCAGATTTCCCACGTGATAGCAGCACCCGTGGTGAATGGGTCGAACGTCGGCATGAATGTTGTCTGTGTTGGGTCGGGATGTTCATTGGAGAGGCTCCTCCTGGAGGATGAACTCATGATGGTCCTCACGGGGCTGGTGCTTGGGCTGGACATGTCAGTTCTCTGCGTGTTCCTCCTAGAGTTGGGGCGTAGGCCTTGGGTGGCGGTGCTAAAGGTGTTACTTCAATACCGTAGGGGGCAGTGCAACCGGCGTGTATTCAGCCGCGTAGTACCTGCTTTGATCCGCCAGACTTCTCCAGGAGGTGCAGGAGGAGTGTTGAATGACTTTTCCTTGCAGCGTGTGGGAGCCCCTGCCTTGAGCATTTGCGGGGCTTCAACCAACTTGTGCAGATGTTATGCACAGCCACGTGACATCCGCGGCGTGTGGCTGTGTCAGAGGTGTTGCGCCGGTGCGGGTGTTGGTGCGCAGCTCCGCGTGTGGAGGAGGCGCGGGTCCGCGTTGGGTTCGGAACCGGCTTCGTCGCCAGTGTGATGTTGCTGCTGTGGCCCAGCATCGGCTGGTGTGCGTGGGCGGGCCTGTTCGGTGGCGCTGCGTGGGGAAAGGCCGCAGCGCAAGAAAGACACGACTCGTTCGTGCTGTGCCTAAACCCGGAGTGGCGTTATCACGCCAGTTCCGGTGATTCCTTTATTGTATCCGCGTCACGTGACCCTCTGCGTAAGGGCACGTGACACCACAAAATGCTCTGTCACTTGCCACTTGTGCAAAAGACAGTTAGGTATTCGTACACAACAGAACGGATGTCATAAAGATTACACTGAAGCAGCAGTCTGTGACAGGACCTGCCCTTTGCTTCTCGCTGCATCCCGGCCTGTTTATAAGAACCCCAATTATCCTCATCACAAACAACAACAATAGTCATATCTTCTGTAAGATATGGGAACAAGTTGATGAAATTCACTAGTTATTCGGCTATGGACGAGTGGTTGCCTTGTTAATAAATAAAGCCGAATAGTTGCCTTTTTTAATATATAAAGTTATGTGGACAAGAAAAACATTTTGTAAACTAAAAAGACACTTAAAAATTTGTATATGTGTTCTTTTTAGCATTTCTTTGTGGTCTATGGAAGGTGTTTGTGTAAACCATGAAGGGACTGAAATATCAAACAATACATTGTTCAATAACAGTACAGTTTGCATTTTTGTGCATTCATAGGCGTTACTTGCTGGGCAGGGCCCAAGTAACCAGGACTAGTCCAAAAGTATAGTATGCATCTTTGCAGTCACAGTAATGGGGACTGGGATGTCTCTACTTGTACTTTCAAATGCCCCCTTTGGGGCCTGCCTATCTTTAGCTGTCTGGCTCCAGCAAGTCACTGAAACACCAAAGGAGTGATTACATCAGTGATCACCCTGCTGACTGCTGAAGTGCCACTGAATGCAAACCTGTGGGAGGCTAAAGCCATTCTTTCTATATGCGTTACTGACTGGATGAGGCATTTGAAAAAGGTTTTTTCAATAATAGTTAGAATTTTTATTTCTTTTTCGGTTGGGGTATGTTTGTGGTATTTTGGGCATGGTACGAGATACCAGACAAAAATATATAGAGACTGCTGAGTCTTCCATGGCTCTCGGATGATCCTAGAGGGAGGGCTAAGTGCTGAATTTCAGCTCTTTAATTGGTATGCCCATGTTGATTTGACTTATTTGTTCCACATGTACATCCAATTGGTCCAATGTCTCTAAATTTTAAAGGAGAGTTCCGGGACTTTTTTTTTATTGTCCCTACGGTTCGGCCATGTGTTTTTAAGCATAACTCGGTAGATCGTGGAAAACTTTCCTATGGACCTTACCCGACTTTTCGTCCATTAACGCACTCGAAATCAGCCGCCATTTTCTGATAATCCTATCACTTGCCGCATCGCCCTGGCTCACCTGCTTTTGCGGCACTAAATCAAATCCCCCGCCCCCGAGGCTGACATCAGCAGACGCATACCGCCCATTTCCCAACGCCAAAGCACGTTTCGTGTCAACAATCGCTGCGCCTCAGCTAATGAAGTGTCGCCATGGAAACGGCAGGACGCCTCTTTCCTCAATAAGTATAAACACACCGTTTCACAACACACAGCAGCAGATTTTCGATTCCATTACTCTCGCTGTGTTACTTTGAGTATTCTGTGACTCGTTTCTGTGCTCTGGTCAGCTACCTTCGTTGATTGTAGCCCGTGTGAACAGATACCAGTACCACCGCTATAAATGATTTTACTTTCTTTACCACACAATGGCTACAATAATGCCGTATATGTACGAGCCCGAGTACACCGAGGAAGAACTACTGGAAAGGCAAGCACGCGAAAACGATGGGGATTCGGACGGCAGTTGGGAGGACCAGTCAACGGATGAAGAGCCTGGACCATGTCGCATGGACGGCGTCTCCACCTGGTGCACGTGCAATCGTTGCGAGCTAATGCCAACTGAGGAGGAGAACTGCTGCTGCCGTGAAAATTCCGGGTGCTTGGCCTACATTTCGGAAGGCGAGCCAAGTCCGCAATGCATCACCGAGCTGCCAGAGTTCAGGGAAGCCTGCCTCTCACGGACAGTGTTGAGGATGATGATGGTGCTTATGCACGAACTTTGCGGCACTGTTCGTCCGCGTAATCCGAGTAACGAGTAAGTATACTCTGGTTGTGATGTCAGTGATGCCACTACTATTTCATGGTCGTCTCCCACATATAAAACTACATCTACATATCATTCGAATGCATGTAAATTGGTTCCATGTTGTGCATTTTCTAGATAGAATTTTTTTCAAAGCAGAATGACATTTTTGTACCTGAATCGACAGTGATAAGAAAGTTGTCATTTTAATACAGTTTGCATCTTTCATTTTCACAGGTGGTACAGGCTGGTGGCCTATCGTTGCTTCACTTGGTGGCTTCACGGGAGGCTCGGACACCGCGTTCGGAGAGTAATACCTGCCTGTGCGGTACTTGCCATTAGACAACATTTCCCCAGCGACAGTGGACAATACCGCGGCTTTTCCCGGGATGTGCTGCAACCGCAACTTTACAATGTGTAATGTTTATTATTTATGTTCAATTGAAATTAAGATCTAAAATAAAACCCAACATATATTTTAACAATGGTTGTTTTGATTTTTTAAATGAATCTAGTGTGTCTCCATTGAATAGTCTTCCTGTGCCTTGTCTTGTCACACCACATGTCTCCGGCCAGCATCCTCCCTCACGCTGGCCGCCCACCTTCAATCCACATAACCGTTGAACCCATATGCAGCAGACATACATATGTTATTTTGCGGGTTGGCATCAAGCCTCCCGGCCTTGCCTCCTCCCCCAAAAATACTTACCACACCACTTTGTTCAGGGTCTCCAGGGTGAACTGCACCCATATATTCTCCTGGGAGGCTGAGGTATTTATAAACTCACCCCCCTGCCTTCCATGTACTAGATCCTGCAGCGTGCCTCTTACATGCAGTTAGATGGCCTCTCCTTGGTGAGGCCCTACGGCAAACGAGTCTTGTCTGCACGACCACCGCCCGCACCGGGGTACTTGCGCTGGCAAGTGGAGCTGTCAGGGAGCGATAAAGGCCAAGAGGTGCCAAAGACCATGTACACTTCAAAGTGGTCTATAGAGCATGGGTTGTTGTTCCCATGTCTACCGCCAGACCCCGTGTCTCCTGCCAAGCATCTCCCCTCACGCTGGACGGCCCCCTGCAATCCACATAAGTGTGTCTCCATTCACGAGTCTTCCTGTGTCTTGTCTGCACGACCACCGCCCCAATCCACCCCCCGCCCTATTAAAGGCAGTTCGCACCGGGGTACTTGCGCTGGCAAGTGGAGCTGTCAGGGAGCGATAAAGGCCAAGAGGTGCCAAAGACCATGTACACTTCAAAGTGGTCTATAGAGCATGGGTTGTTGTTCCCATGTCTACCGCCAGACCCCGTGTCTCCTGCCAAGCATCTCCCCTCACGCTGGACGGCCCCCTGCAATCCACATAAGTGTGTCTCCATTCACGAGTCTTCCTGTGTCTTGTCTGCACGACCACCGCCCCAATCCACCCCCCGCCATATCAAAGGCAGTTCGCACCGGGGTACTTGCGCTGGCAAGTGGAGCTGTCAGGGAGCGATAAAGGCCAAGAGGTGCCAAAGACCATGTACACTTCAAAGTGGTCTATAGAGCATGGGTTGTTGTTCCCATGTCTACCGCCAGACCCCGTGTCTCCTGCCAAGCATCTCCCCACACGTCATTCATTCACAAACACACCCCTGTTTCGAATTCTTTATAACCCACTTCATATTTCTAATGAGAACTTCTTTGCGCTTTGCTAGTCAACCCGTGAAGGTGCTGGTTGTCTGCTCTTCGTCTCTGTGAACTTCCGTGACCACTTTGAGCAAACTCATCAGTTTGCAACCTGTGAACTGCTCCCTGTTCTACGACAAGAAACTACTCTGATCCCTGCATCTAACTGTTTGCTCGTCAAGGTAAGGCCATGTACCATACTCATTTTGCGTCCAATTTCTTTTCGTTCAAGACAGTACATGCAAGGAACTAGTCACATGTTCTGAGTTTAGTCAAATTATTTTTGTATTTTTTTAAAGTTATTCAAATACTTATCCGCATGTGAATACCGTGTATAGTTCCAAAAACCAAAACATACCTTGCATTGAACCTTTTATGTATTTAATTTTTTAACACATTGGTATTCATAGAGAATTGTTGATCTTTACTTTTCAGAACTTTCCACAATGCCTGCCTGTTCCATTGGCGGTTGTCCTTCGAAGACCCATAATAAATCTGAAGGTACTATAATGCATGTTTTCCCTAAGACAATAGATCAGATAAGAGAATGGGTCCGATATTGCGGATATCCACCCTCTGAGCTTGAAAGTAGAGTCCTAGAAGTCTTTGCGGACAAGAGGGGTGATCGATACCGCATCTGCAGCAGGCACTTTACCTCTGACATGTACTCCACATCATTGCTAATAAAGAAGAACACACCGCGAGCGAGGCGAAAATTGCTCTCAACCGCTATTCCCACTCTATTCGTCCACATCCCTCCACTGGTGAGTCAAGTTTACGTATTTATCTCTCGGCCTTGCGGTAGTGTGTAGCATTAGCTAACAATAATTTCCCCATTTATGTATCCACTCAATATGAAGGCGGAAGATTCTCCATCCGTGTCGTTATTGCAGTCATCAGCCACTTCAAGCGCCTATCGGGTAATATTACTAGGCTATTCTGCCACTGACTTGTTTTAGGCATGTAAATCAATAGTTTTAATTTATCGTGTAATTATTTTACCTAATGGTACACCCTTGTACTCGTCCTCTAGTCTTTGTTTTCAGTTATAATTATTGTTATCCAAAATAATTCAAGTACTGTCTTTCAGGGAGATGCTGAGGAGTCCAACGTATTGACGACTACCGTTGATGTCACTCAGATGCTCGAGGTACGTTTCAGGACAGTTCCATCGATGGAGATCATCAGATCTTGCATTCTTGTAGCGTGATTGTTACACACAATGTTTCTTTCGTTTTTAGCCATTGATATGTCCTTCTGTCGTCGCCCTCCTATGTGTCTTCTTTTTTCAATATTGTGTTCATTACTAATGAAAGTCCTATGTTTCAGGGAGTCGATGGAGCATTAGTCCAAGAAGAAGGGGGAGCGTGCAGTTACGGGTCGGCGCAACAGCTTGCAGAAGTGTGCACCGCAGTTACATCGTCCCTTGATGTTCTTATGCATTTCGAGGTATGGATACTGACAGCTCGATCAAGCGAGATCATATGACGTGATTACATCCGCTATACTTCCTTCTTTATTAACGCAAGTACTATGTTTCAGGGAGATGACGGAGCTTCTTCTACAAGAACATCACCCCTAGTAGTTGATGCAGATCTCTGGGTGGTGACACTTCCAACGATCGAGCAAATCGAATCATATTTAGATATCCATTATTTATTTTAGACAACTGATCATTTGTGCAGGTCTATTTAGATGAGCCGTTGACGCCTGCACAAAGTGTATGTTCTTTTTAACAAAATAGAAAACCATACTAATGCAATTACTGTGTTTCAGGGAGTTACTGAAGCATCATCTTCAATAATATCATCAATGGAAGTCTATGAGGAGCCCGAGGTATGGATCTTGACAGTTCCATCTAACTAGATCAACAATGCGTGAATAATTGTCGTTTGAATGTTCTACACAAAGCGTTCATTCGTGTTTTGCTATTGAGATGTACGTGGGTATTGGTCCCCAAGTACATTTTGTGTTTTCGATATTATTATACATACTAATGAAAGTTCTATGTTTCAGGGAGTCCATGGAGCGTCAGTGCGTGGTGGATGTGCTTATCAGGAAAACATAGTCGTTGCAGCGCAAGAGGAAGTGGAGACATGCACACACGAGTCGGAGCAACAGCGTCCTGATGTTGAAGTTCGAGGCAAGAAAGTTTCAAAGAAAAGAAAGCAAAAGAAGGTTAGTGTCCTGGTCACTATATTATGTTGTTTTTCACTGTTAATAGTTCAATACTGTAAGTTGTGTTTAAACTGAACACCCCTTTTCCAATCTGTCCTCTAGTTGCGAGTGGGTGTACGAACTAGATCTACACAGACAGTGAAGCGAACGAGAGATGTTGCTTGTCAAACCTTTTGGCAGGGACTTGAGACTGGAGAAGCATCGTGCCAATGGGAAGAATATGAAGTGATTGACAACGGAGCTATACCACCACCAGCCATTGATAGTGAATGTCCTCCTGGTAGTTCGGATGCAGTCGGAGATCAATTCACAGAATCCACACCCGCAAAAACTAAGACGGCGAGAAAGTTGAAGAAATTGTTTTATTCACCCATCGCCGGAGAAGGAACAGATGTTGCAATGGAAGAGAATGAAGTAGACGACAATGAAACACCATCAATATCACTGAACATAGCGGAAGACGATATCAGAGATTCTACCTTTCATGTGAGTGACATGTCCTCAACGTTACAGGCCGAACCAGCTGGGATGCAGAGTGACAGTATAAGGAAAGAGGCCAAATTCATTGTATTCGATAGTTGTTTGATTTATATTATTATTCGGATTAAATGTGGGCATTTGGTAGGTGGGGAAGTATGTGGGGAGCCATTGATTAATGTGACTCGTGCAATTCGAGGCACTAACCTTAAAATACATGCCACCTGTACAAAATATCATCCTTTCACATGGTCTGCACAACCTATGCTGGGACAACTGCCAGCAGGCAATCTACTTTGTGCAGCGGCTGCACTTTTTAGTGGTTCAAGTTTAAAAAAATTAGAGTCTTTCTTTCAGTTTGTGGGAATCCATTTCATTGCGAAAACTCAGTTCTACAAATACCAAACCGATTATCTATTTCCAGCCATTAGCAAAGCTTGGAGAATGGAAAAAATGTCTATTGATAGTACATTCGCGGGCAAACGGTTCAGGCTAGCCGGTGATGGACAGTGCGACAGCCCAGGATTTTCAGCCAAGTACTGCACCTACCACTTTCAGGACATGGAAAGTAAGAAAATTGTGAGTTCGGTGGTCGTGCAGGTGTCACAAAGTACATCCTCAGTGGCCATGGAGAAAGTTGGCTTTGTAGCATCATTGCAAGAACTACAATCGCGGGGAATGGTGATCGACCTGATAGCCACGGACAGACACGTTTCAATTGCCAAGACAATGAGAGAACAGTACAAAAATATAAATCACCAATTTGACGTTTGGCATCTTGCAAAATCAATCAATAAAAAATTGTCGGCTGCAGGTAAAAAAAAAGAATTGCAAGGTATTTCACAGTGGTCCAAGTCAATCAGCAACCATCTTTGGTGGAGCTCAAAAACATGTGGAGGGTCGTTGGAAATTCTACTGGAAAAATGGCGGTCAGTAATGCCACACTGTACAAATGTTCACCGATGGAACACGAACCAACATTTCCACAATTGTGAACATGGCCATTTGTCCACAGAGGAGGCACGGAAGAAGAAGTGGTTGATTCCTTCATCACCCACTCACAAAGCCATTGAAAAGATTGTATTTGATAAAACTATAACAAAAGCTTTGAGGGGACTCACGGAATTCTGCCACACAGGAGATTTGGAGGTGTTCCACAATATGTGCCTAAAGTACAGGCCAAAACGATTGCATTTTGGCATGGAGGGCATGATAAATCGGACTCTTTTAGCGGTCTTGGCACATAACCATAATGTTGGCCGTCAACAAAGTAGGACGACCGGAACTTTAGGGACGCTTCGCTACAATAAGGCCTTCACTAAAAGAAGTAAACAATGGGTGATCAAACCAGTGTTTGAGGATATGCAATATGAGTTTATTGAGAAACTTATTGTTGACGTCCTAGATAGGCACATAAATGGAGTTGTGAACGAACCTGTGCAGGGGACAACTGCATTGCCACCCAACATTGCATCTGTTCCATGTCCACCTAAAGAAGAACTCATTGAGAAATACACATCACGGTTTAAATGATTGTAATTTGAGTGTCTGTTCTCTCAAGTCTCCTCATGTCGCAGGCCCATTGAATATGTGTATCTATGTATTGTGTAAATAAAAGTGATTGCTCAGTGTACATGCAATGTGTCTCTCCACCCTTGTTCATTTGCGCATTAAATTAAACCAAACAGTAATATAAATCATTTTTCAATAAATATAGAATCTCTCCGTATTTATGGTTCTGTGTGGCTGCAAAGCACGCAGACAAAATGCAAAGATGGAGTGTAAATTTCAAGTCCTGTGAGAATGCCTTACACTGAATGTAGCTAACTTGGAATGTGTGCTCGTTCGAAGTGAAGGTCAGCTGCTTTGATTTTTTCTCGGGTGCCAGAATGGCCCACGACTCAGAATAAGGTTCTATTGTATTTTGACCTTGACAGGCCTGGACCACGTAAGAAACGATAATGAATATAATTTCAGAAACGAAAGCCATTTCATGTTCGTTCATTAGAAGAAATAACGTCGGCATAGAAGGAGTGGTATTTCGGGGCTGCCCTACGCACAGACGCAATGGAAAATGCAAATATAATGTAAGTAACTCTTTAGATGAGTTTATACCGCAATTTAATTACTATACAGTTGCTTTAAAGACGGGTTAAGTTGTACTTGTTCGTTCTATGTGGCATGTTGTTTTGTACCGCACACTATCTTGGGGAGAACCGTCTACTTTTACGGAAGCACCTCAAAACCTTTGCTTCTGCTTTCTCTCTCCCTCTCCCCTGCAACAACTGGTCCACTGTCTGCGATCTCGGTCCTGGGCCCTTCCACTCTCCACCTGCACTCCCTGTCAACCCCTGCACTGAGGGACTGTCTCAGTATCCTACAGCCCCCCCTTGACGTTTAAAACCCAGTTGCACTGTCCTAGCTATGAAATAATTTACCGACCGAATATATAAAATGAATAATTTTAATAAAGATCTGATGGTGAGACTAATTTCATTGTTTATGTTTTTCAAACAGGTACATCATGCATTACTGCATGTGTCACGAGTACCAGACACCGGCGGACGGCTTCTTTAACCGCCAGTTGCTTCTCCGCGTGAACAACGTTACCACCCTGACCATTTTATGGGACGATCGCCAAGTACAAGTATGCCCTTACGCGGTACTAACAGCTAGATGCAACATACAGACCGTTGTGGTGGCCTAGTGCCTCGTTGTTGGAACAGCCATGCGATTATCAGTGCGACCGAAGAGCTTATTTTATCGTAAACCAACACCATGTCTACTGCACACGAACATCGCTTGCCTCAAGACGAAATATTTTGGATCGAGAGCAAATAAAAATTCATTTATCTAAGACCCTGTGTACAGCAAAGGAACATCGTGTGCCTCGAAACGAACTTTTCGGAACGTGAACAAATAAAAATGCAAATCGCTGAATATTCTCAAAACATTTGATGTCAAATAAATGTACTTTGCCAAATGTACAATCTTGCCGTTTGCTTTTAAACCACTGTTTCATATTCCGAATTGTGGCGCTGTATTGTGAGATGATCTAAGACCCTGTGTACAGCAAAGGAACATCGTGTGCCTCGAAACGGAACTTTTTGGAACATGTGCAAATAAAAATGCTAATCGCTGAATATTCTCAAAACATTTGATGTCAAATAAATTTACTTTACCAAATTTACAATCTTGCGGTTTAATTTAAAAGTACAGTTTCATATTCCCAATTGTGGCGCGCTGTGTTGTTTGAGCTCATCTGTGTTGATTTCCTGGTTCTGTGTGGAGTCGCGTAGAAGACGCCTGGGCGCGTTTGCCTACGCAGCTCAGTCACGTCACGGATAGAGGCGGGGAATATGAATGTTTTGATCAAGTCTGTTTCAGGGGCGGGGGATTTGATTTAGTGCCGCAAAAGCAGGTGAGCCAGGGCGATGCGGCAAGTGATAGGATTATCAGAAAATGGCGGCTGATTTCGAGTGCGTTAATGGACGAAAAGTCGGGTAAGGTCCATAGGAAAGTTTTCCACGATCTACCGAGTTATGCTTAAAAACACATGGCCGAACCGTAGGGACAATAAAAAAAAAGTCCCGGAACTCTCCTTTAAATGTCTATCTACTTGTCTTTATTACAAAAATAGCGCTTTTTTAACTCTCTAAATTTGCGAGGAATATTTCTGCTGCCACAGACTGGGCATTTTGGTTAAAATAATATAGCCACGTTCTTTAGTAACATCTTTCACTTTTATTAAATTCAAAGGTTCTCTACATTGCACCTGCTGGAGGGTGGCAACTGGGAGCTACGTGCCGGCCTCAAACCGAGCCCCCCCGTGTCGCACTCATGCATGCCCCAAAGCATGCAGGCTGCGTGGAGAGGACAATTATGCAGGGATGGTGGCCCAGCCTCTGCTCCCCATTGGATGGAGGCAGAGGCTAGGCACAAACCCCCAACACCCCAATAGGGGACAGACTACGCAAGCAACCACTAACACTTCTAATATGTAATGGTTTTTGACTTAAGGTACATTAAGTTCCCACACAGCTCCCCTGCTGATGACTCTCAGTCTGTTCTGCCTATGACAGGGAAGGAGTCTTCCAGAGAACCCATTTGTGATGTCCAGCCACCATGCATCGGCTGCTATTGGCCCACAGTCTTGCAACACCTCCTGAAACATCCTATATATCAATGTTGCTGTAACACTCATTGTTTATATGTATGTTATATTATTTATGTATTTATGGTAGATAAAAAGAATATCTAGCAAAACATTTTAAAGAGTATTTAAGCCTGAAGATAATTCAAATAATCCTTTATTTCCTGGAGATCTATATAGCATTAACACAGAGAACCATTTGTAAAGTGCTGCATCAATCAGGGCCTTCTTGAAAACAGGAACATTGTTACTTTGCCAGTGCCCCTGATCGTACAATATCGACCTTCCTTCAGGAAATATTTTAGAGGTGAACCTGTTCGTTACATTCGAAAAGGAAATACCAGGCACTCTGTAATTAAAAATAATTAAAACTTTATTATTCCTCTGGGGGTGGTAGCTACCTGAAACCGTTGAGTGTTAGAAGTTTGTTGCCCATGAATAAGCTTTCATGCACCACCTCTAGACTGCCAGTCCGAAGCTCTTCTTTCTGAGCTACAGGAATTCACCCTCTCAGTGTTGTGATGTATATGTGGTCTTGTCTGTCCACCAGCCATCTGTGCTACTGCAGAATGTCCAGGTGTGAATGACTGACAGCTTGGTGGAATGTTGGTGTGTGCTTCTGGTGAGCGTTGCAAGAGTGACAGTTAGATCCAAGCTCAGAATGAGTGAGGATGGCCGGTGGGTGTGCCCCTTCCCTTTTTCCAGTCCCTCTTCTGTCTAACTCTACATACTTCAAAGTGTAATGGGAACTGTACATATGTTTCATACTACTTCAAAATAAAGATACCTGGTACCTAACCCCGGCTCCACAGGTGGAATGTGTCTAGCCAAACAGCACGACACTGATTTACAACACTCACCTACCACCAATTGCTCAGCCATATTTAATTTGTGCCAATTTTGGCATAACCAATTATATTAACAGATACCTGATATGATAGGTTATTTATAACGTGCTTAATACCCAGAGGTTTCTAAGCGCGGACCCGGGAATCGAACCTGTGTTGCTCCGTGTCGTCTTGCTTCTAAGGAGAGCATGTTGCCCCTGAGCTATCCTCCCAAGACCTGGCTCTGCTAGGTTAACATGTAACATACTGACACAGGCACTAAATAAGATGCTCTAGTCAGCGTTGGTCAATGGGCCGGCTCTTTCCGGGTCTGAGATCCGGAATCAGATGCCTGGCCGGAACTCAAACCCAGCCTGCCTCATTCCTGACAAGGCTTTATGAAGCTGGGGGCTCGGAGATCTAATCTCTGGGATTCTTTCATCAGTCGTCATTTGCACGTTTGCAGGTGTATTGGCTCATCCTGTTTTCTTTCTTCACGCCTGAAAGGGACACCACGGGAATCAATGGGCCATGACTGTCACTGGGGTGGGGGCCATCACTCTTAAAAGCAGGCTTTCTACCTGGTGGGCACACTATTGTTTTCCAAATGTGCATTTTACACTTTCACAGAAACACAAAGTAATTTCCAAACTCAAAAAATGCTGCTTAAACTTGCATACACTAGTTCTCTTTGAAATGTGTTTCTTCTTTTGTCAGACGACCATACAAATACTCAGTAATGTCTGTGCCCCTTCCTTTGAGTTTTATCACAGGTTATATTTAAAAAGATTTGATATGCTTGTCCAGCTGCTTAATCACAAATAAATGCCTCTCTTGTGCTGACAGCAGTTATTAGGAAATTAAACTGTGGGTTCATGGTTGGCAACTTTAGATTTTCACCACAAGGGCAGAAATGCCCCCACCTCCGCCCTGAAGATAAGCAAGCGACCAGGCCAACCCATGCCCTGGCCAAACACATTTTATAACACTTGTTTTTTTTCAGAAGGAATTGCAAAAAGTCACACATTTAACAACCAATGTTTAACCAATGTTCAGCAACAATCTCTCAACCTGCTGAGATACCTTGGTAGTCGTCTACTGTGGAGCGTGTCTATGAACCCCTTAATGTACTAAAAATCACTGCATTACCAGCAGTATTTTGGGTGCACCACTGTCATGGAAGAGATTTCAAGTAGAATTGATGTAGAGTTTAGGAAGAATTAACATAAAGGAAAGCAAAAAAGAGTCATCAGATACCCCTGTTGAACCGTGCAAAACAAGGTGGGCCTGAAGGGCAGTCAGCTAGATGTAACAAATGCTAGCTGTTGGTGGTCACAGAAAGGGCTAGAGAATTTGAACAAAAAATAATACAATGTATTCATAGGTTTTGACACACATCTAAAAACTGTAGGTTCATAAATATAAACTTGAACCTTAAAAAACACATGTTGGCCCAAGCGGGCGACAAAGAGATTCAAATGTTTACACTCCACATTTAAGTGAGGGTTAGTAACATAGAGATTTTGTGCAAATTCATATACTACTTTCAAAATAGTAGTATGCTATTGTTGTCGACAAATAATCATGTTCGTGTTTCTGGTTCGGGATAATGTCAGCCTTCACCGGGATCTAATTGGTAACAGGTGAAGGGTCCGAACTGTCATCAGGACGTGGTTAAATGTTGACCAAACAATGTGAATGACTAGGGAAACAGATGACAAATTGCAGAGTGTGTGTTAGAAAAGGAGTGACAGCACAGTAGTTAGCTGTGATGGGGGAACTGCTTACAAAAGGCGTACCTTTATAATATCAACGATGAACTTGAGGTTATTAGGTACAGCCTGTTCATAGTGCTGGCTGGGGATCCGTAGAGGTATCTACAGGAGAGGGTATCGAAGTGGTTGCCTAAATGTCTTATGTTCATTCATAATGTGTGAAGGTTATTCTTTTGATAAAACGTACCTCTGGCTAAAATTAGACCAGGTCCAGCGATGGTGGCTTGGAGTTTTCACGGTAGATGAAATTAATACTGTATACTCTGGATAAAGAGAAGAGGGAGACTTAGAGGAGTCTAGTCTAATAGCCACTGCAAGCATTGCTAATGCTTGTCGTGATGGTGGTGCTACTTTTATTGATAAAGATAGGCCACTGCGTGAAGAGTGACCTCAAGGTACTACTGTAATGTGATAGCCTGAGCGTTGTGCCTAGTAATAGATGTGGGCTATCAAGGAGTCGAGTAATTAAAGGAGGTAAAGCCCACGGGAGTGACAAACGTGGGTCCGGTGTGCAGTCTATGAGAGTGAAGCACATAGACGCAATGTGCTGTTGAAGCACTTATGAAAAGGCTAGTAGGTTGGTGCACAGTTAATATATTAATATTTGGATTTTATAGTTACATATTACATTGCTGAGGTTGGCAACAGCCCGGCTCCCGTAATCTTTCTGGCTGTTTCAGGAGACAGAAAAACACAGGAAGTGGCATGGGAGGGAGGGGCCTCTTTGCCTCTTAGAGATCAGGGGGAAATTACAGTACTTTTTCATGGATAAATGTCTTTGAAGGTAGCAGGGCTCAAGTCGAGGGTACAAGCGGGTGGACCCCCACATTTTTATGGAGTACCGCCACTTTTTTCAGAGGGCACCTTGGTATGCTAATTTCTGGTGACCACGTTGAATTGGTATGTTGAGTTCCCCCCACTTTCTTTTTAGGACTTGACCCCAGGAAAATAGGATTCATTAAGTAAGGAATGTTGCGAGGAACAGGGTATCGGAAGTAATGCCTTTCCTACTGGAATTGATCGTAGGTTAGGAACTTGAGCAGTGCTGTAATGAAGAAACATTTTAAGGTGGTTCAAGAATGGCAAGCAAATACAGTGCTGTATTCCTCTCTTGGTCTCCCCCTGGCAGTGCATGGCTTAAGTGAAGTTGTCATTGGACCGGAGGGTGGCTGTCGTTCACTGCCATTTGTCTGACATGATCCGCCCTAATATTTTTGACCTGCCCTGAAAGAAGACCCTTTGAATCCTACGCTCTTGCAATACTCCGACCGAGAGATTAGATGACACCTCTTTGCATGGCTATCCAGGGCACCCAGGGCATGGGATGATGATTACTACTGGAAAAGGTGTCTCTTGGTTACAGTCAGCAGTGTGTCAGTGTCATAAGTTAGGGTGGTCATGGGCAGGGCCCAAGTGATGGCACAGCACAGCTGAGGGCACTGGCTGATGCACAGAAGTGAAGCTAATTGCAGTGGTGGCCGGGGATGCAGGAAGCTCACGGCCAACCACGAGCAAAGCCTGCCCTGCAGTGCACAGAAAACAGAAGAGAATTGGCTGCAGCAGTATCCAGTTGGACTGTTCTCTGAAGCCAGTCTCCTTTTATCGATGCAAAGACTGAACCTTTTTCAAGGATACTGTCAAGATGACCAATTCTAGCATAGTCTCAGGTGTGGGTTCCACTGGGAAGGGTCGGGGGAAAGAGATCAGAGGAATGGGACTATAGTTTAGCCGGAACACAAGGGCTTTCATCAGGGCAGTCAGGCAGCATGTTGGGCCTTATAGAAGAATAAACCAACACAGAAAAGGCTCTTCGTCAGTCTTAATGTAATAACAACGAAACACCATCCAGACTACATTTCCCAACAGACAACGGGTGCTCATACATTTTTGTATTGTAGGCTATAAATGACCCCACCTATGGGTCCCCCATGCTTGGTGTTCTGTTTTTGTTCCAAACACCTTATCTACTAATTTCTTGGCAGGTTCCAGGGTGTTGGTGATCCAGACCCCTCTAGCCAAGCTCTCTGCCGACTTATCCAGTTACTCTGTGAAAGAAGATGAGAGTAAAAGTAAGCTTCAGTGGCATGTGCGTAGTTGCAGCTTCTCAGTCTAAAATAACGAAGACTTTTGCAAACAAATCCCTGATCCAAAACTTTGTGCAAGCACATGTATCTTCGGCGATTAAACAAGGAACAGTACAAGGCTCTCAACTAAATGTGGCTACTTGACAAAGGAACTATATCTAGTGTTCAACTAAGTGATGGTCTAACCTAGTGCATGCACTTACTGAGGTACTCACAAGGCACTTAACTACTGACCCTGCAACTGAATGCCTGCCCTTTCAAGTCTGATTATGCCAATGAAATTGTAATCAAGGGAACATAAGCAATCTCACTAACTACTAGTCAAGAAAGGACCTTCAAACACTTTTCACAGTTGATCCATCTTTTGCCAGACAAGGCACATATTCACTTCACTATGCCACAGGTATAAATGTGAGGTTGGGGTAGAGCATTTAGGAAGGGAGTACAGAATTCGAAATGATTTCAGGTCCTAATGCTGAGCCCCCTCTCCTCTCATTACAGATGCAATCATAATTCCCAGAGCTGAAGGTGCTGAATGCAGGCGTCAGTCTTAGCCATCTTGTTCATCAGGAGAGGGTGGGGTTGGTACCTAAGGAGCTGAGGAATTAGTCAAGGGTCAGAAGGGAACCACTGATGTTCCCACGTGCCAAGATCCCCAGGAGACAGGTAAGGTGTTGCAAAATTCGTGCAAGGCCAATTCGACCTTTATACTTATGCCGTCTTTAAATTGGTAAACCGCCTTTTATTTTGGCCAATACAGGCTTAAACTGTGACAACAAGTAACATGGGCGATTATTTGGTCCATATGGCCTACCAACAGGCTGTGACAATAAACTGCCTTATTTATTGATGTGTCTCATTCTTATGACGCATCATTTTAACAGATCAGGTCTTCCTTCTTACAAATCATTAGTTAGTGTCATGTCCAACCTGCGTACATTCATATGATGTAAGCATTCCAAATATATGCCGGTATAGCTAGTGCAACATGTTCTCATGATGCCTGTGCCCACAATATGCACCAGCGTTGGCCTGTAAAACATGCCTTCTTGCTTTCATACTAACCATTGCCCAAATTAGTTTTCAACAAATCCACTGTAAAACATTTGTTTGATGACTCTGCCACCGTTATATGCCATCCTTCTGAAGGTGTCCCAACAATAAATTGGTTTTGCTCAGAGCACAGACACACGTGCACGCAGATAAATGCACATAGCCACACATGTATGTACGTACATGTGTGACTCCCTCCCTGCTGCCTGCTTCAGCCTAGTCCCCTGCTCTGCCTCCAGCTACCTTTGACTCCTGCACACATAGATCCCAGCAGGAAACAGGAAGTACTGGGAGCCTCAATCTCCAGTGCTCAGGCATTTAGACATTGCGCCTGCCCGGGGCTCTGAAAACATAGTTCCCCAATGCTGCACTGGGCTGTGCTGCAGGGATGGTCCGCAGTGCTCCTTCTGTATCCAGGGACCCCACCAACATAACCAATGGCAGATTTTGCCTGCTTGTGTTTTCACTCACTAGCTCCTCCATAATGAGTGGATGAGTTACAGAGAAAGCCCACCCAAACATTATGGACAAGGCACTCCTGCTAACTGTTTATATACATTTCTCCTCCTTTCATTTTCTTCTGCATCCTATAATTCATGCTTCGTAGTACTGCTATCGCCAATAAAATACAATGGGCCTCATTACGAGGCGGTAAGGGGTTAACGGCACCGGTAAAGGTGCCAGAGCTGTTAAACCCCTACTACCCTGTTATGAGGGCTGCTCGCGAGACACGCTCTGGATGTCTGGTTTTACCGCGAGTGGCCCAGCATGCTAACAATGGGCCCTTCATTAATGGGCCCATTGTTAGCATGCTCCCCATTCCCATTGAGCCCTATGGGGGCTCAAATGGGAATGGGGATGGTCCGGGTCTGGGTTCTCTGAATGGGGAAATACCGGGCCTTCCAAGGTCGGAATGGCCTGGTATTTCCCCATTCAGGGACCACGGACCCGGACCCGAGTTTGGAGGCAGCCGTGCCCTTATTAAGGGCATGTCTGCCTCCAAACTCGCAATGAGGCCCCATGGGAATGGGGAGAATGCTAACAACGGGCCCGTTAATGATGGGCACGTTGTTAGCATGCTGGGCCGCTCGCGGGACCCGCTAAGGACGTCTGGTAAAACCAGACGTCCAGAGCGGATCCCGCGAGCTGCCCTCGTAATAGGGCAGTATGAGGTTAACGGCTCCGGCACTTTTACCAGCGCCATTAACACCTTACCGCTTACCGCCTACCTCGTATTGAGGCCCAATGTCGCTCATCTGTGATGAACAACAAAGTGAAAAGGAATAGCATTTACAAAAGCAATAGGTCTGGAATAGTAATGTAGAAGGTAAGATTGTTTTTGTAAAGCTCCCTCAGGGCAAATAACATGTTAGCCTCAAGACGTACAAATCCAGCCTTGTTGGCTTTGCCAATGCATGTTACCCTAGCCTGAACAGCATAAATAAGGCCTGTGATCTCATCCAGAATGTAGTCAAGTCTGCAGCATATGCATTGTTTTCTTCAGAACATGGGAGGTTTTCATATACAGACAGGGTGGGTTACTGTGGCATTCAATTCTGATTGTGCAATGGATCAGGGATGCAACTAGTCCCGAACTTTGGGGGTGGTGGGCTAATGTTTCCAGTGGTGTAGGGTGGGCTACAATCAAAGGCTTTGTATGGGAGGGGCATCTCACTTGTGTGGGTGATCTTTCTCCCTCAAGTAATGTTTGTGGGAACTAGTATCAAATGGTGCTCCACTGGACACAGACAATGCCCGTGTTATGATTTTTTGACACAATTTGCATTTCCCTTGGCACTTGCCAGCATAATACTGCTTGGGTTGAGGTGTGAAGTTGACTTTGTAGTAGCATGTACAGTAGTAGTATACCATAATCCCATATACGCCAGAGTGGTTCTATGGTTGGAGTGTCTTTGTGTATTCAGTGGGCAGTCAGAAAGGAGGCCATGGGAAACTGACTACAAATTGTGGCCCTGAATTTGTGCCATGGCATATTGTAAGCATACATACCATGGCTTACACTCACTTCACATAGAACTGCATAATAAGGCATAAAAGCTGGAGTAAGAATGTTTCGCAAGGATATAAAAAAAGAAATGTGGCCAACTTTAATTTTTCCAAATAGAAAATTGCTGTCATCTCGTTGTTATTGGGTGGCCTGCTGGGCAAGGTCTAGTGACAATAGCCAAATCAAAAACATTCCACCTACCACACTAAGCAAATGGAATGGGAGATTTTGCCACAGCATTTCTTGTGGAAGTAAATATCTTTGAGTTTTTTCCAACAGATTTTGTCGAAAATATATGTGCAGAGTGGGTTTGGTTAATAATAAATGCTGGGCGATAATGGAGGGCTGCGGGGAGTCTCGCCCGCATATATTGTCAGCAAAATCACCCATTAAAAAAAATAATTTGATTAAATCTACTTTGGCAAAACAAAATCGACAAAATCACATAGAGACCTATGTTTCTATACTAAATTTCTCTAAACTCCATACTAACCCACTACAAGTACATCAACACACCTCTCCACACTCTCCTTAAGCACAACTCTGCCAGATACCACAGATAATCACATAATTTATGTTTACAACCTGAAGAGCACAATATTCACTGCACCAGACAACACAAATACATCTAAAAACTACACACTTCGGAGAGCCCCTTTTTTCAGATGTGCCACAACATTGAAATAAAGCAACCTTGCCCTTCTTCCTTGGCTCTTGCATAGGTCCTCTATCATACCTCTTGAAGTGCCAAGAGACTATGAACATGTAAGAAGTTGTGCTATGTAAGACTCAATAACAGAATAACAGGGCAAAGTAAAGAGTTTCACTCATTCTCCAGTGCGGTAGAGTTCCAGTCTTCCCAAGTAACTCTGGCGACTGGCAGCAACATGGGAGGAAAGCGATGTTGATGTTAGTCTACTATACTAGAATCTCTGGTGCACTGACTGGCCAGTGAGGTTATATAGCCCCCAATCAACCTAAGTTATATATGATTAAGAGAAGAGAAGTCCCAGAATAATACAATTCGAGGTGATGGTCTGATGACCCACCGAAACAAAATCAACCTTACGGACATAACTAACCCCCTATAAAAAGCAAATACTTTTGGTGAAACGGGAAACCTACAACACCAGAATATCCCAAGCCAATTTTAGTATAAAAGAACTTTTTGTTATCTTGAAAGAAATAAAATCTCCCATCCCAGTGATAGATAACTGTGTAAAAGATAAAACCTGGTTCTCTAACATACAACAAGCACTTCCCAACAAAGTCACAACTCTTCAAGCCAAAATTGCCTCTAAAAAAGCAACACTGATCCCTTCAATCTCGACCAAAACTCTCACCTCATCTCCTAAAAACACCAATTGCCTCCCGCTTTCAAATTCTCTAAGGTGTCTGTTATCGAGACAGAAAAAATTATACTCTCTCTCAAACTCTCCAACTGTCAGGGAGACCAATGCCCAGCCCAACTGATAAAGGATGCAGCTAGAGACCAGGCTCCCTTCATCTCGAAACCTATTAATGCATCACTTGCCATGGGATCCATACCAAGCAACCTAAAAGAATCTTGGGTGCTACCTTTACTTAAAAAACAGACGCTAGACCCTGCTATTCCTACGAACTACCGCCCAATCACAACAGTGCCCTTTCTTCTAAAAATCATAGATAAAATGGCATATATGCAAATACAAAAATATCTAGAAGTCAACCACCTGTTAGGAGCACGCCAGACTGGCTTCCGACCCCAACATGGGACCGAAACAGCCTTAATAGATCTAAAGGCCCAGATTGATGAGCTTAGAGATAAAGTGAAAAAAAACCCTACACCTCCTATTGGACTTATCAGCTGCATTTGACCTTGTCGATCATAAGGTCCTATGTAGGCATCTGGATTCAGCTGCTCACTTCTCTGAAGAAGCTATAGCATGGAGTCAATCCTTTCTTAACAATAGGACAATGAGAGTCTTTTCCCCTATGGCAGCGGCATACCCTATCCCCATTACATGCGGAGTGCCCCAGGGCTCATGTGTCTCTCCCACCCTATACAATATTTTCACAAAGCCCCTTTTCAATGAAATGATCTGGACCTTCTTGGTATCACCTACACTAACTATGCAGATGATACTCAGATTCTCCTACCACTTACTGGTGATCATGACAAGGATTTGGCCTTGGTGAATAGGGTGTACCTCATCATCCAGGCATGGATGGCTACCCATGGACTATGGCTGAATGTTGATAAAACAGAGATTATCATCCTGGGTACCTCCTTTACCCTAAAACAACTAGGACCCAACTATTCCACCTTCAATATCGATAATAACCTTATCACCACCGCCCATGAGGTGAAAACCCTGGGCTTTTATCTTGATTCTATCCTCTCCTTTAATAAACAGGTTAATGTGATGGCTTCCGCCACCGCATATACCTGTAAATTGATTAGAGCAGGTAAACCCTTCCTGTCCAACAACAGTTGTATCACCCTTGCTAGAGCACTCATTCTATCAAAGTTGGATTATTGTCTCTCTACATTGGGGCCAACAAGAAAACCATCAAGAGAATCCAACTCCTTCAGAATAATGCTCTCCGACCAGCACTAGGCATCTCCATGAGAGACCACATCTCTGAAACCAGAAAAGCAACCAATTGGCTTTCGACCTATGAGAAAATCCACTTCACTTGCATATAAATGCTTAAACAACCACACACCCTGCTATCTCTCTGAGAGTCTGACTAGAATAAATCCTACTAGATTCACCAGATCCTATCATACCAACGGCATTACAGTACCTAGATTTAAACACACTGGAGTCGGAGGATGCAGCTTCCAGGTCAAAGCAGCTCAATTCTGGAACCCCCCACCTCCTCCACTGCGGACAGATCAACCTCACCTGACATTCCGACAGAATCTTATAAGGTGGATCAAAGGCTCGCACAAATAAATTCTGGACTTCTACCTGCTCAGAACTGACTTCTCCATGCACCTTCGAAATGCCATCTTTGTATACTTGTACATACCGATCTGACCGTGAGTGTTTTTTTACATTTGTTGGGTATTTTATCTCTTTATCCTGTAATAACATGTATATACTTGATCTTCTCTGCTATGTATATTTATTGCATTATGTATGTGTTCTAATTGTTATGTAACTAAGCTGTAAACTGTCTTATGCATCGCACCCTGATACCCTTGGGTCTGGCGCGCATTACAAATAATAAAACAAACAAATAGAGGCTCACAAGGCGACAGAGACCATTTCCCCCTAAAATTATTAAATCTGCCCAATGCCAGGGAACCTTTTTTCGAATAATGTCAACTTCATCAATTTTATCGACTCCAATTGTTGCAGTTAAGGCACAGTGAGATTACATTATTTGCCCAGAGCACACACCGTTGGTTAAATAATGAAGTCAGGATTTTAACCCAATGTATAATTTAGGCACTTGATCACATATTTTCTGAACTTGAGTTAGCACACATATTTAAATTCTTGCCTTCAATAACTGCATGGTCTTATTTACGCCTACTTGCAACATACATAAATCATGGAAAACAACATTACAGTATGTAAATCCGTAAAGAACATGTTAAGCCAAAATAACATCACTGTAGCATTTTTTTCTACACCCTGGATGAAATACCACATGCCCCAGAAAGCAAAACCCGTTTATGTACGTCAGATTAGTAGACATCACGTATATAAACTAAACTTTTAAAAAAATGTGCTTTATTTTGAGACTTTCTTGCTCCAGGCCTTATGGTGTTGTGATGGCATCTGACTTCTTTAACCTCATTCGTAGAGACTCTTCAGCTGAAGCTTGTGTGTTAAAATGTGTCTTATCTCTCCCCTTCCAATACGAAGCTAGACACTTTTGGACTGATGAGAAGAAGAGTTGCCTCCTGTCACCTCTTCACCTCCCAATTTCTCTCTTTCCCTACAAGTGCTGACATTCTGATTCCTTAGCTAAGACCGGACTTGTATTTGCATAAATTTATTGTATCATTTTATTTATTTCACTCTATAGTTGGTGCTTTTTGTTGAAAATAAACTAGCTGTGGCTCACTGTAATTGTCTTGGGAGCAGGCATCGATTGTATCAGTAATTACAGCTCTGTGGGACTCTCACTTGGGAACGCCCCATCACCGTTTCAATTGCTTGAACATTCATTTATAAGGTATGCTCTGCTGATAACAATGAAATGTGTAACAGAAGCACTTGCCCGGCCTTTGTTTACGAGCTGCCCCAGGCCGCCTTTATTATCTGTATGCTGACAGCTCTATAGGTGAGCGAGGTCCAGTCAGCAATGGCACTGAATTTCGGGGGGCTAAAGCCCAGTTAGCCCAATGAAGTTGCACTTCTCTAGTGGATGCAGCCCCCAGGTCGTTCCATATTCCTTTCCCCGCACTCTTGTTTTAATTCTTTTTCTTGTTGATACTTATAGTTTTGGCATCTGAAGTACAGGGCTAGCCAGAATTAATTGGAATAAACGGGCATGGATGAGCTGTTCCTACCTTACACGAGACTGCGTAAGCGCTGTCTCTGGGCCGTCTCTTCCAGGGCCATGCCCATGCCAATCGCCATCTCTGAGAGAGTACATTTTTCCCCATTTCCAGCACTGCCTCATCTGACATTCTCTGGCAACATCACTTCAGTTCATACCTAATAGCTATGCTTTCAGTGGTCTCTGGGAAAGGGGGAAGGCAGAAGGCATGAAAACAAGCTGAGTTGTACGGTGGGTATGGTCAGCTTCTGTGGAAAATGAAGATGTCCCTCCTCTGGAAAATGTCTCTTTCCCATCAAATGTCCTCAGCTATAACTGAACGGTTAATGTATACATGTGTCAGTGTTGCTGATATTATATATGAACAATGGTGGTGTCATGGAACCAGAATGACAGCAGGTCTCACTCACAGCTTACCCGTTTCACTCCCATGCAGTGCCCTGGTGTGGCATCTTTGTCTGACACTATTGCCTCGTATGGCATGAGTCTACCTTTACCACAGAAGATGCAAGCTGCAGTTTTGGTTCCTGAAAGAGTTTGCATCATTAAAAAGTGCATTTCATTCATTGCAAGAGGCTGGGGTGGACTGGCCCAAAAGGCAAGATGGCTGTTGCCCCCCTCTACCCCTGCTTTGCCTGTTGGCATCATTTCAATGTTTTGCTGCTGGCTCTACATTTAATTACCTAACTGTGTAACTAGAAGCTGAGTAATGAAGCGGAGGGTGAGGTAACCCAGGGTGTGGTGTGTGCAAACATTTGGCCAACTATGGCCTGCCTCATACGAAGGTTGGGACTCAGAGCTGAGCTGAGATTGTGTGCAACGTTGCACACTTCTAAAGACTGTAGAAAGAGTAGGTAGATGAGCAGTAGGTGGAAAAGAGAAAATAACACACTGTGTGATTGAATTCTTTTTCCACTTGGGGCCCCACTTGGGCCCTTAATTGGAGAGCAGCAGGCACATGTCCGGGCCCCCACCTGCGTCACTTGCCTTAGCCGCCTACCGTTTTAAAAAACATTATCATGTGTCACAAGTCACATGATATTTTTCTGCAGGCACCAAATCAGATCAATTCTGCTGACCAGAAAAACAACTATTTCAACAATCAGGGTAGAGCGAGGCACTAGCCAGGCACTTGATGAATAGAACATTTATCATGTCAGGCTGCAATCCAATCAGGCATCTGCTCCAGGCGCTGGTAGGCAGAACGCGATTACTGCAGTGCACACAGCGATGGGGGATACTACTAGGAGATGAGGATTCCAAAAGACAAGGGTCTGAGATCCAGTAATGTCCTGGGTCATGACACTCGATGGAGCGGCAGGAGGAGCAGCTGTGCATTTGCTACAGTGACTTATGCCTGCACATGGGCAACTCTCTAGTTATTCCATGTTGTTGTTGTGCTCTGTGGATACTGTCCCTCAGCAGGCAAAACCTAACAAAAAAGTAGAAAGCACAACAATCTACCAGGCATCATGGTAACAAAAATGCTCCTACATGTTTCATTCAACAAGTCTCTTCCCAACTTAGACAGTTCCATGTGCTTCTTCAAAATACCTGCCCTTGTAGCATAGTTATCACACACAGAGATGCACTTGTTCTGCATCAAGGAGCCGCTGGTTGTCACCAGGATCCCTTTATTGGGTTCCTTCAAGAGCTCTGATAGAGAGTGCGATACAATTCGCTTTTATTGGTGGTAGTGTGGACGGTTTTTCTCAATGCAATGATAAGTGTCATATACACTTGATGGCATTTGTGCGCCTGGTTAGTCAGCCGACACGTGTTTCGACCCGGGGGGTCTTTATCAAGGCATGTATCCATTTCTTTGAGCCCCCTGTGCGGTCCTGATTTCGTTAGGGTGGCTGTCCTGTAGGCAGTCGTGGCTCCTGTTGGGCCCTGTGCGCAAAGTCTAGATTCCGGTTCTTGGCGGCTCCTGAACATTCTCTGGCAACATCACTGTTGGAGCTTGGTTCCATATCTAGAGCCAACCCAGACCCTACTTCTCTCTAACTAGACCTAACAATGTGTCACAGATGACTTCAATAACTCAAACCGCCAGATGTGAAGTTCAAGGGTTTTATTGTCAATTTCAAATGTTCGACGTTTGAATGGCGGTAGGAAGGACAAACTAAGGGAGTCCCTGTTCTCACACTAGACCTTCCTGTTGTTTCCCCCCACACTGGCCCAGGCATCCCTACCCCCAACAAGGCATGATAAAACGACCAGAGACAGCAAATCCATATTATCTGTATCTAACCCCCTTTTCAAGTGAAGGCCTAGAGGCTGTAGCCTACCCTGCTCCCTCCAGGACTTCCTAAGGGCTCCAATTCTGCTGATTCACCAAAATTGGGTTCCAGTAGTGTTAGGATGGTCTCCCCCCTCCCTCCTCTCTCTTTTCTCTCTCACCTCCCTGATCTTTATTTTACACTCTAGTTTTTTCCTTCCCTCTCTCCCATTACCTTCGTTCTCTCACTCTCTTTTTCTGTACCTCGCTCCCTCTCTCTCTCCCTCTTACCCCCAACCACCCTTCACTCTCTCTCTAGGTCCTGTGAGGAGCCAGAATTGAGATGCAGACACAGAGGACTCATGTTTTGGTCAAAGACGTTTATTCAAAATAATAAAGGGATTGGAAAATGCCTCACTATCCCTAATCTAGGAGGTATTTCCCTACCTCAAAGAAAAACGAATGGCTCTGCCCTTTGTCAAGAAGTCCAAATGAACAATATGTCCTGTGTCGGGAATCCTATTCTGGCCCTCACACTCTAAAACTAACTCTAAGGTGCAAAGGGTATTGTCTCTGGATCTCAAAAGTGTACAAAAGTTCATGTCAAACACAGAGGTATAAATCCAACCAAACACTCTGGATAGTATCTTTGGAGTTTGGCTGGAGTGTGGTATGTTTGGTGCATAAAATAGAATAAATTTGTATCGTGCATTCAACGATACCCTCTTGGTTACCATTTGACCCATTCAGTAAGGCCAGTCCTTTTTCAAAATCTCCAGGTCTAGACAGTTTTCCCACCTCCTTCTCAATCTACCTCCTGAGGACTAACCCGCATGAGCTGTCCATAAATCCCAGAGACTGATCTTCCCTCTCCCTGAGCCTCAATGACTTCCTGTAACAATGTAAATGTGGGTGACTGTAAAGCGAACAACAAGAAACTTGCCTTAAATACATTCCTAATTCGGCAATACATGTACAGGTCTAGAGGCGTGCTACATCTCTTCTCTTTAAAGGCTTCTAAAGTCAAAAAGTATCCATCCTGAAAGTAGTCCCGGAATGTATTTAGGCAAAGTTTGGGCACAAGAATAATATATACCTAGACCAATATATACTAATATAACTTTCTCATAAGTTATTCGCATCCCGCCACATAAATGAGCGGTATCAGGGGGGAGTACAGGCCAACCACATCTAGCTTCACTGCTATCCTATTCCAGGCACCGCATGTATTAGGGCGAAGTTTGGTCACAAGACTAATATATACTTAGACTAATATATATTCATATAATTAATATAACCAGTTCAGAGACTACTCCGGTCTATGTATCAATCATATCAAGTCTGTAATATTCGTCCTGACTGCGTTAATTTTTTCCCGCCTATATTTAGCCTCACTTAATATCACCGTTCGAAGTAGTGCTCGAGCAGCCACAACCCTCTCTATCTGTACATGGGGGTCTAACTGGTCTTGGACGATACCAGAAGGAAAGGAAATGCGCCTGAGCAGCCAAGTAGTACCTCTCAAAAAGTCGAGGAGAGCAGGCCTCCTCCAGCAAGAATACAACAAAGGTAGCAGGCGCCCCTCTCTAGAAAGAACATGGCATGATAACCTGTTCAGTGGTTTTTACCCACTTTGAGAGTCCGCTGCCATTGCTTTTTGCTCACTGTACTTTTCACAAAGGATGAACATCCATTTCCATATCAGTCTTTATCCCGCCCACAAGGGCAGTCCAGCACAGAAATGCCTGGCATACCTTCTTTGAATAAGAGTAGCAATAGCAACCCCAGACACAGCGGAGTAACTTTGCTGAAAATGTTTGGGGGGACATGACAACTGAAGGAAAGGGGTGGGGTGAAGGGATGGTGGATGGTGGCTCTGAGGGATCGTTTCAGACAAATTATTAAAAGAAATCTGGTCAAATGTTAGATTTGACCGAATTCGTTCACCACCATTAGTACGAAGCCAAAAGCAGTGGTTGCAGGGGGGGCCCCGTCTGTTCATGTATGGTATTTTAGGCTTCAGCGGTTGCAGGGGTGTCTCCCGCTTCCTCGGCATTGGTGGCAGGGGACCCAACAAAAAAAAAGAAGAAAAGGGACGCTGCAGCGTCAGATCCGACCCGTGTTAAAGGGATGGATCTGACGCTGCAGATTACAGGAGAGGCAGCAGATGGAGAAAAGGTAAGTGGGGGGCTTATGGGTGTACTTGCAGTTTGAGGGGACATGGGTTTGGTTTTTTTGTACCGAGGTAAAAATGTATTTGCAGCAAAAATTACTATGGGTAATTCCACCGTGATTTTGTACGTCGGTCAAACAACCTAAATCCCTGAGGCATAACACTAAACTACTACACCACAACAGTCCATTGCTGATGCTCTGTTATAATTCTCAGAAGACTGGTGGCGTATCTTTAAAATTCAATTGGGCCCCCATGCATCTTCAGCCGGCCTGCCATGCACCCAGTGACACAACATAACATTCGCAAAATTAATTATACTAGAACATAAAAACAATGCATTATTTATCGTTCATTCAGACACAAAAATCAACATACATGTGCTTGCACACACTCTCACTCACACAAAAATGCACCCAGCACCTCCACTGACATACACTGTGTGCACAGAACATTTATATGTACATTTAAAATAACACATGAAAACAGTGGTGCAATGTCCATTGAGCAGACCAGACTTTATCACCCCGATACCTGAAATTTTGGGCTATGTTGATTTGACATAACTGAACTATAAAGCCATGGCCGAAAGGACCAGATTCACTGGAATGTCAGAAATGTGCCTGATTTTTCCTTTCATGCAAAGGCAGAAACCATTGGTTAATGCAGTGCAGTGAGTGACCAAGTATAATTGGTATAGATTTTTAAAATCCATATATCTCCAAACTTGCGTTCTGCACAGCACCTTATATGTCAACGTGCCGATAAGATTTATTCTACAAGATTCTGACTGATTAAATTGAAGGTATTCTTTCCTGTGTTCAAATGGCTCCAAGCAGTGAGTACCGAGCGGGAGAGTTGCAACGGGGTGGTCAAGCTGCCCCCCCCCGTAGCTCTTTTAAGAACCAGACCGGGACATTTGTCATTGGGACACCTCTCCCATTCGGCACCTCAAAGAGGGTGCCCAACGGCAAAAGTGTCATGCTGGCAGGACAGTGTGTGCTGAGCAATTCCTACTCAGCATGCTGATTGTCCTGGAAGCCGGACACCTTACCCGTTCCGAATGGTAGAGGTGTCCCGCTTCCAGGACAATGTCCCAAGGAGTGCTGAGCAGCAGAGGGTCCTTGCGTTGCTCTGTATCAACAGAGTATTACAATATGAGCCATAAGGGACTGATGGAAGGTAGGAGGGTACTATTAACAGGGACCTTTGTCCCTTGAGAAATGTGAATGAGAAGGAGTGATCAGAAGTGAGAAGGGTGCATAATGGTGCATGCTTAATTAAATAATGACTATGGCTTTTAAACCCAAGGAGGATGTGTTAGGCTCACATTAATCTGCATGATGCTATTGTGACTTTTATGGGGAGAAGGAAACAAAAGCCATATGCCCATTGCTCAACATATTTCTATGACAATGTCTATAGTGTATGGTTAGTTTACTTTTTAAATTTTTTTTTTATTGACTTTAGTTTGAGAAAATAAACGAACTTTTTTTGTCACAGTTTCATCATTACATTTCAAATTCCTAATGGGGGAGCAAAAAAAGGTACATTAATGGTGGGCAAGAAAAACAGCAAAACAAGAGCGTGTCCCTCAGATTGCTTCTTTTTGGCTTTCCGCCATAGTTTATTTCTTCTTGTCGTCATAGTCCCACTCAACTCAAATTTCTTTTCCCGCATTTTTTACTCGATTTTCTTCTTCAGCTGCCCCTACTTAAATTTAGCGCTTCACATCTTGTTCTCGCTCAGCTTTCGTTGCCATGGAAGTATCATAACAACAAAATTAATTAGCGAGCATGTCAAGTTGGTGTTAATCCCTGATATAACATAACTCCACCATTCAGCCATGTTTCCATTCTTTGGCGCAAAGCGCGACAGATGTAGTGAATGCTGGTTGGCAATCTTTGGGCATTCAATTATCAGATGTTTCAATGATTCGATCTCTATCAGACAATAGCGACAGATAGCACTTGTTGTCGCTGGATCGTTCTTTTTCATCAGGATCTCACGAGTGTGGTAAAGATTAAGCCGCAGTCTTAAGAATTGGTTTCTGTGGTATTGTGATGGAAATCTGGTAAGATACTTCGGTGAGTCTCCTACTTTAGTTGAAGACATACCTGGATCAATATTCATCGGCAATTCATCTTTCATGTTGTTATTTATGATCCAGCTCCATTGGTTGAACTTGATTTTTGCCAATTGCGGAGTATTCATTACCATTTCCATTTTTATGTCTGCCGCATCTAAAATGGCCAACAATTTCTCTTCCCATTTGTTTAGCAATTCTCCGGACGGATCTTGACTCTTGTTATTTAAAATCAAATATTGTTTTGCTCCCGGTGTTAATCTCATTTTACGGAGCAAACATATTGACTTCCATAAAACTACTGAATACAAGGAGTTCAGTCCAAGCTCATTGCGGATTTTTACCATTGGGGTACATTGTGGTAGTTTAAGAACTTTGTGCCGGAATTTGCCTTCCACTTGAGACCAAAAGCTCGCATTAATATTCCAACTTGTTTCGCTTCCAAAACATAGTATTGGGACCACTTTTTGGGCATAGAAAGTGATTAATGGTAATAATGAAAATTTGCCATAGGTCGCGTGTAATTTTGTTCCTTGTAGGGCTAAGATTTTCATTCTCGAAGTCACTTTGTTTGTCCAGCTCCACTCCCTTATCGAGATACTGAACACAATTCCCAGATATCTGATTGTATCTGCCTTGCACAACGCTTCATTATTTATTTTCCACGTGAATGTTTTAGCCTTGTTGTTTGTTTTTGGTCTCAGTGCAATGACTTGCAACTTCTTTACATTTATTGTCATGTGATTTGCTGTTAGATAAGCTTGCAGGGACGATAACAGTCTTTGGAGTCCTATTTCCGTACTATCTAGTAGTACTATGTCATCAGCATATACTATATGGCTTATCTGATTTCCATTTACTTTTGGTGGAAAACATCTTGTTTGTCTTAGTACATCTGGGAGATCGGCAATGAACAGTTTAAATAATAGGGCCGCTAGGGGACAGCCTTGTTTCACGCCCTTTGAAGTTGATATTTCATCTGTTAGATCCCCTTCTTTATTTAAACGTACACGAATGCTAGTATTTGCATAAAGAGCCATTAGTGGAGCCAGTAGTTGATTTGGACATCCCCAATTTTTCAGTTTTTTGCAGTGGAGTTGGCGGTTGATACTGTCGAAAGCTTGTTTTAAATCGACGAATGCCATAAAGAGCCTCTTTTTTTGTTTTAGCGTGTTCAGTTTGGCTATATTCAATATCACTAGATTCAATTCTACTCCAACGCCTTTGGTGAAACCTGTTTGTCTGTGGTCTGATATTAATGCGTTTTCCGCCCATTGGGTAATTTTCTTTTGAAGGAATGTGGCAAATACTTTACCCATGGTGTCTAGCAGCGCAATGGGGCGGTAGTTCTCTGGATCACCACGATTTCCTTTTTTAAAAATTGGAACTACAACCGCGTTTGTCCAAGATGTGGGTATCTTTTTTGTCATTGCGATATGCTCAAATAGTATTTTTCTTTATGTGCTTTGAGCATTACATTTGAAATGCCATCTGGTCCTTCTGCTCGCGAGGTTGACAATTTTTGAATTGCTAATTCAATATCTTCTACGGTTTTGATGACGTTCCATGTTTCTGCTTCGACCCTTGGATCATTTAACTTCTCACTTTCCTGATCATTAAATACTGTTGTAAAGTGATTTACCCAACTAGTTGCATTCACTCCATTGGCTAATATATCAGACTTCTTCAATTTTCCAGTATTTATAATTTGCCAGATGTTACGGCTATCTTTTTGTATCAATAGACGGAGCATCAGTTCGGCTTGTTCTTGAAATCGTATGTGATTAAATGACTTTAGCCAATTTCGATAGCGTTGTCGTCTTTTCTTCATAAGCGACTCTTTGTTTGATCCACCTTTTTTTCTTATTTGCTTCAGAACTTTTTGCAGCTGTTTCTTTGCCTCATCTAAGGCAGGGCTGAATTGATGTATATTTGAGATGCATCCTGTTTTTGGATTGTTTGTGTGGGAAAACTTTTTTAATAACGATATATATTACACTTGCTTCTGTACTTTTTGCATTTGGGTATATCCTTATGTTAGTTTGTCAATTTGTTTGCTGTTAATTCGAATTCGATTTTGTGCATTATTTATTTCTAGTGGAATTATATATCTTTGCAACTGCTTTTTGTGCGGATCCTCCCATGACAGTATTAGCGGATCATGGTCACTGTTTCCATTCTTCTTTATCACTAGAGTTGTGATATACGAGTGAAGATTTTCGGAGGCCCAAATATAATCAAGGGTTTTTGACGTGTCTCCTCGCTGCCACGTATCCGCTGTTGGAATGTCTCCCTCGATTTCACCATTCAACATTGTATATTGTCGCAGCATCAACTGGAATTCCCATTTTGTACCGCGATCGTCTGCTTCTGATGGACTTTTTAGTAATTTACCTGGTTTACGCATTTTGCTCTTATCAAACCACGTATAATTTAAGTCTCCACATGCTATCACAAACGGGTCAGAGAAAGATGCATAGCATTTATCTATTTCCGTTGTAACCGCATCTAGAAAATCTTTTTCGGCAATCATCGCGGGATTCCAGTACAAGTTCAATAGTAATAGTTGTTGATTTTGAAATTTCCCATTCTGGGTTTCAGCTACTGTTTGCAATGTTAGAGCCTGAACAAACAAATTTGGATTGTGAGTGTATAACACTTCCCAATTTGCCGAGTTCTTTACCATGGTTAGAAGGCCAGAGAAGGGTCGTCCAAATATATTTTTTCCTGCTGTATTTAGAAACGTCGTGTATCCATCACTTGAAGGAAGCTCTCGCAACCACGTTTCTTGCAGACAAATAAAGGTGCTTTTTAGATCTTGTATATTGAAGTCCTTAAATAAATGAGCAAAACCTTGGGTGTTCCAGGATGTTAGAAGTTGGGTCGCACCTCTTGACCCTACATGATCCTAAACATGGATCTTGTCGTCATGCGATCTAGTTACATTAGACCCTTGCTGTTTCATTTGTTTCCATAAGTCATTTCTTTATTGTTATCTGAGGATCTGTTTTGCTTCTGCTCTTTTGCCTCATCTATTATTGACTGTTGGGCGTCACACACCGTCAGATCAAACCCAAAAAACAAAATATCTTCTTTTGCCTCCAAAAGTGGTTTAGCTAAGTTCTTGGATTTCATATGGAGCACCACCCAATCTGATCTCCTTTCTGATTTGTATTCGACGATGGCAATGTCGTCTGATCTTATGTTACGTAGTGCTGGTACATAATGCAGTAATTTCATTACATTAGCCCTATTTAAATTTAGGTCACTGTTGTCGTCCAAAATGTTTTCCAATTCCAGTTTCCACCAACTGTTTTTTCCATATGCATATACTGTCGCCTTTTCATTTTGTGTTTTTTGCTTTTGTTTTTGCGCTTGCGCTGTGGTATATTTAGGATTACACTTTAAGGCCGCATTTTGTAATGCGTCTTGCAAGTTATTACTTGTTTTATCTCGGGCATCTGAGATGACTGAGTCTCTCTTGTTACTGTTTTGTGGTTGTTTCTTTGGGTGCAACTGCACATACCGGCTGTGCCACATAATTTTTCTTTTGAGATCTTTTCCGGTCTCATCTTTAGTCAGTGTTTCCTGGTCTTCATTCGACTTTATCATATTTTCTGAGTCAACTTCTTCATCAATTGAGTAAGTCGATAAATCACATAAGTCTATTGAATTATTATCCACCTTTTCATCTTCAGATATTGTTTCTTCACGAGAACGTTTTGTTGCCAATTGTTGGATTTTCACTGTTTCCTTGGGTAACATTAGGAGAGGATTCGACTCTTTGCCTGGATTCTTGCTTTGCACAGTTGATTTACTGCTTTTAGCACATTCCACTCGAGGGGGAGTTATCAGATTTCGTATGAATTTTTTTGCATCATTTGTGAGGGGACGTTTTGAGGCTGGCCCCTTGCCTTTTCTTGGTACAGTTTTTGCTGTTTTACTTTTTTGCGATTCTGACTTGGTAGCTACTGATTTAATTGATTTTGCGGTCCCTGAAAAGATTCCAAAGGAGGCTATTTGTTCCTCTACTAAGTCCGCACTCATGACTTAATTGTGGTATAATTACCACTTCAGTAGATGTAATACTCTCTTGTGGTTCAATTATCATATTCTTGCTTGCTTCTTGTGTGCCTGACGATTTAGAGTTCTCTACTTCTATGACCGCACTTTTATTAGTTTTTAGGATCTCCGCCTTGCGGCCATTCTTTTCTGCTGTTATTGTTAGCCTACTAGGCTCATTGTCTCTCGACTTCTCTTTGGGTGCCGCTACTTCTTTTGGTAAGACGTCCCTTGTGGATTCTGACATTGTGTTGCTTGTCTGCGTAAGAATCTCCAAATCGTTAACATGTTGCAGACTGCTACGTCTTGTTTCCTCGCAGCAGCTGTACTGCCACATTGTGTCTGATCCACTTTGTACATTCCACAATGGCTTCCGTTAAATCAAACTTTTCATGGGCTTCACGCTTTGTTATTTCATTAAGTCGTGAATGCCATTGACGCGAAGTCGCTGCTTCTGAGTCTCACCGTGAAATTAAATGCTCATTCAATTTCTCCATTGCCGAGATTTTGTTGTTTAAGGTTCCTAGAACAGAATTCTGAACTCTCAGTGCATCGTTTAAAGATTCAAATAGTTTCATAAACGGCATCATCGAGATGGATGTAGCCGCCAAAAAGTTATTATGGATTTGGATCCCTGCGGATATGGAAATGTTCGCCTTGGAGGATGCTGAGTTTTCAAGTTGATGATTAGCTAGTTGCTGAGTATCATTCGAGCAATGTTTTTTTGTTTGACATGCTAACACTTGCTCTTCCTCCTCCTGATCCAAGGTCATTGCAGGGTTATTCTCACTTATTTCTTGGCCCACATCGTTGATATCAAGGTTGATGGGGCATAATGTTATCAACGGGTTTTGCAGTGAGGATTCTTTCCCATTTCTGTATGTAATTTCCTTGGTCAGAGTACTCACGTTTCGCTTAGCCCAAAGATTCTGCTCTTTTTTCTTAGGAAAGCTATCGTTGAGACGCTCTCTCATTTGGATAAAATCTGCTTTGAGCCGTTCGGTAAGGCGCACTTCACGAGCCGCCACATCAAAGTTTGTTGTGGTATTTACCACTGTTCTCGGATTGAGCCTTTGTGTCGGAGTATTTGCGGGTCCTGCCTGAACTGGTTTATTATTTTCTTTTTCCCTTGTCGGTTCGTTGGCTCCGCTGGATGCCTTTCCTTCAACCCATTTCTCCTTGGTCTTGGGGTCCATATTTTCTTCCATATTAATGTGTACATCTTGTCTCACCTGCTTATTTGTAATTACCACTTCTGGGGTGGCAACAGCTTCTGCTATTTTTCAAATTTTGTCAAATTCTATACAATGCTCATTTTGTTGTTGATTAGAGCTTTCCTTGTGAAATAATATCTGGGGTACTTCTTCTGCTGGTGACCTGATCGCTAAAATATCCGCGTCTGTTATGTCAAACGGGAAGATTGTCTCTGAGGCATCATGATATTCAGTAATTGGTGGAGGAGTATTCATTTCTGAAATTATTACAGGCTTAACTCGCAATGCTACATTCTCGCTTTGAATTATACACTGCTTTAATGAGTCATCATCTTGCCTCAATTCAGTATTCAACGGCAATAGATCAGCACCCGACTTGGAAAGAGCTAATGTTTTTTCTGATCCTGTGTTTCCCTCGTCTGTGATCTTTATATAGCTGCCTCTTTCACTTTCAACATCTGCAATAGAAATCAACAACACTGCCTCTGAAGTATCTCTGCCATTTACATTCAAATTGTTAATGTCAGTCAAGGCGGTGTTTGCGATAGACAGACTCTTTTGCGCCACATTGGGCTGATGTATCGCTGCTACCGCCATTACTGCAGCAGGAGTACACTCCAAGCTGCTTCCTACTTTAGGCGAAGAAACACACGTTTGTCCCGTCTCCCGTAGCTTACAGCTACCCGGGGAGGGGGGGTGTCCTAGATGACTCGCACGCCTCGCACGCCTCGCTTACCTTCGTTTTGTTGGATGCTTTAGTTTGGAGCCGCCGCAGTTGTAGTAAACGGTTTCGCGTATGAAGACCGACTCCCGATGATGACGCTTCTTGATCGTTGTAGGCATTCGGAACTGAGTCCATGGTGTCCCCTGCTTCGGACAGCGGCGGACTGAAACTCTGCACCAAACTCCACCAAATTACTTGTTTATTCGAGGTGGTGAGTACAACCAGGCTCCTGTCTCCGCTCTGGATGAAAACGCTGAGATGTTAGTTGTCCGCAAGCCAATTTCCTTTATATTGCGCTCCTCCAGCGCCAAACATCCGCACAACAGCCAGTGGGGCTTGTCTCCACCGGGCTTAACGCCACAAGGGTGGTAGCCTCGGACTCTTGAGGGAGTCCAAGATCACGTGACCACTACACGTGGTGGATTGCCCCGCCTCCTCCAGGAAGCATGCTGGAACGTTGCTGCCGGCAAAATCCTTCACTCGCAATGCCGGGTGAGTGAAAGTGAAGAGCAGCTTGCGCTGTAGAATAAATAAATGTCCTCCTGGGTAAAGCACAAATGAAAGGCTAGTTTATTATGTAATGTGGTTTGCTTCCAATGCATTGCTATAAATAATTATATATAATATGTATTATATAAATAATAAGCACATGAAATGTAAAGCAAAACCTTTATAAATATCTATATCAACTAAGCCTGGAAAGATGTGCATGGTCGCTTAAATTGTCCACATCCCAGTTTCACCATTTAACCAAGTGTGTGATCCTGAGCAAATTATTTAATCACATTGTGCCTTATCTGCAGCTCTGTAAGCGATTCAGATTCACTTCAAAGCTTATGTTATTGTATCATGCTATTATAATGGAAAAGGCTAATGTCTATAGAGTTGCTCCACATATAACAATAGTGCAATTTAGGTATTTTGCACCACAAAGTTATTTGTCACTTGGCTTATTTATGGCAACTTATTCTAAAGTCACTTCCATGGGGCCTCCAAACATCAAAGACTTGATGATGCGCCTTCCAATCTCCTTTTCTGTGAAGCCACTTCTGTTGGTGCAATCCATATGCTAATTAGGAAGTTTGCATGCATTTTGCCTCAGAGGGCTTGGACAGAGCTCCCCAACAAACATACACAAAGACAATTAAAAACATTTTTTTTTTAAAGTACCTTTGCTCTGCTTTCAAATAACCTCTTCGCACTCACGTGCCTCCAGAGAGAAACCAGGAAGCGGAATCAGCTTCCTAGTGTTTCATGAACACGAAGCCGGAAGAGATGCTCTGTGCCGCTGACCCCCGGAAGTGCTGCTGCTAGCATGACAGCACAGGCGCCAGGCCCTGAAACTCCTAGTTCAGCACCCTGGCTGCTGACTTTGAGTCAGGCCATCCAGGGTGAGGGACTGAGCTAAGCAGGGCATCCCAGCCCTGAATGTGTTACAGTGCGGCTGCCAGGTATCTTTGTATTATGTAATGAGACAGTGCAAGCCTTGCTGAGCACCCCAGCCGGCTTGCGCTGTACAATTACATAATTGATGATTGCGCACCCCCCGGCCTCCCTCCAAAAGATGGGTGGGACAAAAAGGCATGTCACAGAACTTGGGGGCGGGGGGGACAAAACCCCCTGTCCCCTCCTATAATCACGGCCATGCCCAGACACGAGTTTCAGCCTTGTTGGGCCTTTTCACTGAGGTGGAGCTGTGCCTCTCTCAGCACAGTGAGCAAGGGGTCCACGTCTGGATTCCCCCAGGTAACCTAAGGTGACCAACCACAAGTTCCTTGCAAAAATACAAAAGAGGTAGCAGGCGCCCCTCTCTCTAAAGAATATGGCATGATAACTTGTTCAGTGGTTTTTACTCACTTTTAGAGCCAGCAGCCATTGCTTTTTGCTCACTGTACTTTTCACAAAGGATGAATATACATTTGCACATCAGTCTTTGTCCCGCCCACAAGGGCAGTCCAACACCGAAATGCCAGGCAAACCTGCTTTGAACAAGAGAACCAATAGCAACCCCAGACATGTGTTTCAGCCTTGTTGGGCCTCATCAGTGAGGTGAAGCTATGCCTCTCTGAGCACAGTGAGCAAGGGGTCCACGTCTGGATTTCCCCATGTAACTTAGGGTGAGAAACCCCAAGTTCATTGCAAAAATACAAAAAAGGTATCAGGCGCCCCTCTTATTTATTTATTTAAGTGCATTTGTAAAGCGCACAACTGCCCTCGGGCATCGTGGCGCTGTAAAGAAAGCTTGCTTGGTTACATAAGTGCAAGTCAAAAAAGGTGGCATTGAAACATGAAGGCCAGCCCCAACTTGAGGGGGTGGTACCAGCATATAATGCATAGTGTCAAAGTAGGTGGCAAAACATGAGGGCCAACCCCTTTTTGAGGCGACAGCGACAGGCAGTGCAGAAGTCAACATAGGTGGCATTGAAACATGAAGGCCAGCTACAACTTCAAGGGGTGGCGGCAGCATATAATGCATAGTGTCAGAGTAGGTGGAAAAACATGAGGGCCAACCCCTATTTAGGTGGCAGCGATAGGCAGTGCAAAAGTCAAGCAGTTGGCATTAGCATTCATGAGGGTCAACCTCTTCTTGAGAGGGTGGCGGCAACATCAAATGCATAGAGTCAAGGTAGGTTGCAGGACATGGGCATTGTCACACAGGCGACCATGGGGGGGGAGCATGGCGCATTCACACACAGGTGACCAGGGGGAGCATGGCGCATTCACACACAGGCGACCGGGGGGGAGCATGGCGCATTCACACACAGGTGACCGGGGGGGGAGCATGGCGCATTCACACACAGGCAACCGGGAGGGGGGAGCATGGCGCATTCACACACAGGCAACCGGGGGGGAGCATGGTGCATTCACACACAGGCGACCAGTGAGGGGAGCATGGCGCATTCACATACAGGCGACCAGGGGGGGGCATGCCGCATTCACACACAGGCGACCAGGGGGGCATAGAGAGGCGGCGCAGTGGCGTACCGTGGTGGACAGTGGTAGACAGGGCCTTAGGAGTGCGCCTTGGAGGGAGGGCCGGCCAAGCCTGACGGCTTTCCCATAGGCCGGGTCATAGAAAGCATAGCCCAACCGGGGCAAAGTAACAGCAGAAAGCAGCCCAAGCACTCCAGTGCCTGTGGGTTGGCCATCTTGGAATGGCGATGCGGGACCCCAAGATCATCAGGAAAAGCACAAAAGGTGCTTTAAATCCAGCAACAAATATTCCTTAACAGCGCGGATCGGTTGCACAGTGCAGCTTCAGTTATTGGTAGAATATGGAGGACATTATAGTTAAAATCGCGCACGAGCGCAGATTTAGTTTCTGTAAGCCATGTGGCTTACCTTGCATCCAGATGGTATTCAGCGCAGCGTTCCATCTCCCGATGGCAGTGGGAGTGAGGAAGTGAGACAGGGGCTCCAGCGTCCTGCAGCTTCACCATGTGTAGATAAGTGCTCTGGCCGTGGATGGTGACCAGGAACAGGAGTGGGCCTTCGGAGGGAGGGGCGGCCAGGCCTGCGGCTTTCCCATAGGCCAGGTCATAGAAAGCATAGCCCAGTCAGGGCAAAGTAGCAGCAGAGAGCAGCCCAAGCACTCCAGTGCCTGTGGGTCGGCCATTTTGGAATGGCGATGCGGGACCCCAAGATCATCAGGAAAAGCACAAAAGGTGCTTCAAATCCAGCAACAAATATTCCTTAACAGTGCGGATCCGCTGCACAGTGCAGGCTTCAGCCATTGATAGAATATGGAGGACATTATAGTTCAAATCGAGCACGAGCGCAGATTTAGTTTCTGTAAGCTATGTGCTTTACGTTGCATCCAGATGGTATTCAGCGCAGCGTTGCATCTCCCGATGGCAGTGGGAGTGAGGAAGTGAGGCAGGGGCTCCAGCGCCCTGCAGCTTCACCATGTGTAGATAAGTGCTCTGGCCGTGGATGGTGACCAGGGCCAAAAGTGGGCCTTCCGATGGAGGGCCGGCCAGGCCTTCTGGCTTTCCCATAGGCCAGGTGATAGAAAGCATAGCCCAATCAGGGCAAAGTAGCAGCAGAGAGCAGCCCAAGCACTCCAGTGCCTGCAGGTCGGCCATCTTGTAATGGCGATGCAGGACCCCAAGATCATCAGGAAAAGCATGAAAGGTGCTTTAAATCCAGCAACAAATATTCCTTAACAGCGCGGATCCGCTGCACAGCGCAGGCTTCAGGCATTGGTAGACTATGGAGGACATTATAGTTAAAATCGCGCACAAGCGCAGATTTAGATTCTGTAAGCCATGTGGCTTAACTTGCATCCAGAGGGTATTCGGGGCAGCGTTCCATCTCCCGATGGCAGTGGGAGTGAGGGAGTGAGGCAGGGGCTCCAGTGGCCTGCAGCTCCACCATGTGTTGATAAGTGCCTCTCTAGAAAGAACATGGCATGATAACATGTTCAGTGGTTTTTACCCACTTTGAGAGTCTGCAGCCATTGCTTTCTGCTCATTGTACTTTTCACAAAGGAGGAATACCCATTTGCATATCAGTCTTCTTCCCGCCCACAAGGGCAGTCCAGCACCGAAATGCCAGGCAAACCTCCTTTGAACAAGAGTACTGTTAAGTATTTCAATCAGGCGATAAACCCTGGTCTCAGCCTAGTATGCAGCGCACAGCTGAAATGTTTATTTTATTATGTCTATAGGTTCAATATTCTGAGTGATATACCACTCATATCACACCCCTTCTCAAAATACCCCAGGTCACAATGGACCAGGAATCAAGCTGGTTGGTAAAGGTAATATTTATTTATTTAAAACTCAAATTAAACGCATACTTTATAATAGGGAGCAGCAATGACCAATGTGGTGACAATAACAGATAAGAAGGTAGGTAAGGCAGTTCAATTCACTTTTAGCAACACAAAATATAAAACATCATTGGCTTGTTTGAAAAGATAGCACTTAAGTTAGGATTTCCCCCTGCAATATGCATCAACCCACAAATAAGCAATTCTAAACATATGTTAGGAAGCAGCAGGTATTCAGGAATAAAGAACAGGAAACAGAATTGGAATGCAACCTTCCCTCCCCAAACTAGAGAGAAAAACGGGTTGGAAATCTTACACTTTTTAAAATGACATTTGAAAATGGCTTAGCAAAACAATGAAAAGTGTGTAAAAATCCTTAAATCAATACACATTTCTATGGGAGCAACAATGACAAGATGCTAACAATCATGAGCTATAATTTGAGCAAAAGTAAACACTTTAAATCTTAATGGAAGGTCAGAAATAATTTAGAGTGAGAATCACACAGGTAAAACTTTGCAGAAATGCGAATTCCCGCCTAAAATCAACCAAATGATATTTAAGAAAAACGGATGAAGTATACTGATGCGGAGTGCGGTCTTTATGTTAGGATGTAGCTACAGGTCTTAGGTATAATCCAGAGTTGAAATTAAGTCTCTAGCTATTAAATTGAGTGAGTTATCCAATGTTGAATGAGAGGCGTTTTTCGAAAATAAAGGCGTGAAAAAGAAAACAGAAATCAATTTTTACAAGGATAGTTATGCTCTACAAAAGGGCATTCAGGCTAGGTTACCAGATTGAAACACGGTAAGCTCTAGAGTTGATCCGCGGAACCAACTCCAGCACCTCTGTGTCCGCCCTGGCGGACTCAGTCCGATTACCCGAGGGAGGATTTAATGGGTTGGGATTTCACAAAATTATTTAAAGAAGTTATCACTAACAAAAAGAATCAAAGTTAGGGTTTTTCAAGAATGGTTCTGACAATGTTACAAGTTCTGAAGGTAAGGATAGGATGGTTTACAGATTGGGATAGAACAAAACAAGGCAAGGTATGCTATGATTTTCTATGCTTCCTATTAATACTTACAGTCCACTTTAATTTAGGATTTTGGACCATCAAGGGTTGTGGTCATCACACGGATCAGGTCTAACCAATGACAGCAGGGCACATCTGGTGGGATGGGGTCAGCTGGGCGGTTCTGGTCACCTGAACGGTACTGGACTGGTCCTTCTGGTTTACTGAAGACTGGAGATCAATGGGATGGCGAGTTTGCAGCAGGCATGCATTTAGTAGTAGCAAGCCAGCTGGATCAGAATGCTTCCCTTAGGTTTTTGGGATTTTTAGAGTTTGAGGCCTAGCTGAAAAAGGGTTCAGCAATGCTGAGGCCTTAGCTTTGTAAGGAAAATCAGGAATCAGGAACAAAGATGGAGAATTCAGGAACAGGGTGCCAGGCAGAAAATCAGGAAGAAGTCAGAAATCAGTGTCTGTGTGCTATGAGGTTCTCTTATTTATCATGCCAAATGACATTACTTAAGTATATGGCAGGGGCAGGCCTACTGTCCACACCCCTAATGCTAGGATTGGGCAAAAGCACAATCTCTGCCTTGCTTTTCGCTGATTGGGTGACAGAAAAGGATGTCATGTTTATGGGATTATTTTTACAATGTCTGGAAAGCTCCCATAGCTATCAAGACCAAAATCTAACTTTCCCACAAATACATGTTTATGTAGTTATGACCTCTAAGAAAATCAGATGCATAGGTTACATATTTTGTGGGTTACATTTCAATCTAAATCCCAAGTCTGTGGGACCTGGTTTAGTCTTTCTGCGACATTTTGTCAATTTTAACCATGAAAGATTTGGCCTTACATTTCCCAATTTTGTACACAGATGCGCAATTACCCCTGGGATATGTGTACACAATGTTATGTTTGCAACATTAATACTTTCTGCACAATCTGTCATTCTTCATAACTTATGTTCCTTATGCAGCACTGAGTCCTATCAAGTCTTCAAATGAACAGCATAAAATTAGATTTATAATTCTCATTCTTGCTGCCAAGTTAAATGTCTTGAAAGTTCAGTTGCAAAATAGACATTTTAAACCAAATGTCACTTGTCAGTTTTTTTTCTTTTTCCCAAGTGTAAGCACATGCCAATCCCTTTGAAGTAGAATGAGGGGCCTCTCCCTTGAGAGTGAAGCTTCCTGTCCCTCCCACTGGAAGGGTGAGTGTCTTAGCCTACTATTGTCATAGCCTGGGGCAAAGATGAATGTCTAATGTGACTTGAAAGGTCCCATTGTCCTGGGGATTCAAAGCCTCCAATCTAGCAATTAGCCCTTTCCTGTTCCAGCAGTTGAGGTGTCACCCTTTCTCAGGGCCAGCAACTTGCAGAGCAGGTTTTTTTAATATAGTTTACCAACTCAGACTGGGTTTAGCTTTGAGTTTCACATATTAAATCTTTACTTTAAACCTATGGAATTAAACAGTTCATAGGTGGATTTTTAACAGTAGCAAATCCTTTTACATTCTTAATTAATTAAGCCTTTACACAATAATATACTTTAAAAATAGGCGAGTCAGGAAAAAGCACATTAAACTTATTTCTTTAAATTCCAGTTTCATCTGCAGCAAATACACATTTTAGACAGCTCTAGTTCTTCCCGTGAGTGCTGGAATTGTTTGCAGCACGGATAAATGTATCAAGCATCTGTTTAGAGTCTTTCTCGGGACAGCTGATTCTATAGATACTGTTGCAAAGAAGTCGCCGCGTTTCCCTCGTGGAAAATGAAAAACAAAGTCCGTGGGTTGCTTTTTCAAAGATACTTTTGGTATGAGCTGTCATTCAAATGAGGCCCGGTTCCTCCGAGACTCAAGAATGATCCTGGGCACTACAAGGCCCTTTACTCACAGTCATTCATAAGAAATTAAATGGATTTAGTGCCAAAACAGTACTTTTTAAGGTTGAAAAGCTGACATTTTAAAGAGGCATTTTGGGTTTACAGCAAAGTAATGCTGCTTTTTTCCTTTGTTCCATGTAAAATGTTGCAGAGCACACTGGCACATTCCTGCAGTGAGTACTCTGTTCCAACCCACCTAAAATGTGTTTTGGCAGGGTGGTGCAGCCATTTTCTGGTTATTGCAAAACTCAGTTTAAGGATCTTGGCGCGCACACGAGTCAGCGCACCCATTTTGTGCTTCGAAGCAGCAAAGTGGTGTAACATAGCACATCTGAGTGGGTCAAAATATCTCACAGATCCCCCACCGACTTCGTCTGGACTTCCAGTCATGGTGGAGTCAGGCAAGTGGGATTTTTCTTTCTTGAAAAAGGAGGTTCAGTTGGGTAGGAGTCCTTCTTTCATCAGCGAATGATACAACACGCTTTGCTCACTGCCTCTGTTTGGAATGTGGAACGATACCCCCAGCCTTCTCTCAGGTTGTCTTTTCTAGTGTGGAGCGACACTCCGGATTTCCTTGGGTTTCTCCTTCCCGGGTCCCCAAGGAGGTCCTCCTTGGTTGTTAGGTATAATCAGTGCAAATCTATAAAATAGAACACAAACCAGTTATGACAATTTTCCCCCCTACTGTCCTCCAATTGGGATTTCAGCAGTGGGATATACGCATGCATTCCATGAACATTGAATATTTCTATAGTAGTGTTATTTAGTTGTGGGGGTTTGTTCTGGGTACAGCTTCTTATGCCAGCGACCCCAGGATACCACCTGTTGGTATGGTTTCGCGTTGGTGTGATGGTTCAGGGAAGGACCAGGCCCCTCCTTCCCATGGTTACAGTGCAAAAACAGTAGACCACACTTAAACTGCGCCACCGGTTGAAGTAAGCAACCAAAGTGGCTATAAGTCTATTATTTTTGAAAGCAACTGGATTACCGGTGGTGCAGTTTAGGTGTGGTCTACTGTTTTTGAATATTTCTATGCTTCAGAAGTATCCCCTACTGGGTTTTCTATGGACTCCTTTATTTGCCGCAAAGTGTGCCTGTGGTGGCAACTCTTTAGCTGATTTATGTGGACCCACTTTTTTTCTTCTGTCAAGTCGCCCTTGGGGATGCGGATTCTGTAGGCGACTGGTGAGATTTTGTCCACAATTTCAAAAGGTCCCCGCCAGCTAGGCAAAAATGTGTGCTCTTTGGTTTGGTTCCTTTGGAAATTGTACAAGTTAACCCTGTCTCCTACTTGATATTCCTTTTTGGTTGACTTTAGATCATAGTGGGTCTTCATGCTGTCTGCAGATCTTTCTAGATTCTGCTGAGCATACGCAAAAGCATGTTGAAGATGTTTTCTCAGATTCTCAACATACTCATGAGTTGTTGAGGCATTTATCAATGTCTGCTCTTGGGTTCTGTAGAGCAGATGCTGGGGTTGCACCATCCTTCGTCCAGTCATCAGCTCAAATGGAGACATTTTAGTTGCAGAAGAAGGGGCAGATCTGATGGCCATCAGGACAAGTGGTAATCGAATGTGCCAACTTGGCCCAGAGTCTGCCACAAACTTTTTTAGAATGCTCACAATGGTTTTATTGTACCTCTGTCATGACCCCCTGCCCCTGGTCCTAATAGGCAAGCCATTTGGGCTGCGCCACGAACTTCCATCATGGCCTTAAGGGCCTCACCATCTCGCCTCACCATCTCGCCCAAGGCTCTCTTGGAGCCAGTCCTGGTGCCTTTGGCGCCAGGCTCATGTGTGAAGCAAAAGAACTTGAGAACTGGGCTTGGAATAGCTTTGGCTCCCGCATAGCTGAGTCCTAGAACCGAGCTATGCAGTCTAGTCTTTTAGGTGTGGTCAGACCTAGGGGTACCTGGGATATCTGGGAGCTATATAAGCCACGCCCAGTCTGAGAAACAGGCTTTGCGTTACTCTGCACTTTGCAGCGTGACGCTCACCACGTTCAGCTCGGATCTTCACCTGCATTCTGGAGCCGGTTACCTGCAAGAACAAGAACACTGTCAGTCTACACTTACCTGTGAGTGAACCCTGCTCCTGTCCTTTGTTCCTGGGTCCTGGGAATATTCCATCTCAGCGACGTTCCCTCAATCTTGAAGAAGCTGCAACCTGGGAAGAAAGAGAATGAAAAACAGCATTAGTAAGCGTTTATTCTCCAATACTGGAAATAGGCAAAATATCGCACGCTTACCTAGGTTTAAATCGCCCTCAGCCCACGTCCAATCCGGGCCATAAGAATGACCTGCAAGAGAGAAGAAACACTGATTAGCACACAAAAGATCAAGAAGGCGGCGCAGGCTACGCTTTACTCACTGCGCTCCATCTTCTCAGCAGCATCCTTTCGGGGACATCACAGCGTCCTGCAAGGAAGAGAGAACAAACAGGTCAGCCTAAGAAAAGGCACATAGCGCCGCGCATCGCGCTTTCACTAACCATCTCGTGCGCTGCCCCAAGCAGCACGGCTCCACTAGAACTATTCTTGCACCTAAGGAAGAAGGAGAGACATTAATAGGGGAAATTGCAAAGTAAAGGACTAAACTGCCAAACCAGCAGTCTTACCTGGAGAAACTGAAGTCGCAGCAGGTCTGGACTCAGAGGGCCCGCACCAGTGAAGCAACTAGGTTGCAACGCGCCCATCCAACAACGCACCCCTGCAAAGAGAAGCAGGACGGAGAGCGCACCATAAAGCAAGACCCGGTCCTCTGCTGAACAAGAGTCCAAGGGAGAGGGTTCGAGGTCGGAAGTGGTCCAACCAGACTGAGTGGCGTCCCCGTAGATATCAGGTGTGCATTACACCTCTCAACTCCACCACTAGAGGATGCGGTATGCAATGTGTAGTTTACTTTTTACCCCAAGTATCTCCCAAATCTTTGTCATCACTTTGCTGGTGAAGTGACTACCTCGGTCTGACTCAATCCTTGTGGGTAGTCCAAAACGTGAGAAGATGTGATTGATCATCAGGGCAGCTGCTGTTTCTGCCTTGCAATTTGGGGCCGGGAGACATTCCACCCATTTAGTAAACAAGCATGTTACGGTCAACATGTACTTGTTCCCCCTAGAGGAGCGAATCACGGGCCCCATGAAATCTACTTGTAAATCTGACCAAGGCAGTGCCATCTCCCTCTTTTGGAGGGGAGCTCGGTGTGTGAGTGATGTTGGCTGAAATTGTGCAGACACCCCTTCAAGTATTGGTTGAGGTTCTGCCCCATGTGTGGCCAGTATGCAACCTCTCGCAAGATTTCTAAGGTAGTATGAAACCCATGATGACCGGCTGTGGCCGCATCAAGGGCGTGACTTAGCATCAGGCTTTGGAATGAGGTAGGGACCACCCACTGGTCACAGCCAGATATGGATCTCCTCACCAGCAAACCGTCTTGAATTCAGAACATTTTTGGACATTTCATCAACACTCTGAGGTCCTCCTTCCCAATACAATCGGTATCCGTCAGGGGAAAGTTCTCAGGGTCCTCAATGTGTTGATAAAACTTACCAATGATTGGATCCCCTTTTTGAGCCGTGATTAAATCAGCATTTGGGGTCTCTTTACTCCACTGGGAAGTTGAGAGTTTATTGTGAGCATTTGTCTTTGACCTAGTGATAGCAGTGACCTGGATTTCCCCCAAAAGGGACTCAATCTCAAGGAGATCCCCTTGGATGGCTCTGGTTTTGGCCAGCTGATCAGCAAGGTCATTTCCAGTTTTGTCTGGTCCCTCTATTCTGGAATGACCCTTGATCTTTTTCCAGTAGATGGTCATCCCACTATGGGTGACCAGATCATCAATATTTTGTATTAGCTTGCCATGTTTGAGTGGTTTGTTGTTAGCACATAGCATGCCTCTGGTTTTCCAATTTACCAGGTGCTCCACGAACCGTTTGTGACATAATCTGAATCAGTGATTATGACCAGTTTGTGGAGTTGGTGTTAGACAGCAGTGAGGATGGCTTGATGAACTGCCATCAGCTCTGCCACCTGACTACTATGGGGACCGATTTTGTACCAGCAGAGGGTTCCGGGGCATCATTCACCCAGGCATTCTGTGGGATGTATTGACCCATTTTGATGTGCTATGCAGCACCACGCTGCTAGTTGTGGTGCAAGAAGCAGGAACAATGGCGGAAAAACTCTTATGCGTGCCAAAACCTACGAAAACCGCGTCCTGCAACACACCAAAAGAATGGATGCACAACCTGCCACCCATGGTGCATGTGTGAAGGGATAGTGTCAGATCCTCACTCCTCTTGACAGGCGCAGAGGCAGCACAAACTCCTCCCTCCCCATTGGGTCTTGGCACCTGGGAAATGGAAACCGCAGGCCACCGCGACCCTCTGGGGAAAGAGGGTTAGGGTTCGTTGAGTGGATGGGTAGAGGGAGTTCAGGATAACCGGAAAGAGGTTTAGGGAATCACAATGGATGGGCAAGGGGGTTTAGGGAAACATGCTCCTCGACTCCAGTGCCCTTCTTGCTGATGGTTGTTGGCAGTGGCTCCGCCCTCACACACTCTCATACAACCATCACTCTCTCAGACTTCCTCCTATGGAAGGCCTTTGTATTGGAGCCTCTAACCAATATACACCTTAGGTTTGATATTCTCTAGTGCTGCTTTGGTTTTCAAACTGCCTTCTCACACATGAACTTCACCCTCATTTCCTCATGAAGGCAAACCCTCCCAACATCACTTCATATCGTGGTAACTCCCCACCAATATGCAGATCACAAGTTCCCCACTTCACCCTGTGCAAGAGTAGCAAACAATAACATGCACACGAGGTGCTAAAACACTTAGCTCTGGGTTCTGTGGGAGTCCTAGGTCCTTCGGCCTTTCGTGTTGATGGGCGTAATACGTCTCACCAATCCGATCAAACAACAAGCTGAAAATAGTAAAACAAAGTCAGTGCACGTGCGTGCGAAATGTCGTTCCTAACGAACGTTCCCTAAAGGATTAAAGATTGTTACAGGTGCGGTTGCTTCACCGCCAAGCTAACTCCAACTCTGGGTTAGTATTCATGCTCTGCATGCAAATTGTATAACTCGTCTTTTCGTGCTTCCGAGATTGTTCCACTCATTAATCCCACTGCGCATAGCGCGTTTCCCTCCGACGGGATAAATCAGCTGTTCTAGAAAAAAGACGTGTACTTAGCTTTTCATGTACGCGGGGCCGGGGGTTGAGTTGGCGGGCGGTGCCCCGCGTAGGCGTGGCTGCAGGAGCTCGAGTTACACACGTCCTCTCTTGCCGGTGGTCAGGATTGCGAGCAGTGCTTTCTGGGCGCGGCTCGCGCATGCGCAGTAGCGCGCGTGTGGTCCTTTTCCTCCCAGCAGGCCTGTGAAGCGCACGGCCTGCTGGGCAATGTAGTTTCCGGGCGGTTCTCCTTCCTTGAGCCTTTTTCCTGCAAAATGGAAGGAGAACACGCCTGGACAAGCTGTTTGGACACCCTAGGGCCCCCTTAACTCCCCCCAGGACCCCCAAAACACTGCCAATTGCCCCAGCCCTGACAGATAGAGCACACAGTGCAGAAAAGGTGCCAGTGGGCTCCATGACCAGCAAACAGAGTGCAGAGGGAGAAGCAGCATTTTGCAATTGAAACTAAAAAATGTGCCTACAAATGACATTTGCTTTGGTGCTAAAAACTCCAAAATGCCTATAACACAGCACTTCTCAACATCCAAATTCTTGCTCTCTGCTAAAATTCATGTAGTTTTATGAAGCATTGCGAACATACAAGTCCTAAATGTGAAGAGCAAAACATTTCTTCAGGAAAATTGGATTGTCTGTAAACTGACAGCTCCTGTCAAAATCTGTGTGTAGTACCTTGGGCTACCTGTGGATGACAGCTGCCAGAGGAGCCCCTGATGAAACTACAAAGTATTAAACTAAAAGGCTGCCGGCTTAGCAAACATAAAACGGATTGTTGCTAAAAGGAATACAGATCTTAGTTGTGTTTTTGATCCCACAGATTGAAAGCTAAGAAAGTCATGTATTTATGTGATTTGATGCAATAAGTTTGGGTTTGCTGGATTTTAATTTAGAATAAATTAGCCTGGCTGAGCTGCAAGAACTGGAAAAGCAGGTTTCTCCCAGGGGGAGGGAAGATCCTCTCAGCAGAAACTCACTGGGAGATACTAATTGTGGGTTAGCCCAGGCTTTTGTCTACAGAAAGAGAAGGAACAATGGCAGAGGTTCAGCCCAGGAAACCGAGGTGTGAAGGGAGTCGTAAACTGCTCCTGGAAGGGACTTCCAGGAGGAGGGGGCTGTTCTGGGACTGCAGGGAGAGACAAAGGGGCAGGACCATTTGCTGTTTAGCACAAAAAAAGAACAATTTTTAAAGACTCATAACTTGTGATTCAATTATTGGCTGCACGTTTTAAGAGGCAGAACCGTGTAACATGTTCAGGACAGGAATGGCAATATATGTTGTTTTATGTGAAATGTATTAATATTAGAATTGTGAAAATTTACACACACATCCCCAGGTCGAATGCACACATTTGTGGTAATTTGCGGGAAATTTGGAAATTGTGTTCATGGCGAAAAGGACAACATTCTGTAGAAAGGTGAAACAAGATCCCAAAGCTGCAGGGTTTTGATGAGCAGATGCTACATAAAATATGGAATCGTTGTGTATGATTTGTGTAAAGGTGTCCCATGTAGAAATATGTAGTTAGGATGAAATCCGATTTTGGTACTAGTAGCTAAAGGGAGGTTTCTTAGAACTGTCAAGCAAACCATAAAATGTGACATCATCTGGCCTTGATCCAATCACGCAGTTGCAAGGCGGAGATGAGGTTTTGATCCATTCCCAGCTCACAGGGGCACGCCTAGTTAAGCCGGCCCATACACCCATTTTGTGATGTCATTTTAAAGGATGAATAGAGACAGCTGACAACACAAAGGGACTCACTGATTCACTCACTTTCCTGATTCCGGCGAAGCACTCTGATCCAGCATTATACATCCAGCTTTAACATCCTTCCAGATGCCAAGACTCTTGCAAGCAGTAGAGAACTATTGACTTTCTGCAAGGCTTAATCCTCAAACTTATTCTTGCAACCCAGTGAAGCGCTGTGGTGTGAGAAGGCCTTTTGAACTAGTATCCTGAAATTCTCTGGCTTGCCACCACAAGGCTTGCCTGAGGAACTTGCTATCCAGCTGATTGAAATATCCACAAACAAGGAGGGCAGATTCCGTGCAAATCTGTTGAACAGCATAGCTGATCCAGTACCGTGCCTGATGTGCTGTTCTTCCTTGACAGATCCAATCCATGACCAGAACTGACAGTCCAAATTAATAACTTATTTTGTGAGTATTAATAGGAAGAAAAGTGACCCTAATATATCTGGATTGTATGATCCCAATCTCAAACCCATCCCATTTTTAATTCAGAACCATAGTATTGCTAGAACCATCTTTGCGCTGACTGTTTTCTCATCTGTGTTCCTAAATCCTATCTTCTTATTGATTGTTTAAGAAAAGTAATTCCCAAACCAAACGGAAACTAGAGTATCACACATGAACTGTTATGAGCGGCCGTGAATGACCTTCCTGTGTGGCATTGTCCTTTTTGTAGTCTTTAATATAGCATCAGAAACCCTACCTGTCTTTTCAAACCTGAATTTCTGTTTTCCATTGTCGCGCCTATTTTACAAAACGTCTTTTACTAAAACTTCTATAACTCCCTCCGTTTTTATGATATAAGCGATATTTCAACTCCTACTTGTACCTAACATCCTTAGCTATCCATAGAACCCAGGACCGCAGTGCGATTCACCCGTTATAGCGAATATGGCACAAGGAAAAGTTTGGCGCAAATTGAAATTCTGAAAGGTTTTTACACGTGTGCATTAGTTTTAAAGTGCTTCCAACTTGGACTTTGAGATTTCAAATGTTTTCTTTTGACTAATGTTTGCGATTGTGTGCAACTGTTCAAAGCAGCTCCCATAGGAATTTATAATAATGTAAGTATTTTTGACCATATTTGGTGTTTTTGCCCAGCCAATTCTAAAGACAATTTCAAAGCCATTCTGACAGCTGAAAAGTCAATTCCGTTTTTCTTTTGTGTTTGAAGGGGGAAGGTGGGAGTAATATTCTGCTTCATTTGTGCTGTTCCTGAATACCTGCTCTCTCCTCACATCTATTTAATTGCCTATTGGGGGGTTGAGGGGTGTTGCAGGGGGAACCCCTAACCATAGTGCCATCTATACCAAACCAACACAAAAGTATTATTTTCTGTGCTGCAATTGTTTCTGTGCTCATTATTTAGACTCCTGGTGTATTAAAGAGATTATTCAGTGTTCTGTCACCGCATTGGTGATTGTTGTTTACATATTAAAATATATTGTGATTACATTTTAAATACATAAATAAATATTTACCTTTGCAAACTAGCCTGATTCCTGGTTCAGTGTGACCGGGGGGCCAGGGGCTCCAGGAGAAGGGTGTGGTATGAGTGGTATATCATTCAGGATATTGAACTTATAGATAAAAATAAATAAGGGTTTCAGTTGTGCACTACACGCTGGGCGTGACTTGGGTGTTTGCCGGATTGAAATCACTTACAATTCCCCACGCCGGCCACCAGTTCCTTTTCCCCGTTGTTCTCAACATGGTAGGAGCACCCATCCACATAAACAGTGGGCATTCCCTCTCACTTGTCTTCTTCATAGACTTTGTGCAGGGAATTCAGGTACACCTCCATGTTGTCCTGGGTTTTAAGACTTTTGTCCTCGAGACAGTTTTCTCTGGCACAATCATGCAAGTCAGCCAGACCTTGCGCGAGGGGACTCTTCTTGTTTTCACCATATCTGACCTCCACAGGAAAGCCTTGCATTGACAGAATCCAGGAAGTAATTCTGGAATTACTCACATTTACGGCCCTGATTCTGTCACTTTGAAGATATTGCAAAGGCTGGTGTGGAGTCTCCATTATGATATGTTTCCCCTGGATGAACGTGTGGTAATTCTTCAATGCCCACACAGTTTCCAGGAGTGCCTTCTCACAATCGTTGAATTTTTTCCTCCACAGAGGATAAAGTCTTACTTGCATAGGAGATGACTTTATTGACCTTGTCATGCTTTTGGTATAATACTGCGGTCAAGCATGTATTTGAGAACCCTGTCTCCAAGAAGAACTCCTTATTTTTGACAGGGTAAGCTAGGAAAGGCGCTTGTGAGAGGCTTCTTTTGAGTTGCTTTACTGCCTCAGCTTGCTCGGGATCCCACTCCCACTTGACCCCCCCCTTCAACAGATGGATCAGGGGTCTTGTGATCTCTGCGTAATCCTCAATGAACTTCCTATTGTAATTAGTCAGCCCAAGGAGGCTCCTTAGCTCACGCAAAGTTGTGGGGTCTTTGAGTTTCAGGAGTGCTTCCACTTTCTTTTCCTGGGGACAGAGACCCTCAGGAGTTATCTCATGCCCCAAGAAATTGACACAGGTCCTGCACCACTGTGCCTTTTGGAAAGAGAGTTTTGCTCCAGCAACCCTCAACTGGGTAAGAGCATAACGGATTTCCATTATGTGTTCCTATACAGTTGATCTTTTGATCAGGACATCATCTACATAGGCCAGGTTACCCTTTTCACCGAAGTCGGGCATGGCCTTGTGTAAGAAGATATTACATTTGTTGCCGAAGTTGATATATCCGAAGGGAGTGTGGGTCCATGTGCACTGCTGCGCCCCGAAGGTAAAGGCCAGCTTGTATTGCCCCTCCCTACTGACAGGAACTGTCCAGTACCCATTGGTCAGGTCAATGCAGTGTATACCTTTGACCCCTGGATCTGGGCCAGCCCCTGGTCAACGTAGGGGAGAGGCCATTGGGACATGTGGACCCGTTTGTTTAGCTCCCTTAGGTCAGCACAGAGTCTCCACTGACCGTTGAGTTTTAAAATCCCCAGCACCAGATTATTGAAGGTGCTGTGGACTGGACGAATTATCCCACAGGACTCAAGGTTTTTGATTATTTCTGTGAGGGACTCCATTGATGCGAGAGGCAAGCGGTATTGCTTCACAAACACTGGAGTCATACCCAGGTCCGTGGGAATTGTTATATGGATTTTGGTGCAACCACAGTCATAAGAGCCCACCGCAAAGAGATCTTGAAAATCTAAGAAAACTTGTTTCAACTTTTGATTTTGCTCCAGAGTCTCACAGGCATCAGCTAGGTTGACTCTCTTTTCAACCATTTGCCTGAAGCCTGGAAAGACTTCTGGTTTGGCTATTTCAGCGGCCTCCTCCAGCTGGGTGGAGAGGTCCCTGGTTAAAGTATTGACCTGGACAGAGGGATTCACGCAGGGAAGGCAGTCCTTGTGAACTTGGAAGATCACCTCATCCCTCCTGAAGTCACAGGTCACCTCTTCCTTACCATAAGGGCAGGAAGAGTACACCAGGAAATTCCCCCCTTGCCGGGTAAAGATCCTGTCCGGTGTTATGTCATTGGCGCTATCACTGTCAAAACAGTCATTGGGGATTGGTCCTATCAGTTCATTACCTAAATCTATGGGAAAATGTTTCTCATCAACTGCCATTCCAATATTGGTGCCTGCGCCCAGAGTGATACTCCTAAGGTCGCTGTTATCCATCAATATTGGAATGGTGTTGTGTTCTACATTGAATATTGGTGTTGCGTTTAACCCAACCCTTGCCGTTGGAGATGGGCGTTGAGGTGAACATATGCGTCAGGATTTTGCAGTTTCTGTCCTCTTTTGATTTTTATTTCAAGTGGGAATACTCGTGTCTGTCCTGGGATGGTGACTTCCTCTCCAATTTGAACTTCAACTGCATACGGCAGCAATTGGGATGAACAAAATGCTTTTTCTGAATCATCAAAGTCCATGGGATTACCCCCTAATCGGGACCAGGCTTTTTAGTTGATCAGGTCCAAATTAATGGCAAAGCGATTGAGGATGTCACTGCCTAAATAAAATGCAGCAATGACATCTCGCACAACCCAACAATGATGTACTATGCTTTTCTTGCCTATGGAAATTTTGAGCATACACCTGCTAGGCAGGAGGTGTTTGGAATTGGGAGTTTCCAGGTCCATTTCCCATTTATCAATCAATTTAAATGTGGGAATGGCTGGATCTTTTGGGAGTTTTCGGACATGGCTTTGCTGATGAAGCTCTTACCGTTAATCATGCACACTCAGGCGAGAACAGATTCCTTCCCCTCATTTAACTGAATAGGGATGAATAACTGTTCTCTAATTTCCGGAATGTCAGCTAAGCTTTGAGCTGGTTTCTCATCACTCTTGACTATGGAATTGGGATTTTCTGATTGTCAATTAGTATAGAACTTCAGAGTATTTCCTTCCAGTGTGGAATGCCACTTGAAACTAAAAGGAAGATAGATTTTCAGAAATAGCGAGGAATTCCCATCACCAGTTTGTTGTCCTACAGAAATTACTGTCACGTCAGCTATTTGGTTATTTTGAAAATGGAACTCAATATGATCCTGTTTTTGTTCAGCCATGTGGCATGTGCCATTTAAACTAACATGGTTGACACTATGTCTTAAATTTATTGGCCGGTTAGTCTGGCTCCAGAGGACCTTGTTCACGCATTCTATTAAGGGGGACAACCTTCGCAGGATGTCATTCGCTAGTAGACAGGGTGTACCCTCTGGCGTCACGACTATGACCGGGTGTTTCACCTTGTGTCGCCTAATTTTAATTTCCAGATCCGCAGTCCCCTCGACAGGAATTTCAATCCCATTGAAGTTCTGAAGTTGTACAGGAAGAGGGGTGAGAGGGATATGGTATCTCTCCCCCCTTCCTGAATTCAGCAGATCAAAGGCCCTCTTTGACAGAAGAGCTGCTTGGGATCCAGTGTGCACTGCCCTTGTATTTGGACCTGGGCATAAAATCTTCCCTCCTTCTCCTCAAGGGGGCACAGATACTGTGTATTGGTGAAGCCTGGCCGCGGAGTAAAGGGCGGTGCTTTGTTTGGTATCCTGCGCTGTTTTGCTGCTGTGGCTCTGGTGTTGACTGCAGGACCACTAGAGTGCTGAGCCACTGCACCCCTTCACGTTATTTTCAAAACATGCACCGCATGCCTGAATTGCGCTGGTACTGCCATTGGAATCAGTGCCTTTGCCTTTACCTTTAAGGCCATTCGAGCAGTAAGCTACGCCCCCCCTGGAACAGGAAGTAAAAGACAGAGTTCCGAGCCCTTGCGACATGAAGCCCGGCCGCGGAGTAAAGGGCGGTGCTTTGTTTGGTATCCTGCGCTGTTTTGCTGCTGTTTGGCTCTGGAGGCTAGGAGGAACAGTAACTTTTCAACAGAGCCACAATAGAGCCCCCCAGCCCTTCAGCCTCCCCCTCATGGTGGCGAGCAGCAGAGGCAGATGTGCGCCCCCCAAAACAACTACTTCCCCCTAAGAATGGAGCACACAAAAAAGGTAATTGGAGAAAAACTTTAAAAACCTATTTGACTCTTGAAAGGCTCTATAGATTCCCAGTTGTATGTTGCAATCAATGAAAGAATAAAGCCAAGCGAGGTGCAAGAAGTGCGGGAAGTGGCCGGTACAGTGGAGCTTTTCAGCGTCACCAGACACTGCTCAGTTATTATTATTATTATTATTATTAACGCCTCCTCTCCTGCATAATACCAAGCCTGACACCAGCGTATAGATCTTCTATAGTGCCTGAGTGTGCCACATTGAAAACTCAAAGGTGTGTTAGCCCTATCTCAAAAAAGGGTCCATCTCTATACTATTTCTGGTATTCCCCCTGGAAGTTCCGCGTCTCATTTGATTATTAAAAGCTCCTTTTATAAATGAGACTCCGCAGTACCCCCACCCTGGAGAGCACGCCCGACCAGGATGGCTCCTACCTGCAACAGATACAGGGCAAAGGGGAGGGAACTGGGACATCTGTATCAACAATTCCAGCCCCACAACAGAACGCTCCCATAATGATATGTGCACTTGTCCACACGCATACTCAACAAATAGTTGGGGAAGATGATACACTCACTTCACTGAGAAAAGGGTCGAAGCAGGGTTTGGAATACACCATAACAATACAAAAAATCCAGAGCAGAATCAAAGACCATTTTCTTAAAAAAGGAAACAAAAGTCTAAATGATGCAGAAGATTTTGAAGACAGAGTGTGGCAAACCATAGAACGGATGCAAGAGGGAGAAGAAATAGTCTCATCCACGCATAAGGATAACAGAGAAAATACTGCAATAGAATCGAATAATCAAAGAGAGGCGAGTCTGATCATAACACAAGACCCTCTAGACAGACTCTCTGAAGGTACACAAGATACTCCACCAAAGGCAAGCGAAAGCACATTGTCGGTGCTAAGCTTTGTGCTAAATTCACTGGTCTCAGTATTTGAACTACTAAAAATGGAAGTGCAAGCTCAAGCTGGCGTCCTGTTAGAACGAACAAATGAGACAGCAAAAACCGAATCAGCAATTGTGGGCCTTAGCAATGTTATGAATAGCATCCCGATTCCAACCCTCAAGGAGACTCAACTGGAAGGGGTGAAACAAGGGCTTGACATTGCCCAAATCTACCATCTACTTAAGGCAGGGAAAAAGGACAATGATACTACACACAAGCTCATAAAAGAACTCTCAGCGAGTCTACTACCACTCTTAAACCCCGGACAAACACCCATTGAAGAGGTTTTAGATGTCAACCCAACATTTGATGATACCCCATTATCCGAATCAATATTGGAAGAATTTAGGAGATTAGCAAATGTGGTTGTTGATGACGACGTTGTGATCATAGATAAACCCCTGATAAGCAAGAAAAAAAACAATCAAGGGGCTATTACCACAGCCGATATCTGGACATCAGCATCCTGCCAAAACTATAAATGAAGAAGAAGGACAAAACGGAAAAAAGGGAGCAGAATCCAGTCAAGAACACCCCTCCCACATTCATGAAGAGCACAGAAAAAGACATAAAAACAGAAAAACCAATGTGTAAAGAACACAGGAGCAAATCTGTTTTTGAAAAACCTGTCATTGGCAGTGGAAAGCGAGGCTGTCGAAGGTATTCCCCTTGCTACCGTCCCACCAGAACTCATCCAGAGCAAGGTTGACATCCAAACAAGGCCGAATGAGCCCTCCCTTAAAAAACCTTGGAAAAAGAGTCACCAAACGAGGAAAGCCCTAGGCCTAAAGGAAAACAAGATTAAAAAAACAAGCATCAGCCTACAAACTGACCCATTGGAGCACTCCTCAAAGACTATGAGCAAGGGCACATGGAACGGCCCGGGAAAATGCAGAGAACTGGAGACCATAAGTGGCAGGAAATCCATGGAGGAGCCAGAAGTAACCGTCACCAAAGAGTTGGCTGAAACTAAGGAAATAGAAGTGGCCGACTATACAATTCCAAAAGTCTGGCTAAGGCTGGCCTGTAACAACAAAAACAAATCACTCAGTAGATCAGTGATACTGTCCTACCTCAAAAAGATCCCACATTTGTATTTATTTGCAACCGAAGACATCGAATATGTGAAATTTCTGCATACAAAAGACCAATATTTTGTGGAAATCGGCCTAAAGTCGCAAAGGGCGCAGCAAGCAATACTCAACAATAGGAATGAATTGGGCCGGGCAGACCTCATGGTATATAAAGACATGGAAGAAGATCAACCAAGAGGCTCCCCAAATATGAGAAGCCCTCTGGAAAGAGAAAGCATTAAGAAAGGGGGCAATGCTGGAGAAACACAAAGACAGAATCGAGCTCGGGTCCAGGTACAAGCATAAATGGAAATCTCTTGTCAAAACTCCCAGAGATCATCTGTCAAATATTTCTAAAACTAGGAGTGGAGGCAAACTGTCTTTAGGCAAAGTGGCCTGAAGCTGGTATGCTGGAATACGCGAAAAGGAAACGCATCTTGAAAAGGAAAAAATTAAAAGAAGATCTTTTTGGGCCAAATGACGTTTTAATACTTCTGGAAACCTGGCTAGTAAATCCAATTGAGATCGAGGGCTTTTCAATTCAGAACCTTTGAGCATCTCAAAAAGTCAAAGGAAGACCGTCGGGGGGCCTACTACTCGCTTTTAAAAATTCTATTGTCAAAACGATCATCCCACTATGCAATAAAGCAATGGGCTTGTATTCGCCTGAAAAATAAAGATGAAAATAGACATACCACACCCTGAAGTGGTAATCATTAACATTTATTGGAATCCTGCCAGCTCAAAACTTCAGCACTTTTTAGCGGAACTAGACTCCTTACTTACAAAGGTGAAGACTGAGTATGAGGGAATAAATATTCTCTTAGCAGGTGACTTCAATACAGACTGCATCAACAATGAGTGTGGCAAGCCCTGTCAAAAAGAAAAGGAAACCATCAAGAAAAGGCCAAATGTGGCTGGATTTCCTGACCTCATGGGATCTAGAGATGATACAAGGGAAGACCGTGAAAGGTGAAAATGCCGCAGTGACCTGGCACGGGGCAATTCAGTATCCATTCTGGATTATATCTTCGTGTCTCCAGGATTGTCCTCCCTTCACTCAAGCCTCGACATAAAACATGAAAGCAGGAGTGACCATGCAAGGCTGAAATTGTCCTTTCCTGACATGCAAAGTACCCGACGCATCAATAATGGGCAAGAAGTGGAGGGTCTCAAAGGAAAGTTGAGAGTGATAAAATACAAGCAAGGGGGGACAACCCTAAAAAGAAACTAGGAGAAATACTGTGCGCGAACTGGAGGGAAGAATCTCACCCAGAGAAATTTGGAAAGTTCATCTGGTCCATACACCGAGCAAGATAGGTGCAATCCCGACACAAGAACACCTTCATATCTTTAATGAAGAAACTCAAAGGAAAAAAAGGGAACTTAGATACACCATGCGCCATTTTAAAAAAAACATAGCGACCCCTCCACTCTCCACCACAAATAAAAAAAAGCAAAGCAGACTTATAGGAACTGGTCAAGAAATCAGAGGCACCAACGGCTGCAACAAGATGGAGAACAAATGCTACACCTATTAAATGCAAATAACTCTAGGAACTTCTGGGCGGTGTTGGGACAACTAGAAATGGGGATTAACAGCTCCCTGTGTAATCTAGTCCCAGAATCAAAATGGGTGGAATATCTCTCAGAAAACTTTAAACTTCCAGGGTCAATAGAATACATCATGGCCACGGACGCTACCTGGCATCTTTCATTTGATGAACATGATATTCTCGAAATAATATCTAAATTATCTACATCCAAAGCTGCAGGCCCAAATGGCCTACCCTACCAGGTCTTGAGAAACAATCCAAAACTTTGGGCTAAGATATTAAACCACCTCTTTCGAGAAATTTTGAAGGCCCGTATATATTCCCCCCTTCGTGGAAGAACAAGCTTCTCATTCCATTCTTCAAGGGGGGCGATCGGCTAAGCCCGTTAAACTATCGCCCAATCGCCCTCCTTAACATTGACAGCAAGGTCTTCATGCAGTTACTTCTGAGAGAGCTAACACACTGGGTGGAGTCAAGGCAGATTCTATCATGCCATCAAACAGGGTTTAGAAAAGGACTGTCCACCAGTCTTAATGGCTTAATCTTAAATCTGGTAAGCGAAAAGACAAAGGAGAAAGTGGACACCCCCCTCTTTGGGCTTGGGTAGATCTATCCAAAGCTTTTGATCACGTGGATAGATCCCTGCTCTGCCTAAAACTACACAGTTGGGGGATCCCAGACTCCCTGTTAGCAATGCTAATTGATCTGCATAGAAACACCACCATAAGACTGCGGTTGGACGAACAGGGCCACCTGTCAGAACTAATACACGTCTTTAGTGGGGTAAGACAAGGCTGCCTGAGAGCACCATTGTTCTTCAATCTTTTCCTGTCAGATTTAGGAGCTTTTCTGTTCCCGTCAGCGTTGGCCAGTCCAGTGATAAATGGAAGGAGGATACACTGGCTGGCCTACACTGACAATATAGTACTATTGGACAGGTACGCAGTCGGCCTTCAACGTCTCCTAAATAAGCTTGGGGAGTACGCCAGCCTAAATGGGCTCACAATCAACCCCTTGAAATCCAAAATTCTAATCTTCAAGCACCCAAAGAAGAAAATTGGTTATGGTAACTGGGTTTTGGATGGGAAAGCCATCCCCCATGTTGAAGAACTTATATATCTGGGATATAAGATATTTACCTCCCCTGTAAACAAAAAAGTCAACCCAGCAATTATGGAGAAAGATGTACAAATAATACTGCAAATGAAAAAATTAAACGTAAAGTACTGCAGATTCTCCATCCTACCTTTAATCAGATTTTACATGGCCAAAGCAGTCCCAGTTCTACTTTATGGCCTTGAAGCAAAACCATCGCTATGGCACACAAACTGGAACAAACTGGAGGGCCTACTATGGAAAAAAAACTCTGGCCCTCCCAATGTGCACCCCAATTTTGAGCCTACGTTTTGAACTGGGTTTAATATCTCTGGGGTGCCGAGCATATTGGAAGCTCATCACATTATACCGTGAAATAATCTCAGCAGAGAAGGATTCACTCTTTTTGGATGTGAATGAGCACCTTAAAAACTCGAGATCCCAGATACTTCTTAGCCTGGAGAAGAAAATAAGAGGAATCCTGAATAGGCTCGATCTGAAGTTGGAAACCCTAGTGTCAAACCCTTTGAAAGTGAAAAGATCACTAGAAACAAGCGACTGGATAGACACAATCAGTGGTGTGAGATCCCTTAATCCTCCAAACTGATTACTAAAAGTGGAAAAAAAGATAGGATGCTTACCACGATACCTACAAAAATTCCCAGACAAAACAGTGAGAAAAAACTTTCTGAGACTCAGGCTAAACATCACCCACACTGGGGAAATATTGGCAAGAAGGAATCAGGGGGACCAGGCAAAAAAACTCTGTGGACAATGCAAATCTCCCCATAAACAATCATTAAGACACTTATTAAAGGAGTGCGAAGGCACCTGGGAAGCCAGATTGTTGTTAGTTAGGAGATTCGTGGCCAAAGAGGAGGGCCTAATATCAGAGTCTTTTTGGGACAGAATGATAGCAGGACATGAGACCATGCTAACAGCAACAATAGTACAAGTCTTGAAAATAAGTTCCAACATAACATGAAAGCAAGACACTTGCGCAATATGAAAGACTGCTGCTATGTTATGACAGGTTCCCTCTGTGGCCCTATGGTCTCTTTTTTTTTCTTTTCTCGTTTGCTTTTATATTTCTTTTTTTCCTTTCTTTCCTTTTTTCACTTCTTTTCTTTTCCTTTTTGTTGCCGCTTTGTGATAATGCTTTTTGTCAAGGTTTTGTTTTTTTAAAACCAAAACAAATAAATAAAAATAAAATAAAAAATAATGTGCATTTTGGGCCAGTTGGTTGGCCAATTTCTTGATTCTGACACATGGGTAGTTGGGGCATGATTCTGTGTGGGAGCTTGGGGATCAGCAAGAAAAATGTGGCAGTTGGATATTGGGGGAGTTTTGGGCTCCCCTGGTTCTGATTCTGGGCCGCCCCCCTTTTTGGAGCCAGTCACCAGAATAGGTTTGGGCAGTGGTGTTTTCCAAATTATCATTCTGGGGTTCAATAATGGGCAATTCTAACTCAGTCCCCACATTCACCCAGTCTTCATTAGGATCTCTTGGGACCCATTTTTCTTTGGGAGGAGTTCCCCCGTCCCTGAAGGAGATCTTTTTTCTAGAATCCTCTGAGGACCCATCTCCTTCAAATTCGAGGACACTAACCTCCTCCACAAAATGGGTCTTTTTGGATTCTTTATTTCTCCTACCCACCCTCTGTTCTTTGGGTTGCAGACTTTCGGGGGCAGGATATTTTGGTTCTGGTTCCAGGGTTTCCCGGGGCTTTTCACAGGTGGGGAAGGAAGCGCCCTCTAAGGCTTTACACCTCCCTTCCCCTGTGTCTCCTCCTCTGGAACTGGTGAGTTGTCGGGGTTCTCTCCCCGTCATTGTTCTGGAGTACCAGACCCTTGGTTTGTGGGGGACTGAGCCGCCATGTTTGTCTGAGGGTTCTGCTGAGCCCTCAATATGTGACCCAGATCCTGGGACAGGTTCTGGACCTGGCGCTCCAGTTGAGACACCCGTTCTGGCTGGTACGGGGGTCTCTGGCCTATCCTAGGTGAATCACGGGAAGGGTAACTATCCCTTCTCCCATAGTACCCTGGGTTTGGAAAAATGGGGTAACCCTCCACCCTTGGCCTCCCTTCTCCCGGATTGGGCTGTCTGGACTCAGGAAAGTGGGGGTAGAAAGGAGGGTTGTTCTGTAGGTTGAGGTTTTGAGGGTACCAGGGAAAGAAACTCAATCCGGCATTTGGGGGATTACTGCCCTCCTGTGGTAAGTTAGAAGGGGAGTTTCCCGGGGTGGTTACTTGCCTGGTTGGATCGCCCCTTGGTCTGGGGGAGTCCACACATACCCCAGGATGAGTTTGTTACCCTTGTATCAGGGGCTAATGTAATTAGGGGCGTTAGGGGTCCCATTTGTGGGATTACCTCCCTGACTACCGCCTGTCTGGTATTGGCTCGAGGGCCTTCTGGTTCCTTGATTGGATGGATTTTGTACAAGTATATTTTTAGGCCCCCCCATCTCCAGATCTAAAATGGGGGCAACCTTCACCTCCGCCACATTACAAGCAGCAGGGGTGTTGGCTGGTTTGGGGTTTTTATTTGTGTTCTTGTTATCTGTAGGTTTTTGTACCTCATAAATATGGGTCGCCTGTTCTATGACCCAGTCCAGTGATCTCTTCTCTTGAAAGTCCCTCACCAGCTGGTTCATTATATATTTGGGGAGTGCATGGAAGAAGGTGTTGATGCACTCCCTACTATCTGTGTGCACCCTCCTGGTGGTCTGCGCAAAGGCACTTTTGAGCTCTTGCACAAATTCTTGTGGGGCCTGATCTTCCCCGCACTGCAAATTGTAGGCCGCCTTGCGGGCCTCTTGGGGGTTTCTATGTGCAGAGAAGTGTTTTAAGATGGCCACCCTGTAGGTGGACCATCTTGAGTGATTCTGATCCTCCAGTCCTGCAAAGAAACTGGAGTATTCAGGAGAGAATGTCAATTTCACATACTGGATGTAATTCTGTCTTTCAGATGAAAAGTGTCCATCACCTGTTCATATAATTCTAGGTGTTCCCAGACCGAATACTTGGCATTTTTATGATAGGGAGTTATAGCACTCCTAGTGGCCTTGATCTGCTTAAGGGGATCTTTTTGCATCGCTCTCTCAATTTTGTTTGACTTTTTGGTTTTAATGACCCGAGTCTTCTGACTCTCCCCTGCTCCCAGGATTGGCAGAGTACCCTGCCCCCCCACTGCCCTAACTGGGTAGAGGTCTTCAGGGTATTCTTTTTGAGTTTTATTTCCTGCAGTTCCCCACCAAATTTAACAAACTGATCTTTTGGAAGGCGGTATTTTTGTGGATCCAGTTCCCTGACTCTCCCCTCATAGGAGTCTTCCCGGTCAGAGATATTAGCCCTAACATCTGGGGACTGATTCCTGACTTCTCCCTGATTTTCTGCGTGGCGCCCTGTTCCTGATTTCTCCATCCTTGTTCCTGATTCCTGATTTTCCTTACAAAGCCAAGGCCTTAGCATTGCTGAACTCCTTTTTCAGCTAGGCCTCAAATTCTGAAACAAATCCCAGCTCTAGAGTTGATCCGCGGAACCAACCCCAGCACCTCTGTGTCTGCCCTGGCGGACTCAGTCCGATTACCGGAGGGAGGATTTAAGGGTTTGGGATTTCACAAGACAAAATTATTTAAAGAAGTTATCACTAGCGCAAAGAATCAAAGGTAGGGTTTTTCAAGAATGGTTCTGACAATGTTACAAGTTCTGAAGGTAAGGATAGGATGGTTTCGAGATTGGGATAGAACAAAACAAGGCAAGGTATGCTATGATTTTCTATGCTTCCTATTAATACTTACAGTCCACTTTAATTTAGGATTTTGGACCATCAAGGGTTCTGGTCATCACATGGATCAGGTCTAACCAAGGACATCAGGGCACATCTGGCGGGATAGGGTCAGCTGGGCGGTTCTGGTCACCTGGACGGCACTGGACTGGCCCTTCTGGTTTACTGGAGATCATTGGGATGGCGAGTTTGCAGCAGGCATGCATTTAGTAGTAGCAAGCCAGCTGGATCAGAATGCTTCCCTTAGGTTTTTGGGATTTTTAGAGTTTGAGGCCTAGCTGAAAAAGGGTTCAACAATGCTGAGGCCTTAGCTTTGTAAGGAAAATCAGGAATCAGGAACAAGGATGGAGAATTCCTGAACAGGGTGCCAGGAAGAAAATCAGGAAGAAGTCAGGAATCAGTGTCTGTGTGCTGTGAGGTTCCCTTATTTATCATGCCAAAGGACATCACTAAAGTATATGGCAGGGGCAGGCCTACTGTCCACACCCCTAATGCTAGGATTGGGCAAAAGCACAATCTCTGCCTTGCTTTTTGCTAATTGGATGAAAGAAAAGGATGTCATGTTTATGGGATGATTTTTACAATGCGCCTCATTACGAGTTTGGAGGTAAGTAACTGTCCTTACCGGCATGGAGCAAATACTGTGTCCGTGTAGTAAAGAGCCCGCTAATAGAGGGCTATTACGAGTTTGCGGGCACGAACTTTGCGCTATGCCATGCCGGTAACGACATTACCGGCATGCCGCTAAAGTCCAAAAAATGGACCTTAGCGGCATCATGGAAAGCGCTGACAGCACTACCGGCATCAATGGATACAGCATTAGCAGTGACCGCTATCAGCGGTCACCGTAAATAAGCAGAACCGTAAGTAGCGTCATCGCACAGGAACGGGAAAGAGCACAGCGGCCATCTTTAAAAACACAATCCATTGCCATCCTCAACAGCCATTAACGAGGATGAGCTCTCCATGTTGGCTGAGACCCTGGCTGACAATGCCGATGTCGTATTTGCAAACATCCTCAAGAGGGAGGCAGTCCTCAAGAAGAAAGAAATTTGGGAACTAGTCGCCCAAAGGGTCAGCGCGGTAGGTAAGACCTCGCGACCACAAAGGACGTCCGTAAGAGATGGGATGACCTGCGCCTGCGAGTCAGGAACATCCTGTCCGCAAACAGGAGCCAGGCCATGGCTACTGGTGGAGGAGCAAGCTCACCAATAAAGCTGAGCCGGTGGGAGGAGATCTGTGCCAGCACAATTGGCATAGAAGCCATCGAAGGAGTGGGCGACATGGAGTATGGCGCAACGTCATCGGCGGAGGGAGGTGAGTTGCCTAAGAAAACACTGTAATGCAAAGTCTGATGACAGTCCACCAATTTGTCTGTCTAAAGAGGCAAGGCATTGCCCAATACATACACATTCTCAGCCTAGTTGTCGTCTGCAGCACAGACACATGCACATGCCTGCAGAATGGCAATGCCATACCTGACACACACCACACAAATATGAAAATGGCATAAGTCACACTGCACGCAGGCCACAACAGAAATGCATGTCACATAGCATACGGCCGACCCAACATGAGTGACCCTGACGGATGCCTGCATGATCCACCCATATAGCAAGCAACTTGATCATCAAAACTCCACTGCCTATTCCCCACTGATGTGTAGATGAGCAAAAATACAAATGTTTGCATGATGCTTGTCAAACCATCACTCATGCCATCCCTCTCTTCATCCCCCACAGGCTCAGATCCTGACAGCGAGGCCCGGGACTCACCGCCACAGGCGAATACACTCCGGAAGAGGCCAGGGTTGAAGGCAACATGTCTTCCACTTCCAAAGCCCCACACAAGCCACGACAGGCATCAAAGACCAAACCAGCCCTGGATGCCACGGCACTGGTGCCACCAAGGCCCATCACCACAGTACCCACAACACCTGTGGCAGCTGCAGAGGAGACAGTTGAAGGGCCACAATCTGCAGAGATCAGCTCTGTTGGGGATGCAGCAGCTACAGCACCCCTCACAGATGATGACATGCAGGGACAGGTGTGTGTGCCTGTAGAGGACAACTCCTCTGACCTACCTTGACCTACCTGCTACACCAAGTCTGGCCCCATCCCCCCAGCTCACACCTGTCGACTCATACCACGACACCACCCTGGAGCAGTCTGGGGGGGAGTCCATACAAGGGGGCATGAGTCCCATAGAGGACCCAAATGTAGTTGCCCATGTAACACATGCACCCTCCACCTCCACCAGTGTACCAGCGGGGGTGCAGCAGGCAGGACACGCTGCACAGCGTCAGGAGGAACTCACTGCCTTGGTGAGACAGTTCGTCACAGACAGTGCCCAAGCAAGGCAGGAGGGGTGCGACAACACTGCCTCCCTGAGGGAGATCATTGTGGAAAGCACAAGTAGATTGTGTGAGGAGATGTCTGCCCTGAGGCAGGTGCTCACCCGCATTACTTATTCAATGGAGGCTGAGCGTCAAGCCCCCAGAATGGAGCAGGCGGCCACCCCATCTTCCTCAAGCTCCACGCAAACGAGCCCCTACGCAGGTCAGCGTGCACCGTGCGCTGCTCGGACATGCCGTCACCTGGTGCAGGGAGTGGCAGGATGTAGACGTGGCAACCTGATGAAGGCATAAGACAATTGCTTGGACACCATGTGTGGGTCAGTTGTGGGGGGAGGAGGGGGAGGGTGTGTGGGAGAGTTGTGGGGGAGGGGGCAGGTGTGTGTGGTGGAGGGTTTGAGCACTTTAATCTTTATTGGACAGTTAAATACACCCATTGTGTGAAAAAAATATCTTGAGTGTACATTCCTCATTGCATATGTGTCATGTATTCATATACAGTGCATAGTGTACTTGTACTCCCACACCAAGTGCCCTCTGTCCAACTTTCATGTCAGCCTCTGCTCCCATGTGTCAGAAATATTGTGCTATCACTGGCTGATGCACAGCACGTCCCTCCTGTGCATCGGCACTGCGATGATGTGCAGCCACATCTTCCTCATCCCCTTCATCATCACCAGGTGGTTGCAGTTCAATGTCAGGGGGCAGGGGCACATTCCGTCGGATACACATGTTGTGCAGCATACCATGATGATCTTGGCCACTTTCTCATGCCTGTAGAGGAGTGCCCCACCCGACCGGCTAAGACAGCGAAACCGTGCCTTCAACAGGCGAAAGGTCTATCCGATGACCACACGGGTGCGGTTATGGGAACGATTGTAGTCCTCCTCGTGCCTGTTCTGTGGGTTTCGGACAGGGGGGAGGAGCCACGGCTTCAAGGGGTAGCCACTATCCCCTGCATGAGAGGCAATACAAGGTATATGTCAGTCGATTCATGATGGACAGCTGTAGTAGTCACAGATGCCTGCAGATTATCGTTGGTCACATGCCCCTGGTTGTATGCACACAATTTTCATGCCCTCAATGTGTTCTGTGCCATGGTGTGGGTTGCATCTCCAAGTTGATACACGGTGTACGCTGCCCTGATGTTGCTCATGCATTGTGGACGCATACCGCAGTGTTTGTGTCAAATGCCGGTATCCCCTATTAGCGCCTTCATGATGGCGGCGGTATTTACATGTCCGCCTGACTGGTGATGTCCTCCCATTAGCGGCATGCCAGTATTGCCGGCATGATGGGCCGCGTGCCCATGCCCTTGCCACTATTAGAGGAACCGTTATTAACGGTGCCTCTAATAGCAGGGTCTTAGGTCGGAATAGCCCAGACTGGTATGTGATGCCAGTAATCCTTTACCGGCATCGTTTTTCCATTACCTCAACCTCATAATGACCCCCGATATCTGGAAACCTCCCATAGCTATTGGGACCAAAATCTAACTTTCCCACAAATACATATTTATGTAGTTATGACCTCTAAGAAAATCAGATGCATAGGTTACATATTTTGTGGGTTACATTTCAATCCAAATCCCAAGTCTTTGGGACCTGGTTTAGTCTTTCTGTGACATTTTGGCAATTTTAACCATGAAAGATGTGGCCTAACATTTCCCAATTTTGTACATAGATGCACAATTACCCCTGGAATATGTGTACACAATGTTATGTTTGCAACATTAATACTTTCTGCACAATCAATCATTCTTCATATCTTCTGTTCCTTATGCAGTACTGAGTCCTACCAAGTCAGCATAAAATTAGATTTAAAATTATGCACATTTCACATTTTTTTCTCATTCTTGCTGTCAAGTTAAATGTCTTGAAAGTGCAGTTGCAAAATAGGCATTTTAAACCAAATGTCACTTGTCAGTTTTTTTTCTTTTTCCTAAGTGTAAGCACATGTCAATCCCTTTGAAGTAGAATGAGGGGCCTCTTTGAGAGTGAAGCTTCCTGCCCCTCTCACTGGAAGGGTGAGTGTCTTAGCCTGCTCTTTTCTTAGTCTGGGGCAAAGACGAATGTCTAATGTGACTTGAAAGGTCCCATTGTACTGGGGATTCAAAGCCTCCAATCTAGCTATTAGCCCTTTCCTGTTCCAGCAGTTGAGGTGTCACCCTTTCTCAGGGCCAGCAACTTGCAGAGCAGGTTTTTTTTATTACATACCAACTCAGACTCGGTTTAGCTTTGAGTTTCCCCTTTTAAATCTTTACTTTAAACCTATGGAACTAAACAGTTTATAGGTGGATCTTTAACAGTAGCAAATCCTTTTACATTCTTAATTAATCAAGCCTTTACACAATAATATACTTTAAAAATAGGCGATTTTGCCCTTCACTCAGGAAAAAGCACATTAAACTTATTTCTTTAAATTCGGGTTTCGTCTGCAGCAAATAGACATTTTAGACAGCTCTAGTTCTTCCCTTGAGTGCTAGAATTGTTTGCAGCATGGATAAATGTATCAAGCATCTGTTTAGAGTCTTTCTCTGGACAGCTGATTCTTTAGCTACTGTTGCAAAGGAATAGCCGCGTTTCCCATGGAAAATGAAAAACAAAGTCCCTGGGTTGCGCTTTCAAAGATACTTTTGGTATGAGCTGACATTCAAATGAGGCCGGGTTCCTCTGAGACTCAAGAATGATCCTGGGCGCTACCAGGGCCCTTTACTCACAGTGGTTCATAAGAAATCAAATGGATTTTGTGCCAAAACAGCACTTTTTGAGGTTGAAAATCTGACATTTTAAAGAGGCATTTTGGGTTTACAGCAAAGTAATGCTGCTTCTTTCCTTTGCTCCATCTAAAATGTTGCAGAGCACACTGGCACATTCCTGCAGTGAGTACTCCACCTGAAATGGGTGTTGGCAGGGTGGTGCAGCCATTTTCTGGTTATTGCAAAGCCCAGCTTTGGGATCTTGGCGTGCACAGGAGTCAGCGCGCCCATATTGTGCTGTTTCTGGCATGAAAGCAGGAAAGTGGTGTAACATAGCACATCTGAGTGGGTCAAAATATCCCACAGTACCAATAGCAACCCCAGACATGTGTTTCAGCCTAGTTAGGCCTCATCAGTTAGGTGGAGCTGTGCCTCTCTGAGCACAGTGAGCAAGGGCTCCATGTCTGTATTCCCCAGATAACTTAGGGTGAACAACCCCAAGTTCCTTGCAAAAATAAAAAAAGGTTAGCAGGCACCCCTCTCTAGAAAGAACATGGCATGATAACCTGCTCAGCGGTTTTTACCCACTTTGAGAGTTCACAGCCATTGCTTTTTGCTCACTGTACTTTTCACAAAGGGCGAATTCCATTTGCATATCAGTCTTTGTCCCGCTAGCAAGGGCAGTCCAGCACTGCAATGCCAGGCAAGAGGGTGTGACAGTTGGTCTCACATGAGTCTCTGCTGCTTACTTGCCCAAAATACTTCAAATAAAATCCCGACACGTGAAAAAGTGGGCTGACAGGTTCATGGGAACGTTCAGACAAAGATATAGAAATGTGGGCAGTATTACCATTTTAATCAATGCAAGTCTACCAGCCAGCAAAATCAGAAGGCTGTGCCATCACTGTACCTGCCCTGTGAGTTTGTCAACCATTCTACGATAGTTTTCCATAAAGAGTATGTCCTGGTCCTTCACTATCTCTATTCCCAGATACTTTGTGTGTTCCAGTTCCCACCTGAACCTGAAATCATCTGTAAAGACCACCATAGCTGCAGTCAGGTGGAATATCACAGACTTAGTATGATTGATACGTAGACTGGAGTATTCTCCGAACCATTTCACCTGCTGCATTATCGGGTTCATATTCACTCTAGGCTCCTTTGTAAACAGCATTGCATCATCCAAGTATAATGAAATAATCAATATATGATAATTCAGCTGAACACCTCTCTGCATATGCTCTTGCCGCATCATGGTCTTGTCCCCCTGTCCATCAGCAGAGTCACAGACGACATCCCGTTAGCGACGATCCTGGCCCCCACGGAGTTGTATAGAAGCACCACTAGAGACGTGAACTTGTTCTCCAATCCCAATTTCCCCAGCACAGAGAACAGATAAGGCCACTGGATTGAGTCTAATGCCTTCTCGATGTCAAGGAGCAGCAAGACAGCTGGCACTGAATGATCGATAATATCAAAAAGCCCAAAGAACCTGTGCAGGCCATAGGTAGTGTTCGCCTGGGAATGAACCCAGCCTGATCAGCAATGACCAGACCATGTATATATGTAATAAACCTATTAGCCAAGTGTTTAGCATATATTTGATATCCACATTCATCAGTGAGATTGGGTAATAGGATGCACAATCATCAGGCGCCTTCCCAGACTTTTCTAACAGGGTGACTGTCTCTTCTCTCATCGTTGGGGAAGAGAGCCCCGGTCAATTGCTTCTATATATACCTTAAGCAAGTATGTGGCTAACATGCTTGCGTATGATTTATGAAACTCGATTACTATACCATCTGGACCAGGGCTTTAGACCCCAGCAAATCTTTGATGACTCCTAGGATTTCTTGAATTGGTGTATCTCTGTTAACCCTTTCTCGCTGCTCAAGGATCAACCAGTATAATTTGACCTCATCCAAATATTGTTGAGCCTGAGCGATGGGTCCGGCTTGCTTGGTGGCATATAAATCAGTATAGAACTAATCAAAATGTCTAGGTAATCTCGAAGTTCTCATATTTATGCACACCATTTTTGTCCATAATCGCGTCAATATATCTCTGAGTCGTGTTCATGGCAAGCATTCTCGCCAGTATTGCACTGGGTTTTTGGCCCTCCCCATGTTGCCGCACCTGGTGGGCCTTACTCAGGTATTTAACTTCCCTCATGGCAGTCTCCTGAAATCCATCCCATTCCTGGCATATGTCTGCCAGCTTCTGCTTGTCATCTGTAACCTGGAAGTATTCCTCTAAACTCCAGAGCCTTAGTTTGGTAGCTTCCAACTCCTTCCTAATTGTCTGGAGAACCCCGGGCTCCTTGGTGATGCAGCCCCCTACTATCGCACTTAAAGGCCTCCCAGGGTATGCCATAAGAGCTCACAGAACCATCATTAAGGGCAAATTAAGAACTAATCTCATCCCGCAGCTCACTGTAGAAGGCCCCATCCTGAAGTAAGAGCTTCAGGCTTGAATCACCAGCCTGTTTTCCTATGTTTCATCTCAGGGGTATGACGTTCCAGCATCACCAGCGAATGATCAGAGAGCTTACACAGGAGGATTTCACAATTTCCAAACTGGATACCAATCAATCGAAAGTCGATTTGTGTGGCCGTATTGTGAACCCAAGAATGAAATGTGTAACCTCTTTGAACAGGGTGTCTCAACCGGTGTCCTGTCAATTGGTCGACTGCAATTTGGTCGACTGCAATTTGGTCGACACCAAAAAAGGGGTAAAAAAAAAAAAAAAAAAATTCGACCATTTGGCATTCGACCAAATGGTGTCAACCAATTGTCCTGTCGACCAAATGTTTTCGACCAATTGACTGGTAACCGTCTCAACCTCCACACATCAACCAGATTGTAACTCTGGCAAATTTCTTTTATTTTCTGGCACGCTTTGGAGCTTGGCTGAGGCTTAGTACTAGACCTATCTATATCTGGTTTGAGGACGGTGTGGAAGTCCCCTCTCCAATTCACAAAGGACCCTTCTGCTGTGGCTAACCCCCTCCAGCACCCAATCATAGAACCATGGGCCATAGCTATTGGCCAGTGTAACAGGGTGACTTTCTACATGTCCTTTAACAATCAAGTTTCTACCTTCCCCATCCATCAAGACCTCTCGCATTCTGAACCTAAGGGAACTATAAATCAAGATGGCAACCCCCTGGTGCCCATTTAGAGCCTTGAGGGCTGATGAAATAATGTCTTGTGGGCTAAGCCCTAGGCTCTGTTTGGCTGTGTGGTTCTGAGCTTATCTTGGTGGATTTGGAATTGAATGAATCCTAGAAAAATTGAATTGAAGTAATATAAATAGGATAACGCTAGGACTGTGGTAAAAACCACCTTTTTGGTCCTTTCAAGCTAAGTCATGATACTGTGAAGAAGATGCAGTTTTAAACTGGCTTTAAAGGCAATTTCGCCCATTTTAAGTGTGAAGGACAGAACGTTGCCATGGATGATATCAAGGTTCTTAAATGAGTTAGCAGGCCCAAGTTGGGTATCTAAGGAGTCAGGCCAGGAGAATGGGAGGGTGCTAGGATGTGGATAACAAACAACACAACCTTTGTTTTTGAGACGTTCATCCAGAGGTTGTTCATTGAGAGCCATTTGTGGCCTGACCTCAAGCTGTTTGAGACTTGATCCTGCTGAGTGTTTTTCTTTCTAAACACAACTGAGCTTCATCGGTATACACTTGGAATCTGGGTTAGTGCTGATTTACAAGAGTAGCCAGTGGTTTAATGTATGCATTAAACAGCTACAGTGAAAGGCTAGAACCAGAGGAACCCCCAGGTAGAGCAGGGCAGTATATGATATAACATTGCCTATGTTAATCTGGGTTGTGCGACTTGTGTGAAATAATATGTTAAACATTTAAGGGCAGGACCTATGATACCCATAGTAGACTTTAGTTTAGCTAATTTGAGGGATGTTTTACTGTATTGGTGGCTGCAGTAAGGTCTAGAAGGATGAGGCTCGAAGGGGTACTGATCCTCATAGTTTGAAGGATCTGATTCCTAATGAAAATAAGAGCGGTTTCAGGGCACCTGCATGGTTCGAAGCATGATTAGCTGTGATGGACAAGGGAAAAGGCGTGACTGTATTGCATCAGATGAGTTGTGATAAAAACAAGGTCAGAATTTTAGCCATGAATGGAATATTGGAAATCAGACCTTATTTGCTTGGTTCAATGAAATATCAGGAGGCAATATGACTTCTTTTTTCTTTCAATCAGGGCTCAGTAGCCTTTAGCATAAATCGTATAAGAAAGTGTATCCTCTGCCTCTACTGAGCGAATTTGTGTCCATCTTCTAAGGACTCTCCTCTGGGTATTACGGTTGTTATCAACCATTAATGGTAAATTAATGCCATGCTGAATTAAGGAGACTTGCCCAAGACAATGGTTGGTCCCACGAATGCCTACTGCTATGTCTGCTGCCATTCATCACTGAAAAAAGAGTTTCCCATTCAAATACGCATTGAAGTATTACAGAGGTATATGCAATGCCCAAGTGTTAGGAGCAGTGCCTGGGAGCAACATCACACCTAATCCAAGGATTTTTTTTTATCTTTTCCTCCGGAGAAGTCCTTGAAATCCTGGGATATCCTGGAAAATCCCAGAGTGTAGGCAGAGAGGAGTTACCTTTGTATGAAGCAAAATACCTGTTGATGTGACACAAACATTAAGAACATCACTGCCTTTCTTCTGGGTTCACTGCAATGAATGCACAAACAACTACGAAGTGCTGCCTTGCTTCATTGGTGCTTGAAAGATCCTAGTCAGTACCCTCCCCAGGGAGGAGGGACTCCTGCATCAGGATGCCAAACAGACAATTGTTTGCTTATGCCTGTGGCACCAAAGTGGCCAAGCCTGAAGTCCAATGTGGCATAAATGCATACACGAGAAATACATGTGTGGGGTAAAGGGTTATCCAGCAGGTTGGTAAGCTGTAGAGTCAATGAGCAACAAAAAGAAGGTTGAAGAAGGGGTGTCAATGTAAATCAGCTGCCCAGTAACCCTTGAGCTGTGCGCCACTTTGGATAGGACATTGGAGAAGGTAACCTTTGTCCTAATTCTTGAAATGGTCAGAGGACAGGGTAACATCCTTGAAGTCCTGTGCCTTGCATGTGTTACAGTACTTTGCTGGTGTGTGTATGCACACTCGCTGCCTCACAACTCACACCACTGAGAGGAAGGCTTTTTAGCCACTCACACATGCACCTTAGAGGGATCACTGGTTAGCTCACCCTGGAATGGGGGACGGGCGGCAATAAGATAACGTTCCTCACTTATTTTCTTCATTTATTGAAAGTGCATAAAAGGGCTGCATGATAGTATATAACATCCACAGGCAATTATATGTATAATACTTACAACTGGGTTCATCAAGCAATTGTACTCCAGGAGATGTTGCTGGGGGTCTGTGGAACCCAGATTAGGTTGAGAAGCTCTCTCTGAAAAAGGTTACCCAATTACCCAATGAGCATTGTGCATCTATGGCCACTGGTTCCAGACCACAAAACCAATGTCACCTTTTGATAACTTTCTTACCAATTGTAAAGAGGAGACATGTCCTAACTTGCCAGTCCATATAATTGCCTGCCATTGTTGGATTGACAACTTCTGTTTGCCCTCTAGAACCAGTTGTGCTATTGCCTTTCCCTTGACCTGTGATGTCCTGCCTTTCTGTTGAAGAGAAAATTAATGGGAGTTTTCACTGGTTTTAATGCAAGCGTCCTGTGTTTTAAAATGTTTGCAAGTGTATCTGCTACCACAATTTCTCTTGCCGCTGGGGAATATATCTTGTCTCTGTACACACGCACACGTACGAGAGATGGTTGCAAAGGGATAGTATGCACGCAGATTTTTCCCTTAGGCAGTCGCTTAAGGAGAGTCCAGTCTCCGCAATGCTCAGGAGAACCATAGTGTGTGGCTTTGGCCAATGAATGTATGAATTGCTAGTCAGAAACCTACATATTACAGCACCTGTCACCCATGCCTACTCCCGTGCGAAACACCAGCTATCTACACCGCTACACCACTCCTTACCTCTTGCGATGGAAAGAGGGCGATAAATATAAATAACCTCTCACATGTGGACAGTGTCCATCAGGAAGGACCACGAAGCAGGAATGGAATGTGAAATTAAAGCTTCTTTTACCCGGTGGGAGAGTTACCTAGAAAACCTATCCTTATTGCAGAAAGAACCACTATAAAGACCTCACCTGCCTGCATCTCCTTACTGTGCTTCTGAAGCGCTGGTGCATTTTGTTTAGCCAGAATAATTTCAGTCTTCCTTGCACTGGCTTGCTCTGTGCTTGCATCTGCTTGCTGTTTCCAACATTCGCGGAGCAATTGCTCAGTTGCCATGGTCTGTTTTCCTGAAGGAACTCCACGCTCTGTGGTGTTCTACTGTCGCCTGCTGCCTGAGTCAATGCTCTGCTCACCTCCCTTTTGACTAGACTTCCTGCATTCTTACTGCCTCTCCCTGGTCTTGCACTTCTCTGATTCCCTGTGTTTACCTGCTAATCCAACCCAAACATGAATTTCTGGTTCATCTAGACTTGTAAACACCATTGCATGCAGGATTTACAAATTGAAAAGTGTCGCCCCTTTGAACAGAACTTCCCAAATAACATGCATAGCCAACTTTGATAAGTATTGACAAGTTCCACATTTTGGGCGAGGCAAATTTAGAGGGATGGCATCTAAAGAAATCCTTAGCCATTAGAAATCGTATTTGGAAATGCTGTCGAAGTGTAATTCAAATACCTCTGGGCAGAATTACATTTTACTTCAATGGGGAGGTGGTAGGTATGGTCACGGTGCCTACAGGAAGGCACAATGGTTTCGACGCAGACAGTGCCAGAGGACAGTGTAAGTAGGATCACGTGCGGTACCATGGCCAAAGGCAGTGCATCTGGGACAGTGTCTGCTCGGCATTGCTGCAGGTCATGCTATTTGATGATAGCTCACTGAGCCCAGCATATGGTCATACGATATGCCCTGGGAAAAGCGCCCAAATTGCACTGCATCAGGCCATGCCCAATGGGGAGTGCAGGGGAATCACTCTGTTCGGGGCATGGCCAAAGACCAAATGCTAGGCACAGTGATCACTACGCAAGGACACATTGTTAAAGTATATTACTAAAGAAATACACAAATTAACTAAAATAAAATCTAATAACCTGTAAAATTCTCTAGACAAACTATAGTTGAAGGGACACTATGGTTAAAATGCATAGTCCCACGACATACACAATTCATGACATCACACATGACATCCTTATTACACATGCTATATATGAACTGATAGGCAGTATCAATTATTACATATTCACATGTTACTGCGAAAACTCACTACATACCCCACGAGTGGGGATCATGCAATTCCTACTCTGGCAATCAGTAATATATTCAGCAACACTATTTATTCTCCTGTAGAACCATTCAAGGGTTAGTTAGCAAGAAATAGGGTTCATTATGAGTTTGGCGGTATTTGCTGGGAAAATATTGCCAAACTCAAACAGTGTTCCTGCAACTTGTTATCACACTAAATCCGCTAGATCACGAGTGGCCAGTTGGCAATATTAATACCCTTTCATGGACTCCATAAGACTGGAGCATATACCATGGGCACTAACTCACCCATGGCAAATTCTCAAATTTTCAGAGGTTATGCGACCGAAAAACCTTCAGCTGGTTGCTGGAGGTTTGTCCTGCACATAACTTTAAACCTTGGAATGTGACAGTGTAGTAAAGGTGACAGTAATTACATTACATGCCTTCGGAATCACTTTATCAATAGCCAACAGAAAACTTGTAATGAACGACAAAAGGATACGATTCTTTAGTAACCATAAAAGGATACAATTCTTTAGATGGAGGAACTTGAAGGCACTTGCGGAGAACTCCTCCTCTGGTAACACGAAGTAAAGAACCTTTCTAATGGTGTCACCCTCTGATTGATTAATAACCACAAGTAGAGGGAGGAATCAATTGAAAGGGCATGAAAAGAATATATATATATATCCCAGCTGTGAGAAAGAAACAACAAAATCAGGGCAAGGCTATAATGTAGCTTAACCAATTACCTATGCTAAGTTTCCCACTAACCTTTATTGGGAGTCTTGAGGTATGAAGGAGTCCAGTGTAAGTAATCCGTATAATGGAAAAACAATGACCAGGGAAAACAAAGGAATGTTAGTAGAATGTTAGTAGGGGAACTAATCCCGCACGCACGAGGGGCGAACTAGAGCCGGGTTGGTGCACTCTGGAAAGTGTCCATCAGTTCAGTGCACAAAAGCAAGTAAATCCAATAAGGTGTAGACAAAACCACTCTTAACGAGTTCCCTTTTTAGCAGTTCAGAATTTACACTGGTAAGACCCCAAGTATTCTTCTCTTGGAAAAAACGGAAATACAAATGCCCTGGAACTAGCTTTAACAGAAGTTCAGTTCAAGATGCATACCTATTGATCTCTGGAATCCACCTCCTTGAACCGTTGTCTCCTTTAGTGTGTGACGTGAATTGAAGACACGTGTTTAAGTAGGGCAACTGGGGAATAGGCAGCACTTGAATACTGTTCGTCAGGAATCAGCCGCTCGCTTGCGTGTCTCGAACACAATCGTAAGGGTAGGCTGTACTGGATGTTGTTTCGTAGGAATTGAAAACAAGAACAACACAACTCCGGAGGGTCAGTCCCCCAGCAAAACAGTTGTAAGGATTGCAGCTGCCGTGGAGGCTGGTTTAAGGCAGAGCTGGAAAGAATTAGCAACCGGTAGCAGGTTTGCTGAAACAGAAAATGCTGGTAGCAGGATTGCTGTACAGAAATGACAGTAGCATGCACGCAAATGGAAATGCACAACCACCGAAGCTTTGTAGTAAAGGAATAGTCTCAATCAGAAGCAGCGTCCTGCTAAAGGAAAGGACCTAAATACTTGATACGATCACGTGAGCGGGCGTCCCTACATCACATGTTACGGTTTCTGCACGTAGCGTTGCTTGCCCGGGAGAGCATTGAATAGCCTCCACTTAGTATAGAAGGGTTTAGCAACCAATCTAAATGCATATTGGTTGCATCGTTTAGAAAAGCCAGGGGATAATGTGTTGGACAGTGAGTTATAAAACGCCCCGGTATGCAGAGGCATGACATTACATTACCGCCACTTTTTGTTTTACCGTACTGGCATTCTGGTAGTGCGACCCAATATCTCTGTTTTAAGCACTGTGCTATTATTTACAACCATCCTCTTAGTGGGGCCTGTAGTGTGAATTGATTTTTCACCATTGTTAGAAACTTTTCATTACTTTCATTTTTGAAATAAATGTAGCCGATCACTAGGACTTAGACCAGTCAGTATTTAACAATGACTTTTGATAATTAAGGCATGATTCCGATTATCTGAGATTCAGCTTACATAAAGTTTCATAGGGCCTACTCATCGTTCAACCCAATGCATCGCAAATACCATTGCCTTGCATTCCAAAATGAATTGGCTAACCTTGCTTCCTGCATTTGGATTCTCTAACTCTGGTACGAGCTTCTGGCTCGAACACTGGTGCCTGTTGCCTGTGACTCATTGCAGTGGTCATTGCCACTTTAAGGAAAGGCATAAATCACCAGAACAGGCGCGGGGCGCCTCGCGGACTCCGCCGTCGAGTCCAGTCATTCGCCAGTCAACCAACTGTCCCGGGTGGCTGGACCGACTGCCGGTCCCCTGCGCATCGTCATGACGATGTCTATGGGAAAGAAGGACACTGTGGAGAGCTGCCCCCAAGGGACTGGGCTACAAATCTCTACAGCTTTCGTTTTCCTGCAACCCGCCAGCCATCCGAATAGGATACTATTCCACGAAGAGAAACAGAGGTCGCTTTACTGACTGCTAGCTCATTGATGGAATTTGATAATTTAGGTATGCCCATAGAAGATAGCATTTGACACCTCTGACCATTGAAGCGCTGTCTGTCCCTTTCCCCTCACCAGGAGACGATGATGACCCTATTGTTCAGTGGGATGGTCAGGGCTACATACCGCGTATGATATCACCCCATGCACAGGAACGTGCATTAATCTTGACTGAAACATTGTGCGCGGTATCGAGTACACCTGCTCTATCCCCGGATAAGTTTGCAGCTAGCTCACAGTGGGAGAGGGTAAGTGTGGAGGGTGGGAAGCCAGGGACAGTCTTGTCGATTGGGTCGGGAAACCAACCTTTGCCCTTGCCGACAGCTGCCTCCCCGGAACGAACCCTAGTTCCACCGGGCTCCCCAAGTAACAACAAAGGAAATCTGCCTAATGGAAATGCCACTATTGAAATTCTTGTGGAAACAACAACTCTTTCAGAAAGATCAGAAACTGACAAGGATGTCGAGTACACATCTCTATTAGAACTGTTAACAAATGACCCTCCCAATGTGCAGAAGAAGCTCCCTGTCAGCCTATGGAAACTGCTTTCTTTGACCTCAGTAATAAATGACAGCCGACATACACAGAGGAACCAAGGAAGGCTTTTCCATCTTTAGGGTCCCTTTCTCAAATGGAAATGGCGAGGACCCGAAGCACCCAAGATTACACTCGACAAGATGTCTAGCCGGGGGGAGAACACAGACCTTGTGTCAACTCATTATGGTGCTCGGGGGAACCCTAATTACTGTAGATGGGTTACCCGACACGGCCATAGAGAAACCTGACGACACAACAGACCTTGAATTATTGGAGGCTTATCGGATGATCCAGATATGCCTAATCCATGGCCGGGAGAGTCTAATACACGGGAGCAAAGTCACACATTAAATCAACGGGATAAAGAAATGAGAGCAGATAGCACGCCCACACGAAAACGCCCTTAGATGTTTCTTAGACTCCCCAAAGGAACCTCAGGCCTACAGCGCTTTCCCTTTGGGCTGCAAAATTGTAACAAATAAAAGCTCGAGCCCCGCGAACCACCTCAGCCTTTTCTACAGACCCTAGGCAGCAATTAACAATGATTGATCTATCAGACAAAGGGGTGAAGAACATGAAGGGCCCTTTATCAGGTGGTTCAATCTTTGTCCATGACCACAAAGATATATTGTTAGAGACTGATGCGCAAGCCTCGATCAGCAGGTCAATTCAAACTATGGTACAACCAGTGTTGCCGTCTCGCCACCAGTACCCCCAAGGGAAGGTGACTGGTGGTGACAACCGAAAGGCCATTGAGGAAGATCATTTCCACCGACGGCCAGAATTCCAACAAGGGAAATCAGCCAATCAAGACCTGTTTACCCAGATGTCAATAGTCACCATAGCCATGGCTCCATTTATGAAGCTATATGAAGCTATTCATGAAACATTAGTTGACCATACCACCCTGCTGGCCATGTTACATCCTAAAATGATCTATGTGGAAGGGTATATCACTACAAAGGAGAGCACGGACCAACAGAATGGCATCAAGATTCATCAGGATCCTCAAAGACCCATGAAGGGGAATGTTGTTGCAGATGTGCACTCCAACATTGACCAACAAAAGGATGCAACTGATGATACCTTAACACTAGCAGCCCCACTTATCCCTGCTCTGAATGTAAAAAACCCAAATACCAGGAATATGACTGCAGTGAGGGAAGTGGAAGGTGATCCTGATTTCATGAGGGCCCCCCAACCCATTGATTCAGTTAAGGAACCTGCCCCAGACAAGCGGGCGGTTGTGAGAAGGTGCTGCGGCCCTTCTCTAGACCCTGGGAAAAAAGAGCGGACATATCCCATCTTTGGGTAAACACAGAAGACGCTTTCCCCAATTAATGTAAGATCTCAATTAAGAAGACGAGGAAATGAAGCAAGAAACTTCATAAAAAAAACTCTAACAGCCAGCTAAAGAATTTAAACGGCTAACCCTAAATAACCAGCATAAAGCATCAAGAAAGGTCCAGAAGGAGACTTACAATGAGACAAGATTTAGTTCCATAAAACAGGCCAAAGAGGTGGAAAATAATGATCTCATGGATTTATCAATCTATTCATTTGAGCATGACGAATTAGACATTCCCCTCCTAGAGAAGAAGAAGTAGTAATGTCTCTCACAAGTGAACACAGGAATGTGCAAACACCGCAGTCTAAACCTACGTCACCTAGGAAGAGCCCCACTTTGTTAATCCTGGCCACCACCTCTCCATTCCGCACCCTATCTGAGAAACTAGAACGGTTGATTAACAAATTCCAGGCAAAAGCCCCATTGAACATCCCCAAGAATAAGATCATATCAGCTTATACACCTTCCATAGTCCTGGAGAATTCTGGGCAAAAAAGAAATTATGGCCTTAGGCACCCTGTAAAGGAAATGGTCAGCTTACATAACAACACGCTCCTCACCAAAAAAGCAGGGCAGGAACCCCTAAAAAGAAACACACATTCACAGGCCCAGCACTCTCGAGCCCATAATAAGCAAGAAGAGAAAGGAAAAACTCCTAAATCGACCTCTTCTAACTATGGCATCAACCCACGAAAAGATCATCATAAACCTGTAAGACTGGAGAGAATGATTGACAAGGGAGGTGGGCTCATTTTCAACAGAAAGAATGCAGTCGGCCTCTGCCAGGCTATTCCACAACTGAAACATATTGAAACCTAAGATATCGCAATAATCGAGTTCCGAAGAGAGGAAAGAGCGGATCTAATTCATATCCACCTGAAATCAGTGGTGGTTAAAAACCTGGTACTCCCAGCGGTTCATAACTTCCTCCTTGCAATGGGTTTTGACATCACAGAACATCCATCAAAGAATCAAGCCCCTCTAAGTCCAAAGACTAAAAGAAACTATGGTGGCACACCTAAGACAAAACAAAGTAAGGATTATCGCAAGTGTTCCTGTACCCCGGAAAGTGCAGTCAGGGAAGGAGGAGGACTGACCAACTCACTCAAAATGGCCGTCAGGAAAATTATGATTGAAAAAACTCCATCTAAAAAGAGTGAACCCAATTTAATCCTTAACAGAGATATGAGTTCTACCACCGAATTAGCCATCCCAAAAAAAACTGCTGCTCTGGGTCCTAAAGGGCTTGATGATACCTGAGCCTGGTTCCCAGAAACCCTAGCCCTTAAGAAGAGAAATTAGCAAAGAACTGCAGAAACCGGTAACAGAAAGGAATGTACTCTCATATCGTGGACTACAAGGGGGTTTACTCATCTTACCCAACAAGATGCTCTACCTTGGAATGATCTGCACTTGATCCGTCTCCAGGAGACCTGGCTAAGGTAGGAACCAACGTTGGATGGCTTCACAGCATTGGTTAATCCAGCTCTAAGAGGAGCAGTGGGTAGACCTAGAGCGATGTTCCTCACCCTAATTAATATACGAGATGGATATGACATTATAGAATACCATAATATGTCCCCCTTTATCCAACATACAGTTCTCAGAAAGCCTTACAATTGTGTTAACAAAGGACCCTCCTCTCAATCCTATTTATTCATACTAAACATCCACTGGAGTGACACGGATGTGGAACCAAAAGTCATGTTGGATCACATTGCTGAAGCCATTGACATCGATTACAGGTATGACAATGTATCAATCATTCTGTGCAGAGATTTTAACATGCCTTATTCCACCATGTTTGCCTCAAAACAAGAGAAAGAATTAAAATGGCAGCCCCACAGGGAAAAATGCACTTATGGCACACTTTTTTGAAGAGCCATAACCTCCACATGACTAATGGCCACTTTGAACAGGATGCCATATGTCACACTACTTGGAAAAGGTGAGCGGTGTCTTCGATCATTGATTATATTTTCGTCCCTAGAGAATTGAATTCACTAGTTAAGCCTTTGGAAGTTAAACCATCAGACAAAAGCGACCATAACTGGTTGAAACTAATTTGGTTAGCCCCTATATCGGAACTATCTCTCAAATCTGACACCATTGGTGTTCACCTGAATCTGAATGCCAGGGATGTTGACCAAATGGCCCAAAACCTAGCTAAAACTATCATAAAATCCAAGAAGGTCAATTCAACAATAGTGGTGGACTATACAAACCTTCTGGCTCTTTATCGGAATAAGAAGGACCAAAAGCATGCTCCTCAAAAAACAACTTATCAGCACGTCTATGATCATAACATGGCACAAAACCGTAAGGCAATGAGAAAATCCTTAAGAGCCTTAAATAGAACCCGGACCACCTCAAAGGATGCACAAGCTAAACATATCAAATCGTACTATAGATCCTGGTGCATAAACCATAGAAATTAGCTCCTACAAAGAGATGCCGAAGTAATGATGGCTGCCCTAAAAGGGAAATCCTCAGCTCAGACGTGGTTGTTAATAAATGCACTTAATCATCCCCAACACTACCTGCAAGTCAGAGGGATCCCTGAAGCAGCCTGGATAGTTTTTTACTCAAAGCTATTTGAAGACCTTGATCAGGAGAATTCACTTGGCACTAATATGTCGCAGCAATGGCTTTTGCCGCATGATCAAGAGGGTCTGATCCTAAGGATAGAACATGTCGACTCCTACAGAGCACTGGGACCGGACGGGATTTCAAACCATCTAATTAAATAAAACCCGGAACATTGGTCTAAGGTCTTGGACACAGTAATCCAGGATATCCTACACAAAAAACAGACTCTGAGGTCCTGGAAGACCTCCCACGTCATCCCCATATTTAAATCGGGGCTAAGATTGGAATCTACAAACTATTGGCCAATGCCCTATCAGACGTGATGGGGAAACCATATGCTTCACTACTACTGAAAAGACTGACGCAATGGTTGGAAGTGAACGGACTTCACGATAAATTCCAAATCGGATTTGTAAAAGGATTAGGGACGTCCCCTCCGGCCTTTATAATTTCCCTGCTGAAAGCCAAAATGATAACATCAAATAAGAAACTACATCTGTCATTCGTTAACTTCACCAAAGCTTTTCATAGTCTCAACAGAACACAACTATGGAATAAACTGGCAGCGTAAGAATGCCCCAGCGATTTATTGGAGCAAATAAAGGGCCTACACTCCAACACCTCTTTCAGAGTTCAACTTAACATGGCAGGCCTTTTGAGTGGCGAAATCCAATCTCAATGAGGAGTTAAACAGGGTTGTGCTCTGGCTCCACCCCTTTATAACCTCTATATTTCAGATCTAGGAGAACACCTGAGCTCAATCTGCTGTTTCCTGCCGAGTCCAGGAACAATGAAAATATCCCACCTACTCTATGCAATCTAGAAATAAACATTTTTAAAAACTAAAATCCTCAAAAAAGCATGGAAGGAAAAAAAACATTTCAAATGGCATTTGAAATGGCACCTGAATACTGAATAAAGCTGAGATAGAAAAGATAGTCTCATTTAGATACCTGGGAATAACAATCTCCAGTAGCCTAGTGGAAAAGGAAGCAGTCGAATCCCTGAAACATAAGACCAGGACACTGACGAGCCAGGCGTTGACCCTGAAAAGGAAACACTGTAAATACTCATTAACTCCAATCATACAGTTCTATAGATCGAAGGTCATTCCAACTATAACCTATGAATCTGAAGTATTCCTGAACATGCCGGTAAAATGGTGGCACCTAATGGAAGGTGGATTTTGGAAACTAATTCGGGAGCAGCCCCATTAAACATCTATCCAATTGATAAGGAAATAATTGGGTTTGAGTTCCTTACTGATGGCAGTGCAATGGAAGAAACTGTCACTGCATGCAAAATGTCACAATAATCCGACAGCCCCAATGCTTAAACGGATACAACAGGAACTCTTACACGCTTCCAATCCTGGGATCATGGGAAAATGAATGTGAAACACTAATGGAGGCCCTGGAAATTGAATCCCATGACCTGTTTCTCAGGCCAGCTATACTCAATAAGAAACTAATTCTAAATGACTGGATAAAGACTGCAGAGGAAGTGGGTCAACTAAAACTCCATCAGGATCTTGCAGCAGAAATAAGAAAAAGGGGCATGACACAATCATACCTAACAAGATGTCTGGATCCAGGAACTCAAACTACTTTCATGAGAATTCGTTTTAATCTATGCAATACTGGTGAAGTCATGGCAGCGCGTGACTCCACCCGTACTAAAAGCTCCTCATGTAGATTTTGCAACAGGAAGGACATGAAAGAAATACTCAAGCATCTATGTATGTTAAGCTCACACTTTGCAGAACAAAGGACACACTTCTTGGTCACTTTCTATCTGAGTATAACACAATTACGGCAGATGACTGGTGGAATTACATGCTCAGTGGTTCCAAAATCTCACTAACTTTAGCCATGGTGGACTTCTACAGATCTGTTGTAGAAAAAGTACTTTCCTAATAATCATGGAGGATAGGTTCGGAAACCGAGGTCTATTTCGATTATGTGTGATTGGGAGATCTCTCCTTATGTATGATATGTGACCAATTTGGCTTTGATCAGAGGCTTTGGACAAGCAGTATTTGCTAAAAATGTGAATGTAAACTATAAACAATACAATAAAATAAAATAAAAAAATGCATTGCTCAAGAATATTTTCTATCCATATATTTCCATTGCTCAAAGAAACATGATCTAATATGCATATTTTCAATTTCTCACTGTTCTACTGATATACAGCTTGCCACATGAGCAAACCAGGCACTAAAGCACACATGCACAGTTAGTTAACCACATTTTTGGTATAATGTCTTTTGGAATCACCAGGCATACAGAGGACTGACTTTCTTATTATCCTTATTTGATACTTGTAAAGAGCCATATGGCCATAGGTGTGGCCTTGTACTAGCACTGATTGATAATTTATTAGCACATTGCTGCCACTAAATGGGCTCCCAGTAGACTACAGTTTGAAACATATACATCAAGGAATGAGGTCAGACCCAGAGGTACATAAGTATACCTGTTTTATTTCTGTTAGAAGTATGAGAGTTCTAGGATTGCATCTGTAGTGCTCTTTCAAGGGTGCATCTTGTTGTATCCTCCCCGCCTGGGAAGAGGTGCCGCTTGGGTTAATCGCTGCGATCCCACTGTGATTGTAGCCTTATTTCACACAGAGCTTCCCTCTCGCTTCTGGATCTGAATTGCACCTTATGCTCTAGGTCAGTCAAACTGTCAGGCGAGCCCTCCTATGGACGCTCACATTTGTGTCCAGTCCAGCAGGTGTGTGAGTCTCTTCTGAATAGGAGGAAGGGATGAGGATGACTGATTTCAAATATATGCATTTCTAGCATTCGATGGGGCCCACCAACATTATTATTACTCAAGCAGGGATCATCACAATAAAGTATGGAAACCACTGCTCTAGGTAAGTATCTCTTTGCCCAGATTCACACGTTGATCTTTGTCAATGCCACTTGGCCATATTCCTGTGCTCACATGACTCTGGTTTATATTACTTTGACAGCGCGCCTGTGCTATATCTCTGGAGTGATTGAACCCCCAAATCACTATAGACAAGCTCCTGTGGTTCATTTGTCTTGATCAAACATTTGTGCAGTGTGTTTGTTTAGTCTAGTCTAGTCTGGTCAGTTCCTGAAGTGCTCGTACACAACAATGGTGTTCCTTTGTTCCTTTGGATAGACTGCACTGCAAGGCCCAATAGGCAATGCTCGTCTGGTTTAGTCGCTGTGGTCAGTACCTCGGCGGTAGGATTAAACCATGTTCCGCAATTGTCAGTAAGCAATGATCATTTCACCTGCTTAGCCCCTCTTCACTGGTTTTTGGACTGACTTGACCAAAACTCCCAATCAGCGATGTTCCTCTGGTTTAATTGAGTTGGTTAGTACCTTAGTGGTATGTGCTGTAGTGTTGGAACCTCACCGCCCACAATGCAATTCTCTTCAATTTAGCTTGGGTTTGTCATGGACACTACACTTTGCTTTTTGAATCATGTAATCATAACATCCACGATGCAATTCTCTTCAGGTTCTCTTGATGTTGTTTGTACCTCTGTCCTTTGTCTTTAGAATGTTGGAATGACAATGCCTACACTTTTATTCTCCTTAGTCTTCCTTAATTTTGGCTGCTCATTTGTGGTTTGCCTTTGGTGTGTGTAACCACAACTCCCACAATACAATGTTCTTCTTATCAGGGGGATAGGTTCATCCCTCTGTTAATTTTCAGGGTCCTTCTATGGTTTTGGCTTTAAGTCTCACCTTGTCAATTCATGTTTAGTTTCTACCAGCCTCCTTATTCTCTTGCACCTGCTCATCCCGGTCAACCCTTCAAGGTAATCTTCCTTAGTGACCTCATTGGTTTTGAAGGAGTACAGTGAGTTGCTTTTTCCCCTCTGTTATTTGGCCCTTAATTGTGGTCTTTTCCTCAAGCTTCTTCATGAGTTTGTGCTCTCCTATCTCTACCTCTAATTCCAATCTTTTGGAATAACTTCCATTGGTATTTGGGGCACTTTGTTGGGAGTTAAGATCCTAGAGTGTTGCAAATAGCATGGTATCTCCAGGTGGTCTCTGCCTTCCCACCAGGAATCACTCGTTGTACCACATTCTCTCTCTCCACCATGGCATACTGTCCTCAGATATATCTTTTATTTCTTTGCCTCCCGGCTCCACTCGTGGTGTCACGTGATGGTGACCACGGAAAACAGGTTTCCTGTCTCGTCAGGCAGTGAGCCATTCATCTTTTTGTGCCGCCAACGGGATGACACCATCAAATGCATCATACTTCTCAATTATAATGAAAGAGCCATTACAACATTAAAAGACTATGCTATCCAGTAATTATAGCAATAGGCTTTAGATAGATGTGATGTGTGGGCTTATAGTGTACTGTGTGTGACTATTGTTGTTGATTGGGGGTTTGACACAAAGTGTGAGGCCAGTGAAATCCTAGATGATGCTGCGCATGAAGAGTAAGGGATAGTAGGGCTGTTGTGTGCCTGGTATCCAGAACATTGTTTTTACAATTTTGGCCTGTGCCGTTCATCGATCTTCACTTTTAACACATAATTATCTGCAGCTGTCAACCTGGAAATTGAATATGGCTTACCTTGGCTTTCTCCATTGTTCTCGGTCCCCTGAATATGAAGGTTGGAAGGTAGGCGTGGATCTCCTGATAGGTTTAGGAAATTGGGTGGGGCAGAGAGGAAGGATTAGTCATTCTCCTCATAATGGTCATGGTGAGATTTTATAAGGTGTCTTTTATAGAGAATAATAAAATAAATTCACACTCCTTTCACCAAGCACTGCTTCAGTGCTGGATCAATGGGGGTTTGTGCACACAGATGAGATTCTGAAGGGACACACACAGGCAGAGGTTTATGATGTCTCTTACCAAATGTGTGTTAACAGCAGCAGACAGTACATGGTAAATTTAGAAACTGGTAAACTCCACCAATGAGGAGTCGACTGGCTTTCTGTAGCCAAACTGTACATTATTGCTTCTCCTTTAAAAACTGGAACCCATACCTGCAGCGTTAATTTCTCCTTTATAACAAACTAGTGGATTACCCCGTGTAGACGGGCCAAAGTGCGTGAAGGAAGACATTTTCAGAGTGTTAATAGAGACATTGTGGAGGTGTGATATGCTGAAAATAAATGCATTAACAGAAACCCTGTGTATGGGGAAAAACAGTAGTTAGAAATAGTGCTTAATCAAATTAATTTCTATATATATGTTTTTTTTTATTATATATTTTCTTAGTGCATGCAACTTGAAGTATGCTTTTAACATGGTATCCTTGCAGCTAATTGTATGTTATCATTGTTGTAATCATTTTTGTAATACACATTCTGTTCGTCTGGAAGATGAACTTGAAGTCTTATTATTGTATGTGTAAGGCAACAGCTCCTTCTAGCGGTGATAACAGGTGAAGTGGACAGTCTTTTCTGCGCAACTTGAAGTCTTATTGTTGTATGCGTAAGGCAACAGCTCCATCTAGCTGTGGTAACCGGCAAAGCGGGTGCATGATGGCTTCGGACAAACATACATCTGGCCTTTTATTATAAAATATGATAATAGGCTTGTTGCCAGTTTCATTATGCAGGACCGGATCCTTCATTAAATAATGGCATTGTTTTTTTTTTATTAGTGTATCATAGTTCACAAAGAAACGTTTTACAAATATTTATTAAAAAGAGCAAAGAAATACAAGATACATATACAATACATAAACAAAACCCTACTAGTTTCTTAAAATCGAGTCTTATACTTTTGTAACGTGCTTGTACTTTTCCAAGTCAGATACATTTATAAAGTAGTGAATTATAGGTGTTTGGGGTAATAAACCATGTGTGAGTGCACTTGGTAGTCAGCTTCAGTTTTAGGTAAAGCTGTGTCACCAGTACACAGAGGTATTACCCTGAAACTCTTGTTATGTTTGTAGATTGATTGGCGCTACTGGTGATTCGCGATATGCCTATATTAGTTGTAGTCACCCCTACCCTTGTTTGGGTTTATGTCAAACTTTGTCAATATGCATTCAATTAATATTGGATTGTCTTGTGTTCTTATTTGTTCTTCTCTCCTAATCTGACCCACCATCCCGCCCCCAAATGATGGATTTGGTATGTATATGCATGTAGTTAATATCACACAATGTGTATTTTTTCTGTAAATACTCTATGAAACAATAGCCTTGAAAACAACCAAGTGTCGAAACCCTTGTCATCTGCAGCAAGTTAATACATCTAATACAATATAATGTGATGACTCTGCAATACTACATTTATAAAGTGACTGTGCTTTTCCCAATGGTATTTAATAAAGTGTGTCAGTGTTTTTACAGGATGCTTGTCTGTCTCTGCCTTGTCTGTGATGGGCAGTAACAAATGTATCTATATTTACCACATCAATCATACCCTTTCTGGCAATAAGCAAAAACTCCTACTGCTTTTTGGATGATTCTACTAGTGATGAGGGGTAAGCACTAGACTATCCTATTTTAAAGGGCCAGAGTTCAAAAGTAGTGCCTAAAAGCAAGGTGTCAGCCATTTGCGCCATACCTTTACACTCCACAACCTTTTGCAATGATTTGGAGACTGAGTAGGCCCACAAAACGCTTTTATGCCTGCATGAACATTTCTGCATGAAAGGCAAGATAGGGTTATGGCATACTAAATCAGTTCCACCACCTGAGAAATGTACATACGAATGGTACATGTAAACACCCTATAGTTCTGAATCGTGCATATCAGCAATTACAATTTCCATTCATGGGTACTTTTGATTTTATATTCCAAGAACACTGGGAACAATAATTCAAGTGGTACCAAGAAATGGTGAAAGGGAAAAGGGATTTGCATACACATTCTCTGAAAGATAGTAACAAGAAGCTAAACAGGAACTCTAAGACAGTAAAGAAAAATGTAAATTAAACTATACTTCCCTTTGGCCTTAATGCCCATGCCACTACCTCCTGAACCACAGGCCACAATGGTTTTCAGCTCATTGAAGAGCAAATTATCAACTCCTGCCTACTAACTGTGCATTCCTTCATGTACCACTTTGCCAATTGCTCACACTCTGGGAGCCTCCTACGTGTCCATCTTCACTCGAAAATTGGAGGGGCTCTTGGAAGTGTAATCGTCATTAACATTGCCAGCACCGACCTCCGTTCTCAGTTAACCTCGAATGAAACTACCATCATTTATGCACCTTGGAGCTCTACTGATCTTTACCATATGGCAAAATATGAGAAGGTGCTGACAGATTTTGTAAACAATTAAAGGTGAATAATTCCTATTACAATGAAATTGAAACAGACTTGCGTCAGCTCGTCCTGACTGCCACTTCCCTTGTAGTGTCAAAAGACTGTTGCCAGAAGTCAAATGGCCACTTCACCAGACACACTCTACCAGTCTCACAGCCAAAAGGCAGAAATTGATAAATAGCATTCCAACTATTCGCCCCCCAAAAAACAAATTGCTTTGACTGGCACTCAACATTAAAAATCATGCCACTTCTGACACCTCAGTGCTTGTTTTAGTCTTTTTTGCTGGCATCCAGACAACAATATACGACAATAACAAGACAGTTGTAACTGGCTGGCCAGCAAAGGACATGTCTGAAGTGTTCACAACACTATTTTGACAAAAAGAAGCTTCAAAAGGATGATACACATAAAAACTAATGGCTTAATAAAACCAGCCATGTGGTTGTCGTCAGGCACAGGCGGTTTTCAGGCCGCTGCCGTGCAGGATGCACTGCATAGGTACTGAATATGGAATGTAGATATTTTATCTTTGGGGCCGAACTGGTGAGAATATAACAAATGCAACAAACGGAAACAAATCATTAATGTGAATGAGGGATTTTAATTGCATACCCTACGTGTATTAAAATAAAACCGAACATAAGCCAGCCTACAAAGTCTAGTTAGTACAAGGTGGCTGCTCGGCTTTACCCATATTAAATGGAATTACCAATGAGTCACATGACCCGGATGAATTGCATTTTCGTTTCCTGTTTGAACAATATACAAATGGCCCATGAGCCTTAGGCTGTAAGATTAGCCTGAAGAAGTCCCGGAGAAGGGATGGAACGCATGGCATAAAAATAGCGGCTATTGAGCCCAGCAACTAGTTTGTAAGTCCATGCTGACTTGTTCTGTTTTAAATGGTTTTTGTTATAAAATAAATGTTAAGTTTTAGCACGTTCATTTGGGATTGAGTGCTTGTGTTCTAGGCTGTATAGTGGTTTTGTGTCTGATATGTAGTCACTTCCCACATTAATACAGCATTGTGTGCACAAATTGTTTGTTTTCTCTAACCTACATGAGCACCCGCTGATAGAGGTATTGAGCACCACTAGAGAATGTTTCGGAGCAAATATATATATATATTTCTGATGCTTGTGGAATCTGCTTAGATCACATGCTGTGCATAGGCTGACATCTAGGGGAAGCTGCAGAGTATTACAGTTGGTGTTTTTTCGAAACTCGAAAAGGGACGCTGACAGGGCATGCCAGTAATACTATCCCTAGTGTGACATCCACTGTAGCCATGATCCCTGACGCATTGAGGTCTTTCGGATTGTTTTTTTCCGCCATTCTAGACAGATGCGTATAGCGGAGTTCCTCTTTCGGCGTAAAGACATTGACTTATTTCAATTACTGATAGTTCATTCTTTCTATCCTTTACTTCACCGACCATCGAAACATCACGCCAGTGAAGACAAAGAGACTGTCCGTCGAAAGACTACCGCGGTGGACGGTTCAGCCAGGCTTCGGCCCAGACAGTAGGGAGAGGGAGGGGAGGTCATTTTAGGATGTACATGCCGCTCTTCTTGCACTACGTTCACCCAGCTGCCATAGTTTGTAGTTATGGACAAGACCCCATTTAAATTCTGCCCCAAATGCAATCGTAAATTCCTGTGGGTCGATAAGCATTTAGTCTGTAAGTTGTGTCTCCCAAGGGACCACGTCGAAACGTCTTGTCGAGCGTGTAGGCTCTTCATGCCCAAGACTTTAAAGGACCGCTCCACAAAACGCTGGGCACACTATGACAGGCAACTCGAGGCCATGGAGGTAGAAGGCGCTTTCAGTGATGGCAGCAACGCCGCCGTTTCGGACGGGGAGGGCGATGGGGTAGCTCCGGCTACCCAAGCGCAGGCCCCCTATCCCGGAGGACAGGCCGGCGGCCATGTTGTGGGGACTACACCCGGCGGTGGAAGCGCATCAAAACCACCCACCACATTCCCCGCACCATAATGCAACCATGCATGTCAGCATGTCACCAACTACCACTATGCACGTACGCAGCACTGGCACCAGCACTCCTACCCAACCTCTGCCCCGCAAAGAAGCTATACAGCGTAAAATGCACCAGTTACCATAATCTACAAACATTACACTGTCTCCGGCCCCCCTACGCCCTTTCATTCACATACTATGGTCTTACCCACTTCCACTCAGAAAGTATTTTGTCACTGCCAACCTAACCACAAAATGTTTACAACATTGCCCCTACTGCAAGCAATCTGCACACAGCACACTATTCAAGCACATATAAGCTGCACTTCAACCATACCCTCTTCCATACAGACAGTACGCAAACACTGCACCCAGTGCCCACACTGCATGACTTTTCACTGCATCATCTCCAACCACACATGAAAAACTTTACCATGTTCTAACAGTGACCTCACCTGTGAAACCAAACATACACACATGGCAGCTCACTTCTGCTGCTCTATTGTGTCTAAAATGTGCTCCACAATTATTTTGTACAAGTCACCACCCTCTAACTGATGCATAGTCAAAAATGCATTATTGCGGTGGGTGTGCTCAATCACTAGGCTCTTGAGTGCATGGCCTACGGCCTATGGCCTTCGGCCATGCACCCAATAGTCTAGGCCTTAAACACACCCACTGCAATGTAATGCCACCATGCATGTCACCATGTCACTAACTACGACAATCCACATACACACCACTGCCATCAGCACTCCTTCCCAACCTGCGCACCGCCATGGAGCTATGCAGCAATAAATTGTAACAGTCACCATAATGTAGACAGAAAACACTGGGCCTCATTACGAGTTTGGGGCCCAATGTTTAATAAGGGCATGGCTGCCTCCAAACTCGGGTCTGGATCCGTGGTCCCTGAATGGGGAAATACCAGCCAATTCCGACCTTGAAGGGCCCGGTATTTACCCATTCAGGGAACCCGGACCCAGAAAATCCCCATTCCCATTTGAGCCCTCATAGGACTCAATGGGAATGAGGAGCATGCTAACAACGGGCCCGTTAATGACGGGCCCGTTGTTAGCATGCTGGTCCCCTCGTGGGACCCACAAAGGACATCTGGTCTGACCAGACTTCCAGAGCGGGTCCCACGAGGGAACCTCGTAATGAGGCGGTACGGGGTTAACGACGCCGGCACCTTTACCTGCACCATTAACCCCTTACCGCCTCAGTTGTAATGATGCCCACTGTCTCCTGCACCCCTGTGCACTTTCATTCACATACTACGGGCGTACCCACTTCCATTCACAAAGTACTGTGTCACTGGCAACCTACCCACATACTGTTTGCAACATTGGCCCTACTCCGACCAATCTGCACACACCACACTATGCAAGCACATACATTCAAGGTTCGGTCTATAATCTTTCTACAAACTTGTGTGCACATTCGTCAAATGGAAACAAAGTTATAAACCATCTATGTCGAGAACCCCTGCAAATTTTGCCCCCTCTTGACAAAATTCGACCAGACTTTGCAAATCCATTTAATTCTGTGTCTGAAATCATGTTGCAAACATTTGTGCTGATTCATCAAATGGCACCAAATTTATAAGCATTTCAAATATTTTGGGGTGGTTTGGTTTGGCTGGGTAAATGATGGAGCCTTATGCCATTGCGCTGGTTGGATTGGGTGGGACGGCGCATGGAGGTTGTCCCATATGAGTACTGTTCATGTAGTTTGCGACTGAGTACAATGGTGTACTGAGTGTATTTAGCCTTTGGTACATTCCCAACAGTGGTAAAGAACTACGACACCCATGATTCGCTCTGGGTGCTAGAGGTAGGCACTTCCTCTACCTCATCTTCTTGGTCCTCTTCATTATCTTTGGAAGTGTTGTGCTTTTTTCGTTGTGTAGGTCCTCCAGCTGGTGGTGGCTGATGCCATTTTGAAAATAAATAGCAGTTTTGCTAATATTCTTCCAAGTATGTGCGCTGTATTAGATTGTTTATAGATAATGAGTAAGAATAGGTGTAGGAGCTGTGCAAGGGTACATTTTGAGCTTGAAAGTTCCTAGATCAGTAGAAAGTGCAGTTCCGAACTGTCCGTGAGGCACGGACCCAATCACAATGTGCAGACGCGTTCGCGAGCACGTCATCATGTCGCACACGTGAGGTCACGAGAGACTATCCTGATAGTCCGCAATGACGACAGGTGATCACAGATGTCAACAAATGCAAAACTATTGAAAAAAGTTGCTAAAAGTGTATAGAAGTGTTAAAGATTATGATAGAAGGTGGGAAATGGCAGAGTTTTAAGATGAAACTTTGTAAATTGGACAGAAATTATGCTATTTTGGGGTAAGTATGATATTTGTAAGTTGTAGGAAATTAGCATTCAGTGGTAAAAACCCATGAATTTCACTGACAAAACGTTAATGGGACATTATGGTTAAGTTGCACTAATAAAAACCTATGAAATTCACTGAAAAAACTTTGTTAAGGGGATGTAATGGTTAATTTGCACTAATAAAAACCTATGAAATTCAATGAAAAAAACATTGTTAAAGGGACGTTATGGTTACAAGTAAAACCGAAAAACCTCAGAAATTCACCAGTTATTGGGAAGCTAAGCAACCATAACTCACGCCACCCCCGTGCACTGCTAAGACTAACACCCAGGATATCAAAGATGACATCACAAATTAATCATTTCGATCATCTTCTTTATCTTTAAGGCACTACCTTGCCTTCCAAAACTGGGAGATTAGTTTACCTGACACAGTCCTAAAATGCAATTTGATCGTATAATAGCAAGGAGTATGTATTTCCCTCCTATACATTTTCCAACAAACATTGCACAACTACAGAGTGATTTAGGCACCGCAGACTTCACTTTAAAGGAAAGCATCTCAATTGTGCATGTTTATTGTTTGCATTTTCAAGCAATTACTTTAGCCTCTAAGGGAGTAGCTCCATTGAGCATTCCGTGGTATGCATTGTCATAAAAGACACGTGCGCATTTCAGTGTATGGTCAGACAGGTTGGTTACAATACTACAGGTACCAGACCAATTAATGGATAATCATGCGCTTGCCCTTTATGGGACAGGGATTTAGAGCCTAACACATAAATACACACAAATGGGCACAATTCATTTTCCAGGGACACCAATCATTTTTACACGCTGAAAGCACCACCCTTGATTGTCACGCCCCTCAGCATCGCCACCAACCAACCAGTCACACGCTCAAGCAACTCAGGCATTTACGCCAATCATGTGCCAAACGTAGGCAATCAATCTAACAACACCTAATGGCCGGCAAGCTAGTCACCTGCTTTAGCATCTCAACAATTACGCCAACCATGTGCCGGACTGAGGCAATCAATCTAACATTGCCCAATGGCTAGCAACTTAAGGAGCAAGTGCATTATCATTTTCCAATGGTGTTACATGTAGGACCAAAACCAAAAAGTAAGGATACAATCTTGCTCTCCCATTAACCAATGGGTCACTCGCAGATTTGCGACAAACGGTATCCATGCTAACCACCATAAAATAGCAAGGTCCTAAGGACCACTCCAAAATCATGATCTTGAGTTTCTTTCTTCCAAGAAGCACTGTTCAGTGCATCCAACCACCACTAGTTATATGCCACATCAACCCAATGTAAGGAATAAATCACAATTGGTAAGCCCACATCATTAACATAATCCATTCAAATTTTTTTTTTTTTTTTAAACTTCTTTTTATTATTCAGCGTGGCAGCAACGAACAAGCGAACAACATGAGGCGTTACAGCATGCATACCATAAAAAAAAAAAAAACATTGTAGGTGCACAGAGGTTATTACATAGAACATCACAATCCGTGGGTACAATCATAGTATGGGTTGGGCAACAGAAGCCCGCAGCCGGGGAGAGGACCTAGGCTGGTGGGGGGGAAGAGGGCGGGGGGGAGGCCCCCGGCGTCGCAGGCAGATCGGACATGTAAGAGCGAAACTTAAGCCATACATTTCTAGGTCTGGAGTGGGTAGGTTGTGTATGGGACCAGGCTTCCTCAGAGTCCGAGGCCCAAGTGACCGCCCTCAGCCATTGGGCGTGTGTGGGGGGTGAGGGGCGAAGCCAACAAAGCAGGATGGAGCGCACCGCAAGCAGGAGACAAAGGCCAGCTAGTTTTTTGGAGTCACGGGAGAGACCCGGGAGGTCGTGAAAGAGACATACCATCGGAGAGGGAACAATGGGATGGTCGAGAACTGCAGACATTGTCGAGCAGACTGCCTCCCAGAACCGTGAGAGGCGAGGGCAGGACAGGATCATGTGAATGTAGTCAGCATCATCATGATGACATCTAGGGCAGCTGGAAGGGTGATCCCTGGACATGCGATGTAGTCTGATCGGGGTGTAGTGAAATCTATGTAGTATCTTGAATTGAATAAGTTTGAAGCGGGAGTTAAAGGATACTCGATGTGTGCGCTCGCATAAATGTGCCCAGCGTTCATCTGAAATTTCAACACCCAGGTCCGCCCCCCACAAACCCCTCAGTCTAGCGAAATCTGGGATAGATCTGGACTGTAACATCGTGTATAACCTAGAGATTTTACCCCTTGTGGGCCCGGGGGAGGTGAGCTTTTCAATAGCTGGGTCGTCCGGGGGCAACGCAGGGAACATTTGGTAAGTGCGTTTGAGGGTCCGACGGAGGGATGCGTATTGAAGCCATGCACCCTGGTCGCTCCTCAGGGGCAGCGGGAGATCGGGCCATTCAACAAATATACACGCAGCAGCTCATAGCCTGCGTCCGCCCAGCGGCGCACCGTGCCCGGTGGGACCCGCGGGACCCCCGGGAGGAAGTTCCAGAGGGGAAGGTTGCCGTGAAAGGCGTGTGTAGTTTTAACTAGTTTCCACATCTTTGCCAAAGCAAGGGAAGTGCAAGCGACCGGGCTCTGTGAGTCCAATGCCAAGGGGGCAGGGTATATTACCAAAGAGCGGATGTCCCGGTCACTGACCGCAAGCCTCTCAAGGCGAACATGCGGGGGAGGGTCAATTGTATTAAACCAGTGAGATGTGTATTGGATTTGGGATACTAGCCAGTACTTGAGAAAGTTAGGGGCACCGAAGCCCCCGTTAGAAATGGGAGTAGATAAGGTGTCAATTTTAAGGCGGACCGCCCCCGAGTGCCAGAGAAAGGAATTCACGGTGCGGGTCAAGTCCCGGAAAAAGCCCTCCCCCGGCCACAAGGGTATGTTAGTGAACCTGTAAAGCAACTGGGGTAGCACCACCATCTTCAATAGCCCTATTCTGCCCGCCAGGGAGATCGGGAGCTTGTCCCAGGACCGGGCCTTAGCCGTCAGGTGTGTGAGATACTTCTGATAGTTTTCCTGGAAGGTCAACGCCTGTCGGCGAGTCACCACTATGCCCAAGTAGGTGAATGTAGACTGAGCCCATGTGAAGCCCAAGGTGTCGGGAGGAGGGAGAGTGCCTTCTGTGAGTGGGAAGAGAGTGGATTTTGAACAATTCACTTTGAGACCAGAGATTCGACCGAACCGAATAATGTCCTCCAATATTGGGGGTAAGTTGATGGTGGGAGAGGGGACAAACAACAATGCATCATCCGCATATAGGGACACTATGTCCGCCTGGCCCGCAGTGCAGAGGCCCCTGTGGGCATGAAGCTGGCGGAGCATGTCGGCGAAGGGCTCTATTGCTATAGCGAAGATCAAGGGCGAGAAGGGGCACCCCTGCCTCGTCCCCCTGGCAATCTCAAGGAGGGGGGAGCAGTAGTCGTCAGTGCGAATCCTGGCCACCGGGGCAGAGTAAAGCAATCTGACCCAGGAGAGGAAGGAGGGGCCAAACTTGCAGCTATCGAGAACCCGCCACAGGTACTTCCATGAGACCGAGTCAAACGCTTTTTGCATGTCGAGGGTGGCAGCTACTGCCTGAGTGTCAGGACTGATTCTGTTGATTATGTTAAATAGGCGCCTCAGGTTCAAGGAGGTGGAGCGCCCGGGGATGAAACCCGCCTGATCTGGATGGATAATAGATGGCAGGAGGGGAGCCAACCGGAGCGCCAGGGCCTTGGCATATACCTTGACGTCGCAATTTATGAGTGAAAGCGGACGGTATGAGCCACATTGCAGGGGGGATTTGCCTGATTTAAGTAGTACTGTGATTGTAGCCTCCCGGAGTGAAGGGGGGAACACGCCGGACTCCACAGACTCCTCCCAGAGAGCTAGCAAGTGAGGAAGCAGCTGTGACTTAAACTGTTTGTAAAATTCGACCGGAATGCCGTCCGAACCGGGGGCACGCCCCGAGGATAAGGAGTCAATAGCGTCCGACAGCTCCTCCAATGTGAGGGGGGAGTCGAGGGAGGCCGCGGCTTCCGGGCACAGGGCTGAGAGAGGGAGGGCACCGAGAAAGGAGTCGATCTCCGCCACCGGCACCTCATCTGAGTTGGAATATAGAGTTTCGTAAAATGTGAAGAATTCCCTGTTGATGTCTTGCGAGGAGACAGCCATGGAGCCGTCAGGTCTCTTGAGCCCGATTATGTGTGGGGACCCCGTCTCATGACGGATCAGACGTGCTAAAAATCGACCAGGGCGCTCTTCCTCCCCATATCTCCTCGCCATACCAGGACTATCCAAGAACCTTTGTTCGCGATCCGCGAGGGATCGAAACGTGTCTAATTCCGACCCTATGTCAGCCAGGTTGCTCGAGGTGGAGTGAAGTGAGCATGTGGCCTCCAGGGTAGATAGTCTAGATTCACTAGCAGCGAGATCCCTCCGGATAGACTTCAGAACCCCATTCTCCTTGGACAGCGCAATCCCTCTGATATAAACCTTAAATGACTCCCATAGAGTGGCCTGGGTCGCTACCGAGCCCGTATTAGTCTCGAAGAACTCTTCAATCGACCGCTCGAGCTTGGAGCAGAACTCCGGGTCCAATAAGGACAGGGGCTTCAGTCTCCAGCTACGTGTCCGGCCAGGATCAGGACCCCAGCCAATTGTTACAGTGACTGGAGAGTGGTCAGACAGTGTTCTGGGGAGGATCTGTAGTTGTATAACGCTCTTAACCAGTTCGTTGGAGATTACCCATCTGTCAATGCGGGAATAGGAGTCGTGGACCGAGGAGTAGAAAGAGAACACTCGGGAATCCGGGTAAAAGAATCTCCACGCGTCCACCATGGCGAGACGGGGCAAAGATGATAGTGCAGCATAGGCTGCCTTAGAAAGCAGGCGGGGCCTGGATCCAGATCTGTCTAGGGCCACGTCAAAAATCGTGTTAAAGTCGCCTCCCCAAAGGATGGGAACCAGGGGGAAGCCTTCAAGAAGGGACGTGACATGTATATAGAAGTCCGGGTCATCTAGGTTAGGGCCGTAAATATTCATCAGGACCACCTCCCTGTGTTGAAGCGTAGCATGGAGCAGAACATATCTGCCTTGAGGGTCTATTTGTGAGGAAATAAGGGAAAACTTAAGACTTTTGTGGATAAGGGTCATGACCCCCCGGTTTTGGGTGGAGAAATCGGTGTAGTATCTATGGGGACCCCAGGTTTTGGCAAAACGCATACACTGTTCCGCACGGGCATGTGTCTCTTGCAGAAACAAAATCTTGGACCCATGACGCTCGGTCTGCAGCTGGAGCTGTCTCATTTTTTTGTAATTTCCCAACCCACGCACATTCCAGCTCGTGAAGGTCAGGTCACTCTTGGTCACAGATACAGTGGTAATCGAGAGAGAACGAATGTCAGTACCCAACGGGTCAATTTCAAGGTCCTGCAACACCAGGCCCTGAGCACCACCCCACGGTTCGCCTCCGCTGCCAATGCCAACTTTTTAACATCAAACACCCGAGCATGTCCCACCCCCACCCACATCCCCCCCCAAACAGAGGGATGACAATCCCAACCCCCCTCAACCAAAACCAAACCAGAGGCATCAACGCCTGGGGGCCTGAGGGCCAGACTAGCCGCCGTAGTCCGGGCTGCGGCAGATCTAATAAGATAAAGGGTGCCCACAGTGGACCATAGCAAATAACTTGGACAGGGATCTGGCACGTGGTGATAAGGCACACATTTGTAAAAATAAACACAAGCAGATTCCGAGGGAAAGGATCGAGTAACCCCGATACGGGAAGGCGGCCTCGCACGGCCCCTCCACGTCGGGGCGAAAGGATAACTGCAAAAACATAAGGAGAGGGGAGGAGTCAACCAGGGAAATGTTCGTCGATGAACCTGGAGGCCTCTTCCGGGATCGTGAAAAAAAACACCTGGTTGGCGTGTTCAATACGGAGTTTGGCAGGATAGAGCATGGCGTATTTGACTGAGTGGTCCCGCAGCCTGCGCTTCACAGCCTGGAAAGTCTTGCGTTCGCGTTGGACAGCCGTGGAGAAGTCCGGATAAAGATGAATCCTTGCACCATCCAGTAGTAGCTCCCCTTTGAGCCTAGCTGCCCTGAGGAGGGCATCCCGGTCACGGAAATTCAGCACTCTAGCTATGATGGGCCGGGGTGGAGCCCCAGGTCTGGGTTTAGCCGTCAGGGCTCTGTGTGCCCGCTCAATAGCGAAGTGTGGGGAGAGCTTGGGAGAATCCAGGAGCGAGACCAATGTGCGCTCGACAAAGTCCTCCATCGGTTCGTGCACTTCGTTCTCGGGAACCCCGATAATGCGGAGGTTGTTGCGCCTCGATCGAGATTCCAGGTCCTCGTTCTTCTTCTCTACCTCAAGGACTCGGTTGGAGAGAGCGGTGACCTCGGAGCGCAGGGCTCCCAATGCATCCTCGGCGGAACCGACCCGTGTCTCGACTTCTGACACCCGACTGTCAGTCCGCTCGATGTGGGCCTTAATAGAAGATATAGTACCTTTCATGTCATCCAGTTTTGAGTGGAGTGCGGTGAAGCCTTTGCGAATGAAGTCCATCATATTTTGGGATTCCGGTGCTGCATCGGGTGGAGGTGCTGCCGGGGTCTGCTCACTGGTCTCCCCCGCCGATCTCGACGCAGCCTTAGCGAACATGTTGATGGAGCTCTGTTTCCTCACCCCACCCTTAGTCATACTGGCGATGCTGGAAGTCAGGTGGGAATAAGGGGGGGATCCAGGCCCTATACCACCCGAGGCAGGGCGCAAAGTGTGGTGCGAACAGGGGGTGATGCAGGTGAAGCCTTGGCTGTGAGTCCGTGTAAATGCAAAGTTGTGGCCCCCAGCGTAGGCCACAGGGTCTCAGTTAGCCTAGAAAGTAAGCGGGGAAAAACGTGGGGAGACCTCGGAGATGGCTGTTCCCAGGATTGGGGGCAATGGCGCCCAGCGAGCAGTGTGTGAACCTGGACCAAGACACAGGTGGATGAGAACGATGAATGATGGGGGAGCGCCTCCTGGCACAATGCCCATGTGGTAGATAGGCCACAGCAGCGTACACAGTGGTGGAAGGCAGGTCAGGCGGGCGGTGGACTGAAGATCCCGGGTGGTGTAGTGACGGCAAGATCACTGTGGCCCCCCCGAAGGCCACCATGGGAGGAGACACCCGCAGCCCGCAGTAGCCAGTGGAGCGGGGGGATGAGAGAGATTCCGGGGGCGACACCAGAGCAGATACGGGCCGGGAGAGGTGTCAGGCCCGGGGCAGCATCAGCCGCCGATGGGCCCAGAGGCCGGGTGTGCCGGCGGACAGTCCCCAGTACCATATATAGAGGGGGGCGAGGCCACACCGCTGCCCAGGACAAGTCCGCGGGGGCCTCCCCGACCCACGTACCTGGTGGCCTCAGGGATCCGCTCCGCCGTGTGTGTCTCCTGCTGTCAGCAGGGGGACGGGGGGATGGCTCCGGCGAGGCCCAGCAGAGCGGGCGTCCTCACGAGTGCGCAGCCGGCCGTGGCCACTCGAGCCCGCAGAGCGCGGGCAAAGGACGTGTCTCGGCCACCACCAGCCTCGCCGCAAGCTAGGGGGGAGGCGGACCGTCACCCGGCAGCCCGCACACGGCCCCAGGCGAGCCCCTCCGCTCCGTCGGAGGACGAGTTCCTGCGCGGGAACGCTGCAGTCGGGTGGGGGGATGGTGCGGCGGCGTCCAGGAATCCTGCTCCGGGGATCCGATTCCGGGCGAAATTCAGTCCGCAGGGTCCTCGGGGCGGCCGCCACAGAATCGCATGAGCCGCGATCGGCTCACCAGCGTTGAAAGGTGCCGCTTCAGGATCTCGGGATCTGCCGGCTCCGGAGCTCGATACTCAGGCGGCCATTTTGTTCGGCGCTCAACAGCGCCCCCCATTCAAAATTAATTTAACTTTATTTTCAAACTCATTACGGAACCAACTGTGAACTAAAACAAACTCCTCTTCCTTTCCTTTTCTGGTGTTGCTATGTCTCTCGTACTTTACGATGTGTTTTATTTTAACTTGTATGCAACACATACACCAATCACCCAAAAATCTGTACTGAATATACTGCATGTTGATAATGGGTTGACAAAAGTGTGCTCATGATGAATAAATGTCACAACAAAACTGTTCCCTCGTTTTGAAACTTATGCACATGTCACTACATACACTATTCACAAAATCACTCTGCACTTGTCACACTTGCGTTTGGTCATGACATTCTATCAATATGTGAACAAACAATGTATGATGGATGATGACCACAGCCTTGATAAAGACCCTTGAGTGGTTGAAACACGTGTCGGGCACCGACAGTGACAATAATGACCTAATGGCATAAACCTATTACGAGTGGACTATATCTCTCATCGCTAAAGGCTTCCACAGAACATAGGAATTCTCCTAAAATTATAACCTATATATGAAGAGCCAATATCGTAGGAATCCAACACACACCTACTTATCCCTAAAAATGATGTACCCATCAACCAACAGATGTACCTAAAATCACAACTAATGATTACAACATGTAAATATACCTTTTGTACAAACAAGCACGTTAAAAAATACAAATAAACTTTTTATATAACACACATTAGAATGGAATGCACCAATCACAAACCATAACATTACCCTTCATATAATCTCCTCATTACAACTGTGCATACAGATTAAGAAACACCATGTGCTTATTGGACAACATATTCTCACTAAATAATAAGTGCATTGTATTTATTTTTGTTTTATTAGCTTTCATTACATAAACATGTGTTATAAGACATAAGCCCTTTTTTGTCTCACAGAAATGGCAAGCACACTTGAATGGTTAGAGGAGATCTGAGTGACGATCTGAGTGACGAGAACATTTCCAATGGTGTACAATAGATATTGTAATGTCACCTAATAATGTATTTTGTACACACCTTACTAAAATCATAATTTCTATTTCTCCTACAGTACATAGTTTTCATGAAGAAACCATGCCCCAGTATAATCATTCACGATCCCAAGAATCAGAAAGAGAAGCCCTATCCCCAACGGTAAATACTGAAATCATGAACGTTTCTAAAAAAAATTGGATTCACAAAGTAATTATTTTAAGGAACTTTTACAGTAGGTCAAAATCATGCCATTAAAAATGTTGCCTACCACTGTCCTTCTTGCATCTGTCCCCCTTATCCCCAGCAATCGTCCCCATCAAATTCTGAACAAAGACAATTTGATGAAACATCACTCCCTTCCTCTCCTCATGAATATTGTACAGAAATTCCTAACTGTCCCGTTTATGTTTCCCATTCTGATACCCCATCCCTTTCTTGAATAAATATATTTTTTGGGCTACAAATGTTTTGTTTATTGTTGTGCGGTATTATCTTCTTTTTTTATAAGATTCCCATTATGAGTTAATGGACCATGCGACTGTCCGGGGCGTCGGCACTCAAAATGGAGGTGCCTCCAGACAGACAGGATGTCCGAACAGGTCCTTTTTTGTGTGCCGCACTTTTAATTAGTCCAGGGACACTGCGCATTTCCTACTGACACCCAGCGCATGCAAATTGCGATTCCCATCTGAAAGATGTCCGGGGACGCCCGTCAGGGTTGCGGACGTCCAGGGATGTCAGCATGTGAACGCGCCTGTGCAGTGTGACGCGGTGTCTGCGAATGGTGTTGTGGCCGCTGACAGTTTAAAAGTGCCTTTCCAGCCAATGTAGGGTGTTTCAAGCAAAAACACTACCCTTGCACAGCTCCTAGACCCATTCTACATTCATCTGTCAACTTTTCAATGCCTTTTTGCAACTTGGTAGTCCGCGGACGATTCCTCTAAAGGGACCCACCCATTACTTTTCCTCATTCTCAATCTGGATACCCAAGAGACAGCACCTGCTTTGGAAAGCTATTAGGGAGATCTGCAATTTTGCTGAAAATGGCATCTGCTATGGCGATCCATCCTTCCCAGCCACCCCCACGACCACCACCACCTCAACAACCTGGAGGTCCTGGAGAGGGGAACAGGCGCGGCGATACAGAGGATGATCAAAAAGAAGAGGATGAAGTGGAGGAAGTCCCTGTCGCCAGTACTCAGAATGAGTCCTGGCTGTGGCAATTTTTCACGACCATTGGCTATGTCCCAAAGGTTTGTGCAAGCAAGGTCCGATGCACTGAGTACAACGTTGTACTCAGTCGTGGGAACCCTGGCATGTGTTCCTACGGGACTACTTCCCTGAGGCGCCACAGCAAATTGCCCACCAGAGTTTTTTGATGAAGGCGATACCTTTTTCAGGTAAGAGCAGTTTGACTTCCTCCACCGCATCATCTTCATCTGTTCCTGTCACCAGAAAGGATCCTCCATTGGGGCAGAGGATCCCAGAGGTGACTTCACAGGTCATACAGAACACTGTTGACCCTTACCTTTCGAGGATCACAGTGCTATGTATGTACTGTGAAGTGCCGATCTGTAGGGGGGAACAGTTTCGGAGTGCTTTTGAGGCTGGGGTCAAGAAGCATGAGAAACACTGCCACCTACCTGATGAAGACCCACCCAACATCTTCCTCTCCCCACTAGCCCCTTTGTCCCTGTTATTGGTCCCCCTTGCCTCGCCTACCTTGCCTCTCATGAGACAAAAATCCTAAAAAATACAAAATTGAAAAAATACAAAAAAAAGCTTCCTTTAGGAGCCATCTTTCACAGGTACCACCCTGCAAAGTCCACAGACAGTGTGGTAGTCCGCGGACAAGGTGTGGGACAATTGTAATCATTGTAATTGTTTTGTGTTCAAATAGTGGTTGAGGGTATGAAATGGTGAAACAAACCATTACAGCAAAAGAAACCCTTATAGAAAAAAAGTCCCAACAAACTTTGAACCAAATGCTCCTTTCACCCAAACAAACCGTCCAGTTTACAAATGGACATGCAGCCCAATGTGTAATGTACGCCAGCAATCCTTTAAATCTTTATGACAATTCCGCAATCACTATGTGAAACTAAAAGACAAAAGTAAAATGAAAAATTTACAAACCATAGACACCTGTACAGTGCGCAGCCACACTGGTCTGCGAGGACATTCCTTAGCCCGCATTTTAGGAACTATTTGCAAAAGCACTTTCCTCCACATCAAAATGTTAGCGACACACCATTCTACTATACTGAGTCTTGTGCATTTACTATACTATGCAAAAAGTCCTGTTCTAGAACTGCAAAATGTAAATAACATTCTCCTACATGGAACAGCCAAAGAACTCCTTCAATAAATCCAACGTAAATGATTTGGAACTAAAGGTGACTTCGAAAATTCTGTACCGTTAGAAAACATTACCGGAAATCTCATAAACACCAACGACCTAATAAAGACATACAAAAAAGAAATAGCTAAGTTTCAAAACACATCTGATGAATTACCAGACCAAATATGTGTCTGTTGCCGCAGAACGTGTTATAAAAAGAGCACAAAAATTGTACATCTAGCTTACAAAATAGAAGACAATGAAGAATCCCAATGGTTCCAATTAGCTTTATACCTAACAGCAGAAGGTAAATACAAAATAACTCACCCCTCAAGAGTGTGCACGTACTGCAACACAAAGCGTGAAAATAAACAAATGCCATCACGTGCTATCACTAATAACTTAGACATATTCCCACTTCCAAAAGGTCTCTAACAGCTTAACTTGTGTGAGAGCATTTTAATACAAACAGTGCACCCATTTCAAGCTATAATACACCTTCAACCAAATCAGCCAAATTACCTCCATTGAGTTACTAAAGGGCATTTGTGGCAAAGTAGTATATTTACCATTGGATTTAAAAAGAAATGTTAAAACTCTAGGGCTACTACAATGGCCACTAGATCAATCTTTGATTGTAATAGTTAATGGTGTGCCAACAAAAGAGAAAATAATTTGGCAACAACTAGTCAACTTAAGCAAAGTTAGACATGCCTACAATATCTGAAAGAAAACAATGAATACTACAAAGATATAAAGATAGAGGAAAACTTAAGAGAAACAATTCACATTATTCAAGAGTCAACAGAAACTGGCCTATTTGAATGAATAGATCCTGCTACAGCAGCCAACATTTTCGACCGGTATAGCATTCACCCATTTCACTCCAAAGACACAATTGACGATGCATTAGAAACATATCAAATACATCAAGCCAAAAGATCCCCAACGAGCACTTGGGAAAAAAGTGTAGAAACCCTTTCTTTTCCTCTACTCTTTCCTAAAGGAAAAGGAGGAAGATATGATAAAAGGTCCACACAAATTAGTTCATCAGAATATCGCTCTTTACGAATGTATTCAGAAGACTAAAGATTCAGACAAAATGTTGAATACATTTTCCACCTCCTCTTCAAAGGTGAACTAGCAACTCTACATTATAGAGTTGCACACACATTAAAAACAGACTCTAACATTTTAAACATATCTGCTACTCAACTGCATCAAAAAATAAAAGACAAAGATGCATTTTTGCAGTCAAGTATTACAAATCTCTTGGTAAACATGCATGGTACAAAAGAATACTGGTTCCGGTGTCACACTGATGTACGTTGTATGCTGAGGAACCTAGGCCCACCCATGTGGTTTGTTGCTTTAAGTTGTGCAGAGTACATATGGGATGACTTGCATGACTTCCTACGCACTGCAAACCAAAATAAAGATGGAATAGACATAAAAACACAAGGAGAACTCTGTTCTCTTGACCCTGTAAATGTATCAAGGTACTTTCACCATTGCTTCATTGCCATGCTGTAGTTTATCTGCAATAAAACTACCCCTGCACTCGGAGAAGTGCAACACTTCTTTTGGAGAAAAGAATATCAATCCAGAGGAGCACCACACATCCACATGCTTTTGTGGATAAAAGATGCTCCAAAATCTGGCCATGATAGTGACACCACTGTTTTACAGTTTGTTCAAAAAATACATTACCTGTGAGATCCCTTCAGAAACCACAGATAGTGACCTACATACACAAATGTTACGCTTCCAAAAACATAAATGAGGCGAATACTGCCTACATAGATATAAAAACAAAGGCAAATACTATGCCAAATGTCGCTTTAGCTTCCCTAGACCAGTTTTCAAAAAAGGACAAGTAAATAGCTTGATGTCTTCTGTTAGACACAGTGCAAAAGGCAAATCCCCGAAAAATACATACAACATTGAAAGGGACGAAGCATTCAAGTACATCAATGATTAAAATGCAATCATTGCCCTCCTGTGGAATGCAAACATAGACATACAATACACTGCAGACAATTCCACTGCACTTGCAAGATATGTCACACAATATCTCACCAAAGCTGAGAAAACAGAGCTAAAGGACCTCTGGGATGCCATATCATCTGACAAGAAACTATCACAGAAATTGTATAGCTTTGGTATAAAAATGCTCCCCCATAGAGAATGCGTGTCCTACGAAGCTGCAGACCGTTTAACAGGTACAGCCTTATATGGCAAATCTGAGTACATTATCTGACTGAACCTCGGACCAGCTTCATCCCAAAAAAAGAGTACTAAAATCCTACCAAGAGATAGGAAACATAGCCACAAATGATCCCAACAGCCAGGACATTTTAAAAAACAATTTACTTGACACATACTACCCAAGCAGAAGTACTGCTTTGGAAAACATGTGTCTGTATGGCATTGGCCAAAACCACACTTACAAAAACAACGTCACACCAAATAAGACAACTGGCAAATATTCACTTTCAACTTGTGAAGGAAGCCTAGTGAAACTCACCAAACCCAGTCTAATTAATCATGTAATGTTATCATTTAAATCTCCACAACATAGAAAACTGTATTACATGGCCCTACTCCAACTGTTTAAAGCTTGGAGAAAAGAAAAACATGTATTAGATAACAATGACTCATTTAAAGCTGCAGTCAAAGCAAATGAAAGCAGTATACCAAATGACAATTTCAAACAATAACAACAAAAGAGGAAGAAATTGAAGCTCAACTAGACAAAGACACTCCTGAGGGCAGTCAACATTCCCTTACAGGAAGCCAAGACCCACTTAGAGAACCACTCATTCAAAATTAAACAGAAATAGCCATGACTAAGGTACAAAATACCATGTATCTATATAAACATTCTGAGAAAGACTTGTCAATTTTGGAATCTCAGCTAAATGATGAACAACTCACCATTTATCTAGAGGTCACTCAAGAAATTGAACATGGTTTTAAACATGAAACAAAAATCTGTAGCGGTAACAATTGTAAACCTCTGTTCCTGTATGTAAGTGCTACAGCTGGCTCTGGCAAAACATTCTCAATTAGAATAATCAGCACATTTCTACAAAACTTAACAAACAACAACCTTTCGGCTGTATTAACAGCCCCCACAGGTTTAGCTGCCTACAACATAGGCAGTGTAACTTTACACCAACTACTACTACTCCCTGTAGAACACCAAAAAAAATTAGGGTACTACAAATTGTCAGCAGAAGCTGCTACTGAGGTACGTAGAATTCTAAGACAAATGAAAGGGCTCCAGATAGATGAAGTAAGCATGGTGTCCAACCTCATGTTGACTTTAATTCATCTCAGAATGCAAGAAGTCCTAAATACCAACTATGAAGAACTGTTTGGAGAAAACTTATTATAGTTTTCAGAGACTTCTTACAGTTAACACCAGTGAAAGGGCAACCTATTTTCAAAACATTAGGACACAAGGAATGGTGCAATACTCTCAGCGGCATTGGACATATAAATCACTGGCAACATTTTCAAAACAGAGAACTAACTCAAAACCTGCGCCAGTCTGCAAACCTCACATATGCTAACATTTTAAAAAGCATTAGAACTGGGCAGTTTACTAAAGATGTAAAATCCATCTTAAATAGTAGACTAATCTATGAGCTATATGGGCGAAACACATCTGCTCCTGATGTCATGGAACAATTAACTCAACAAAATCTAAAATGTATGTCCTTAATGCTAACCTTTGCAAGCTGTAGTCAATTCAAAAAGACGATGTTGAAAAAATAAATGCAACCCATACTGCATATCAGCTCTGCAGACAAACTAGAAGTGCACAGCATGACACTCCCTATGTGTCAACAAGCAACAGCACGACTAAATAGCTTAGAAAAATGTATCTCCAACACAGCTAGATTGGATAAAATATTGATTTTGTGTCTAAACTGCTGAGTAATTCTGAAATGTAACCCTGACCTAGAACAAGGTTTAGTCAATGGAGCAATTGATACAGTTGTTGGTTTCCAAACATATCCAGATGACAACAACATTCAGTTTGTCAACATCCACTTTGACAAACTTTCAGAAGTTAAAAGAATTGCCCGGACATAGCATGTTTCCTTCTTTTCAAAGACATGTACATAAGCAGAGAGTAATATTCTCTATCTCTTGTATCTGCTGTCCCTATTCACAAATCACAAGGTCTAACCATAGATCAAGAATTAATTGACATTGCAGCACAGTCTTTAAAGAAGGTATGAGTTACATAATTTCACGTCTGTGCACACTCAATGGTCTATTCCTAGTTAACTTTGATGCAAACAAAGTCAATGCTGAGATTCCTTGCACCCTGGAATACAACAGGCTTCGGGCACTATACATCCCCATCTAGATATGTACCCTGTACCTCAAAAAAAGAAACATTTTAAATGACAAATGATAGAAACAGAAGCTATAGCAGATTTCACCACAATACCACTAAAAGAACAATATCCAACTCCTGCATCAAACAATATAACCACAAAACTCTCTAGTACAAAATCATCTGCACGTCCATCAGAAAAGAAAGACACAAATGTCTCTTCTCCTGAAAGATCTTCAGGCCCATCAAACAATCCAAAAACATAACTCTCTGGTCCATTTAAATTCAGGAACACAACTGGAGTAAATTGTTATGCTAATGTGACAATGAATCTTCTCTTTCAATTGCCACCAATTGTTCACAACATTTACTTAAACGGCTCCTCGGACTGGTTGTGTTTGCAAATGCTCGTCCTTCACAGAAATGCCACAAACAATCGTGACAACACTTACAGTGTCTCAGGTATAAGGCTAGAATTGGACTACTGTGCAGGAATTGTAAAATTTACCATAAACACACAGGAAGATCCACACCAATTCCTAATGTACTTACTACAAGTACTGGAAACCAAAAACATTCCTATACACACAGAGACATACATGCACTCTCTGCAACCATGTTTCTCAAGACCACATCCCTAATGAACGAATTGTATATGTATACATACCAAATTCTGAAACCATACCATTTCACCAGCTTGTAAAGAATGCAAATCATGGCATAATATGCCCTTTTGCAAATTCAGACAATCTTTCCACCATACAAATAAACTCACATAGCCAATATGTCATGCTAATGCTTCTAAGGTACAATGCAGATGGTACCAATAACTGTAAGCTTACAGGCTTCACACACGGCCAAGCATCTCTTGGAAAGAAAACGTTCACAACAGTAGATATAATATACCATGCTGGTGTTGCAACTACTTGTGGTTGGTTTGAATGTAACAATACCTCTATTACTTCAAAACATAGCTTACCTGCACATTTAACAAATACCTACTTATTATTCCTTCAAACCAAATTTAGTCACTAAATTATAGCACAATTAACAGTTAGAATACTCCACAGGTATCTAACTACATCCATAATACTACAATAGCACTTTTGAAAGTCAATCTAGTTAGAATCCATAATACTACAATAGCACTTTTGAAAGTCTATCTAGTTAGAATACGACAACAGGTATGTAACTATTTGAAAAACACCCTCCATTTCAAAGCACTTCAACTACGCCATCTCAATTCTTATATGAGAAAATATCTTCTAACCTCTAATGTAGTTAGAATACGGCAACAGGTATCTAACTATTTCAAGAATTCCCTTAATTGCAACATAGTTCAAACAAACACACTAAAACCCTTAGACTCATGTAATTGTAATCATTTTGTTTTAATCCAGTACACATTTTTTTTCCCAATGACCCAATGATTATGTATTGTTAAAACAACAGCAGTGTGTCAGACACTAAAGTTGCATCAAACATAGTATTTAAAATGTACTGTTTATGAGGGTCTAAAAATGTGTATTTAAAACTGTTTACCACTAAAGTTTTGAACTATCATGCTTAACCAATTGTACTGTTTTTTTCCACAAAAATAAACCAGAGATAGCAGCTTCATAACGCTACAACACTAAGTGACCACTGCAATTATAATCAACTACATATTCCATGAGCACTACCCTCAATTGTACTGCAATCATAAGTACCATATACAGTTCAATTACAATATTCCTCCATATTACAAACACGTTGTGTACTCCCACTGCATTACCTACAATTACTGTCCACATATTGTTACTATGGGGATTCTGGCCATACTCTTACTACATTACCTATAATTACTATACACATATTACTAGAGTGGTGGTTGTCTCCAGTGCACATATTCTTGGGGCCATGGCCTGCAGCCATGCCCCCAGAATATGTCCACTGACCACAACACAATTAACTACATATATAGTATGTACCATACACCGTCAACTAATAAAATTCACTCTGACCCCCCTGCAATCGAAGGGATGTCCGCGGACACCGAAATAGACTGCAGACTTGCAGCATTTCCGAACCCTTTTTCACCTATAAAAACAGCTCCACATTACCTTCATTCCACTTCCCTACCATTTCTATGCCCTCTTCTAGCCATCAAATAACCCCAAATGTATTTTCCAAGCTGCCTGTTCACATCGCTGTCCGCGAACTACTGCGTTGTCCGCGAACAGGTACGGCACCTGCCCGGCCTTTTTAAACCTACAAAAACAGCCTCATATCATCTTTTTTCACTCCCCCACCCTTCCCAGCCCCTCCTTCCAACACCAAATGACCAAAAATGGGTTTTCCAGATTTTTTCCCAACCGCGCTGTCCGTGGTCACATGCGGCTGTTCGTGAATCCAACATGGCGGGCGCTTCAAAAAATGTGACGCACATCACGCTTTCCCCATCCAATCAGCACACGCGTCCGATGTCCGCAGACCTCACGTCGGCCTCTGGAGCAAAGGGAGGCCCGTCCACAGACCAAACAGGGAAGTGATTCCGCGGACCGAACCCAGATATCACAAAATTAGTTTTACCTACTTTTTGGTTGTTTTAAAAAATAATACAAGACGGATTTACACCAAATTTACAAAAGCACACTTATGGGACCAAGCCACTGCTGCTATCACAAATTTGGTAAAAATCCCTCCAGCGCTTTGGGTTGTAGGTGTGAGCACATTTTATTCCATTGCATCTACAGGAAAAAACACATATTTTGGGACCCTGCCTATAACTTTGCCCCCTTGACAAAACCTCACCAAACTTCGCAGGATCGATCTGTCAGGGCCAAATACTTATTTTGCAAGGAAGGACAAAGTTATAAACCACCCTAAAATTGCTCTTCCTATGGGTTGAGCAACTTAACTATAACTACAGGGCCGCTACCGCAAACCCAGTAATGTATATGTATATGTCTTTTTATAAGGATAGCTTTCCATTCTGCAAAAGAAAGGGCGATGTTGGAATAAATACGTTGATTATTTATACCAACCAAATGTTTCAGGTCTAATCATTTCAAACATGTTTTGACATGCAGATACTCGTATTTAAAATATTAAATAAATAAATAAAATGAAATAAGAGTAAAAGGCTTTTGTTTAAAATCACACATTTTTTTTATTTGGATATGTACACAGCTCTAGGGTTTAGTAACAAGAACGCTATGTTCTGCAATTTGACTGTTTTGACTGCCATCTTTGACATGTTAGGCTTCTGACAGATAGGTTGTTTTCCTGTGGTAACCTTACCTACACCTACATTCCTGCTAATATTTTTGGTGGCCCTAGTGCTTTGTCGCGACTTAGTTTGATGATGTTTCCCTTGCAGCCTGCTATTCGTTTTATGCATTATATTCATCATAGTGGCCTGTCCTCTGATTGTGATTTTAATGTGCATCTGTTATCTGAATCTGATGTTTTGGCTCTTGCATTCGCCATGGTAGGTGTTTGGGGTCTGGCTGCTTGGGGCTATAAATCCTTAATTTGATTAGCCTGTGTAGTGGTTAAGGGGCTTAATGACACTTCTCAAGCTTTGACAGAACTGTTGCTTGATAGCAGACATTTTAGAAAGGCTATTTTGCAGAACAGAGCTGCTATAGATTGTTTTTGAAGCACAATTTGGGTTGCAATGCCGTTGAAGTGATGTGTTGTTTTGATCTTTATGATTGTTCCCGTTCTATTGAAAATCATATTAGTGGAATAAAGGACCTGATTTCCCAAGTCTCTCAGGACCAGGGTCGGAACTGGTGGGATCTACTCTTTTCTTGGATTCCTGAGGAACTGCGCTATGTTTTTATTTGGTTTTTTGCAGTCATTTTTGTTTTAGTGGTTTGCTGTTGTTGTATTTCCTGTATTCCCAATTTGGTGCGGATGTTTCGTCAATTCCAGAACCCGTCTTTTGTTTCATTGTGGTTTCGCAGTTGATTGTCCACGGGATGGAGTGTAATGCATGTGTGAAAATGAGCCAAAACATGGCGCCAGTGCCTGGCCATTTTGGACATTCACTTCCAAACTTCAATAAAAGTCTATGTTTCTGTGGGCTCAGTTGGATGGCAGACATGAATTCTGCAACGATTGCAATATTATATTATGAAACAGAGGAGCTCACTATGAAAAATAGTTATGATATGATATTTTATTTATATTGCTCTCATACACAAGTGTTTCAGAGCGCGATTGTTGTTTTGTTGTATTGTTCATTCAAGGACAAGCCGAGAAGGGAGTCAGAGATGTGCAGGTGCGATGATAAGGGGTGCGGGGAAAGAGCGCACAGAGGACAAGATGGGTTTTTCCACTACTGTCTGGATTTTTCCACTCTTTGCCTCCCATACTTGCTCTCTGTCCTTCAGCCGGGGACAGTTTGCAACCCATGAGGGGCAGGGATTTGTCCCCCATATGAAGAGAGGTATCCTGATGAGGATTCAGATATTTTTGGAACCCCGGTTGATGAAGTCTCGCTGAGAGGAAGGGCGCTTCGCTCCAGGCCCCGTTAGTATGTGTGATCTCTCTGCCTACCTGCCTTGGGACTGGGTAGTGTCGTCGTGGCTGAGATGAAGTTTTCTCCTATAACTGCACTAACGGTGATGTAGACCCTTTGTAACTATATTTGTCTATGTGTTTATCTATAACCAATTGCATTTATTCCAATAGTTATTCGTATGTTTACATTCTGTGTGTGTGAATAAAGGTCTAAAACTAAAGGGAGAAATGAACTATCCTTTGGGTGTGGTCAAGTAAGAGAATGCTTGTAATAAGTGGAGAAAAGAGAATGAACCTCTACTATCATTAGTTGGAACACAAGGGGACATAGCCACTGGATAAGAGAGGGATTGTCTCGCTATGCCCTACTATCGGCTGATATATTCGTACTGCAAGAATCCTGGGTAACTTTTGCCATAGAATTTGATGGCTATGTCACCTTCCGATGTATGGCAGTAAAAGGAGATAGAGAAAGACCAAAGGGGGGTCTGTTAACCTGTGTTAAGTCCTCATATAACCCTTAACTGATCTACCACGATAGCACTGGAGGAAATGTCCTGGCAATTCAAATAAACCCGCCGGGAGGTTGGGCAGGCTTTAATGAGGTTCTGATAATTAATGTTTATGATCCCCCAGGTGAGCAGAATACAAAACCTATTGGGGATATATTGGATACCTTGTTGAGCGCTTGGTGTACGGGGGATAATAAGTCAGCTGCCATACTCTGTGGAGATTTGAATGCGAATTGCCTTGATCTGGAAGGGAGTGGGACTTACAGATACGTCCAGGATATGTGTGATATGTCCCGGCCCAAGAGTAATAACAAAGGGAGACTCTGGCTTGATATCCTTAGAGAATGGAACCTGACTATACTAAATGGCCGCGTAAGGGGGGACATACCAGGGAAAGATTCTTGGTCAGTGGGGGAAAAATCTGCAGTCCTTGACTACATGGCCGTGTCAGAGTGTTTCCTCCCACACGTTCTGCAACTAAACATCAAGTTGAACGATTTTAGTGACCATGGTACCCTCACATTATGTATGGAGGGTTGGGGGGATAGCACTAAGGTGGACGCCTGCAGAGAGCTGACAACTAACCAAGCGGGCAACAAAATTAGATGGACCAAAAGATCCATTGAAAAAATGACTACCATTACATTCCCTAGCGATAAGACCATTAAGCAACTAATGCGGAATAAGAGCCCAGAGGAAATTGAAAGCTGGATCACCCACCTAACACACTCACTCTACAAAGCTAACTCTACCCCGGGGATGAGCTGGAAAAATGGTGGTAAGCAAATATTTGATGCAAACATTAGAGACCAGAAACGCCTCATGCGTCGAGCCTTAAGAGAAATAAGAGCACATAAAACTGTTAATGGTGTGGTGGATACATTTAACCTTGAGGCATTAGAGATAAAACGCAAATATCGGAGCTGGCTAAAAAGGTATCGCCAGCACCAAAAGAGAAGCCAATGGCAAAAGTTTTCTGAAGCCCTATGTAGCAAAAATAGCCGTAGGATTTGGCAAATACTGGCACGTGCGGGAGGAGAACAGAAGCTGAACGTCTTGAATCCTATTTCGGGTGAAAAATGGGTTGAATATATCTCCAATAAATTTCATAGAGAGTACACGACCAACACACAAAGTAGTACAGGGGTTTCTAGTTGGCCACTCCCCCTTAGTTATAGGTGCATAAAACAGACGATTTTGAATTTAAAATCTTCAAACGCCCCAGGACCAAATGGCCTGGCCAATGCGGTATTGAAGCAGGACCCACATAACTGGGCGCAAATATTACTTACACTCTATTCTAGGATCTGCAGAACCTGCCAAATCCCTTCCTCTTGGAAGAAGTCTGTATTAATACCAGTCTATAAAAAGGGGGAGAGATATTTACCTGCCAACTACCGTCAACTTTCTATGCTGGATTTTAGTAGTAAAATCTTTAACACCTTGGTCCTTAATGAGATTGAAAATTGGGTCATGGAAAGACAGATCTTGCACTATGCACAAAAAGGCTTTAGGCCAGGGACAGGCACTACCCATAACATCAGGGTGTTAGATCAGCTGATTAATAACACCATGAGCTGTAAAGATGCCACATTATATATTGCCTTTGTAGACTTCACCAGTGCTTTCGACCTGGTGGGGCGGGACATATTGTGGCTTAAGCTAAAAGAAATGGAGTGCACTAGCTGGATATTAAACATCTTGATAGCCCTGCATAGTAACACCTCCACGAGGGTTCGCCTTAACGACAGGGGGGAGGTATCAGAGGAGATTTGCACCAATATAGGAGTCAAGCAGGGATGCGTAACAGCACCCATGCTATATAACCTATATATAGCAGACCTACTAGACCGTTTGGCATCTAAATCAAATTGCCCACCGAAATTGAAGGAAACTCCTATTACGGGAATCCTATATGCAGATGACCTGATCCTATTTGGCCGTACTCTATCTGGTATCAAGAACCTACTTAATGAACTTCAGGTCTATTCAGCACAACTGGGATTGGTCATAAACCTGGAAAAAACAAAAATAATGGCTATTGCAAGAAAAGGGCCAAGGCGGTCTGGCATTGATACCAATCTGGGAACTATTGCTGTGGTGGAGCAATACCCATATTGGGGGCTGGATTTCAAGGTGCTATCAGATTATGAAGCCATTATTAGAAATAAAAAAAGGAGAGCTAAATTGCTCACCCCCCAGGCCTGCAGATTTGCTAAGGGGACTGCAGGTTTTAGTATGGCTGGTATTATGAAGCTGTACCAGCAGTGCTTTGTCCCTGCAGTACTATATGGCTTGGAGGCCTTAGCAATGCAAGACTTGACGTGGTTAAATACACTAGAGGGCCACTATTGGCGCAGTGTCTTTGGCTTGGGACCCTCTTGCCCAGTACAATACCTGAAATTGGAACTGGGACTAATTTCCCTGAGAGGGATGGCACTGCGAGCACGAGGTTCCTTCTACCTGAAAGCCTTAGCAAATCCTCGATGTAAATTGCTTAAGTTGGCAGGACAAAGTTATGACCTTGATAAACATCCTAGGGGCGGCTCATATAAAGATTTGAATGAATCATTGTTTGTGGAGATTGACTGGCCTCATGAAAAGCTAAAACATTTACCATTTAAACACCAGAAAAGATCATTCCTAGATAAGTTAAATAAATGGGACTGGTGTATGAACACAGATCACCTAATTACACTTAAAGGCTATGAGGCAGTCTCCCACGTCACCCATAGATATCTAAGACCCCAAATGTACCTATTATTATCCCCGGCGCCCGAAGTTAGACGATTTCTCCTGCAATTGAGAACGAACCAGCTACCGGTTCTCACGATCATTGGGCCAAGGTTAAAAATTCCCCGAGAGTCCAGGACCTGTAGAATTTGTCAGGTATCTGGAGTACTTAAAACAACTCGGCACGTTTTAACACTTTGCTCAAAACTTGGTTCGATATATATGAACGCTTATGAAAAATGGGTTCATAATTATGAGGCGATAAAAGATGAAGTTTTCTTGTATGGATGCCTGAACCCAGTTGCCTTAAGTCTACAGCTAGCTCTTTTTAGGGTCTGGAATCAGATAAAGCCCTTACTCCAGTAAGGATTTTATCTATATTATTCTTATCTACTTACTATAGGGCACTCTCACGACTGTGCAATTTTTCTTACTATTTAGGTTGCTGTTATGTGATTTTATGGATTTTATGTATTTTATGTATATTTTCTATATAGAATTTAATTGAGTTGATATGTATGATTTGCTTGTTTTGAAATGTGTATAAAAATATATGAGTTGTGTAAAATCCAATTCCTGGATTGTATCACAATAAAGTATTATTATTATTAAGTGGAGAAATGACCTCAAGATATGATGTTACCCTGTCTTTTGGTTTGCTTGTACCCTCTTTGTTCTGTCTCGCTTGAATTTTATGAATTTTAAGTAAAAAAGGTATGTTTTAGATATTTCTTTGTGTTAAATTATAATCGTTACAATGACTTTTTATGTATTTTCTTGTATGATAATCTGTTTCTGTGTTATTTACATAATTTGTATTGTTTCCCAAATATGAATAGATATGAATGTAAAATAGGAAATATACGTATATGTTTAAAATTTGAAAAGTTGTTAAGACTATAACAAATAAAAAAAAAATTTTTTTTTAAAAAAATTTAAAAAAATAAAGGGTTGGTAAAGAGTCAACTATACTACAATTGTGGGTTTCAATGTGTTTTATTGCCTCCCTGAGTCCAAGAACATTTGGTCTGTGTAATAGGGTGAGTAGTTCAGAGGTCATTACACGTGTCAGAAAAGCAAAACAATCGCTTGGACCCAGATTGCTTCTGAGTGCAAGTAGAAACAAAAGAGGCATTGGCACAAGCTAGAGTAAAAGTTTCATTATTTGGTTGGGTTTCATCAATGACCTAACCATAATTTGAAGATTGTCGGAAGATTAACTAACCAATGCATTCATGTTTGGAATACTGATTACTCTATCATCAATTTTATGAGTATCTACTGTGTTTCTGATTTCATTTTACTTCAGCTTATTTGGCATTTTTTCTGAAATCCCCAGCTGAGGTGTTCGGGCAGAGCCTCCTGTTGTTGGTATACAGAGCTTCCACCAAGATAGTTCAACCTCTCACAGTGGTAACCATAGACAGGAAGTCTGGCTTGACTCTTAGAAGGGCAGTAGCTGGTATTAAGGTACATCTAACCACATACAAGCACACTAAGGAAAGTACAGAGTCTATCTACTGAAACACATGCTCTTTAATATAAATTCTCGGATTAAAAAAATCAACAGAATGTAAGCACTTGTAACATAAAGCAGAGTATGTATAAAAACAATTGAAAAATCACACTGCACTTCATATTTGAAAAACACCAACAAGAAGGTATTCGTTTAATGCACCTTACTGTTCACAATCAGAGTCTGAATGTGAATGATGTATGGCTCGCCCTGAATAGATTTATTTTCAGTGGTTTATGCTCTTCACTGAGAGTTGCATCTGGTTTTATCCTACTTTGAAAAGGTCTAGTTTAGTTTAGTTTAGTTTAGATTAGTTTATTCATTTAAATAGCCTATAGGTCTTGTTTAAATTATGCATGCTCTGCCCTAAATAGTGCCTTTGAAAGATTCATGCTTTGCACTGAAAGTTGCATCTGCACATACAAAGTCTTTGCCCACTGTGGCCGCTCAACATACTTAATGCTAAGTAGTAAAACAGCGCCCCATTCATTAACACCAAACTGAACATTTTGCTTAATATAAAATCTTCCAACTAACACATATTCATCTCAGCCTCATCAATGTCAAACCCTCCAGCCTCCATGCACTCCATCCCTGCGCAGCTCAGCGTAACCTCAGGCCACCTGGGGATTGTGGGACGTTTTCTGGGAGACAGCACCTCCCTAGCCTAAAGAGTTGTGTAAAAGCCTTTTCCTGGAATTAATATCTAGCGACAACTTGCAGAAGAAAGGACATTTCCCTGATAACATTCTTTAAACTGGAGACCCCAAAAGTAGTTGATGTGACCATCATTTCCTTCTGTGTGAACTTCCCAACATTCCCTCACCAACAAACTGCTCGCCATAGTGTTCTAGAAGAAATTGCTTCTGGTAGATTCAAACTGCAACTCCTGAAAAGGTTCCAAGAAGACCTTGACCTTGACCACCAATATTCACATTGCCTTAGCTTCCATAAACACTCCTGGATACAGATGCATGTGTTCCTCTGTGAAAAACATAAATGCAGACCATGAAATAAAGAACTGGCACAAAGAGGAGAAACAGCTTGCCACCAAACAAGAGAAACCATCATATCTGATCTGGAAAAAGACCTGAAAACCAACAAGACCAGCTGCAAAGACAAACAATAGTACTAATCTGCTAAAGTCATGCGAGCCAATCAAATCAACTGGCCAAATACATTTTCATAAATTGTCACATCATTCATATTCCCTGAATGGATGCCACCTCTATCCTCCAGACGTTTCAGCCAGGGGTGAACTGGGAACCAAAAGTGTCCCTGGCCATTTGTTTTCAAAAAGGCTGCCACATAACACGTGATCAAACGTAGCCATGTAAGAACCAAACCTAACATATGACACCAAGCAGTTTAGAGTGACAAAGATCTGTATGAAATATTCTTTACAGGGCTGTAGGGCAGTGGAGAGAAGAAGTGGAGGACTCGGGTGGTTGTGAGAGAGGGTAAGAGGAGCAGAAAAGCAAGCAGCATCATTTTAGCTTGCTGTTGTGGGACTTTAGACTGTCTATGTGTTATTTATATGCCGGTTTCGCTAGATTGCTTTCACCAAAGCGCTTTACATAGAACATATTTACATACAATATAACCCAACTGAAATTGGATTCAAACGTGAAAACTGAGGTTCAAACACAGATTTCAGCAGTGAGCGCTCAACCCACTGAGCTATTTTACCAAACTAGAAGCTGCTTCAAGGTGCTAAGGAGGAAGAGCGAACAGATTGGCCGGGTTAAGTGCCCAACAAAATGCATTTATGATTGTAATGGTATGGAGAGAAGGTTCATGGGCACATGAAGATTCTAAGTGTCTGCTAGTCCTGATACTGTACTTCAAAGTGTCCTCAGGGAGACCCTGCCTGCTGTAAACTCTGCCCAAAGTTGCAAGAGCAGAAAACATAGAAGAATGCTGATTGGTTTTTGAGGAAGCATGGCATAATTGTAAAACAGTCAAACCTTACAAGAAATTGAGAAATGCCCCACACCTTTTCCGCGCAGGGTGGCTGGGGAGTCAGACGTCTCCATTCTGTAAATGTCTGGCCTTGAAAAAGCAGACTGATAGGGTCAGGCACTGTCTCAATGTAACCGAAGTAGTCACCCCCACCTTTGGCCTTGGTAACTTGGGTGATTCAAATTGTCATTGTGGGGCCGCAATGAGGCCCATGCCACAGAGTCCCAACAGGAAGTCTCCAGACATCTCTGTGGAACAGCCCGCCACTGGTTTGGGCACTGCAACATCATCTACTCCTTTATTGACCAGCTAGAGGAATTAACAATGTCATTACCCAACTCCACAAACCCATGGTGTAGCCTGTACACTGAATGCATCCACCAACCCTGCACATTTTACCTTCACACAGGGGAAGAAAGCAACAATCTGTCCACATCTTTAGCCCTCAAGGGTGAAAGATGATTATGACGACCCTTGAACTGCAGCCATTGCCCCAAAAAGCGGCCTCCTAGACCTCGCAAAGAGTTACATGCCAACAAATATTCACTAAAGTCTACAATCCTCAAATGATCGATCTCCCCACACAACTCCCCTCTGCTAATAAATAATCCTGGGCCCCCAAAGAAACAGCCCAGCTTCGGGATCAATGCTTGAGAGCTGCCAGCCTGGCTTGTACCTGCGCTGGTTGTGGACATGGCGCCAAGAGACCATGGTGCTTGCAGTGCGTGGTTTACAGATCATCAAACACAAGCAGCTTGTGTCGCCTCTGCTTTAAGCGAAGCTCTTTGAAACGCACTGCCGGTCCCTTTCTGCTGCAAAGAGTTATTGACATTGATGCGGCCGCGCTTCTTTTCACTGGAGATGAATTATGAGGCCCCTTGTGCGATAATCTGAGGTATCTGCTCTCTGAAGTAGACGCCGTGTATCATTCAGCGGCTCGTGTTATAATGGGAAGAGATTACCATACTCGTTATTGTGAATTATAGAAGTTGCCGACCTGCCCTTCATTAACCACCTGGCAGTCGAGGACTGATTTGTTTCCACGCATAGCATTATTTTTTAGAACGCACCTGAGCTGCTACAGGAAATGTTGATTTTTGCGCCTTGCCGCTCATTTGTCCAGGTCATTAGACTGGCGGCTCCACAAGGCCCATCTTTAGTCGTGACTACTTTATGATGTGTATGCGCGCTGCATGCTGGAACACATCATCTGCCAGCGGAAGGGGCTGGCGCGCGGCCGCATTATGCACACTAAATTGGAGCTTTCCTTGATCACAAGCCTTGCGCTGTTTCTTTCACCTGGCAGAGGCGAGTTTACATTATGGAGCTTGTTTAATATTCAGGTTGCATTGCACTCGGCCTCCTCGGGTTTAGTAGCTCGATACGTGCTCTCAAGACGAAGTGTACATGTGGATCGCATCTGCAATGGACACGCTGTGTGATCGCACACTGTCATCCGACATGTAATTTTTTTTTTTTAACAATATTAAAATATGTGTTCATATCTGTTGCTGTTCGGTGTGATGGGGTGAACCCATCTTATGGAACACTGGTACCACCTCTTCCACTGCTCCCACTTGTCACACTCCACTCCCCGTCCTCTGTAAATGCATCTCTTCCTTTGAATTTTCTAACACCAAGTGGCCAATAACACCCAACTTTTTTCATTCCCATCCGTCAGCCTTGTGATATGATATCATACGTTAGCGATTAATACCGAGAGGTTTCTAAGCACAGACCCAGGGATTGAACCTGTGTTGCTCATGTCGTCTTGCTTCCAAGGCGAGCACTATTGCCCTTGTGCTATCCTTCTGCATAGCGAGCTGTCTCTTGGCCACCCATCACTGAATTGCACTTTAGTGCCTAATGCTCATCCGCTCAAAGACCGATGTGCCAGCCCCCAAACCCTGGTGGTATTCTTTCCCCCTAACCACTTCACTAACGCTCTCAATGTTGGGTTCTGTTGGCCATAAAGGCCCTTGGAAAAGGAAGGACGCACACCAGCGGGTTGGAACAACATCTACTTTATTTAACATCATGGCTTGAGGCCAGCGTGATGTGATCTTTTGATGGCTGAACCCCATGTGTTTTGCGAACACCCCAGACTCATGGCCGCTGAAGGGTGGACCATTGTCCGATTTAATTGTATCTGGGATTCCCCATTCGCTTATGACCTCATCGAAGATGGCTGCCACTTGGGCGAATGCCGTGTATTTTGCTCTCTTCACAATCGGAAACCTGAAGCGCTCGGCAATGAAGAGTAGCAGGTAGTCACCAGACTCAAGGGGCCCGTAGAAGTCGACGGCGACTCTCTCCCAGAGATGATCTGGAATCTGTGTCGGTCGGAGATGGATCAGAGGTTCGGCTCTGGCTGTGCATTAACAAGCTACACAGTTTTTCACCCACCGGTCTACCATAACATCCAGGAACGGGAACCAGACGTGACATCTGAGCTGTCTTTTGGTGTTGTCTGCCCCTGATGACCTTCGTGGGCTGTCTTGATGACTTCTGAGCGGAGGGTTGCCGGGATGACCAATCGGCACCCTCTCAGAAGTATCGTCTTGTCCTGCACGGCTAGCTCCGTGTGCACCTTGGCTAACCTTTCAAGTTCATCCCTGCAAGCGCCTGGATGACAAAGCACGGCACAGCAATAGTCCTTCCATCGTCTTGTCCTGCACGGCTAGCTCCGTGTGCACCTTGGCTAACCTTTCAAGTTCATCCCTGCAAGCGCCTGGATGACAGAGCACGGCACAGCAATAGTCCTTCCATTTGTTGTTTTCACTCAGGCTAATCGGCAAAGCGATGGAGGTGTCCGCCGCTGAGGCCGACGTCACGGTTTTGAGCGAGATGGCCGGAGGCAGCGCTTTGGTTGTGATGTAGCTGATGTATTCAGTATCTCCTGGTCTGGGGACTGGCTTGCCGGCTGGGTGCCGTGAAAAGTAGTCCGCCGGGATGTTCTCGCCCCCGGCCGATGAATGATTTCAAAGTCGTACTCCTGGAGCATCTTCATCCTGGGATTGCCGAAAAGGGAAAGCAGCACCTGGTGGTCCGTGATAAGGGTGAACTTCTTCCCTATCATGAAATTGTGGAAGTGTTTGCACCCCCACACGGCTGCCAAGCTCTCCTTCTCGGCCTCGGCTGATTCAGTCAGGGCTAGTACTCTGCTGGCATATGCCACGATGTATCTCGGATGAGTGTCTGTTCCGCTGGTCTGTGCCAAGGTGGCCCCACTGGGCTCGCATCCACCAATAACTCTGTGTGCCAGTCCTGGTTGAAGTAGGCAAGTCTCCTGGCTTCCACCAGCACATGTTTGATGGTATCAAATGCTGATTAGCATTCATTTGACTACGTGAAAGGGAACTCCTTCTGCAGCAGTCGCTGTAGCGGCTCTGTGAGGTTGGCAAAGTGGGGGATGTATCTGGTGCAGCAGCCCGCCATCCATAAGAATGATTTCACGCCTGCTGCTTGGCACATTCCTGCAGGTTGAAAATGGTGGAAACCTTATCAGGGTCCGGCATCATGCCCTCAGCCAAAAAGATATGTCCAAAGAACTTGAGTTTGGATTTGCTGAAGCTACATTTTTCCAAATTGAGTGTCAGTCCAGCCTCTTGAACAGCAGCGCAGGTTGCACGTAGGGCCGTATCATGATCTTCTCGTGACTTCCCAAACACGTAAATGTCATCACTGTAGTTGAGTGTCCCTTTGATTGGCCTAATGACTTGCCTGATGGCTTCATGAAAGATTTCAGCTGCCGACGAAAATGCCGAAGTTCAGTCGTTTGTAACAGAAAAGCCTGTTGTGGGTGGCAAAGGTAGTGATACCTCTGGACTCAGGGTGAAGTTCCATCTGGTGGTAACATTGGTTGAGGTCGAGTTTAGAAATGAGAACAGCCTTATTGAGTTGGACAATCATGTCCTCTATTCTTGGCCCGGGATGTCGTTCCCTCTAGATGGCGGTGTTGGCCATTCTCATGTCCATGCACAGTCTTAATTGGCCTCCTTGTTTCAGCACAATGACGAGTCGTGAAACCCATGGCGTAGGGCCCGTGGCAGGTTCAATGATGTCATCTTTCAGGAGTTGGTTGAGTTAATTGGATACGGCTGCTTGCAGGTGAAAGCCGACTCTACGTGGATGTTGAGGAACAGGGTGGACTGACAGGTTGATGTGTAATTTGACAGGAGGACCTTTCATTTTGCCTAGCCCTTTGCATAGGCACGGAAATGCCTATAGATTTGTCTCTTTCGTGATGGCAGGCTTTGACAATTGGTCGTTCTCCATGCTGCAGATCCGTTCTTTCATTTCAGGCATGGGGGTTGTTGAGAGGATAGTGTCACCTTCTTGGACATTAATGTCAATTAGACCCAGACACGAGGCTGTCCTGTAGCTCAAAAGGCCCCTTCCCTTGGTTGGACTCTGGATCACATGGATGACCGTTGTCGTGAGACGACCTCGATGAATGAACAACCCTATGGAATGTAGCAGAATGTCAGCACCCCATTAAAAAATCTTGGAAGTTGTTTATAGTAATGTTGGTCTGTCCTGGATCTGTTGAAACTCTTTCTCCCCCATGATATTCACGGTGGCCCCTGAATCGATGAGGAAGCAAAACTGTTTTCTGCATATTTCTACTGGTATCCGGGGGGCTTCTCTGTCATCCATAATGAGGTTCACATATTCATCTTGAGATACAGGTCATATTGTTCACTCTTGTGTTCTTGGCCATAGGGTGCCATAGTGTAGTATCCTTGATGTGGTGGTGGTCCGTCATATTCATCAAGGATTTGTGGGTTCAGATCTTGTGTCTTAAACTCTTGAGGTTCATCATCTGGGTAAAGTTCTTCGACAACTCCGATGTACCTTCTCGACCCTTGTTGGTATGGGTGCATCTGGTAAGTCTGGTTCTGCGGTGGCCTTTGATATGACATGTACTGTGGTGTCGTGGGTGCTTGTGGCGTGGGAAATGGCCAGCCTTCCCTGCAGACTGACTGCAAGTGTCCTTCTCTCCCACAATTTCCACATTTCTGGGTGAATTCGGGCCATGTACCTGCATGGGGAAAGGCCATCCCACAGCGGTGGCACTGTCGTTGCATCCTTTGGGTCGTCGGGTAGCTAGACCCGTTGCCTCTGTCTCCTCCATGTGTGGCGTTTGCTTGAATTGCTGCTACTACATCGCCTTTGTCTAGCTTGGGTATGGTGTTGCTGGACATTTGATTTGCTTGTATGCCTACTCTTTTGAGGATCCTGGTCATTTCGCTGACCTCTTCAATGGTGAGAGGTTTCTTGAGTAATTGTTTCTTGAGTGTTGGCGAGATACACCCTTCAGTCACTCGTAGACGAATGGCTTCATCCAAGGAGAACACATGGAATTGGCAGTGCGTTCCTTTGATTCGTAGTTGGGTGATTAACTCATCCACTGTTTCATCAACTCTTTGGGTGCATTGGTTAAACATGTATCTTTCATAGTCTCTGTTGTGTTCTATGACACATCTTTTGTTAAGGGCTGTGAGCAGCGATGTGAAATCAGGGTGTTCAGCCACTGGAATGGTTTTAATTAGAGTTATGACTTAGTTGCCAACTGTGTTGAGAAACATGCTGCGTAGACTCTGGGAAGTTTCTTCGCCCACTGCTGTGATTAAATTATTGAAGTCTTCAAGCAATTGAACCCACCGGGGGCCTTTATCAGCTTTCAGCATCATAGAGAATGGCGCCGGCATCCGCCACACAGTGGCAGTCGATTTTGTTGCGGGTGCTGGGGCTTGCCCGCCTTGATCAGGGGGTTAGCTCATGTTGACTGCGGGCTGGGGTGGTTAGCCCTCTCACCGCAGGTGGCTACACTGTGCAGAAAGGGCTGCTGGGACGTGGCACTGACCTTGTCGTGCTTGGCAGCACGTCTCAAGAAATAAAAGTTAGTTTTCTGTCTTATTTCGTTTAAATATGTGGTGACATACTGTGCGGGGGAAAAACAGGTTCTTCAGGGAATCAAGCTCTTCTCACTAATATTCGTGCCCCCTATTCTTTGTTCTTGAGGAGATGGTGTGCCTCCGTTGGTTTCCTTTCTTTGGGGCCCACATGTTTTGCCAATGGGGAAAAGGCACTTCACTGCCAGTGCTCTGGCAACAGAGTTCGTGTCCCTTCTGTGTTTTCTTTCTGAGGAGGTGGAGAGCCTCTGCAGATTGCTTTCAGAGGGCCCATGTGACACATGGATGCGTAAAGGAGGTCCAATGAAATGGGCTCTGTGGGGGAGGAAGGGATGCCACACACCTGTTGTCATTGCAAGTTCATGTGGGGCTCGGTGGATCCGTCCGTTAGCGGGTAGCCGCGCGGCAATGTGACGGTGCGTGTCTCCTTCCGTGCCGTCCAGCTCATAGATGATGACAGCGTCTTGCAGCAGCAGGAGGAGGGTGAAAGCAGGCTCTGGGATCGGGGCCGTTACCGCACCAGTTCGGCTTCAAATGAATGGCCAGGAGTGCAGGAGGAAGGCGGGACCCGGGATCGGGTGATTGATTGATTGATATTTTATTTCTATCACGCTCGTACACAAGTGTTTCAGAGAGTGACAAGGCAAGGGAAGGGAACAGGGGAGAACAAACATCGATCTTACTAGGCCCAGTGACATTGAGAACGTGCAATTGCATGGGGGAGGGGGAGGGGAAAAGTGCATGGAAGGAGGGAGAAGTGGAAAGTGCGAAGCAGAGGAGAAACAGATAAATAACAATAAATAAATAATAAAGGCAACAAACAGTGGTAATGCAGCCAGCAATTTGCAAGTGCTAGGTTTAAGGCAGCAGACAGGGTAGGTCTGATAAGTGCAGGAAGAAAAAGGGGGGGCTGCATGGGTACAGATACAGACCCCAGTGCAAGGGGTGGCCCGGAGGCAGTGCGGGAAGGTGGCAGGGTGAGCAGGTACCTGGGCCCGAAGGACAGAGGGTGGCCAGGTGCACAGTGCCAAGAGAGAACAGATCAGCAGGGGAGAGGGGGAGCAAAGGCAGAAGAAAAGAGGAAGGTCTTGTGGTGCTTCCGGAACAGGAGATGGTTCTCCTCAAGTTTTAGAGTGGCAGGGAGGCTGGTCCAGAGGGAGGCCCCAGCCGAAGACAGAGATCTACCCCCAGTTTGTTTCTTTGAAAAACAACTGACCCTGAGGGAGTTGGAGGTAGAGGAGCGAAGAGCTCGAGAGGGGAGGTATTTGCGGAGGGATAGCTGAAGGTATTTTGGACCCAGGCCCCAGAAAGCCTTGTGGACAATGCAGAGGGTTTTGAATGTAATCCTTGCATCCACTGTGAGCCAGTGGAGAGATTTCAGAGCTGGAGAGATACGATCCCTGGGCTTGAGGCCAAGGACAAGCATCGCAGTCCTGTTCTGGATTAGTTGCAAAGGGCGGAGAGGAGAGGCAGGTAGATTTAGAAAGAGGCTGTTACAATAGTCCAAGCTAGAGAGAACCAGAGCTTGGGATACCATGAGCTTCTGGGGGAAGGAGAGGAAAGGTAGAGTACCTCTGAGGAGGTGCAGTCAGAAATTTGACTTTTTAGAGACCTCAGAGATGTGGGCGAAGAAGGAAAGGGTGGAGTCAAAGATGACCCCGAGGTTCTTAGCCACGCAGGTGGGGGTAGGAGGAGGGCCAAGGGAGGCCGGCCAGAGAGTGAGGGGAAAGGATGGTGAAGGTGTGCCGATGAGGAGGATCTCCGTCTTGCTGGCATTCAGACAAAGATCATTGGCGGAACACCAATCTTGAATGGCAGTTAGGTAATCAGAGATGAGAGAGGGAGAGGAGGTGACAGAGGGCAGCCTGAAAATGAGTTGAGTGTCATCAGCTCAGCACTGGAAATTTGAGCAGAAAGTGGCAATGCAGTGAGCAAGAGTTGCCAGGTATTGCTTGAAAATCCAGGGCGAGAGGTTAGACCCCTGGGGAACACCACAGGTAGAGAGGAAGATAGAGGAAAGGAAGGAACCAAGTTGGACCTGGGAGGGTCGATCTGAGAGGAAAGAGGTCAGCCAGGCCAGAGCCTGATCAGTGATACCCAGGTTTTCACGGAGACGGTTGAGCAGGATGGTATGGTTGACCATGTTGAAGGCAGAAGAGAGATCGAGGAGGATGAGGACAGAGGGAAAGTTAGAGTCAAGGTTGGAGAGCAGATCTTCACAGATATTTAGGAGAGCAGTTTCCATGCTTCTGGCTGCTCTGAAGCCAGACTGGTGGTCATGGAGACAACAGAATTGGAATGAAGGTTAAGCTGAGAGATGGGCAGCTTTTCCAGGAGTTTGCCAAGAAAGGGAGTAATGGAAATTGGGCGATAGTTAGCTGGACAAGAAGGATCAGCTGCGGGTTTCTTGAGAAGAGGATGCAAAAAGGAGTGCTTCAGAGGGGAGGGGAAGGATCCCGAGGCAAAGGAGTGGTAGCAAAAATCGGCAAGGGCCGGAGCAAGGGTGTCAATGTGGTCCTTGATGGTTTTAGAGGAACAGGGATGAACCTGTTTTGACGAGGCTTTCATAGTTAGGACTTGTCTGGCGACCTCGTCAGGGGTGAAAAGAGGAAAGGACGAGAAGGATGGTGGGAGGGTGGCTAAAGGAGGGTCAGCAAAGCACAGATGGAGAGGGGAAAGGGGAAAGTGGAAAGGGGGTGTGTGGGTGGAGAGGGTGGACAGGATTTCCTGGGTTTTTTAAATGAAGTGAGAGGCAAGGGAAATGCAAAGAGCCTGGGAGGCAACAGGAGGGGTAGAGACTGCAGCAGGGTTGGCCAGCTCCTTGCAGATTTTAAAGAGTTCGGCCGAGTTGTTAGATGCCGCAGAGACACGAGCTTGAATGTGGATGAGGTAAGAGAGTCGGTATTGCCTTTGTAGTAGGCGACAGACCAGTTTGTCAGAGGATGAGCAGGAAGTCCTCCATTTCCTCTCAGCTGGCCTACACTTATGTTTAAGTGTAGCTAGGTCAGAGTCATACCAGGAATTGCACTTGGCTTTGGACTTCAAACGGATCCTCATGACAGGGGCAAGAGCATCAAACGTATCAGAAATTGAAGAGTAGAGCAGAGACAGGGCTGTGTCAGGATGTGAGACAGCCAAAGGTGGAGGGGGGAGAGAAAGTGGCGGCAAAATCCTCAACTGACACACGCTTCATGGGCCGGATGTCCGAGAAGGTAGCTGACAGTGTTGTGGTAGGCTTGGCTTGGGGGGAAGAGAGGGAGAGATGAGATGAGAGGAGGGAGTGATCGCTCCAGGAGAGAGGAGTGGTCAGAGTGATGGAGAGGGTGAGGTCAGAGGAGATTATTGCATCAAGTGTGTGCCCTGCAGAGTGAGTCGGGCCAGAGGGGAGGATAGACAGGGAGAGGGAGTTGCAGAGATCACGGAAGAGTACAAAGGAGGAGCAAGGGGAGTCTAAATGTATATTTAGGTCACTAAGGAGGAGGAGTTGAGTGGTAGAGGCCAGGAGGGAGGAAGAGAGGTCTTCCCACTCAGAGAGAAATGAGGTGATTTGACCGGGAGGCCGGTAGATGTTAACCACAGTAAGAGAATGGGTAGGCGAGAGAGAAAGCCTACAGACAAGGCATTCAAAAGAGGAGTAGGTCTGAGTGGGAATGATAGAGGCAGGAATCCACTCAGGAAAGATCAGGGCTACCCCCCCACCGGACTGGGAGGATCTGGGTGCTGAGAGGATCTTGTAGCCATCAGGCAGGAGAGTGTCAAAGCTCGTGACAGAGCTGGCCGTGAACCATGTCTCAGTAAGACCAAGGACATCAAGGTCTAGTTCTTCAAGGAGGTGGCAGATGTCAGAGGAGTGTTTGATGGCAGAGCGAGAGTTGAGAGTGGCAATATGAAGAAGGTTGCCAGCCTTAAAGACCTTCTGGGGAGGGGTACAGATCAGAGGTACGCCCTGCAGAGGAGAAAGAGCCCTAGGAGGGGCAGAGGAGGAGGAGGAGAGAAAGGGCAAGGTAGCCAAGGGGGAAGAGGAGAGGACAGCAGGAGATGAGAGGAAATTGATGAGGCGAGGGAAGCACCTATCAAAGAGGAGGAGATTGGCCTGAGGGCCTTGGACCATGACGGTGCCATTTAGGTAGACATTAATGATGACTTTAGATGAGTCGAAGGAAGCCATGAGAACATCCCAGCGAGTGCCACCATTAATGGGAGAGGAGGAGATAGGGCAGAGCACAGAGACCATATGAGGAGTCCATAGATCTGGTGAAGGAACGACAAAGAGGATGTCGGTAAGGGTCTGTCTGGCGGAAGCATTGGAATAGGTGTCGGTGACAGGAAGACCAGGGTTAGAGGCCAAGATATCCTTTTTGAACTTCTTCCTACCAGACTTAGTGAGAAGGGAAGGATAGTCAATGGAGAAGCAATTGGAAAAGATAGGAGAAATAGAAAGCGCCATTGGGGTGGAAGTGAGGAGATGATGGAGATACTGGGGGTGCTAAGGCAGGTAGGTGTGGGACAAAAGAGAGTGGTGAGGTCACTGGGCTGGCAAGTTACAGAGAAGAAACAGTATACAAGGAAAATACAGAGAATTTCGCAATGGGCAGCAAGATTTGTCTTTTTAGCACAAAGCAAAAACAGCAAGATTTGTCTTTTTAGCACAAAGCAAAGACAGCAAGATTTGACTTTTTAGCACAAAGCAAAAACAGCAAGATTTGACTTTTAAGCACAAAGCAAAGACAGCATGATTTGACTTTTTAGCACAAAGCAAAAACAGCAAGATTTGACTTTTAAGCACAAAGAAAAGACAGCAAGATTTGACTGTGGGTGCGCCACAGGACGGGCTGTGAGGCCCCTGCGCAGCAGGATCACTTGCGCAGTACAGGAGTAGGACGCTGATGCGCGGGAGTAAGCCTCATCGCCAGTTGTTGGCCGTAAAGGCCCGTGGAAAAGGAACGATGCACACCAACGGGTTGGAACAACGTCTACTTTATTTAACAACATATACGAAAGTGAAAGCTTCTCCTTCCTCCTCCCTCCTTCTAAGTCACAAACCACGTGACTGCTTCCTCGAGGCCCCATCTTTGCCTTAAAGAGACAGGGGCTCTGTAACAGGGTCCTCTTCTGTAGCAAAATAAAGCTTTAACAATACATTACTGCCGCAGGTGCCTGAGTAAATATACTGAATATGCATATTCCACTCTAGTAAAACCTTCAACATCCCGCTTGTTATCAGCCAACTTGTCTACTTCGCTCCCCTCCTCCTGGGCCTTCCTCGCTACTCTTTTACTCCCTCAATATCCCCCTTTGTATCAGCCATCTTATCTACTATTCTCCCTCCCTCCTGGGCCCTCCTCACTACTCTTATTCCCCCTAAAAAAAAAAACATTAATGTGCAACTTGCATTCTCCATAAACAACTGTCAAAGTCAGCGGTAGAGTCCTCCACACAGAAGCAGGGGCACCCAATTAAATTGTTGAAGAGAGAATGTTGCCAACATAGAATGTCCACACAACTCACAAAGTAGCAAATAAGTGGAATAGAAAATGAACCTGTTCCTGGAGTATTGCGTTTTAAAACACAATTTTTATTGAGACATTTTGCTCCGTAGACATTATTATTACCTTGGTGAAGTTTTGACAGTGACATTATTTAGGCAATATTTTATCTGGAGATATTTTTGATGGAGATTTTGCCAAATAAAACCATACAATATAACACAAGCTGTAAAGGGCTTTGGAGAATACCAGGGATGCCCCATGTGAAGTGAGCATGCTACACATAGGATAGAACCATGTGACTCTTGCCCGGCTTTAATCTTGCTAATCCGTGTACAAGAAAGGCACTGCAATGCATAAGATCCAACATAAAGTCACAGGGATTGAAAGCTATGGCCGCCGGTAGCCTGCAGGGAGAGGGACCGGTAGGGCAGTGTGGAGAATAATACAATTTTAGGAATAGAGCTCAGTCCCCCCCATACCCTGTCACAGGGAAAGGACACTCCATTGGGAATTTGATTGAGGGGATGACTCATGGTGTGGAATGCAATTATGACAGCAGCAGTCTCTTTGGTTTCATCCATGTCACAATCTCAAGCTTCTGAGGGAGGCATCAGCTCAAATTTGCAGGACACTGATGTACACTGATGACCAGTTCCACTACTGATGACTAGACGATGAGCAGAAAGATGGTGCAGAAAGATGGTGTCACTATCCTTCACTAAGTTGAAACACTGAGAACCTCCATAGTGAGACATGCAATGTCGCTGTCTATGGTTTTGGGATATTGTGTCTGTGGTGCAGTGAGCTGAGCTCTTCTCTGTAAATAGCTCTCCTTCTGCAGCCACAATGCTCCCCCAGTGGTCTGTGAGATATCTGCAGACCCCACCTCTTGGATATTGGTGCCTGGTATGCTGGGACCTGCATCCTGCTCTGCATGCGGCTTTCCCTGTGGAGCCACGTTGAGCACCTGGAAGGGGGAAAGGGTGCTGACCGCCTCTGTCCAGGACTTCAGATCCAAATGCTCTGACTACCTGTTGTCTATTCACCTGGGGCTTGTTGACAGCTACAATCGGCCATCCCAGACCTTATTGTGACCAACATCCCTGGACCTCTGGATACAACAACCATCTCGTTCTGTGACCTGCCGCCGCCCCTCCGCTCCATCTATGTGTGGTGCCACATGGACTGCTCTAAGGTTGATGTGGCTCTGCTTTCCCTTGTGCATGCGAACTTTGGGACTGCTGTTCGATCCACCTCATGCCCTACTATGCAACCTTTTGTACAGCTCCCTACAGCTCACTGCCAAACTTTGCATTGAACCTGTGGAGATTGTTGTTATCTGTATCCCTTTGTCGCATGGTGCTGTGTCCCACTTCTCCTCAATCTGGTGCCTGTCCTCCATTCAGTCTTGAATGGGCCAGCTCCATGGCAAGACTGGCCATGATGATAACTGACAGCATTGCCCCTTGAGATTGGTGCATAGGTGAGGGTGCCATTGAGACCTGCTGGCCCCTGCTGTCTGGTCTTAATGCTATACCTGTAGCTGATAACTATTGCAACACTAACCATGTGCACAATGTAGTAATCACTATGCACCCATCCTCATGTCTCTCCACAAACCGACAGCCCCCCTATCAGACATCACCGTTTTCACTCTGTTTGAGTTCAACCTGCTCCCTTCATCCTTTCCACCTCCAGAGTACACCTATCCATACTTTATCATATCGACAATCTCTTGGCAGACAACTATCTTGACATCCTCTGCCTCACCAAAACCCAGTCGTATCTTCATCATTGAAGTGATGTTACAACCTCACTTCACGATTCTATAGAAGAACAGGTCTCTCTGCGGAGGTGGTGACCCATATCTATCCACAATGCCTCACTCCTTGCCACTACCACAAATCTCTCACTCCTCTCTACCTCCAAAGTCATGCTGATCTAATGTCATCCCTCCAACAGCTTTATCTTCCATATCCACATCAGATATCAACCACCTGTCCCCACTTAGCTATCAATAATACGTTCCACAGTATCCCAGACCATATGAGGAGTCCATAGATCTGGTGAAGGAACGACAAAGAGGATGTCGGTAAGGGTCTGTCTGGCGGAAGCATTGGAATAGGTGTCGGTGACAGGAAGACCAGGGTTAGAGGCCAAGATATCCTTTTTGAACTTCTTCCTACCAGACTTAGTGAGAAGGGAAGGATAGTCAATGGAGAAGCAATTGGAAAAGATAGGAGAAATAGAAAGCGCCATTGGGGTGGAAGTGAGGAGATGATGGAGATACTGGGGGTGCTAAGGCAGGTAGGTGTGGGACAAAAGAGAGTGGTGAGGCCACTGGGCTGGCAAGTTACAGAGAAGAAACAGTATACAAGGAAAATACAGAGAATTTCGCAATGGGCAGCAAGATTTGTCTTTTTAGCACAAAGCAAAAACAGCAAGATTTGTCTTTTTAGCACAAAGCAAAGACAGCAAGATTTGACTTTTTAGCACAAAGCAAAAACAGCAAGATTTGACTTTTAAGCACAAAGCAAAGACAGCAAGATTTGACTTTTTAGCACAAAGCAAAAACAGCAAGATTTGACTTTTAAGCACAAAGCAAAGACAGCAAGATTTGACTGTGGGTGCGCCACAGGACGGGCTGTGAGGCCCCTGCGCAGCAGGATCACTTGCGCAGTACAGGAGTAGGACGCTGATGCGCGGGAGTAAGCCTCATCGCCAGTTGTTGGCCGTAAAGGCCCGTGGAAAAGGAACGATGCACACCAACGGGTTGGAACAACGTCTACTTTATTTAACAACATATACGAAAGTGAAAGCTTCTCCTTCCTCCTCCCTCCTTCTAAGTCACAAACCACGTGACTGCTTCCTCGAGGCCCCATCTTTGCCTTAAAGAGACAGGGGCTCTGTAACAGGGTCCTCTTCTGTAGCAAAATAAAGCTTTAACAATACATTACTGCCGCAGGTGCCTGAGTAAATATACTGAATATGCATATTCCACTCTAGTAAAACCTTCAACATCCCGCTTGTTATCAGCCAACTTGTCTACTTCGCTCCCCTCCTCCTGGGCCTTCCTCGCTACTCTTTTACTCCCTCAATATCCCCCTTTGTATCAGCCATCTTATCTACTATTCTCCCTCCCTCCTGGGCCCTCCTCACTACTCTTATTCCCCCTAAAAAAAAAAACATTAATGTGCAACTTGCATTCTCCATAAACAACTGTCAAAGTCAGCGGTAGAGTCCTCCACACAGAAGCAGGGGCACCCAATTAAATTGTTGAAGAGAGAATGTTGCCAACATAGAATGTCCACACAACTCACAAAGTAGCAAATAAGTGGAATAGAAAATGAACCTGTTCCTGGAGTATTGCGTTTTAAAACACAATTTTTATTGAGACATTTTGCTCCGTAGACATTATTATTACCTTGGTGAAGTTTTGACAGTGACATTATTTAGGCAATATTTTATCTGGAGATATTTTTGATGGAGATTTTGCCAAATAAAACCATACAATATAACACAAGCTGTAAAGGGCTTTGGAGAATACCAGGGATGCCCCATGTGAAGTGAGCATGCTACACATAGGATAGAACCATGTGACTCTTGCCCGGCTTTAATCTTGCTAATCCGTGTACAAGAAAGGCACTGCAATGCATAAGATCCAACATAAAGTCACAGGGATTGAAAGCTATGGCCGCCGGTAGCCTGCAGGGAGAGGGACCGGTAGGGCAGTGTGGAGAATAATACAATTTTAGGAATAGAGCTCAGTCCCCCCCATACCCTGTCACAGGGAAAGGACACTCCATTGGGAATTTGATTGAGGGGATGACTCATGGTGTGGAATGCAATTATGACAGCAGCAGTCTCTTTGGTTTCATCCATGTCACAATCTCAAGCTTCTGAGGGAGGCATCAGCTCAAATTTGCAGGACACTGATGTACACTGATGACCAGTTCCACTACTGATGACTAGACGATGAGCAGAAAGATGGTGCAGAAAGATGGTGTCACTATCCTTCACTAAGTTGAAACACTGAGAACCTCCATAGTGAGACATGCAATGTCGCTGTCTATGGTTTTGGGATATTGTGTCTGTGGTGCAGTGAGCTGAGCTCTTCTCTGTAAATAGCTCTCCTTCTGCAGCCACAATGCTCCCCCAGTGGTCTGTGAGATATCTGCAGACCCCACCTCTTGGATATTGGTGCCTGGTATGCTGGGACCTGCATCCTGCTCTGCATGCGGCTTTCCCTGTGGAGCCACGTTGAGCACCTGGAAGGGGGAAAGGGTGCTGACCGCCTCTGTCCAGGACTTCAGATCCAAATGCTCTGACTACCTGTTGTCTATTCACCTGGGGCTTGTTGACAGCTACAATCGGCCATCCCAGACCTTATTGTGACCAACATCCCTGGACCTCTGGATACAACAACCATCTCGTTCTGTGACCTGCCGCCGCCCCTCCGCTCCATCTATGTGTGGTGCCACATGGACTGCTCTAAGGTTGATGTGGCTCTGCTTTCCCTTGTGCATGCGAACTTTGGGACTGCTGTTCGATCCACCTCATGCCCTACTATGCAACCTTTTGTACAGCTCCCTACAGCTCACTGCCAAACTTTGCATTGAACCTGTGGAGATTGTTGTTATCTGTATCCCTTTGTCGCATGGTGCTGTGTCCCACTTCTCCTCAATCTGGTGCCTGTCCTCCATTCAGTCTTGAATGGGCCAGCTCCATGGCAAGACTGGCCATGATGATAACTGACAGCATTGCCCCTTGAGATTGGTGCATAGGTGAGGGTGCCATTGAGACCTGCTGGCCCCTGCTGTCTGGTCTTAATGCTATACCTGTAGCTGATAACTATTGCAACACTAACCATGTGCACAATGTAGTAATCACTATGCACCCATCCTCATGTCTCTCCACAAACCGACAGCCCCCCTATCAGACATCACCGTTTTCACTCTGTTTGAGTTCAACCTGCTCCCTTCATCCTTTCCACCTCCAGAGTACACCTATCCATACTTTATCATATCGACAATCTCTTGGCAGACAACTATCTTGACATCCTCTGCCTCACCAAAACCCAGTCGTATCTTCATCATTGAAGTGATGTTACAACCTCACTTCACGATTCTATAGAAGAACAGGTCTCTCTGCGGAGGTGGTGACCCATATCTATCCACAATGCCTCACTCCTTGCCACTACCACAAATCTCTCACTCCTCTCTACCTCCAAAGTCATGCTGATCTAATGTCATCCCTCCAACAGCTTTATCTTCCATATCCACATCAGATATCAACCACCTGTCCCCACTTAGCTATCAATAATACGTTCCACAGTATCCCAGACCATATGAGGAGTCCATAGATCTGGTGAAGGAACGACAAAGAGGATGTCGGTAAGGGTCTGTCTGGCGGAAGCATTGGAATAGGTGTCGGTGACAGGAAGACCAGGGTTAGAGGCCAAGATATCCTTTTTGAACTTCTTCCTACCAGACTTAGTGAGAAGGGAAGGATAGTCAATGGAGAAGCAATTGGAAAAGATAGGAGAAATAGAAAGCGCCATTGGGGTGGAAGTGAGGAGATGATGGAGATACTGGGGGTGCTAAGGCAGGTAGGTGTGGGACAAAAGAGAGTGGTGAGGTCACTGGGCTGGCAAGTTACAGAGAAGAAACAGTATACAAGGAAAATACAGAGAATTTCGCAATGGGCAGCAAGATTTGTCTTTTTAGCACAAAGCAAAAACAGCAAGATTTGTCTTTTTAGCACAAAGCAAAGACAGCAAGATTTGACTTTTTAGCACAAAGCAAAAACAGCAAGATTTGACTTTTAAGCACAAAGCAAAAACAGCATGATTTGACTTTTTAGCACAAAGCAAAAACAGCAAGATTTGACTTTTAAGCACAAAGAAAAGACAGCAAGATTTGACTGTGGGTGCGCCACAGGACGGGCTGTGAGGCCCCTGCGCAGCAGGATCACTTGCGCAGTACAGGAGTAGGACGCTGATGCGCGGGAGTAAGCCTCATCGCCAGTTGTTGGCCGTAAAGGCCCGTGGAAAAGGAACGATGCACACCAACGGGTTGGAACAACGTCTACTTTATTTAACAACATATACGAAAGTGAAAGCTTCTCCTTCCTCCTCCCTCCTTCTAAGTCACAAACCACGTGACTGCTTCCTCGAGGCCCCATCTTTGCCTTAAAGAGACAGGGGCTCTGTAACAGGGTCCTCTTCTGTAGCAAAATAAAGCTTTAACAATACATTACTGCCGCAGGTGCCTGAGTAAATATACTGAATATGCATATTCCACTCTAGTAAAACCTTCAACATCCCGCTTGTTATCAGCCAACTTGTCTACTTCGCTCCCCTCCTCCTGGGCCTTCCTCGCTACTCTTTTACTCCCTCAATATCCCCCTTTGTATCAGCCATCTTATCTACTATTCTCCCTCCCTCCTGGGCCTTCCTCACTACTCTTATTCCCCCTAAAAAAAAAACATTAATGTGCAACTTGCATTCTCCATAAACAACTGTCAAAGTCAGCGGTAGAGTCCTCCACACAGAAGCAGGGGCACCCAATTAAATTGTTGAAGAGAGAATGTTGCCAACATAGAATGTCCACACAACTCACAAAGTAGCAAATAAGTGGAATAGAAAATGAACCTGTTCCTGGAGTATTGCGTTTTAAAACACAATTTTTATTGAGACATTTTGCTCCGTAGACATTATTATTACCTTGGTGAAGTTTTGACAGTGACATTATTTAGGCAATATTTTATCTGGAGATATTTTTGATGGAGATTTTGCCAAATAAAACCATACAATATAACACAAGCTGTAAAGGGCTTTGGAGAATACCAGGGATGCCCCATGTGAAGTGAGCATGCTACACATAGGATAGAACCATGTGACTCTTGCCCGGCTTTAATCTTGCTAATCCGTGTACAAGAAAGGCACTGCAATGCATAAGATCCAACATAAAATCACAGGGATTGAAAGCTATGGCCGCCGGTAGCCTGCAGGGAGAGGGACCGGTAGGGCAGTGTGGAGAATAATACAATTTTAGGAATAAAGCTCAGTCCCCCCCATACCCTGTCACAGGGAAAGGACACTCCATTGGGAATTTGATTGAGGGGATGACTCATGGTGTGGAATGCAATTATGACAGCAGCAGTCTCTTTGGTTTCATCCATGTCACAATCTCAAGCTTCTGAGGGAGGCATCAGCTCAAATTTGCAGGACACTGATGTACACTGATGACCAGTTCCACTACTGATGACTAGACGATGAGCAGAAAGATGGTGCAGAAAGATGGTGTCACTATCCTTCACTAAGTTGAAACACTGAGAACCTCCATAGTGAGACATGCAATGTCGCTGTCTATGGTTTTGGGATATTGTGTCTGTGGTGCAGTGAGCTGAGCTCTTCTCTGTAAATAGCTCTCCTTCTGCAGCCACAATGCTCCCCCAGTGGTCTGTGAGATATCTGCAGACCCCACCTCTTGGATATTGGTGCCTGGTATGCTGGGACCTGCATCCTGCTCTGCATGCGGCTTTCCCTGTGGAGCCACGTTGAGCACCTGGAAGGGGGAAAGGGTGCTGACCGCCTCTGTCCAGGACTTCGGATCCAAATGCTCTGACTACCTGTTGTCTATTCACCTGGGGCTTGCTGACAGCTACAATCGGCCATCCCAGACCTTATTGTGACCAACATCCCTGGACCTCTGGATACAACAACCATCTCGTTCTGTGACCTGCCGCCGCCCCTCCATCTATGTGTGGTGCCACATGGACTGCTCTAAGGTTGATGTGGCTCTGCTTTCCCTTGTGCATGCGAACTTTGGGACTGCTGTTCGATCCACCTCATGCCCTACTATGCAACCTTTTGTACAGCTCCCTACAGCTCACTGCCAAACTTTGCATTGAACCTGTGGAGATTGTTGTTATCTGTATCCCTTTGTCGCATGGTGCTGTGTCCCACTTCTCCTCAATCTGGTGCCTGTCCTCCATTCAGTCTTGAATGGGCCAGCTCCATGGCAAGACTGGCCATGATGATAACTGACAGCATTGCCCCTTGAGATTGGTGCATAGGTGAGGGTGCCATTGAGACCTGCTGGCCCCTGCTGTCTGGTCTTAATGCTATACCTGTAGCTGATAACTATTGCAACACTAACCATGTGCACAATGTAGTAATCACTATGCACCCATCCTCATGTCTCTCCACAAACCGACAGCCCCCCTATCAGACATCACCGTTTTCACTCTGTTTGAGTTCAACCTGCTCCCTTCATCCTTTCCACCTCCAGAGTACACCTATCCATACTTTATCATATCGACAATCTCTTGGCAGACAACTATCTTGACATCCTCTGCCTCACCAAAACCCAGTCGTATCTTCATCATTGAAGTGATGTTACAACCTCACTTCACGATTCTATAGAAGAACAGGTCTCTCTGCGGAGGTGGTGACCCATATCTATCCACAATGCCTCACTCCTTGCCACTACCACAAATCTCTCACTCCTCTCTACCTCCAAAGTCATGCTGATCTAATGTCATCCCTCCAACAGCTTTATCTTCCATATCCACATCAGATATCAACCACCTGTCCCCACTTAGCTATCAATAATACGTTCCACAGTATCCCAGCACGTGGCCTCCTAATCCAACGAAGGTATTCTTAGTAACTTCAACATCTGGGTGGATAACCCTAACATACCCCGTGAAGCACCCATTTTCAAAACAAAACATCATTGGCCTCAAATGGGACACATCTAGTGTGATTCACTCAAAAGCACACACCCCGAATTTGCTAAACAATGCTGCTAATGCTCCTGTCTTCTACTCATCACCTAAGCTGTTTCCTTAATCTGACCACTTTGGCATCCTGTTCACCTTCCTCAGTTCCATAGCCGATTCTCCCTCTTCTATGTGCATCACATCCATGGACAGCAGGAAAATGTCCCCATGCTCCTTAGCCCCTATCTGTTCTGACTGTGCTCTCACCTCACCTCGTAATCCATGCACTAATTCCCAAATGTCCACACTAAGAAACCTCATAATCTCAGGTTCGAACTCTATTGCCCCTCTTTTAAAGAGCCACGTAACTTCTACTGCCATTTCGACCCAGACTTGGTATTCGGTGTGTTCCCTGGGGCCTCTTTTCTCTTCTTTGCCCCAGCCACGGTATGAGATAGCGGGCCCCCAAAACATACCAAGGTGCTGCTCTTCCCCTAGGTTCACAGGCATGTTCCTCAACAGATTGCTATCACAGCTCTCGGGCTCCTGTCACTGGACACCCACGGATGTGTACATTAGCCCAGGAAGTGACCAAGAACTGCTGCTGCGACCAAACACCAAGACCTTGCCAATTGGGAAATAATAGCATCAACAGTCCACAAAGCACCAGAGGACTCACCAGGTGGGAGAAATAAAAATACATTGCAGGGAGAAGAAAGCAAAGGTATGCCTGACTCCAGTATGGTGGATTGCGCTCTATTGGGCTGGGGTCTGGAGAGCCAGGGCTGACTAACAAGACAAGGAAATACACATCAGAAGGTGGTGGGAGATATGTCAAGAAACCGATGCAGCAGCTCCATTCCAAGGAGATTACACGTGGATACCACTATCCTATCACTACTGAAATTTAGGTGAAGCTCAACCTATAGAAAGTAGAAATCAAGAGGTGACGTGGATTATGAGGAAGTGTGGGAGCAAGATCAGTGAAAGGCTAGAGAACCAAAGAGAAGAACCACCGACATAACGATGGAAAGAGCAGGAGATTGGAGAGTGGTGAGAGAGGTATGAAGGAGGAAGGAAGCAGGAGAGTAAGGGTGAGGTTATGATGTGATATGACATTTATAATGCGCCTATACTAAAGTGTTTCAAGGCGCGACACAGAGGGAAGACAAGAGACAACGATCCTACTAGGGCAGGAGACTTTGAGATCGCGCAAGTGCAGGGTGGGCGGGAAGGGGATAAGTGAATGGGGAAAAGGGAAGGGCATTGCAGAACATAGGATAACAGTAAAATAAATAAGGACAATAAATAAAAGTGCGGCCAGCTGGTGGCAAGTGCAGGGATGAGTGCAGACATCAGGTGTCGAGTGCTAGTAGGGGCTGTAGGGATAAAGAAACAGTCCCCAAGTGCAAGGGTTCCCAGGGGGCAGTGCAGGTGTGCAACTGTCGGGGAGGGGACCTGGGCCCGAGATCAGAGGGTAGCCAGGTAACCGCCAGGGTCATGTGGGATCAATAAATGTTCGGGAGGTACAAGAAGGAAGAGCATCTAAACGGGGGAATGGAGGAGGGAGACATGAGGTGAGAACGTACAAGAAGGAAGAGGATGTATGAAGAAGCAAGTGGGCAGAAGGGGGCAAGCCAGGGACCTCCATGATTGACTATGACCAGAGGAACAGAAAGGAAAGGCAGAGACAGGTGGTGATAGATGGAGCCAGTGGGACTCAGTGAAGAGGAGGGCCAGAGTAAATGAGCAGATAGTAGTATAAAATTGGATTCACTTATGGCCAAGAGCTGGTGAGGGCAAAGCACAGGCACCTTTGTTCTGCAACCAAGAGCGAGGCTTGCCAGTAGCACAACAAGAGTGAACCTGGAGGAAGAGGCAAGACCACCAACAAAACTAAAGAAGCTTGCCAAGAAAGGAACAAGAGAGGCACTTAAAATCACCTGAGACTCAACCGCACCACTTTCTACGTCAAAGAGCTCTGAAGGAACAAAGATTTGGACAAGGAACTGTGAGTGATTCTATTTTGTGGATGTTTACTTTTTTCTACAAACATTTGCTAAACTTTGCACAGGGTATTGGCCAGAGTATGACGCAGACCTTTTAAGTATTCCCTGCCCTCCTTTCTTGCCTCACCACCTTTTGTGAAGAAGTATCCAGCCTTGGTTTACACCTTTCCACCATCACGTTTAGCACAATATAAATATATTCACTCTTCATTTAGTCCTTTGTTGATTCCATCAGCTTTGCACCCTCTGAAACAGATCAAGCATTCCATGATGAAAATCACTCCAAATGGTGTATATGCACGCCCCAGTCCTAAAATCAGAATTTCTCTTTTGAATAAACATGGAGACACTCCAATAATCCCCCACCCCGGCACAACCTAGCTTTCTGCCCAGCAACGTCTGCAAGGAACACTGTGCCTTTTTCATCAACAGAATTTGCAATGTTCACAAAACCTCCCTGAATAAGCCTGCTCCTCTGTCCTCTATGCTGGACCTTCCCACACCCTTCCTTCAAAGCACACGCCCAACTCCTCTCCTTCAACCTTCTCTCTGAAGATGAATTGCTCAAACTCCTCTCCTCTGCACAAACACAAGTCTCTTCTCTCCTCCCCACCCCCAGATCCCCCATCTTCATTGCATCCCTCCTTCCCACCTCCTTGCTGACATCTGGCACTGCATCTGCTTCTTTAAAGAAGGATATCTCCACACCCCACCTGCGAAAGTCTTCTTCTGACCACTTAGATCCAAATATGTAGCAGCTAATTTTTAATGTCACCTTTCCAGCCAAACTCCCAAATAAAGACAGTTACACTCCAACTCCAATCTTACTTTGAAAACAGAAACTTACAGCAACAATCAGACTGGTTCTGCTTCCTATGTGGAACTGAATCTGTGATTACCTCTGTTGTGGATAATAGGTGCATACAGGCCAAAAGCAGTAGATTCAGCACCCTGGCACTACTCAACATATCAGCTGCTTTCATAACAGCTGACCTGACATGATTTTTAACCATACCCCACTTGCACAGCCTAACCTCAATCCAAGAGATTGTTTAGAAAGCCCGCCTGGGGATGAGGCAGTTGTTGTGGCAGAGAATAGCGCTCATACTAGACATAAGTATCTGGTGAGGATCTCTACACTACAGCAAGCAATTCCTCTGCTCTAGCATGTTTACTGTTGACAGCAACGTTGACGTGGGCCTACCATTCAAACTCAGGAGAAATTACTTGTGTGTGAATGATCTACATTAAAATGTTCCTACACACCTTTCATTGGACCAACAGGAACAACATTTGCAATAACATGCCTCTTAGAACTCATTAGATTTAAAACAAATAAAAAGCCCTTGTACAGAAAGTTGACATTAATTCTCTTAAAAAGGTAACATATAAGCATTTCAAAACAGTAAAGTAAAACTATAATCAATTCCTGTTTTTAGTAAAAGTACTTTCTGTTCCCCTATCTAACGCCTCAAGCCAAACTTCCAAGTTGAAACCCATCTGAAACATGACATAGTACAGTTCCAACACGTGAAATGGAGGTACTAGACAGCGCTGTGGAGGGGGCACCCCGCAGCTAGAAATCTCGGGCAAGTAATCGGAGGGCCTGAGAGGAGAGGAGGGATAAGAATAGTAGGCTGCAAAACCACAAGGGAATCCCAACACCTCTTCCCCATCCCCCACAGACACCTGTAGCCAGGCTGTACAAGGGGCACAAGAGGGCGCCATAACACAATAGCAGGTGACAGGCACCTAAGTTCAGGGGACAGGAAATGCACTGATAGGGAACAATTGTCAGCGTCAGCCGGCCAGGGGCGCGGAAAAGGCCCCCACAAGCAGACATGGCCTAGAGACATCTTCCACCAATATATGGGGCTGCTCAGGCAGCAGAGAAACACAATTTGCTTGGTACTCCGCACGGAGCACCAAACAAGTAGTCTGCGCATGCAGAATACTTTTCTTTGTCGAAACCCACCCACCCAAGAAAAAGGGGGAAAAAGAGAAGAAAAAAGATACAGGGCAACGAACGGGGCTCACGTCGTTGTGGGAAGAGGAAGGCGGCACATGCCAGGGGGCACAACCCTGGACCTCGTGCCCAGAAGTGTACATTATGTAATATAAGATAATTGATCGTACTTCGTCCGGCGTTTCCAAATGATCCGGGCTTGATGTTGTATTATGTATTTGAAACCAGAGGACCACATGCTTTGACAGACCTTACATATTAAGACTATTTGGTGACATTCCAGAGCTGACCTTGATTACATCATCAGATATTAAACTGGTTCACTACATACACCCCAGTAGATATGACAATGTACGCCTGGCGATTCCTTCACCACTAGTGCGATCACTGATTCTTAAAGAAGCTGGATCCTTACAGAAGCAAGGATTTGATGTATGCGCATGCCAAGAGAACAGGAAAATGGAGGCATCACAGTATACGGAACCCCCAATGAATATTATAGGTAAATCATTAAGAATCAAAGCTAAATCATAGATGCTCGATGACGGAATTACCCTAAAAGAGATGCACGAATAGTGATCTCTTGCATTGTCATTAAGAGAATCCATATCACCGCTCAGAAACTTGGCTAAACCTCTTTAGCGATATCAAGTCATTTAAATTAATGTCATGGAATTCTAGAGTTCATACGCACTTAGTACTGAATAATAAGGTATGCAACAGACTAGAGCATTTTGATTTTGTTCTTATTCAGGAATCTTGGGCTTGTGGGCATCTGTTGTGGGATGGGTAGGTTACGTTATGCATACCTGCCTATAGTGCTTCCAGAGGTCGGCCAAAGGGGGGAATTGCTATAGCATTCGAAAATAATCAAGAAATTGTAATGTTAACTGAGAAACAACTGAATACATCTGCTTTAATAGCTACCTTCCATATTAACATGAGGAATGACACTGTAGCCCTAATGTAAATATTTCCTGGAACAGTGCAGATTATGTGGATACAATGTTAGAGAACCTGATCAGAGAACTCAACATTTTGATTGAGGAATGGTTGGATCTAGCCCCTGGTGGCTTAATTATCTTGGCTGGGGATCTAAATACTGACTGCAATCAAACTACTTGTGAGTCCGAATGGGCAATAACCTCACATGGCGATCAAGGAAATAAAACTGGCAACAAAAAATATAGAGGGGCATTAGGGTTATTATTTGCAAGAACATGGGGCTTGGTAAAGCAGTTTAATGATAAACCTACATTGATGGCACAAGGGGAATCGTCCATTATTGACTTTATCGTCCATTATTAACTTTATTGGTTTGTTAGCGAATACATCAGCAAAATGGCTGTAAACATGACAGTACAACTTAACCCACATAGTGACCACGCTATGCTGTCAATTGAGTTAAAATTTGAAAAACTGCTTTGTGATGGAAATGAGTACGGTGTGGATACTATTGTTAATGTAAGGGGTAACAGAGTAAAATGGAATCCGACAAAGACTTCTAAATTGAACAATTTAATGATGAATGATTTCACACAAAGAACGTTGGAATCTAAAATTGAAATGTATTCAGTAGACTCATTTGGTGTTTTACTTGAGAGTATGTTATCTAAGTTTTATGAATCTTCAAAAATGGTATTATCACAAAGTAAAAGTCATAGACATGCTTATGATTTAGCCATTAAACAACGTAGATCGCAGCTGAACAAAGAACTTCGAGGCATGAAGAAATTAAATCTGACCCCATTAAAAGCTAAGGAATACATTAGAGGGTGTCGGCAGCTGTACAAGAACTGGATGATTCAAAACCGTGCTGCACAATTGCAGAAAGATGGAGATGCTATGTTAGCAGCTATGAAGGAATCAAATTCAAGGAATTATTGGGCTTTGATTAATAGCACTGAGGTCTCTATAGCGCAATTGAACATTGATCCCATCAGTGAAACGGTGTGGTGCGACTATTTTGAGAAGCTGTACTGCCCGTCTTCCACTATTTGGTCGGCTCCAATTTTTGAAAAAGGTAATTGGGTTCTAGATGTGTCTGTTGAAAATATAAGCAGGAGTATTAGGAAAGCAAAATAGTCTTCCACCCCAGGGCAGAATAATTTGTCCTATGTTACTTTCAAACAGAATGTGTTTGTATGGTCAAGGATTCTTGGCTTAATATTCAGAAACGTAGTCGAAACGAAGAGCATGCCTGAGTCTTGGAAAATGTCGTATGTGTTTTTGATATTTAAAAAAGTTAATCGGTTGAGCCCCACAAACTATCGGCTGATATCGCTGATGAATATGGAGGCAAAGATCTTTGTTTCTCAGGTTTTGGAACGGCTAATAAGATGGATTGATGAACAAAGAATCTTGGTCATAAGACAATTTGGATTTAGAAAGGGGATTGGGACAGATGTTGGGGGTCTCCTTGTTTCCATTATGCATTTGAAAGCAAGAAGCTCAGGGCAACTTCCACTGTATGCAGCATCAATGGACCTCAGCTGCCTTTGATATGGTTGATAGACCCTTACTTTGGCAGGGGCTTCTTGCACTGAATATTGATAGAGGATTATTGGATATATTGATATATTTATATTCTAACACAGTGAAGAAAGTGAGACTTGGTGAGGACGGTCTGATGTCTAAAGAAATAAAGGCAAAGAATGGTCTTAAACAGGGCTGTGCACTAGCTGCCATATTATTTAACTTATATGTATCTGGTGCGTGATAGGTGTTCGAGGCAAGTGGATTGGTGGCACCCAAGCTCGGAGAAACATCAGTAAAATGGGTTGCATATGCTGACGAATTTTTGCTTTTTGACAAAACCAACATTGGCTTACAAAGATTCATTGATACATTTACGAAATTCATAAGCGATTTGAAGCTGAAAATAAATCCACAAAAAACAATAATTATTAATTTGAGATATGTAAATAAGAAATGTGTAAAGCCAACTTGGTTTGTTGAGGGGTCAAGGAATCAGCTGCATAAGGTATTTCAATACTTGGGATACTATTTTCCAGTTATATGACTAAGATTCTTATTACAAATTGTCTAAAAACTAAGGCAATTGAGGCTGTGAGGCAGATGAGGATAATTGAAAGGAGATATGGAAAATGTACTATGTCTACATGTAGAGACCTTTATATCATGAAGGTCATGCCAAGACTCGCATATGGGTTTGACTTTCTTCCAGAAAACTTGATACCATACCTAAGAACTATAGAAGCTGTAATCTGGAGAAAAGTTCTGTTTTTTCTGCCCAAATGTGTACCCATAGAAGTAATCTGTTATGAGTTTGGACTTGGTTCGCTGAAAAGGTTTATGGAATGTAGGAAGATAGTGCTATATAGGAAATGTGTATTGGGTGAAAGCAATTCAATGTATAAAGTATTTAGTGACAATGAGTCGGAAGAATTAATGCGGAACCTTAACACAGAGGTTGAAACTATACTGTTAAATGTTGGTGTCACAATTAAATGTCTCATTCAGAAACCACTGAAGGTAAACATTTTAATTAAAGCATTCGATTGGGTACACAATAATGCCACTATATTGAATTTCAGATTATATTGCCAAACTGTATCAGCATGGAAATGGTATCCTGAGCCAGAGAAATACCCTGTCAAATATCCATTGCGTTCTTTAAGGAATAGTGTGATGTGTTTCAGGTGTAATGTTTTAAATACAAATGAAATTGGTTTCATGCGTAGTTCACTTCCTGAATAAATGAAAGTGTGTAGATATTGCTCAATTTTAGTTGAAATTGAAACTTTGATGCATCTGTTATTGAGTAATGAGAGGTTAGAGTACTTCTCGAAATGTGTGCGAGACACTTCAAATGTTCGAATGGATGTGATTTGGTATGTGCGAGACACTTCAAATGTTCGAATGGATGTGATTTGGTATGAAATGCTACATGGCCCATCAATGTCAATGATTTTTTAAAGGAGGTATGTAAAGTGACTTAGAAGGTACCAAAGGGACTGGTGGGACACTACTGAGAAAAATAAAGTATTTAAAAATGTAGTAAAAGGTTAATGAATTGTTTTACTGATTTCTCAGAAATTTTAGTTGGCAAGATAGTAGGAGGGTAATTTAGTGACAAAAAACAGAATGTTCTGTTTTATGTTTATGTTTTAACGAAATTTCTGAATGTTTGTAATGGTTTATACAAACTAATAAACAAAAAAATAAAAAAAGATGATAATTATGATAATTGTGTTATTACGTGATGTGCAAAAAAAAAACAGCCTTTTATTGCCAAACACTTAAGCACTGTTTAAGTGGTTTCTGTGTAAATGGTAAGTGGGCGGATGGCCGCTGGGAAAATACAGAGTGGGGGACAGTCACTAACCTCTTGGGTCCACAGGTTACTACTGTAGGTGTCGTCATTCCTTGCTTCTCTACAGAAAATAGAAAAGTTATTCATCGTGCCATGGCCTGGAATGTTATATAGTTTAGTTGACCTTATATCAAATCAGGTGGTTTATTGATTTACTTTTATACATGAAAGGGCTAATGCATATCTAAATTGTTAAAAAATATGTGCAGTGCTATGATTATTTTACAAACTGTAAGACTCATGTCCCATTCATTTTACAGCGGCTCAGTATTTCTAAGTCAAGCAAGAACGTAACTGCTTCACCTTTTCCATTAAAGGGCATGCAGGTGGCTTGGTCTCCACGGTGAGACTGAGCACTGTGACAAGGCAGGTAAGCTGGCCTTGTCAGGAGTGGTTAAAAGACCTCTCTATGGGGGAAATGGAGAACCCAGCCAAGAACCACGAGGTTGGCATGCAGGTCCTAACCTGAAATAAATCAGAGGACCCAAAACCCTGTTCCCTCTCCCTTAACGGTATGTATCTTTTTAGTCCCTGGTATCCCCAGATTTGCCTCAGATCTCAGATGTTGGCCAGTGCCTTTCTTCCCTCCTGGGGATTGTCAGTGCAGAGAAGGAGATCAGTTGGATAGCCCGCATGCCATGTAGAGAGGAGGTTAAAGCCCAGCTCTGTGATTAGACGGAGGAGCCACAAAGAAGATCATGGATATGCGGAATGGAAGGAAGCCATGCCACTGTACCATTACACGGGAAGTGGCAGAAAGGGAGACGGTGCCGGTCCTGCCCCTACCCCTAGAACACCATGGAAAGGAATGAGAAAGGGACTCACACTTCCCATACATCACATACTTTTAAAAAAACATTTTCATTTAATTTTGTTAATAAACAAACAGACAGGTGACCATTGTACCGATACAGTTCTTCTCAAGTTCACATTTCTTAAGTATAATGCAAAACCTCCCTTCCCACGCTTCCTCCAGCCCAAGGTCTAACCGCATAGGCCATCCCTTCCCTTCAACCTCCCCACCCACAGAACCCATGAATAGTGCAATGTGTGTAGGTTCCATCAATGTGCATCCCCGCCTCCCCCCTGCACATGCATGCATCCGGGTCCTCACCCTGATGTTGCAAACATTGACTGCGTCAGCTCATTCCAAGCCGCCTAGTCCATGCTTCCCTCGCTCCCACCTCAGGCAATGTCCTGCACTTCAAATCTGCCCACCAGGCTTCAATCCCTTGGCCCTCCACTGATTTCCATACCATTGCAATTGCGCACTTCGCCAGCACGCAAATCAAATCCTTCATTCTAGATAGTTACCTGTTGTGCCTCCCTCCACTCAGAAACATCCCCAATAAACAAAACTCTGGGGGCCACAAGTGTATTAGGACTCCTCTCCTTGATACTTTCTCTGCCACCTTGTGCCAGAACTTCCAAATTACTGGACAAGTCCAATACATATGCATCATGTCCGCTTTCTCGTGAGCACACCTAGGACAACCTCCAGTTCCCTTCCCTCCAAATCCTGCCATCCTGTAAGGAGTTAGATAAGCCCTATGTGTAACGTATAATTAATGTATGTTTGAACCAGGAATTTCTAGAGACTCCCTTTGTGTATGACACAACTATATTCCATTCCTCGTCTGTGAAAATCCTTCCCAGATCTTTTTCCCACTTCCCCCGTGCTGCTAATCCCTCCCCATTCAAGCCACTCAAGAATAATTTGTACAACCGGGAGACCGCGTGTCCTCCCTCTGGCACATCATACATTGTACCTAGCACTGGATGGGCTTCCAAGCCTTCTTGAAACCTGGCCATCTCTCCTCTATCTTCTTTACCAGGTCCACGTATAACAGAAACTGCCCCTCCTGTATGCCAAATTCTCTGGTGAGGTCAGGAAGTCAACTATTGTATTGTCCAGTAGCAGGTCCCCTACCACTGCAATCCCCTTGTTCTGCCAGTTCCTTCTGAACTGAGCGGTTATATCCATCTGCTCCTCAATTATTCCCACTGGAGGTATGTGTGGGAAATAAGGGCCTAGTACCCCTAGGATTTTCCAGGCTCTATACCACAGTGCCCTGCCCTATGTCAGAAGCCCGCAGGGCGTGAGAGCGTAACACTCTTTATCCACAGCACTTCTTTCAGAAAGTTCTGCCTTAGCATAGGCTGAAATCGCTGAGTGTCCTGCGAGACCTCATCCCCCAACCAGTGCGCAACAAACTGCAGTTGTCCCGCCAAATAGTACAGTTCAAAGTGGGGTACCCTTATCCCTCCCTCCCCCAAGGCTCTTTGCAAGGAGCGTAGTGGAATTCTCTTCCTCTTCCCATCCCACAGCAAGTCCTTAGCCAGCAAATTCAGTCACTGGAAAACCTTTTGGGAAAATTATAAGGTATATTAGTGAAATGGTATTGGAGGCGCAGGAGCACCACCATCTTGAGAAGTGTCACACGCCCCGGCATTGCTAGGGGTAGTTTCTTCCAGAATTTCATGGAATTTACCACGTTGTCGAAGGCCCTGTGGGTGTTATACCGATGCGAGTGAGCCGGGTCATGCCACATGCCGACCCCTAAAAACCGATAGGTGTCGGGCTCCCAACGCTATTCCAAATTAGGTAATTGTCCTTGAGTAAATCCTCAAAGCTCCGCCGGAGGGAAAAAGCAGGGTTTCTCCTGGTTCACTCTTATACCCGAGAGTTCTGCAAACCTATCCACTATGTCTAGTATATGTGGCAGATTAGTCTCTGGTTGATTGACGTATAGCAACATGTCATCTGCGTACAACGAAATCAGGTGCCCCACCCTATCTATCCTTATGCCAACCTCCATGTACTCCAATTTTAGAATTACTGCTAATGGCTCTAGCGCGAGTAAAAACAGCATCAGGGACAGCGGGCATCCCTGCTCTGTGCCCCTGTGCAGCTCCCATGCTTTAGAAATCCACTTCCTGTTTCTACTCTCGCCTTGGGGTCAGTATAAATTAATTTAACCCACCTTATGAAAGTGGCCCGATCATGAACCGTTCAAGGACTCCCAATAACCAGTCCCACCGGACCGAGTCGAAGGCCTTGATTGCATCCAGAGAGACTATTACGTAGTTGAGACGGTTAGTGCTGTCTATCATGTGGTGCAGTCGTCTCAGGTTCCATGAGGTACTGCGCCCCGCAACGTATCATGTCTGGTCCCTATGAATCAATGTCCCTATTACCCTCTATAGTCTATTATCCAGCACGGACATCAGGATCTTACAGCCCTAATTCACCATTGATAAGGGTCTGTAGGAGAGCTAAAAAACTGCAATGTCTTCCCTGGTTTAAGGATGGGCACTGTGGCGGATTCCCTCATGCTGCTGGGCAGCACTCCCAGTCCATGCGCCTCCTCCAAGACCTTGAGGAACCTAGGCACCAGAATATCTGCATACTCTTTATAGAATTCCCCCGGGAGTCCGTCTGACCCTGTGGTATTAGCCTTCACGAGAGCTGCTATTACTTCCATAATTTCATCCAGAGTCAGTGTAGTATCCGGCATGCCTGCCTGGTGCCCTTCTATTCTGGGCAAAGTAATCTGAGCTAAAGCTTCACCTATGTCCCTGTCGCCCTGCATAGGATCTTCCGCATATAAGGACCTAAAGTAACTAGAAAAGGCCTCCTTGATCCCTTCCTGAGTTTTCACTCTGTCGCCCCCCCATGTACAATAGTGCAAATCATGTTTCACAGTTCCTCCCTTCTGCACAACCAAGCTAGCAACTGCTCTGGTTTTCTCCCTCTGCGTGTAGCCTCTGCGTATATTTTGTGTAGTCCAGTCTGCCTAGCCTTTCCCATTCAGCGATACATTTTTGCCATAGCTCTGTCAGCCCCAAAGACCCTTCACCTCCCTCGTCTCCAGCTCCTTTCACTGCTGCATTCGCTTTCTCAGTGCATGTTAAGGTCTGCAATATATGTCCCTCTGCAGGCCTCCCATCTTCCCAATTACCTCCCCACCTAACACTATCTTAAATGCTTCCCACAAGGTGCTGGCTCTCTCAACACTTCCCGAGTTATTTACAAAGCATTCCATTTTCTTGTCCTCCAGGTAACTCCTAAAAACATCATCCTACAAGCCCTCTGCCCGTAGGACCCAGGTGGGGATCGAGGGCCTGGGCAGGGTTATCGGTCATGTCTTGATCTGCAGGGCATGGTGAGAGAGGACTCTGGTTTTAGACTCTGCAGCTACAAACTATCCCAAGGTCTCCCTCCCAGTAAAGACATAATCAATGAACGTGTGAACATCATGTGGAGACGAAAAATGGGAGTATCCTCTCTCTTCTCCATGCACCTAACCCCAGATGTCAGGTAACCACAAATGTGTAACAGGGAACCCAGGGCCTTAGCTGGTGGCACCGGTTTACAGTGTTTCATATCTGACCTATCCAATATAGGGTTTAGAGTGCAATTAAAGTCCCCCACCCAGACCCACCGGGCAGACCTGTACGTGGGCAGTCGCTTATACAGAGATTGGCAGAACACTGTGACATCATGGTTAGGGGCATAGGTACTCACAAAACACAGCTCTCTATGTTCCAGAATTCCATGCACCAGTTCCGTTCCGCCCTCATCATCCATTTTCATCTCTATCGCCTGGAAAGGGACCGTGGGGGCTATCCATGTAAGAACTCCCCTCTGCAGTGCAGTATGTGGAGCCAAACAATTTCCTGCCATATTTTCTAGCAATTTTCTAGCAATTGTTGCCTGCCTGTCCACCGGGTTCCATGTGTTAATATCCCTGCAAAAATATTGCGATATAAAAATATCCCCATATTTTTGCAGTGATATTGAGCCATGGACCCTGCGGGGGACACCCCTGCATTATTTTTAAATTTGCAGGTGACACCCCCGCCAACCCTGCTCCCACAAATTATCCCCCCAAAAATATCTCCTATAGCGAGGCAAACGACCATATGTAGGGCAATATTTTTGGTGGGGGATAATATGTAGGGATACCGTCCAGCGTCAGATGCCTTTTCTGCAGCAACGCCACCTGTATCCCCATTTTCCTCAGGTGCGCATGTAGCCTCATCCTTTTAATGTAAGAGTTGAGGCCTCGGTCGTCCCAAGAGATTATTTTTAAGCCGTCAGCAATCTTCGTTGCAAATCTCCCTAGGCTTCTCCCCTTGCCACCACCTGATTCCTGTCCTGCCTCGCGACCCCCTCTGGTTGCTCGTGGTTCATGTGATCGCAATGTCCACAAGCATTCCCTCGGCTACATTTTAACCTGTCTACCTTCCACACACTCCCTCTCAAGCTGAAAAACTGTAAACCTGAAATCCCTTCGCCTCTATCCAGGGAAATACCCCAACAACTGTTCCCAGCTATTAACAACAACAACAACACCAACAGCCCAGTAGCATTGTGCCTGCTCAGGTGTAGCCGCCTTTCTGCACCCTCCTCCCCCACTTCCAGTGGCATGTGGCAGCCTGATGCCCTAAAACTGGCATCCATAGATACATCGAGGGGTGTGCAACAGCCACCCGTAAAGTCAGCTTTTAGGACATTGGGCGATGTCCCAATCTGCATGCTCCTGCTCAGTACCACATATTCTGCGTTTTCGCCCATCGGCGACCATCTCTCAAAGTTTCAACCATCTGGATCATGGTGCGTCATCTCCTTTTCTCTGAAGTTTCAGAACTCCCCGTGTATCCATCCAGGACTGTGCTTCCTCCGTGCTCTCAAAGAAATGCGAACTGCTGTTATGTATAACCTTCATTTTTGCCAGATATATAAACATATAGCGAAGATTTACTCTTCTTTGTCTCTCCTTAGTAGGCCCAAACATTGCTCTGTGTCTCTGCACCAGGGCAGTGTAATCTGGGTACATTAGTTTCGAGGACCCCATCGTGATGATGCCTCCCTCTTTGGAGGATGCAAGTATCCCACCCTTCACATACTTAGTCATCTGGACCTTCATACAAGTTGGAGCTGAGAACACGGCAGAAGATATTGCCCGTCCCGAGCCACCATCATTGTTGGCCCACGGAGAGGGAAAAGGGGGCAGAGACTAAGCCTCTCTTAAACAATGTTGTGCACATACACACACCAGAGGGGAGAAGGCAGGTAAGGATTGGATAGGGATAGAAGAGCAATCAAGGAGAGGGGAGGAGGATAAAAGGTTCCCAAAGGAAACAGGAAATGTGGGTTGTACGGGGGTGAAGTCACTGGAGCAGTTGGAATTGGAATACCAAGAGGCTAGATGGAGGACAGAGAGGGCAATGGCTTGTGGAGTGGAGTTGTAACAGATGAGGCGTTGGCTTGGGGGTACCCAAAGTACTGCAGTGTTAGTGAGCGTGACTGGGAAACATGTAGAGGTAGGCTATTTAGGGTGCAGAGTGAATGGTAATTGGTGATGAGAGAGTGTCCGTTTTGGGAAAAGAGTGGTAGTAGGGGAAGAAAGTGGCAGTAGTGGGAAGGGAGTGGTAGTGGGGAGAGAATGGTAGTAATGGGGTGAGAGTGGTAGTAGTGGAAAGAGAGAGTAGTAGAGGGAAGTGAGGAGTAGCAGCAATAGAAGCAGAGAAGGAGGATTAAGAAGAATTGTACCATCAAAGGGTAGAGGCGACAAGGAGCGACACATCTGAGTAACAGAAGAGTGGTGATAAGAGGAGGGGTTTAGTGGCATGTAAAGAGAGCAAGCCGAGCCTGGGTGTGAGTTAAGCTGATTCCAACATGCAGAGTGGAAGCAATTCTAAACCTTGCCTAGAATGCTAATCCGAGGAGAGAGGAGGGACATTCTAGGAAGACCCACAGGGATGTTAAATAGCCAGCTTTCAAGGAAAACACAATCAGACTCAGACAGCAACTAGATGGTAGGGGATATCGTTCAATAGCACTAACCCGCGATTATGGGCCTCTGGGCTAGGGAATGGAACCCAGGGGAGACGGACGAGAGAGAGAAAGAGAGAGAGAGAGAGAGAGAGGGGGATAGCCCTAGAGCTCTCAAACATAAAATAAACACACTTGAATCATCATTGAGCCTCACAGTCATTTGTGCCATCTGTGACATTATGCTTTTTTCTAAGTGCTCATTATTCAGCACAGTGTGCACTGCTCCAAAATGAAAGTAAAGTGAGCCTCAAGGTTTTTGTTGGAAAAACTAAGAGTTCAGAAATTGTTTGTCAACCTTTTAAATGCCCCAAAAATAATCCTTTGAAAATCACAATGTTCCAAAAAGTAAAATTTAGGAAAAATTCAATGCAGGCATCTGTCTTCATTGTCAGTTCAAAGTGTGACTTCCTCGTCCATCCTTCCAGCTGTTCCTCCAATGTATTGCTTCCTTTTCTTGGTCCCTGTTCTTTTTAAAAAATGCTCAAAAATGGGCTACTAATGTAGCTTTAAAATCAGCTGGAGGCTGTTCTAGACATCATCCATATTCAGTCAATTAATGGCCTATGTTATACTCCTTTTTCATAAATATTTTTTATTTTTTTATTTATTTTATTGGGTTTTCTTTTTATAATACCAACAACAAACAACACAATTACATAATACAACACTTTACATTACTATAAGGATCGTATCCTATAAACTTCCCAAATCCCCCCTTATGCATACTACTGTGTTCTTTGTTATTTCAGTAATCCCACAGATAACTTCTTGCGCCTCATCCAGTACAGCAGCTTCGCTAAAGTCTGAATTAAACGAGGTCACTGTCAAGGCAATCCACTGTTGTATGTCCGTTCTCAGATCTAATTTCTGTTCCCTTAATAACTTTTCCCACACACCGGTTTTGGCTGACGACCATTTCTGTAAGTCATCCCACCATATAGCCACACTTGGCCCCTTTACATCTTTCCACCTCATGGCTATGCATTGTTTTGCTAATATGTACATTAGATCTTTGAGTTTGTTCAACGAGTTGTCCTTAGAACTCCTCTTATACGTGCCAAGCATTGAAGCCTGTATATCCAAATCGATGCCACCATGGGCTGCTTTGAGAGCCAGGCCTTTCCAAAACCCCTGTAACTGCTGGCATCCCCAGAACATATGTAACATCCTGGCTTCCTCTGCTCTGCATTTCGGGAACTCTTGCCTGCTTGCGCCCTTGAATTTAGCAATTACCACTGGCATTAAGTATGCTCTGTGTGTGGTGTAGAGCTGTATCAATTGAAGCCTGGCATTCCTGGAAACCTTTTTATGAAACAATAGTATGGCACCCCATTCTTTATCCTCGAATCTCCTATCCAGTTCGGTTTCACACCTCCCCTTACACCGAAGCTCGGCTCTCGAGTTTCTCCCATACAGTACTTCGTAGATTCTAGAAATCTCGTGGCCACGCTCAATTACGCTAAGCAGGTTCTCTATTTCCTCGTTTGCTATCACCTCATCATTGATGCATGGCCACCTCCCCATCACCAAACTCAGCACTTCCTTGTGCAATAAGAATTGCCCCGTATGTAAGCCTGTGATCTCTTGCTATTCAGCAAACGTCAACAACCTTTCCTCGTTGCGTAAATCCCCTATCGTGGCGATACCACAGGGCTCCCAACTGGTCTGCACCCATTCTTACTTCCTGGCTTGCCCGCCATCGCCTCCGCTATGGGGATCTGTGGCGATATCGGATCTGCCAATCCCATAATTTTACAGGTTCTATTCCAAATTTGAATACCCAATTTCACTAGGTATGGGTGATCGCTTCGCACTCCCCTGGTGTCCCAAATCAGATCCCTAAGGTACATATCTTAAACAGCCAGTTGGAGGAGAGTTATTTCAGTCGTAATCTCATCTGCCATCCACTGCACCAGGTGCCGCAACTGGCACGCCAAATAGTACAACTCGAAGTTTGGTATTCTCCATTCCCCTTGCTCATATGGCCTCTGTAATACTTCTAGTGCCACCCTGTACCTTCCCTCTTGCCATAAAAATCGTCTGCAAAGCTTATCTAGGTCTCGAAAGAATTGCCTCAGGATATTATACGGTACGTTGCTAAAGCAATGCATAAGTCTTGGCAGTGCCACCATCTTCAACAGTGCAGCCCTTCCTGCCACAGACACGGGCAAACTACCCCAAAACTCCATCGACTTCTCAAGCCCCACTTTAGTCAGTGCTGTGTTTAAGGTGTGTTCTGATTTGGGGTCATGTAATATATTAACCCCTAGGTATCTAAAGGAGTCCGTGCACCACAACAGAGGTAGGGCCAGCAAGTCCTGCTCCCTCATCATCACCATCCTGGCCAATTGAAAGAGGCATGACTTGTTTTTATTTATCTGGATTCCTGTCAGAACCCATCCAGTATCTCTAGCACGTATGGCAAATTGGTCCTCTGGTTATGCAGATACAATCCATCTATGTCAATTCCCATGTCACCAAATTCCTGCCTCAAATATGCGGCTATAGGTTCAGCCGCAATAATGTATAGCATAGGAAACAAGAGGCAGCCCTGTCTCATGCCCCTGTACAGCCACCACTTCTCCGAATATGTGTTGCCAGTCCTGACCCTTGCCATTGGCGCTGTGTATATTAGCCTTACCCACTTCATATAGATGGGCCCTATCCCCAGTTTGGCCATGGTGGCATATAGCCAGTTCCAGTGGACAGTGTGGAATGCCTTGGTAGCGTCGAGCAATGCCACTGCGCATTGCTCGTCCCTGTCCTTAGTGCCATAAATGACATGATGCAGTCTGCGCAGATTCTCTGCGATATTCCTGCCCCGCACATATCCAGTTTGATCTCGGTGGATCAGCAGTGGAATCACTTGTCTAAGTCTGTGTGCCAACAGAGCAGTCAGAATCTTGCTATCTTGGTTCAGCATGGACAATGGTCTGTACGACCCACAGTCCATGCTCTCTTTATTTGGTTTGAATAGGGGGATTATCAATGCTTCCCTCATAGTGTCTGGGAGGATCCCCGTTTCGCAAGCCTTGTTAAATACCTTGTTGAGAAGCGGTGCTAGCGTGTCAGCATAAGCCTTGTAGAATTCCCCTGTTAATCCATCTAAGCCTGGGGATTTTCCAGAGGGTGACGTTCTAATTGTGGCCAAAACCTCTTCAGGGGTAATAGGCTCATCGGGGCTGAGTAATGGGAATATTCTCTGACCTCCTCGTGTTGCCCTCTCCGCAAGTCCTGTAAGTGGAAGAGCTGCAACAACGAGGTTAACACTAGCACTTTGGCTGGTGGGGACGGTCTCTTATGCTTGGTATCAGATCGATCTTTGGTAGGGTCAATGGTGCAATTAAAGTCTCCACCCCAAATCATCAACCCATCTCTATAAGGGCCCAGCCTTGCGTACAGCGACCGAAAGAAGACTGTGGTGTCATGATTTGGTGCATATGTGTTCACGATACAATTTGCATGGTTTTCCAATATGCCTTGTATATAGGCCATCCTACCCTCATTATCGGTTTTAGTGATAAGAACTTTAAATAGTATAGCCGGGTCAATCCAAATCTGTACCCCCCGTGCGTAAGTTGAGTACGTGGAGCCCACCAGTACACCTCCCCGTGCCCTTGCCAAGTTCTGTTGCTTCTGTGCGTCAAGGTGCGTCTCTTGCAGTAGTGCAATCTCAACCCTGTTCCTTTTAATGTACATACTTATTCTCCGGCGTTTAACTAAGTTATTTAATCCCTTAACATTCCATGTGATGATTTTAATAGCTTCAGCCATTATGTCTCGTGACCCAACGTATCATATAACCAATGAGTCTAGTGTGGTCCTCCGATATCCTTGTGCATAGTATATTCCAAAGTGTGCTAGGGCTCCCCCCAATCCCTCCCATCTCCCCCCTTAACAATCAACCCTTCTCCCCATCCCCACTGCAAACCAAACTCACACATAACCTGTCCAGCGGAGCTGCCCCTGCTAGGACTTCCCTGTTTCTGCTCCATTTGACCCAGTCCCTAGCCTAGTCTCCTGGTGCCCTATGGGCGGGCTCTATATAGTGGCCCAAAAATTACTTCTCGAGGGGGTAGAGGGTCAGCCTTGGTGTTCCCTCCACTAGGTCCCGCAACTCTTCCACATTGCTCCTGCTATTATCAAGCGGATCGTATTGCTAACATGAATGAATAAATGTTCAATTTTCACAGCCGAAGCATATCTCCACTCTACATCATCTGATAACAACTCCAGTTCAGCATTTACAATCTCTGTCGTGGCTTCGGCCTACGTTAGGACCTCTGGCTCTGCACCTCTGCATCTGGTAGTTGTGCACTGTCCATCCATTCCTGCGCTTCTGCTGCCGTCCCGGAAAATAGGGCTTTACCATTATGAATCATTTTCAATTTTTCCGGGTACTTTAGGCCAGCTTTCCTTAACCTGGTCTCATGGAGATGAATTGAGCCCTCCTCTTTTGAACCTGGAAGGTGTTGTCTGGGTATACTGCGATCTTTGTGGATTGCCTTTATATCATTCCTTCGGATCGCGAAAAGGCCAGGATTTTTTCACAGTCTTTATAATTCAGCACTTTGACTATCATTGGTGTGGGTGGAGCGCCTGGCGGTGGCCCTGTTTCGATCGTAAACCCTTGCGTGAGTGCTTGTTCTCCAATTTCCTGTATCAACAAGTTATCTACATAGTTAGTGGATCTGATCCCTCAATTCCCTCTGGTAGGCCTACAATTCGGATGTTGTTCCTGCATGCGCAGCCCTGCGCCTCCTCCGCCCTGTCCTCCAATAACTTTTGCATAAGGATGTCCACATCTTTAGTCGTCTGCCCTCTGATCATGGTGTTTTCTTTGACTTGTTCTTCCAGCTTGCCAGTTCTCTCTGTTATGGCTCGGACGACTTGGCGGAGCAGTGCCAGATCACTAGCCACAGCGTCTATCTTGTTTTCTAGTATTGCCTGGAGCGCTGCAATTGTCTCTAGGATCTGCCGATTTACAGGATCTGCCATGTTTTCAGGGGGGAATGTCTGGCCCTTCGCTTTGTCCCGGTTGTCTTTGTCTTGTCGGTGTGCAGGACCTGAAGTGAAGGTTTGTAATGTGATCTGTTTATTCTTGGCTTTGCTACCCTTCGTTGTCATCTTGCTAGCTGTGCTAGTGGGGCTTCTGGGTCGCAATTGTTCCAGGGGGGATTCCCTGCACTATAGGTCCAAAATGAATTGTCTTTAACGCCCTGCCGAAAAGGAACCAAAGCTTGTGTGGACCGTGCTGTCTGCTGGCCCCAGCGATGCTATATGTAGATGTTAGGGTTCGCACCTGACAGTTGCCTTATAGAGTGAGTGATTGTGGGCACAGCCCATTGTTCCCCAACAAGCCAAGCATTTCATTCCAAGTCTGGGCCCGTGTGGGGGGGCCTGGGATTGGTGATCTGGTAACCTGTTCCTCTGCAGCTGACTACAACCTCCACCACACTTTTAGGTCTCAGATATGTTCCACAACGGCGACTGCATCCTCACCTCTGCTTTCTGTCACTAATGTTGCCTGTCCTGGGTGTCTCACAGCCACAAGGTTGCAGTACCTTGTCGGGGTCCCCAACAGAAGCATAGCCTAGATGTATCCTTCACAGCCCTCTCTGCGCTTCCGTGGTGCAGTGCGTCTGGTTCTTGTTGTCCCAGTTATCTTACAATGCAAGCCGTGGCACCCCCAAGGCCCTCAGATATTCAGCCTATTCACAGATCCCTTTGTGGGACTCTGCTTCTCAGGCCTCGCTCCACAATTGTGAGCAGTGCTTCGCCTCCCACCAGGCGAACCCACATGAAGACAGGTGGGTCCAGCATTGCTATTGCTGTCCCCCCCTGGCCTGTACTTATTTTCCCAATATATCACCACGGTGTGGCTCACTGCTCACTCGTTTGCAGGAACACTCCAGGTAATCCTCTCCCTGGGGCCCCCCCAGGATGGGGTTTTATTGTAAGTGACTCGTTGCTGGGAGGGAGGGAGGAGGGGCCGGAGTGGCCGCGGGGGCCCAGGTGTCTCATTACGGCCAGCGCAGCGTGGCGGGTGGGGAGCCCTCCAGACTGCATAATAATAGCACAATCCCTTGAGGGCCCCCACACCCCACCAAATTGTTGCCGCTAGCGGTTTGCCTCTGGGTACTCCTCTTCAACCGCTCGTCTGGCAATCCGCTTCTTTACATTTGCTGCCGTAATCCAGCGCTGCATCACCCCAGCAAGCACTGTGCTACAGCTGGTGGCCTCATGCTTGCTGGCAGCGCATTCCGAAAAGCACACTGCTTCTCTGTTGTTCCAAGCCCACTGGTTTGGCGCTGTGCTACGGCCCCCTAAGGTTGCGTCATTGCAGTGGATCCGGTTCTTTACTGCGATGGCCGCCAGGCTGTCTTTGTGGTCAATGCTGCGCCTCTTGACGGCTCTGGCAGTGAAATTCCACCTCATCCGCAGCCTCAATAGGTGTCCTTTGGAGGCCCACCACAGACAGGGTGCCATGGAGTCCTCCAGTCAGGCGACATGGCAGTCCCTCTCCGAAGCGTTCCGTCGCTTCTCCCGTGTGTCCACTGTCCTTCAGATCCCGGCTGCCATTTTCGACCCACACCATGGTGCTCCTTCTCGCTTGAAAGTATATCCCGTTCCCAGTCTTTTCGAATGAAGCCACAAAGTGGCCTACATTGGAAACAGTTTGGACATGTTGTCTTATTGTGACATTAGTCCTCATTACAAGTGTGCCAGTCCGGTAACAACAGTTCTGTAAGCCTACCGGCACCGTTGTTACCGGACCAGTACACTACGAGTCTGCGTACAGGTGCCGTCCCTCCCGCCAGGTCTCACCTGGCAGGAAGGACGGCACCCGCTCGCAGACTTTCCGGGGAGCACCGGCACCGTTATTAAGGGCGCTGTTGCTTCCATCATCCCCATTGAGTTCCAATACCATTTTTTTGGCACCTGACTTCCCGGTCTAGCGGGGTTAGTATCCCCTGCTGTTACCGGCAAGACAGGTGCCTACCGGCACGGCTACCGCTGGAGTTGTAATGAGGCCCATTGTATTTTTAATGGCACAGCCAAAAAGAATATGTTGCTATGTGGGGGTACTGGCATATATTGGCAGAACCAGCTTTGACATGTTTTCTTATAGTATCATCTGACCTTTTTAGTTTTATTATATTCAATAGAATTTTTATAAAGCTCCAAACTCACCCGCGGGCCTCAGAGCACTAACAGAACACACAACCATAAAGGACATGAAAAGGTGCAGTAAGAGACGCTGAAACTGTGTCAACGTGAGAAGCAGGTAGGGATGGAGTTAGATACCTCTGCCATCAAGTGGATGAGTTTTGAGGGCTTTTCTTAACTGTGCCAATGAAGGCAGTTGTCTGATGATTGATAGGGGTAGATTGTTCCAGGCTCCTGGAACCCAGGCATTGAAACTCAGATCTCCAAAACCTTTAAGTCTGGTCGCAAGAGTAAATCCCTATTATTAGACCATAGCACCCGTCTGCGCAGCAGTCTGCTAATACAAGATTTAAGATAACCAGGAGCATTCCCAGCAAGACATTTCAAGACTATGCAGGATGTTTTTAAAAGGATCCTTTGCTGTATCGGCAGCCAATGAAGTTTTCTCCAGGCATCTGAGACATGACCACATTGTCTGATGCCACAGGTGGCTCTAACGGCCGCGTTCTGGGCAACTTGCAATTTCCTGATATTTGCCTGTGTAGTGCCAGCCAGCAGGCCATTGCAATAGTCAAGCCTGGAATTAATGGTTGCTGCAGCTAACAGAACCCTGTTGTCTTCTGACAAATAAGGCCTCATTTGCCATAGGAGCTTTGTCATATATGAGCTATTAGAGGTCACAAAAGAGACATGCTTTTTAAAATCAAGGTGGCAGTCAATAAACATTCACAAGGTTTTAACCTGTCTGGGTACGTGGATTCTGTCCCCTCCAATAAGGAAGGCCTCATATTGGATATTGGGGATCTAGGAGCTTACGTTTTGCTGGAATTCCAACAATTAAGAGCTCATTTTTTGTTGTTGTTCAGTGCCATGGAGGTTTTTAGCATCCAGTCTTTGATGACATCGAACACCCCACAAATAAGAATCGAATCTGCCTTATAATCGCAAGATAGTTCCAGGATGATCTGGATGTCATCAGTGTAGTTCTCATGTTTGACCCTCATATTGTCCAGCACATCAAAGAACGGTTTGGAATAGATGTTATATAGCAAGGGTGATATGCTAGACCCTTGTGGGACCACAGCAGAGTAGGACTTCTTGTGATTTACATTCCCCCATGGTTACTTTAGCTCTCCTATGGCCCAAAAGGGATCTGAACCAATTAGAGGCCAATTTGGTGCATTTTCCATCTTTTGTTAGCCTGTCCGCCAGCTTATCATGATCCACCAGAACAAAAGCGGCGGACAGGTCAAACAACAGCAGCATAGCTAGTTTGCCTTGATCAACAATTCCGGCAATGGTAGATCTAACTTCCACCAGGGCTGTTTCCGTTCCATGATTCTTTTGGAATCCGTACTGATATAGAAGGCCCCTTTCTTCGACAAATGTGCTGTACTGAGTGCAGGCTACCTTGTTGAAGATTTTTAAAAGGAACAGGACATTGGTTATTGGACGATAATTAAGCGGGTCCAGAGGATATAAGCCCTTCTTCTTGTAAAGGGGTGATCCAGGCCTCCTTTATAGAGTCAGGGACCTTCCCCTCCGAAAAGGACAAATTCACGAGAGACGTCACTGGTGAAGCAATAATTCCTTAAACAATGCAGACAGAAACACATCGCCTTTACATTTAGTAGGTTTGATATTAGCAACCAGCGCAGTCAGTTCACTGACTGAGACATGTTTGAAAGAGAAAGAATCAAACTCAGTATCTGTGTCAGGGTCTGGAGTTCCAGTATCTGTGCTCATCAGCTGACTAGCTTGAATAATGTTCCGAATATTGTCTAAATGTTCTGGGACGTTTTGGGTCATACAGTTGTGCAACTTTGACACCAGGCGTCATCAGCAATTATCTGAGGCTTTTGTTTTTTTCCTTTAAGCTTGTTAAATATTCTAAATAGCTCTCTGGTGTTTGATTTAGCTCCTAGAATACGCTCTTCCAGATTGGCTCTTTGTGCCGCTAAAATAGCATCCTTATGGGACTTGACAGCTTCCTTATAAAGAGCCAGCTAGTTGCCATCTGGCTTTTTTCTCCATCCTCTTTCCGCCGCCCTTTTGGTCTGCCTAGCAGCCAAAATAATAGGGGAGAACCAGTAAGTGGCTGTCGGATTAACTTCTTTCTGTATAGTGCTTTTAAGAGGTTGTAGTTTATCATGTACTGTATTACAAATAAGGCGCAGTTGTGCAACAGGGGATTCCAGGGTGCCCTCACCCAAGAGGTTCTTCAGCTGGGGAGGGACGGCAGGTTTAAAGGCTGCCTCCGAGATGGCACGGGTACCTCTGCGCAAAGTGAGAACAGGTTGCCTGCGATCTTTGTCTTTCTCAAAGTTACAGAGCAGACTTGAGAATGAGACCATAAAGTGGTCTGACCAGCAGCATTTATTTACTTCTATAGATGTGATCGGCAGGTTTCTGCAAAGAACCCAATCAAGTGTCTTCCCTGCTTGATGGGTTGTTCACCTATCCATCCTTCCCATGTGTGCTTGGCACTGCCGGTTTGCAGGCAGAGTACTGGAAGTACTCCCCTTTTTGGAGTTTGGGTAAGGATGCAGCACTAAAATGGCAATGCAGAAGCCTTACATTCTTAAGTGGAATTACAGATTTTCAATGTTGGTAATCTGGTTTGCAACACACCACACGAAGGGCCTCACTACAAGGACGGCGGTAACCATGGCGCTATTAGCGCCATGGTTGCCGCCGGTATTTTACCGAGTCCGCCATGGTGAATGGCGGAATTACCGCCCTATTCCAAGGTGTGTGGGGGCGGTAATTCCCCATTCACCATGGTCCTTCCCCATTCCCATTTTTGCCCCCATAGGGCTCAAGGGCAATGGGGAAGGTGGTAATTACGGTACCGCAAATTACGGTACCGTAATTACCTCCTAGGTCCCTTTGCGGGTCCCGTCCTTAACGGATGGTAAAACCAGCCGTTAAGGTAGGGTCTCACAAAGGGACCTCGTAGTAAGGCGGTAAGGGTTTACAGGCACTGGTACCCTTACCGGTACCAGTAAACCCTTACCGCCGTCCGTGTAATGAAGCCCCAAAACTCTACAGACCATGTATGGTAGGATGTGTACATGGAATTGAAAAATGATACTTGATTAAAACTCTGAGAGAGCAATACTAGTAATGTGTAGAAATAAGAACTTGAGCTGTTTTGTTCCTCTTGAGATGTTATCCTGAAGGTGACTTGTCGATTCAGTAAAGAATGCAAAAGGTAACTTCCCAAATCACTGAAGACTGTATTTTGTGTTGCATCGGCCATAAGAACATATGCTATGTGGTGAAATTGTCTCCCTCTCTCCTAACCAGCTTTCCCCTATCCAGGTAACCGCCTATCCACCCCTGGCCCCGCAGAGTGTGATTTTGCTCTCTAGTCATGTAGAAATAGCAGGGCGGTTCCACATTAAGAGAGTGGATTCATACACTTTCTGTGGTAATATAGGCCTTGACACACTAATACTAAAGCTACATATGATGATCCATTCTTGTTTGACATGTATATCACATTAAAGTGATATCATAACCATACTTTTTCTTAGTGTTCTAAGGGACAATGTTTTGTGATGCCACTTCGTGTGATGTCAAGTGGTAAAGATTGTGTGCCATCACTTCCTGTGATGTCATTTTGGAGCAAGTGTCAAATGACATTACACCACTTCCTGTGATGTAACTTGGGGTGGGGTCAAATGACATCACTCCCTGTGATGTCATCAGGGAGGTCAAGGGTTGTGTGATGTCACTGACGATATCCCTAGCATTTTGTTCAAACGACGTCCCTGCTTACTCCAACATTATAACCTTTTAAATATTAAACCAAATATACTGATTGTGCCAGCTTTCAGGTATAGATGTGAGCATTGAGTGGCTGGACCATTGGTTACACTAGGGAGTTCCAGTGCCCTCCTGACAGACATTTTACTTTCCCCTAACAGAAGTATTTTGTTTTCAGAGTAAAGATATCTGTGCGCATGCGCAGTTCCAAATGCACAGAGATCCTAAGAGACCTATGAGTATACTAGCTGTTCCCGGCTTAACATACGCCATTCTAGCATATCTTAAAGGTCAAAATCGATTGGTAATTCATAGGGTCACTTCTGTCCCCTTTCTTAAATATCGGAATTGCCAAGGTCACTTCCAGGAAGGGGGGCGTAGTTTTCTGTGACTTATTAATAGTCATTAAAAGGCTAAACGTATAGGGAACTGTTTTCTTTTGAATTTGAAAGGCATATTCATATCAGATGGAATGAGAGGTATGTGTGGTATAAGAACAGTATCTAAGTTTAATCCATCTATTGCACAGGCCTCTATGATGTGTCTTTGTAGATGCGTAATTGTCAACCTTGTTCCATTGCAGTGGTCCATGATGGCATAAGATTGCGTAGTAGCATAATTACAGCACCTACTTTCAGTTTTAGCTCACGAGGAGGCATTCTTCCTACAGCGTTTTGCTCTTTAGAGACTGAAATGTTGAGCCGGTAATTAACTGTTCATTGACACTGTGCGTAGTTGCATAATTACAGCACCTACTTTCAGTTTTAGCTCATCAGGAGGCATTCGTCCTACAGCATTTCGTTCTATAGAGACTGACATATTGAGCTGGTAATTAACTTTTCATTGACACTGGAACCGCCTGGCCCTGTGTGAAGAGAAGTGGGGTTGGAAAGAAGTAACTTGACATTATTCTGAATGTTTGAGATAGTGGAAGGTGAAGGTGACTGGGTAGAAACATCCTCATTCTTTTTTTTAAATCATAGCTGTTGTTGAGATGGAAGGGCACAGATGTGCACTTTACCATTTGGGCAGCAGAGGGAAACCTACCACTGATAAATTGCATCAGCTGAGTACAGAAACATACCTAAGCGTTTTATAGATATAGATATAGATGATAGAACAGTGAAATTGAACCTGCATTGTATCTCATGATTACTGTAGAAAATGCACTGCATCTTCTTAATAATGTACACTTGTCTAAAAAGTATGTACTTGATTACCTTCTGATTTTAATTATTATTCTATTCTGCATTGAAACATAAGCAACAGCCGGCTTTTCAAGGGCACACACAGAATATGATAACAGACTCACTGTTAAAGTCTTTTAGAGTTAAAACAAGAAGTAAACACATGAAGCCTTTTCTATTGCAGTGTGCATTGTTCCAGCGATGCAAAACCTGATGTTTCCTGCGCTTCAAATATTTCTATCGCATAATAATTTATTGCAATGCAACACGCTTTGTGTTAAGCAGACATTGGGCTGCATTCCGAGACTGGAGGTAGTCATGGCGCTATTTGCGCCATGACTGCCTCCAATAACGGGACCGAGTCCGGTGTGGTGCAATGGGGACTTACCGGTCTAGTCTGATCCTGGCGCGACCGGTAAGTCCCCATTGCACCAACCATTCCCCATTCCCATTTGAGCCCCCAGAGGGCTCAATGGGAATGGGGAAGGTGCTATTTACGGGCCTGCTAATGGCAGGCCCGTAATTAGCGGCCTGGTCCCCTAACGGGACCCATAAGGGACGTGTGGTCGGACCACACATCCCTTGCGGTTCCCGTTAGGGGACCTCAGAATCGGGCATAGGGGATTACCGGAACTGGTCTCCTTACCGGTGCCCGGTAGCCCCTACCGCCCGACTCGTAATGACCCCCATTGTCTAGCAGAGTTATTTTGAAAAACACTCTAAAGGAGATGTGCATTTAATATACAAAATTAATCAAAGAATATGGATCTACTTACAGACATTTCTGGAATTCACAACACCCCCTCCACCTTAAGTGGCTACACATGCTATGAGTAGAAACACCCATGGCACATATGCATATGGCTAATCAAGAAAAGAGAAAATATCATTAGAATCTTACAACTACACCAACATATCTCATCTACTTAACCAGCACAAGCAAGAGGTCTTTTTTGTTTGGAACATCCAAAATAAGGGCACCAGAGTTCTTGGAAACAGATGAACTTGGGGTGTAGGATCGACACAGAGGCCAGTGTCCATAATGCAGGTGGTTAGTTCTATAGGGGTTAAACAGCTATGTGTCATTGAATTCAGAAACTGGAAACTCACAGGAACATTTTGAAAGTCAGACCATGATCATTTGTGGGGGTTGGCGGTGTACAGATGTCCAGCAAGGAGGAGCCCACTGGTGGGACTGGGGAGAAATCCCCCAAATCTGGCCAGACTTTTCTATAGGCAGAATGTGGTGGCTCATCATGCAGGATTCCTTCAGTCGTTCCTGATGATGGATATATGCCATGTCCTTGTACATCTCTTCCTCTTTGGAACCCTACACCTGTATTGTTGCAAGAACATGGAAGTCATTTAGGTGTTACCCGGGGTCACACATGCGACCCCTGAGGTCTCCCTTGACACCCCTGTGGTCTTGTTAGGCAGACACCTGTGCAGTTCCCTTAGGGACCACTGCAAAAGATTTAAGACTACAGGTGTTGGCAGTAAACCCACTTGGTAGCAGTCCGCACCACCCAGATTTACCTGGTAGCTGTGGCTGAGCAGTCAGACTTCCCTCATGAAGAGTTAGGCAGTATGCAAAGAATACACAATAGGTGCCCAGATACAATAATACAAGCAAACACTGACCAGAGCTTTGGTATCAAAGTATATAATTATTTATTTAAAAACACACAGTTGAAACACTCCAGCACTCTTATTGTAAAATATTCTAAACACAGTTACTATTGTAATATATACACCCCTTTTTCCTTATCAGATAAGTCACAGTAAAACACCACTTATTTTCATACAGAGGTGAGCGCTTAACTAGATTGCACTCCAATAAGTTTGTGAGAAAGGGAGGGAAAAAGGCAGAATAGGAAAAGGTACACCACTCTAAGATTCAGGAACACTGTTAGCAAGGCAGAAGAGCAAAAATTCACTGGTGAGCCAAAGTCCAAAGGCTGAGCCCGCTCTTAGAGAGAGCAGAGCACAAATGCGCCCAAGATCACACAGTTACACTAGGCTTAGAAAGTCTTGTAGAGGGTTCAAAAAGAGTTTAGAGAGGCTTTGAGAAAGTTTAGCCAGGGTGTCCCAGACTAACCCAGGTTCGAAAGCCGGGGGATAAATCTACCCCGTACAGTCGGTAGCAAGGGAAGCCAGGCGGGACACGGTACCTTAAGTGGGAAGGATCCTCCAGCGGTGGCAGTTGTTCCTGCTAGTGGGTGCAAGTTGCGTTGTCGTCCAGGGGAAGAGAAGATCTCGACTTGGAGGAAAGATGAAGGTTGTTGCACTACCAGGGAAGAAACCAGCCGCGGAGTTTTCCGGTTAAAGGTGGTACCTTTGTTTCGCGGTCGTGGTAAAACGTGGTATCCTGGTTGCCGGGGTGCTTGGCACGGGCAAGGCGGCCACGAGGTACGTCGGGAGAGCGAAAAGACGGTGAAACTGGTTATCCCCACCAGTCAAAGGAAGAAGACTCTCCGGCGGGAGATCTCCTCTGTCGTTGGGAAAAGTGGTGAGGCAGTCCAGCAGGGCTCCACCGGTGGTGGTGTCGTGGCAGGTCGGCTCAGCTTCTCCCTCGTCGGATTCTTAGGTCCTGTGGCGACCTCTGAAGTTCCAGTCCCCAAAGCCCTGCTTTTATGCAGCAAACCCCCATTCACTCAGCCTAGCTGTCACTCAACAATGGTAAATAGTTTTTTGTTTTATTTTTTGTTTTAAGATTGAGGATCATGGCTGTGGCCAGCAGCATGTGGCTCTTTGGTTCTGAAGTGGCTAATTTTCAGATAGATATAGCCGGTAAGATAGCTCAGTGGGTTGAGTGCTGGCTGCTGCAATGTGTGTGTGATCTGCAGGTTGCAGGTTCGACTGCCAGGAAGGTCAACTCAGCCTTTCATCCTGCTGAGGTTGATAAATGAGTACCCACACAGGTTGGGGGATATTATATGTTTATTTGTTCTATGTGACGCGCTTAAGTGTAAGTGCTATATAATAACACATCATTATCGTTTGGCCTTGGACGTCTGCTTGCATTCATGGTGATTTGGTAATATTGGCCTATATGCACTTATATTAATAATACATATGGTGATCCATTCTTGTATGAAATGTATATATGTATATCACTTTACAGTGATATCGTAGCCATATTTGTCGTAGTGTACTTAGAAACAATGCTATGTGATGCCACTTCCTGTTTTGTTAACGGGTGAAAGGTCGTGTTCCATTGCTTCCCGTAATGACACTTCAGGTGGGGTTAAATGACATCACTTCCGGTGATGTCATCAGAAGTGAAGGGCCATGTGATGTCACTTCCACTACCCTTGGCATTTTGGTGAAATGACGTCCCTTGGCAAGAAAGAGGAGAACAACTAGACAGCTGAAGATATCCCCTCTCACCAAGATCACTTGGTGAGGGGTGATAGCTCAGAGGCAACGCGTTTGTCTTGAAAGCAAGACAATGCAGCGCAACACAGGCTCGAGTCCTGATCCCGTGCTTAGAAACCAATCTCTGGTATTAAGCGTGTTATAAAATAACAATTATACAAAGAAATTAGACAACTGAAGATCAATGGATGGGTGGCTCTTGTACTTCAACTACAGCTCTGTACCTCTACTACATCTGTGAGCTCTGCTCGGCCTTACAGGAACGAGTGAAGTTGAAGAGCCTACAGACAGTTGTCAGAAAGCCAAGTGGGCTCCACTAAGGACTTAGCTAAGCAACTCATAAGTATGCTTCAGACAGGTTTTTCTGGGGCATTACACAGCTTTCTCACAACTTTACTGGGGTCAGAAAGACAAAACACCAAAGTCTTCTTGTTCCTAAGGGGTTTCCCCACAAAGTCTCCCTGTTACTTTCCCTGGTGTCACCCCACAAAGTCTCCCTGTTACTTTCCCTGGTGTCACATTCCTAGATAAGAAAAGGTTGCGTAGTGTCTTGGTCACTGGTTGTGCTGGTATGCCTTGGGTAACGGATGATTCCACAGGTGTTGTGGATATTCATCCGGAAGATCTAGGCTACTTTTTAGTAAGTTACACAGTGTCTCTCAGTGGTGGGATCTAGGCTGCCTTTGTCTCTGTATACAAACTGTCCACATCTATCTTTCAAGCCTCCTTATCGGGCTGACATTCACTCATACCTGGGGACCTCTTACTGGGCCTTGCCACTAGCCCTTGATGTAAAATCCTCCACATCCTGCCCCAGTCTTGCTCCTCCTGTCATGTCTAACAGACAACAGGTTAATGTATGGTTTCTTACTCTCTGGCTACTACTTCGCTGTTCCCCTAAGAGACCTCCCACCTTCCCCATCTTCTACCTCCCACTTCCACTCAACTTCTCCAACTTGATGTCTCTCCTCTTTGCCACTTCTCAAACTTCCCCTTCTGTGAAGTTTTAACTCTCCTCATCACTCTCCACTGCTTGGCCTACACAACCTCTTCATATCTCTCTCCTCCAGTTTAATATCTCCCATTTCTCGAAACCTTTCTGTTATCCCTTCAATCCACCTGCAACTGTATCTCCTTTCCTTCTGCACAAACTTCCCCTCCTCCTTCAGCACCTCAAACTCCTTCGGATCCACCTCCTGCAAATTCAACTACACTTGCACCTCCCCTGCACTGTCAACTCATTCTGCACCAACTCCCCCGCATCTTCAACACCCTCTGAACCGTCTCATTCATTCCTCCCTCCCTCTCTCTTGTACTCACTGCCCTACTACTGCATACACCCTCACTTTGCTTTGCTCAACCCTGCATGCCCTTACCCCTTGACCTAGATGGGCATTCCCTTAATGATTGACCACTGTGCACAATGCTTCCCATGCCTTCGGAATTGGTAGGGCCACTGAAGCTCGGTGTCCACAAGTCCTTTCAGGTGCAGCTGGTTGCTCACATTTCCGCACGGACTAAGTCTTTAGCAGGCAGGCCTGCCATCTTGGTTTCTCTACTACCCGTGGAGGTCTGTGCTGGGAGTGGGTGGGACCTGAAGGCCCAGGCTTGGAAGCACCCTGCACTTCTCCGAAGGCTTCTGAGTGTACTTGGATAATGGCAGGCACAGTGGATCCGCAGCTTCCTTAGTTTCAATCAGTTGAGATACTGTAAAGGGCTAGCAGCAGTGTTAACCCTAATATGGTGGTCCTGTGTCCTGGGCCTACATGACTGTGGGTAGAAGAGGGGGTCATCTCCATAGTACCCTCAGGCCTCGCATTATACAGCCAGTGGGGGTGTCCGTCCCCCTTGCTTCCCACACACACACACCTGGAGGGCCAAACAGGGAACATTATCATTCTGGTCATCAGAGTTTGACAGAGAAAATCCAAAGTGGCGATCAGATTCTCGGAACACATCGCATCACCAGTGTCTGCCAAACTGCCCCAGTAGAATCAGTTCAAAGTCCAGCATTGCATTAGGGAGGAATGCAGCAGCCATTCTATCACGGCTTAAAATAAAACATAATTAAAGTCAAAATCATACCAGCTGCAATGATGCAAAGAAGGGCTGACAATCTAGTGCCCAAGTATTCCAGAACGAATGTTGAAGATGTTATGTGTTACCCAGTTGGTAACTTCTGCAGCAACACCTCTCACCGTAGAGACTTTAAGCAGGCTGTGCACAGTATCCTGCCAAGTGACTGTTTCTCAGGATTGTTGAGGCTAGGATCTTTGCTCTTTCAGATTCCTCCTGGAATGCTTTAGAAATACTCGTGAGAGCAATCCTCAAGTTGAAACAGCCAGTGTGCATGAAACACACACATGCAAGCGCCCTTGACATACAGAGGTATGTTAAAGGTAAACAACATACATGTGGCAGTATGTTCCTCTGGTGCCAAATCTGTCTTGTTTACAGAAAGCTTTAATGGTGCTTTGCACTGTGGCGTTAAGACCAGCCAAGGAAAGCCCTACAATGACACTAAATCATTTCCTACCCATCCCCTAATTATTGGCATGGCAAAAATGAAACAGGAGCACTAGGACCGCAGTAATAAGTCAAAATAGGTATATGCACTTAACAACGCAAACAAACCTGGAGACCAAGAAGGGTATTTGTTAGGGGTGGGTAGGAGGGAAATGTGTGGCTAAAGTGGCAGAGCACTCTTTGATCATCTCTAAATTCCAGAGGGTTCCTCAGTATCTCTTTGCAGGTCACCCCCACATGAGGAACAAACAGTAAGGGAGTCAGTAAAATCCTTTTTGCTCAACAAAATCAATAGATTTCTTTTGTAAAGTCTACCTTTTTTTCTATCAAAGTACTTGTTTCATACTGTATTCTCTCAAGACTCTCTAAATCGGGGGGGGGGGGCCGTGGAGCGGGGGTGGGGGCGCTGGACCCAGTGGCACTATTGGAGGCACAATAAATAGGTCAATTTACCAACTCTCTAGACTGTTGTGCAACCTACAGATCACAGACACACATTTTGACTGGGCGAGTCACCTGGTGCCAACTGCTTGCATTGTGCAGCCGATATACGTGGTCAGACATCAGTGGCAGGGCTGCTGCCGTCTGATGGATTGAACATAGAAAAGAATGTATACATCTGAAACCTGTTCAATAAAAAGTGCTTTTCCTTCCAGTGGATCAACTTGGTTGTATTAATGAACTCATACTTAAAGGAACAATTCTTAGTTGGTAGTTGTTTTCACATTGCTACACTGTTCTAATATCACCAGAGTGACCTCTTGGCACTGTCCTGTATAGTAACACTACCTGGGCTACAAGAGACGCCATAGATTCTAAAAATCAACTGCTAAAGGCAGCATGACCATTTGTAGACATATCATTAAACTATTACGGGGCTGTTGATTTGCAAAACGCCCATGTCTTAGGGGGTTCAGAAAGGATGAGATAGCCATCTATAGTAGCTCTGGCTCTCATTCTAAGTTGGTGAACACTTCATTTGAAATCTTGGTAGCGGTATATCAAGTGAACCTGTTACGGAGGAACTATCTTCAAACACTATAAAATGGCGACACAGGCCTCCTACAGCACCAAGCACATATTGTGATGCTCATGAACACTCCCTGGCCATTCCTATTACAATGGCACGTGAGTCTTCCTGTTAATGGCAATTACTTCCAATGATATTGGCACGTGAGCATTTTATGACAATGCCAGGTATCTGAAAGGCATGGCTGTATTAGTATGTAGGTACTGGGTATACAGTGGCAATACATGGCAAAATACTATACTACCTGGCTATAGGGTGGCACACGGTTTTAATACCTAGAGATATAATGACAGCGTCTGACACATTCCTACCCAATGCATACACAAACGCAAAAACTATTGGCTTTGCCAATTCCTGTTTCTTCCCTGTAGCTGATTAGCTTTATTGCTCTTGGGAGCTGCTTGCAAATCATTATTTTGTCATTGTTTTGTGTTGTCCTTCACACTTATAAATAGTCTTATGTCGTTTGTTGACTTTGTGAAGACTGTGTTCATTTGAGGTTATTCTAAACCTTTCATGCTGAAGGAGCCCTTTACAGCGGAATGAGTATTGAGATAACAGTTGTTTCTTTAGTACATGCTAGCCACGGATAGGCTTTGGGTGGGTCACAAGCCTCCATGTTAGGTTAGCACACTACTGTTCCCTTACAGCTGCTAAAGTAGATGAGTGGGCTCAGCGCTTGCTGTATAACTCCATCATTTGAAGGTTTCATTCCTGAATCCAGACACGGCCTGCAGGCTTTATACTTTTGAGGTCCTTAATATGATGGTGTTCAATTGGGTCTATAGGTTTGATGTTCGTAATCAATTTTATGTCCATTACTGCAAACCCAAAAGATTATGGTATCAGGTATTATTCATATATAACCAAGTGATTATGAAAGCTAATGAACCTTCTGGCATGATCAACGTGTGCTGATGTTAAATCATTGTAAACACTGTTAAGGCCTCAGCCATACAGTTTAACTATTAATAAATTAATAATAAGTTTCAAAATAACACACATTGTCACACGTCTTCTAAACCGGTGCCGAAGTCTCCTTTACACAGTGCCCTTCATAAAGGACTAGGCTGCGAGATGCTATGGTTGCCCCCCCTTGCTCGCACACAGTAGCCTTGTTTGCAGAAAAGTCATCACCGAAAAAAAGGCACAAGTAAACGCTTCCATGAGCATACCTGGGAGAAGTGGAAACCGCAGAGTAAAGCAGACAGGGAGTGGGGTGGGAGGTCTTCTGTGGTTTCCGGTCGGAAAGGTCAACTGCAAACATAAATCATATTGTCAAGAGTGTTGCACCAATGAGACATGGACGGAAAAACGGGTAAAACGGAGATGAGCAGGGAGTTAGGAAAAACGCTGCTTGGTTCATTAAAAAAGTTTCACTTGCAGCCAAACAAAAACAAACGAAACCCAGTATTTAGGGACTTTCTGGAAGAGGATTACTGGGCCCACGTGCCACTGCGGATCATAAAATGCAGTGCTACAGTGGAAACTAAGAGGACTCACATGAGGAATGTTGGAAGCACATAAGGTTTCCAAAAGACATGTACATTACATTTCCAAAATGCAGCAATTGAAGATAGTGCATACGAGGGGGAGTAGAGGGCCATGAGTGAGAACATGAATGCAGATGCATGAAATAGCAGTTCATGTCTTTAAAAGGACAAGGTTAAAATATATTTGGTAAGAATGTCAATTTAACAGTACAATCCCTGGTGTGACACAGCTTCTTAACAATAGTTCTGTGGGTACAACATTCATTCATCAACAGTGTTTTTTCCGATGTGTTTTATGCGAATTTTCATTTCTCGAAAAAACTTAAATAGGGGGTTGTGGGTAAGGGTATATAAGGGATAGGGGGTCGGGAATAGTGTAACACTTAACAGGGTCAGGGGTTGGGGGAACCCCCCCAAAAAAAATACACATTTCAATAATTTTGTTTGAGAAATAAAAATGTGGTTAAATACCTATTGAAAAAAACACTGTTGATGAATGCCGATGAATGACCATAGAACCGTTCTGTGTTAACCTAATCCGAGCAAAGAGTAGAGAAGTTCAGAAATAGGCGAACCAAACAATGTAAAGGAGCTAAGCAACTGACGATCAGTTTTTAATGACCGTCTGAACATGTACAAACTTAAACCAGTCTGGAACTGTATCACTCACACACTTAAAGGCAGAGAATGAATGCCAGGAGAGGCATCCATTCCAGTGCAGATTACGGAGACTAACAGCACAATAACAGTAAGTATGGTGTGAAGAAATGGGCTGCAGAGACGTAATTTGGGGATCACCAGGGGTCACAAGTGCGACCCCTGAGGTCTCCCTACTTACCCATGTGGTCTCCCTTGCTAATACTAAAAGGTGAAAATATATATATATATATTCAATGAAAAAACTTTGTTAAAGGTACGTTATGGTTAAATTGTACTAATACCTATGAAATTCAATGAAAAAACGTTGTTAAAGGGACGTTATGGTTAAGTTGCACTAATAAAAACCTTTGAAATGACATTTGTGATGTCATCTTTGATGTCCTGGGTGTTAGTCTTAGCAGTGCACAGTGGTGGCGCGAGTTATGATTGCTTAGCTTACCATAACTGGCGAATTTCAGGGGGTTTTCGGTTTTACTTGGAACCATAACATCCATTTAACCAAGTTTTTTCAGTTAATTTCAAAGGTTTTTATTAGTGCAACTTAACCATAACGTCCCTTTAACAACGTTTTTTCATTGAATTTCATAGGTTTTTACCAGTGCATGCTATTTTCCTACAACTTACTAATATCATACTTACCCAATATAGCAATATTTGTGTCCAATTTCCAAATTATCACCTTAAAACTCTTCCATTTTACTCCATCTGGACTAATTTGTAACACTTCTATACACTTCTTGCAACTATTTCAACTAGTTTTGCATCCGTAGACTTCTACGAACATCTGACTTCATAGCGGACCTTCCGGACAGTGCCACATGACCATACGCTGGCGTGCGGCATGATGACGTGTCTGACAACCCGTCCGTACTTCACAATAAGATCTCTGCTTGGCGGACAGTTTCGGAACTGCATTTTCTACTAATCTAGGAACTTCCAACTTCAAAATTTCCCTTGCACAGCTCCAACACCTATTCCTACTCATTATCCATTAACAATCTAGTACACAGTACATACTTTTAGCAAAACTGCTATTCATCTTAAAATGGCATCAGCTAATGCCATCCCTCCTTCCCAAGAGCCACCACCACTCCTGTAATCAAGGAGCATGAGAAACAGTGCCCCCTAACTTAGAAATAACACACGCGCAATGTTTTCCCTTGTCCACCTACCCCTCCATATTAGTGTTTGGTTTCTCTTCCCTCATTTCCCTCCCCACCTTTCGTTGTCAGCTCTCCTGCCAAAAAAAATACATCCAAAAACAACAAACAACAAATTCCTTTAGGAACCACCTTTCACAGTTAAAAAATAGAACTAAAAAAAAAAAATGTATAGACTCCATCTACTTTATATTTCTCAGTAAAGTACATAGACTGAATAACATTTTCCAACATTTCCATTTGCATTTTGTGTTATGCTAATGGGAATATTGTGGCGTTAATCCTCTGTTCCAGGGACTGGAACGGTGGATACCGGCCCAGCAGCCCAAGTTATCAGCCCAAGCGAAGCGAGGGTGGATAACGAGGTCTCTGGACCATTATCCCCCCATTCCAGCCCCTGAAATGGGGGATGAAGGCCATTAGCACCCTAGGTTCCCAAAGCGGGAACCCGGGGTGCTAAAAAATAGGATTTTTCTCCTACACCTGCGGCGTCCCGGTGTAGGAAGGAAAATCCTTTTCCAGGATGGCCACCATGTAAAGGGAAGGTGAGGGTTCAATACAGGGCCCCTCTTCGCTTTCCATAGCAGCCTTCAGAAGGCAAAAAGAGAACCCTATGACCATATTACCACAAGCACATTTTCCTTTCTTTTCAAATCTATCCTAATTTCGAATAACTTTACCACAAAGCCAGATCCAGGTGGACATGGCCACTTTAATCCTATGTTTTGTCCCTTGTGATCATGGCCAGTAGCCAGATTGTCCGGATCATGACCTTATTCCATGACCCGGACAGTCTGGCCACTGCCCATGGCCACAGGCTACCCCTCAGTCACTAAAAGTATACCGCTATTTTTTGTAGCTACATTATGACACTTGTCAAATAATAAAACACTGGCACATTTGCAAAACCATGCTTGTAGGTCCTTGCCAATGCTCCTTACGCAAGTTTGCTGGAAATCCCCCCATGTTTTATTTTTTCAAAAGTGTCAAATGTATGCGAATACAATCGTCATATAACCTAGCCCCCACTTGACAAAATCCATTCAGACTTTACGAAAACATCTATATCTAAATCTATAATCGTTTTGCAAACCTTTGTGTAGATTTGTCAAATGACACCACATTTATAAGCCTTTACAATATTTTGGGACCCCCCCTCTAATTTTGCTCCCTCTTGACAGAATCCCACCAAACTTTGCAAAATCATGTATATCCAGATTTATTATCAGTTTGCCAAATGAAGTGTAGATTCGTCAAATGGCACCTCATTTACAAGCCTTTACATTATTTTGGGACCCCCCTCTAATTTTGCCCCCTCTTCACAAAATCCCACCAAACTTTGCAAAAACAATTATATCTAAATATATTATCAATTTCCCAAAATAAGTGTAGATTCGTCAAATGGCACATCATTTATAAGCCTTTACATTATTTTGGGACCCCCCTCTAATTTTGCCCCCTCATGACAGACTCCCACCAAACTTGGCATACTCTCTCAGAATCAGGTCAGGAATATACATGCAATATTTCATGCAGTTCCATTAAGTGGCGCCAAAGTTATAAGCTATCCAAGAACTGCATTTCACAAACCCTTTAATGCTGAGGTGTCCGCGAACTTTCACAGGACTTTTCGCAAACATCCATTTTTTTCCTTCTTGCAGCCATATCCCACCCCATCCTCATAACCCCTCACCTCCCCAGAGATAATTTCATACATTTGACAATTGCAATGTCATGTTTTTTAATATGTTTTTACCGCGATGTCCACGGACAGCGGCGAAGTTCACGAATCCAAGATGGCGGGTGTTTCCAAAAATCGGATGCACTTCACGCTCTTCACCATCCAATCAGCGAACACGTCGCGGACCGAACAGGGAAGTGTGTCCGCGGACCGGACATAGATATCATAATTTTTTGTGACCTACTTTTTGGTCATTTACAAAAAAACTACTGGACGGATTTTCACCAAATTTACAATAGCACGCTTTCTGGACCAAGCCACTGCTCCTGGTCCAAATTTGGTGAAAATCCGTCCAACGGTTTGGGCTGTAGGCGTGAGCAACGATTTTTCCCCATTCAGTCTATGGGAAAAAAGACATTTTGGGACCCCCCCTATAACTTTGCCCCCCCTGAGCCAAACTTCACCAAACTTTGTAGAAGAATTCAGAGTGGGCTATATACATTTTTTTTGCAAAGTTTGGTGAGAATTCGTCCAGGGAGAGCGAACATATAAGCTGCCCGAAAAGTGCTCTTCCTATGGAAACAGCAACTTAACCATAACTACACAGCCAATACCGTGGCTGTGTAATATATATATTTTAAATGGAAGCTCCTCGGCTGTGGCCAGTGCCATGTAGCTCTTTGTTTCGGGGGTGGCTGGCTTTCTTGTTGGAAATGATATTGTATTTATATTTGTTTTTTAGTAAGCGCTTAAGCGTAAGTGCTATATAATACCACATCATTCTTATTTGGCCTTGGACGTCTGCTTGCATAAACAGTAGTTTGGTAATATGGGCCTATACACGCTGATATTAAAGATACATATGGGGATCCATTCTTGTATGAACTGCATATCACATTACAATGATATCGTACCCATATTTTTCGTAGTGTCCTTAGGAACAACGCTATGTGATGCCACTTTATGTTTTTTCAAGGGGTGAAAGGTTGTGTGTCATCGCTTCACGTGATGTCAGTTCAGGGTGGGGTGAAATGACATCACTTCCTGTGATGTCATCAGAGGTCAAAGGTTGTGTGATGTCACTTCCGCTATCCCTAAAGAAGCGTGGTCAAGCCAACCTATTTGTATTGGTGAGGGCGAAAGGCTTATCTACCAAACACATCACAAAATGTCTAACCCTCTTTGCATTTTACTCCATATTTCTTTAGAACCATATGTCATGGAGAGAACTTAATTGCAGAAATTGTTTCATGATAATTTATTAATGCATTTATTCGTACATTAACCACACATTTTCACACAATACATTTCATCAATTTAATATTCTTTTACAACTGGCTACAAAAATTGCTAAAATGAATAAATACCACACCCTATGACCCTAACGCCATACAGTCATATCATACCAATCATTCTCGCTAATCTACATTCACACTATATTCAACCCAAATTCTCATAAGGAGGTCAATGAATCGACCTAAAGGGAAAAGTGCTGTAAGAAAGGTTAATGCACAATTTTATTAGTTTGTGTCCTTTCTGTTTTGGATACAAACTTGGCCTTTGCCAATTTAAGATTGTCACACAAAAGAGTCCACTTATAACGTCCAATAATGTCGAATGAAGTTTCGGCTGGTTAATCCATCTGTGTTACATAAACCAGCCATCTTCAGGACATTACCAGTTTGGTCTGCAGGGGTGTTTCCCAATCTTTAAAAAGAAATTATAAAGAAAGTATAACTTTAAACCAAAATAAATGTGTGAAACGATTCTGCTTTTGAAAAAATTCAATAAGTATTTTTACATTTAGAACATAAAACCATTGGTTAAATGTATAAAACCACTTTAAGTATAGATGCCACTTGTCGGCATTTCCATTTCTCACATATGGGACTCACACTGTGTATGTAAGGGATTTTCTGAACCTTAATGTGAGTGTACATTCGGAGGGAAGGAAAAGGGAAAAAGAGGGACAGGAGGAGCAGGGGGGAAGAGGGAGGAGGGGACAGGAGAAAATGGGAAAGGGAGAAGGCAAGGGGGAGAACGTGGAAGAGAGGGAAGGGTTCATAAAAATGCGAAATAATTCACTTGTATTCCTAATGAGCACCACTTGTTGAAGATAAAGGGGAGGCACTGGTAATAGTACCTTGTTCCCTTGCCAGTGAAAACAACGCCGGCTGTTAGATGAAGAAGGTTTTTTGATGTGTATCCGTCCTGGGGTACTTTTTTTCCCTCTGGATGGGTTCTTCATTCACCACAACAGCTCTGTGTCCTCCCTAAAGCACAAACACAGTGAGTTTACATCAATGTCCATATTGAGTGCTGTGTATTTATAGATCAGCCGACTATTTTCCAAATTGGACCATCATGCCTATTCATCTGTGTGGATTCGATTAAATCATGAAGGCTACACTGTAGCGGATGATCGGACCATTCTCCATTCCAGAGAGGCGATTCAAAAAGCTATCTAGGAGCAAACCCCAGTTTCAACCACTCCTACTTATTGTTTTGAAGTACTTCCCGAGGCATCGATGGAGACTCCTCTCACGGACTGAATACCTCAGTTCTGTGTCTTTTTTTCTTCATTGTTTTTCGGCTTCACCATTTTGCATGTTATAAAACTGCACCTGCATTCTACTAATGGACAACTAGACTGCGTCTCTTGCTGTTTAAGCCAGGGCGGTGTGGGGGTCATCTTGCATGAACCCATTGTAGCGTGGTGTGCTAGGGAATGTCTAAGCCACATGTACCTTATTGCCTACTTGAAAATAAGCCATTGTGTTGTGATTATAGTCCTCGTTGTTATATCTATTTGAACTTTATGCATATAGCCAAAAAGAGATAAATAGGTATTGTCAGAGGATATTGTTCTTTTACTCCCCAGAATCTGCTTGTCTTATTCAAGTAGAACAGACCATTGTAGTTCCTCATGGAGGCCACAGATATAGGTACGAAGGCCGTGTATCCATTGTTCCATTTTTAATAGTCTGTTTCACATTGAGTAATTACCAGCATCATTTCTCAATTGGTCAATAATAACCCACTGCATTTCATTCACTGTATGGCCGGCTGTGACATAATGTTGTACGAGTGATGTAGTCAATCTCTTGGTGCAAATCCGTGACCTGTGTTCATTGAGCCTAATGACAGTTTTCCTGGTTGTCATCCGAATGTAAACCAGGCCACACGGACATTTGATAGCATATATTACATTTGTCGATTGGCAGTTCGTAAATTGCTGCAATTGCCATGAAAAGGTTTCATGGGTGAATACCTGGGTTCTTACAATGAGATGACAAATACTGCAATTACCACATGCATAATTTCCCACCATTTGTGCCCGTTCATGGTTCCAAACTGCACGTAGAGTATTCTGTGCAAAGTCGGGTGGGGAGATGTGTAATTTTGAATGTACAAGTTTGTCTCGTGTGTTTTTACCACATTTCAGCGCAAACAATGGAGGGCGTACCGTACGTCCTGTACTAACGACCAGATTCCATGGTTGCCTAATCAATTATTTAAGTTGCACAGTCGGTTTTGAAAAGGTGGTAATGCAGACAATGGATTCGGATTCCATATTTTTTCAGTGGGGACTTAACAGGTATTCTCTGTCGGTGAAACGTGCCCGCTTATCTGATTTTTTAATCAGTTTTCGAGGGTACACTCTCTCGGAGAGCTTATATTCTAGGGTCAATGCATGATGTTCAAAGTCACTGTTTAGAGTGCAATGGCACCTAGTCCTGAGAAATCGCCCATATGGTAAATTGTCTCTCAATGATTGAGGATGTTGGCCGGAGCACAACAGAAGAATGTTTTGGTCTGTTTCCTTCCGGTAAAGGGTGGTATACAATTGACCATCATGGTGATAGATATGAAAGACCAGGAATGGCAATGTTTCCTTGTCATAATGGCAGGTAAAGGCTAGGTTATTGTTGCATTGATTGAGCCAAGTTGTAAAATCATCTTGACTATCTCTACTGCCATGCCAGATAAAAGATATGTCATCTATAGATCTTTTCCACTGGCGAACTTGATTGCCAAAAGGATTGTTGTTATAAATGAATTGGTCTTCAAAGTCTGCCATATAGATGTTAGCTAGGCTACGTGGGAATGATGCCCCCATTGCAGTGCTATGTTTCTGAAGGTATAGTCCATATAGGAATTGAAAAAAGCTGTTACAGAGATCTATTTGTAAAAGGCTTAGCACAAACTCTGTGGGTATGGTATGAGGTGTCGGTCAACTGTTTAATTTCTGCTCAATGCTGAGGGCCTCCCTTTGTGGAATGTTCTTATATAGTACAGTGATATCTAGGGAGACCAAGTAGTCGTTCGCATGTTCGAATGGTAAACCCTCAAAGAAACTGATGGCTGCTGCCATGTTCTTCAAAAAAGATGGTGTTTTTTCAGCCAAATCATGTATCACTTTTTCGATATATTTAACACAGGGTTCAAGCGCTGACCCACATAGAGATATTATTGGCCTGCCAGGTGTATTCTCCCGATTATTTTGGATTTTTGGAAGCGCATATAAAGTCGGCAAACAACAATCTCTGGGAGTAAAAAAACATGCCTCTTTGTCAGTAAAGAAACCATGTTCTATGCTCCTGTGCAGAGTTCCTGAAGTTGTTTCATCAAATTATCTGTAGGATCTATCGATCGTCTCAAATAACGGCTTTTATCACTGATCAGTATGCTGATATAATGGTTCTTATCCAAAATCACTATACCCTCACATTTGTCTGCTGGTTTAATTACAATATCCTTGTTTGATGCAAGGAATTTTAGGGCTTGATTCTCCATTTTACTAAGATTGTGATGAGCACCCAACTGCGGGCTGTTACCAAAAATATTGGGCAAGGCTCTCCAAATAATGTTTTCAAAGGACACTATTTCTGGGGGAATATCACCATCCCCCGGAGTAAATGTTGACCTTGATCTAAAACCTGTAAATGACATGCTAGCATTGTCTTCTTTATTCATGAAAAATGCTCTTAGGGCCTCATTACGAGTAGGCCGGTAAGGGATACAGGGCACCGGTAAGGAGACGGTGGCGGTAATCCCCTACCGCCCTATTCCGAGGTCACTTGGCAGGGACCGCAAGGAACGTATGGTCAGACCACATGTCCCGCTAAGGGACCAGGGTGCTAATAACGGGTTTGCACGTCGCAAGCCCGTTATTAGCACCCTCCCCATTCCCATTGAGCCCTATGGGGGCTCAAAAGGGAATGGGGAATGGCATGTTCAATGGGGATTTACCAGTCCCGCCAGTGTCGGACTAGACCGGTAAGTCCCCATTGAACTACACCGGTACCGGACCCTTTATTGGTGGCAGTCATGGCGCAAATAGCCATGACTACCACCAATCTCGTAATGAGGCCCTTAGTCTCACATTTCTGAGGAACCTTTTTAATTCCAGTTCGATGCTATTGAGGGAATTATCCTCTGTGGGCACAAAACGTAGGCCCTTCTTTAGCACATTTGTTTCTGCCACCGTCCAAAATATTTTAATAGGTTGCCCTGTTGTCAGGTGTTGAACATTTGGAGACGTCCTGACAATGGCCCATTCCCTCTGTTAAGGATTTCAATCAGGCACACACCCAGGTCTCGCCTAGCATGTAGTGCGCAATGAAATACTTATTTTATTCGTGTTATAAGTTCAATATTCTGAATGATACACCACTCATATCACACCCATCTCAAAATACCCCCCAGGTCACACTGGACCAGGAATCAGGCTAGTTTGTAAAGGTAAATATTTATTTATTTATTTAATATTCAAATCACACATACGTTTTATATATATATATATATATATATATATATATATATGGGAGATCAATCACCTAACGGTGACAATACAATTCAGAAAATAAACAAAACAATTGAATTCCCTTATAATGATGCAGAATAGAAAACACAGGAAAAAGAACAGTTTTGGTTTGTGAACAGATGGTGTTTAGGTTAATAGTTCCCCCTGCAAAGTGCTGAAGTACAAATGAGCAATCCTACACAGAAGTGAGTAATCAGCAGGTATTCAGGAATGAAAGACAATGTCTCGAGTTTAAATGCAATCTTCCCTCCCCAAACAAGAGAGAAAACCGTTTTTGGAAAATAACACTTTTAAACTGACAGGTGAAAAATGGTTTTGTAAAATAATGCAAAATGATGCAAAATGCTTAAATGGATAAACATTCTAATAAAGCAACACTAAACAGGCCCTAACACCCATGAGCTATAATATAAACAACAGTACACACTTTAGATCAGGATGAGATTGAAGAAACCTTTGGATGGGAAAAGACATGTGGGAAAAATTGAAAACTGCAAATTCGCAGCAAACTTTTACTGTGCGATTTTCAATAAAAACAGGTCAAATAAAAAAAAATGTTCTGCGATGCAGCTTTTTGTTGTGGATATAGCTAAGGATCTTAGGTATCAGTGAGAGTTGACATTTCTTTTCTGTCTATAAAATTTCAGAATTTATAGAGGTTTTAGTGAGAAGCGTTTTTGAAAAATAGGCGCAAAAAGGAAAACAGAAATTCGATTTTAAAAATGACAGATTGGTTTTATTACACTATATTAATGACTATGAAAAAGAGAATGCCACAAATGAATCTCCACATTTACTCACGGCCGCTCATAACTCTTCATGTGTGATACTCTAGTTTCCTTTCTGTATGGGAATTACTTTCATTAATCCAAATCACTAATGGGTTATGGTTTAATAACACAGATGAGAGAAAAATCTGCGCAAGATTGGTTCTAACAATATTAGGGTTCTGAATTTAAAGATGGGATGGGATGAGATTGGGATAAAACAATGCAGACATACTATGGGTCACTGTTCTTCCTATTAATTCTTACAGTCCCTTGTAATTAAATTGGACTGTCACGCTCTGGTCATTGGATCGGGTCAGGTCTACCGGCAGCAGGGCACTTCTGGAGAGATTGGATCAGCGGCACGGTTCTGGTCAATTTTGGACTGTACCTCCGACTGGTTTTGGATGGGCCCTTCTGGTCACTGGATACGGCAAATTACAGGATGCAAGTTTCAGTGGGCAAGCCTTTATGGTAGCAAGCCAAACTGGATCAGTATTATATCCCCTCAAGTTTGGGATGTTTGAAATTGGGTCTAGCTAGCAAGAGTTCAACAATGCTCAAGTCTGGATTCTGCAAGGAAATCTGGATCTTCAAAGAAGTCTGGAGTCAGATACAAGATGAAGAGTTCTGGAACAAGGTGCTGTGCTGCAATCTGGATGTGTTCTGGAAGAAGTGTGTCTATGTGGAGTGAAGTTCCTATATTTATACTATCAAATGACATCATCCAGTTTTATGGTATGGTCAGAATTTCAAAACACACCCCCACTGCTGTGAGTGGCCGCAGGCACATGCTTTGTTTTGGTTGGCAGTCAAAACAGAGGTGTCATCTTTACGATGGGATATAGGAACTCCCACATTGATTTTGACCAAAACATAACTTTGGCACAAATGTAAATTTCTAAAAGTATGTACCCTAATAAAATCAGACACATACATTTCATATTTGATTGTCTATATTCACATTCAATCCCTATCTTTGTGCGAGCTGTCTGTCTCATTATATAGAATTTTATCAATGTTAAACATAACAGTTTGGATTAATGATTTCTAATTCGGTACATCTCTGGGTGCCTATCAGTGGATCATGTACATACAATCTTAGGTTTACAAGATTAATAGTTCTGCTACAATGAGAATGTTTTCATAACTTTGGTTCCTTAAATGGACAGGTTTCATCAATGTCTTCAAATTAAAAGCCTGAAATTAGGTTAATGTCTACCAATTTTCAGATGTATCCTTCTTTCGGTTGCTCAGTTAAAGAGTTTCAACTTTAATCACAAATAAGGATTTAAACAGTCCCAGCAGTTTTTTTCTTTGTACCTCCCCTTCACAGGCAACAGCTGTCACAGTCCTTTGATCAGGGAGGTGTGTCCCCTTCCTGGAGAGGGAAGCTCCCTTGTAGAGATCCGTTGGGCAGCTTGCCATTGTTCTTGACTCAGCCCCAGATGAATGTCTAATGAGGCCTCATTGTGCCCCTTGTTCTCATTTTGCGGGAACCATTAGGCTTCCTGTTTTCAAGGGGGTGTCAAGCTGAGATGTCAACTTTCCCAGGCCAGGCAACGTCCAATCAGAATGAAGCAGTTACTTCCACTGGGTTACTGTAAGATTCACAACAAAGTCTTTTCTTTGACAAATAAAAAGCAGAGTTTATAAGGGATTTGGACATTTAAAAGAATTAAGCCCTTCGCAAACGTGCTTTAAATAGGCGCATTTTGCAATTTCTTCTAGAAAAAGAAACACCTTTAAACTGGGTTTGGCAGCTAATTTCCTTAAGCAGCTGTCAGGCAGCGAGGCCTGGATTCCTCTGACTGCCTGGAGAATCTATGATTTCAGCACACTTTTCTTTTCAATAATTCACTGGGAAAAAGACTGAATTTAGCGCCAAAACAGCACTTTGAAGATTGCCCTATATTAGAAAGCTGTCTTTAAGGGCATTTTGGGATTTTAGCCCTTCTGTGGCCTTGCTTCAGGTGACAGGTGACATGCAGGGATTCCTGTTTTTACACCAACTTTGACTTTGTGTGGCAGGGTGTGCAGCCTTTTGTGATAGTGAACCATGTGCAGTTTTGCAGATTTGGCGTGCATGTGGGTTACTGCCTCCGTTTTAGGCAGTTTTCTTTCTCCATTGGCAAAGAGGTTTAGTAGGGTGCATTGGCATGGGTTGAAAAATCCCACACACTCCCCCCAACTCCAGTGTGACATCCAGTCGTGGGGGAGTCGGGCACATGGAATTATTTTTCCTTCGGTCCATGTGAAGAAATCCGGTTGCTTCTCCAGTCAGAGATGGATGCGACACACTCTCCTCACTGGTTTTGGGTTGGAAGTGTGGAGCGACACTGCGGATCTCTTGGGCTTTTTCCTCCCGGGCCCCAAGGAGGTCCTCGTTGATGATTAGGTGGATTTAGTTCCAGTACTAGAAAACAGAACATAGCATTTTTATGGAAATTTCCCCACTACTGTTCCCCGATGTAACGCTCACCTGGTATCCACGGGGACATCACTCAGCCTGCTCTGACCTCTTACGACCTCGAACCCTTCCCTGGAGGCTATTTGACTGGAGACTGGGCCTGAAACACAAGATTGGTAGAGTTTAACTCCCTATTGTCTCTCTGTGCTTGAACCCCTTCTTCCCCGGGGTCCAACCCTTCCCTTTGATCCACATCTCACCTTGTTTTCTTGGATAGTGTGCTCTCCGTCCTGCCTTCAGCTCAGGGGCACGTTGATTGATGCGGGCTCGTTGCTGCCTAGTTACTTCACTGGCAAGAGTCCGACAGGTAAGTATAATGAGTCTTTTGAACAGTTCTCTAACTTCGTTCCTTTCCTTCCTTAGATGATGGCCGGCATCCGGGGATGGCGGCGTGCTGCTGAGATGAGTAGCGCTGAAGGTGAGTGAGAGCGCGATGCGCGATGCACCCCTTTTGTATTTGCATTGAACTGAGTTTTTTTCTGTTTTTTTTAGGTGCCACAACGTTTTCAGCGTGGATGCCGGTTATGAAGAACAAATGCGGTGGGTAAGTGCAGTATGCAGTGCCTCTAGATGTTTCCACGCTAACCTGGAGTGTCTTTTCCCTCTTGCAGATGGATGAGAAGTTCCGGAGACAGAGCTCCCCCCAGAGCGGCTGGGATTCAGGTAAGCGTTTGAAGCTCGTACAGTATTTAAAAATAAGCAAAGATTTGCAGAATGCTTACTAATGCCTTTTTTCTGTTTTTTTCCATTTTCCTTAGGAAGCGGCGTGCAGGGATGGGAATGACACCACCGACGATGCCCGCAGAACAGAAGGAGCGATGACTGATGGGCAGAAGCGCCGCAAGGTAAGGCTGTTCCTAACGGTGTTCTTGTTCTTGCAGGAGCTGAGTGCAGAAGAAAGATGCAGGCCTACTGGAGACCGATCCGAACACGGTGAGTGTCACGCTGCAGGTGCAGAAAACGCAAAGCATCTTTCTCAGCCTGGGTGTGGCTTAAATAGTCTCTGGGTATCCCAGGTGCCTCTGGGCTGAACCACACCCAAAAGACTAGACCGCCCATGCAGTTCTGGGAAACGAAATATGTGGGGGCATCCATCTTGTCCCCATCAATGCACTACAAAGTCCAATCCCCAATGTTATCCTATGGGAGTGAGTGAGTCTGATGCCACAAGCGCCAACTCTGACTCCAAGTGGGTCTTTGGAGGGATGGAGAGGCCCATGTAGGTGATTGTGGCCTGGCTCCAGCCTGACATCTTGGAGGGCTGGGGACATGAGTGGCAGGAATCATGACACCCGAGGGGTGTAGTGGGGCGGATGCATGCATTTAATAACAATTGACAATATTCCCTGGCTATATTTAATAATGGTCTTAACACTCTCCTCGTAAGTACTCAATGAACATTTAATAATTCTTTTTAGATCTCTGGATTTTCCCCCTCTGTGTTTCCGGTAGGCTCTTCTATTTGCCACAACGTATGCCTGGGATGGCAACTCTTTAGCTGGTTTATGTGACCCCACTTGTGATCCCCTTCTGTCAAATTTCCCTTGGGGATGCGGATTCTGTAGGCGACTGGTGAGATTCTGTCCACAATTTCAAAAGGACCCCGCCAACTTGGGAGAAATGTGCGCTCTTTGGCTTGGTTCCTTTGGAAATTGTACAAGTAGACCCTGTCTCCTACTTGTTATTCCTTTTTAGTTGTCTTAAGGTCATAGTGGGTCTTCATACTGTCTGCAGATCTTTCTAGATTCCGTTGAGCATATGCAAAAGCATGTTTAAGGTTGAGTTGTGTAGGCATTTATCAAGGTCTGCTATTGTGTTCTGTAGAGCAGATGCTGGGGTAGCACCATCCTTCATCCAGTCATCAGCTCAAACAGAGACATTTTTGTTGTAGAAGAAGGGGTAGATCTGATGGCCATCAGGACAAGGGGTAATCGAATATCCCAACTTGGCCCAGAGTCTGCCGCACACTTTTTTAATATGCTCACAATAGTTTTATTGCACCTCTCAACTCCACCACTAGAGGACTTCCGGTATGCTATGTGTAGTTTCCTTTTTACCCCAAGTATCTCCCACATCTTTATCATCACTTCGATGGTGAAGTGACTACCTCAGTCTGACTCAATCCTTTGGGGTAGTCCAAAACGCGAGAAGATGTAATTTATCATCAGGGCAGCTGCTGTTTCTGCCTTGCAATTTGGGGCCGGGAGACATTCCACCCATTTAGTAAACACTCATCTTACGGTAAACATGTACTTGTTCCCCCTAGAGGGGCAAATCACGGGAACGATGAAATCGATTTGCAAATCTGACCAGTGTCATCCCCCTCTTTTGAGGGGGAGCACGGTATGTGAGTGATGTTGGCTGAAATTGTGCACACACAAGACACCCCTTCAAGTATTGGTCGAGGTCTTGCCCCATGTGTGGCCAGTATGCAACCACTCGCAAGATTTCTAATTTCGTATGAAACCCCAAATGACGGGCTGTAGCCGCATCATGGGCATGACTTAGCATCAGGCTTCGGAATGAGGTAGGGACCACCCACTGGTCACAGCCAGATATGGATCTCCTCACCAACAAACCGTCTTGGATTTGAAACATTTTTGGACATTTGATCAACACTCTGAGGTCCTCTTTCTCAATGCAATTGGTATCCGTCAGGGGAAAGTTCTCAGGGTCCTCAATGTGTTGATACAACGTACCAATTATTGGATCCCCTTTTTGAGCCGTAATCAAATCAGTGTCTATGGTCTCCTTACTCCACTGGGCAGTTGAGAGTTCATTGTGAGTATTGGTCTGGGACCTAGTGATAGCAGTAATCTGGATTTGCCCGAACAGGCACTCGATCTCAAGTAGATTCCCTTGGATGGCTCCGGCTTTGGCCAGCTGATCAGCTAAGTCATTTCCAGTTTTGTCTGGTCTCTCTACTTTAGAATGACCATTGATCTTTTTCCAGTAGATGGTCATCCCCCTAGAGGTGACCAGATCATCAATATTCTGTATTCGTTTTCCATGTTTTAGTGGTTTATTGTTAGCACATAGCATGCCTCTGGTTTTCCAATTAACCAGGTGCTCCACGAACCCGTTCCGGACATAATCTGAATCAGTGATTATGACCAGTCCATGGAGTTGGTGTTGGACAGCAGTGAGGATGGCTTGATGCAAAGCCATCAGCTTTGCCACTTGACTACTACAGGGACCGATTTTGTACCCAGCGGAGGGTTCTGGGGCATCATTCACGCATGCATTCCCCACACCGACCACAAGTTCCTTTTCCCCGTTGTCAACATGGTAGGTGCACCCATCCATATAGACAGTGGGCATGCCTCACACTTGTCTTCTTCATAGACTTTGTGTGGGGAATTAAGGTACGCCTCCATGTTGTCCTTGATTTTAAGACTTTCGTCCTCGAGACAGTTTTCTCTGGCACAATCATGCAAGTTAGCCAGACCTTGCGCGAGGGGACTCTTCTTGTTTTGGCCATATCTGACCTCCAAAGGAAAGCCTTGCATTGACAGAATCCAGGAAGTAATTCGGGAATTACTCACATTTCCAGCCCGGATTCTGTCACTTTGAAGATATTGCAGAGGCTGGTGTGGAGTCTCCACTATGATGTGTTCCTCCTGGATGAACGGGTGGTAATTCTTCAATGCCCACACTGTTGCCAGTATTGCCTTCTCACAATCGTTGAATTTTTCCTCCACAGAGGATACAGTCTTACTCGCATAGGAGATGACTTTATTGACCTTGTCATGCTTTTGGTATAATACTGCAGTCAAGCATGTATTTGAGAACCCTGTCTGCAAGAAGAACTCCTTGTTTTTGACAGGGTAAGCTAGGCAAGGCTTCTTTGAGTTGTCTTACTGCCTCGGCTTGTTCTGGACCCCACTCCCACTTGACCCCCCCCTTCAACCGATGGATCAGGGGTCTTGTGATCTCTGCGTAATCCTCAATGAACTTTCTACTGTAATTAGTCAGTCCAAGGAGGCTCCTTAGCTCCCGCAGAGTTTTGGGGTCTTTTAGTTTCTGGAGTGCTTCTACTTTCTTTTCCTGGGGACAGAGACCCTCAGGAGTTATCTCATGCCCCAAGAAATTGACACGGGTCCTGCACCACTGTGCCTTTTGGAAAGATAGTTTTGCTCATCCGGCAGCTCTCAACTGTGTCAGAACATAACGGATCTCCGCTATGTGTTCCTCCACAGTTGAGCTTTAGATTAGAACATCAGCTACATAGGCCAGGTTACCCCTTTCACCCAAGTCGGGCATGGTCTTATGCAAGAAGATATTAAATTAATTGCTGGAGTTGATGTATCCGAAGGGAGTCCGGGTCCAAGTGTACTGCTGCCCCCCGAAGGTGAAGGCCAGCTTGTATTGGTCCTCCCTACTGACAGGTACAGTCCAGTACCCATTGGTCAGGTCAATGACAGTGTATACCTTTGACCCCTGGATCTGGGCTAGCCCTTGGTCAATGTAGGGAAGAGGCCATCGGGAAGTGTGGACCCGTTTGTTCAGCTCCCTTAGGTCAGCACAGAGTCTCCACTGGCCATTTCAAAATCCCCAGCACCAGATTTTTGAAGGTGCTGTGGACTAGACGAATTATCCCACGGGACTCAAGGTTCTTAATTATTTCTGTAAGGGACTCCATGGATGCGAGAAGCAAGCAGTATAATAATAAATACTTTATTGTGATACAATCCAAGAATAGGATTTTACACAACTCATACATTTCATAAATTTCATGAAAACATAAAACATAAGAGTATATATATATATAAACATAATACAAAATAGAATAAAAATATATATAATACAATGAATAATTCAGTACAGTACAAGAATGTATATAAACTCTAAAAGCGCCATAGAATCTTGGCATGTGTAAACTTGGCAATTTGACTTTACTGTTTGGGCTAGGTCGAGAACAGGGATGTAATATCAGTTTTGTTATAATACCTGAGGCAGGGGCTTGATATGTGACCATACCCTAAAGAGTGCAAGCTGAAGGCTAAGTGAATCGGTATTCAGACAAACATGCCAGAAATCATCCTCCTAAATCGCCTCATAGTTATGGACCCATTTTTTTCATATGCATTCATGTATATAGGGCCCATTTTGGGGCACAGTGATAGTAAATGTCTGGTGGTTTCTAGTGCTCCTACCCCCTTGCAGATACGACAGAGCTTAGCCTCCCGTGGGATCTTCAGTCGAGAGCCTATAATGGTAGGAACCGGTAGCTGATTTGTTCTCAATCTCAGTAGGAAATGTCTTACTTCAGGAGCCGGAGTTAGGAACAGATTGGGCTTCGGTTTTAAGTATCTATGTATAATGTGTGTGACCCCCTCATATCCCTTCAACTTGGACAAGTGATCTGAATTCATACACCAGTCCCATTTGTTCAGTTTGTTCTCAAATGCCTTTTTTTGATGAATATAAGGTAAATGCATCCGTTTTTTATAGGGCCAATCAATCTCCCTGAAAAATGATTCATTCAGCTCTTTGTATGTGAGGCCCCGTGGATGTTTTTCTGTATCAAAATTATTCCCTGCCAGTCTCAATAGTTTGCAGCTGGGCTCTATCTGAGATTTCAGATAAAAGGCACCCCGCAGGCAAAGTGCCCTACCTCTCAGTGAGATAAGACCCAGTTCTAAACAAAGATATTGGATCGAACAGGAGGGTCCCAGTCCCATCACCATCCGCCAATAATGGCCTTCCAGGATGTTTAGCCATGTAAGATCTTGCATGGCGATGCCTCCAGGCCATATAGAATTTCAGGTAAAAAACATTGTTGGTATAGTTTCAGTATGCCAGCCATACTGAATCCCACCGAGCCCTTAGCAAATTTACAAGCCTGGAGGGTAAGTAGTTTTGCTCTCCGAATCTTATGTCTTTTTATGGCTTCATAATCTGTAGGGGCTCTAAAGTCCTATCCCAAGTAGGGATATTGCTCTACCACCTCAGTTTTTCCCACTTTGGTATCTATCCCAGTGCGACAGGGTCCCTTACGTGCGATACTTATTATTTTTGTTTTCTCCACATTAATTACGAGACCTAGCTGCGTTGAATAGTCTGTTAATTCATTCATCGTGTTCTTTATGCTGGTCATCATACGATCCAAAAGGATCAGATTGTCTGCATAAAGCAGAGGCAAGCGGTATTGCTTCACAAACACTGAACTCATGCTAGGGTCTGTGGGAATTGTTGTTGTATGGATTTCAGTGTGACCACAGTTATATGAGTCCACCACAAAGAGATCCTGAAAATCTAAGAAAACTTGTTTCAATTTTTGCTTCTGCTCCAGAGTCTCAAATGCATCCGCTAGGTTGACTCTCTCTTCAACCATCTGCCTGAAGCCCGGAAAGACTTCTGGTTTGGCTATCTCAGCGGCCTCCTCCAGCTGGGTGGAGAAGTCCCTGGTTAAAGTACTGACTTTGACAGGTGGGGAAGGCAGTCCTGGTGGACTTGAAAGATCACCTCATCCCTCCTGAAGTCACAGGTCACCTCCTCCTTAACATAAGGGCAGGAAGAGTACACCAGGAAATTCCCCCCATGCCGGGTGAAGATCCTGTCTGGTGTTGTGTCATTGTCGCTATCACTGTCAAAAGTCATTGGAGATTGGTCCTATCAGTTCATTACCTAAATCTATGGAAAAATGTTGGTCATCAACCACCATTCGAATAATGGTGCCTGCGCCCAGAGTGATACTCCTAAGGTCGCTGTTATCCACCACTATTGGAATGGTGTCATGTTCTGTGTTGACTAATGGTGTTGGGTTTTACCCCAACCCTTGCTGTTGGAAATGGGCATTGAGGTGAACATATGCGCCAGGATTTTGCAGTTTCTGTCCTCTTTTAATTTTTACTTTAAATGGGAATTGTCAGTCCGTTTTGGGATGGTGACTTTCTCTCCAGTCTGAACTTCAACTGCATATGGCAGCAGTTGAGCTGACCGAAATGCTTTCTCTGGATTATCAAAGTCCATGGGATTACCCACTAATCGGGACCAGGCTTTGAAGTTTATTACATCCAAACTAATGGCAAAGCGATTGAGAATGTCACTGCATAAATAAAATGCGGCTGGGACATCTCACATGACCCAACAATTATGGACTATGCTCTTGTGGCCTATGGAAATCTTGAGCATAGACCTGCTAGGCAGGAGATGTTTGGAATTGGGTGTTTCCAGGTCCATTTCCCATGTGTCTATCAATTTAAATATGGGAATGGCGGGATCTTTTGGGAGTTTTCGGAACATGGCTCCGCTGATCAAGCTCTTACCGTTGTTCATGCACACTCGGACGAGAACAGAGTCCTTCCCCTCATTTAACTGAATAGAGATATACAACTGTTCTCCAATCTTCTGAATGTCAGCCAAGCTTTGAGCTGGTTTCTCATCATTTTGGACTATGGAAGTGGGATTTTCTGATTGTGAATTGGTATAGAATTTCAGAGTATTTCATTCCAGTGTGGAATGCCACTTGAGACTGGAAGGAAGGTTGATTTTCAGAAATAGAGAGGACTTCCCCTCACCAGTTTGTTGTCCTACTGCAATTACTGTTACGTCAGGGATTCTGTTGTTTTGAAAGTGGAATTCAATTTGTTCAGGTTTTTGTTAAACCATGTGTCATGTGCCATTTAAACTAACATGGTTGACGCTATGTTTTAATTTTATTGGTCGGTTAGTCTGGGTCCAAAGGATCTTGTTTACACAATCTATCAGGGGAGACAATCTACGCAGGATGTCATTCCCCAGTAAACATGGTGTGCCCTCTGGAGTCACAACTATGACCAGGTGTTTCACCTTGTGTCGCCCAACTTTAATTTCTAAATCCGCAGTCCCCTCGACAGGAATTTCATTCCCATCGAAGTTCTGAAGTTGTCCAGGAAGAGGGGTGAGAGGTATCTGGTATCTCTTCCCCTTCTTGAATTCAGCTGATCAAAGGCCCTTTTTGACAGAAGGGTGGCTTGGGATCCAGTGTCCACCAGTGCCAAAAATGTACATTGCCCTTGTATTTGGACTGGGGCATTGGGCCTCATTCTGACTTGGGCACAAAGGGATTACCGGCACTGGTAAGGACACCGGTGCCGGTAAATCCTTTGCGCCCAATTCCGAGTTCCCTTAGCGGGTCCCTCCTTTAACGCCTGGTCTGACTAGGCGTTGTGGACGGGACCCGTTAAGGGACTTTGGAGCCAATAACGGTACCGCACTTTGTGGTATCGTTATTTGCTCCTTCCCCATTGCCATTGAGCTCTATGGGGGCTGAAATGGGAATGGGGAATGGTTTTGTCAATGGGGACTTACTGGTCCCTCTAAGCTCTGAATGGACCGGTAAGTCCCCATTGCACCAAGCCGGAGGCGGTACCGGTATGGGAGGCAGCCATGGAGCTAATTGCTCCATGGCTAACACCATACTCGGAATGAGGCGCATAGAATCTTCCCTCCTTTTCCTCAAGGGGGCAAAGATAATGTGCATTTTGGGCCAGTTGGTGGGTTAATTTCCTGACTCTTGATTCTGACACAGGGGTAGTTTGGGCAGAATTATGTGTGGGAACCTGGGGATCTGTAAGAAAAATGTGGCAGTTGGATATTGGGGGAGTTTTGAGCTCCCCTGGTCCTGATTCTGGGCACCCCCCCCCCCTTTTTGGAGGCAGTCCCCAGAATATGTTTGGACAAGGTGGCTTTCCAAGCAGTCATTCTGAGGTTCAATGATGGGCGGTTTTAACTCAGTCCCCACATTTACCCAGTCTTGATTAGGATCTCTCGGGACCCATTTTTCTTTTGGGAGGAGCTCCCCCATCCCTGAAGGAGAAGATCCTTTTCCCAGAGTCCTCTGAGGACCCCTCTCTTTCATATTGGAAGACTCTAACCTCCTCCACAAAATGGGTCTTTTTAGGTCCTTTATTTCTCCTACCCGCCCTCTGTTCCTTAGGTTGCAGACTTTCTGTGGCAGGAGATTTTGGTCCTGGTTCCTGGGTTTCCAGGGGCTTTTCACAAATGTGGAAGGAAGCTTCCTCTAAGGCTTTACTCCCCCCTTCCCCCTGTGCCTCCTCCTTTGGAACCGGTGGATTGTCGGGGTTCTCTCCCTGTCATTGCTCTGGAGTAACAGACCCTTGGTTCGTGGACTTCTGGACCGCCATGCTCATCTGAGGGTTCTGCTGAGCCCTCAACATGTGACCCAGATCCTGTGACAAGTTCTGGACCTGGCGCTCCAGTTGGGACACCCGCTCTGGCTGGTACGGGGGTCTCTGGTCCATCCTAGGTGGATCATGGGAAGTGTAACTGTCTCTTCTCCCATAATACCCTTGGTTGGGATAGTTCTGGTAACCCTCCACCCTTGGCCTCCCCTCTCCTGGATTGGGCTGTCTGGGCTTAGGAAAGTGGGGAAAGAAAGGAGGGTTGTTTTGGGGTTGAAGTTTGGCGGGTACAGGGGAAAGAAGCTTAACCTGGCATTTGGGGGATTACTGCCCTCCTGGGGAAAGTTAGGAGGGAAGTTTCCTGGGTTGGTAGCTACCTGGTTGGATCCCCCCCTTGGGCTGGGGGAGTCCACAAATACCCGAGGATGGGTCTGTTGCCCTTGTAACAGGGGCTGATATAATCAGGGGAGTTAGGGGTTCTATTTGTGGGATTACCTCCCTGGCTACCTGTTTGGGATTGACCCGAGGGCCTCCTGGTTCTTTGGTTAGAAGGATTTTGCACAGGAATATTTTTAGGCCCCCCATTCTCCAGATCTAAAATAGGGGCAACCTTCACCTCCGCCACCTTAGCAGCAGCGGGGGTGTTGGCTGGTTTGCTGTTTTTATTTGCATTTTTATTCTCTACCGGTTTCTGCACTTCATAAATACGAGTTGCCTGTTCAATGACCCAGTCTAGTGATCTCTTCTCATGAAAGTAATCACCAGCTGGGTCATGATGTATTTAGGGAGTGCATGAAAGAAGGTATTAATGAACTCCCTACTGTCTGTGCGCACCCTCCTGGTTGGTCTGCGCAAAGGCACGTTTTAATTCTTGCACAAATTCTTGTGGGACCTGGTCTTCCCCACACTGCAGATTGCAGGCCGCCTTGTGGGCCTCTTGGGGGTTCGTATGTATGGAAAAATGTTTTAAGATGGCCGCCATGTAGGTGGACCATCTTGAGTGATTTTGGTCCTCCAGCCCCGCAAAGAAGCTGGAGTATTCAGGGGAAAATGTCCATTTGACATATTGGATGCAACTCTGGCTATCTTTCAGGTGGAAAGTATCCATTGTTTGCTCATATAACTCAAGGTGCTCCCAGACGGAATACTTGGCATTTTTATGATCTGTTTCAGGGGATCTTTCAGTAGAGCCCTCTTAATTTTGTTGGCCTTTTTAGTCTTAGTCACCCGTGTCCACTCATCCTCTGACTCAGAGGCACTGCTACAGGAGGTGGCTATCTGATCCTCAAGGCTCTCCCTGATTCTGCGAGCTTGAGAATGGCTGGCAGAATGTGGGGGCCTAGTTTCTTGATGCCTGGGGCACTCAGAAGAGTCTTCTGACTCTCCCTTGCTTCCAGGATTGGCTGAGTACCCCCCACTGCCCTAGCTGGGAAGAGATTTTTAAGATACTCTTTGTGGGCCTAGTTTCATGGAGTTACCCACCAAATTGTACAGACTGATCCTTTGGTAGGTGGTATTTTTGAGGATCCAGTTCCCTGATTCTCCCCTCACTGGAGTCTTCCTGATCAGAGAGGCTAGCCCTAAAATTTGGGAATCTGTACAGAGATGCCCGCCCATCCATTTCTGAGAGGCGCTGATCTGTCAGTCCCATGTTTCCCATTCTGCTGAAGTCTACCATCCCGTGGCCCTTGGTTCATATGAGGTAGCGGACATGAAGGCAGCAGAGTCCATGGTACTAAAGGGTTTAAAGTCCCTGATGACAGGGGTCCTGATGTTATGCTCAGGGGTTTCTCTGTCCCTTCCTACCTCATCTCTTTCAGCCCACATTCCCTGGTGACATGCCAACATCTGACTCTTTTGCTCCTCTATTAAGGCCTTACAGGTCTCAATGATTTGCTCTTGCATGGCTATCTGTTTGTGGAGCCTATCATTCTTTTCACAGAGAGCCTCATTGTCTCTCTGTGCTTCCTGTCTGGATTGGAAATATTTGAACAATTTTTGCTGCAGGAGACTCACCTCCTGAGTTTTGTCATTATTGGTCTCAATGTTCTTTTCCAGAGCATCCACCCGCCTGGTGTGCTCTAGTAGCTTCTTGTATTTGGTTTTAACTTCACTAATCTCCTGGAGGGCCAACTTTATTTCCTCTAACTTATTTTTTAATTGGCTGACTTCCTGGCCTAAGGAGTCCCTCTCCTGATTTAGAGTGCCCCTCTGTTCAGCCAGGTCAACCCTCTGTTTTTTAAATGCACTAGATTTCTGGCGGTCCTCATCAAATTCCTCTTGAGAGTGGATGTCTTTAATAATTAATGTATTATTTACCTCTTTCAAGGATTCTAGGCAGTTCTGTAAGGTGACTGTCTGTTCTGCACAGACTCTATTATAATTCAATTGATGCTCCAGTTTTGTCAAGAGTCAACTCTTTCCTGACACTCATCTTGCAGTGTCTGTAATTTGGTATCTTGCTCTGCCTTCTCTTGCTGTAAGAGGGCCAGATCTTCTTTTAGTTTGGTGATATACTGCCTAGCCTCTGTTTCTGATTCTTGGCCCTTCTGTTGCCTTTGACCTGTAGTGTCTAGCTCAGTTTGGATTTCCTGTAGTGTTTCCACTTGCTTCTTTGCCAGAACTATGTTTTCTACATGTTTTTCCTGTATGATTCTTATGTGGAGGTACAGGTAGGCTGCTATTTTGGCAATTTTACCCTGCTCCTCTTTTATTTTTGGGGCCATGTACAGTTCGCTAAGCGCTTGGTGTAATGGACCCTTGTCCTTCCATTTATCTAGGTATATGGCAGTGACTTGTTCTTTTATTTCCTGTAGCCATACCTGTTCATCCTGTTCGGGTCACTCACCCCTGACAAACAGTTTGTGCAGGAAGTGTTCCCTAGCAATATTAATCTCTATTGGGATTGCCAGTGAAAAATATAATTTTCCTTCTGACTTATTTCAGGGTTAATTTACTTTTGCCAACAGGCCCGATTTTTGGAGTATTTATTTTGAGAGGTGCTTGAACAGTGTATCACAGTACCCCAACCCAGCAAGGTGTCTGTACCCTGCAGGCTAGTATGCTGTGTTAGACTGTCAAAGGTGGTATTTCAAATTCAGAATCACGGCACGAGCCCTCAAGCTGTTTAGGATTTCAATCAGGCATACACCCAGGTCTCGCCTAGCATGTAGTGCGCAATGAAATACTTATTTTATTTGTGTCTATAAATTCAATATTCTGAATGATATACCACTCATATCACACCCATCTCAAAATACCCCCAGGTCACACTGAACCAGGAATCAGGCTAGTTTGTAAAAGTAAATATGTATTTATTTATTTAATATTCAAAGCACACATACGTTTAATATATATATATATATGGGACAGCAATCACCTAACAGTGACAATACAATTCAGAAAATAAGCAAAACAATTGAATTCACTTATAATGATGCAGAATAGAAAACACAGGAAAAAGAACAGTTTTGGTTTGTGAACAGATGGCGTTTAGGTTAATAGTTCCCCCTGCAAAGTACTGAAGTACAAATGAGCAATCCTACACAGATGTGGGTAATCAGCAGGTATTCAGGAATGAAAGACAATGGGCCTCATTACACGGTATGCGTTAAGGGATTACCGGCACCGGTAAGGGCACCGGTGTTGGTAATCCCTTAGCGCCCTACTACGAGGTCCCTCAGCAGGTCCCGTCCTTAAGACCTGGTCTGACCAGGTGTTAAGGACGGGACCCGCTAAGGGACTTCAGAGCTAATAACGGTATTGCAAATTGCGGTACCGGTATTAGCTCCTTCCCCATTCCCATTGAGCCCTATGGGAGCTCGAATGGGAATGGGGAATGGTATTTGGCATGGGGACTTACCGGGTCCTCCAGGGTCGGAATGACCTTGTAAGTCCCCATACGCCTACCCGGACCTGGTATGCGGTAAGGGAGTAAGCCATGCCGCTAAAAGCGGCATGGTTACCTCCTACCGTGTAATGAGGCCCAATGTATAGAGTTTAAATGCAATCTTCCCTCCCCAAACAAGAGAGAAAAACGTTTTTGGAAAATGACACTTTTAAACTGACAGGTGAAAAATGGCTTTGTAAAATGATGCAAAATGATGCAAAATGCTTAAATGGATAAACATTCTAGGAAAGCAACACTAAACAGGTCCTAACACCGTGAGCTATAATATAAACAACAGTACACACTTTAGATCAGGATGGGATTTAAGAAACCTTTGGATGGGAAAAGACTTGTGGGAAACTTTGAAGCCTGCACATTCACAGCAAACATTTACTATGCAATTTTCGATAAAACGGGTCAAATACACTGTTCCGTGATGCAGTTGTGGATGTAGCTAAGCATCTTAGGTATCAGTGAGAGTTGAAATTCCATTTCTAGCTATAAAATTGCAGAAGTTATAGAGTTTTTGAAAAATAGGTGCGAAAATGAAAACAGAAATTTGATTTTAAAAATGACAGATTGGTTTTATTACACTATATTAATGACTATTAAAAAGTCATTTTATTACACTATATTAATGACTATGAAAAAGAGAATGCCACACATGAATCCCCACAGTTATTCAAGGCCGCTCATAACTCTTCATGTGTGATACTTTTGTTTCCTTTCTGTATGGGATTTATTTTCATTAATCCAAATCACTAATGGGTTATGGTTTAATAACACAGATGAGAGAACAATCAGCGCAAGAATGGTTCTAACAATATTAGGGTTCTGAATTTAAAGATGGGATGGGTTGAGATTGGGATAAGAGAATGCAGATAGACTATGGGTCACTGTTCTTCCGATTAATACTTTCAGTCCCTTGTAATTAAATTGGACGTCACGCTCTGGTCATTGAATCGGGTCAAGTCTAAGGGGAGCAGGGCACTTCTGGAGGGATTGGATTAGCGCCGCGGTACTGGTCAATTTTGGACTGCACCTCAGACTGGATTTGGATGGGCCCTTTTGGTCGCTGGACACGGCAGATTACAGTACGCAAGTTTCAGCGAACTAGCCTTTATGGTAGCAAACCAAATAGGGTCAGTATTATATCCCCTCAAGTTTGGGATGTTTGAAATTGGGTCTAGCTAGCAAGTCATATTTGATTGTCTATATTCACATTCAATCCCCATCTTTGTGCGAGCTGTCTTTCTCATTCTATAGAATTTTATCAATTTTAAACATAACAGTTTGGATTAATGATTTCTAATTCTTAGGTTTGCAACATTAATAGTTCTGCTACAATGAGACATTTTTCATAACTTTGGTTCCTTAAAAGGTACAGGTTTCATCAATGTCTTCAAATCAAAAGCTTGAAATTAGGTTAATGTCTGCCAATTTTCAGATGTATCCTTCTTTCGGTTGCTCAGTTAAAGAGTTTCAACTTTAATCACAAATAAGGATTCAAACAGTCACAGCAGTTTCTTTTTCTTTGTATCTCCCCTTCACAGGCAACAGCTGTCACAATCCTTTGATCAGGGAGGTATGTCCCCTTCCTGGAGAGGGAAGCTCCCCTGTAGAGATCAGTTGGGCAGTTTGCCATTGTTCTTGGCTCAGCCCCAGAATGAATGTCTAATGAGGCCTCATTGTGCCCCATGTTGTCATTATGCAGGAACCATTTGGCTTCCTGTTTTCAAGGGGGTGTCAAGCTGAGATATCAACTTTCCCAGTCCAGGCACTGTCCAATCACAATTAAGCAGTTACTTCCACTGGGTTACTGTAAGATTCACAATAAAGTCTTTTCTTTAACACATATACAAATAAGCACAGTTTATAAGGGATTTGGACATTTAAAATAATTAAGCCCTTCACAAACATGCTTTAAATAGGCACATTTTGCAATTTCTTCTAGAAAAAGAAACACCTTTAAACTGGGTTTGACAGCTAATTTCCTTAAGCATCTGTTAGGCAGCGAGGCCTGGATTCCTCTGACTGCCTGGAGAATCTATGATTTCAGCACACTTTTCCTTTCAATAATTTGCTGTGAAAATGACTGAATTTAGCACCATAACAGCAATTTGAGGGTTGCCATTGATTAGAAAGCTGTATTTAAGGGCGTGTTCAGATTTTCGCCCTTCTGTGGCCTTGCTTCAGGTGACAGGTGACATTCAGTGATTCCTGTTTTTACACCAAATTTGACTTTGTTTGGCAGGGTGTGCAGCCTTTTGTGATAGTGAACCATGCACAGTTTTGCAGATTTGGCACGCATGTGGGTTAGTGCCTCCATTTTTGTCAGTTTTCTTTCCCCATTGGCAAAGGAATGTAGTAAGGTGCATTGGCATGGGTTGAAATATCCCACACCTCTCCTGGGTGTACGATGCCCTTGAGTTGTGCTCCCTCCTAAAAAATTCTGAAAAGTTTAGTTGGCAGATTGCCCTGCATCTTGATTCCCTACCTCATCACCTGAGGAATTGGTGTCTGAAAAAGTCACCCAACGTTTATTACTTTGCTGTTTGTTGTATGGCCTGAAGTTCAAATTGGGTGCTTGATAGTCGGTTGCCAAATATCGATATACTTTAACTTTTTTACGAAAGCGGTAATATCACTTTTCAATTTATGTGACTTTTTTTGAAGATTGAAATTTCCAAACGCTAGTTTGTCTCTTGATTCTGTGATTAACACATTGGATTAGAATGCTGTTTCCCGAATGTCCAGCTCCTGTTTTTGTTTGCTCGACAAGCGTTCTGCTGTATTAATCGTTCGTAGAGTAAGGACTCTGCTGCATTTAGTTGTTACCTAACTAAAGCATATTTTGTATTCTTGATCCTCAAGGAAACTTGCTCGTACTGTCTGAATTTGCAATCCCAATGGGATTATGTTGGCTTTTAGGTACTCTTTTAATAGGTGGCCGTGTAATTCAGTTCTGAAACCTTTCTTTTTTAGTAACCTCTCTGCTGTTATTGTGATTTCAATTGTGTTTGTGGTTGGGAGGTCATCACATATAGATGGCCCACTAATGGCTGATTGTATCTGCGCTTCAGTAAAGCTCAAGGTTTCCATTTATGCCATATTGAGAATGGATATGTCTGCAAGTGGCTATCTAATGTCTATTGTCACTATTTTTTTAAATCACTTTTCATATGACCACTACAGCCACTGGCTGTACTATGACTATATGCACAAAGAAGCGTGGTTGAGACAACCTATTTGTATTGCTGAGGGCGAAAGGCTTATCTACCAAACACACAACAAAAGTTCTAAACCTCTTTGAATTTTATACAAAATATTATTTCTTTAGAATCATATGTCATGGAGAGAACTTAATTGCAGAAATTGTTTCATGATAGTTTATTCGTACATTGATTTTACATTTTCACACAATACATTTCATCAATTTAATATTCTTTTACAACTGGCTACAAAAGTTGCTAAGATGAATAAATACCACACCCTGTGACCCTAACTCCATATACCATACCAATCATTCTTGCTGATCTACATTCATACTATATTCAACCTAAACTCTCATAAGGAGGTCTATTAATCAACCACATTACCCCTTGCATTTTGGTGAAATTACATCCCTGGTGCGCTGTGCTGGAGGTGAGGAGGTGGGGGCTCTAGTGGGTGAGGCGCAGATGTTATAGTGGAGCAGATATGAGCTGGGCAAGTCTGCAGATACGTGAATCAAACACAATCTTCACTGGCACTCATGCTTGGACTACAGTGTATTGTAACCTTCGTCAGACAGAGAGCAACCAGAAGGGACACTGGCAGAGAAATGAGGGAGCTGACAACCTTACCCCTGGGCATTCGCGTAGGAAATAGAGGGGACCAGGGGTACAAATCCCCCTCCCCAGTTTGCTGAGTGGGGGGGATAAATTAAGATGTGTCCCCTCTCTCCAGATATCTGGTGAACTTATGTGTGTTTTCATTTTTAAATAAATTCTTGTTACAGTTACAGGTTAGGTCAGCGTGTCTTTTAGAGCCTTTAATAATCAGCACTGGCATTGGCTTCCAAATATTTGTGTGACGTATAAAGGAGGAGGTTTAGACTGGGACAGTGCTTCTTCGCTGTGACGGATAGTGTGCAGGTTGGCTGGAAACCACATAGTTTACATTGCTGCGTTCACATATAACAAAGTAATATTAATAGGATGGGTCTTGTTACTGTCCACTGTGCCTTTAAGGCACAGGCCCGCCAAGTAAAGTGGGAGTAGTTAGTGACGGAGTGAGAGAGGGAGGAGTGTTGGAGTCCAGCGGACAGTTCCTGTTAAGCTCTGAATAAAGAAAGTACTATTCCGTGACCCTCTGGCTCTGTGTCCTTATTTGTATGCAAGCGGCTGATCCCGGCCAAAATCTGGTGACAAGGATCTCTCCATGTGAGAGCCAGAGTCATCTTTTCACGGGTGACTCACACCGCGCGTCCTCCTATGCATTGCGGCCGGTGATCCCACTGGGCCGCTATCCTGCTCCATACACGTTTCTGCCTCCAGAGACCGGTGATCCCGCCGAACATACACGCCTCTGCCTCCAGGAACCGGCGTTCCCGCCGAGCAGCGCTTCCCCATAAAAGACCCAGCCCCTGGATTTCACCCCTGGTCGTTGTGCCGAAGGAAGTTGGGAAGTTGCGGCTATGTGTCGACATGAGGGTAGCCAACATCGCCATCCAGATGGAGAGACACCCAGGTCCGTGCATTGAGGACATGATTGTGCAACTTAACAATGCTCGCATGTTCTCCAACCTTGACCTGGGACAGGGATACCATCAACTGGAACTACATCCTGACTCCAGGGGGATATTGACGTTTGCCACCATTGAGGGACTCTTCCATTACCAGAGGTTGAACTTCGGTATCTCCTCAGCGGTGGAGATCTTTCAAGAGACTTTGAGGCAGATCATCAGGCCTATCACCGGCCCACTAAATCATAGTGATGACATTCTCGTCTTTGGGGAGTCCAAAGAGGCTCACAACATAGCACTCCTCGCCACCTGCGAGGTGGTCCAGGCCGCAAGCCTGACTCTCAACATTGACAAATGTCGATTCAGTAAATCAAAATTGAAGTTTTTTGGACACATATTCTTGGGCGAGGGGATCACGCCCGACCCGAAGAAAGTGGATACTGTCATCAAACTCAAAGAACCCCGGTAGGTAGCAGGTGTGTGCTCCTTCCTGGGGATGGCAGGGTACTGTGCCAGGTACCTCTCGCACTATGCCTCGATCACCGAACCGCTCAGGAGGCTGCTCAAAAAGAGGCCGTGTTTGAGTGGTCCCCCGCATGCCAACAGGCGTTTGAATCCATTAAGAAGGCCCTAACGGAAGCTCATCGCCTCACGTATTTCAACCCATCCCGGCACACAGAAATAACAGTGGACCCCATCCCTGAAGGCCTGGGCGCCACTCTAGCACAGACAAGTGGAGCAGACATCAACCCCAGACACATCGTGGCATACGCCAGCAGGGCTCTATCCATGCTGGTGTCTGCCTACTCCCAGGGTGAGAAGGAGAGTCTGGCCGCTGTGTGGGCCTGTGAGCATTTTCACAACTTTATTATTGGAAAGAAATTCACACTGATTACCGACCACCAGGCACTGCTGTCATTGTTTGGCAATCCACAGACGAAGATGCCCCAGAGGATCGAGCGATGGGGCATCAGACTACAAGAGTATGACTATGACATTGAACATTGGCCTGGGGGGACATAAACCCTGCGGACTACCTTTCCCGCCACCCTGCAGGCCCTCCTGTCACCCGAATGGGTAATGTCACCTACAATGACTACGTGGCTGCCAGTTCGCTGCCACCTGCTCTTTCTTTGGACACGGTTGCAGCCGACTCTCCTGCCGACCCTACGACCTCCCTCGCCATCAGCCTGATGACCTCCAATAAATGGAAGGACTACCGACGAGCGATTTTGGCTCACCCGGGGGGGTGCAAGGAGGAGATAGAGAGACTGGCAAGGGTACAGTCTGAACTGGCCATCAAGGAACACAACATACTCCTGAGAGGCTGCAGAATCGTCATCCCCGCCGCTCTCCAAGCTGATGTAGTCCAGACAGCCCACGAGGGACATTGGGGAGCTGAAAATACCAAAAGACAACTATGCTGTCATGTCTGGTTCCCGTTCCTGGATTCGCTGGTAGATGTGTGGATCAAGAACTGCCTGGCCTGCCAGTACACAGCACCGGCGGAGCCCCCAGTGCCCCTGCAACCCACACAAATCCCAGAAAGACCATGGGAGAGAGTGACCATTGATTTCTATGGGCCACTGGAATCCGGGGAGTACTTCCTTCTCCTCATCGATGAATACTCCAGATTCCCCATTGTCAAGAGACTTGCCACCACAGAGTTTCCTCAAGTAGCAGCCACCCTGGATGATGTGCTCAGCGAATGGGGCATCCCAATGGTGATCAAGTCCGACAACGGTCCGCAATTCAACGGTCATGAGTTTGAAGAACTAGCGAAGCACTTGGGGTTCAAACACTTGAAGATAAAACCCTGGTGGTCCCAAGCGAATGGCATGGCAGAACACTCGATAAAGAAAACGATGTAAAGGGCTCCTGCGGGACTATCACAATACTCCGCACAAGGCCACCAACAGGACCCCAGCAGAACTGATGGTTCGGTATGCCGTACACACAAGTATCGTGAGAGATTCCTTGACCCTAGGGGGCGCTGATGCTGCAGTAGCTCAGAGGGATGCCGAATTGAAGGAGAAAGCGAAGCAGGAGTCGGACGCAAGGCACTGGGCAAAGCCTAAGGAATTCGAGATCTGAGATGAAGTCCTTGTTCAACAGCCCATGGTAAAGAAGACAGATTCCCAATTTGCCTCAAGCCCCATTTGTGTTACGGCCGTCAAAGGGACGATGGTCACGGCCCAAAACAATGACAAAGCAATCACGAGGAAAAGATCCCTGTTTAAACACTATGGGCCTCATTACGAGTTATGCCGGTAAGGGAAAAATGATGCCGGTATGTAAATACCGGCATCATTTAACGTTCCGTAGCATTCTGACCCACAAACCCGGTATTAACGGCACCGTTATTTACGGTGCTGCTAATAGCGGCATAGGCGCGTACACGCGCCTCCTCAGGTAGTAAATACCGGCATGCCGGTAATAGGGGGCAATCACAACCCACGCAAACATGCAAATACTGGCATCGCAAACACGGTAATAACGGGCTGCATGATGCCGGAAAAACAGGCATCGCGGACCACCCGCAAACAGCAACCAAGATACAAGGCAGCTGCCACAGGTGCACACAATCCCCACAGGTGGAGTCAAAGGAGGCTGTGCCAGTATGAACTGAGCACACCCACACACCACAACCCTCCCCACAGGTTTAGGCAATGCAGAGTGGCCCAGTACAAAAGGAGCACACCTACACACCACACCCCTTCCTACACCAAAATGCTACCACTAGCATTTGCAATCATGGCGCAGGAGGACATGCCTATACTGCTACAACTACAGCAACAACAGCAACAACAGCAACAACAACAACAACTACAGCAGCAAGAACAGGCAGCACAGAGGAGACACAGGAGGAGAAGGAGGGTGAGACAGGCCCAGCAATTACCACCAGCGCAGCCACCAGTGCCTCGTAGGCAGCCACCAATCCCTCGCACCAGACCCAGCCCATTCAACCTAACCCCTGAGCAGATCCACACCCTGTACCGGTTGGACCGTGACACCATCACCACCATAGTGGACATGATACACAACGACATTGCCAGCCACATACAAATACGCACTGCCATCCCCCCACTACCAAAGGTGGTGTCTGTGCTACACTTCCTGGCCACAGGCACCTACCAACACACAGTGGGCCAGCTGCACAGTATTTCACAACCACTATTCTCACGCATGCTGAACCAAGTGCTCGATGCCCTCCTGAAGCACGCAAGCACCCACATATCCCTACCACGGACTGGCCAGGAGATAGCTGAAACCAAAGTAGGCTTCCATGCACTGGCCGGCATGCCCAATTGTGTTGGTGCCATCGACTGCACCCATGTGGAATTGGTAGTCCCCCATGCCATAGAGGCGGAGTACCGCAATCGCAAGCAATATCACTCTATCAATGTGCAAATGGTATGTGACTCCAGCAAAATCATCACCCATTGCTGCGCCAGATTTCCTGGATCCACACATGATGCCGTGGTACTGCGCAACTCCACGCTACCCAGTCACATGGAGCGACATGCTGGACCACGTGCCTGGCTGCTCGGTGAGTTGCACAACAGGCCCATGGCCATGCTGTGGGGTACTCATGTGTGCGGATGCAGAAGGGGGGGATAATACACCTGGGTGGGAAAGGGGGGGGATAGTTCACCAGGGTGGGAAAGGGGGGGTAGTTTACCAGGGTGGGAAAGGGGGGTTAAAAGTACACCTGGGTGGCAATAGCCAGTGAGTGGAGAATGAATGCAGAGCTAAACACTCCTCACCTGACACAGCCAAACGGAAAATGACACATCACTGGGCCACATATCACAAATAATGCAAATGGATGACAACAAGTAAGAGGCACAACCGGGGCACCATGGTGATGGCAAGCAATGCATGACTGAATAGGATGGCAACTGTGCCAATGCAGCCAGTGTGACCATGCAAAGTAAAGAGTACACAGCATGAATTGGAGGCTAAACATTGTTGCACTGCCACAGCACATCTGCCTCAGCATGCATGATTACACCCTGCAACATCTATTCAACCCCATCCAGTGTTCCACACCTCTTTCCAGTATACATCCCATATAGGTGACTATTTGGTACACGTACAGGGACATTTGCATGCTCACACCTAATAGCTGCTGCCATGACCGTGCTCCCTGAAGGTGTCAGTTCAGAGTGACACACACCTATTTGTATCTGCTTGCAGGTGATGGAGGATATCCCTTGAGGCCGTGGCTACTTACCCCTGTGCGGAACCCGCAGAACAGCCAGGAAGAAGAGTACAATCGTGTGCACACTCGTACCCGTGTCGTGATTGAGCAGACCTTTGGCCTGTTGAAGGCGCGGTTCCGCTGCCTAAGCAGGTCTGGAGGGGCACTCCTATATAGGCCTGAGAAGGTGGCAAAGATCACCATGGCCTGTGTCATGCTGCACAACATGTGCGTCCGAAGGAATGTACCACTGCCACCTGACATTGACATGCATGGCCCGGGTGAGGATGAAGGGGATGGAGACGGAGGCGAAGGAGCCCCCCTGCCAGTACGTGATGTACGGGACGGCCATGCTGTACGCCAAGCACTAATTGACGAATACTTTTAAGACACAGGGACCATGAATGACTTTTGTCAGTCAGACACTGGACCAATGTGAAAATGCACAAAGGGAATGTTGTAATTTTGAGACTGAACACCGTAACACATTAAATGGATGCACACCAAAAATGACAATGTCCAGCCATGGATTGTTCTCCAGAAAACTTGTGTATTATATGAAAGTGCAAAACTGTGCCCACTCCCCCCTCCCACGATCCCCCAACAAACTCCCTCACCCACCCCACAGACCCCAGTGAACAGCCCAACAAACTCCCTCACCCACCCCACAGACCCCAGTGAACAGCCCAACAAACTCCCTCACCCACCCCACAGACCCCAGTGAACAGCCCAACAAACTCCCTCACCCACCCCACAGACCCCAGATGTCCCCATGTGTGCAACAAACAGTGTTGCCTTCAACAATCCTACTCCTCACATTTCTTCCATTTTTCAAAAAGTCACTTTTTGGCGACTTTCAGGTCTGGGGGTGCCATGGCCATGCACCGTGCACTCCTGCGCGTTAAGCGCACGGGGCTTGATTGGACAGAGGTGGAAGGTGTTGACGTGGTCGAGGTGTCAATTGTCAATCCTCTGTCAGACCCATGGTGTGGCTGCTGCACTTGCCTGATGTTGGCTAGTAGGGCCACGGTCAGTGACCCCATGCACTGCCTGAATGCAGACGTGGACGCCTCCACGGCTGCTGTATTTGCGGCAATGGCCGTGGCTATGACCTTCATGGCCTCATTACCGGCAAGGACCTGTTGCCGCATTATCTGCAGCATCTCGTCTTGACGGGCCTCCACCCTTCCCAGACGGACCTCAAAGGGGGTTTCTGTCGCAGGTGTACCGGTGGAGGGCTGGGTGGTGGAGGGCTGGGTGGTGGAGGGCTGGGTGGCGGAGGGCTGGGTGGTGGCAGGCACCTGCGTGGGGCCCTCGTCCTGGGCACTGTCGTCCTCAAATATGCCGATGTCCGAGTCCCCTAGGTCGGAGTCATGGAGACATGGGTCATCCAGGCTCTCTGTCTCCGCAGGGGGGAAGGGGGGGCCAATGGGTGTTGGGCTGGGCGATCCCGAAAATTCTTCGGCCTCTTCAACCACCTCTGTGGAAAGGACGTCGGTACAGCTGGCACTGTCGCAGCAGGTGCCCCCTGCAGAGATGATGCCTTGCGTGGCACGCTGGGAGTGGTCAGAGGAAATTTTTTGGAGGAGGGGGTTGCGGTGTCCCTGGTCCCCTTGCTTGCACTGGATGTGCCTGGCCCCCTGTCCTGGGTTCCACCTTCCTCATCGGTGCCTGGGGGATAGAAGAGATGCAGGTCATCAGTGAGATTGCCAAATGGCAGCTGTGATTTGTGGCAGTGTTATATCTTGATACATTCAGGCATGATTTCATTTCTGTTGTGTGGCATTTGGTGTACTGAGGGGACATGTTGGCAATGATTGCATGGCTGGTGGCAATGGATTGTCTAGGTGTGGGGGGGACATGGGCATGGATGGGTTTACAGATTTCACGCAGCATGCGTGTGGTGCAGGGGGTGGCAATCAATATTCTGTTGGTGAGTTGATGTTGCCTTGGGTATGGGAATTGCCTTGCCTATTCTGACTCCCACCTCACTTGTGTCACATCATGTTTTGTTATAGGTGGATGTGATGGTTCAGTCACCTTCCTCTGTTGTAGTAGCTGCCCCGTACTCCTGCTCTCAAATCCCCTCGATGGATTCTGGATCGATGAATCCACTTGCAATCTCCTCCCATGTGGTGAGCTTAACAGGGGAGTGTGTGCCACCGCCTGTCGCCATTGCGGCCCTCCGGTTCTCCGCAAGGATCTTCCGCACACGGAGGCGGAGGTCGTCCCAGCGCTTTCTGCAATCCCAGACACTCCTTGGGGTAACCCCCACTGCTGTTACCCTCTGCGCAACCTCCTGCCACACCTGTTTTTTATGCATTTGGGCTGCATGCTTCAGGTCCGTGCTTCGGATAATGTCAGCATGCTGTTGTAGGGTGTCCGCTAGCATTGTCAATTCTGCATCTGAGAAGCGCTGCTTCCTCTTCCTTTGTTTGCTTTGTTTGCTTTTTCCGGTGGCCTTTGACATCCTGGTTCTGTTTTGGCACTCAACAACACGGATGTAGTGGTAGTAATGGAGGATGGCAATGGATTGTGTTTTTAAAGATGGCCGCCGGCCCATTTCCCGTTCCTGCGCGATGACGTAATTTCCGGGTCTGTTTTTTGCGAACACGGTAATACCATGGTGGTATTACCGTGCCAGTATTTACGGGTTAGTGTGAGGCGGTAGCGCAATGGGCGGGCCCCGCGATGCCGGTATAGGGGGCTTGGAGGCCCTTTACCGGCATGGCGGTATTGCCACTATCGGCATGGGGGAACGCGCGTGCTCGCGCACTCGTAATGACCCGCTATTAGCGGGTTCATACGTGCACGGACCCGCTCATTCCGGCATGCCGGTAATGGACACGGTTTTACCGGCATACTCGTAATGAGGCCCTATATCAAAAGGGAAGGGAGCGAGTCTCCCCCTCCGGAACCAGATCCGGTACCTAGGGATCCACGAGATGACCTGTGGACCCCACCGGGAGGACACGCGAGTCAAGGAGAAACAATGGTCGAGCGCCCAGGAGAGGCCGAGACGGGCGACCAGCATGCCAGACTGCATAGAGTACCGAAGAGGCTGTTACGCTGCGTTCAAGAATGTTGACCCGGCGGTGTGAATAGTTGTCTGTGGGTGGTGTTACTGTCCACTGTTCCTTTAAGGCACAGGCCCGCCAAGTGAGGGGGGCTCAGTTAGTGACAGAGTGAGAGAGGGAGGAGTGTTGGAGCCCAACGGGCAGTTCCTGTTAAGTTCTGAATAAAGAAAGTACTGTTCCGTGACTCTCTGGCTCTGCGTCCTTATTTGTATGCAAGCGGACGATCCCAGCCAACAAGTCTTATGTGTGATAAGGGATGAAATCTCTGACCTCACTTTGGCACAGATTCTCTAATGAAGTGGCTCAAGTAAAAAAGCGTAGAGGATGCACTTTTTTTTACTTGCACAACTTTCAGAAATAAATCTTATTCACAAAGGTGACCTGCACATTTCCTGAGGGCTGTGCAGCAGTGCAAAATGCTCTAGCAGTCCCCTTGAAAGTCATTACAAGCACACTTCTGACTCTAATGTATGACTGAATGCCAGTACCCAGGTGGGCGCTGGAAATTCATTCGATAGTGAAAAGCCCATAGGCACTTAAATGGACCGTTATTGTGAAATGTAAAAAAAAAACACATTTTTATCCCTGTATGGGGGATAGAAATGTAAGTTTGACAGCAGCATTTCATAATTGTGCTGTTACACTTGAAAATAAATGCATGGCAGGGTCGGAAAATACCCTTTCATGCATTGTGCACCCCCCTGCATCTGTTCCAAACAGGAGCTGGGGAATGTTTTCCCATTCGTGAATTTGGGATGTGCATTGAAATGCACACAAATGCTTTTATTTGTGCAAATGTGCAAAGGAGTTGAAAAGGGCATATGATGCACACATCCAAATGTCCTTTATGAATAGAGTACATTTTTTTGGGCGCAAAAAATGAGATGGACTAGTTTTCAAAATCTGGCTCATCTTATAGATGCACTGGGGTCATTTTGCAAGTCTGGCATATTGTGGGGAAAATGGTGGAGAGACCGGCGTTAAACATTAATGCCTGCCTTTACACTTTTTTTCCCTATTCTGGAGGATTTTCTAGTGGAGTTTGGACAAACAACGGCTAGCCATGTCAGTCATGCAGTACTGCCTCAAAGCAAAACCTTTTTTACTGTCAGCATATATTTTCTTCAGGCTTTAAGCTAATGGATTCCTAAGGAATTTGCCACCTTTTCAAACCTGGTAAAAGCAGGGAGATTTCATAGGAATCCATTGCAAATGCTTCCCGCATTTGTTCATTGCAGGTGACATTACATGGGGGTACAGGTGTTTAATGAGAGACAATATCATATGAACAGAGCACAGTGGCCTTGCCATGGGTCACCTGAAACCACTCATAGTAACCTCTGGGCAGATAGCCTGGGGCATGATATTTATCCATGACCCCAGCCACACCATGCCACCCAGAGTGGTTACTAGACTTTATCAGCAGCACATGCTCCTAGCCCTTCTCTCTCCAGGCACTTAACCATGGTCATTAGTCCTCCAAAGCCACCTCGAGTGGCCACTGAACATGGCGTATAGTATTGCCATGGCCTAGCACATCGTCCCAGCCTCCAATGCTTCTGTACTGGCCACTGGGAAGGATTTCTTTCATGCCCCTGCCACCACCAAGCCAATTATAGTGTCCAGTGGGCTGGGCCAATGGCCATAGCCAGTTGTCACGTTGCCCCGGGCCCCCTGGAAGCTAACCAAAGTGGCCCCTGGCCATGACTTGCAGTCATGGCCATTTGCGCCTGAGCCATGACCTTCGCCCATGCTCAGGGCTCAGACAAACCACTCAAAATGCATTTAAATAGCAGACTTTTCAGTTGGGGAACAAACTTTAGAGTGCAACTCTGGTTGCAAAACTGACATAATTTTGCATCTTACAATAAACATGTTTATGGGTGCTCAAGGAACATGACACTCAGATTACCACTTTTTTGTTTAAGTGGATTTTGTTTAGTAGAAATGCATTGAGGGAGTGTTTAGGTGCTGATATTGAATTAACTATATTTATTAAGTAAATATTGAGACGGGCTGGCACGCCACAAATAACCACACTGACTCAGGTAGTAAGTCAAAGGGTGTTTATTTAAAAATACAGAAAGATTGGCTCTGGGTCTGATGGGAGATCTTTCAGGGAACTTGGCGCTAGGTTCGTCCCTCTCTGACTTTTCTACTGCTACCTTTCCACCTTCCCTAGCCCAGGCCTCTGTAACTGGATGTTTGTACTACCGCCAGGTGACCCCTGCTGTCTGTTTTTCTTCCTGCGGCAAATGGTGTTTTCCCTAAAACAGTGGCTACCTGACTCCCTATGGATCTTCTAGTCTTTGCCTGACCTCTCTCGCTTAGTAGACTTAGGAGCTTAGTGACAGTGCCTTCTTACACTCTGTGTCATTCTTCTATCTCTCACGCCCTTTCTTTCCTGACCCTTTTCTACCCTGGTCTCAACAGATGTTCTCCTCCCACCATCCCGCTGTCCCTCTGATCTCTCACTTTGGCCTCTCCACCTCCACCATTTAATCTGACTTCTCTCACTTCTCTACTCTATCATTTCTTACTGCCGCTACCTCCTGTTACTTATGTTGTTATACTTTGTCTTTCCCCTTGCCAATGCTACCATCTTCCATCTACTACTCCTCTGCTAGTGCTATTCCCTCTATTATTCTACTCCTCTCACTACTGCCACTACTATCTCTAACTGCTGCTGCTCTCTCCACTGCAACTACCACTCACAAACATTTACTACTGTCTGCTACTACCAACTACCAACTACCACATCCTACTCCCACAACTACTACTACCTCAGCTACCACCCTGTTACCCCTACTCTAGCTCTACTCCTCACACTCTCACACACTCTCACACACACATACTCCTCAGACCCCCTCACTCTAACAGCTTCTGCACTCTGGTCGCTCTCGCCTACTCTGGTCTCTTGGTCATCCTCCACTGCCTCCTGTCCTCCCTCAGCTAACCCACACTGCACAGGTCACATGCACTACCTCCCAGGAGTAGATGCTTACTTACCTGGCTCGATGGGCATGGCAGGGGAAGGCTATGGGGGAGGCCTTAAAAAGGGCTTGTAAGCCCTGCCCCTTGCATGCTGATGGGGTCCAGGTCTTCTTGTAGGCCAAACCTTTCTCCAAAATATCTCTGGTGGCTTAGTGATGATGTGCAGGCTCGATATCTGGACACTGTGTTGACTTGTAAAGTCTCCGCAGCATCTGCATCACTTTCTCTTGTGAACGGTTCTACGTGGTTTACTGCATCCCGTGGCATAGTGCGGACTGCTGCTGCATGGCTCTGGTGTCGTCTTCCGAATGCTGCCCATTGCGACTTCTTTCCACCAGCATTCTCCTGCGGCGAGGACACAGCCTTCATCATCAGGAACCTTACTATGTCATTGGAACTCGGCAAGTGTCAGGTTCCACATTGCAATATTTGCCCTTTGTGAGACAGGCATGGTATCCAGAGAGATGACACATACAACAGATGTATATTTCTAAGCAAAGCTTTATTTATTATCAGGATGATGCAACGCCTAACTAACCCTATGCTATGGTGGTGGGGTTTTCTCTGCTTAAAGAAATCTAAGGAAAGTCTGTGTCCACAAGTCCAAACCAAAAATCTGTCTGTTTCAAAACCTATGCTTGTCCTCACAACTGCAACAAAATCTGGTGGGGAAACCATATATAAGTTTTCAAAAGTAAATGTGCAGCGTCTGGAAATTTAAGTTAATCTAGAGTTCTCTGTCTCAATTTAAATATGATTCCAATGCAACGTTGTTTCAAGGAGGTTTGATCAAGTTCTGAAGCAACCTTCTGGGTGTTCAGTTTGCAACAAAAGAGGGTCTTGGGTTTCCCTTCCCCAAGTTCAAATGTAATCACGTTCATGCAACACTGTGATGTTGGGACTCCCTTCCCCAAGATAAATACTCTCCAATTCTTTGGTTATCGGGGTTCCCATCCCCAAGTTTTACACTGACCAGTTTGCTTGTTTTCTCTGTTCACAAGTTCATAAGAGAATACATGGTCTGTTTGACTCATTCTTTTCGTTACCTTCACCAAGGCCACACACATCTTTGCTGCTTTTCCAATATTTAGTGGTTTCTGGTCTAGGAGCAGTTGTCAGGCCATGCCGTCCACCCAGTACAGGTCATGCAGCCAGCAACTACATACCTTGACTGTGATTTGACTCTTGATGTTGCAATGTCTGTGTTAGGAAACTTCCTGGTCTAGGAGCAGTTGTCAGACCACACGGTCCACCCATCACAGGTCACGCAATCATAGGATTCCGCAAAGCTGTTGTTCAGTAATATTCAAGACAACTCTTCATAAAGGCAGCATTTTCTCTCAGACCACAGCTTCCTGCCGCTCAGTATTCAGTAAATGTAATGTTGCATTGTATTCATCAGGATAATGCCTTTCATTCAGTGCGGTTTTCAGTAAATGTAACTTTAAGTTGTGCAGGCTTGAATGGCACTTTTTATGCAGTTCAGTATTCAGTAAATGCAGTTTTCAATTGTACAGGCTTAAACAGCACCTTTCATTCAGTACAGCATTCAGAAAGTGTAATATTTCACTACGTCCATGGACCGTTACCATTTCCAAAGTCCCTTGGTGCACTTTGGCGTTCCTAGTGTCTCCCGACACTTACCGGGTCTCTGCAGCTCTGTTCAGTGACTGTTCCTTGAGAAAGAAAACCAACTCATCAGTTTACTGGGTGCTCCGCTCAGCACACACCGGCCTTCATGCTTTGCTCTATCTCTGCTCCCTTGCAACGCCTGCTGTACGCCTTCCCTCACAAGGGCTCCAAGTCCTGCATAGTCACCTCAGCAAGACTCTCTGGATCTTTGTCGGTGTGTCGACATGTCAGCTTCTCGCTCCTCAGAATGGCAATTCATAGGCTCTCTTTTCCTTCTGTGGCTGCACATTCCATGTGCTTCTGGATACCACCTTTTTTACTCTCCTCTACTACTAACACGCTGCTGGTGAAATGATGTACACTCAATTGCCTGGCCCTGCTTGAGCCTACTAGTGTGACATGCCAGTTTTTCGCTGCTCCATGCATCCAGACCACTCTTCTTCATCCCAGTACCAGAGTGGTGTTTATAATGGGAAATCTGTACTATTCCTAGTTGCCTCTTCTTCTTCTCAATTTCCCATAAAGGCTAAGGGAGGGGAGGGTAAGTCAGTATCAGGAAAGGAGGGATACCATGTTGCACCTTCAGGTACCCTCTCTCAAATCCCCAAGGACCATCCACTTAGCTGATTCTCCCTCGCTTGTCTACCCCCAGGGTCGGGATCCAACATCGAGGACCATTGCCTGGCCACCTGAACAGAAGATCCCCGGGGAGTAGATGTGAGAGCACCTTCAGGTTTCTCACACCTTCCAGAAAACCCCCAGAAAATGTAGTGCCTGTGAATGCAGGACTGAATCACAGTATAAAAGATTGTTTTTGAATAACATACAGAAGATTAAATGCATAACCTAATCCATAAGGACAAAGCACATACAATTAAACTAAAGTTGCAGAAGGAGCACATGGGTATGCAAGGTAAAACAATAAACTGGTGAAACTCAAATGCACTCTATAACTGATCTAGGAGCATTCTTCACTTGCAGTCATTTTCCCAAACTCACACCAATACATAGACATTCCATCTGCTGGGTGCTGTTCTCGTTTTGATGCTTCATTGCACTCCACTCACATGATCAAACATATTGCTATCTTCCATCAAGGATTAACTGGTATCTTGTGATCCACCCTTTGACTCACTTCTCCTTTCCTCCCTCCTTTCCTTTTCATGACGTGTCGACTGTCACTGTTAAAGTTCTCTTTACACTTCACCTCTCTGTGCCTATTCTACCATCAACCATCATCAAACAACACTTAGTGTGACCCACCCCCGCATACTCAATGGGGTTCAAAATCTACAGACTCCCTTTTGCTCACCTTAAACGGCTTCTGAATACTCACCCAATCTCCTGCACTTGTGCATTCACTGTAGCAAGAGACCTCCTCTCATCATATGTTTTCTTGTATGCTAACTGACAGCTATGCTCCCTCTCTATTATTTGACCTTCATCCAACACAATCTCACAAAGTCCCCCTAACTATAGTGGACAGAGATCCAACCTCTGGCTGGGTGTTGAGTATCCGATATATATAGCTATCATCTCCCACAGTACTGGCTCCCAAGGCAATCCACTCGCTAATGATAATTGCAAATTTTCCTTTATCTGTTTACCCTCTCTATTAACCCTTTCCCTAGGGATGATACCATGATGTTCTCAGGTTAACAATACTATGGGTAGCCAAAAAATTGCTCATATCTGTCGGATGCAAATTGCACCCCATTATCACTTACTAATCCCTCCTGTGCGCGCACTTCCAATAGAAAATCTATCACAGCTTTGGTGGTAACGTGGCAGCAAATCTGACTTCAAACCACCTAGAGGTGTAGTCCACTAGTACAATTAAATAGCAACACTAATTGCTCAAACTTTCCATCGGGCCCATCGCATACATTATCAATTTCTCCCACACTTCTCCTGGAACCCCCACAGGTTTTATCACTTTCTGCACATACCTGAGAATTCTCAACTACCTTTTCTACCAAACCATTCATTCCTGGCCACCAATACACCTCCCTCAACCTCCTCATGGTCAAACTACAACCTAAGTGCCCCTGGTAAGCATTCGCCATAATTGTGTGCACATGGAGGAACAGGGTTCACACTCCCTGCTGTTCCCCACTCACAGGGGGCTTTGAGTGTATATTAACACATGATTCCATTTCTCATCTTCCCTCACCAAACTGTCTCCTCCCCACATTCCATAACCTTACCTACTTACCTATGTCATTGGAACATGGCACACTGCATGTTCCACATTAAAACATAATGTGCCTAGGCTATGCCTTGTCACCCCCACAATGGGCCTCATTACCGGCGCCTGACTTCCCGTTGCCACCGGGCTATTCCAATTCCGGTGGCCGGGAAGTCAGGTGCCAACAACTTTGTTAATCCCCATTCCCATAGAGTCCGAAAAGACTCTATGGGAATGGGAACATGGAAGCACCGGCACCGTTTTTAACGGTGCCAGTGCTTCTGTGACAATTTTTCCTGCCGTGACCACTGTGCCTGGCACGGTCAGACCTGTCAGGCACAGCAGCTCTGGCAGGCAAAACCGTAGTGTGCTGGTCCGAAACAATGGTGCCGGTTAGCTTACCGGCACCGTTGTTTCCGGATTGGCAACCTTAGAATGAGGCCCTGTGTTACTGTCTGTGGCTATCACAAATGACACACACTAGCTCTTAGACGTCACAGGGATGGCCGGGGTTGGACAACAGGAAAACAAAAATACATAAATTCTCCAATTCCAATTATATAACCTGCATAACATCCAATCAAAAACTTGCTCACTTTTCACATCCAATCACAAACTAACTTACAGTTCACATCCAATCAAATCATTCATCATTCACTAAACTAGACCCACAAGCCAAACATGCAGAAGGGCATTTTCACATTTGAAATAGCAACCGTTTCATTCCAACGCTGCAACTAGAAATGTACATTATTTTTTGGTTTAAAAAAATAATTATTAATTCTCAAATATTTTCAAAGCATTTATAAATATTTTCATAAAGTGCAAAAGCTGTAGGGTTTTGGGTGGGAATGGGAGGAAATGAGTGTACATTGACATATGTTTAGCCTACTGATGGATGTTAAATGGGTGGACACATAACCAAACAACAATTAGAGGCTTAGTGCCCCTCCTCATATGCCATCTCTTCAGATGATAACTGCCCTTCCTTATATGCCATCTCGCTCAAGCTCACATTCCCATGACAATAGTTTCGGATTATAGGTGGCGCTAGAAACCTAATAGCCAAAACTAAAAATATCCAGTTCCACCAGTCCATACTGGGCACATTGTGATTGCAAAATGAAAAGTTACAAAAGAAAACATATAAGGATGCAAAGCATCCTAACCCCACTTCACTTTAAAGTGATGTGTGCAACTTTAACAATACATGAAATCCACGAAGGGAGATATGGGGCCTCATTACAAGTCCGGCGACTGAAATGCTGTTTCCGCTGCCTGATATCCCGGTGCCATCGAGATTTTACAAGTCCTGAAGGGCCGGGATATCAGGTAGCGGAAAATGCTTGTCCTCATTTGCATGGAGCCCCGTAGGCTTCCATGGGAGTGGGGACATGAAAGCACCGGCACCACTGCTAATGGTGCCGGTGCTTCTGTGACAACTCTGATTTTTTCGGGGCTGTTGCGCTCAGCAATTCAGACCTTCCTGGGCTCACAGGCCCAGGAAAGCAGAGTTGTAGTCTGGCGGTCCAGAAAGGGTGCCAGTATGTTGCTATTTCCCCTTATTTCCAGACCAGCAGACTCGTAATGTGGCCCGTTGTCTCCCAGTACAGTCTCAGGGACTGATCAGTTTCTCCTTAGAAATGGGTGCAAAGCAAGGGAAGTAAAGCAGAGGTGAAGCAGAGTGAAAAGCCAGAGGTCGGCTCAAGTGAAATTCCCCACGCCCAAGGGGGAGTCCAGAACTTTGTCAAATTACTGCTTTAATAATAGATTTGAAAAGCAGGGATAGGCACACAGACTTCTGCAGATTCCAATGCACTCTGAACTCATTACAGGCTAGTAATGGGGTTTTATTACACAGTGACACCATATGTGAGACAGGCATGGTATCAAGAGAGACACAGATGATATAGTTTGAAAACCTTTATTTCAAATACTTACGGTTGGTGTAATGCCTACCTTACCCTATCTCTACTTTGGGTTTTCCTTTAACTGATGTTTCTAAGGATGGTCGATGTCAGTAAGTCCCACAACAAATTCTGTCTGTGTAAAACCTATGCTTGCCCTCACTCTTGAAACAACATGTTGTGTAGGGTTTCTCTAAAAGAAAATAGTGTTCCAAAAAGAAGTATAAAACAAGACTGGAGTCAGGTGGCCTTCTCCTCAGGTTCAGTTTTGCCAGTTCAGAATAGTTCAATTCAAACAGTGCTCTTAGATTCTTCAAGGCATAGTTCCTCTGGCATTAAAACAAATCAGTTCACAAAAGTTCCCAGGTCAAAGTAATTCAACTCAAAAGTGCCCTAGACTCCTCAAGGAACTGTCCTTTGTTTCAAACAAAATCAATTCAAAAAGGTGCATAGGATCTCTTGGGGGTTCCCTTCCCCAAGCTTCGCAAAACTTAATTTTAGGCCTCTCTGGTTTCAAAGTTTCACAAAATACAAACGTTCAGCTTCTCAGGATTCACTTTTCCAAGATACAACTCCCTCCCTTAGATTCAAACAGTCTTTTCAAAACACTTTGGGGATTTTGCTCCAACTTCACTTTTCGGTAGCTCCCCCTTTTTCCACCTTTTCATAATTGGCTTTCAACACTGCTGTATATCAGAGACTTTCGAAAACACATAGCTTTACTTTCCACTATGCGCAAGTACTCCGATCCTTAGTTTCACCTTCTTCCTTCTTTGATTTCACCTTCTTGATATTGCTTTGGTTGTGCCTCCTGCACACTGTGCTTTGCTTTTCCTCGGCTTTCCTCCTGTGCTTCCTGCACACTTTTACTTTGAGTGTTTTCTTTCACTGCTTCAGTCCCATGCCTATTGCATGCTTGACTTTCCACTTCTTTCTCTCTAGTGCCACTTGCACACTTTTGCTTTATTTCCAACTACTTTTCTTTATTTCTTATTTCTTATTGCTTTTTGTTTTCTGTGCCGCTTTCACACTTCAAAACTGTCTTTCCTTCCCGTGCCGCTAGCACGTTTCAAAACTGTCTTTCTCTTCTGTGCTGCTCACACAGTTTACAACTGTTTTTCTCTTCCGTGCTGCTCACACACTTTACAATTAATTTCTCCTGCTTACAACTCACACACGCACAGGTTTCTCATGCAGGTAAAAACTCACCAGTTAGCATGATGCTGCTCACAGCGTCTGCTTCGGCTCTGAGATCAATGTCTCACAGCCTGCCCATCAGCCATCGCTGGGGTCAGGATCCCGCCCAGGGAAACAAGCACTTTGCTTCACGCTGCCAACAGGATTCAGCATACCCTCCAGGGTTCGCAATTCCGACTCCTTGGAGACACGGCTCCCTCCCCACGCTCTGACCCTCACCAAACACCGGGTCAGCGTCTCGGTATCCCATTCTCCACCAGATACCTCTGGACTTCTCTGCTGCAACTTCCTGACATTCCGCTCCCACGGCATATTTGCTTTATTTTAGCAAAGCGCCACACAAAAAGGTATCCCCTGCTGGACTCAGCCACAAAGCCTCCCTGTTGCTCTCCTAGCTGATGCTCTCTGTTCTGCTGTGTGCTCTGCCTTTTATACACCTGAGCCCTGTCAATAGGTTTCAGGTGTGAGTCCTTGGCCTCCCTTGCCTGACGCCAATCAGGCCAATTATTGGGACATGCCGGACTCTTGCGCCCCCTCTTCTTTTCAGTACTAGAGTGGTGTTCAATAGAGTACAGGTGTGTATAGTTGTCAAGTGCCTGACTCTGCCTGACATAGTTAGAGGGACATCCTGGTGGTGTGTTGCAGTGTGCCTCGCTAGTCATCTTCCTCCTCTCAGTACTATAGGCACCTATCCTAGAGGTAATCCGCATTACTGTCGAATGCCTTTTCCTCGACTTAGTATGTGGTGGAAATGGGGAACGGGATAGGACTTATAATAGCCCGTAAAGGATGAGGGAGAGTAGGGTTATGGATAGTTGGGAAAGGGGGAATACCATGTCTTATCTTCTGGCATTCTCTCCCCAATCCACTGAGACCCTGCACTCAGGTGATCCTCCCTCGCTTGTTCGCTCCCAGGGTCGGTATCCAAAACTGATGGCCCTTACCTGAGAATGCCATCAGGTTTCTCGCACCTCATAAACAAAAGTTACATATCCTGGATTGGCTGAACAGTATGGACAGCCAAACATCCTATAGGGGATAGATGATCTAATTGGTCTGGCGATATCGGGTCGCTCTCCCTGGGAACACCCACAAGAGACCAGCATTAGCCTTCTCAGCTCGGGAAAATTACCAGCATCTGAGCACAATGAAGGGTGGAGAGAATGGCCTCAGAGTACCACCTTTTCCCAATGAGGTTACCACTTCTCTGACTCCTCTGGACTTGAGCAAGGACATTTTAGACTTCCAACATCATGCTGTGTAACCATTTGTATCTTCTGTATTCAGTTTGGTGGGAACAACAGTCTCTGCCTGTCTTGGATAAATGGGCCTTGTTCCCCAGGTTCAGATCAAGTGTGTAGGGATGGTAAATCTCAGTTTCTCTGCTTGCATTTATAAAGAATTGCAGCTCCCTGCCCTTGCAGGCGTTCTGTCTTTTTTGTTGACTCAAAACAATCTCTCTCAGCGTCCTTGGCAAAGTTTGGCACAATAACTGCACTGCCAGCTCTGTCTCAAGGAAATCAGTGTGGCAGGGCTCTCCCTGTGTTTTTGAGCCTTTTCACGGCCTTCCATTCATTTCAATGCAGCTGTAGCTTCTATCTTTAGTCATATGGCTGTTCATGTTAGTGGCTTTTAGGCATCAGCGAGCAGCTCATGTGTGTTCTTGTGCAACTAGCTAAGGGAGTCATAAGCATGTTCTTCATGTCTAAGAGTAATGCGGCCCACATGTCTGTTTAGCTTCATGTCTAACGCATTTACGTGTGTGTGTTCAGCCATGTTGCCTCTTCATGGTAATGTTGGTGATGTCATCCGGTTATGGTCTGTGGGGCTGCTTAAGTGAGTGGCATCTGTCATCTTGGTGGTGTGCTGGGGTGGGGTTTGAGGCCCCCACAACAGTCCCCCCGCTGGTCCATGTATATGGACCGCATATACTGAAAGCCCCTCCCCACTGGTGGATGTCCTGTGGTTCCACACCTTTTCCACCCCGTCAGGTCGCTCGATCTCCTTCTGTGTTGTTTTGTGTACTGGGTTATCTCCTCCTCTTCACCCTGGTCAACTTCAGCAAACTCTTCTTCCTCTGCTGTGCATCCAGTTTGGGTAATACATCAATTTCTGTGTCTTTCTGGGGTACCACGAAAGCTGTGTGTTCAATGGCACCAGAATACATACTCGTTCTCTATTTGGGTGGCATCTTCAAGTGAGCTTCAGGCCCAATGATGGTCTGCCAATATCCCTCTCATCCCATGTACCCTCGAAATATGTCTGCTGCCTTCATTCTCTCCAATATTTACTGGACCTTCATCCTCGCAATGTAGTGGTGTTACTCTTGAGGGCATTCTGAACAGAGGCCTGTCTTGTTTTACACCCATGGTAGCAGTTTGAACTTCCTTGCCCACTCCTTGAGGTATTTATCATTTTCTCTCCACACCATCGCCACTGGAACTGCCAGAGACGGGTGTGTTATGCATCTCTGCATTCCTTTGACCAATTCTCCTTCTGCAAACTACTGTCCATAAACTACCAGCTGGTGTCTCTTGCAGCATTCAGGCATCCCTCCTACCCCTCTTCTTCCAGGCTTTAGGCACTGCTATTCCCCTTGTGTTTCAATTCCTGTATCTGGGCCTTTCAGTATGTATTGTATCACGTCATCTGCATTTGAGCAATCCTCTATCATTGTCTATGTTTTCATGTAACTGTCCCCATAGGGTAATATCTTCTGTGTCATGCATTGTAGTGAAGCCTGCTTCTGCTGGAACACAGAAGTCTTGTAGTTGCTCATGGCCTGGGAAGTGAGAGAGCACACGTGGCACCCTCCCGTGAAGCATCCCTCCCCAGATAGGTAATTTGCTGGTACTATATATCGTTAGGGGTGTGGGCCAAATAAAAAAATAAAAAAAAGAAGTACCAATGGACTGTTGGGTCCCAATCATTAAAGAAGCCAATCATTAAGATGGTGTCTTTACCTCTTACGACCTTGGACACTAATCCATTATCCATACCTACCAATTAAATATATCCTAATAACACTACTTTAATACATCGCCTGCCAAAATCAATTAATAAACCCCCTTTTCATTGCGCGCCCTGGTTACAAACCACTCAATCTTAAATTACTTTAACTAAAATTGCCAATATAATTGTCCCCAAAAGGTGACCTCCACTGTCAAAACAACATTATTATCCACATATTTCGGGAAAGCTTTACCAGGAACTACCAATCCAATGATTCCTGTACTGTTGGGGCTCTGGGCCCACTTAAAGCTCTATATTAACAATACATTTTTCAAAACATGTCATCAAAACCATCCTAATACTCGTTCCACTAGCAATGTCATTCATAAATCACTTTGCTCACTATATACAATATTTTGCTTCATCATTCTTTAGATAAGCATTGCACATTTTCTGCTTTGTTTTATCCAACAATCTGCCCTAGTCATATACACACCTATACATATCATCTATAATCTCACTCATTCCTATATATTCTATTTAAAATCTGATGCTTTCCCAGTCTATGGGCCTCATTACATGTTTGGCGATAGCCTTGCCGGTAAAACCAGCAGGCTACCGCCAAACATGCACATTTTTCAGGCCCCTGGCAATGGGGAAATACAGGGCCATTACAACCCTGGCGGACCCTGTATTTCCTCATTGCCAGGAGCCGGAAACCTTTACTCCCCATTCCCATTTGAGCCCCACAGGGCTCAATGCGAATGGGGAGGTCGGATGCACCAGCACCATTCAGAATGGTGCCGGTGCATCTGACATGCTCTGCTCGCGGGTGCCGGTACGGCCGTCAGGACAGACCTGTTGGCCGTAATGGCACCCATGAGCAGAACTCGTAGTTTGCCGGTCCAGGAACTACGGTACCGGCAAGCTTACCAGTACAGTGGTACCCGGACCGGCAAACTTGCAATGCGGCCCTATGTCCCCCTGCGCTCACCTTATGCGTCACAGATAACACCACTAAAAAGGATTAATCCACTTTAATTAATTTACTTCATAGCCCTCTTCACTTCTGCTTCCCAAATCACATCTCATAAGCACCCTACACATTATGCCAGCCATTCTCTATCTTGTAAAAGGTTCAAAAATCCAACCTTTTCCAAAGTCTCCCTTCTCTGTGCCTCTGCCGTTTTATATTCTTCTTCCTTCCCCAAACTACCTTTCCTAGCTTGTCATGTCATCCCCAAATGTAAGTTAACACCCCATCATTGCAAGTAAAATGCGTCTCCTTTACGTTGAATTTTAATACCGGCCAATACAGTGCCTGGATCTCATGCTTTTTCCCCTAATGCATACATACTTTCATTGTCATCATGTGTCATGAAATCAATGTCGACATTCACAAGAAAAACTCTTCTCTTCCTAGATTCAAATGTCTATGTCTGTGTTGCTTCTCCCATAACCCTGCCACTCAAAAACATTGCTTCTTGGGGGGTTGACTCCATACATCACACTTAAATTACCCACCAAAATGCTCAATACATTTTCCTTTTGCTTGCTTAATTTTATCTCATGTTACTGCAAGACATAGGTTGAAAGACCAGCAGCATGTGCTCTCACCCACTGAGCTAGAGTCAGCTGTCCTTCTCCAATGTGCCCCTCCCTGTTTAGCCCACTCTGCCTGTCTTCTGCAGAAATATTGGCCCTCACTCCGAGTAGGGCGGTAAGGGATACCGGGCACCGGTAAGGAGACCGGTGGCGGTAATCCCTTACCGCCCTACTACGAGGTCCCTTAGCGGTCCCTTCCTTAATGCCTGGTCTGACCAGGCGTTAAGGACGGGACCCGTTAAGGGACCTATTTGCGCCCTCCCCATTCCCATTGAGCCCTATGGAAGGTTGGAATGGACCGGTAAGTCCCCATTGAACCAAACCGGAGTTGGTACCGGTATGGGAGGCAGTCATGGCGCAAATAGCGCCATGACTACCACCATACTTGGAATGAGGATCATAGTCTCATGCCAGTCCCTTACAAAACGCTCTTTGTTTCTCTCTGGTGTTCTTTTTTTTCCTTTCTTCATAAGTGTTATTTTTCCTCTCCGCCATGCAGCTCGACACACAGAAAGCACATAAATCAGAACAGACACAGCGTGGACAAAAAAGCACACACACAATTCTCCTATCTGGGTGCACCCAAAGCACAACACATACCACAAGCCGCCTTGACTTTAACCTCAGGCCTTGAATGTCAGTCTGCTGTTCTTCCACATGCTTCTCAAGCCCACCTCAATGGTGCCAGACGTTTTTAATTTTCCAAAACTTCTAAACCACTTTACCTTGCCAAAAAACTGTGGGCCTCATTACGTCTGTGGCGGTAAGGCAACAACGGCGCCGGTAGTGCTACCGACGCCATTGTTACCTTGCCGCCACATTACGAGTTCTGCTTGCGGGTGCCGCTCTGCACGCCTGGTCAGACCAGGCATGCAGAGCGGCACCCGCGAGCAGAACAGGATGGTAGCAACAGTACTGTTATGAACTGTACTGTTGCTACCATCCTTCCCATTCCCATTGAGCCCTATGGGGGCTCAATGGGAATGGGGATGTACCGGCTCTGGGTCCTGGGCAAGGGAAATTACCGGGCCTGCAAAGGTCGGAATGGCCCGGTTATTCCCCTTTCGCGGAACCCAGTGCCGGACCCGAGTTTGGGGGTAGCCATCCACTACCTCCAAACTCGTAATGAGGCCCAGTGTCTTTTACATTTCTTCACCAACAACTCTGTGCCCCACTGTGGCCCACAACCTTCTGCCAATAAGCTATATCCTATTAACAACCTGTTGTGTGACATCACCAACCCTAATGCAAACCCCAAAACTTTGAGTGAAAATGTCAATACTTTGAGGGAACTTCACAAATCCTGCAATACCCCAAGACACAACAATACAAACCGCATAACATGTATGTGGCCGTCTTCCTGCTCTTGAATCAGGAATTTCCAACAAATATGTGGTTCTTCTTCTATACTGTCACATAGGATAACATCTCTGTGAGATGAACTAAGAAACCACCTTCCGTGACCTAAGGGAGCTACGCTACCGCTTAGAAACAGGATTTCCAAATACAAATCAACCATGACTAAGCTGTCTGCCTAGAACAGGAAACCATGTTTTTCTTTTCTTACTTTTCATCCATAAACCAAGCTCAACACCTAGAATTCAGGTATACTTTTTCTTATCATTTTTCTTTTTTTCATCCGTAACCTTAAGCAAAATGCCTGGAAGCAAGTTTTCTTCACAACAACACAAGACAACCGACAACAAAACATAACTGTTCCCCCAATTCCCTCCCACCTGTATTTGTCACATTTCTGGACCTACAACTCTGTGGATCTGCTGAAGCCCTCAGACGCCTTCACTCCCACAGCCTGCCACTCCACCTGCTGATTTCTGGACATCCCACAGGGAGGAAGTAGGAATGCAGCAAAGACAGCATTTTTGCCAAAGGCGTTAGCAACCATCCGTTGCTACCAATTGAAGCAGAGTGAAAAGCCAGAGGCTGGCTCAAGGGAAATCCCCCATGGTCAAGAAACGGAGGAGTACAGAAATGTGACAAATAACTGCTTTAATAATAGATTTCAAAAGCAGGGATATGCACACAGACTTCTGCAGATTCCAATGCACTCTCAACTCATTACAGGCTGGAAATGCAGCTTTTCTTATACAGTGACATTACAAACAAAAGTTTAATCCTGGACTTTAGATGAGACGGGATTGGGAGGCCCCCACAACAGAGGTATTTTCTTACCTCCAAAAAGTCAAGTAAGCAAGCAAAACAGAGCAAAAAGAATGGGTGTCCCATAGAGGTTTATGAAGGAAAGCAGCAAAAAGAACATGTTTCCTAACACCAGGCCAGGACATTGACTTCCAGTCTCGTCAGTGTGATCAGTAGTGAAGTGACAAGTGAAATGCTGTGTACAACCTGCTAGTCATTTCTGATTACAGAAAGGTCTTTTTGGACTGTTCCAGCCACATCTGCAAGGGCATCCCTCAGCCTTTTTGCAGTGATTCCGTGTTGGCAACCATATCTTTGAAGCCATGTGTAACAGCATCCTTTCCTAAATGTTGAATTGATCATAGAGTTTCTTGCTATGTCAATGAAGACCTTTCAGCAGGTTTACTGCTGAGCTGATTCCTGGTTTATACCAGATGGCTCACCATTTGCATGATAGCAGAACGTTTTCTGATGAACCCTGTGTCTGTATATAATGTATGATTGTTCTTAAATGTGTGAACGGACATGTTCTGACAGAGATTACCAATGAAGATGGCTAACATATGGGAGATGTTATGAGTGTGGCAGCCTCAATAGGGACCTATTCTAGAATCAGAAAGTCTTGTATTGCATTCATATTTTATTAACCAAAATTCTAGTTTGTCTGAGACATATATAATAGGTATATTCTTTAAATATTCCTCTTTCTTACTAGAGGACTTCCAGAAATCACACTGTCAGGCTTCCTACTAGGGGAAGAAGGATACATTTTGATTGACACTTATAGATCAGAATTAAGTGTCATTCAAAAGATACATGAGATGAGAATTTCTACATGACATATCTGAAGTGTCATGCCCAGGTGAAACTCCCTACATTGATTTCAAAGGGACAGATTTTTGCAATCCCCTTCTATCGTGCTAGCAAAAACATTCTGTCAAACTATCTGACCACACAAACATGAGCTACCATGCCATGCAGACCTCCATCATCTTCAGGATCAAATCAAGCTCCTTGAATAAATGTTAAAAGCAGAACCACACATCCACTACGACTCCAAGAAGAAGCCTTGTACAACAGGAGTAAGCGACGATGGGCTCAGGAAAGATCTAAGCTTGCGACAAAGCAAAAATGACACAAGCAGACTACTGGTGTCAAATTAGGCAAAACCACTGTTGTTTGCGGAGGAGTGGGGGGGGGCTCAAAGAATAATTGCAGACTGACAAACTACTCCGGGTCAGATGAGGTAGAAATCAAATGTTATTTCAAAGCCAAGCAACAAAAGCCCCGAAGGCCAGTATTTTCCAGAACTTCTACTATGGGGTTGCAGGATCTACCGGCCTTGGAGAACCATGACTGACATTGTATAATATCTTCTGGGAAAGCACATCCTTACTTCAAACCGCTACAGGCTATGATGTTTGGGTCTTAGGACCATCGTCCTACTTGAGATCAGCCTTTATTTTTGTGAATTTTCCTCTCAACTCTTCTTTTTACTCACAAATTTTACAGTGAAGTATCCTTTTTGCGTTACGCCCTTGCTCACCTGCATTTTGGACTTGATAAAACAACTCTATTTAAAAATATATGTGGGTCTCAGGTCCTCTTTTGATTTCTCTTTCTGTGACAGTATGTGGTTGATGAGGTAATCGGGATCGTATATGGCCCCGGCCAGACACCTCTCATCATAAGGTATCCTACATGCCGTCAGAGCACACAGAGCCAAAGGGACAGCATGGAGATAGAAATGTTGCAATTCAAGCTGTGGAAGGGCCTAGTGAGTCAGATAAAGCATACAGGCTTTCCCACAATGAGATCATTAATGAAGGCTCTGTCCTGTTGTAAGTGTGTCAGGAAAGATGCTATGGGAGTGTGAGGAACTGATAATGTTCAGGAGAGTTGTGAGTGCTTCCTCGGATGGGGATATCAAAATGGCAAATGATAGGATGAGGTGGGCTTTAGGGCGATGAGTTGGTTGCTAAGATCCTTGAGTGAGAGCGTTTTGTAGATGGCACCATAACTCAGGGCTCTGAGACCTTTGGCTCCAGATGTTTTGGACTTCAAATTTCATCAGCCTTAGCCTGCATAGTTGTGGTCTGGAAACCCCCAGTTTAAGCAGAAATGAGAGACCGGGAAATCTCACACTCAATAACGAAAAATAGTCCAAGCGAAAGGCAAAACACACTTTATTAACAATCCAAAATAAACAAGGGACAGCATACAAGCATTGAATCTTGCGACTCCCAGAGCTCCTCGTACTAAACATTGTATTTCAAACTAAAAACAAGCCATAATGACGATATCAGAATACAAAACCAACGGGTGAGGGGATTGGTTAGGGGATAAACTACATATGTATTTCTTCTAACTGGGTAAACTGCATCTACTGACTCGTCCTGGGATCACCTCTCAATTGATAACAAAAATAAGACATCACCTTTACAGCTAATGATTGGTTAGTTTAATACGTATTTGGTTGCCTGGCTTTGGGGGTTTTCATTGGTTAGCAGCTTATTGACCCACCTTGGGCAACTAACAGTTCATCAAAACATGAGCCAAATTGGGAGTAAGGGAAGAGAGGCCCACAAGCTTCTTATTTACTTCAAGAAGAATAACATCCCTCATCCCCTAGGCCATGAGCCAGGGTGATCAGCTTTGTAGTTAACCTTGTACTGCGCCTCCTGTCTGGAAATATGCGTGAGGGGTAAAACAGGTGTTTGATCTGTGTCTGTGCTAATGAATAGAGTGTTCTTGAGTTATGGGCCACGTGTGAGAGGGCCACGTTTTGAATTATTTCATCCTGGATTTAAGAGTATTTTACCTACTATTAATTCAAAATGTATTGTTTTCTCTACCACTAGAGCATTGCTTGAGCTTGCTCTTCACAGAACCTTTTGACTTATAATTACCCTTCATCTGGCTCACAGTGGACGGTTGTACTTTTCCAGACTTAAATTAATTCTGGAGTATACTTGTGCCTTGGGAATCCTTATATGGTCTCTGCAGCATGCAGACCCTCCCTAATTTCTTTGTAACCTTGGCTGGCGCTCAGAGCTACTGTCTGAGCTCTGCACGGATCATCATTTTGTTATTTGACGCTTTGAATTCTTGTGAAACCTCTAGGCCTTCGTTCATTATAGACGCGTGATGCAGCTTCCATTTTAGAAAATATGGCTGCTCATTACTGCATCGTTTCTATCTAAGCGAGCTATACTTGTGTGTCGTTTGTGTGGCATTCTGCTTATGTATTGCTTATGTTATGTTTTTCATGTCTTTATGGTTATAAATGTTAATATTCTTCATGTATAAATGCATATTTGACCTAGTGCGTTTTCTTTGTGTTGAGTGCAGGTGTGCTTCATGTCTAGTGGATGCATGTGTATTCATGTTCTATTGTCTGTCTGATCATTCTCGTCATCTTTATCTCACATCGTGCTCATCATTTGCAGCACCTGCTTGGGATATGAGCTGTACGGTTGCCTCAATGAATAACATTTCTCACTTGGCCATTATTGGGCCGGGGATGGGCATTAGAAATAGATTACACATTCATATGTCCCTCAACATAGTCAATACAGATGGCTCAAGAACATTGTAGTCCAGAACATCAGACACCTGTCTCATGGTTGTATTGAAATAATGGGGCCCAGTCCACTACTCCCCAAACACTGGGAAATCAAAACATTCAAAACACAGCACCTAACTGGAAGTACTGATACCATGAGCCAACTCCTGCCCCTAATTCTGTGGTGCCTATTCATACACCCCTTTCACTCATGTGTACCATATCCACCAAGGTGTTCCAATTTGTATTGATTTCATAATACAAAAATGTGATTACTTTGACAATGCTCATTAAAACATACAGAAATAAAACTACTAAAATACGGCTTTGCAAGGGTTAGTACTGTTGGGGAAAAACTCCCAGGTAGGTTTGAGGGCTAGTAGGAGTTTGCAGACTCTTGGAATGCCCAACACCTTCCCCCAAAAGGAACATAGACCCAGCCAGACAGCAAGTTCAAAATGTGGTTTATTACAGCAAAACCAACAGGAATCAGTAGAAGGATAGAAGAAATCCAAGGACCACTCAACGTCTCCTGCCTTGCAGGCCAGTTTTGTCCTGAAGTAGCACCATAGTGACATCGCAACCTGGGCCCCTCTCCAGAAAACCTTGCATCACTGGATTGGGTACTGAGTAATAGTCCACCTATAGTTGACACTATACATGTTAGTCTACTGCCTCTCGCATGTCAGGTGGCTGGCCTGGTCCATCCCCAAATTTGCTATCGCTAACAATGTTGCAGTGTGAGGGTTTTATCATTGGTATTGCCCATTGCTAACCGCCCCTAGAAGTCTGAACTGTGATTGGCTGGAGCTGACCTCCCCAGGCCTGGGATCCGCAAAGGTCCTCAGCTCTTGGTGTACCTTCTCAAGGTAATAAGGACGACTATGTGTCTGCATTGTAACTTTTGTGCACCACTTTAGACTATGAGAGTGCTCATTCATCTCGTGCAATACTTGTCTCACATTGTAACATCTTTGTTGCAAGCTTCTGTCTGGCAGTGTGAGATCGACTCTCTTTCCCAGTGCTAGTTGCTGTCCACTGTCTGATTCGGCCGGGTCACGTGTTCGGAGACCATGATTTGGAGCTTCTGCAGCTCTGAATTATGAAAAATTATATGAAGAATTATTCACATTTATTGCAGCTGGTGTTACTGCCATTCAGGGAATGGAATGTCATTCGTATCTGGTGGCCTTGGTGTTACGCTCACCTGGTATCCACAGGGATGCCACCCAGCCGGGTTACTCGCTGGTATGCTTCTCAGCTTTGCCCAGATGAGGTCTGCGGGGAAGGTTCTGCCTGAAAATACAAGGCTGACCGACCGGGATAAGTATCCTCCCTCCACCTCTGTATGATTTCAGCCCCTCTGGGGCTCTCTCCTCACCTTGTGGTAGAGTTAGGCGTGCCCTCCGTCCTGCCTTCTTTGCAGGGGCACGTTGTCTTTCTTGGGCGTGTGCGCTCCAGTTACTTCACTGACGCCGGCCCGTTTGATATTGTTCAGGTAGGTCTTATTGCTGTTCTTTAGTTTTGTTGCTATCCTGCATGCCTTTCTTTGTTTAAAATGTCTCTTTTCTCTCCCTTAGGTATGAGGAGCTTCAGAGCAGCAAACTGGCTTGGTTGAGCCCCGCTGGTAAATGATGGCGTGTTAAGAGCGCTATTGATGTGGTAAGTAAGCGCTATGTCTTGCCTTTGCTAACCTGTGTTTCCTTCCTTGTAGGTTGTGGTATTTTTCAGCGCGAGTGGAATGCCTGGAGTGGTGCCAGCCGAGAGGCGACCAGCCAGGTGAGCGTTTTGAGCAGTTCGTAACTTGCAAATGTCTCTACTGCTTTCTTTAATGTTGCCTCTGTCTTCCTCTTTCAGGTCGATTTGCCCGGGAGGCGTGCAGATTCGAGGAAGCTGTTTTCAGTAGCTGTGAGTGGCTAAAGATGAAGACTGCAGGTAAGATGCTGCTGCTAATGATGTTCCTTTTGTCGTCTTGCAGATTCTGCTTCTCCGAGGTTCGAGGGAATAGCTGGACACGGTGAGCGTCACGTTGCAAGTTGCAAAGTATTGCGAAGCGTGTTGTCTTGCTCGGGTGTGGTTTAAATAGCCCCAACAAAATAGTCCAGGTAAAGTAGTCCCTAGGCTACCACACCCAATACACTAGACCGCATAGCTTGGTTCCTTGGAACCAAGCTATGTGGAAGCCTTCATGTTGGCTGACAACACATTAAGTAGTTCCCAAGCACATCTTTTTCATGGTGTATGATCCTGGCGCCATAGGCGCCAGGAGTGCCCCAAGAGGGTTTTGGAAGAGGATGCCAGGTTCTAGAGTCCTGAGTCCTGACTCCACCTGGCCAATGGGTTTGCCAGAGGGGGTTTTGGGTGAGGGTCGTGACAGCACCCCCCCTCCCATGGTGTTCCTTCTGTCTGGCCCAGGTTTGGTTGGGAAGTTCCGATGGAATTTTCTGATTAGGCGTGGTGCGTGGATATTCTCACTGGGCTCCCAGGATCTTGTGGTCCAAATCCTTTCCAATCGACGAGATAATATAGCTTGGTCCTATAGTATTTAGAGTCCAATTTCACAGCTACTGGGTTGATAATTGCCTTAATGGTATAGGGTCCTAAGAACCTGGGATGAAAGGTCTGGGTTCCCTTGATGGGTACGAATTTAGCAGCTAACCAAACTTTGTCTCCTACTTGATAATCAGGGGCCTTTTTCCGGTGTTCGTCAGCAAATCTCTTTTGTTTTTCTTTGGCATGAATAAGGTGTTCCTTTGCCCTTTTGAAAGCCTGAGTAATGGTTGTGTGTAGAGTCTTTACTGCTGGCATTTCCAAGCTGGCTGGAAGGTCTAGTTCAGAGGTACGTGGATGTCTGCCATAAAGGGTATAGAAGGGCGTTTGTCCCGTGCTTGAATGCAAAGAATTGTTAAATGCAAATTCGGCTATCCATAGTAGGTCTTTCCAATTCCTTTGTTCGTGGTGCAGCATGGACCGTAAATATTGCTTAAGTGGCTGATTGGTTCGCTCGGTTTGTCCGTTTAGGGATGTTGACTGGTAGATAGCCGAACGTCGATCTGCACCATTGCACAACATTTTTTCCAGAAGTTTGAAACAAACTGGCTGCCTCGATCAGAGACCAGAACCGAAGGGAAGCCATGTAGCTTAACCACGCCCTCCAGGAACACTTTTGCTAAAGTGGCTGCGTCTGGGTAGCCTTTGAGAGGAATAAAATGGGCCATCTTCGAGAATATGTCCACAACTACAAGGATGGTGTTGAACCCTTGGCTTGGAGGTAGATCAGTGATGAAGTCAAGGGAAAGAGTGTGCCATGGAACTGGAGGAATGTCCAATGGTTGTAGGAGACCATATGGTTTTTGTTTCTGTGATTCTGTGTTTCTGTGATTTATTTTGTGCGCAGACACCGCAGGACTGAATATACTGTACTACGCAAGGTAGGCCACCAAAGGTTCTGGCGATCCCAGGATGCCCTTCGATCAGTGAATCGTGATAGTTTGAAATAATATGCTGTTGTAATTCCTTCTTGGGTACATACAGGCGATCCCTAAAAAATGGTAGATGGTCCTTGATGGTATATTGTTCTCCTTGAGTTTGCCATGCGAGGAAGGCATCAGGACTCATTGTCCATTGGATTTCTTTCCGTAGTTCTGCTTGTGTTAAGGCTGTCGTGATACCCAAGAGTTTGTCTTCAGGTATAATAGGTACTGGGTCTGGAGTTGCATATACTATTTCATCTATGCCCATGCGAGATAAGGCATCCGCCTTTCCGTTTCTGACTCCTGGTCGAAATGTGATTACATAATCATATTCGGTGAAGAAAAGGGCCCACCATAATTGGCGCGAGGACTGGGCCTTGGCTGTTTTGAGATATTGCAGGTTTCGGTGGTCTGTGATGACTGTAATGGTGTGTCTGGCCCCCAGAAGGTAGTGCCTCCAGGCTTTAAAGGCGGATTTCATAGCCAGGAGTTCCTTGCCCGTGATGGCATAATTAATCTCTGGAGGTGAGAACTTTTTCAACCAGAAGGCCACAGAATGTAGCTGGCCGGTTTCCAGGTCTCTCTGTGAAAGGAAAGCCCCCATTGCGAGACTGGACGCATCAGTTTCAACGACATAAGCGAGGTCAGGACGAGGATGTCGCAGGATTGGACCGGAGGTAAATCTTCGTTTGAGTTCCTGAAAGGCTTCTTCTGCTTCTTCGGTCCAAGTAAACTATTTATTATTTTTTCGTAATAGTACTGTGATTGGGTGCACAACCTGAGAGAAGTCTGGGATGAACCGGCGGTAGAAGTTCGCAAAGCTCAGCATGCTTTGTACCCCTTTCAGAGACGTCAGTGAAGGCCATTTCAGAATGGCATCTACCTTGTGCACATCCATTCTGATGCCTCCGGGAGTAAGGCTAAAACCAAGAAACTCTACTTCGGTGACATGAAAAAAGCATTTTTCAAGCTTTGCAAACAAGCAATGTTGACGGACGTTGGTGAGGACTGAACGAACATGCCTGACATGATCTTGTTTCGAGGCTGAGTATACTAAAATGTCGTCTATGTACACTAAGGCACACACATCAATTAACTCCCTTAAGAGGTCATTCATGAAATATTGGAACGCCGCAGGAGCGTTGCATAACCTGAAGGGCATGATTTGATATTCAAACAAGCCGTACTTAGTACGGAAGGTGGTTTTCCATTCATCTCCTTTTCTGACTCGGACCAGGTGGTACGCTCCTCAAAGGTCCAATTTGGTATAAATCTGGGCATCTTTAACTTGGTCTAGCATCTCAGGGATAAGTGGCAAGGCGTAGCGGTTCTTCACGGTGATCTGGTTCAATGCACCGTAGTCAATACAGGTTCTCAAGTCTCCTTCCTTTTTCGGTACGAAGAACAAAGGACTGGCTGCGGGGGACTTCGAAGGGCGGATAAATCCGTTTGCAAGGTACTGGTCTAAATAGGATTTCAAATGAAGGTTTTCTGGTTCTGTGGGAGCGTAGATTATGCCGCAAGGGATTTGTGCACCAGGAACAAGGTCGATCTGACAGTCATAGGGCCTGTGCGGCGGCAATGTATTGGCTTTGTCCTTTCGGAAATCATCCCGGAAATCATGGTATTCACTTGGCAAGGTATTAGTTGCTCTCAGGGTTGATACTGTCGCTCCGGGAGTCATGGGGATACAGACGTCGGGTTTCTCCTCTTGGTAATAGCAGGCAGGGGAGCAGTCACCGGGGAAGGTTAATTTTCGTGCCTGCCATCTATCAAAGGGTTGTGAGCAACCAACCATGGCATCCCTAGTATTAGCCTGAACTGAGGTGCCTTGATAAGATCAAATGAAATAGACTCCCGATGTCCGTCCTGGCACAGCAAGGTTACCCTGGCTGTGCACTGGGTTACTGGTGCGGAAGCGATTTCCGGCCCATCCACGGTGGTTACCTTGTCCACAGTTGGCTTAGAACACAAAGGAAGCCTCATCTCTGCTGCCAGTTCTTGATCAATATAATTTCCAACTGCTCCGCTATCGATGTATGCTTCAACGGCATGCATTCTTGACGACTGTTGATGGTTAATTAAGATCACTGGTATTGCAAAGTGCGAGTTCAGCAACTCTTTCTTCTCACTCGACAAACTGACCTCTATGTTTGTCGAGCTTGGAAGTTTTCTGATTCCTTAGCTTCATCCTTCTCTGTGGCCCCGACTGTTCTTCTTGGGGGTTTTACTGGACAGTCCTTCAGGAAATGTCCTGGTTTCCCACAATACAAACAAAGCTGTTGTTGTCTTCTTTTGTCCCGCTCTTGTTTTGTTAATGGAGGCTGTATCCCTCCAATCTGCATGTGTTCTACAGCATTTTCAGGTACACAGGGTGTGTTTTCCCTTGGTCGAACATACACGGTCCGAGGGTCCGTCTTAGACACGTCTGCCTTTCGGTTCTGCAACCGGTGGTCTAGCTGCACGACCAGATTTAAGAATTCTGCACAGTCTCTGGGCTAGGACGTCCTTTAATTCGCCTCGTAAGCCTCGATGGAATAACGTGGTTCTTTTGTTTTCTGGCCACCTATCTTCGGCAACCAGTCTGTTGAAGGTAGCAATGTACGTTAACAAGTCCTGATTCCCCTGTCGGAGGGACAAGAGTTCATTGTCTACTGCTTGTTCCTGGGTATGGCGAGCAAAAAGTTTTTCCATTTCTCTCTGGAACCCCCCAAAGTCATGTAATAGAGGATCGTCATGGGTTACCAACGGCTCCGACCAATCTCCTGCACTACCACTCGGGTATGATAAGACAAAAGCTACCCAAGCTTGGTCATTTGGAAATGCTCCAGGCATACAAAGAAAATGAAGGCGACACTGATTGATGAATGCCGCATACTTCGTGGGTCGCCTGAGAACCTTTCTGGTGGTGCCAGGGGAACTGTTCCAGGTAATGTGATCTGTACCGGAGTGGGTGATATGGCGGGGTTTTGCATCGTTGGATTGCTTCCAGGTAGAGGCGTCTGTCCTGCCTGTGATTGCAAGTATTGCCTGCTAATCTCTTCAGTGCGTTCTTTGGTCACTATTAGGTCTCTCCGGAGGGCATTAGTCTCTTGTCGGGCGGAATGAACCTCAGCACGAAGCTCTCCAAGAAATTGGGCCAATTGGTCCATTTCTGATGTCTCCATGGCGCCCAGGTGGATGTGTTATGGTAGGCTTCGCGTTCTGTTACGCTCACCTGGTATCCACAAGGACGCCACCCAGCCGGGTTACCCGCTGGTATGCTTCTCAGCTTTGCCCAGATGTCTGCGGGGAAGGTTCTGCCTGAAAATACAGGAGGACTGTGTTCAAGGGTGACCGACTGGGGTAAGTATCCTCCCTCCACCCCCGTATGATTTCAGCCCCTCTGGGGCCCTCTCCTCACCTTGTGGTAGAGTTAGGCATGCTCTTCGTCCTGCCTTCTTTGCAGGGGCGCGTTGCCTTTCATGGGCGTGTGCGGTCCAGTTACTTCACTGACGCCGGCCCGTTTGATATTGTTCAGGTAGGTCTTATTGCTGTTCTTTAGTTTTGTTGCTACATGCCTTTCTTTGTTTAAAATGTCTCTTTTTTCTCCCTTAGGTATGCAGAGCTTCAGCGCGCGAACTGGCTTGGTTGAGCCCCGCTGGTAAATGATGGCGTATTAAGAGCGCTATCATGCGGTAAGTAAGCGCTATGCGCAGCGCTGCGAAGTCTTGCCTTTGCTAACCGGTGTTTTCCTTCCTTGTAGGTCACAGTGTTCTTCAGCGTGAGTGGAATGTCCGGAGTGGTGCCAGCCGAGAGGCGACCAGCTCGGTAAGACTTTTGAGCAGTTCGTAACTTGCAAATGTCTCTACTGCTTTCTTTAATGTTGCCTCTGTCTTCCTCTTTCAGGTCGTTCTGCCCGGGAGGCGTGCAGATTCGAGGAAGCTGTTCTCAGTAGCTGCGAGTGGCTAAAGATGAAGACTGCAGGTAAGATGCTGCTGCTAATGATGTTCCTTTTGTTCCTTTTGTCTCCTTGCAGATTCTCCTTCTCCGAGGTTCGAGGGAATAGCTGGACACGGTGAGCGTCACGTTGCAAACTGCAAAGTAACACGAAGCGTGTTGTCTTGCTCGGGTGTGGTTTAAATAGCCCCAACAAAATAGTCCAGGTAAAGTAGTCCCTAGGATACCACACCCAAAACACTAGACCGCATATCTTGGTTCCTTGGAACGAAGCTATGTGGAAGCCTCCATGTTGGCTGACAGCACATTAAGTAGTTCCCAAGCACATGTTTTTCATGGTGTATGAGCCTGGTTTCATAGGTGCCAGGAGTGGCCCCAAGAGGATTTTGGAAGAGGATGCCAGGTTCTAGAGGTCCGAGTCGTGACTGCACCTGGCCAATGGGTTTGCCAGAGGGGGTCTTGGCAGCGTGTCGTGTCTCACACATTTGCTCTTGTCTAGCTTGAATTCTACTCTTCTCAGCTCTTTCAGAGAGGCTTGTGGCCTGCTGTAATTTTCCAAACCCATTATGCAATTCCTACAGTGAACATGCTATTCTATATTCTCCATATGTTAATGACAAAATAATAAAAGCAATGACAGTATGTATATGTATCTGTCGTCTAACTATAGAACTGTACGCTCTTTGTGTATTCGAGTGTGTGTTCGTGTACCGATGTGCGGGTGGAACGTGTGCTTCATTTCTAACACTGCTACGTCGTGGTGTCTCTAACGACGTCAGTGGCTTGGCCTTTCAGTGCTTTAGTCAATTCTGTCAATTGAGGTCTCTTTAGTTGCAGCTTGAGGCTCCTCGTCCACTCTGGGGAAGATTTGTACTGCTCCTGGTCTGTAGGGCTGGCTGAGTGGGTACCTCTTGACATACTTATCGATCATTGGAGCACTAGGAATTGGTCTGAAATAGTATGGGTGTTCACAGTATCTTCTGGCTTCCTCCCGCAACACGTACCTTATAGGAGAGGTAGGAAGGGGTGAATTTCCCCATCCCTCTTCAGTACGTGAAACAATAATGTACTCTCGCTCAGTACTGCATTTCCTGTGCTCCCTTATTAAGACAGTACTGGTTGAAATCTGATGCAGATCATTAATATCCTTTAGAACTGTTGCTAGCAATACTCTTGTGATATTACACATTAATGCAAAGTTCACAATCCGGGGAAATGCTCCAGTACCACTGTGTCTCAAGTGGTTTCCTTGTGCACAAGTACAACCTATCGTCTATTAATGACCACCCTATTCAATGAAAGTTCTTCTATCTGTCAACACATCTGTGTTTCGGGCCATGATATTCGGGGTCTCCCATACTAATACAGCTGCCCCTTTACTTCAGTCGGGCCTTCATCAGGACAACCACACACTGTTAAACCCCTAATGTTCTCTTGTTTTCTTGATAACTGTACACCATTACAAATCATCCATCACTCAGCTGGTCATTTTGCCTAAGAAAAGACACGCATTGGGTGTATGTGTAAATACCTCTCACTACACTTTCAATATTTTCACCACAATTATCCCATCACCAGGTACAGGAGTGTCACTTAGTGAGGACCTCTCAATGGTCCCAGAATCAGATCGTATCCCATTGCAATCACATGGATTATTCATGAATCATTTATCAATTTTTCCACTTTTTTCCAATAATAAATAATAATAATAATAATTTAGCATTTATATAGCGCTACAAACCCTCAGGCATCTGAGCGCTGCTTATTATTACCCATGGTGTGCGGTGCTCATTTATCGACCTCGGGAGGATGAAAGGCTGAGCCTGCGACAGCAGGCTCTGCACAGATGTCAAAGCGAGCGCTCTACTCGCTGTGCTATCGGACCGACTAACCAAAATGTTAACAGTGTTCTGAACACAACACCTCATTTTTAGTACATTCCCATTAAAGTCAGAATCTGAAAAACTCTATCGCAACATTCAGGCTACACAAATTGTTTCACTACTTACATTGTTTGCCAAGGCTGCCTATGCCCCACTTTTCATTCCTACATCCTTCCTGCTAGTCTGCAATTGATGAGGTGCCTTTACAAGCTGCAAAACACTGCTGGCACCATCTATGGGACATGAATGGCAGAACTCAGTAATGCATCGCATTAATCTCCTGATCAGGAAGGTGTAATGTTCGTGAAGCAAGTATCTATTTTTACAGACATGCCATTGTGCTCTTCAACTCTCTTGCTTACCTTTGGGTGATCCATTCATTTCTACCCTATATGTCCGCGTACCGCCAGCTTCAGCCAGGACTGCCCCGCCGCCGCCGTCACTCCTGCTTATCTAAACACCGGTCTTATGTGACATGTTACTGGAAGTGTTGGGCGGCAGTGACTTTGTTATGTCAATGTAGAGTCTATTCTGGTTTATTTTGTCACTGAACTATTGACTTTGGGCGTAGCATATGCCTGGGGTAATTGGGTTTCTGGGTGTGAGCTGATGCAGTGTTTCATGGCTTTGGAATAGACTTGTCTCCCGCTGGATGCTTCTGCTCTGGTTGTCTTGTAGTCTGCAGCTCTGTTTCTTGTGATTGGGTGCATTAATTGTTTTTTTTATTGGGTTAGCTGAAATTAATCAACTTTTTCAATCATTACACAAATTCATCAAAAAGGAATAACATAACAAAACAATTCACATAATAAACAACCAAAACGAGAATAGAAAGGAATTAAAACAACATATTTAAAAGAAAAAAAGCACCCTTAAAAATCAGAGAAGGAAATATCATGAATGTGAGTGCTATAATGTCAAATAGAAGAGCCTAAAAACGATTTACATCAAGGTTACGAGCTCTGTAATGAAACAGAGCAAACATAAAATGAACACAGTAATATTCCTTTAAACTTGAATTAACAACATCTAGCATAAAACCACCTCAACTCACATTGATTTACATATTTCCTTCATTACAAGAATGTTAAAATGACAACCACATCTATTATTCACCCTATTATCACCTCATACATTTATAAAAGAAGATGTGTATTTATGCTCCAGTTTTAATCAATATCAATTAAAAATAGTTCTCCAAATTCAAGGCATTCAAAAAATGTACAGTCGCTATTCGAATACTCATAGTCTTGGAAGCCACTATTGCCACCCATCTATTTTCTGGCTTCATATGTGCAAAATAGTCAATATGTTTGACAAAATGTATTTGTCTTAGCCCCATAAGCGAATGACAGTCTACTAACACATGTTCTAAAGTTTCCTTAACTTTGTGATTAGCACAAAATCGGCACCAATTTTCTTCAACATTGATTAGTTTTCTACGAGCTTGAACATCACGTGTGGGCCATAAATTCAATCGGAGACGTAAAATTGCACTTCTCAGAAGCGGTGTCGGAGCTCTGCAGAGATAAGGCTCCATATCACTATATCTCTTTGGGCCAAACCATTGATTGTTAAAATCTTTATATTTGAGACATGAGGCTTTTGTTTTCATCCAGTCCATCATATACAGTTTTTTCTTGGCTCGGTCTGTATTTGAAACAAGAACATAAATCGTGATGTCAGCATTTGCCATTACAGAAATAATGTATTTAAACCACTGTTTTGGAAACACATGATGAGAAGACAGCATGTACTGAGAGACAATCGCTAACGTGGAATCATTCAATGTTTAGAGTAAACATTTCTGAAAAAGGCCACACATGTGCCAATCATACATGTCCGTCAACGATGTTAGCCCCAGATCATATCACAGCCATGGTCCTGGGAAGCCCTGAGGTAAATGAAGGGCCGATCGCCAAAATTTGGCTTCCAATTGATTCAAATAGGAGGATTGGATAACGTTTTGCGTTTCTAGACCATACAGAAGCATAGATGTTACGTTTTGAATCCAAAACATTATCGCTGATTTGATGGAAAATTTGCCATATTTATATAAAATGAGTCTTGTCTGTGATATGGCAGAGGTTAGCTTTTGTTCGATTTTTCGCAATTGATAATAAACAGAAGGAAGGCCATCAAAAATGAGACCCAGATATACATATGTTGGAACCACCTCAATACTGGTATTCTCAATTTTCCACTCCAACTTATTTCTCCGTGATCTTCTTGATGCATAAAATACATTTCTTTTTTTAAGTTGACGACCAATTCATTGACACTAAAGTAGTTACACAATGCCGTTAACAAGTTCTGTAGCCCAATAGGTGTTTTGCAAACCAGTACCAAGTCGTCCGAGTACCATAAAGCCTTTATTTCGACACCGTTAATTTTGGGGCAATCCCCCCTCACATTTTCAAAAACCCCTTTGACATCATTAATAAAAAAGTTAAAGAGGGCTGAAGCTAAGATACATCCCTGCTTCAACCCTCTTACTGTCGCAATGGCAGTTGATAACAGCCCCATAGATGTCAACCTTATCTGCACAGAGGTATCTGAATGTAGGGCATAAATGATATCGCACAACGATGCCGGACATTCCGCTTCAATGAGTTTTGCCATAAGCATGATCCTGGAGACTGAATCGAAAGTGGAGTGCAGGTCAACAAAAGCTAAATAAATAGGTTGTTTGGTTACTTGGTCCTGAGTTTTGAGGGCATTAAGAGTGATGAGGTTTACCGCACTACCCATCCCAGCAACAAATCCTGTCTGATTTGTATCCCCGCTGATTTGCCTGGATGGTCCATGAATTAAAATCCCATAACACTAACCGTGGGAATAGTTTTCCTGGGGTGTCGAGCAATGCAATGGGACGATAACTCTTGGGGTCCTTGCGGTCTCCCTTTTTATATATAGGGACAATCAACAAGGAGCGCCAGGACTTCGGGAGGATTCTTGTTAATAAGATATGTTGAAATGTATTGTTAGGAAAAGTTGCCCATTGTCTAAGGTTTTGTTTAAACATATAATTAGTCATCCCATCCGGGCCTGCCGCCCGAGAAGATGATGATTTGTTTATAAATTCTCTGACAATATCATCAGAACAGTCTAGTTGCCAACATTAGGAGGATCTACTTGCATACGTGAAGTCATTGAGTTGTTCATCAGCATAGAGTCGTGAGAAATGCGCAAGCCACTGCGCTTCAGTAACCCCATTGACTTGAAGATTAACTTGGCTCTTCGTGGTGCATTTGTTTAACAATTCCCATACCTGAGTTTGTATTGTAGCGGGTTGACATGAAAAGTTCAGCATCGGCTTGAAATAGTTTGGCTTTCCTGGAACGTGTCCAATTACGGTAGGAATATTTAGCAGATTTAACAGCCTTGTCTCTTTCTACAACAGGCAATTTACGTGATTTTCGAATTTCTCTTCTATATACTGCTTTCCTCTGTTGAAGAAGAGGATCAAACCTATGAATATGAGGATTGGTCCGTTTAGTATGACAAGGCTGGATATTTCTAATTGTATCTGCAATGTCTACATATGAGTCAAAGTCATTTGACCTTTGGCAATTCATGAGGGTAACATTCAAAGTAGTTAAATTATCCTTTGACCATCTAAATCGAGTTTTAGCATTGTTAGCAACTAACCTTTGTTTTGACCACTTTTGTAAATTAATGTTTTGCTGGTCTAAAACAGCCCAATATAACGAAAGTAGATGGTGGCCGCTTTTGGTTTGTTTAACAACTGCAAATTTGCTGGCAGTTAAAAATATACTTTCACTCATGAAAATATAGGCAATCGTAGACTTCGACCCACCACTCTCCCAAGTGTGGCTTGGTGGGATGTCTCCTTGAATTGAGCCATTGCCATTCTTAGATTTGTGTCTTCCATAAAGGTAGTCCATCTCTGACTAGCATGATTTAACTTGCTTTTTTCCCTCTCGATACAATTAAGATTCAGATCACCCACCCACAAGGTAGCTGAGAAATTATTGTCCTTGGCAATTTCTTCAAATAGGTTAGACACAACTTTATAAAAGGCGTCATCTGTGATCCCCGCCGGGTTGCGATACAGGTTAATTAAGGCATATGTTTGCTTTGCATAAGTAATTCTAACCAACTGCAGTAAATTATTTGGTGACGCCCAAGCAGAAATGTGTAACCCCCTGCTTGATTTTTCTGCAACCAGCAGACCAGAAGTTGGTCTGCCTTTACCTGCAGAAACTGCTGGTAACAAAATGAAGTCATGATCTTACCATACAGGATCCTTCAGCATCCAAGTTTCCTGTAGGGCGACTATATCAAAACAGTTTAAACCCTCATCCTGAGCCCACTGCAGATGCAAAAATCCTCTTGTGTTCCAGCTTGCTAGGGAGAGTTCCTCTCTATTTGCTTTTGTTAGTGGTTATGATTTTGCTCTTAGTGTGCTTGCTTGCTGAGAGCTGATCGCTGTATCACAATATGGACATTGGCACTCTGGTTCTGGAGAGGAATCAGGTTTAGCCAAACTCACATCATCTACATTTTGGACCAAACGATCTGGGTCTTGGGCAATAAGAAAGCCCACCTTAAAAAGTTCAATTTTTGCCTTCCATATGGTGTTACAGAGCAGCGTTGATTTGATCCGTAGCCGAATTATTGACAGATTTTTCTCACACAGAAATTCAACTTGATCAAAGTCACTCGAGGTAAGATCTTCTAATGCATTTACGTCTCCAAAAATGTTTAGAATGCTGGAGCGATACAAGTCGTATTTCTTAAACGGCGCATCACGGTACTTCATGATCAATGTGTGAAAGGAATCAAAGCTGTTTCTATTTTTATTCTTTTGATCAATACTATTAGCTTTAGAGTTCAAATCGCCCTCAGATCTTTTCATTGAAGCCCCTTTCGGGGTAGGACCACAAAAGTTGTTATTATTCTGAGTTCTAATGCAATCTCTTGGATGTACAACCGAGGCCTCATGGCCTACACTTTCAGCACAAAATATTAGATTTCCTCCTGCCTGAATAGGCCGCGGAACTTGTGGTGTGTTAGCAGGAATAGCACATGGTATAGCCTCTGTGATGCGTTGTAACAGGTATGCATCAACAGCAGCTTTTATTGCTGTCATGCGATCCTCATAACCTATATTGCATACAGGTATAGTGGTATTATTGCTACCTATATTGGTTACAACTGTTTGAGCTTCATAGTTCAAACTAAGCACAACTGGTAAAGCTTTTTCAGGTTGTTTAGGGCCAGTTGTTTTGTTCACCAGCAAATCTACTAGAAAATTTAGTGGTTCATGAACAGTAGGTAGGGGGTGAGCTAGTTGGTCATTAGCTATTACAGAGCTACTTGATTTTAACATTTCAGGTGTCTCCTCAACCAGATGCAGAGCTTTCTGTGTCAGATTTATCATTCTCACATCCACTGGATGAGAATCCACACATGTAGATACTTCTACTTTAGTTGCCTCAGAGGACGGGCCAACTAGTTCTTTCATACTCGCTCTATTGGATTTGCTAGCCTTCGCAACAGAGGTTATTTTTTCTGTTGTTGCTTTTATCTTTTTCACTGGTAAAGTTTTACGATTTTTCTTATGTTCCTGTTGGGAGAAAACATCAAAGTGACCAACATCAGCATTCACATTTTCCACATGTGAGTCTACACTGACCCACAAATCATTGATCTTCCCATTCACATCTTCCACACAGTCTACAAGTCGTATCACCTTAGGCAACATTGGTAAACCCGATGTCAGAGTTGCATTTGACTGGAAACCAATACGTTCCAAATTTTGCTCCATTGCTGTTATTCTCTCTAACATATTCCTATTCATGTACACCTTCAGTGGGTCAAGGGAAGCACTTCACATCCATTCCGTAATCTGATCAATTTTCACAGATTGTTGAGTGATCTTCCTGTCTAAGGCATCAAGGAGTTTCTAGAGGCTAGCTACAGTTGTATTGACCGCCCCTAAAGTGATCTCTATGAGAGCCAGGTTACCAGCAGAATCACCAACCTTACCGATCACTAGGCAACGCCGTGGGGTAGGCTGAATATATGAATCATCAACTGCTTGCCTAGTAGAATCCATTGAGCACGGGAGATTATGATCAATTCAATTTGTCAGCCTAGTACTTTCAAGGTCCCCAATGCTTGCCTGCAAGGAAATGTCAGCCATGGGAGTATCACTCACACTTTCATCAATAACTTCCACTGCACTTCCAGTTTCAGCTATAACCTCGACACCAGTTGTAGCCTTTTCTTGAACTGTAGGAAAGGTCCTTTTATGCTGGTTACCTTTCATAGGTGTCTGCGGTTTAATTAAGATGGTTTGATCTGAAATACCAACACTGGGAACCCCCACATTCATATTGAGGTTATTCATGTTTGTGCCCAATGTTGTTTCTGTGTTAAGATGTAACAGATCTGCGTGCTCTGTTCGCGGGAGAATTTGACGAGATACCATTAAATTACTCTTTTTCTCACAGAAAGCACGAATATCTCGGTTGATTGGCGGAGTTTGATTGACTGGCGTGAGGGTGATGCTTTTTTGTGAAGTCTGTGTTGCGCGCTTGATTTTTTCCGTGCTTCTGGACAATATGCCACTAACAAGAGACACACATGCACTACTTGGAACATTAGGTATGTCAGACATATTAGGCATACCAGATTTTAAAGTGTATGCCCCGCGGGACATTGCAAAATTTTCAAAATACCCCTCTGCATCCTGCCAACGACCCCCCCCCCCCCCAACTGTGGCAATATGGCGTGTGTATGTATGTGTATAAGACTTTGCTATATCAGGGCAAACAACAGAAAAACAAAACGTTTCACAGACAGTCACACGGTTAAACGTTGTCACTTACAAGCAAGGAATCCTAAAGCTCATGATGGGGTGTATATATGAGGTGCAGAGGGATTTCAGTTTAGTGACGTGGCCTTGATGTTAGGACTTTCCACACATGTTCCCTTTACTGTAGATGCAGCATTTGCTATGAGTGCACTCTTGGGATTGTGCCTGCATTCATGCTGTGTTCATGCTAACATACAATTGTGGCAAGGCATAGGTTTTCTGGGTAATTTCAGGAGGACATCTACAGTATGCCATATCATGCCATTAGTTCCCCAACCTCATAAAAGGTGACAAACTATTTAATTCCAAAAGCTAGGGCACTAGAACTGTGAATCAAAACTGCGGTAGATGAGGTGTGAATACCAGTTATAACTCTAGTGCTGAAGGTTGAGGTTCCAGGACGGGGGGGGGGAGGCGGTGCCCTGTGGTCACATAAGCTAAGAACCTGTCGCGCTGGTTCTATCGGTACTATTGAATATAATAAAGCACTTGCTTAAAGTCGAATACTATACCCGGCCATTGTAATGTACAATTTTGATAAAGAACTTCCTTTGTGGGAATTCAGTTAATCACAGCCAACACGTGTTTCAAACCGCTGCTAGTCCCAAGGACACCCTGCCATAATGATAAAGTACGAATGGGGCGATGAACGATGTCCCCAAACTACTCTCCTCTCTTGAGATCTGGTGGTGGGCCTGCTTCTCCCAATTCAAACGCAGTTCGCATTGCCACTGGACGGCGCAGGGATTTGCTCTCACCTTCATCATGAATGCTGGGTCATTCGTAACAACCTGCAGCATCAGCGTCTGTTGCAAAGCAGCCTGTGGGGCCCAGCACATGTCCCATGTGGTCGGGATCCTCATTGTCAAATATGGCGTTCCCCATTGGATACACAGAAGGTCAATGTACTCAAATGAAAGGTCGTTTTATTTGCTTCAGACAGCGGTAACATCTCTCTCTCTCTCTCTCTCTCTCTCTCTATCTTCTTCCAACTCCCCTCCATAGGCCTTTGCACGTACCATTCTCCAGCCTCAGTTCACATTCAATGATGCCCCTTACTGAGAAAATATTACATATCTGTTTACCCTGGCTTTCCTTAATATCTTCTAAGGTGACAGAGCTTCCAAAGTCTCAGGACCAAGATTCTGGAATCACTTTCCATCCATCTTGGGACAAGAGAGGTTGTCTTCACCCGCAAGAGGCGCTCAAAACCATCTTGATCTCTGTGGTTAAATCCCTTTGTTAGATCATAGCAAGCCAATGATTAGCATAAAAAATATCTTTCTCTGCAGTGTGTAACAAAAAAACGGTGACTGTCAATAGTATAGAACCCTCAGTGGCCTAATCCATGAAATGGAAGAAGAAAATCAAAGATGTTCCAAACATTTGTAAATAATTGTGTTCATATTTAATATTACATGGACTTAACGCTTGACAGAGAAAATGTTTATTGTGGTAGTAGAATCTGGACCATGATGCTCTAGCATAATACAGAGATGTGTGGTCTGACTGGGACCGCGGGTCTCAGGAGTATGTGATAATGGTAAAAACATACACCATTGTAAATACCACTTCGTTTTAAAATACCAACTAGCTATGAGTTGGGATCCCATGGACTGATTTACTGCATAGGGTACACAGAAAGTACTGCCCAAAAGTGTCAGCAATCCTCCACTGAGAGCAGACAAGGCCAAATATCCTGCTCTATGGGATGTTGTCCACTCAGAAGACAGTCTAAAGTCACGTTTTAGTTCTCTGTGGCATACCAGAAGAGACCCATTCATTTGCATATCAGTCTGACTCCATTTACGCACACAGTTCAGGACAAAATACCAGGCAATTCAGTCCCGATCAAGGGTACTAACAGCAACCGCAGACAGGGCCGGCTTTAGGCCCGTGCCCCCGGGCGACCGCCCAGGGCGCCACATTAGCACGCCTGCCATGCCAGCTCGAGGGAGTCTTTCAAGGGCTCCCCTGAGCTGACGTAGTGGGTGTAGTGGGGTGGATGCCCTATTGTAATGAAATGCGCCTGCACGTCTGCTGGCGCTGGGCATGCCAGCAGGAGAGCAGAGTGCTCTTTCTTACATAGAGCGCGGTTGTCATACCAGCATGGGGCAGCTGGTTCGAAGTGATTGACTCCCCGCTCCTGCATGGGAGCAGGAAGTTAAGGAAGTTAAGCACTTAATTAAACAGAGCGCCCCTGCTGGTTTTGCTGTGGCGCTCTATTTAGGAAAGCATCTAAAAATGTGGCACCCCCAATCCCCTTGCAGGGACCCGGGTGGGGGGGGGCTCCGGTGGAGGGGCTCGGGGCACCACATTTTGTTGACTCGTCCCAGACGCTGCCAAAGCTAAAGCTGGACCTGACCGCGGACATATGTGCCTGTCCTGTTCAGTGACACCAGCAGGAGCAGGTCAAGTTGTCATGGCTTTGTTGCCAAGGCATGCTTTTGTGGGTGTAGGCTTGAAATGTGGTGAGTGCAGGCTGAAGTAGTGAAGAGTGCAGACAGAATAAAGTATGGCTTACAAAAAAATAACGAGGGACGCAATGTTGTCCCCCATGAAATGACTCCACCCATATCCATGATCATGTGGCCGAAAGGGGCAGGATGAGCTACCCGTGGCGCCAGAGAGAACAAACAATGCAAAAAGCAGACAGGTGGCATGATTATTTGGAAGGGGCAGGGGGGAAGCTGAAAGGAAACAGGAAGGGGAAGGAGGCCTCGGGATGCCGCCTAATGTGACTCATGATCAGAAAGACGAGCCAGAGCGATAGCTGTGCTGCTGTGCAAAAAACAGCTGTCAAGAAGACAGTGGCTGTAAGATGACCCCGCGCCTTCACTAGTGAGGCGAGGTTGAGGTGCATCATCCGTCCAAGCACAGAGATCAAGTGGTCCACACTTAGATAACCCGTATGAATTTCAATTTAGTGTAAACTCTTCAGTGTCTCAACAATTGTCAAACGTGGGAGCTCAAACTGTGAGAGAGCCACTCTACTGAGAACAAACAAGCCAAATACCGAAGCCTGTATAATGGTGCCCACGGGGGGGGGCGTGGGGGGGTTCAATCTGATAGGACACATGCAATTTCTACATACCCTATGATATGATATGATATGATTTGGCATTTGTAACGCGCCTATACACAAATGTTTCGAAGGCGCAGCAAGGCAAGGGAGGGGAAACATAGGGAAGACAGAGACAATGATCCTACTAGGCTAGGTGGCATTGAGAGTGCAGGGAAAGGGGGAAGGTGAAAAGTGCAGGGGTAAGCGGGAGGGGGCAGTGCAGTACATGGGATTGACAGTAAAGAAAAATAAAAGCAATACATAAAAAGTGCGGCCAGTTGGTGGCAAGTGCAAGGGTAAGTGTCGACATCAGGTGTCTAGTGCTGGTAGGGGACTGTAGGGATACAGAAAAACAGTCCCCAAGTGCTGGGGTTGCCAGGGAGGCACTGCAGGCATTCAGCTAGCAGGGCAGGGGAGGGGACCTGGGCCCGAGATCAGAGGGTGGCCTGGTGACCAGTTCAGTTTCAGTTTCATCCAGGAGTTCAGCAGGGGAGAGGAGGAGAGAAAGCAGAAGCAAAGAGGAAGGTTTTGAGGTTCTTCCGGAACCGGAGATGGTTCTCCGCAAGTTTCAGAAAGTCAGGGAGGCCCCAGCCGAAGAAAGAGATCTATCACCAATTTGTTGCTTGGAGAAGCGACTGACCCTGAGGTTGTTGGAGATGGAATAGCGAAGAGCTTGAGAAGGGAGATATTTAAGAAGAGAGAGTTGAAGGTATTGAGGACCCAGGCCCCAGAAGGCCTTGTGTACAATGCAGAGGGTTTTGAACTTAATCCTCACAGCTACTGGGTGCCAGTGCAGAGATTTCAGTCCTGGAGAGATACAATCCCTGGGCTTGAGGCCAAGAACAAGTCTTGCAGTCCTGTTCTGGATGAGTTGCAAAGGGAAGAGAGTAGAAGCAGGCAGATTTAGAAAGAGGCTTTTGCAGTAGTCCAATCTAGAGAGAACCAGAGCTCTGGAGACAGTGAGCTTCTGGGGGAAGGAGAGGAAAGGAAGAATACCTCTGAGAAGGTGCAGCTGGTATTGTGACTTCTTAGAGATGTCAGAGAAGTGAGGAGAGAAGGAGAGTGTGGAGTCGAAGATGACCACAATGTTTTTAGCCTCACAGGTGGGGGCAGGAAGAGGGCCAAGAGAGGCCGGCCAGAGAGCGACAGGAAAGGAGGGAGTGGGTGTGCCGATGAGGAGAATCTCAGTCTTACTGGCATTAGGGCAGAGATCATTGGCGGCACACCACTCCTGGAGAGCAGACAGACAGTCAGAAACGAGAGAAGGAGAAGTGGCGGAAGGGAGCCTGAAAATGAGTTCAGTGTCATCCCCATAGCACTGAAAGTTTGGGCAGAGAGCTGCAATGCGGTGGGAGTGCCAGGTATTGGTTTAACATCCAGGGAGAGAGGTTAGGCACCCGGGGAACACCACAGGTAGAGATAGCGATAGAAGAGAGGAAGGACCCAAGTTGGACCTGGGAGGGTCGATCCGAGAGGAAAGAGGTTTGCAAAGCCAGGGTCTGATCGGTGATTCCCAGGTTATCACAGAGACGGTTGAGTAGGATGACATGATTGACCGTGTCAAAGGCAGAAGAGAGATCAAGTAAGATGAGGAAACAAGAGGTGTTGGAATCGAGGTTGGAGAGCAGGTCTTCACCTACGTTAAGGAGAGCAGTTTCCGTGCTTCTGGCAGCTCTGAAGCCAGACTGATGGTAATGGAGACAACCAACAGATTCACTGTGAAGATTAAGCTGGGAGATAGATGGACAGCTTTTACAGGAGTTTGCCCAGAAAAGGAGTGATTGAGATTGGGCGATAGTGAGCCGGGCAGGACGGGTCGGCAGAGGGTTTCTTAAGAAGAAGGAGGGTACACAAGTGAGTCCTTCAGGGGGAAGGGAAGACCCCAGGGGCAAAGGAATGGTTGCAGAAGACAGTCAGAGCAGGGGCCAAGGTGTCAATCTGGTCCTTGATGGTTCTGGAGCAACAGGGGTGAACCTGTTTTGACAAGACTTTCATAGATCAGACTTGCCTAGAACCCTCATCTGGGGAGAACAAGGGAAAGGAAGAGAAGAGGGAGGAGAGGAGGCCGAAGAAGGGCCAGAGGAAGAGCAGGAAGTAGAGGGGGCAGGGGAGAGGCAGAGAGAGAGAGAAAAGGATGTCCTGAGTTTTAGAGAAAGGGGGAGGGGTGAGAAAGTGGCGGCGAAAGCCTCAACTGACACACACTTCATGGGTTGGAGAGCAGGTCTTCACTGATGTTCAGGAAAACAGTTTCCGTGCTTCTGGCAGCTCTGAAGCCAGACTGATGGTCATGGAGACAACCAACAGATTCACTGTGAAGATTAAGCTGGGAGATGGCCAGCTTTTACAGGAATTTGCCCAGGAAAGGAGTGATGGAGATTGGGCGATAGTTAGCTGGGCAGGAACGGGTCGGCATAGGGTTTCTTAAGAAGAAGGAGGGTGCACAAGTGAGTCCTTCAGGGGGAAGGGAAGACGCCAGTGGCAAAGGAGTGGTTGCAGAAGACAGTCAGAGCAGTGGCCAAGGCGTCAATGTGGTCCTTGATGGTTTTGGAGCAACAGGGGTGAACCTGTTTTGATGATACTTTCATAGATTAGACTTGTCTAGAAACCTCATCTGGGGAGAACAGGGGAAAGGAAGAGAAGGAGGGAGGAGAGGAGGCCGAAGAAGGGCCAGAGGAAGAGCAGGAAGTAGAGGGGTTGGGGGAGAGGCAGAGAGAGAGAGAGGAAAGGATGTCCTGAGTTTTAGAGATGAAATGAGAAGCCAGGGCTGTGCAGAGAGTCTGTGAGGGGACAAGAGAGGTAGAGACTGCAGCAGGATTGGCCAGCTCCTTTCAGATTTTTAAGAGTTCAGCTGAGTTGTTAGATGCTGCAGAGACACATACTTGGAGGTGGGCTCTCTTCTTGGTGCTCCTGTGGAGCAGGCGACAGGCCAGTTTGTCAGAGGATGTACAGGAGCACGCCATTTCCTCTCAGCCACCCTGCACTTGCGTTTAAGGGTGCCGAGATCTGAGTCTAACCAGGAGTTGCACTTGGCTTTGGGCTTCAAGCGGATCCTCATGATAGGGGCAAGGACATAAAGAGTATCAAAGATACCAGAGTGGAGCATGGAGAGGGCTCTGTCAGGGTGTAAACCAGCCAAAGGGGGAGGGGGTGGGAAAGTGGCGGCGAATGGCGGTGAAAGCCTCAAATGACACACGCTTCATGGGTCGGATAAACTAGAAGGTAGGTGGCAGTGCTGGAGTTGGCTTGGCCTGAGGGGTGGAGAGAGTGAGCTTGGAGGAAAGGTGAAAGTGATCACTCCAGGAGAGAGGAATGGTGAGAGGGATGGAAAGGGGAGGTCTGTAGAGATCAGTACATCCAGAGTGTGCCTTGCAAAGTGAGTCATGCCAGAGGGGAGGATAGAGAGTGAGAGAGAGCCGCAGAGGTCGCAAAATAGTCCAGAGAATGGACAGGAAGCCTCCAGCTGGATGTTAAAGTCTCCAATGAGGAGGATTCGAGTGGTCGAGACCAGGAGGGAAGAGGAGAGGTCCGCCCTCTCAGAGAGGAAGGAGGAGAACTGACCAGGCGGTCGATAGATGGTAGACACAGTAAGGGAATGGCTAGGAGTGAGAGAGAGCCTGCAGATGAGGCATTCAAAAGAAGAGTAGGCCTGTGTAGGAATAGCAGAGGCAGGAATCCACTCGGGGAAGATCAGGGCTACACCCCTCCGGTACGATTAGACCTGGGTGCAGAGTGGATCTTGTAGCTGTGAGGGAGGAGAGTGCCAAAGCTCATGACAGAGCTGGCCGTGAACCATGTCTCAGTGAGACCAAGGACCTGAAAGTCAAGTTATTCAAGGAGGTGGCAGATATCAGAGGAGTGTTTGACAGCTGAGCAAGAGTTTAGAGTGGCAATACGGAGAAGGTTGCCGTCCATGAAACACTTCCGGGGAGGGGTACAAATCAGAGGTACGCCCTGCGGAGGTGTAGAAGAAGCCTGAGGGGTGGCAGAAGAGGAAGGAGGAGAGGGCAATGTAGCCAAGAAGGAGACAGCAAGCGGAGGCAAGGAAGATGTGGAGGGAAGAGAGGGTACAGCAGGAGAAGGAAGGAAATTGATGAGGCATGGGAAGCATCTATCAAAGAGGAGAATATTGACATGAGGGCCTTGAACCAAGAAGGTACCATTCTGGTAAACATTAATGATGACCTTAGAGGAGTCGAAGCAGGCCAGGAGGGCCTCCCACCGGGTGTCGTCATTAATGGGAGAAGAAGGGAAAGGAGAAAGCACAGAGACCATATGAAGAGGCCATAAGTCTGGTGAGGGAACGACAAAGAGGATGTCGGTGAGAGTTGCCTAGAGGCAGCACTGGTGTAGGTGTCAGCGAAAGGGAGGCCTAGGTTGGAGACCAGGATGCCCTTTTTAAACTTCTTCCTACCTGATTTAGTGAGGCGAGCAGGAAAGCCGATAGAGAAGCAGTTAGAAAAGATAGGAGCGACAGAGAGCACCATAGAGTTGGTAGGGAGAGGAGAAAAGTGGAAGTGGTGGGGGAGGGGATATTAGGGGCGGGGGAACACTAGGGAAGGACGCAGGGAGGGGTGCGAGCAGACGAGACAAGGAGAGACGACACAATAGTAGACAATTGAACAAAATGACAAGGGCTCAGACAGTAGTAGAGCAGTTTGATAGCTGAACGCTTTGCTTAGAAGGCAAGAACCAAAGACAGCACAACTTTCACAATGTAATTTAGCAACAGAGACAGCACACCTAGATCTGAGAGTCCTCTAAAGGGGGAGAAAGGCCTAGGTTTCACAATTCAATTTAAGTGCTTTCACAAAAGTCACAGCGCTATTCCAGCGTGGCACAGGCTAACAAAAACACAATATTATTCTAGTGTAGGTGAGGTTACTATGTGGCAGGGTTTCAGGGTAGAGTGAAGGCTCTATTCCTCAACCGGGGCCACTCCTACCTTACGATTCGCTGCTGGTTGATGGCTGGCCGCTGGCTTTCCCTGCTGACACTAGCTGGAGCCGCCACTCAAGGAGCCACCCTTTGCCTTGGGGCTCTTAGTCACAGGGGCTGCCGGGCAGAGGGCTGCCCTGGGAGGGTCAGTTAAGACCAGTAATCAGACCTATCAGGGTAGGTGGGCGAGCTGGGAGGCGGGAGAGCCCGTGAGCAAGGAACTGGAAGCGAGCAAGGGATGGGAGGGAAAGGGAGCACAACAAGAGTGGGGGCACAAAAAAATAGTCACACAGTTAGAAAAACAAGGCCCAGATGGGTCTCTCACACAGCCTTACTCACCTGCTGCACCGCGCAAAGAAACGAGTGAGGGTACAGCTGGCCGTTAAGCCTAGCAGGGCTATAGGATACCACCAATCAGGGGAGCGGGTGGGCTGGGAGGCGGAGAGACCGTGAGCAAGGAATTGGAAGCGAGGGAGGGATGAGAGGGAAAGAGAGCACAACAGGGCTGGGGGCACTGAAAATAGCCACAAAGTTGGAAAAACAAGGCCCAGGACGGTCTCTCGCACATCCTTACTCACCTGCTGCATTGTGCAAAGAAACGAGCGTGGATACAGCTGGCTGGTAGGCCTAGCAGGGCTATAGGATACCACCAACCAGGGGAAGGAGTGGGCTGGGAGGCGGGAGAGACTGTGAGCAAGGAAATGGAAGTGAGGGAGGGAAGGGCGGGAAAGGGAGCACAACAGGACTGGGGGCACTGAAAATAGCCACAAAGTTGGAAAAACAAGACCTATCAGGGTCTCTCACACAGTCTTACTCACCTGCTGCACTGCACAAAGATATTGGTAAATATTCCATACAATCCCAATTATGATTGTGTGGTTTTTCAAAAATAGGAAGTATTTAAAATACCACATATTTTACGGCTACTACTATCACTAGGACCTAATTTAAAGAAACCCAGATGAACGATAGAAAGGCAGCGGCAGCGGCTGAGAACATGCATTTGGGGCGATACTAGGTGACATGGTCTATCATAGGTCCAAGTACATGGGGGCAACTGCCCCTTAGCTCTTTAACAATGGGCGTAGAAGCTGCACTTGGTTTTTCACTTTCCGCCCTTATATCATGAGTGATCTGTGTGTACTGTCAATGTTGCTGGAGGTAAAATACTATGGACGTTAAAGATACATACATGAACTGTATATAATGCAGCCATTTTGCACAACATCAGGGATCCATAGACTGAGTTCTTTGAATGTTAAGTGACAAAGTGCAAACCGGAAAGCTGCCAAGGTAGCGCAGCAGGTTGAGCAACTGGCTTAGATGCAGGGGTGTTGCTAGGTCTGAATAGACCCGGGTCTACGCTAATGTCGGAACTGTCGGGACTTGGGGCTAGCTGGTCTTTTGGTTTTAGCTCCTGAGATTCTATCCAGGGCTACAACCAAAAGACCAGGGCTATAGCCCCTCACACCCCCCCCCCACCCGGCAACGAGATCTGATAGGTTCAGTGCTGCTTGTAAATTCTTGGGCTTTTCCACCAATTCCTTTAGGAATATGTCATATAAAATGTACCGTTGTGATTTGGGTAGGATTCAGGGTTCCTCACTTTGTTTGGTTCCTTGCATACAGGTCGGGGGTCTTGGGGTGTTGGGGAGAGGGGGATTTCTTCACTCACACTTTACCATTTTTTTTTTTACATATTTGCTTAATACATATTGGGCCTCATTCCGAGTACGGCGCTAACCAATGGCGCTATTAACGCCTTGGTTGACGCCGTACCCGGACCGGCAGCGCCTTGGTGGTTGGCGGAATTACCGCCCCATTCCAAGGTTGGCGGGGCGGTAATTCCCCAATCCCCATTTACCCTTCCCCATTCCCATTCTTGCCCCATAGGGCATAATGGGAGTGGGGAAGGCGTCAATTACGCCACCGTAAATTACGGTGGCGTAATTAACATCAAGGTCCCTTAGCGCCATGGTATTTAACGCCTGCTAAAAGCAGGTGTTAAAAGCACCATGGCGCTAAGGGAACTCGGAGTATGGCGGTAAGGGATTACCGCCACCGCTCTCGTTAGCGGTGGCCGCTATCCCTTACCGCCATACTCGGAATGAGGCCCATTAACTTTATGTTTAGCATCCCTCTACTTCCATCCCTCTACTTTTTACGGCCATATTCACCATTTTGTTTAGAGGATTTGTCTATTATTGTCCTTATGCAAGTGTGAAGTTGTAATAGGAGCCTTACTTACTAGTCACTATTGCAATACCCAAGCCGCAACACTTGTCACATTTTGCACTATGCTTCCACCCACCCTCTCCCTTGCTGAAACCACAGTTCCATTACTTTTTTCTGTACACTTCTGCCACTGGGCAAAGGTGGCCTTACGTAACACATATCTGTAGGTTGCAGCCAGGAACGTAGCCACAGAGCTACGTCTCCTTCCTATCTCGTGCAAATGACTTTGCAAATAGCAGAGGCCGCACCTTCGATACATGATACACTGTTGACAATTAGCAGGCCTTCATTTCTGGAAGACGATCTTTATGTGACCTCAGCGAGCCTCAACTCTTGAGCAAAATATCGTCGCAGCTCTTTTAACATTCACGCGTGCACCTTACACTTTAAATGCCAACAGTAGCTAAGACTGAAAGGATCATTTCATTAAAAGTCCTGTCTCCATGTAACAGAGAATATATTACGGCTTTAGGGAAATTAATCCCATCTTGGCATATGGTCTCAATTGGCTGGGTGACAGGAGACAGACTGGGTGCCATAAACACACACGCATGGCACAATCCGTGGCAGCCGTCCCAGAAAAGGTTAGGACAGCTCTGCCAGCGTTTGCAGAACTGTGAGACATTGCGAAAGGTCGGGCAGACCAATAACGCTGGCACCACAAGTCATGCCAGCCTTTTGTTGAAATACGCTAAAAGTTGTTTGCCAATAATTCGAAAGAACATAAGAATAGTTGTATATAAACATTAGGTTTATTTGAAGATCATATGCCTGTTTAATTTTTGGCATTAAATGTTGTTGGCAATGCATATCATTAGTAGACCGCACCACTTTAAGTGCCTTTGTATTTGTTTCTTGCGACATACGCTTAACCAGGCCAAACAGCAATTTCAGAGAGTTTATGCTAAACCGTGCCCGTGCAGTAAAAGGAAGTAATACATGGGGCCTCCTTTTTAAAGCGATACCATTTTGACAGGTGGGAATGCCCTACGTCTGGTATTAATCCCACCGTTTTGATACAGGTTTGATATACATTTAATATAAAATTGATTTCAAAGATATTTATTTTATATGAAATGTATATACACTTCATATAAAGTGTGTACTTTGATACGATGTTGAGATGATGTGATATAAAGTGAATATACACTTTATATTAAAATGATTTGATATAATGTTTATATAAAATGTGGCTGGCTGAGCGTGTGTGCGCTGTTGCCTGGTGGAGAGCTAAGTGAGTTGTGAGGACATAGGGCCTCATTACACGGATGGCGGAGAACCATGGCGCTATTAGCGCCATGGTTCATGCCGGTAAAATACCGGCACCGCCTTGGCGGAAAGGGGAATTACTGCCCCATTCCAAGGTTGGCGGGGCGGTAATTCCCCCTTCCACCATTGCCCTTCCCCATTCCCATTTTTGCCCCATAGGGCTCAATGGGAATGGGGAAGGCGCTAATTACGGTACCGCAAATTGCGGTACCGTAATTAGCTCCCTGGGTCCCTTTGCGGGTTGGTTTTTTACGCCTGCAAAAAGCAGGCGTTAAATCCCCCAACCCGCAAAGGGACCTCGTAGTAAGGCGGTAAGGATTTACCGGTACCGGTATTTTACCGGTACCGGTAAATCCTTAACGCCATCCGTGTACTGAGGCCCATAGACTGTGAGTGTTAGGTGGTGGTGACGTTTTGATGACGTGTGAGTGGGTTGGGTTTTGTAAATATAGTGCCGACGTCATGATTTTATATAGATTTAATAGAGATGGAATATAAAGCTAGGCAGATTGGGTGATGTCATAATTTAATAACAGCTTTTATATAATGTTGGACTACATTTCATAAGAACTCTATTTCATATAAATGCAATATATATTTTATATTATTTTTATATAAAGCTGACGGACATTTGATAAGACATTTGAATAATGTTTATATAAACTTTATATTATTTTTATATAAAGTTGGCACACATTTTGATAAGACCTTGAATACATTTTATATAAACTTTATTTAATTTGGATATACATTTCATTGAAAGGCTGTGATGGCATCGGGGGCAGGCTTTACAACACAGATATACATCTTTTTGTGGTGAGTTGGAAAACACTGCACTTTTTGAGCTTTACAGGGGCTATTCAGGAGCAGCTACAGTTACAATGATGGAAAAACAACCCAAGGAAGCCCTGTGGATTTTTCAATGTAACCACACCACATGCCTCAGGGCCGTTTGTGCGCTTTATAAATTCAAATAAACAAATAAAAATGTGATGGAAGATGCTCAGGATTTAATGTCTGACTATGAACCCAAAGAGTTTTGGGACAATGACGATGCAGATGTGGAGCAGCCATTTGTGGCCGATGTGAGCTCTGAAGATAAGCACTTTGAAGCATTGGTTCTACAGGCAGCGATGACGACAGAGCCTGATTCCGCCGCCCGGTGCCTTAATGAAAAACAGGGGCATGTGTGTGGGGGTGAGGAGACCCAGCCTGCTGCAGAGACTATTCATAGTTACTGCGCTTGGTGTTTCAACCAACTTGAAAACCCAGGGTATTTTGAAAGTAGCCTATTTAAGGCCTGTCTTTCGCTGATGGCGACCGATGGCCTTAAAGACAAGGCTATTATGCATTTTGCTTGTTGGTCAAAATGAATTGAAAATCTGGGGGTAACAGTCTGTGTAAGCAATGTGTTACGCTAATGGATACCAGTATGGACGCGACAGCTCCTCTTCGCGCTGATATTCGTGCCACCCAGGGTATTACGGCCATCGTGATTGGGCATATCAAAAACAACACTTTTCCAGATGGTGCTACCGACAGGATGGTCACGAATGTTTGGAAATGTTCTAAACGGATAAACGCAGTGCACGAATTATGCGTCTGATGCAACCGCTGACACAGATAAAGATTGGTGCAGAAACTGAATGATGTGTAGCTAAAACATTATGGGCTATAGAAGTGGCAAATAACCCTCTTTCGAAAATTAAGCAGTTTAGATCATGTGTTCGATTGGTGTTAGAAACATCATTGAAAAACCAGTTCCCAAATGGGCGGGGATAAAGTATATATAAATGAGCGCCTAATAGAGTGTAACATACTTGCTTAACAAAACAGCGGCATGCAATGTGTTAGTGCGATATTCGCATGTATTATGAAATCAGTAACGGGACCTATTGTTTTAGTGTTTTAATGTGAATATATTTTGAATACAAATTATAGTTTTAAATGCGAATAAAAATCTGTTGTTTGTACAAACTGACTGTGTCTTTATGTTGAGCTGTTATGGGCAAACATATCTGGCCAGAAGCTGTGGAAAATATATCATGTTGAAGGAGGTGTTGTAGTTATGGGGGGCTCTACAGTCTGTGCCATAAACTGCAAAGAGATGGAAAGAAGGTGTCACAGCAAGCCATTAAGATGTGGTTTGCCGGGGTTGAGGCTTATACGCTGCATAAGCCAGCCTGTAAACATTTTAAACGGCGAATGACCATAGTATGTGACATTGATCAACAATGGCAGGGAGATATTATGGATTTGAGTCCGTTTCACAAAGATAACAATGGTTTTCGCTGTATTCTAGCGATCATCGACGTTCTTTCAAAATACGCCTATGTTGAGGCTTTGAAGAACAAGGTGGGCCATAGCGTGGTGATGGCTTTTAAGTGCATATTTAACGAAGGCAAAGTTCCCGCTAAACTACAGACGGACGCTGGTAAAGAGTTTTTCAATAAGCCGATGCAGAATCTTCTAAAGCAACAAAGAGTACATCACTTAGTTACACACTCTGACGTTAAAACCTCAATTGTACAGCATTTTATACGCACCATTACACACAGCTAAAAACACCCGTAGGTATGTAGAGGTGCTACCAGCATTTATAAATGTGTATAACAACACGCTTCACAGATCTATTAAAACCACCTGAGCCACTGTAAAGCTGCTGAATTCTCTGGAGGTCTGGAAAAAACTGTACAGTGAAAGACTTTTTAAAAAGACAACACTTATAACCCTTAAAAACGGGGATCATGTGCGTATTTCAAAACACGAGGCCATCTTTACAAAGGGGTATGAACAGAACTATAGAGACAATTACTTTATTATAGATGGAGGGGGTCATATGGAGGGTCTTTATATATACAGACTAATTGATTATTCGGGGGTGGTTGTTCAAGGTGTTCTTTTACAGGGAAGAGATTCAGAAAGTCAGTAAAGACCAGCAGCAAATTTATAGAATCGAAAAAGTCATAAAAAGTAAAGGGTGTGGAACCAGAAAAAATTATTTAGTTAAATGGCACGGGTGGCCTGGCAAATTCAACAGTTGGGTGTCCACCGGATCCCTAGAGACCACTGGTGTGTAACAGTGTTTCTAAATGGAGTCTGCATCTTTTTATATTATGCTACCCAGCAACGCTTCATCCGAGACATTTCCAGGGAACAAAAACTCCTCCTCCTCCTCGTTCATCCCTGACTGTCTTTCCGCTATTCAGTCATGGTGCGCTTCTAATGATCTCTGCCTTAATGCCAGTAAGATGTAGATCCTTCTCATTGGTACCCCTGCTCCCGCTTTTCCTGTCTCACTCTGGCCATCTTACTTGGCCCTAAGCCCTCACCCTCTTGTTAGGCTCAAAACCTCAGGGTCATCTTCGACGCCACTCTAGGAAGTCCTATTTACAAATCCACCTCCTCAGAGGTATTCTACCTTTTCTCACCTTCCGCCAGAAGCTCACTCTCTCCAGAGCCCTGATTCTCTCTAGGCTTGACTATTGCAAAAACATCTTTCTCAATCTACCTAACCCTACCCTCTGCCCTTTGCAACTCATCCAAAACAGGACTGCAAGACTTACCCTTGGCCTCCAGCCCAGGGACCGCATCTCTCTGGCTCTGAAATCCCCCCACTGGTTCCCTGTGGCTGTAAGGATGGTACAACGTCCTTTCATTGCTGGGCGTTTTTACGCAAGGTTTTTTACTGCAATTCTTTTATTTAAAAAACCCTCAAATTTTTTTTGGGGGTGTTAAAAAATTATATATATGGGATGTGGGATTTTGGTAATAGATATAAACTGAAAGGGAATGGGGGTTAAGGGGAACCCCCCCCAAAAAGAAATTGTAAAAAAATTTGATGGGTTTTTTCGATAAACAATTTGCAGTAAAAAACCCCACAAAAAAAATCCCGCGATGAAATGACATTGAACCATATGGATCAAGTTCAAGACACTCTGTATTGTCCACAAGGCCTTCTGATGCCGGGGCCTGTACTATCTCCAATGCTCTCTTCCAACTCTCTGCAGGTGAGTCGCTTCTTCAAGCACAGACTGGGTGTTAATGTGAGAAACCTGAAGGTGTCTCACCCGCTAGTCCCTGAGGATCTGTCATCAAAGTGGCCAGGACACGGCCATTGTTTTTGGATCCAGTTCCTAGCAGTGGACCAGTGCTAGAAGATCACCTGGGTGAGGGGTTTTCAGGGAGTGGAAGTGGGACACGGGATGGCGAGATGCAGTATCCCCTTCCCTGTAACACCTTTACCCCATCTTACCAGGTAGGGTACTTAGGAACTCAACCCTTTCCCCTTTTTCAACACAAACACTTTCTCACGGACAGCTCACTGTGAGAGAAAACAAACTAACATCTGGGCCGTTTACCTGACATGTCCCTATACAATGGTCAGGTAATAACTGATCATTACACACACCTCAGTCCCATCACACTGCCCCATGCGGCTGAAAGGCATAGCTGGAAAGCACACTCAGAGCAAGACAAAGCACACAAGGAAGCATATGTTCTAAGATGGCAATTCAATACAAGGAGAAAGACAGCAAGACCGAAGAGGGTTGCAACGAAGGAATGCCCCTGACCTTTTCAGAGAAAGACTGTTACTTTCATGAGCCTTTTAGAATAAGAAACATAATGTCCCGGCTGGAAGATTCCGGCAACTCCCGTTCCTCCCCACTCTCCTCACCTGATTCCAAATCCTCCGGTTGCAGTTTCCTGTGAGAGAGATAGTCCTTCTCCTTTTTGTGTAGAACGTATCTGTCTCGAGAGGAAGCCACAGTGAGCGCTAAAGTATAACAAACCTGGGGCCCCCTTCCCGCGATCAGACAGTAGCGAAGGGAAAAAGCCTGTTCAGGCAGAAAAAACCCTCCAATGAGTGAAGCAGCTTGAGAAGTTCCGGAGCAAGCAGTTGTAGTGGTGTTCTTGAGGTAGGTAGCTGATGGGAGCAGGCGAAGCCGGATAGCTAGCGCAGTGAAGGGGGTTGCAACGCGGTGATCGCTGGGAGAGGAGGAAAGAAATACTTCCCAGCTGCGCCATGTTGGAAAACCACTAGACCGTAGGGTGCGCTGAGGAGAATTCACATAGCGGAACCTCCGCTCGCCCTTCCAGCGCGTAGCTGCCAACGTGGATACAAACACCAAACAGGATGGTGGATGACACATAAGACCTGGAATCAAAGTTGAAGAAACCTGCATTCTTTGTCAGAGGTACCCTGGGCTCTCCTGCATCGATAGTCAAGGCGGGGAGGAAAGTTCACTGCTGTGGTACGGTCCTTGGCTCTTACAACCAAGCAGCGCCAGTGAAGTCGGCACAGCTGGTGAGTTGGGGAGACCAATACCAGACCGGTCTGTTTTGAAACCAACATTGCAAGCGTCAATATTGTATAGTGAAAACTGAACAGAACAGTGTATAAAGTACACGTGGAAAGTGACGTGACCATGATTAAAACGTAGCTGAGTATTTCAACTTTGAAGCCAAGATACGATACCATAGACAGAGTGGTCTGGCACCACGTGGGTGCACATTTGAAAGTCTCTGTTAGGTATCCGACTGAGAAGTGGCAAACGTTACAATAAAAGGAAAAGTGAAATCGAAGCAGTCCTGCCATGGGTCAAACAAAACTCTGGGCACTTTCGAAAGTCTTCAATAGTAAAACTATAAAGAAAGTAAATGACGTTAGTCTGAGCCCGGCGGAGGGAGATCAGCTAAGAACTTTTTTGGTAAAGCAAGTTTGTGTTTACATGTGAAATTGAAATTGCTCTGAACCCGGCTGACGGAAACTAATTGTGCTGAAAAGGATCTGAGCCAGGCTGAGGGGGATCCGGGGTGAACCGTGATTCACCCGAGAAAGATTTTCGTCCGAACATTGTAAAAAGAGGATCTGAGTATGGATGAGGGGGATGCAAGGTGAAAACTTAGTGTTAAAAGGGTCTGAGCCCAGCTAAGGGGGATCCGAGTTGAATGGTATATCGCCTAAGAAAGTGAATACTTGTGAAATCTGAAAGAGGAAAAGAACCTTTCATTTATTTGTTGCATCAGGTCCTCTGAAGGAAGAGACAAAGGCAAATGGACATGGGCACATAAGGCCTTGTTGCTAATGATTGAACTGTATCCTCGTACTAGAGAAGCCAGGGAAGCTCGAGTGAACTGCCTTATTCCATGCTGAAATCGTGGGTAAGGGAGGCCAATAGCCTGAACATCCCGTCATATGATTTTGTGAACACTTCTTTCTTTTCTTAACATTGTTACCCACACTATTTGTATTTAGAGGTAAGGACTGGCAATAGGTTTATTTGTATAGGCTCTTTTATTTTGAAAAGACACCACTAGGACAGAGTTATTATTATTTGATGGTCGTGGCTTGCTCCCATCTGTAGATTTAGGATTATAGAGGTGTTTTCCAACCCTTTTTAGAAGCTCAATAAACACCCATAGCTTAGTTTAGTTTAGTTTATTATTTGATAATGCACTCCACACCCTGGGGTAGCCGGGCACAGCGGTAACAACAATATTTAAGCTTAGTTGCTGTCATGATGCCTACCCCCGGGCATCCGGATCAAGCCCATCAGCCCCGGGAGCAGGCATCCATACATTTACAAAAACCCCAGCAGCCCCAGCTAGGGGCTGTCTGGGTTCAGTCCTGGCGCTGTAGGCACCAGGCTCATAATAAAAATCAGTCCTGGCGCCATAGGCGCCAGGCTCATAGACATTACTTACCTCATGCAGACCATGCTGCAAATAAATCCAAGCCAACGTGAGGCCTGGATGGGACTATTTTACTACAGGGACTATTTTTTACTCGGGTGTGGTCCTGGGGAACTTCTTTCCTGGGACTACTTTGGAGGCTATTTAAACCACGCCCGAACAGCAGCACATGCTTCGTGTTATTCTGCATCCAGCAGCGTGACTCTCACCGTGCCTGCAGCCAGCATCCAGTCTTCTGCCACGCCCGCGTGCCTGCAGCCAGCATCCAGTCTTCTGCCACGCCCGCCTCGAATCCGGAGCTCCTTGAATAAAGAGGAAGAAAAGGACAAGGTTAGAAAACAAACTTATTTCAAATTCCTCACCTGATTTCGGATATATTTCATCTCCCGACCTGGAAAGTACATCAGTCCTGCACGCGCCGCTTCGCCAGCTCCAACACGGTGCCATACTCACCAGTTCTCACAGCATCTTTTGATCCGGCACTGTCTCCATCATTTGTTCGCCGTATTCCGGCACCTAGGGGCACAAGAATAACAAGGTGAGCCAAGGGAATCAACAAATACCTCTTACCACCATAGACTTACCTGATTTACCACCGGCGGATTATTCTCCATATCTTCATATGCCGCATCTGTAAAGAGGGAGAAAAACAACACGTTAAAGCATGCAATAGTTACCGGACAGCGTTGGGTAACACAGACTCTTACCTGAACGCCAGCAGCAGCTACGAGACCTTCTTCTCACGAACTCAGTTGCAACTTAAGGAAAGAAGGGGACAAGAGTGAACATCGGGCACATTGAACTCTGTGAACTTGATACTTACCAATCCCACCTGGGACTTCAGAGTCAATGCTTACCGGAACTCTCCCAACGCCTTCAAACCAGTGAAGTAACTGGTATCTACGCGCCCCTGCAAGACACGCAGGATGGAGAGCTCATCTTTTACAAACATAAGGAAAATACTTCTTCGGGTCCAGCAGACAAGACTAGGCGGGCCAGTCCAGACAGTCATCTCTGCACTACGCATCACGGTGACGGAGACCGCAGCTGTCCGGGTCCGATCGACACCCCTGTGGGGTTCAGGTGAGCGTAACAGTTGCATACAATAGTTACAGTACATGATTATTACAGTATTTACAGTACATATATACAAGATATGGGTACATCGCATCACAAATGAGGAGGAGAGGTAGTCTATAGTACAGGTTTCAGGAAAATCATGATAGTTACGTGCAGAAATCCTAGCTCTAGTACAGGGGAGCAGTTTGATGGGCATCATTAGTCCAGAGCCAGCTTTTCATGTTACATCTGAATCTCGAGTAGGGCTGATCAGCTCTCAGTGCAGTGGGGAGTGCATTCCAGGCACGGGCAGCTCTGACAGGGAAGCTAGGTCCACCCGCTTTTGTTAGTCTGAATCTAGGTATTTCTAGTGAGAGATGGTTGGAGGCTCTGGTGTGGTGACTGGAGGATTTCTGGTCAATCTAGCAGAGATGTATGGGGGCACAGTATTGTTCAGTCCTTTATAGGTGAGAGATACTGTCTTGAGGAGAATTCTGTCACTAATTTTGAACCAGTGGTGGTCTTTTCTGATATCAGAGATATGCTCTCTACGGGGTATGTCCAAGGCTGCTCTGAGAGCATTGTTCTGCAATATTTGCATTTTGTTTATGACAGATTTGTTGGCACCTGCATATAGGGCGTTGCAATAGTCCAATTTCGACATTATTAGAGCATTAGCTAGTATGATACAGTTGGATTTGGAAAGGTAGGGTCTACAGGCCCTGATCAATTTACAGGTGTAGGCTGTGGAAGATGCCAATGAGTCGACTTGCTTTTTAAGAGATAGTGTGGAATCAGTGTTTTTACCTTGGTTACCACCTTGATTACATTCCCATCTATATTAAAGGCAGTGTAACTGGGGCTAAGTTTTTTAAGGTTAGAGGCGGAACCCAGGATCAATATCTCTGTTTTGTCATCATTCAGCCAGAGGCCGTGAGAGGCCATCCATGCCTGAATGATAAGGTAAATCTTATTTACTAGAGTTGTGTCTTCGCCAAAGTTGCCAGATAGTGGTATGAGGATCTGCGTGTCGTCCGCATAATTAGAACAGTGGCTTAGTGAAGCTGTTGTACATTGTTGGGGAGACACATGACCCTTGTGGGATGCCACAGGTGATTTGTATTGGGTCTGCTGAAGCTAAAGGGGAAAACACTCTCATTGTACGGTTGGCTAGGAAGGATTGTACCCAGGCTATAGCTTCACTTGAGAAATAGGCAGCAGACGCTAGATGCTTGCATAGCACTGCATGGTCCACCAGGTCGAAGGCCGCCGATAGGTTGAGGAGGAGGAGCATAGCTGTTTTACCTTTATCCTTCAACTCGTCGATTTGTGTCTTGAGGTCAATTAGGGCCGTTTCAGTACCGTGTTGTGGTCTGAAGCCAGATTGGGTGATTCTAGTAGTTGGTTCATCTCCATATAGTTTGGGATCTGGAGGTAGGCTACTCTGTCAATGATTTTGAGGAGGAACAGGACTGTAGTAATTGGCCTATAATTAGTTGGGATAGCCGGGTCAAGGGTCTGTTTTTTAGGAAGAGGCAGTACCCAGGATTCTTTAAGGTTGGTAGGCACTGTGCTTGATTTAAAGGAGGCATTAATTAGCTTAGAGATGAAGGGTGCTAAATCTCTAGCTGCGTCCTTAATAACTTGTGCCAGGCAACTGTCGCCCTGGCAGTGCGATGGTTTCAGAGATGATATAACCTTTTCAGTTTCCAGTATGGATATATTGGTAAACCTGAATGCTTAGCAGCTATTTGGTGAATCTGTGCTTGGTATATCTGACAGAGGGGTGGTATGTGTTCCTGTGGAACTCAAGGAGGCTTTCTTTTTAGCAATTTTGGACTGTAGAGTTACTATTTTATTTGCTAAGGCATTGTGGATGCTAGTGCACTATTGTTTGTCCTTAGGGACATTATCTGTGGGAGCAATCAGATTTTCCATTTCCCAGAGGATGGAGAAGAGTTCTTTGGAGTTAGAGTTAGCTTTGCTGATTCTCTCATTAAATGTGTTTTTTTTGGTTTGGATTATTTCTTTCTTGTATTTGTTCGCAAGATTAGCAAGTAGAGTTTTATTCTCAGCTGAAGGTGAGTGCCTCCAGATTGCTTGGAGTTTACGTTTTTGGATCCGTAGTTCTTTGAGATGGGAGGTGAACCATTAATTGAGGTGTGATTCTTGTTTACTTTTACGTAGTTTGACTGGGGCAATAGTATCCAAAGCTTTGGTAGTATTGTTGAATGTCTCGACTAGTGTGTTTGGGTCAGAGTTGTTAGCACTAGCAGTGAGAGCTGATAGGAGGAGAGGGAGTAGTTTTTCAGCGGTAATTTCTTTTTTTACTTCTGGTTAGGAGGGGTGGTACTATTTCACGAGTTACTAGTTTTGGAGGCTCTATAGTGGATGAGAAACAAATGAGGTGGTGGTCTGTCCAGGTTTGTGGGGTAATATTAGAGATGGTAGTGGCACAGTTCAGGTTGGCTATCCAGTCTAATGTGCGTCCTTTTATATGTGTGGGAGCTAAGACTTTTTGGGTAAGGCCATGTTCGACTAAAATCGATTGGATAGATTGGGCCTGTTTGTCCTCAGCATCATTAAATCCCAAGTTAAAGTCGCCTAGTAATAAGAGCTGGGTGGAATCTTTGATGTTGTTAGTGAGGAGGCTGGAGAGTCTTCCTCAAAGTTGCCTAGGGGGCCTGGTGGTATGTACACAAGGAGTATAGTTAGTGTACTATTATTAGAGATGGGTAGTTTAGCTGATAGTAGTTCACAAGATGTGATTTCTGGAGGTGTGGTGAGTCTTAACACTAACTTAGTTTTAGCAATAATAGCCAGGCCGCCTCCTCTAGAGTTGGGCCGATCGACTCTGCATATATTGTAGTTGTCTGGTATGGCAATCATCAGTGCGGGACCTGCAGCATCGTGGAGCCAGGTCTCGGAGACAGCAGAAAGTCTAGGTTATCCATAGCAAGTATGTCAGCGATTTCCGTATTATGTGCTATGAGGGACCTCGCATTAATAAGGGCTCCTGAGATGGTGGGAGTTGTGTTTCTTTCTTGGATAGGTCTTAGTTTGGGGTGCTTAGGTCTCTTTTGGTTGTGAAGAGAGTGGGCCTGCGTTTTTGGAAGTCTTTCAACGGCTGTGGCAGATGGGTTAGGGTCAGTGGTAGTTAAAGTAGGTGTGGAGACTGATGGTCTGGTTCTTTTGTTTTTAAGATCGTAAAGTCGTGGCAACCTAGCTCTGAGTCGAGTGTTTCTCTCCTGCAAGTTGCAGGGTGTAGAGATAGTGTGGGCCATTATAGTGGTGATTATTAGAGTAGCCCAGAGTAGGGAGCAGAGTGTGTATATAAGGTGAGTCTTGGTGGTGCGCATGTTAGGTTATTATGTAGTCACATCTGCATTATGTAGGAAGGTGCATAGGTTCAACAAATTCGGTTCACCTAAGTTTGACAATCCCCGTAATGGCTAAAATACATACAGCAGAGAAGGGGCACCTAAGTTTGACAATCCCTGTAATGGCTAAAATGCATACATACAGCTGAGAGAGGGCACCTAAGTTTGACAATCCCCGTAATGGCTAAAATGCATACATACAGCTGAGAGAGGGCACCTAAGTTTGACAATCTCTGTAATGGCTAAAATGCATACATACAGCAGAGAAGGGGTACCTAAATTTAGGAGTAGATTAAAGTATAGGCAAAAATGCAATATTGGGCAGGAGTACGCAGGTGTGGAGGCAGTGTCAAAAGCTATGGGTCAGGAAGATCATGGGGGGAGGAGTCGTAACACACTGGGGCGAGTAACTGGATAGCGGTGGGAAGGCTGATTCAGCATTAGCTGAAGAGGGATAAAAGCGGCAGGCACTTATCATCCCATGTGAAGTTGAGGCAGCGCTCTGGAATAGTAACAATGTGGTGGCCCTGAGCAAGAGGGTATTTATCAACAGTAGGCTAAGCACATGGTACAGAAGCAATTGGCATGCCAGGACAAGGACATTTGAACTGTGGTCACCTTTGTCTGTATTACTGTTGATACCATGCCTTCCTTATATGGATCTCTTTCCTCTGCAGGTGCTTCCCTCTGGAATGGCCTCCCTGCCACTCTCCACCTTGAGCTGGACCTCCTTAAGTTCCAAAAGCTCCTCAAGACCTTCCTTTTCTCCTCCTCCTTCTTTCTGACTCTCCCCTGCTAACCCTTTCCGTACCTCCTTTTCTCTCTGCCTCCCCTCTGCTATCCTTCCCTTCCTACTGCTGCTATGATTACTGGCTGCCTGGTGCTCCTCTGAGTCATATTGGGCACCTGTCCCCTCCTTGGCCAATCCCTTGCACTTGGCTTGGGCTCTCCTGCACTGCCACCTGGCCTTCCTTGCACTTCCTGGGTATGTTCCCCTCGGAGGCCCTGCCTTCCTGCAATTAACCCAGGTCACTGTTCCACTCGATGCATTTCTCCCCATACTCTCCCCTGCACTTCTTGTCTGCGCATTTGCACAATCGAAATTATACTAGGCCTAGTGAGATCATTTGTCTTGTTCTCCCCTGTTTCCCCCTCCCTACCTGGTTGCACCTTGAAATAGGCACATTATGAATAACCTATCAATCAAACAATCAATCAATGAAACTTTACTGTGAAGCTGGTCAAACCAATGAATCTGGAGGGTCAATGGACCGAGGCGCTCACTGAGGTTCAGTATGTCTGATCGTGGGGCACTCTAGTCCTGGCGGAAGCTGCCATGGCCATTGGACAAGGGCCCAGGCCTTCATCCACCCCCAGGGTCCACATGGACCCAGTCTTGGTGCCTTTGGCGCCAGGCTCATGGATATGTGTGCTTTGCACCCTCTGTGCCTAAGGCACGTGCATCAGGGCAGGGCGTGGCCATAGAACAGCATTGGGAGGCACGTGCTGGAGTCCTTGGGCAGGGCAAGGTGGAGCCACAAGCGTGGCTAAAGGAAGGGGCCGGAGCCAGCCTATATAAGGCCAGCCCAACCACATGCCCTCGTTTCGCATTATTCTACTTAGCAGAATAGCAGAATGTGGGACATGTACGAGCCGTTCTGGAAAAGCTCCGCCAACATCGACTATTTGCCAAGCTGGAAAAATGCTCCTTCCCAGTCACGGAAGTCGAGTTCCTGGGTTTCATGCTTACCCCGCGAGGAGTGCACATGGACACTCGTAAGGTAGAGGCTATTCTTCAGTGGCCGTCCCCGACATCGGTCAATGGAGTGCAAAGTGTACTCAGATTTGCTCATTTCTACCGGCGATTCGTTCTGGGATTTTCCCAAATCGTTCACCCTCTCACTTGTTTGTTAAAAAAGAATAAGAAGTTTTCCTGGTCCCCCGATGCAGAAAAGGCCTTCCTGGAATTAAAATCGGCTTTCACTTCAGCACCCATCCTTCGGCATCCTCGACCCGATCTGCCCTATATCGTTGAGACCGATGCCTCCAGTGTGGCCATGCGGGCAGTATTGTTGTAAAAGGATCCAGACACGGGACAGTTACACCCCATAGCATTTTGGTCTCGCAAGTGTAAAGCGCCAGAAAAGAACTATGCCATAACCGACAAAGAATTGCTGGCGATCAAAGGAGCCCTTAAAACCTAGAGACACTATCTTCTAGGAGCTAGATATACTGTCACCATTATTACAGATCATCGTAATCTACAATATTTGAAAACTGCCAAGGCCCAATCTTCTTGTCAGCTTTGCTGGGCTCTCTTTTTCACGGAGTACGATTTTGTGATCACGTATCGGCCGGGAGTGCGTAACGGAAAGGCAGATGCTCTGTCACGAATGGGAGAGGAGAAAGACGCATTTATGCCATCAGAACCAGTATCTATCATCCCAGAAGAGAGAATTCAAAATCAGATCACAGTAACCGCCTGCTGGGAAGATCTGAAGATTTACCTCCAAATTCAGATGGACCAAGCCGCCCAACAAGAATGGTTACGCAAGGGGAACCAGTACTCGATTAAGGACAACTTACCCTATTTCCAAGGGATACCATACATCAAAGACAAAGAAACTCAAAACAAGATCATTGCAAGCTACCACAAATAGTTTATGGAGGGACACCCCGGAATTACTAAGACCCGAGCCAAGATCAGAAAAAGTTATTGGTGGCCAACCTGGAGAAAAGCTGTGACCCAATTTGTTACTACCTGCAGAGTTTGTGCACAACAGAAATCCCAAAAGTCAAGTCCCGCAGGATTGTTGCATCCACTAGCTATGCCACCGGTCCCTTGGCACACATTATCCATGGACTTTATTACCGAGTTACCTTCTTGCGACGGCTTCTACACAATCTTAGTGGTGGTAGATTCATTCTCCAAGATGTCACACTTTATTCCTCTTAAGGGGTTCCAACCGCTGGAGCTCTGGCAACTGTATTCCTAGAACAGATAGTTAAGCTACATGGTTTTCCTTCGGTATTGGTTTCTGACCGAGGAACGCAATTTGTCTCAGCATTTTGGAGGAGTTGTTGCAAGATAGTGCAAATTGACCTTCGCCTCTCCACCAGTCACCATCCCCAAACCGATGGTCAAACGGAACAAACCAACCAGACGCTGGAACAATAACTGAGATGCATGCTGCAGCAAACCGATAGACCCTCAAAGACATTCTCTGGTGAACTGAATTTGTGTACAATAACTCCATCCACACCAGCACTGGACAAACCCCATTGTATATTATGAATGGTCGACATCCTCGGACATCCTCCTTTGACCTGCTTGATGAGCTAGAAATGCCAGCAATCACCTCCCTACATAAAACAATTACTCAAACTCTGAAGAAACAACCAGGAATTTAACCAAAGCCAAGGAGCAACAAAAGAAGTTTGCTGACAGGCATAGAAGTGAAGCCCCACATTACCATATTGGGGATAAAGTATGGTTGGCTGCCAGAAATATACCACTGAAGGGGCCTCAAGTCTTCCGTCCCAGATATCTTGGACCTTATCCCACCAAGGCCATTATCAACCCGGCTGCGGTAAAACTTGATCTACCTGCCAATATGCGAATTCACCCAGTGTTTCGCGTTTCCCTCCTGAAGCCTGTGAAACCCGAAACTAGGATCAAAAAACCTCCAGAGCCAGAAATTAACCAAGGAGAACCTGAGTATGTGGTTAAAGACATCCTGGACTTGAAAATGGTATGAGGAAAACTATACTATTTAATTGATTGGGAAGGCTATGGACCTCAAGATCCAGTGGAATCCGTCCATGCACCTCGACTAATCAGGTGGTTTCACTGTGACAATCCCGCCAAACCAGGACCGGGGAGAAGGGCACTCATGAGAGGGGCCTTGCGGGGGAGTGCTGTCATGGCCATTGGGCAAGGGCCCAGGCCTTCATCACCCCCAGGGGCCACATGGACCCAGTCCTGGCGCCTTTGGCGCCAGGCTCATGGAAATGTGTGCTTTGCACACTCTGTGCCTAAGGCACGTGCATCAGGCCAGGGCGTGGCCATAGAACAGCATTGGGAGGCATGTGCTGGAGTCCTTTGTCGGGGCAAGGTGGAGTCACAAGTCGTGGCAAAAGGGAGGGGACGGAGCCAGCCTATATAAGGCCAGCCCAACCACATGCCCTCGCTTCGCGTTACTCTGCTTAGCAGCATGATGCTTACTGCTGTTCTTCACCTTGATTCCGGTACTCCATTCTCTGAAGATCATCTCACCTACCTCATCCCAGCCGTTGCATCGCTGAGGCGCAACTACCTGATCCCAGCTGCTCCATCGCTGAAGGCACACCTATCTGATCACAGCCGCTCTATCGCTGAAGGCGCACCTACCTGATCCCAGCCGTTCCATCTCTGAAGGCGTGCTTACCTGATTCCAGCCGCTCCATCGCTGAAGGCGCACCTACCTGATTCCAGCTGCTCCATCACTGAAGGCATGCTTACCTGATTCCAGCCAGTACATCGCTGTGCGCACACCCTACCTGCATTCCATCGGAGTCGAGGCCTTTTCGATTCAGACTTCCAGTGATGCGGGAGTCTTCGCTTCTTCAAAGCGGTATCTTCCTCCGGAGCCGCTGAACTGTCTTCGAGCATCCAGACTCTGCTCCACGCTGTCGGACCGCTCCTACAAGGAGAAAAGAACACAACAGGTTGGAACCTCAAAATAACAAACTCTTGGCCGCATCATATCTGAGTCTTGACTTCCATTATAACGGCCAGTTACCTGTTGACCTTAAGAGTCCATCATCCTTAGGGGAATCCCTGGTTCCGCTCCACGCTTCTGATATATCATCCTCACACCTAGAGAAGAGCAGAGGCATTACAAGACATTATTATTACTTACCATCAATTCAAGACTCATTGTTAAAGACATTATTGAAAAACGAACAATAACTATAACCAAACACTTACCCTCCAAGTGGATTGGTCACAGCCGGTCAGGATCGCCGCTTTGCGAGCCAGTGAAGCAACTAGGCCCATTATACGCGCCCCTGCTGAAGGAAGCAGGACGGAGAGCCCAGCATTACAAAATAACAGGTGAGCTTGCATGGGAAGGCTCTTGCGCACTCTGTTTTGGCACGAAAGGGGCGAGGGAATTCGTAATACCTCTGCGCCATCCTCATTACCTTTCCTCCTCTCCCAGGTGCGATACCAGCATCCAGAGCAACATACTCCACAGCAGCTGGGGAAAAGAGCCGATCCAGGGGAGCCAAGTCGAGGGAGGGCTCTAATCGTGCCCCAACGCCCCTGCAGAGACTAGGTGAGCGTAACAGAAGCTACGTTTATCATAAAACAATCAAACCCTCCGAGGATCTAGCCGGTTGGATTTCCCGAGTGGCATTATTCAAATATACAGGAACCTGTTAGAGTCATCAACAAGGCTGTATCAAATATACACAAATATGAGGACACAATGCTACACCCCCACCAGCATGCCACCAGGGCACAGACCCACCTCTTAGGTTTTCTGCAGCTGGGAGACTGCGTAACATTTTGAGAACTGTGCAACACATTGGAAGTAAAGAACTATGGGACAATACCTGCACCAACATTAACATTTAATAGCTTATTGATTTATAGCAATATCATGGAATATCAACAACGGGGGATAGCTACGCCCGCTGCTTAGAACCCTATAGATTAATGGGAACAACAATGATATTGTGAACATTCAATACAACAAACCCGATTATGTCCCTGTGTGCAAAAAACACGTTGGCACCATCAACATACAGATAAGAGACGATCAGGGACAATTTGTATCATTTAAATATGGAAAAATCTGGCTGTTGTTACTCCGGATAAAAGCAGCGTTATAATGGCAGTGTTGAAGAACTTTGGAGACCCGTGGGCTTACATGGAATATTTTGTGAACCAGGCCGGTTACGGCTATCAGTCATATTTCAGCAGATCCTCCATAATGTATGGCACAGGCGTCAGCGGGATCTTTAAAAGTCTTTTTAGACACGCAATGCCCTTTTTACATTTTACAGCTGTGAATTAGCTAAATCACACATGGAAACAGCAGCCAGCAATATTGCAAAAGATGTTGTGGGAATCGTGACAACTGCTGTTGCTGAGTGGCTTGCCAAACAGAAAAAGGAGGGTCAGGACGGATCGGGCCTCATTTATAAACCATGTAGGAGCGTTAAGAGGAAGAGGTCAGTGTCCCTGCTATGTGGTCCCCCAAAACCCACCAGGAAAAGCAGATTAAGACCCCATCGCGCACAGGTGAACAGGAAGAAGAAGCATGTTATTTCTAAAAGACACACGGGCGGTGATATTTTTTAAAGAACAATGGCCTTACACAGAGCCTCAGGGGAATGTGTAAAATCAGAGCTCAATCTCTTTACCGTACCCCCAACCCAGACCAGCATCAATAACAGCATCTTTATCAAGGTCTCGCTGCTGGTGGCTCCATCACTGCTAGCCCCCATAGAATTGTTTGTATCGGGCTCGACCGACATGCATCTGAATTTGAACGATAGAATCCTACATCATCTAACAAAGGTGGATGGAACCGACATCGTGGCCACAGCACGAGCGGGCACGATCACTTATCTAATAGCCACCATGTTTAACCAGGGGGACGTGATGCTAGGCGATCAAATGATAATGCAGAGTGATAATATGTACGCCTACAGTACCTATACAGAGATCCTGGTAAATTATTGTCAGGATGTCCTGGATAAGCAACTCTCAGTGGGTCTCTTTCATCACAATAACGCAGGACATTTCGACAACACCGCGCTGGGCGGTGATACCAAAGGATTTGCGAAGACAAGTAGAGTATTTGATTTACTAGGCCGCCCACATGCTGAACTTTTCTTTTAAGATAAACTTTAAAAGCGTTCATCTTAAAGTGAAACAATCCAGAAACACATGGACGCTTTGTGCATCATGAGCGGGGGCGCAGAGATATAAAAACTAGTCATCATGTTCGTCAGTATATTCATAAAGGGTGTAAGCGTCTCGCCGAATTTTAGACTAGCACATGCAGAGGCGCTGTAGATATGTAACGTAAAGTGTCCTTTGGAGCAAGTTGCACTCAAAGTCTTCTGCATTCCTACCAGTAGCCGCGGTACCAGTCAAGACAACCTGTTTTTGAGGCAGCTCCCAAGAATAATCATCATGGGAATTGTTGAAACAACAGCCCTCAGCGAGGCATACGATAAAAAACAATTTGAGTTCAAACACTGTAACTTGAACTATGCAGCGCTGCACAAGGACAGTGTTCTAATTCCTGCCAAAGCATATACCCCAAATGTTGGTATTCCTCACATAATCAAATAAAATATGGGCGTGGGGGCTTTCATGGGAAAACACATGCATGATATACTGGTTTAATTCCCATGCAATGAGTATGCTCTCGGCTATACCCTACTGGCCTTTCATCTAAGATCCGATAATGCGTCAGCGGGGCATTTCACCCTCATGAGGACTGGAAACCTACACGCTGAAATAAAGTTTGAAAGAAACCTAACCACCACACACTCACTGCTAGTGTGGAACATTTTTGATAGCGTTCCCGAGATCAATGCACAATTAAAGATACTTTTTGATATTTCATGGATACTCTACAGATAAATGGATCTCTGGGCAAGCATACACATGCTCGAAAAACATTTTACGGTTTGTATGCCATTGATACACATCCAAGACGCCTACCGAGAAATCGATCGATTAGCCTGGTGGTGAACACCGATCCACAGGTCTGGGGTGGAACACAATGGATAGGTCTGTGATTGGAGGGAGATGTGCTGACGGTGTGTGACAGTTTGGCGCGGTTCCCGCAGCATACCATATACGCTGGAGTGCTAACACACTATATAAGAAGCATAGCAAAGCATTTATGCTATATTACTGTACCGGTTCAAGACTCTAAAGCCATGACATGTGGTCAACACTGTATATTCTTTATCAGTCAAATGTCAAATCGGAAAACGCTGTAGGCTGTTTTGAAAATGTATTTGAGCAATCTCATGCAAAATGATCTAATGGTAATCAGATTTGTTAACAAGATGTTACATAATGTGCACAGATCTCAATAAATGTGTAAAGTGTGTTGCAAATGTAAATGTGGAGCGTCTATACAGTGATATGGGCATCAATAAAATAGCTTCTTTTTTTCAAACAAGCATTTTGCGTTATTGTACATACAGTCGGTTTTATGAATTGAAAACATTTATTAATTTAATACATATAGAAAAAATGTTATATCGCAATATAGCAAAGAAGAAACATATTAATTCAACAATGGACGCCCCTCCATTACTTGGATAACCATATAGGCCTGTTGCGTCTTCGGCATGGCGGGGGTGGGTAAGGAATCCTTAAACCGGCTGGTATTTCCATTGCTTTTCGGGGAGCAGGGACTGCTCATAGGAGTGATTAGAGGGCGAGTAGGCGAGGACAAGGGAAGTAGTTGCGGCAACCCCAGTTTTGAGCTGTTCCACAAGGCGTTGTTGGGTGACATTACCTATGACCGAAGACGGATATTTCAATCAATGACCGCTTGGATTAACTCATTCCAGCCGATGGGGGCATTTATTGTAGCAGTAGGGTGTCGGTTTGTAACACTCCTTACTAGATCGTGCAGGTTCGGACCCCTTAGAACCCTGCCTTTGTAAATAAACTCTCCCCTTTCCGTCCACGCAGCCACATCCTTTGCAAGTTTCATCTTATGTAGCAGTAGTTCTGCTTAAGGTTTATAGTGCTGGCTGAGAGTGTTTACCACATCAGTCACAACCGGATCTGATGCTGGTGGCACCTTCACACCGCTAGATTCTTCATGTGGCATCAATAAAGTTAGTTTGTTTTTCTCTTCATTGCTGTGTCAGGCGTGGTTTAGGTATTTATGCAGAATATTCGGATTTAACAGCCGCTTTATCATGCGCCACAAAATATGATCTGTTTAAAACATCCTTCATTTCCAAGTCGAGATGGATGTTAAGAACTTTACGTATATCCCAACCCGTCGTGGGTATGGGAGTCAATATGCTTTCTAACTGACACTTAAACACCAAATACATTTTATGGGTGTGTTGCATTATTATCCCCCGAGCAAGCTGGTGATTAGCGGTAGGGCTCTGCAGGAGAGCGATCCTATGAATATGCTGGCCTGTGTGACCACTTTTCTTTTAGTTTGCAAAAGGTCTCAGAGTCCCTCTACCAGCAAAAACACAGCCCATTGACCTTTTCTTGGGTGGAGGGGCCCTGGGAGAGTCTCAACCACGCTTGCTCACTGCACTTTTCACAGAGGAGAAATTTCCACATGCATATCAGTCTTTGTCCCACCCAAAGAAAGTCCATCACTGAAATGCTAGGCAAATTTCCTCTGAACAAGAGTACCAGCAGCAACCCCAGATACATGTTGCGGCCAAGTCGGCCCTCACCAGTGAGGTGGAGCTGTGCCTCTCTGAGCACAGTGAGCAAGGGATTCATGTCTGGAATACCCTGGTAATTTAGGGTGAGTCCTGAAGTACCTCAAAATATGAAAAAGAAGGTCTGGGAGTACCTCTACTGGCACAAACACAGCCCATTGACCTGTTCTTGGTTGGATGGCCCCCAGGAGAGTCTCACCCATGCTTTAGCTCACTGCACTTTTTACAGAGGAGAAATGTCCATAAGCATATCAGTCGTTATCCCACATAAAGGCAGTCCAGCACCGAAATGCTAGGTAAATCTCCTCTGAACAAGAGTACCAGCAGCAACCGCAGACATGTGTTTCGCCCTAGTCGGGCCTCATCAGTGAGGTGGAGTGGTGCCTCTCATAGCACAGTGAACAAGTGGTCCACATCTGGATTAACCTGGTAATTTAGAGTGAGAGCCCAAGTAAATCAAAATATGCAAAAGAGGGTTTGGGGGTCCCTCTACCGGCATGAACACAGCCCATTGACCTGTTCTCTGGGTGGATGGACCCCGGGAGAGTCTCAACCACGCTTTAGCTCAATGCGCTTTTCACAGAGGAGAAATTTCTATATGCATATCAGTCTTTGTCCCACCCAAAGGCAGTCCAGCACCAAAATGCTAGGAAAATCTCCTCTGAACAAGAGTACCAACAGTAACCCCAGACATGTGTTTTGGCCTAGTCGGGTCTCATCAGTCAGGTGAACCTGTGCCTCTCATAGCACAGTGAGCAAGGGGCCCACATCTGGATTACCTTGGTAATTTAGAGTGAGAGCCCAAGTAAATCAAAATATGTTAATGTTAAAGGACATTTGTACCGCGCACTTTCACCACCGTAGTGGTCCCTTGGCGCTCTGGCGGCTCTGAAAGAGGAGGGGAGGTTGAGTTAGTGGGAGGAAGCAGGAAAAGTGCAAGAGAGCAGTGATGTGCTGTTGACAGCCTCAGCCCGGTGGGTCCGTTGGCTGGGCTTGGGGTGTTTTGTGGTCCGTAGTCGTTGTATGCTGTTGTGCAAGTCTTTGTGTAGTTTGTTTTGTTGTTGCATTGTTGTGAAGTTTGTGCGATTGCTGCGTTTTAGGTTTGTGGTTCTGTTTGGTTAGAGTTTGAGAGATGTATGCAGAGGGATGGAATTGTTAGTTGGTTGGTTAGTTGGCATTGCTGTCCTTGCAATTGTGGGATTCCATCTAGGTGCGGCACCTGCTGACAGTAATCTTTCTATCTAGATTTGACACAAGCTAGGTTCATAATTCTAAGTGTGGCACATGCTAACAGTCACATTTCTAGCCAGATGCGACACAAGCTAGGTTAAGAATTCTAATTGTGGTGCGTGCTGAGAATCATATATGCTAACAGTCACATTCTGAGATTCCATCTAAGTGTGGCGTATGCTAACAATCACAATTCCATCTAGATGCGACGCAGGCCAATGTTCACAATTCTATCTAAGTGTGGACATGCTAAGATTCACAATTCTATCTAAGTGTGGACATGCTAACAATCACAATTCCATCTAGATGTGACGCAGTCCAATGTTCACAATTCTATCTAAGTGTGGACATGCTAACATTCACAATTCTATCTAAGTGTGGACATGCTAACATTCACAATTCTATCTAAGTGTGGACATGCTAACAATCAAAATTCCATCTAGATGCAACGCAGGCCAATGTTCACAATTCTATCCAAGCGTGGACATGCTAACATTCACAACTCTATCCAAGTGTGGACATGCTAACAATCACAATTCCATCTAGATGCGACGCAGGCCAATCTTCACAATTCTATCTAAGTGTGGACATGCTAACATTCACAATTCTATCTAAGTGTGGACATGCTAACAATCACAATTCCATCTAGATGCGATGCAGGCCAATGTTCACAATTATATCCAAGCGTGGACATGCTAACATTCACAACTCTATCCAAGTGTGGACATGCTAACAATCACAATTCCATCTAGATGCGACGCAGGCCAATCTTCACAATTCTATCTAAGGGTGGACGTGCTAACATTCACAATTCTATCCAAGTGTGGACATGCCAACATTCACAATTCTATCTAAGTGTGCACATGCTAACATTCACAATTCTATCTAAGTGTGGACATGCTAACATTCACATTTCTATCTAAGTGTGGACATGCCAACATTCACAATTCTATCTAAGTGTGGACATGCTAACATTCACAATTCTATCCAAGTGTGGACATGCTAACATTCATAATTCTATCTAAGTGTGGTCATGACATTCACAATTCTATCTAAGTGTGAACATGCCAACATTCACAATTCTATCTAAGTGTGGACATGCTAACATTCACAATTCTATCTAAGTGTGGATATGCTAACATTCACAATTCTATCTAAGTGTGGACATGCCAACATTCACAATTCTATCTAAGTGTGGACATGCTAACATTCACAATTCTATCTAAGTGTGGACATGCTAACATTCACAATTCTATCTAAGTGTGGACATGCCAACATTCACAATTCTATCTAAGTGTGCACATGCTAACATTCACAATTCTATCTAAGTGTGGACATGCTAACATTCACATTTCTATCTAAGTGTGGACATGCCAACATTCACAATTCTATCTAAGTGTGGACATGCTAACATTCACAATTCTATCCAAGTGTGGACATGCTAACATTCATAATTCTATCTAAGTGTGGTCATGACATTCACAATTCTATCTAAGTGTGAACATGCCAACATTCACAATTCTATCTAAGTGTGGACATGCTAACATTCACAATTCTATCTAAGTGTGGATATGCTAACATTCACAATTCTATCTAAGTGTGGACATGCCAACATTCACAATTCTATCTAAGTGTGTACATGCTAACATTCACAATTCTATCTAAGTGTGGACATGCCAACATTCACAAGTCTATCTAAGTGTGGACATGCTAACATTCACAATTCTATCTAAGTGTGGACATGCCAACATTCACAATTCTATCTAAGTGTGGACATGCTAACATTCACTATTCTATCTAAGTGTGGACATGCCAACATTCACAATTCTATCTAAGTGTGGACATGCCAACATTCATAATTCCAACATTCACAATTCTATCTAAATGTGGACATGCCGACATTCATAATTCTATCTAAGTGTGGACATGCTAGTATTATGGCACTCTATGTTATTGGTAGGTAAGATAGAGTGGCAGGGGTTTTCTCTTGAGTAAAGTGATTGCTCTACTCCCCACCCATGCCACACTCACGGTTTTTGTTGGTGTCTGTTGGCTGCTGGCTTCCTTGGCGTCCCCTGCTAACACCTGCAGACACATCTTGGAGCTGCCAATGTAGGAGCCGCCCTTTGCCTCGAGGTCCTTCACCGAGGGGGCTGCCGGGCAGAGGGATGCCCTGGGGAGATGGCTTTAATGGTGTAGAATGAGCCAATCAGGGTGAGGGGCGGTCTGGGAGGCGGGAGGAGAGGAATAGGGGAAGAGGATGGGAACAGGGAGGTGGGGCCTGTTTTGTTATGCAAAAGAAGGTCTGGGAGTCCCTCTACAGGCACGAACACAGTCCGGAGAGGTACCCCTTATTTGACAGTGTGTTAGGAGAACGTATCCCTTTAAAGTGTTCTGAGTAATCTAAGCAATAGCAGGCATCAAATCGTCGGAGGCCATTGCTAGAATGGTCTTGCGTTGTTGAGGGGCGGCATATACAAGCATTTTCAACAGCACAAAGTTTCTTCATAGGCATGTCGACATGGTGAAAGCGTGACCGGCTACTGACGCAATATTGCGCTTAAGGTTGTTTTTTAAATGTCTTTTTCAGGATATAAACAGCAGATAATCCCAGTGGAAATAGATCAGGGTGCAATCTATAATCCTCTAGAGTAGTTTTTTTAAAATCAACCATGAGATATACGTAGGGCTTACTGGTCGCGTCTTCAAAAGCCTCCATGAAAAAATGCTTTTTGAATGGGTACATTTTCCAAGCTTTCTCGGCTAATAGTTGTTTATCTCGAAGGTTCTAAAATAAGTGTTTAGTTTTATAGATCTGTTGCTCTTGCCCTTGTTAAATAGGTTTTGCATGATATAGCAAATGCTCGGATTGCGGTGTTGGGAATATTGTGTAAAGGCTTTTTCTAGTTCGGCATCCTGACCACCCCCCCCCTAGGACATCAAATCATCCACGATGATCATATTCACCATGCTCAGTGGAAATAAACTATCGCCATTGAGACTCTCGGGCATACCTTCTACAAACCGCAGGTGTTTAAACAGCTGTTGCAAAGTGCTGTAAAGAGGTTGCCAGCAACTATAAAACCAAATACTATTATGCGGTACGTGTGATATCACATAGTTGGCATTTTATAAATGGTTTTTGACAAAAAAACTCTTGCCGCAGCCTAAAGGGCCAGCCAGCACACACACAAAGGGGTGTTGTAGCCTGGTATCCATAATGACAAATACTCGAGCATTAACAAATCATGTACAGATATTTAAGTGCAAACGCCCTGGGTGAAGTTAAATCACAGTGGGTGTTTAGCCTATCAATCTTCTAGAAGTTGACATAAAACATCCCTGGACCTGCGCATTTCTATTCACTGTTTAAGTGCTACATGGAAAATTACAATGAATTGTCATTCTCTACCTCACATAAAAGCTGGAAATAAAAATAATGATACAATATACATCTTGAAAACTGTATAAAACACATGCAGTATATATATATCACACACAACATAACTTTAGAAGTTATAATAAATCATTCCACATATAGCATCCCATCACACCTGTAAAAAACATTGGGTTACTGTTTGTCAGCCATTCCATAACACCTACAAATAAAAGACCAATTCTGTTTGTTGGGGCCTCAGGCAATCCAGGGGCCCATTGATAAACAACTCAATGCTTTGGGACCCCCAGACATTCCTTGGGCCCCTTTGGATGAATCAAAAGAACAACTCCGCATTTCAGGACCCCAGACTTTCCTTGGGCCCCTTGATGAATCAGAAAAATAACAACTCCATGCTTTGGGCCTCCGCCCCAGACATTTCTCTGGCGCTCTGATGAATCAGAAAAAGAACATCGATTATAGGGGCCCCCAAAGACATTCCTCAGGCCCTTATACCAAGATGAATCAGAGCGTTGCTTCATATTATGTAGTGCCAGTTATCAAAACTCTATGATTGATATCTTGGTAGCAGCAGCTCCTCTGGTGTATAACCCTTGGTGATGATGAAGCAATGTGGGACACCAACCCCTCTATACCTTGTGCTTGCAGATAGCGAGGGCGTCCAAAAACCCTGCTTTTTTCTCGAGATAATTCCATAACCCTTATTGCTGTTGCTCATCAAACTAGCGCAAACGCCAGTCTCCATTGGTGGTTTCAACCCCTGCCCTTTGTGGGTTGAAGCCCCCTGAGAACCAGCAAATGGCACACTCCAAAGATCCTTGCTACGCTGATCCATCCACGCTCGTTGCTTGAACCCCACAGACACATCCATGGACAGCCCTAGATCCAATCCCCAAGGCCTTGGGGTTTGTGAGATTGCACAATCATTGCTACATCCTAGGTCCATGGCATCAGCGTTTTTTGGCTGCATAAGGCCACATGATGCACACAGTGCTAATACAGTGCAGTGTCCATGATGGCTTGCTGGGGTCCCAAACACAATTCTTGGGTCCTCAAACTAGCCGCCCCGCCAGTTGGTTTGTTACAAGCGACCAGTTGCATCATCCAGTTGTTGAAAGCCATTTCTACAAAAAACATAACAAATATAGAATCAGTACATTATATTATTCATATTTACACATTACAATACTCAGTGTATCCCAATATTCAACATTTTAAACCCTAACAACAACCTCAACCAAAATATGACACACTGAATCTTGGCGGCCTAAAAAAATTCAACTGTCAGTGTGCTCTGTGACACATTGGCAAAAGTGTCAATATTGCAATGATATATTTTTAAATCATGACACACAATTAAGAAAACAAGACAACATCGGCCACACAACCACCAGGGAGAGCTGGACCAATGAGCCCCTTAGTACCCGTTTTTAAATGATGCCATAGCTGCTTCAATGGTCCAGCTGTCCCTATGTCTGATGTGTTTGAAATACTCAGCCCTGGCCACTCATCAGAAACAGAACCAATAAGACCTTTAGGGCATATTTATTAATGGTGCTGTCAAACCTGGCACTGTGCCTAGTTGAATACACTAATCTAAAATGCTGGATGTAAGCACAGACCTCCTCAAAACATGCAGAGCTTGCAGAACATATATTTGGTATAAACACTATTTCAAAATACATTTCTGCTTCACTATGTCTATATACATTACCCGGTTATTGGCTTTGTCAATGGCTTTTTTTCTTCGAAAGTGTGTTCATACCGGGCCCAACCTCACAAAGCATCTATAGCATGTGTACACATCTGCTTTCCTAGAACCAAAAGTACTGTGCACTTTATAAACACTTTAATACAGGAGTTTTCATTTACAGATAGAGTGCCCCCTCGCTGTAACAGCCTGCAGCGAGCTTCCTAGGCTGGCTATCTAAAAAATGCTGAAAAGCATTAAGGGCCTAATTCACAGAAGTGTTTTTATAATGGCACAATCCCATAGGAAAACGCTCTGTGAATCGGGCCCAAAATGTCTAATAGACTTACCAGCAAAACAAATATTTGTTCTAAAATAAAACATGTGTTATAAAATAAAAGCCCTGGTCTAGCATTATTAATTTCTGATTGCTTTAAGCAATCTTCACTATACCTATATGAAGGCCATGACTGTTCACTTTGTCAATGCCTTTTGTCTTCTAAAAATGTGTTCATACAGACTCAACACCCAAATACATTTGTAATAGTGTTTAAACCAGCATTTTCATTTTCGGTGGTGTGCTATCAAAAAATTGAATTTTCTCCAATAAGAGGCCTATTCTTGCAGTATCATCCAAAAAGCCAGAATAGAAAAGCCTGAATGGGAGATTTGCCAGTATTTTGGGTGTTCAGAAATTCTGAACGGCCGAAAGGATCAACCAAATCCCCCATTGGGTGGCAAGGGCTGAGGGGACTGCAGCGTCCCCCGCAGTCTTGTTCACTATACAGTGAATGGGGGCTGAGGAGGTGCCCCCCGCAGCCAATCCCGAATAAAGTAAAAGAAAAAAAAAAGAATGGACCCTGTAGCGCTGGTTCCCGACCGCGGAACTGAAAGGGAACAGGCTTCGCAGGGACACAGCGAGTCGGTGACACACAGAGAAGTGTGCCGCTGAAGGTAAGTAGGGGGGTGGGTGTGGGTATGGGTGGGGTTGGAGCCCATGGGCGCAATGTTGAGGGGAGAAAAGAACAAATGTTTTTTCAGAAAAATAATTGTCGGTCTTTTCTACCTTGAACATTTCAGCCACAGGCTTCCAACCCCAATCCATTCAAGCAGGTGCTATGTGCCACTTCACACTGCCCCATATATCTCGTGCTGAGCAAAGTGTGCACAGTTGGCTAAAGTCAAGGAACAGCAGTTAAAAAAATATACACATGAGACATGTGGCTTTTCACATTGTTTTAAAATGAATATTTACAGAGGTTTATAACTAGCATTATTATGCACGCTGCTCTCTAAAAGACAGAAACTTTTCAGGCAGCTTTGCATGTAGAGATAACACCTGCCCTGAGGTTTTAGCTACACAAAGAGTATAACCCACACTGCAATGGCCTGCCGGGTGGTTCATAAACAAGCTATCTAAAAACGCTGATGAGGATTTCAGGTCTAATAGCCCTAAAACAAATATAAACACAGATTACGCAATGATCTTATCTCGCTAGGCACATTCCAGAAACAGTTTTAAGACAGGCTAACATGTTTTAGGCCATGCAAGTGCTTATACAACTTAACCCTAGCATGACAATGTTATATTTTTTACAAGTGTGTTTTAAAAGTATGTTGAAGCATCCATATATAAAAAGTGCAGGCTGTCCAGTTAATCCAACCGGCTCCGAAAGAATAAACACAGTTTGTTTTACTTTGTTGCAGTTGCCCACATTAAATAAAAATACAGAGTGCCAGATTCTAGAACAAACTTTAAATAAAATGGCTTTCATGTTTAAAAGCCACAATTTCAGCCACTGCTGATACAGCATTTGACACATTGTGTGGGTTGTTTAGCAGAAACTCAATTTGAACCTGCATGACCTCACAAAATGTCTATATTATGTTTATACTACACAATAAATAGCTGGGCTATAACCACAAATATGTTTCCATCTTTTCCACATCAAAAGCAAATTCATAGGCAGATGTTAGCGCCTTGAGACACCTTCTCAGCACTAAAAATACTATTCTTTAGATTTAAAGACCATATCAATATTTCACACTTTTAAACACAGGCTGCCGGGTCCAGGATGGGATGTGTTGATACTGAGGAAGGGTTGCCACTCAAGATAACACAGTCCTCATGGCTTGCAAGTCATCCTGATGGCTCTTTCAAATATCTCGCAGGTGTGACAGATGCTATTCACCCAGACAGCCATTCAGACCATATTCTGATGAGATCACAGAAGAGATGAGCCTGAATATTATAGAGCAAGTCCACTGACTGCAGCCACATAGAGATGATGACATCATGACTGACATCTATACATAGAAGCATTAGACATGAAGCACACATGCATTCCTTCACAAAACTACACAGACATTTCTTTTTTTTGCAGACAGTCATGAAGCAAATGAGCAGAAAACTGCAAAATGCTTAAGAATACATATGGACAGCTTGCTGAAGCTCAACACAACTAACAGGGACAGCCTTGCAAATAAAGATGCACAACATAGGTACATTGGAGTGAATGAGAGAGGCTATGAGAATTCGAGACACAGAGAAAGCTGATAGACTGATCCAGCTGAAGCTGACATAGCAAGCTTCCAGCACAGTTACTGTACACTGATAGCTAAGGACACAAGGGGAAGGAACATTACAAGATAAGCAGAGACAATAGGGCACCTGCATGAAGCCAAATCAGAAAATAATCATAATTACAGACAGAAGAAAGCCATGTCGTGGTTCTCACACAAGTGACCTCAACATGGTGGACAATGCCTATCCATTCGAGCTAGGTAGAGATTGTTGTTCCCACCAGACTGAATACAGGGAGATACAAAGGTAGAAAAGGTTCTTAGACAAATATTCTGTCTCACAGCACAGGAGATTGGGGAAGGTAACTTATTGGGAACACGCAGTATCTTCGGAGTCATTCCCACTACCTTGACTGTTGCACTTGGCCTGGTACCTATCCAAGACTCCAAGGCTGAGAACACCCTGTCTGTCCAATCCTTAGTCACCTACTCCGATGAGGTTATGCAAAGTTGCAATGGCCAAACACCTTTCACTAACTTGTAACTGTGTATCTGAGGTGGTCTCAGGAGGAGCCAGCAGGTATGGTTACCCAATGAGTGCACTAGCGCACTAACACCTATAGAAAGGTTTATGTAAGTCACTTTACTAACCTATCCCGGTCCACGTTATGCTTTTGGGATCTAAATGCATTTTGTGAGGTCATTAGTGAACAAAACCAGCCGAGAACCACCTAGACACTGAAAGCGAGTGTGGAGAATGTTATGTTGTTCATGCTGCAATCCCTGTCATTTTAATGCGTAATAACGACAGTTGAACTTTGTTCTATGACTGGGTCTTCCGTTCTTGGTTCTGAGTATTTCCAGGGCACGGTTCCTCTTGCCTGTACATCGGGAGGCTGCTAAAAGTCCACTTTTACAGGTGGTAGCGAGAGGATGGTTGCTATTACCCTTCGGCAATAAGACCACTTTGTTCACTGCATGCACGAAGAGCTGCGTCACGACCCACAATGAACGGACCAAAAAGAGCATGCGTGGATGTTTCAAAGGTCTTCAGGAGCCACCAAATTCCTGGCCGCTCCCTGTGGGACGCCAAGCAGCCCAGACGGCAGAGTGGCAGATTGATATGATACGATAGGTCATTTATAACGCGCCTGTACACATGTGTTTCTATCTAGGCGCGATAAAACAAGGAAGGGGGGAGGACAGAGGAGCACAAAACAATGATCTTACTAGGCCTTGTGTCATTCAGATCGCGCAAGTGGGTGGGGGGTGGAGGGGTGGAAGTGCCAGGGGGGAGGGGGAGGAGAGTGCAAGTAGCTTGTATGTGCTTCGGTTGGTGGCTCATAAGTGCAGAGAGCCAGGGGACTGTAGGGTTGCAGATACAGTCCCTTAAGTGGTTGGGAAGCCCAGAGGCAGTGCAAGGGCAACTGGTCATACAGAGCCTGGTTCCGTACGTTCAGTGGGTGGCCAGGTAACCAGAGTGTACAGCAGACAGGGACATCAGCAAGGGAGCAGGAGAGTGAAAGTGGAAGTGAAAATGAAGGTCTTGAGTTGCTTCTGGGACCTTAAATGGTCCTGCTCAAGGTTGAGAGAGGCAGGGAGGCTGTTCCAGGGAGAGGCCCAGTCAAAGTGAGAGATCTACCCCCCACTCTCTGCCCGGAGAAGAGTCTGACCCCCAGAGAGTTGGAGATGGATGAGCGGAGGGCTCAAGAAAGAAGATGTTTAGGAAGAGAAAGTTGGATGTATTGTCGTCCACGGCCCCAGAATACCTTGTGGTCAATGCAGAGGGTCTTGAACTTGATCCCTGCAGACGCAGATTTAGAAAGAGGCTGTTGCAGTAGTCCAGGTTAGAGAGGACTAGGGCTCTGAAGACAGTGAGCTTCTGGGGGAAAGTGAGAAAAGAAAGAATACCCCTGAGTTGTGAGTTGATAGTTTGACTTCTTAGCGATGTCAGAGATGTGAGGAAAGAAAGAGAGGCTGGAACCGAAGATGACCCCAAGGTTCTTAGCCTCACAGGAAGGAGCAGGTAGAGGGCCCAGGGTGGGCGGCCAGAGTGAGAGAGGGAAGGCAGGAGAAGGTGTCCCAATGAGGAGGATCTCAGTCTTACTGGCATTGAGGCAGAGATCATTGGAGGCACACCACTCCTGAATTGCGGACAGAGAGTCTGGTATGAGAGAAGAAGTAGAAGAGGCTGTAGGGAGCCTGAAGGAGAGCTGGGTGTCATCTGCATAACACTGAAAACTAGAGCAGAAAGTAGAGATGCAGTGGTCCAGAGGTGCAAGGTAGTGGTTAAAGAGCCAGGGAGAGAGGTTAGGCCCCTGGTTAACAACACAAGTAGAGAGAGAGATAGAATAGAGGAAAGACCCAACTTGGACCTGGGAGGGTTGATCGATGAGAAAGGCGGTCAACCAGGCAAGGGCCTGACGAGAGATGCCCAGGGTGTCACAGAGATGATTGAGCAGGATGGAGTGGTTGACCTTGTCAAAAGCAGAGGATAGATCAAGGAGAATGAGGACAGAAAGAAGGCTAGAGTCAAGATTGGAGAGCTAGTCTTCATAGGTGTTCAGCAGAGCAGTGTCCATGCTTCTGGCTGCTCTGAAGCCAGACTGATGGTCATGCAGACAACCAATAGATTCATGTCACGACCCTCAGCCCTGATCTCCACTGGCAAGCCCATTGGCCAGGTGGAATCAGGGCTCGGATCACTAATAAGGCCTGGCATCCACTTCTCAGGCCCTCTTGGGGCCAGTCCTGGCGCTTTTGGCGCCAGGCTCATCAGTAAGGAAAGACATCTGCTTGAGGAACTACTTTAGGCTTTCAGCCAACATGGAGGGATCCACATAGCTTGATTCCTAGAACCAAGCTATGTGGTCTAGTGTTTTGGGTGTGGTGGCCTAGGGACTACTTTACCTGGACTACTTTACAGTGGCTATTTAAACCACACCCAAACAAGACAACACGCTTCACGTTACTTTGCTTCTAGCAACGTGACGCTCACCGTGTCCAGCTTTCTCACGAGCCTGGTGAATTCACAACCTGCAGAAAAACCAAGAACATCGTTAGCAGCAGAATTTTACCTGCATTCATCATCCTTCACTGCTTGCAGCTCCTGAGCAGCTCTGATGGTGGGCTTCACCGCCCGGATCGAAGGACCTGAGAAAAGGAGGAAGACATCATTAAAGGAGGTAGTGGAGACATTAAAACCACAAAGCGCTTAAAGACTTACCTGGTTGGTTGCTTTTCGGCCGGCATAGCTCCGGAACTCCATCTGCGCTGGGAACTCACCGCAACCTACGAAAAGAGAAAAGCACAGGTCAGTGAGGACAAGACATCGCTGCCCTACGCAAAGCACCTCCTTACCGCATCATAGCACTATAGCGCGCCATCATCTCCCGGTGAGAACCAGCATATCCAGTTCTCCAAGCGGACACTCCGCACTCCTAGGGAGATAAAAAAAGAGACATTTAGAACAGAGAAAAGGCATGCAAGAATTACGACGCCATCAATCGCAATAAGACCTACCTAAAAGACACAAGGGCAGCAGTCAGTGAAGTAACTGGACTCCCCGCGCCCACAAAATACAACGCGCCCCTGCCCAGAGAGCAGGATGGAGAGCCCACTGATTCCGACAACCAGGTGAGAAGAGAACTTGGAGGGGCTGGAAACACAAGGGAGGTGGGGAAAAACTTACCTTAGTCGCCCAGTCCTAATATAGTCTTCATTTCCAGGCGGAATCCCATCGACACCAAGACCACACCAGGGAATCATTGGGAAGGGCACCAACGACCAACTGGCTGGGTGGCGTCCCCGTGGATACCAGGTGAGCATAACAGAATGCGAAGCCTCACATAAATAATCCACCTGGGTGCCATGGAAACATCAGAAATCGACCAATTGACCCAATTGTTGGGGGACCTTTGTTCTGAGGTTAATTCAGCCCGACAAGAGACTAATGCACTCCGGAGAGACCTAATAGTGACCAAGGAGCGCACCGATGAAATCAGCAGACAATTCTTGCAATCGCAGGCAGGGCAGACTCCTCTGCCTGGAGGAAATCCACCAATGCAAAATCCTATCTCACCATCTTATACCCCAACACCAGTACAGATCACGCTGCCTGGAACAGTTCCCCTGGCACCACCAGAAAGGTTTTCAGGCGACCCACGGAAGTATGCAGCATTCATAAATCAGTGTTGCCTTCACTTCCTTTGTCGCCTTGGGGCATTTCCAAATGACCAAGCTCGGGTAGCTTTCATCCTATCATACTTGAGTGGAAGTGCAGCGGATTGGTCGGTGCCGTTGGTGACCCATAATGATCCGCTGTTACAGGACTATGGGGGGTTCCAGAGGGAAATGGAAAAACTGTTTGCTCGCCATACCCAGGAACAAGTAGTGGATAATGTCATGATGCCTGCTCCCGAGGAGCCAGGTCAGGCCCAGCGTCCCCAGAAGCAGACTTCATACTCACCAAGCAGGACCCAGCAAACCCCTACAGGGGCTCTTTGGACCTTGTCCTGGTGCCTTTGGCGCCAGGCTCATAAAAGGCATCTGTCCTGGTGCCATAGGCGCCAGGCTCATCATGGCAGAACATATGGTAATGCTTGGGTGAACTCACCTGAGGCAGACCATGCTGCATACTCACCCGAGGCAGACCATGCTGTCTGAAGCTCCAAGCCAACTAAGGCTGGGAGGAACTATTTTCTTTCTGGAACTCTTTTCTTACTTGGGTGGGGCCAGTGGAAGAACACTCACCTGAAGCTCTTCCAAGGCTATTTAAACCACGCCCGGATGGCCACACGTGCTTTGCGTTATTCTGCATCTGCAGCAGGACGCTCACCGAGTCGGCTCCTGCATCCTGGCTCCTGCCACGCCCGCCAGCACCTGGAACACCTGCAAGGAGAGAAAGACAAGCATTAGGACATTACCTACCTTCATCCAGCATCCGGATTCTTCACTCCGTCGATCCTGCAAAAGAAAGTCAAGGGTTAGAAACGCATTTCATCGCTCGCTGCAGCGCCGCTTCCACTTACCTTCATGTGGCGCTGTCTAGCTCTTCAGCGGTCATAGGTGACATCGGCCGCACCCCAGCACCTACGGAAAAGAAAGACAATAGTTAGAAGCGCTCCGCTTCTCACGCTGCCGCGCCGCTTCCACTTACCTTCACGTGGCGCCGGCAACCTTTTCAGCACCCATAGGTGACATCGGTCGCATTCAAGACCTACGGAGAAAAAGGACAAAACAAGGTGAGAAACAAACTAATTGCAAAAGGACAGATTACTCACCTTAAGTCTTACCTGAATTTTGTTGGGACCTCAGTTCCCTTTTCGGGTCGGAGCGGCTTTTCTGGCTTTTCCGTACCCCGGCCCCTATGGGGAGATAAGACACACTCATTAAGGTGTCGGAGCAAACCACTACGGCACACCTTCATTAAAAGTACTCACCTGAGCTTACCTCGGTGAATCCATTCCTCCACACGGATTCCTCACCTAGTCCCTAAACAAAGGCCAAGGGACAAATAAAACTTGATCTTTTGAACTATATACTTACGGCAGCATTTTGGTAAAGGCAAGCAGACATCGAACCCTCGCCAAATCCGAGATCCAGTGAAGTAACTGGAAATCTACGCGCCCCTGCGTCAGAAGCAGGATGGAGAGCTCGTCCATACAGAAATTAAGGTGAGAGTCTGCGGAAGCCACAGCTAGGGTTCGAGGAGGGTGAGAAAGGGAAAAAAAAGGGGGGAATCTCACACACAATCTAGCAGACAGTTAACTCCCTTTTCCCATCTACAGAAGGATTATTCTACGGGTCAGACAGACGAGGTTTGGGGGTCCAGTCCAGTCCATCTTCCAAGCACTACGCTTTACTGTGGAAGAAGTTGTAGCAGTCCAGAACGGGTCGGCGCCTCCGTGGGAATCAGGTGAGCGTTACAGAACGTGAAGCCTACCAATAACTTCCTACCCAGGCGCCATGGAAACTTCCGAGACAGACCAGCTGGCCCAGCTATTAGGGGAATTACGGGCTGAAGTTCATTCCGCTCGCCAGGAGACAAATGCCCTCAGGAAGAAGTTAATTGTGTCAAAGGAACGAACTGATGATCTTGCCCGCCAGCTGTTGCAGAGTCAAGCTGGTCAAACTCCTCTACCAAGTTCAGGGGGTAGTTTCACCCCCGTGGCGTCAACTAATCCAGTGCAAAACAATCTACCTGGAAACGTGCCACTGGCCTCGCCTGAACGTTTTGCTGGAGATCCCAAAAGATTCGCAGTATTTATGAATCAATGCCGATTGCATTTCCTCTGCAGACCTGGGGCCTTCCCGAATGACCAAACCAAGGTAGCCTTTGTACTTTCTTATCTCAGCAGCAGCGCAGCTGATTGGTCAATCCCATTGGTTACTCAAGACGACTCGATCCTTCAGAACTTTCAAGCCTTCCAGACAAGTATGGAAAGACTTTTCGCGAGGCATTCTCAGGGACAGGCCCTGGACAACAAACTCCTATCTCTACGACAGGGTAATCTGGACCTCTTAGCTTACATTGCTACCTTCAATAGGTTAGTTGTGGAAACAAGATGGCCCGAGGATAAGAGAATTACGCTATTCCATCGAGGTCTATATGGAGAACTTAAAGATGTCTTGGCCCAGGTCATAAATCCACCCCAGGACTGCTCGGACTATATTGACTTAGTGGTCCAACTGGATCACAGGCTTCAAAACAGAAAAGCAGATCGGTCCAGGTTTAAAACCCGGGTTTTTGCCAAAGCCCAGGTTCACCCCAAGGGTGTTGATGCTACTGAACCTATGCAGATTGGAGTAGTCAAGGGACCTTTGACCCAAAGGGAGCGTGAAAGAAGACGGCAAATGCAATTGTGCCTCTACTGTGGAACTTCAGGACACTTCTTACGAGACTGCCCTGTAAAACCGGCCAAAAAGGCGGTAGGAGCCACGGATAAAGATGTTGTAGAATCTGAGCCGGGAAACGACCACGCCCGACAAGCGTAGAGGTCCGCTTGCCGAGCTTAAAAACCAACTCTTTGACCTTGCACTTCACCATGCCAATGGTCCTCGTAAATCCAAAGCAGCCTGAACGGTTGCATGCAATTAAGGCATACATCGATAGTGGGGCTATAGGAAACTACGTGGATCGTGAATTGGCTTCTAGGATGAACCTCCCTCTTTGCCCTAAAACCAGTAAAGATGTCATCACCACTGTGGATGGAACCGAAATCGCCTCTGGGCCGGTAACTCACTCCACCACGGAAGTGACATTGCTGGGTCAAGACGGGCATCGGGAGGCAATGGTGTTTGACGTAATCAAGGCTCCGCAATTTCAAGTAATTCTAGGAATCCCTTGGTTGGAAACACACAATCCTCAAATTGATTGGCGAGCAAAGAGGATAACCTTTCCAGAGTGTGTACAAACCTGCTATCCTCGAAATACAAGCATTGGCCTAGCTACCGTAACTCCTGTCAGTTTGCAAATACCGCCAGAGTACCAAGAGTTTCAAGACGTCTTCCAAAAGGAACAGGCCAATACTCTACCGCCCCACAGGTCATACGATTGCCAGATAGATCTACTTCCCGGTGCAACACCCCCTTGCAGCAGGATCTATGCCCTTACCGAGCCCGAGAATCTTCATTTACGACAATATCTGGACCAGTACTTAGCCAATGGTTTTATTCACCCGTCTAAGTCTCCTGCATCCTCGGCTTTATTCTTCGTACCAAAAAAAGAAGGCGATCTCAGAACTTGTATAGACTACCGCGCACTGAACCAGATAACTGTCAAAAACAGATACCCTTTGCCTTTGATCCCTGAATTCCTTGACCAAGTGAAAGATGCCTGCATATACACCAAGCTAGATCTTCGGGGGGCTTACCATCTAGTGCGAATCAAAGAAGGCGATGAATGGAAAACTGCCTTCTGCACTAAATATGGGTTGTTCGAGTACCAAGTTATGCCTTTTGGACTGTGCAATGTACCGGCTGCCTTCCAATATTTCATGAACAATGTCCTCAGGGAACTCATCGATGTTTGTGTTATCGTATACATCGATGACATTCTTGTATACTCCTCTTCAGAATCTGATCATCGAAACCATGTCAGGGCAGTCCTCGAGAAATTGCGCCAACACAAACTATTTGCTAAACTTGAAAAATGTGTTTTCCATGTCACGGAAGTCGAATTTCTAGGTTTTATCCTGACACCTAAAGGAGTCCACATAGACTCACGAAAAGTGGATGCTATCCTCAAATGGCCATCACCCAGCTCTGTAAAAGGTGTTCAAAGCATGCTTGGCTTTGCCAATTTTTATCGCAGGTTCATTCCGGTGTTTTCACGGGTGGTTCAACCCATCACTGCACTCTTAAGAAAAAATAAACGTTTTGAATGGTCTAAAGAAGCTGAGCAAGCCTTTCAAGAACTAAAAGCTAAATTTACTTCAGCACCCATATTGAAACACCCGCGCCCGGATCTCTCTTATATCGTCGAAACCGACGCATCCAGTCTAGCTATGGGAGCTGTCCTTTCTCAAAGGGACCCAGAGACTAACCAACTGCATCCCGTTGCATTCTGGTCGAGAAAATTCTCGGCTCCCGAGATTAACTACGCCATCACGGACAAAGAACTGTTAGCGATTAAATCTGCTTTTAAGGCCTGGCGACATTATCTCCTTGGCGCAAGATATACCATCACGGTGATCACCGACCATCGGAATTTACAGTACTTGAAAACCGCCAAGGCTCAGTCATCTCGACAGCTCAGTTGGGCTCTGTTTTTTGCTGAATTTGATTTCATAATCACCTACCGTCCTGGCTGTAAGAATGGCAAAGCGGATGCTCTATCCCGAATTGGAATGGGGGACACGGTCACTAACTCAGAGCCTGTGCTGATAATTCCCAAACAGAGGATCTTAGGTATGACTTCTTCACAATCGCTAGAAAATATCCAAACTAGAGTTAAACAACTCCTGGACCCAACAGACTTGCAGGTCTGGGTTCAAAAGGGATTTGATTTTACTATAGATAACGATTTAACTTATTTCCGAGGACGATTATTTCTGCCACACACGGATTTACAAAAGCTAGTTGTTTCTTGTTATCACGATACACTTATAGAGGAACACCCCGGCATTGCCAAAACTGAGGAAAAGGTGAAAAGACAATTCTGGTGGCCTTCTTGGCGAAAAGATGTAAAATCATTTGTGATGTCCTGTGGTGTGTGCGCCCAAAATAAAGGCCAAAAGAAAAGACCAGCCGGTCTTCTTCAACCGTTAGACATTCCACCATCGCCCTGGCACACCCTGTCATTGGATTTTATTATGGACTTACCCCCCTGTTCAGGATATAACACTATTCTTGTTATTGTGGATTTATACTCCAAGATGGCACACTTCATTCCATTAAAAGGTTTACCTTCAGCTTCGGTTCTAGCTAAAGAATTCCTTGAAAATGTTGTCCGGTTACACAGATTTCCGTCTGTGCTGATTTCAGATCGAGGAAGCCAATTTATTTCCCACTTTTGGCGTAGATGTTGTCAATTGGCACAAATCGATGTAAGACTATCAACCAGTCATCACCCCCAGACCGATGGTCAAACAGAAAGAACGAACCAGACTCTCGAACAATATTTACGTTGTATGCTGCAACAATCGGAAAGTAACTGGAAAGACATTCTTTGGATAGCTGAATATGCATATAATAATTCTGTGCACTCTGGAACTGGGCAAAGTCCTTTCTACACCTTATATGGGCTTCACCCTCGAACCTCTGACCTGGATCCACCTCATGATCTCGGAACACCCGCAGTGGACCAGCTGCATACGGCAATTACCAAAGCCTTCAAAGAAGCAACTGAACATTTACAACAAGCCAAGAAAAGATACAAGAAAAGTGCTGATCAACATCGAAGTGAGGCACCTCAGTACCAGATTAGGGACCAAGTCTGGCTGGCTACCAGACACTTATCACTCAAAGGACCTCGAACTTTTAATCCCAAATACCTGGGACCACATTCCATTACAGCCATGATCAATCCTGTGGCCGTTAAACTGGATTTACCAGCTCATATGCGAATACATCCTGTTTTTCATGTGTCACATTTGAAACATGTGCAACCTGGAACCAGACTAATCAAGCCTCCAGAACCCATTCAAGTGGAGGGAGAACCTGAGTTCGAGCTGAAGAACATTTTAGATTCTAAAATGATAAGATCAAGGCTTTTCTATCTAATCGATTGGAAGGGTTACGGGCCTCAAGAGAGGTCATGGGAACCCCATGACCATGTACATGCTCCTCGGTTAATTAAAACATTTCACTGGACCTTCCCAGACAAACCAAAACCCCCAGGGAAAACAACCTTGGGAGGGGCCTTGGGGGGGAGTGCTGTCATGATGCCTGCTCCTGAGGAGCCAGGTCAGACCCAGCGTCCCCGGAAGCAGACTTCATACTCACCAAGCAGGACCCAGCAAACCCCTATAGGGGCTCTTTGGACCTTGTCTTGGCGCCTTTGGCGCCAGGCTCATAAAAGGCACCTGTCCTAGTGCCATAGGCGCCAGGCTCATCATGGCAGAACATATGGTAATGCTTGGGTGAACTCACTCCGTCGATCCTGCAAAAGAAAGTCAAGGGTTAGAAACGCATCTCATCGCTCTCTGCAGCGCCGCTTCCACTTACCTTCATGTGGCGCTGTCTAGCTCTTCAGCGGTCATAGGCGACATCGGCCGCATCCCAGCACCTACGGAAAAGAAAGACAATAGTTAGAAGTGCTCCGCTTCTCACGCTGCCGTGCTGCTTCCACTTACCTTCACGTGGCGCCAGCAACCTTTTCAGCGCCCATAGGCGACATCGGTCGCATTCAAGACCTACGGAGAAAAAGGACAAAACAAGGTGAGCAACAAACTAATTGCAAAAGGACAGATTACTCACCTTAAGTCTTACCTGAATTTTGTTGGGACCTCAGTTCCCTTTTCGGGTCGGAGCGGCTTTTCTGGCTTTTCCGTACCCCAGCCCCTATGGGGAAATAAGACACACTCATTAAGGTGTCGGAGCAAACCACTACGGCACACCTTCATTAAAAGTACTCACCTGAGCTTACCTCGGCGAATCCATTCCTCCACACGGATTCCTCACCTAGTCCCTAAACAAAGGCCAAGGGACAAATAAGACTTGATCTTTTGAACTATATACTTACAGCAGCATTTTGGTAAAGGCAAGCAGACATCGAACCCTCGCCAAATCCGAAATCCAGTGAAGTAACTGGAAATCTACGCGCCCCTGCGTCAGAAGCAGGATGGAGAGCTCGTCCATACAGAAATTAAGGTGACAGTCTGCGGAAGGCACAGCTAGGGTTCGAGGAGGGTGAGAAAGGGAAAAAAAGGGGGGAATCTCACACACAATCTAGCAGACAGTTAACTCCCTTTTCCCATCTACAGAAGGATTATTCTACGGGCCAGACAGACGAGGTTTGGGGGTCCAGTCCAGTCCATCTTCCAAGCACTACGCTTTACCGTGGAAGAAGTTGTAGCAGTCTAGAACAGGTCGGCGCCTCCGTGGGAATCAGGTGAGCGTTACAGATAACAAACTTTTATCCCTCCGGCAGGGGAACCAAGACTTGTTAACATACATTGCGACTTTCAATAGACTGGTTGCTGTGGCCAGAAAACAAAAGAACTACGTTATTCCATACAGGCTTACAACGTGAATTAAAGGATGTCTTGGCCCAGGTAGTTGATCCCCCCAGAGACTGTACCAAATTCATAAATCTGGTCGTGCAGCTAGACCATCGGTTGCAGGACCGAAAAGCAGACCAGTCCAAAGCAGACTCTCGAGTAGTTTATGTTCGGCCTAAAGACAATGCACCACGGGGGCCAGACAACGCCGTAGAACCCATGCAGATCAGAGGGATACGACCTCCATTAACAAAACAAGAGCGGGATAAAAGAAGACAACAGCAACTTTGTTTGTATTGTGGAAAACCAGGACATTTTCTGAAAGACTGCCCAATAAAACCCCAAGGAGGACAGTCGGGGCCACAGAAAAGGATGAAGTTAAGGAATTGGAAAACTACCAAGCTCGGCAACCGTAGAGGTCAGTTTGTCGAGTGATGAGAAAGAGCCACTGACCTCACACTTTGCAATACCCGCGATCTTAATAAATCACCAACAATTGTCAAAGATGCATGCCGTTGAAGCGTACATCGACAGCGGAGCAGTTGGGAACTATGTAGATCAAGAGTTGGCAGCAGAGATGGGGCTCCCTTCGTGTTCTAAGTCTACCAGGGACAAGGTGACTACTGTGGATGGGACAGAAATCGCCTCCGGACCAGTAACCCAGTGCACAGCAGTAGTAACCTTGCTGTGCCAGGATGTACATCGGGAGTGTATTTCGTTTGATCTTATAAAGGCACCTCAGTTCTGGTTGATACTAGGGATGCCATGCTTGGTTGCTCACAACCCTTTGATAGACTGGTGGGCACGGAAATTAACCTTCTCCAGCAACTGCTCCCTAACCTGCTACTCTCCTGACCCGGAACCCGGCTCCTGTGTCTCCAAGACTTCCAATACTATAGCCTCTACTCTGGGAGTAACTAATACTTTGCCAGATGAATATCGTGACTTTCAGGACGTATTCCAAAAAGACCAGGCTAACACATTGCCACCACATAGGACTTATGATTGTCAAATTGACTTTATTCCTGGGCACAAATTCCTTGCGGCAGGATCTACGCACTTACCAAACCAGAAAACCTTCACCCGAAATCCTATTTGGACCAGTACCTTGCAAATGGATTTATCCACCCATCTAAGTCCCCAGCAGCCAGTCCTTTGTTCTTCGTACCGAAAAAGGAAGGGGACTTGAGGACCTGTATTGATTACCGCGCAATAAACCAGATAACCGCGAAGAACCGCTACCCCTTGCCTCTTATCCCGGAAATGCTAGACCAAGTCAAAGATGCCCAGATCTATACCAAATTAGACCTTCGGGGAGCATACCACCTGGTCCGGGTCAGAAGCAGAGATGTGGAAAACCGCTTTCCGTACCAAATATGGCTTGTTTGAATATCAAGTCATGCCTTTTGGCTTATTTAACGCTCCCGCAGCGTTTCAATATTTCATGAAGGATGTCTTGAGAGAACTGACTGACGTTTGCGCCTTAGTGTACATTGATGACATCTTGGTCTACTCAGCCTCAAAACAAGATCATATCAGGCATGTTCGTTCAGTCCTCACCTCCGCCAATATCGTTTGTATGCAAAGGTGGAGAAATGTTTTTTTCATGTCACCGAAGTAGAATTCCTTGGTTTCATCCTTTCGCCGAAAGGCATCAGAATGGACGTACATAAGGTTGACGCTATTCTAAAATGGCCATCACCAACATCTCTCAAGGGGATACCGAGCATGCTAGGCTTTGCGAACCTTTACCGCCGGTCTATCCCAGACTTCTCTCAGGTTGTGCACCCGATCACAGTACTGCTACAAAAAAGCAATAAAAAGTTTGCTTGGACTGAGGAAGCAGAAAGAGCCTTTCAGGAACTGAAACAAAGGTTCACCTCCGCTCCAATCCTGCTTCACCCGCGTCCAGACCTCCCTTATGTCTTAGAAACTGATGCTTCCAGTATGGCAATGGGAGCGGTCCTTTCACAAAGGGACCCAGAAACTGGCCAGATGCATCCTGTGGCCTCCTGGTCAAAAAAATTCTCACCCCCGGAAATTAATTACGCTATCACGGACAAAGAACTCCTAGCATTCAAGTCTGCTTTCAAGGCGTGGTGACACTATCTTCTGGGAGCTAGACACACCATTACAGTGATCACAGACCACCGGAACCTGCAATATCTCAAAACAGCCAAAGCCCAGTCTTCACGCCAGTTACGGTGGGCCCTCTTCTTCGCCGAATATGACTACGTGATCACCTTTCGACCAGGAGTCAAGAATGGGAAAGCTGACGCCTTATCTCGAATGGGCATCGATGAAACAGTGTATACAACTCCAGACCCGGTACCCATCATACCTGAAGACAAACTCTTGGGTATCACAACAGCGTTATCACAAGCCGAATTACAAAAATAATTCGACAGTCAATGAACCCGGATGCTTTCCTCGCATGGCAAACTCAAGGAGAACAATATTGCATCAAGGATCAGTTACCTTATTTTAGGGACAGGCTATATGTACCCGAGAAGGAGTGACAACAGCATATCATTTCAGGTTATCATGACTCTCTGATCGAAGGACACCCTGGAATCGCTAAAACTTTAGCCAAGGTAAAAAAAGAACTTTTGGTGGCTTACCTGGCGTAAGGACATTGTCCAGTATGTTCAGTCCTGTGGCGTCTGTGCACAAAACAAATCACAGAAACAGAAACCATCGGGTCTCCTACAACCACTGGCCATCCCTCCCGCTCCATGGCACACTCTTTCCCTCGACTTTATCACTGATCTGCCACTGAGTCAAGGCTTTAACACCATTCTTGTAATCGTGGATTTGTTCTCAATGTTGGCACATTTTATTCCTCTCAAGGGTCTCCTGGACGCATTCACCTTAGCAGAAGTATTTCTGGAAAACATTGTGAAGCTGCATGGCTTTCCATCAGTTCTGTTCTCCGATCGAGGCAGCCAATTTGTTTCCAATTTTTGGAGAAAATGTTGCGCAATGGCACAGATTGACATCTGGCTATCCACCAGTCACCATCCCCAGACAGACGGCCAAACCGAGAGGACCAACCAGACCCTCGAGCAGTATTTATGGTGCATGCTGCACCATGAATTGAGAGATTGGAAGGATTTACTGTGGATAGCCGAGTACGCATATAACAACTCCGTACATTCTAGCACGGGCCAAACACCTTTTTACACCTTGTATGGCAGACATCCACGTACATCAGAGCTTGACCTTCCTGCCAGCTTGGAAATGCCTGCAGTAAAGACTCTTCATACAACCATCACTCAGGCGTTCAGAAAGGCGAAGGAACATCTTTTTCATGCTAAAGAAAAACAAAAGCACTTTGCCGACCAGCATCGGAAAAAGGCCCCAGACTATCAAGTAGGAGACCAGGTTTGGTTAGCCGCCAAATATGTACCCATCAAAGGGACCCGGACCTTCCATCCTCGATATTTGGGACCCTATACCATCAAGGCAATTATCAACCCAGCAGCCATCAAATTGGACTTACCACCTAATCTAGAAATCCATCCGGTATTCCATGTGTCCCTCTTAAAACCAATGCAACCCGGTACACGAATCAAGACACCACCTCAACCTATACTAATAGATGGAGAACCAGAATTCGAAGTCAAGGGCATCCTGGACTCTAAGTACTCTAGAGCCAAGTTGTACTAGCTTGTCGATTGGAAGGGGTTTGGGCCTCAAGATAGATCCTGGGAACCCAGTGAGCACATCCATGCACCACGTCTGATCAAGAAGTTTCATCAGAACTTCCCAACTAAACCTGGACAAGGCAGGAGACACACCTTGGGAGGGGCCTTGGGGGGGAGTGCTGTCACGACCCTCAGCCCTGATCCCCACTGGCAAGCCCCTTGGCCAGGTGGAATCAGGGCTTGGATCACTAATAAGGCCTAGCATCCACTTCTCAGGCCCTCTTGGGGCCAGTCCTGGCGCCTTTGGCGCCAGGCTCATCAGTAAGGAAAGGCATCTGCTTGAGGAACTACTTTATTTAGGCTTTCAGCCAACATGGAGGCATCACATAGCTTGATTCCTAGAACCAAGCTACGTGGTCTAGTGTTTTGGGTGTGGTGGCCTAGGGACTACTTTACCTGGACTACTTTACAGTGGCTATTTAAACCACACGAGAACAAGACAACACGCTTTGCGTTACTTGGCTTCTAGCAACGTGACGCTCACCGTGTCCAGCTTTCTCATGAGCCTGGTGAATTCCGGACCTGCAGAAAAACCAAGAACATTGTTAGCAGCAGAATCTTACCTGCATTCATCATCCTTCACTGCTCGCAGCTCCTGAGCAGCTCTGTTGGTGGGGTTTACCGCCTGGATCGAAGGACCTGAGAAAAGGAGGAAGACATCATTAAAGTAGGTAGTGGAGACATTACAACCACAAAGCGCTTAAAGTCTTACCTGGTTGGTTGCTTTTCGGCCGGCATAGCTCCGGAACTCTATCTGCGCTGGGAACTCACCGCGACCTACGAAAAGAGAAAAGCACAGATCAGTGGGGACAAGACATCGCTGTGCTATGCAAAGCGCCTCCTTATCGCATCATAGCGCTATAGCGTTCCATCATCTACCGGTGAGAACCAGCATATCCAGTTCTCCAAGCGGAAACTTTGCGCTCCTAGGGAGATAAAAAAAACGACATTTAGAACAGAGAAAAGGCATGCAAGAATTACGACGCCATCAATTGCAATAAGACCTACCTGAAAGACACTACAAGGGCAGCAGTCAGTGAAGTAACCGGACCGCCCGCGCCCCCAAAACACAACGCGCCCTTGCCCACCGAGCAGGACGGAGAGCCCACCGATTCCGACAACCAGGTGAGAAGAGAACCTTGAGGGGTTGGAAACACAAGGGAGGTGGGGGAAAACTTACCTTGGTCGCCCAGTCCTAATATAGTCTTCATTTCCTGGCAGAATCCCATCGACACCGAGACCACACCAGGGAATCATTGGGAAGGGCACCAACGACCAACTGGCTGGGTGGCGTCCCCGTGGATACCAGGTGAGCGTAACAATTCAGTATGTAGATTAAGCTGGGAGATGGTCAGCTTTTCTAGTAGTTTGCCCAGAGAAGTAAGAGTGATGGAGATCAGGCGATAGTTTGCTGGAGAGATAGGATCGACAGAGGGCTTCTTAAGAAGGGGGTGCACAAGAGAGTGCTTGACGGGGAGGGGAAGGTTCCAGTGGCAAAAGAGTGATTGCAGAAATCAGCCACGGCTGGAGAAAGGTTGTCGATGTGGTTCTTAATGGTTTTTGAGGAACAGGGGAGCACCTGCTTTGATGAGACCTCCATAGATCAGACTTTTCTAGAAACATTGTTGGGAGTGAGCTGGGGGAAAGAGGAGAAAGGCAGAGGAGAAACAGCCGATTGGGGCCTGGAATGGTAGAGGGAGAGGAAGAGGAGGTAGAAGCAGAGAGAGTGGACGGGATGTCCAGAGGTTTAGTGGTGGAATGAGATGCCGAAGCTGTTCAGAGGGCCTGAGAGGGAACAGGAGAGGTAGAGAATGCAGCAGGATTGGCCAGTTCCTTGCAGATTTTTAAAAGTTTGGCTGGGTTGTTAGATGCTGTAGATACATGGGGTTGGATGTAAGCTCTCTTCTTAGAGAGGACAGAGAGTCTGTATTGCCTTTGGAGCAGGTGGTAGGCCAGTTTGTCATAGGGTGCTCTTGATGCCCTCCATTTCCTCTTGGCCACCCTACATTTGAGATTAGGAGTGACAAGGTCAGAATCGTTACACTTGGATGTAGGCTTCAAACAAATCCTCATGACAGGGGCAAAGACATCCAGAGTGTTAGAGATAGAAAGATGAAGGTTGGAGAGGGCTGCGTCAGAGTGTGAGTCAGCAAAAGTTGTAGGAGGAGGAGAGAAAGTAGCAGCGAAAGCCTCCAACGACACATGTGGCATGGGCCGGATGACTGAGAAGGTGGGTGTTAATGCTGGGGTCGGCTTAACCTGAGGGACAGAGAGTGAAAGGTGAGAGGAGAGAAGAAAGTGTTCAGTCCAAGAGAGAGGAGTGGTGAGAGGGTTGGACAGGGGGCGGTCTGATGAGATCATAACATCCAGGTTGTGCCCTGCAGAGTGAGTTGGCCCAGAGGGTAGAATAAAGAGAGAGAGAGACAGAGAGAGAAAGAGAGAGTGGCATAGGTTGCGAAAGAGCCCAGAGGAGGGGCTAATAGCATCCAAGTGGATTAGATGCAAAGGCGGTGTCTGAGGACTTCAGCTGATCAACAGAGTATAAGTATAGACTCAGCCATATCGCAAACATCGGAAGGGAAAGTTGTTGTTTGTGAATTGTTTTGTGTTGTTGGGAAGAAAAGAGAAAAGAAAACCTGTATTCTCGCTGCTTAGTTTGAATTATGAATGAAACACAAAGAAAAGACAAAACAAGACTACCTCTTTTAGACAGAGAGCTTAGTTACGGAAGGCTTACATGTGGACATCCTGTGTCTTGGTGATAGATTAGCTCCCCTAGGTTGCGGAAGGTGATTTCTTAGTTTATCTCATGGGGATGTTATCCTATGGGACGGTATAGAAGAAGAACCACGTATTTGTTGGAAATCACTGGCTGAAGGCAGGAAGACAGCTGTATATATGTTATGTTGTTCGTATTGTAGCTGGGGGGCCAAATCTAACCCTTTTGCTCCCACACGACCCTCTGCACGAAGGCAGAGAAACAACAGATGGGCCTCACTTCCAGGCCCATTGCCACAAACGTCAATGTATCGCAGGTGAAAGAAGCGTTATTCGGTCAGACAACCATTCAGACCATAACCCAATAGAGGACTTGGATGATATGGAAAAGACATCGATCGAGCAAGTCGACTAGCTGCAAAGCCAGAAATCAATTACATCATCACTGACATCACAACATAGCCGCATTATACATGAGGAACACATTCATCCATTCATGAAGTTACATGAACCTACTCTAGTTTATTGCATATAGGCACGAAGCAAATGCTTATGACCCACGTAGGTAGAGGACAGATACACGTACATATATTTGTGTTCATATCTTTTGCCAAACCTGAAACCGCAAGATGCAAATAGTTAATATATTTAGCTTGCACATGCTTGACTGCTATTGACATGAAGAAGCAATAGGGAATGATATAGAAGCTATAGGTCACTAGAATGGATGGCAAAGAGAGACAGCATTCGAGCGCATGGAAGAGCTGACACGATCGCTGCAGCTAGAGGCAAGCAGAAATAGGGCACCCAGCCAAGGACAAGTGGAGACGATAAGTTCCAGTTACCAGGACACTGAGCCTCCTGCAGAAAGTCAGGCTAAAATCCTCATAATTACAGATGCGAGGGTTTCATTTCGAGGTCTCAGCACACGTGACCCAGCTGAACAGGACAATGCCTATTCAACCAAGGTAGACAAAGAGAGCCATTCCTACCGGACCAGGGGAGAAGAAGCTACAAGTGTTTCAGCTGGATGATCAACTGAGTGCACTCAGGCTTAGGTGATCAGAGAATGGCAACATTAGGGAACACTTCACATCTGCATGTTCCTTCCCATTGCCTTAAAAGGGTACATGCAGCCTGGTAACTGTCCAGGGTCCCAGGGATGGGGTGACACACTCCGACCAATCCAGATTCATCTTTCATGTGGGGATAATTTGTTGCAAGGGCCAGTCTTTCATTCTTTTGGTAGAGAGTTTTTGATGGAACCAAGTGCTCTCTGATGATAATTGGGGTGAATGCTAGAGAGGCCCGCCCCACCTTTACAAAGTGGTAGCAGAGGACGGTCGCTAGGACTTTTTGGTGAAAAACATCTCGTCCCTCTGCATGCCAGAGGGGCTGTGTGGTGACCTGCGGAAATTGATCCCTACAATCACACATGTGTAAAGGAGAGGTTGACAGGAGCCACCTTTGAAGAGAAATTACTGCCCGCTTCCCGTGGGACGCCTATCAGACTGACAGCAGAGGGGCAGGTTGTGGGAGAGTCTGTATCCAAATGACCTCAGTGGATCATGGAGTGTAAGTATAGAATCAGCTATTTGGCAAATGGGGGGAAGAAATGTCAGTTTGGTATCTTTTGTTTAAGTGTTTGTCTAATGAAAGGATGTCTGTTTGTCGATCAGTTCGGGTGGTCAGCTTAGACAGGTCGGCTTAGCATTCGGAAGAAAAAGAAAACAAAAACTTTGAAAAAATCGAATATATATATAGATATATATATATTTATGTATTTATGATTAAGTTGCAGTTTCCATAGGAAGAGAGCACTTTTTGGGCGGCTTATAACTTTGCTCCCCCAGGACGAATCCTCACCAAACTTTGCAGAAAAAGTATATGGCCCACTCTGAATTTCTTTGCAAAGTTTGGTGAGGATTCGTCCAGGGGGGGGCAAAGTTATAGGGGGGGTCCCAAAACTTATTTTTTTCCCATAGACTGAATGGGAAAAATGTTTTGCTCGCGCCTACAGCCCAAACCGCTGGACGGATTTTCACCAAATTTGGACCAGGAGCAGCGGCTTGGTCACAAAAGCGTGCTTTTGCAAATTTGGTGACAATCCGTCCAGTATTTTTTTTTTAAATGACCAAAAAGTAGGTAAAAAAAAATGAATGATATCTGTGTTCGGTCCGCGGACACACTTCCCTGTTTGCTCCGCGGATAGTGTCCTGATTGGCCGAGCGGCTTACGTCATGTCCGCGGACATGCGCCGTGCTCGCTGATTGGACGGTGTGAAGCGCGTCAGATTTTTGGTACCGCCCGCCATCTTGGATTTGCGGACGTCCGCGGACAGCGCAGTGAAAGTTTGTTCAAAATGTGTATTTAGTAGAGTGTGTTGGTGTGTAGGAGTGTTTGGGGAGGATAGGAGGGTATGAGATAGGTTAAATGTTGTGTTTTTTTATGTGGTAGACGTTCCTTTTGTGTTCAATTTGTCTGCGGACATCACAGATGTTCTGAAATGTTCTAAATAATCTGAATGGGGGGTGTTCTGAGGACTCAATATGTGTCTGTTTTGTTCGCAAGCAAGCTGAAACTGTTCTAAGAACACTCACGGTGTCCTGAAATGTTCGCAAATAAACAAAATGCAAGTGTTCTGAGGACGCTGTCCGTATTGATATGATATGATATGATATGATATGGTATTTGTAACGCGCCTATACACAAGTGTTCTGTGGCAAGCTGAATGTGTTCTAAGAACACTTGCAGTGTCCTGAAATGTTCGCAAATAAATAAAATGGGGGTGTTCTGAGGATGCTGTCCGTATTGTTCGTTGTCAAGTTGAAAGTGTTCTAAGAACTCTCGCGTTGTCCTGAAATGTCCGTAGGGGGTGTCCTGAAGACGCTGTCCGTATTGTTCTTTGCCAAGTTGATTGTGTTCTAAGAACACTCGTGGTGTCCTAAAATGTTCATAGGGGATGTCCTGAAGACGATGTCCGTATTGTTCGTTGTCAAGTTGAAAATGTTCTAAGAACTCTCGCAGTGTCCTGAAATGTTCGTAGGGGGTGTCCTGAAGACGCTGTTCGTATTGTTCGCTGGCAAGTTGAATGTGTTCTCAGAACACTTGTGGTGTCCTGAAATGTTCGCAAACAAACAAAATGGGGCTGTTCTGAGGACACTGTCCGTATTGTTCGTTGTCAAGTTGAAAGTGTTCTAAGAACTCTCACATTGTCTTGAAATGTTCGTAGAGGGTATCCTGAAGATGCTGTCCATATTCTTCGCTGGCAAGTTGAAAGTGTTCTAAGAACACACGCGGTGTCCGTATTGTTCTTTGTCAAGTTGAATGTGTTCTAAGAACACTCGCAGTGTCCTAAAATGTTCGTAAATAAACAAATTGGGTTGTTCTGAGGACGCTGTCCGTATTGTTCTTTGTCAAGTTGAAGATGTTCTAAGAACACTCGTGGTGTCCTGAAATGTTCACAAATAAACAAAATGGGGGTGTTCTGAGGACGCTGTCCGTATTCTTCGATGGTAAGTTGAATGTGTTCTAAGAACACTTGTGGTGTCCTGAAATGTTCGTAGGGGGTGTCCTGAAGACGCTGTCCGTATTGTTCGTTGACAAGTTGAAAATGTTCTAAGAACTCTCGCGGTGTCCTGCAATGTTCGCAAATAAACAAAATGGGGGTGTGTTCTAAGAACTCACGCGTTGTCTTGAAATGTTCGTAGGGGGTGTTCTGAAGTCGCTGTCTGTATTGTTCAATGGCAAGTTGAAAGTGTTCTAAGAACACTCGTGGTGTCCTGAAATGTTCATAGGGGGTGTCCTGAAGACGCTGTCCGTATTGTTCGCTGGCAAGTTGAAAGTGTTCTAAGAACACACGCGGTGTCCGTATTGTTCTTTGTCAAGTTGAATGTGTACTAAGAACACTCGTGGTGTCCTAATGTCCTAAAATGTTCGTAAATAAACAAAATGGGGGTGTTCTGAGGACGCTGTCCGTATTGTTCGTGGTCAAGTTGATTGTGTTCTAAGAACACTCGTGGTGTCCTGAAATGTTCGTAGGGGGTGTCCTGAAGACACTGTCTGTATTGTTCGATGGCAAGTTGAATGTGTTCTAAGAACACTTGCGGTGTCCTGAAATGTTCGCAAATAAACCAAATGGGGGTGTTCTGAGAACGCTGTCCGTATTGTTCGTTGTCAAGTTGAAAGTGTCCTAAGCACTCTCGCAGTGTCCTGAAATATTCATAGGGGGTGTCCTGAAGACGCTGTCCGTATTGTTCGCTGGCAAGTTGAAAGTGTTCTAAGAACACTGGTAATGTCCGCGGACATTAAAAGTTTCCATAGGCCATAGTTGAAATGTTTGACTCTATGGGTGTGATATGCAGCGGTATACCATTTGGTCATGCACCCAACACTCTATGCCCTGGCCACAACCACCGCAGCATATCACACTTATAGTTGCTTATAACTTTGGGTCAAAAACAAATTTATAAGGAACAAAGTTATAAAATATTATGGGTGTGATATGCTGCGATGGTTGTGGCCATGGCATAGAGTGTATAATATTCTCACTGTTTGGTTTAGTAACTGGAGTACATGTATTTCTTGTTAATTTCTGTGATAAAAGAAAATAGCATGTTAGTATTAGTATTTTGTAATGACTTACTACATTGCATAATCAACATTTTTTTTTTTTTTGGACCCTCATATTTAGTAGATTACAAACCAGAGTACTGTGCAATTTGCTCAGTTTCTGTGTTTGTTGCTAAAATCATTGGGTCTGTGGGAGAAAAAAAAATCCATGTTGGATTAAAAAAAACCTTTTTCTGTTATGCTACAGTTTATTTGTTTGTTTGTTTTCAGTGTTCACTTGTTGCTTCTGGCTAATGCTTTATACATTGGGTTGTTGCATTTTTTTGGAGCAGTAACATATTATTTATTTGTTTGGATATTATGAAATTTTGGAGCAGTTAGATACCAGTAGGTGTATTCTAACTGTCTATTTAATGATATATTTTAGTGGTATTGATTTATCTGTTTGGATATTGTTACATTTTTGGTCAGTTAGATACCAATTGGCGTATTCTAACTGTCTATTTTTTTATATATTTTAGTGGTATTGATTTATCTGTTTCGATATTGTTAAATTTTGGGACAGTTAGATACCAATTGGCGTGTCCTAACTGTCTAAATTTTGCTCTAATTTAGTGGTATTCATTTATCTGATTAGTTGTTGTACAGTCTTTGGGCAGTTAGATAGCTTTTGGAATATTCTAACAGTTTATATTTTTTACTACAAGTTTACTTAAGGTTTAAGTACAGTTTAGTTATCAAATTTTGGTTTTAAGAACATTAAATAAGCGTTTGTAAGATTTGCTGGTAATCTCTCCTTTAGAGTAATGGTACTAGCATTACATTCAAACCATCCACATTTCTTTTCTATATATGCAGTGTAGTGCCCTGAATTGGTTGTGGCTCCTGCGTGGTAGATTATACCTATTGTTGTGAAGGTTTTCTTACCAAGTGATATTTGACCATGTGTGAATCCAGTCAGCTTGCAGTTGTTTTTGGTACCATCTGCATTGTAACGTAGAAGCATTAGTATTACATATTTACTATGTGTTTGTATTACTAACGTGGAGCGATTATCTGAATTGCAGGTAGAACATAATCTGCCATGGTTTGCATTTTGTACAAGTTGCTGAAATGGAATGGATTCACAATTAGGTATTGATATATATATGAAGCGTTCATTGGGGATTTCTTCTTGTGTCACATTGTTGCAGAGAGTGCATGTATATTTCCACATGTATGAAATCTGGAAGATTTCTTTTATAGGTATGTTTTTGTTTTCCAGTACTTGTAGTAAGTACATTAGACATTCTTGTGGATCTTCCTGTGAGTTTATAGTGAATTTCACCATTCCAGCACAGTAGTCCAATTGTTGTCTTATTCCATAAACACTAACAGGGTAATTCATAGAATTTCGCACAAAAGTGGCGCACGCGGCTGGCGCACAGTGTCCCCGTGAGATACACTGCGCCAGCCACGTGCGATAAAATCCATTTCATCGCACAGCGTATTCATGGATTTTAGCCTCCAAAACCAGCCGTGGCTCAGAATGGCGCAGCGACCCTGCAGCAGCACCAGTTACGCCCCCAAGAACGCCCTCGCGCAAGGAAAAGCCATCAAAATTCCCAATTCATCGCAAACGGCTGCGCTAACCCTGGACCAGTTCACAGGGCTGCCAAACAGCAAATGCCAAGCGGGGAACGTGTATTTCAGTGGTTCGCGGGAAGTTTCACATGCGATTGTCCTGGGTACGTGTACAGCAGGGGTGCGCGTGAAGTAACACACGCGATTCCATCAGGGTACGTGTATTTCAGGGGTGCGTGACAAGTATCACACGAGATTTCATCAGGGCACATGTAATTCAGGGGTGCGCGGGGAGCACTACACGTGAATTGGCCGTGTGGGTCCTCCCAGGTGTTCCCTCTACACCCTCCACGGCCCCTGCAGCCAGCCCACACCACAGGGGACTACCCTGCACCCCTGCTCATGTCCCGCAGGCAGCCGATCCATCATGGCCATGCCCCCCAGCCAAGCCACATGTCACCTTGCACTACTGATCAACAAACAACGCATGTCTCCCAGCACCCTCACCCCCCCGCACTGTGGGGCACCTGCCAGCAGGCCCCCACACATGTCCAACTCATGTCCCCCTGCATCCCCAGCATCCAGGGGCACCCTCCACCAGGCCCCCACTCCTTTCTACCACCCGCCCAAGCCCCAGCAGTGCGATTCGCCTGTGTACGTGTATATCAGCGTTGCATGTGTAGTCTGACATGCAAATTCATCAGGGTACGTGTATTATGGGTCCGCATGAACTTCCACACGCGATATCAGCAGGGTACGTGTATTACGGGGTTCGCGGGAAGTTCCACACGCGATTGCCCTGGGTACGTGTATTTCGGGGTGCGCGGGAAGTTCCACACGTGATTTCAGCAGGGTACGTGTATTCCAAGGTGCGCAGGAAGTACCACACGCGATTGCCCTGGGTACCTGTATTTCAGGGTGCGTGGGAAGTTCCACATGCAATTTCAGCAGGGTACGTGTATTCCAAGGTGCGCGGGAAGTACCACACGCGATTGCCCTGGGCACGTGTATTTCGGGGTGCGCGGGAAGTTCCACACGCGAATTCAGCAGGGTACGTGTATTCCAAGGTGCGCGGGAAGTTCCACACGTGATTGCCCTGGGCACGTGTTTTTCGGGGTGCGCGGGAAGTTCCACACGCGATTGTCCGTGGTGCGTGTATTTCGGGTTGCGCGTGAAGTTTCACACGCGATTTCAGCAGGGTACGTGTATTCCAAGGTGCAAGGGAAATTCCACACGCGAATCCAGCAGCCTACGTGTATTCCGGGGTGCCGGGCAGTCCTACACGTGAATCGACTGTGTGGGTCCTCCCAGCTGTTCACTCGACACCCTCCACGGCCCCTGCAGGCGGCCCACACCACAGGGGACTACCCTGCACATGTCCCGCAGGCAGCCCATCCACCATGCCCATGCCCCCCAGCCAACCCACATGTCACCTTGCACTACTGCCCACCAACGCATGTCCCCCTGCACCCCCACCCCCAGCATCCAGGGTCACCCTCCACCAGGCCCCCACTCATGTCCCCCTGCACCCCCACCCCCCAGCACTGTGGGCCACCCTCCGCCAGGCCCCCACTCATGTCCCCCTGCACCCCCACCCCCCAGCACTGTTGGGCACCCTCCACCAGGCCCCCACTCATGTCCCCCTGCACCCCCACCCCCCAGCACTGTGGGGCACCCTCCACTAGGCCCCCACTCATGTCCCCCTGCACCCCCACACCTCAGCACTGTGGGGCACCCTCCACCAGGCCCCCACACATGTCTCCCAGAACCCCCACCAACCAGCACTGTGGGGCACCCTCCACCAGGCCCCCACTCATGTCCAACTCATGTCCCCCTGCACCCCCACCCCCCAGCACTGTGGGGCACCCTCCACCAGGCCCCCACTCATGTCCAACTCATGTCTCCCAGCACCCCCACCCCCCAGCACTGTGGGCCACCCTCCACCAGGCCCCCACTCATGTCTCCCAGCACCCCCACCCCCCAGCACTGTGGGGCACCCTCCACCAGGCCCCCACTCATGTCCAACTCATGTCTCCCAGCACCCCCACCCCCCGGCACTGTGGGCCACCCTCCACCAGGCCCCCACCCATGTCCCCCTGCACCCCCACCCCCCAGCACTGTGGGCCACCCTCCACCAGGCCCCCACTCATGTCCACCTGCTCCCCCACCCCCCAGCACTGTGGGGAACCCTCCACCAGGCCCCCACTCATGTCCCCCTGCACCCCCACCACCCAGCACTGTGGGGCACCCTCCACCAGGCCCCCACTCATGTCCCCCTGCACCCCCACCCTCCAGCACTGTGGGGCACCCTCCACCAGGCCCCTACTCATGTCCAGCTCATGTCTCCCAGCACCACCACCCCCCAGCACTGTGGGCCACCCTCCACCAGGCCCCCACTCATATCTCCCAGCACCCCCACCCCTCAGCACTGTGGGGCACCCTCCACCAGGCCCCCACACATGTCTCCCAGCACCCCCACCCCCCCAGCACTGTGGGGCACCCTCCACCAGGCCCCCACTCATGTCCAACTCATGTCCCCCTGCACCCCCACCCCCCAGCACTGTGGGGCACCCTCCACCAGGCCCCCACTCATGTCCAACTCATGTCTACCAGCACCCCCACCCCCAGCACTGTGGGGCACCCTCCACCAGGCCCCCACCCATGCCCAACTCATGTCTTCCAGCACGCCCACCCCCAGCACTGTAGGGCACCCTCCACCAGGCCCCCACTCATGTCCGACTCATGTCTCCCAGCTCCCCCACCCCCCAGCACTGTGGGGCACCCTCCACCAGGCCCCCACTCATGTCCCCCTGCACCCCCACCCCCAGCACTGTGGGCCACCCTCCACCAGGCCCCCACTCATGTCCAACTCATGTCTCCCAGCACCCCCACCCCCCAGCACTGTGGGGCACCTTCCACCAGGCCCCCACTCATGTCCCCCTGCACCCCCACCCCAAGCACTGTGGGCCACCCTCCACCAGGCCCCCCACTCATGTCCAACTCATGTCTCCCAGCACCCCCACCCCCAGCACTGTGGGCCACCCTCCACCAGGCCCCCACTCATGTCTCCCAGCACCCCCACCCCCCAGCACTGTGGGTCACCCTCCACCAGGCCCCCACTCATGTCCCCCTGCACCCCCACCCCCCAGCACTGTGGCGCACCCTCCACCAGGCCCCCACTCATGTCCAACTCATGTCTCCCAGCACCCCCACCCCCAAGCACTGTGGGGCACCCTCCACCAGGCCCCCACTCATGTCCTCCTGCACCCCCACCCCCCAGCACTGTGGGGCACCCTCCACCAGGCCCCCACTCATGTCCCCCTGCACCCCCACCCCCCAGCACTGTGGGGCACCCTCCACCAGGCCCCCACTCATGTCCAACTCATGTCGCCCAGCACCCCCACCCCCCAGCACTGTGGGCCACCCTCCACCAGGCCCCCACTCATGTCTCCCAGCACCCCCACCCCCCAGCACTGTGGGGCACCCTCCACCAGGCCCCCACACATGTCTCCCAGCACCCCCACCCCCAGCACTGTGGGGCACCCTCCACCAGGCCCCCAATCATGTCCAACTCATGTCCCCCTGCACTCCCACCCCCCAACACTGTGGGGCACCCTCCACCAGGCCCCCACTCATGTCCAACTCATGTCTCCCAGCACCCCCACCCCCCAGCACTGTGGGGCACCCTCCACCAGGCCCCCACCCATGTCCAACTCGTGTCTCCCAGCACCCCCACCCCCAGCACTGTGGGGCACCCTCCACCAGGCCCCCACTCATGTCCGAGTCATGTCTACCAGCACCCCCACCCCCCAGCACTGTGGGGCACCCTCCACCAGGCCCACACTCATGTCCAACTCATGTCTCCCAGCACCCCCACCCCCAGCACTGTGGGGCACCCTCCACCAGGCCCCCACTCATGTCCCCCTGCACCCCCACCCCACAGCACTGTGGGCCGCCCTCCACCAGGACCCCACTCATGTCCAACTCATGTCTCCCAGCACCCCCACCCCCCAGCACTGTGGGGCACCCTCCACCAGGCCCCCACTCATGTCCCCCTGCACCCCGCCGGCACTGTGGGCCACCCTCCACCAGGCCCCCACTTATGACCAACTCATGTCTCCCAGCACCCCCACCCCCCAGCACTGTGGGCCACCCTCCACCAGGCCCCCACTCATGTCTCCCAGCACCCCCACCCCCCAGCACTGTGGGCCACCCTCCACCAGGCCCCCACTCATGTCCCCCTGCACCCCCACCCCCCAGCACTGTGGAGCACCCTCCACCAAGCCCCCACTCATGTCCCCCTGCACCCCACCCCCCAGCACTGTGGGGCACCCTCCACCAGGCCCCCACTCATGTCCAACTCATGTATCCCAGCACCCCCACCCCCCACCAGTCAGGGGCACCCTCCACCAGGCCCCCACACATGTCCCCCAGCCAACATGTCATCACAATCTAGATCCCTGGGCCTTATGGACAGCCTCCAAATGCCAAACACCCACCCAAGTATTGCATCCACCCACTTAGAAATGGCAATTACATGATACAACCCCAATGGCAAGTTTGTAAATGAACACATGTCCCTCACATACACACAATGGGTGTCCGTGAATGTCAAAACCCATATCATGATATGCATGAAACCAATGAGATGATACTACACATTGAAGTTTGAAGAAAAAATATGTATTAAAAGCAATATAAATTGAATCAAAAATAAAAAAAACGAAAATGGGAATTAAAAAAAAGAATGTCCGTAAAATAATGTAAAACCACAAATCATAATCCAAAGGAAAGGTGTCCAAAGTCACAGTTCACAAAAGTAAATCCAATGGAAAATTAAAATCGAAACCACTGCTCCATGGGTAAATTATTTAAAAAAAATAGAAAATCCAACAGTCAACTATATACAGATAAACAATCCAGGGTCCATGATCCCAACAGAAGAAATGAAACCTATCTAATAACACTACCTAATAAAAAAAAACTATATACAAAACTGTGGCCCATTGTCCAAAAGGTCCAAAAAAATGCAAAACCAAAGGAAACCTATCACTAACTACAGAACTATTTACAAGGGCAGCGAGCCAGTCCGACGGCTCACTTCGTGGATGTTCCGGCCCAGGGCATCATCGAACTCCTGCTCAATGTCCTGGAGGCGGTCCTCTTCCATGGCCCGAGGGTCCGCAGGGCCGTCGACATGTTCACCTCCAACTCCCTGCGGATTGCCTCGAGGCACTCGCCCCACCTCAGGGCCCTCCGCATGGAGTTCTCCGCCCTGACCATCGTGAGCGGTGCCTCTTCTGCCCGCTGCCGCTCCGCATCTATGGCATGGCCCAACCGCTGCCACACGGAAGACACTTCCCGTCCTGGGTCCTCCTGCCCTCTGGCCGATGCCTGCCCCTCCGATGTCAGAGGCTCCGAGCCATCATGGCTCCCACCTTGTTACTGCTGCTGCTGTGCCTGTGCCCGTGCCCTGGCTCCTGCTGCCTGCACATCCTCCACCGGCTGGGGTGCGGTCGTTGATGTGGCCATCCCTGCTGGACGTCCGACTCCCGACTGTGGCAGGGATGCCTCCTCCACCAGCCTGGCCGCACCGTCAGAGGCAGCTCCACAGGGCACCCAGGTGACTAATGGGTGGGAAGATGGCACAGAGGACGACTGGCGCATAGGGGGTTCAGTTGAGGAGGGGGTCTGAGCAAGCCCCATCAAACGGAGGAATACGGCCTGGGTGACCTGTCCCAGTAGGCCGACGCGGTCAACGAGCCATTCAATATGACGTGCAGTCTCCTCATGAAAAGACTGCAGGTCACCTAGTATGGCCCGTTGACGCAACGCCACACCAGTCAGGACAGGCTCAACCCGGACCCGGATAGCCACGTCCGCAGGCAGAGGAAGGCCAGTTGTTGTGAGCTCATCCCCTGCCTGAAAACGGGTCTGGACGTAGGCATCCCTGCTGGTGCAAGATGATGCAGTGACAGTATCAGGGACAGGATTGCACACAGGCACCTCCACGGCGGCCTGTGCTGCCTCCTGTCCCTGGTCCTGCACTGCACCACTAGCACCAGTGGAATCCCTACCTCCAGACCCCGTCTCTGTTGCTTGCACGGCCTCCTCCTCCACCAAACCCCCCACCAACCTCGATGACTCTGTGCCATCTTCCCCCGTTGGGCCCTGTGGGGTCCCAGCTGCCCCTTCTGCTGCCGAGGAGTCCAACTCCGACCTCCGCCTCTTGGACCTCCCCCCAGCAGCTGCGGCCTGGGACGTGGCACCGGACTCCTCACTCCCCGACGAGATCACAACCTGGGAGAGGAGCCGGGCCTTGAGTCTCCGGCTGGCGGTGCGATCCCCGCCGCTGTGCTCCACAGCACCTTCTCCGCCCTCTTCATCATTTGACGCTGCAGACAGTGAGAAATAAAACACAGGCATCAGGGCACTGTACAATGGACACATACACACATGACAGTTGTACATGAGTGGCATTGGCAAACCTCAGACATGGCATCACAATTGCCAACACACATGTCATTTCAACTTGCACACATGAGCCATACCAGAGCCATATCGCAATAGCCAGCACCATCCATACACATACAACAGCATGAGCAGGCAAAGGTGAGCCAGACATCACATGCAACACAGGGAGTGCACTACACATGCACACACACCACCACACTTGCATGCATGTGTACACCTCTGCCAACTGTCGCAGTGTTCAGATCGGCATCCATGTCACATCTGCCAATCAGGATTCCACATCCCGCTGTCACATGCATCAATGTTGCATCACTGTTGCACCCTTGTCAAATACACACACATGCACATGTACACAGTGCTGATACATGCAACTGAAAACTACATCCATGTCTGACATCACGAACATGCCTACTTACATACACATTCATCCAAACATGTGTGCCCACACAACTGCATTTGGCATGCAAGCCTACACACACACAAGCACCATCCATGTCTCACACATGACAGCCCTCGCATGTGTTAGCCTCATGACCCTGTACACCCCCACCCATACTTGGCCCCATACAAACACATGTGCAACCTGCACACTACTGGCACATCACCACACGCACAGCTTACAATCATGATGCATGCACACTTACCGCTCGACTCCAGACGGGTCTGCCTCTCAAGGACCTGGACATGGAGCGCTGGGGATATGCATTCCAGGACCCTCATCTGATCGTCCGACAAGTGGCCCCAGCGCCCCTTAGCATCCGCTGCCTTCAAGAGGCGCCGGGCCTTGTTGAGGGTCCTGGACCTGAAGTCCTCCCAGCGCTTCTTGACATGATGGAATAGTCGGACTGCCACCCCCTCCGCGTTGATGGCAGTCACGATGTCCGTCCAGATCCGAGTCCGTCCTTCCTTGTCGGCGCGCAAACTTCTGAAGAGGGCATCATACTGCCCCAGGACTTGCTCCACCAGGACACCAACTTCGGTGGCAGTGAAGCTGGTGCCCCTCTGCCTTTCTGGCCGGGGGTTGTCAGTGGTGCCAGATGTTGCAGTGCCCGACATGACAACCCCAGAGGCAGGAGTGGGTGGGCAACTGGGTCCTGGGGCTGGGCTGTGGAGCGATGGACTCCCAGTCGGGAGTCTTTGGTTCCAGCAGGGGGGTCACAACAACAGCACCCCTGGCTGATGTGCAGGCAGCAAATGGCAGGGCACGTGGGCAGCAGGCAATCAGGCAGCAGCAGATGGCAGGTGGGAGCTTGCTCGGGGCTCTGGGGGCAGTAATTCGGCCTTCTGGGCAGGAGCGTGGTCTTCCGTGTGCTTATGCGTGGCCAGCTTGATACGGAGTGATTTGGCACGTGAAAATCCAGCACGTCTGCGTGTAATTCGAGGAAAGGGCCTTAGCGCGTAGGCGCATCAGCACACGTACGCGAATTCATTGGCCCAAAGGCCACCAGCGCGTTAGCGCGTCTGTGACGTGCGTGCGCGGGTGTTTCCATGTATACGGGTGCATGTTACACGTCCAATGACTGCACGTCAGAGTGTCAGCTCGTGTAATTGGAGGATGGGGCCTTAGCGCGTACATGCGGAAGTGACGCTGGACGTGTGGGCATGTTTAAAAGGTACGTGTAGAATGCCATTTCCCTGTATGTGCTTTTCGTGGAGAGCGAGTGGGTGAAATCTGTACTTCTTGTCGGTTCACACGCGATTTACTTCACAGCGTTCCAAGTTCGTACTCCCTGTTACCTCTGACAGCGTTTTGTCTTCTTGTCTTTTTCCTGGGCCTGTTTCCTCAAACAGCATTCACTTCTCCTGTTGTCCTGTCTCCTCAGACAGCGTACAATTCTTCTTTTGGCGGGGGTGTTGCCAACGCGCACACGCGCATATTTTTCATGCGATTTTTCCTGGCAGACGGTGAGTCGCGCACTTATTTCACATCTGTGCTTGCCCCGTGTGTTGCCTACCCCTTCAGAGGTCAGTCTAGGCTGTGTGTGACACGCATACGTTCATTTTTGTGTTTCTGGGTGCCACAGCATAGTGCAGTTTTTTTTCCATGCACGTGGTCTGGGAGGGGTTGCGTGCACATCATCTCCCTTTTTCGGGGTGTCTGTGCATTGCGTGACCCGTCATCTTCCCCCAGGGGTCACATACAGCCTTGCTAGAGCACTAGGGTATGTGGTGGATACGGTAGGGGACGTGGCCAGGACTTGCAGGGTAACCTACAGGTCGGTCCTAGTCCATCCTGCTGACGTTCCCCCTGACTACATCACACTTCAGCTAATGCCTGCACCAAGTCCCATCGTGAGTGTTCATTCCCACACTCCTAGTCCACAGTCCACTGGGGCTCCTGCTCCTAGTGTCCAGAGCGGCGTAGGACCCTCAGTATCACCACCACCTTCCAAGCGGAAGAGGAAGAGTGCTCGTCCAGTACAGGCTGATGCCCCAGACACGGCTACACAGTCCGGCCCACCAAGGAAGCCCAGCTTCAATCAGGCCGAACTTGATGCACTTGTGGAGTATGTGTCCTAACATGACAGCGAAATGGTGATTACTGCAGGATGCAAGACCACACCTGCACAACGTCAGGCACACTGGCAGACCATTGCGGAACTCATAAGTGCCCTTGGATTCGTGAGGCGCACAGCTAATGATTGCTACAAGCGCTGGAATGACCTTAAGCGCAGGGCAAAGAAAAAGCTGGCCTCAAGTCATGCCGCAACTCTAGTGACTGGAGGTGGGTCTCCGGCAGAGGACATAGAACTCACTCCACATGAGTATGTTGCTGGGACCTACGTCACGGAGGAACACATCCAAGGCGTGGGAGACCTGCCAGATTACGAGGCATTGTCTGGTGAGTGCACATGCATGTGTGTGTCATCCATGTGCATGGTGTGTGTGTGAGTGCTTCTGATTGAGTGCCAGGTGAGGAGGTGTGTGCCTGAGTGGTTTGGGTCACCCATGTGCTTCATCCAATACATTCTGCGCACCAGGATTTGGGCGTTGCAGTATCCCTTCTGGCAACAGTAGACATTCAGCCCAACCTCACGCCAGTTGCCCTTGAATTGTCATCTTGCCACAACATAGTTGCATGTTATTCTGTGTTCATTCAGGCTGATTGTCTGCATTCCACCACTTTCATTAGGCATTTCTCAGTCCTGTTGTCACATGTGTGACATGGCTAGGGTACATGCCATCTGTGTGATGGCATGTGTCATGTATGTGTATTGGACATGCCAATCACAGGCCAATGTGTGATGGCACTGCTAGGCAGCATGCAGCAAATTTGTTGGTCTTCCATCTTGGTGTCATCAATGTGTGCCATTTGCCTCCCCTTCATACGCAGTGACAGTGCATGCATGGGAGGGTTATAGTCATGTGGTACATGTGTCAATGAAGAACTGTTTCTGTTGCTTCTCAGCCCTAATTGTGTTCCATGTTGCTAATGCCTGTTCCCATTTCTTTTCTTTCATGTCTTTGCAGGGGATGACACACTTGATACTGCTGGGGTTGTGGAGATGGTGCAGACCCAGGAGGGGTCTCAGGCCCGACCGGGCACCAGTGAGGGACGTGGTGTGGTGGTGGGTGAGAACCCACACTTGCTGCAGGCCGTCATCTCAAGGGGTGTCTCTGGTTGCACCTCCCCCGAGCTCTATTCAGGTGTCGATTCGGATGATGAGACCTATGTGCCGTCGCAGGTAAGTGTTTCTGGGAGGGATTCTGTACTGTCCAACCCACCTGCACCAGGGGTAGAACCCTCAATGGGGATGTCAGTGTTGGTAGGTCCGCCTTTGGTGGTTACGGATGCAGGGTCACACTCCGCTACATCTGATCCTGTTCCTGGGCCAGCAGATCAGAGGGGGAATGCAGTCCTGCAGCCTCAGGCAGTGCCGGCACAGCAAGGCACAGTTCGCCTTGCCCCAGACAGGTGTGGTGCCCGCCGACGCGGTGGCCGTACGCCACCTGGCAATACCGCATGGGAGCAATCCATATACGGTATGGCAAACCAACAGGCAGCATCAACTGAGATGATGGTCAGGCCATGGATAGGGTGGCCACTTCCATTGTCTCCCAAGAAAGTCTAATTGAACAACTACAGTAGGCAACAGACTCCATTAGTCAGTCACACAGGGAGGACATGTTGGCGTCCAACAGGGACAGGCGGGTGGCACTGGAGACTCTGCGGGAAGCCAATTCTATTGAGTCCCAGGGCCACAGGGAAGCCCTGAGGGTGGAACTCCGTCAGCTCAGGGCAACTCTGGTTGAGCTTGAGTCTTCAGCTAACACGAGGACAGAACAGCAGATGGAGCGGCTCACACGTACGCTCTCAGCTGAGATGCAGGCAACTAGGGCGGAGTTCGGGGCATCCCGTGAGTTGTTGCATGGGGACCTACGCACAATTATCCTCCAGAACCAGACCTTCCACACCCGCATGCTTGCTGCCATGGAGGACCAGACTAGGGCTTTGCGTGGGCTGCCTCCCATAGTGCCACCACCTCCTGATGCAGCTGCAGAGGGTGAGGAGAGCGACAGCAGCGATTCCCCCACAATAGGGTAGCCGTGCAGGCCATGAGCCCATGGAGGTGTTTTTTTTCGCAAGATCCACAAAGGTGGGTTTTGGTGTGCACCCTGTCCTCGGACCTCCTGGGTGGCCTCCCCCGCTCCCCCCGGGCCCATTCATGGCCATTTTTGATTTTTGATTTTTTTTTGATTTTTGAATCTTGATTGTTTTGACAGTGTGTTGCCTTGTGTGGCTCCCGTGGGCATACGCTGTATTGTGGCTGGGCACATGCAGGCTTGTCCTGAATTTGGGTCAGATGCTTGGGTTTGTGTGACACACACCCCTCCTGCTTCCCGTTTCCATGGGCTTGCAAAGGGTGTGCCCAAGTGACATTGACTTACACGGTGACGTTGGACTCCCATTTGATGTGTGGGCAGTCTGTAGTCGATACTGTGTATACATTCCTAGTGCATATTGTTGTTGTATTGTACCCTGCATGGTGTGTTGATATGTGCCTCTGCATCCATCTCATCCTCCTAATTTGCAGGTCCATTTCTCATGTCTTCACAAGGCGGTCTGCTTTGGAACTGGAGTCCATGTTGTAAGCAGTGCACCTACACTCTTGCGTGGCGCTAACACTGTATAGTTGGAAGTGTTCGAAGTGCTGGCATTATCAGGTAGTGAGGCTACCAATTTTTTGAGTCCGTACTGTCAGGTTTATGGTAGGTTGGAGGTTGTGTAGGTGATTGGTATTATTGGTAAGTATTTGGTAATGTGTGTTGTTGGTCCTGCATTACTGTGAGCATTTCATGTGTGGCCAGTTTCCATTAGGGACACTGTAGTTGGTGACACTTGGGGCATGTTGTGGGGATTAATTTGTTTGCTCTTACATTGCATGACATGCCATGGTGTGTTGTGTGGCCGTGCCGGGGAGGGGTTGGGTGACATGGCACTGTTCTCATGTTATATTTTGCAAGTGGGTATTCATTTTTGCTGCATGGAAGTGTGTCTTTTGATGACACTGCATTGGTGGTGTTTGTGTAGGTAGGGATGCACACATTGTGACACTTCCAGATGAACAATCTCAGGCTGCTATGGTTCTGACAGTTGACTGTCCCTTAATTCATCAGAATTGTCAGATTGAGTCATCATTGATTGTCAGATGGTATGTGCCAGGGCTGTGTACACTCCACAGGGGTGTGCTTTCTATGTGAAGTAATTAGCCACCAGCTGCGTACGGGCTTCCTCACCCCGTGCCCTTTCCCCTCCCATGCGCAGCGGGCGTGCATGTGGTTGGGGATGTGGGGGCACCACAATGTCCACAGCCAGGCCCCGGCGTGTTGCAACATTGTGCAGGACACATGCTGCCACTATGATCCTGCACACTACTGGGGGAGCGTATAACAGCTGCCTACCAGAACGGTCAAGGGAGCGAAAGCCTGACTTCAGCACTCCGAATGTGCGCTCCACTATGCCCGTGTTGCAATATGGGCTGTGTTGTATCTTACCTCGGGAGGCCTGATGGGGTTCCGAATTGGCGTCATCATGTGTGTGCTCAGAGGGTAGGCACTGTCCCCTGGGGAGGTGGTGATGGGGATCATTAGTGGGGTATTGGCATTACTCTGTATCTGTCATGCATGCGTGTGCTGTGGCATTTCTACTCACCAAGCAGCCATGCATCGCCATGCCGCCCAGCTTCCATGTCCCGGTTTAGGGTTGACATCCTGTAAATGAAGCTGTCGTGGGTGGACCCTGGATAGTTGGCATATACTGAGGTGATGATTCCCTTGGCATCACATACTACCTGGACGTTGATGGAATGCCAGTGCTTGCGGTTTCTATAGATGTGCTCAGATGCCCTGGGGTGACGTAGAGCCACATGGGTGCAATCAATGGCACCTAGCACTTTGGGGAATTGTGCCACCCTGTAGAAATCCTGGCTGACAGCCTGCCTTTCTGCAGGTGTTCTGGGCAGGTATATGTGCCTGCGGACTGATGGGCGTGCAGTGATGATGGCCAACACCTGATGTAGGCACCGTGGCTGCGTGGCCTGTGACTACCCCCCCCCACTATGGCACTTGTCCGCTGAAATGATCCGGTAGCCAAGAAGTGCAGTACATTGAGGACCTTCTCCAGGGGGCTGAGTGCTTGGGATCACAGGGTGGGTGATGTGAGGTCATCCTCCCACTCACTGACCAGGTCGAGTATTATGTGTGGTGGAAACCTGTACATCCCATACACCTGGTCATCAGGCATACCAAATAGGCTGGTTCTGGGTGTGAAGATTCGGGCCCTGACTATCCTTCTCCTCCTCCTGCGGTATCCCACGGCCACTGCTACTAGGAACGGTATATTCATCCTGGCATCTGAGCTTGTTTGTTGTTTGCGCACTCTTTTATGCTGCGCGGGACGTGCGCCTGCTTCATGCTGGCATACGTGTTTCAGGATTGGACCTTTTATTTTTTGGCGCGTTGTAGGCGACCGTGTAAATCTTCCCGCCCACCCCAGGAATACACGTAACACGCTCTCCCAGGCCCAGTCGTGAGTAAATATTCCCACCCACCCCTGGAATACACGTACCCCACTCTCACAGGCCCAGTCGCATGTGGAACTTCACGCGCACACCGAAATACACGTACCCTGCAAATTCGTGTGTGGAACTTCCCGCGCACCCCGAAATACATGTACCCTGCTGGTATCGCGTGTGGAAGTTCACGCGACCCATAATACACGTACCCTGATGGAATCACGTGTGAGACTACCCGCGCACCCCTGGAATACACGTACCCAGGCAAATCGCACGGCTGGGGGGTGGGGATGCAGGGAGACAGGAGTGGGGGCCTGGTGGAGGGTGCCCTACAGTGCTGGGGGTTGGGATGCAGGGGGACATGAGTGGGGGCCTGGTGGAGGGTGCCCCTGGATTCAGGGGGGTGGGGGTGCTGGGGGACAGGATTGGGGGCCTGGTGGAGGGTGCCCCTGGATGCAAGGGGTGGGGGTGCAGGGGGACAGGAGTTGGGGCCTGGTGGAGGGTGCCCCTGGATGCAGGGGGTGGGGGTGCTGGGAGACATGAGTGGGGGCCTGGTAGAGGGTACCCCTGGATGCTGGGGGGTGGGGGTGCTGGGAGACATGTGTGGGGGCCTGGTGGAGGGTGCTCCACAGTGCTGGGGGGTGGGGGTGCAGGGCGACAGGAGTGGGGGCCTGGTGGAGGGTGCCCCTGGATGCAGGGGGGTGTGGGTGCTGGGAGACAGGAGTGGGGGCCTGGTGGAGGGTGCCCCTGGATGCAGGGAGGTGGGGGTGCTGGGGGACATGAGTGGGGGCCTGGTGGAGGGTGCCCCTGGATGCAGGGGGGTGAGGGTGCAGGGGGACAGGAGTGGGGGCCTGGTGGAGGGTGCCCCTGGATGCAGGGGGGTGGGGGTGCAGGGGGACAGGAGTGGGGGCCTGGTGGAGGGTGCCCTACAGTGCTGGGCGGTGGGGGTGCAGGGAGACAGGAGTGGGGGCCTGGTGGAGGGTAACCCTGGATGCAGGGAGGTGGGGGTGCAGGGAGACAGGAGTGGGGGCCTGGTGGAGGGTGCCCCTGGATGCAGGGAGGTGGGGGTGCAGGGGGACATGGGTGGGGGCCTGGTGGAGGGTGCCCCTGGATGAAGGGGGGTGGGGATGCAGGGCGACAGGAGTGGGGGCCTGGTGGAGGGTGCCCCTGGATACAGGGGGGTGGGGGTGCAGGGGGACATGGTTGGGGGCCTGGTGGAGGGTGCCCCTGGATGCAGGGGGTTGGGGGTGCAGGGGGACAGGAGTGGGGGCCTGGTGGAGGGTGCCCCTGGATGCAGGGGGTGGGGTTGCAGGGGGACAGGAGTGGTGGCCTGGTGGAGGGTGCCCTACAGTGCTGGAGGATGGGGGTGCAGGGGGACATGAGTGGGGGCCTGGTGGAGGGTGCCCCTGGATGCAGGGGGGTGGGGGTGAAGGGGGACAGGAGTGGGGGCCTGGTGGAGGGTGCCCTACAGTGCTGGGGGGTGGGGGTGCAGGGGGACATGAGTGGGGGCCTGGTGGACGGTGCCCTACAGTGCTGGGGGGTGGGGGTGCAGGGAGACAGGAGTGGGGGCCTGGTGGAGGGTAACCCTGGATGCAGGGGGGTGGGGGTGCAGGGAGACAGGAGTGGGGGCCTGGTGGAGGGTATCCCTGGATGCAGGGGGGTGGGGGTGCTGGGAGACATGAGTGGGGGCCTGGTGGAGGGTGCCCCTGGGAGACATGCGTTGGTAGGTAGTAGTGCAAGGTGACATGTGGGTTGGCTGGGGGCATGGCCATGGTGGATGGGATGCCTGCTGGACATGTGCAGGGATGCAGGGTAGTCCCCTGTGGTGTGGGCAGCCTGCAGGGGCCGTGGAGGGTGTAGAGGGAACAGCTGGGAGGACCCACACAGCCAATTCACGTGTGGGACTCCCCGGCACCCCCGAAATACACGTAGGCTGCTGGATTCGCGTGTGGAATTTGCCGCGCACCCGGAGTACACATACCCTGCTGAAATTGCGTGTGGAAATTCACGCGCAGACCGAAATACACGTACCCTGCAAATTCGCGTGTGAAACTTCCCGCGCACCCCGGAATACACATGCCCAGGCCAATCGCGTGTGGAACTTCCTGCAAACCCCGTAATACACGCACAGGCTATTTTTCACACAGCGGGTGCCCGTGTTTGTCGGTACCCGTTTGCACCTCATTTGTCCTAGAGGGCCACTGTATGGATCATTCATCATAGCTGTATATGGGTGCTTTTTGTTAGCGCACATTTTGGCGCACATTTATTTCAGGCACAGGGACGCTACCGCCTGCTTTCTTGTGGCGTACTTGTTTGTCCCTGTGCGCGTCTTTGCCCGTGCGTTGGTTTGCCCTATTCGATTCCATGAATACGAGTTGTAGGCGAGCATGTGGGCGTTCTGCGCACTTGCCTCCTGTACTTCCCCCGTGACGGCCATATTTTCACGCGTTGTTCCCCATTCCGAGTGTTACGCCCCGTGTTCCGCCTACTTTTGTAATGTGCGCCGCGCTATGTGCGATTTCGCAGCGGCCATGGCGCACGTCGTTGGATGGCCTGTGCGCAGGCGTGCGCCGCGCACTTTTTCAGCGCACATCCAATATTTTTCTCGCGCACGTACTTCCATGAATCGATGTGCGCTGGTTTCCCTGCGATTTTCGCAGTTGCACTGTGATTTTCGCACTTTTACTGCGAATCGCACGTTTTGGCACCTCTGCGCGGGAATTTTCGGCACACATTAATTCCATGAACCGGCTTGTAAACGTGTTATCAGGTTTGTTTGCTGCATTTCTGTGAAGTCCTAACATTTGCATTCACAATGGGTCTGTACTGTGTAAGTAAATGTTGTCAACAATTGGTGGTAATTGAAATAGAATATTCATTGCTACATTTGCATAGCAACTTACAACAACTATATTTGAGAGTTTAAATGGACCAGGTAGTTCTGCATCTGACTGCTTTTTTTGGAGTTTGTCTTCCTTCTTTGAAGTACCTGGTTTACTTTCCCTAATTGATTCTTTTTTGCTTGTGGTACTTGATGAAGTATTACTTTCTTTTACTCTCTTTGGAGGATTTGTAGTGACATCCTGTTGCATTTCTGTTTGATTTATTTTTCTTTTATAACGTTTTACTTTTTGTGGAACAGAATATGTGTTTAGATGGGGGGTTTATAGTGAGCGAAGTCTATTGTATTCTGAAATGCAAGGAATATTAGCGTTTATTTTACTTGCATCAAAGTTGATTAGAAATAGATCGTCAAGTGTACGTAAGCGTGATAGTGCTCCATAGCTCATGCCTTCTTTTAAGACTGTGTTACCAATATCTATCATTACTTTGTCTAGGGTAAGACCTTGTGATTTATGAATCGAATCGTGACTGCGTATGCAAGAGTTAGAGAAAATTGTTATCTGCGTACATACATGTCTTTGAAGAGAAGGAATCGAGCTGTTGAGCGTCCTTTCCTTTTTACTTCTGAAAGTTTGTCAAAGAGTATATTGACAAACTGAATTTTGTTGTCACGCGGGTATGTTTGAAAACCAACAACTGTACCCAGTGCTCCATTAACTAGTCCTTGGTCCATGTCAAGGTTACGTTTAAGCATTACTCTGCATTTTAAGGATAATTTTAATATCTTTTCTAAGTCCTGCTGTTTTTAAGATTGATTTTTCTAAACTATTTAGTCTTGTTGTGGCTTGGTCACACATGGGTAGTGTCATACCATGTACATCTAGTTTGTCTGTGGCGCTAATTTCCATTATTGGTTGCATTTCTTTACTTAACATTATTTCATTGAATTTGAACCAGCTTGCAAGAGTTGGCATTAAGGCCATACAATTGACATTTTTGTGGGCTAATTGTTCCATAACATCTGTAGCACATGCATTATCGTCATAACGTGCATTAATTTGCGGGGTTTGCAATATTGCTTCTGCTTCTTTAGAAAGTATACCAACTCTGATACTTTTTAAGATGTTGGCATAAGTGAGATCTGCAGATTGCTGCATGTTTTCTGTTAATTCTCTGTATTGGGAATGCTGCCAAAGGTTGACATTTCCAATGCTGCAAACAGTTTTAAGGCGGAGTTTGTGTCCTAATGTTTTAAAAATAGGCTCCCCTTTTACTGGTGTCAATTGAAGAAGATCTCCGAAAACAATAATGAGTTTTCCTGCAAAGAGCTCTTCATAGTTTGTTTTGAGTACTTCTTGTAATCTGAGGTGAATCAAAGCCAATATTAGGTTGGAGACCATGCTCACTTCATCTATTAGTAGCATTTTCATTTGTTTCAATACTCTGCGTAGTTCCATTGCAGCTTCTGTAGAAAGTTTGTAATAGTCTAATTTTTTCTGGTGTTCTACTGGCAATAGTAGTAATCGGTGTAAAGTGACACCACCTATGTTGTAGGCAGCTAAACCTGTGGGGGCAGTGACAACAGCTGACAGTTTGTTGTTTGTCAATTGTTGAAGGAACTTACTGATGATTTTGATTAGGAATGTATTGCCAGAACCAGCTTCACCACTGACGTAGAGTAGTATAGGTTTATAATTATAGCAGAAGCATTCTTTATTTTCATGTTGTACACCATGTGCAATTTGTTTTGTTACTTCTTGAAAAATGCTACGTTGTTCATTGTTTAGTTTTGTTTGTAGTATAGTTAAGTCTTCTTTATCTTCATACTGACACATGGTGTTTTCTACTTCTATCATAGCTAATTCTGCCTCATTTATTATTAGTGGTTCTCCCAGTGGTTCTTGCTTCCTGTTACAGGAGGTTGACTACTGTCAGGAGTGTCCTTATCTAGTTGGGCCTGGAGTTCTTGTTCGTGTTGCTGTTCATTGTGCAACATTGTTTTGTATTGTGTAAAGTTTACATCAGTTATAGTGCTTTCATTTGCTTTGAAAGCATCTTCATATGAGTCATAGTTATCTAGTATTTCTTATTCTTTTCTCCATGGTTTAAAGAGTTTTAGCAAGGACATGTAATATACTTCTTTATAATTAGGAGTCTTAAATGACAATTTGATATTATTAATTAAATTTGGTTTAGTGAGTTTAACAAAGCTGCCTTCACAGTTTGTCACTCTGTATTTACCTTTTTTTCATCAGGTTTTATATTATTTTTGTATGTGTAGTTTTGGGCTATGTGGTCTAGACACATGGGTTCCAAAGTATTACTTCAGTTTGGGTAGTATGTGTCCAATAAATTGTTTTTTAAAATGTCTTGGCTGTTGGGATCACGTTTGGCTATTGTTTCTATATCTTCATATGATTTTAGAACTCTTTTTCTAGATTTAACTGGACCAAGACTTAGCCATACAATATTTTCAGATTTACCATACAATGCAGTACCATTTAAACGATCAGCTGCTTCATATGATCCACATTCTCTATGGGAGAGCATTTTTATGCCCTAGCTGTATCATTTCTGAGACACTGTTTTATCTAATGACAGGTCATTCCAGAGGTCTTGGAGCTCTGTCTTTTCTGCTTTGGTTAAGTATGTTGTGACATTTCGTGCAACTGCAGTAGAATTGTCTGCAATGTGCTGCACATCTATGTTTGCATTCCATAAGTGGGCAATGATTGCATTATAATCATTGATATATTTTTGTTCTTCTTTTCTTTTTATGTAATATGTATTTGTAGGTGAATTACCTTTAACACTATGTCTAACTGAAAACATGAGGTTGTTCACTTGACCTGTATTTGTAACTGGTCTAGGGAAACCAAATCAGCATTTGGTGTAGTATTTCCCTTTGTTTTTGTATTTGCAACGACAATATTTTCCACATTTGTGTCTTTGAAATTGTAAAATTTGTACATGAAGAGCACTATTTGTGGCTTCTGATGAAATTTCACAAGTGACATATTTTTCAATAAACTGTAAAACAGTGGCATCACTGTGTTCACCTTATTTAGGAGCATCTTTAATCCACAAAAGCATGTGGATATGTGGTGCTCCTCTGGCTTGTCATTATTTTCTCCAAAAGAAGTGTTGCACTTCTCCAAGTGGAGGAACAGTTTTATTACAAATAAAATGTAGCATAGCAATGAAGCGATGGTAAAAATATCTTGAAACATTGACAGGATCCAAAGAACAAAGTTCTCCAGGTGTTAGTATATCTATGTTTGTTTTGTTTTTGTTTAATATGCGTAGGAAATCATGTAAATCTTCCCATGCATATTCTGCACAACTTAATGTAACAAACCAAGTGGGTGGGCCAAGGTTTTTGATCATACAACGTACATCTCCATGATGTCGAAACCAGTACTCTTTAGTACCACGCATATTTGCTAATAGATTTGTAATATTTGATTGTAAAACCTCATCCTTTTGTTGCACTTTTTGTAATAATTGTGTAGCTGTCATATTTTGAAAGTGTGATCCTGATTTTAATATGTGTGCAACTCCGTAACATAAAGTTGCTAGTTCACTTTCAAAGAGTAGGTGGAAAATGTATTCCACATTTTGTCTAAATCTGGGATCTTCAGAATACATCCGTAATGAGCGGTATTCTGATGCTGATATTTGAATAGGTCTATCATCGTACCTTCCTCCTTTGCCAGTAGGAAAGAGTAGAGGAAAAGCACGTGCTTCTATACTTTTTTCCCATATGCTGATTGGTGATCCTTTTGTTTGACGCATATGGTATGTTTCCAGTGCATCTTCTATGGTGTCATTAGAGTGCAAAGGATGAATTGTATAATGGTGTAAAGTATTTGATATTGTAGCAGGATCTAGGAGCTCAAATTGACCAGTTTCTTGTGTTTCTTGAATCATTTCAGTTGTATCCTTCAAGTTTTCTTCAATATTAATTTCTTTGTAATATTCATTATTCTCTTTAAGATGTTGCAAGGCTTGTCTAACTTTATGTAAATCTACCAGCTGTTGCCATATTTTTTTGTCTTTTGTAGGCACTCCATTTACTAAGATAATTACAGATTGCTGCATTGGATGTTGCACTCCTAGAGTATGCACATTTTATTTTAGATCTAATGGTAAATAAACTATTTTTCCACATATGCCTTTTACCAATTCAGAGGGAGGTAATTTTGCTGTTTTTGGTTGAAGGCGTATTATTGCTTGAAATGGGTGCACTGTTTGAATTATGATGCTCTCATATAAATTAAGTTGTTGTAGGGGTTTTGGTAGTGGGTATAATTCCAAATTATTTGTGATAGCATGTGAAGGAGTTTGGTTGTTGTCAAGTTTTGTAGTGCAGTAACTGCAAAGTATTAAGGGGTCAGTTATTTCATATTTGTTTTCTGCTACAAGGTAGAGAGCTAATTCAAACCATTTAGAATCTTCATTGTCTTCTATTTTGTGTGATAGGTCTGCGGCAACATACACACACATGGTTTGGTACTTCAGCTGATGTACTTTTACATTTTAGTATTTCTTTTTTGTATGTGTTTAGTAAAAGGTTGCCATGTGTAGAATTGTTGCTAATTTGGTTTAAACCTATTTCATTCTGTAAGTGGCTTTCACTTCCAATATATTTTTTCTGGATATAGTCAATTTCTTCAAGTAAGTCTTTTGCTGTACCATGTAGAGGAATGTTATTTAAATTTGCTAGTGCTGAAGCAGGACTTTTAGCATAGTACAGTTTATAGACTAGATTTCTTATGGTTGAATGATGTGTTGATATCCTTTTGATATCATGGAAGGTGGTTTTACAAGTAGGTCCTGTAATGCAGGCCAATGAATGTCCTTGTAGTCCTGTGTACTTGCACACTGGACAGGTATCCATATTTTGCAGTAGTTTAATTTTGATTTTGTCTTTGCTTTTTACATATTGATTGAGGAATTGGCGGAAAAGACTTGAAAAATTGTTTGGGAATGTTACACATTGACGTGCATGGCCATTTGGACACTAGATGTTCTGATTCAGTTGAATGGAGGGGTCATTCTAAGTTTTCAGGGAATATTTTTGTAAGGAGTACTTTTTGTTCCATTATGGTATTATTCACTTTTTCATAACCTCGACCACTGCTATGTATGGCAATTGTATTTGTTTGCTTTTGTTTGTACGCTTCTTCATTAAAGTATGGTTCTGTGCTCGTAGTGTGATTCCATTCACCTCCGCATATACTTAAGAAGTTCTTTCTGTTGACATTTTGTTTATTGAGAAGCCTTTTTTGTAATTTAGTTATTAGTTTTGTTAGTGGTTTCATTTTGTTTAACACTAAAATAAATAACTTACTTTTGAGAAGAATTGCACTGTCTATCAACGCTTCTAAGATTAATTTCCTACGATAGTTTTTAAGCATTGAACCTGATTTCTCTCCTGTTTTTATAAGATTTTGAAGGACTTTGTGAGGGTACATTTTGGCTAAAATACTTTTCTTGGTATGCTTACTTTGCATTATATCAAAATTTAAAGAAGCAGTTTTATCTGTAGTGATAGCTGATTTTCTGTTAATTGTTTTTTGGTTTGTTTTACATTTTGATAGAGGAGGCAAAGTTTTTGTACTTGAAACTTCTTGTGTTTAACTAAATGACTGTATTAGCTGTTTTGTTTCAACTTTTTTTTACAAATTCTGCTACAGATGGGTGCTTATGTTGGACACTTTTATTTTCATTTGCTCTACTTCTGTGTTGCTTTCTACGGACTTGACCTTTGGTAGGCATTCTTTAGGGTCTGTTGAAAAAAATAAAAACGGTATGAGTTGGGGTGTTCTGCAATGTATGTGTGCTGTGTGCATGAGTGTTTGAGTAAGATGATAAAGATGTATGTAATGTTGTGTGATTGTGAATTGGGAACTACAACTAGTAGGGATGGGTATTCTTGAATTTATGTGCTACTAAACTGGGGTTCAGATGTTAGAAAAGAGTAAGCTAGTGGTGTGGAGAAGTACAAATAGTAAATCTAATGTATACAATTAAAACAGTTTTTTGTTCTATAATATCAAAATTCTAGCGGTTGAGTTGGGTAATTTGTGTGTCCAAAAATAGGAATTTGTGGGCCATTCTGGCTGTAAATCGCTGTTTAAGACATGGGGATTTTTGGACAGAATGGTGCACAATCTCTATTTTTAGGCACAGAAATAGCATGAATTAACTTTACAGTGTGTTTGAGTAATAATACAAATATTATGGTGATATTCTACTTACTTTTTTTCTAAAATGAACATGTTACATCTTAGTTCTTCTTTGTTCTTCAAATTCGGCTGCTTCTTTTCAGGAGAATGGTATTCACTGCAATTGTAAAAGAAACAAATTAGTAATTTTGTTTGTATATAGCACTGTTTTTAATTTAGACATCGATTTTTTTAATTGAAATCCTCAGCGCCTTCCTCAAAACCATTAAAACTATCTTATTTGCATAAGATACGTCGCACCAGTTCAATACATATGATATTTTCTTAATGAACAACTTGTATTGCAATGACTTACTGTAGCAAACAAAATATCTTTACTATGTCTTGTGAAATTCATAATGTACCACTGAATATCACTATTTCTGTAACTAAGCTGTTCTAGGTAATAGTGCCTCAATGTCATGCTTAAATTAAAGCAATTAAATAAATAAATACATAAAAAAAAATATGTAATTGTATAAGTATTATTTTTTGAGATTTGAACATAGAGTGTCCATGCATGCAATTTTGTTTGAATATATGTAGTCTATATATTTCATTTCAAAAATGTTAGTTTAACATGATTTGAGTGTGTGTGTATAAAGAAAGTAAATAGTATAAAGGTTTATAAGTGATAGTTGATTTTAGGAAATGGGAAAAAAGACAGTAGATTCATTTTACAGATTACACAAGCTAAAAGTCAGTTTGAAAATGTGTTCATGTACTGTACAGAAAATATGCATACCTGTAGTTTGTGTTCATGCATATGGATATGCATGGAGCTGCAAGTAGAAATCTTGGAGACTTGTACAGTATTTCTTGTAGGTGGTGCTTGCCAATGATATGACACTTGTACTCAGAGAGATTCACAGTACATTTGCAGTGCTGATCTATGATGATGCAGTTAGATGTAGAGGTCTTGAATGTGAGTGGTGCATGGTCATGTGATTTCTTAGCTACATCCAATGAGGGAATGGCGCAGAGAGTGAAGTGGAAATGGTAGAAGGGCTGTTCATGTTACGATATGTCTGAGGACATGGCAGTAGTTCGCGGACGGGAGTTACATCCGGGGATTTTTTGGTTCAGAAGTCATGCAAATGAGAATGAGCACTGAAAGGGATTGGTCATGAAAGTTTAATGGGTGTGTTTCAGGAGAGAGTTTCTCAGATACTCTTTTTGCTGAGAGAACAACAGATAGCTCTGGCTGTGTGTTTCAGAAAACAGATTGTTTGGATTTTGGGAGATTCGTGGATACATTGGTTGAAGGTGCATGCAGAAAGCTGTGGAGTAGCTGTAGATCTTGGATTTCCACATGTGAAGTACACTGGCATGGAGTACGTGGAATGAAGTGGTTGGACTTGCTACCTCTCTGTGCTACTTTGGAGACAAAGCAACATCCAGACATAATTGTAATTCATTGTGGAGGGAACAGTTTAGGACTTGTGACTGGAATTTTTTTGCAATTTGCTATGAAAGAAGGACTTGGGAAGGTCATGGACATGCTTCCTAATTCTCAAGTGATATTTTCACGGATTGAGCAGAGACAAATGTGGCTTTGTTCATTTGGTCCGCAAATGGAAAAAGCAAGGCGCAATGTTAATAAAGATGTTTGTGCCTTTATAAGAGATTTTGGCATGTCCTCTTTTCACAATGAAAATATTATGTTTCGTAGTACATACATTTTTCGCAGAGATGGAGTCCATCTTACTTATGCTGGCAATTTGATTTTTCTGAGAAATGTTAAAAATGCATTGCAACCTTTTTTAGAATTACAGCATCCATTTTGAAGTAGGTGTTAAGTATTTATAATTTTTGACATACAACACCTCCCAAAGGCTCTTTTCAGAGCCACCACTTCCTCCCAGAGAAAATTGCAATGGTTATAATAGGGTAGCACCCCAATTTTTTAGATGTTCACGAACTGTCCGCAGACTTCTAAAAAATACAAAGGGCCCTGCTTCATTTATCTTCACTTCTATTTTTTAACTGTGAAAGGCGGCTCTGAAAAGAGCCTTATTATTTTTGATTTTTGTTATTTTGTATTTTTTTGGGTTTTTTATACACGACACACTAGGAGAGGAGGGGAAAGGAGGGTAAAGGGGGGACACCAACCACAGGGATAAGAAAGGGCGAGCTGAGAGAGGAAGATGCACAGTGGGTTTTATTTGGGTAGTGAGCAGGTCTTCTCGTGCTCTGAGACGATAGTCTCAAAAGCACTCCGAAGTCGCTCCCCCATGCAGAGTACTGTGTCACAGTACATATATACAACTGTGATCCTCGAAAGGTAAGGGTCATCAGAATTCTGTATGGCCTGTGAGGCAGCTTGATGAAGACGCTGTCCCACAGAAGTGGTACTTGTGGTGACAGGATCAGAAACGGAGGATGAAGTAGAGGAAACCAACCTACTACGTTCTTCGCAAGGTACAACCTTGCGAATAGCCCCAGAGTGAAATGACCTCAGGTGTCGCTTCATGGTCGTGGTCCCAAAGCTGTACGAACCATGCCTCCCATGACTGAGTATCATTTTGCACTCATTGCAGGTGACACGGTTCGCACAAGCCTTAGGACCATTCCCATGTATGGTAAACAACCGCCACATCCAAGACTCATGCCTAGTGCAGGTAGTTGGGATTTCCTCTACCTCATTCTCGTCATCTTCTTCTTCCTCCTCTGCATCCTCACTCCTGTTCCCCTCTTCAGGCCCTTGGGAAGGTGGTGGTGGTGGAGGGGGCGGGGGTGGTGCTGAGGCAGATACAGCACTGGCTGGCAGCAGTGGAGCCATAGTTGCCATCATGTTGATGATGGATATCTGCAAGTGGCAGGAAAAATCGCAGTGCTCTGAAGAATAGTCAGAAACACAATGAGAATAAGCTCTAGGGCGTGGTCTTTTATAGGGGTGCGTGCACGCGGTCCGCGGACATGCGTGCTATCCGCGGACAGATCGAACACAAAAAAGGGTTCAAAAAGTTTCAAAAGTTATGTAGAAACTCAGGATTACTATGTGGGACTTGTGCCATGATGAGTTGTTATTGAAAAATATTATGGATTACTTGAAAATGTACTTTTAAATTGTTCTGGGACACGAACAGTGTCCGCATTCAGAACACGCGATTAGGGTGGGCGCGGTCACATGATCCCTTCGCGAACATGTCCGTGAAGGAAGCACCTCTCCGCAGGACACCAAATGCACGGACATTGGTTTGCGCATGCGCGTTGATGTTCTACGGACACTGTTCGGGTCCTGAAGTAATTAAAAGTGCGTCACACGTCAAACGAACATTTCAGGACACCGCTTGTGTTCTTAGAACAGTTTCAACTTGCTAGCCAACAGTGCGGACAGGTATAGTGTTCTTTAGGACACCTTCATTTTCATTTAATTACGAACATTTCAGGACACAAATTGTGTTCTTAGAACAGTTTCAACTTGCTAGCGAACAGTACGGACAGGTATAGTGTTCTTTAGGACACCTCCATTTTCGTTTAATTACGAACATTTCAGGACACCAATTTTGTTCTTAGAACAGTTTCAACTTGCTAGCGAACAGTACGGACAGGTATAGTGTTCTTCACGACACTTTAATTTTCGTTTCTTTACGAATATTTCAGGACACCGCGTGTGTTCTTAGAACAGTTTCAAATTGCTAGCGAACAGTACGAACAGGTATAGTGTTCTTCAGGACACCTCCATTTTCGTTTATTTACGAACATTTCAGGACAGAAATTGTGTTCTTAGAACAGTTTCAACTTGCTAGTGAACAGTACGGACAGGTATAATGTTCTTTAGGGCACCTCCATTTTCGTTTAATCACGAACATTTCAGGACAACAATTGTGTTCTTAGAACAGTTTCAACTTGCTAGCGAACACCACGGACAGGTATAGTGTTCTTCAGGACGCCTCCATTTTCGTTTATTTACGAACATTTTAGAACACCCGCGCTGTCCGCGGACACCTACATTGTTTTTTAAAACGAAAAAAAAAGAAACTAAGTACAACACAATATAAAAATGTAACTTTATTTAACATATATTAATAATTTATGACAGAGAAGGTGAGGCAGAAACGGAAACAAAAACAGGAGAATTAGGGGTTTCAACATGATTGGTATCAGGTGAAGAAGGGATGGAAGTCTCATCAAAACGCTTTGGGTTATGGAGAAGGTTTGGGGATAATTGACTGGGATATGGTGAGGGGGGACAAGTACATGTGGGGCAATGGTATGAGGTTTTTGTTTTAAAATGATCTTCAATAAAAGTTTTCAAATTATTAAAATTGGTCAACAATAATGCTGTCAAGCGTGTTATCCATAACAGTTTCTTCAGAGGTATTTTCTATTTTGGTATGCTCTGTACAAAGACATATATATATATGTTAAATGTATATGAAATAATAATCATTAAATGGTTCATATTGTAAAGTGTTTACCATTAGTTTCACTATCTTGTGACATTTCCTCATGTGGAAAATGCTCCTCTAGCCATCCCAGCGTACTAGACATTTCTGTGAGAAAAAAAAGATAATATATTTTTTTTTATCTAATACAGAAAGTTTATAACTATATGAGTAAAATGAAGTACACTTACTATTTCAGGTAAGATAAGTTCCAAGTACTCTGTAGGTCTGGTTTTGTTCTTAGTTCTGTAGTGTCTGTGAGGTAATTATGTTGGACGCCAATTTATCTCCTTGTGGTATATTCCATTTTAGAACATATTGCATTTAAATGAATGGTTAGTGTGTTACATATATGGGTTACATTTCTTATGTATTACTACATATAATGCGTATGTGTGCTGCTTTTTGAATTTGTTAAATTTTCCTATGTTATGATATAAGAATCAAACATCCCCCCCCAGAGTTTTAAGGTAGTGGAACATGTCCGCGGACATTAAAAGAGTTTGCGGACATCAAGTTCAGTAGAAGAGGTTCAGTATGTTCCATATTACATGTACATGAAGTCAAAGTTATCATTATTAAGTTGCGCTACTAAAAACCTATGAAATTCAGTGAAAAAACTTTGTTAAAGGGACGTTATGGTTAAGTTGCGCTACTAAAAACCTATGAAATTCAGTGAAAAATCTTTGTTAAAGGGACGTTATGGTTCCAAGTAAAACCGAAAAACCCTTGAAATTCGCCAGTTATGGTAAGCTAAGCAACCATAACTCGCGCCATCACCATGCACTGCTAAGTCTAACACCCAGGACATCAAAGATGACATCACAAATGTCATTAATGACATCACTGATGACATCACATGTCTGACTCTCCCTTTTTTCCTTTCCTGACATATCTAGGCCACATGATTTTCTTCAGTAACAGCCAGGAGCTAAACATTGTAAATGTACTATATTCGTAGCCTTATCCTTCAAGTATGTTCTTACAATAATTCCCTTATGGTCCAGTCATACCATATGAAACATATACATAGGGGAAGACACAACCTTGAAAGACAGCAATCCTTTTTGTGCATTAAAATTATCAGTAGATTTCTCAGCACTTTCTGATAGTTTTGATGTTTTTTTATTACTGTACTTTCCCTGTATATGCTCATATTTTTATATGTTGTACTCACACTATTTTCCTTAGGGTCCAAACACATAATGTGATATATATAGATAGGATAAGTAACAGCTTTGAAACAGAGCAATCATTTCTCTGCATAAAGGTAATCAGTTAGCTTATGAACACTTTATGCTACTATTGCTGTTTTTTTTCTTACTTCAATACCATTGTATATATTCATATTTGTATGTGGTGTTGTCTCTTTGTGATTTGTCTATAATAATGTCATTATGTAGTAAGTGGGTTTTATGACCTATTTATCACAAGTTTCACTGTACGCAAAACTCTAATAGGAAAACAGTTATCATTTCACTATACAACATGGCAAGTTTATGAATATTGCATCTCCATCATGTATGCTGCACACAATGCCTATGTTTCTACATGAGTATCTTAGTATAATGGATTGAAATTAATAATAGAATGCTATTTATATCAATGCATAGCTTAATGCACTGATTAGCACTTGATATTTATTCCAATAATCCTTGACACTGTTTTTATTAACATTACACTAAGAATCCCTAGTACAGACTTTTCATGAAAGGTAAATGCACATGTGATGTCATCAGTGATGTCATCCATGACATTTGTGATGTCATCTTTGATGTCCTGGGTGTTAGGCTTAGTAGTGCACGGTGGTGGCATGAGTTATGGTTGCTTAGCTCACCATAACTGGCGAATTTCAAGGGTTTTTGCGGTTTTACTTGGAACCATAACGTCCCTTTAAGAGAGACAGTAGCAGCTTATGTAGGGAGTGCAGAGAGATGCAAGTGAAGGTAAAGGAGAATGACTTGGAGAAAACAGGGCTCAGTGGAGGACAAGAATTAGTGGCATCAACTGAGTGGATAGGTGGACAGATATTGCTTAAACTGGATGGAAAACCAGTCGGCGAGACAGGGCACGCAGGCAAGGAACTACCGAGTAGCAAAGATGCGCAGGAAGAAGCTAAAGAATGGGCATAGATAATGGAGGAAGTACAAAGAAGGGAAAGGGAAGAGAAGGAAGAAAGTGAAAGACTCGAAATGGAAAGGGAGCCAACGGAAGTACGAGAGAGAGAAATTATAGGGAGAAAAGAAAACAGGGAGAGCTAGAAGATATCACAAGGAGAAAAGCAGAAGAAGAGTGAGAAAATCAACTCTAAATAAAGAAGGAGAAAAGGAGGTTAGAAGTCAAGTGTCTTGTTAAAGAACATAGATGTAGGGGAAGAGAGGAGAACAGAAGCGAGCGAGATAGGAACGAGAGCAGAGAAAGACACTCTCCGAAAGCAGTAGAAATTAAGATGGACTTGCCACATTTAGATGTTGAGGATGGGGAAGGTGTACAAAGCAGAGGAGAACTATATAGCAGCAGAAGAAGCAGCCAGAAATGCTGAACCCTCGGTAAGGGGGAGCGCAAAGTCATAGACCAAACAAGGGGAAAGCAGCGGGAAGGCACAACATTAAGGAGACTTATATTTGATGAAGACAGAGAAGGGGATACTGACAGTATCATTGGGACCATGGGGCCAGGTGAGGATTCACGTGGGGAGCGAAGACGAGGAGGAGAGAATACACTCTCAGTGCTCTAGGGTAGTAAGCCCAGACAGACACACAATATAGGGAGACAAAGAGAATATAGGTAGAGGAAAGGAGGACATTGCAGGGTGACTACCACATTCCGAGAGTGAGTCACGGAGCACAGACAATATCACTCCATAAGCACAGAGGCTCAGGGCCTCTCAGAGAGAGCTAGAAGATATCAGAAGGACTGTAACTCACCGATAGCTGAACAGGCCGGGGCGTTGCTCAACCTCAATGCACAGATGAGAGGGAGCTACTCCGGATGATAGTACAGCCCAAGCTGTGGTGTTTTTCCCAAAAGGGAATACACCCAGAACCAGGCCACCTCAACTTGAGGAACTCTTTTTAGCAATATACCCTTCTGCTGTGTAGGATGACAGACAGAATGGTGGTTTACTCAAAAGAGCGGAGATACCCACACCGCTACGCCAAGAAGGTAAGGAAAAAACAACAACAGGTTAGCCAGATGAAAAGGGGCTACCTTCAGAACAAATGGGGGTTGAATGTTAATCTACCGGTATCCCCCTAGACAGAACTTGGGATTCAATAGGAATGGATCTCTATCAAATAGCCAACAACTGGAACAAAAAGGAGACAAAACAAGAAGGAACCAGTTAACCCCTTAGGTGATAGGATGATGTCTAAATAAGTACCCTATTAAGTTCTTACCCTTGGTGAGGCAGGAAGGGCCAAGTGGTTGCGAAACAACGACAGGAGAAAATAACAAATAGGAAGGTTAGTAGCGGGAAGTACCCCGGACGGCAAGCGGAACGCAAACTAGAGCCGGGATGGTGCACTAACAACAGGATAGCGTCCACAGTGCACAAGGGTTCCAAGGCGTACAGTTGCACACAGAAAGAGTCACTACTAGGCGAAGATCAAAAAGGTCCACTTGGAAGCAGGCGGGTTGATTTCCAGAAGAGTATCAAGAAACAAAGGCAATCCACCCTTGGGTTAGCTAAGTGGCAGTATGAATGTATTGCAGGGGTAATACAGGGGTAATACAGCATTGACAAAACAGGATTGGGATCTCACCTTGAGGCTGACAGGGCTGTGTCAAGAATTCCAGGAGAGAGGTATTGGGGTTGCCTGTTGCCGCTGGAGTAGAGAATGAATGAAGCTCCGAGCGGAATAAACATCGGAAGAGGCAGCAAGCAATAAAGGAAAGTTCAGGACGCTGCAGTAGGCAGGGAAGACTTTAAGGAGGAATTACCTCCGAAAGACCGGTACGGAAACCGGAACCAGTTTGACAAATCCAAGGGAGTAGACAAACAGCAAGGTCGGGTCGAGGTCCGAAGTCTGGTAACAGGAATCAAGGTTTGTATTTAGAAAAAGTGAGGAACGCTAATTAGAAGCAGTGTTCTGCTGCGCGGTTGGCGTTTATGAATGCCTTGCTGGAGGGGCGCGGCCTCAGTGTGTCGCCGTCAGCTGACTTACACGTGACTCGGCGCCGAGGTGAGAGAGGAGAGCCCCGCGTCTCCACGGCAACCGCCAACATTGGAAGAATGGAGTTGCAAACTGCGTGAATGTATTTAAACGGGCCGTGCGCCTACAGCGCGGGGCCCGAAATGTTACAAGGACAGACAATAACGGAGATGGCAAGAACGTTCACCACCACTAAAGATATGGGAAAACAGGATGGAGGGACGGCACTGACCCAATTCTCATTACTAGAAAAGGGTGGGGGGGCAACCTCAGTACATATCATGGCAGCAAATGGACAAGGACAATCTAAGAAGTAAGCTGCCTTTGTTAACTATGGGGGCAGGCAATTGGATTTATGAGATTGAAGGACTAACAGCAGGAAAGACATTAGCGGTAGTGGACATGAAAAGTTTACTCTCGCCACTCTTGGGGAGGTAGCTGATGATGTATGGAAAAGGGCAGGATATCCCAGAGTGACTGTGCAAAACATGGCACACGATGGTGGACCGTTCAAGAACTGCTGAGCGGCCATATGTCAGTCTTTAAGTGTGCAATACCCAGACACGTCAGACATAAGCGCAATCATGGCATGCAAAATGCGCAAGGACGAAGACCCACTTCAATACATTCAACAAATTCAAGAGAGATGGAGCCTCAAGACGAGAGAACCGTGGGGAAAACAGGGGGTATTTTAACACATATTATGTCAAGGGTTACCTGAACAGGTGCAGAAGCAGCTTAAGAAACTAGTGGGAATGGAGGCTAAGCCGTGGTCAGAAATCCAGCTAACCATAGTGCACTATTGCAGGCTAATGCAAGAGAATGCACAAAAGAAGCATGAGGAGAGGAAACAAGAAGCGAAGTTAGTGCAGAGGAAGTGATCATGGTATACAATTGAAGGGGTGATGTTGACGAGCAGAGAAGGAGTAGTTGCTCAGCAAGTGCAGAACCGACCACAGATGGCAGGGGGAGGTTTTGCAGTATGACGGAATATGAATCATCGGCCAAGAGGACAAGGAGGGATACCTCAGGGAAGACGGCTCGGACACCCAATGCAGCAGAACGTAGGAGGGTTCCCTGGGGGACAGCAAAGACTGATGGGGGTCCTGCGCAATGTTAGGTGTGTGGACAAATGGCCCATATCTCGCGAGCATGTAGATACAGGAGCGGGATGTCTCAGAATGCAGGAATGCAGCAACAGCCCACATACCAGAGAGAGCAGACTGACTATTATACCCAAGATCACATGCAAGTGCAGATAAACACACCACAACAGACACATACCCGAGATGCGCAAGTGCAGCAATATCAGCCCATGACACATGCATTACAGATGCAGGGACACATGCAGCAATCGCAACCAGCACAGCAGTCACTGGTTTAACAGAAAATAATAACCATGACACATGTGGGCTCCACAATGCCGGCTCCCATGCAAAAGCTGGGAGGGGCGACTGTTGTAGGAGGGAATCCATTTACAGGGACGGGAATGTCATTATATCCACAATAGGACAGTCCACAGGCAGACCTGAAGTCTTCAATCCTATCTGTTGCACGTAATCCGGTTGAGGAACCACGTATAGGGGTGACTATAGGTGACAACACTTTTTCCTTTCTCGTGGATAGAGGGGAGACATTCGACGTCACGCATTGCCATGAATGTGCAGGGATTCTCTGGGGCCATGGATTTGGTTCCGTTCACTGACGAATTGCCACTTTCTGTGGGAGAACACAACCTGACCATGCCACTGTCCTGGTGTATGGTCATTTCATCTAAACCCATTGCATCTAATGCCAATCCATCGAAATGTTTCCATCCAAAAACTTCCATCTAATGCATTTTTTTTAATTTTTTTATTTTTTTGGGCCCCCCTCCCCGAAAGCACCTGTTTTTACCCTTTAAAATGCACCTGAACAAAAATTAACCCTTTACCCCCAAAATCATGCATTTCGATGGAATGGTATTAGATGGAAAGGGTTTAGATGAATTGACTAGATAGCCATTGTTGTATTCCCGACAGGCACCAGTGAATATAATGGGTAGAGACATGATTAGCCGACTTAAAGTGCCCATTTCATTCATAGACCAAGGTATAGTGTGCTCAATTCCTTGGATCCATTACATGAATGTGAGAGGAACTCATTCAAGCTTTTTGCGGCCTAACAGTACAGAGGGAGGTTCCAGTAGACATTGAACTGTTTTCATATGGGGTAGAAGTATTGATAACATGGCTTCCAGGGATACAGGGTAGACTGTTACACATACCAAATTAATTCATATTTAGATGAAAAAAAGGAAAAGTGATCCCAATAGAACTTGCAGCAGTTATAATAAGAGCCAAGAGAATAGTACTGAATGGGACTGTGGGGGAAGGATATAGGTCAACTGACATGACAGATGAGGAGTTATTCCAAGATGATCAATCAGATAACGAGGTGGTGTTTGACATAAGCATTACACATTGGATGGAAATACATTATAGGGAAGTGCCGCAGAGAATGGCTATGTTGCGAAAACTGCCACCACCATTCCTCTAGGAAGACATAGGATGGGTACCCAGTATCTTAGGGACTAATAGTCCCTATGATGTGGGTCTGCTAAAATGGATAGGAGCGGTAAAGATAAAGCTTAAACCAGGAGCTACGTTACCAAGGGCCAGACAGTATCTTTTATCTAAGGAAGCAGGCAAGGGCATTTATTAAACGATGGCTGCATTACTGAAGCAAGGCATTCTGGTGCCTTCAGAATTGCAGCTTAACACAGCAGTGTATCCGGCGAGGAAGGCGACAGGAAGATCATGGCATTTTATCCAAGAGTTGCACCCATCGAACCAAATTGTTGAAGCAGAATTCCCTTTAATTCCCACCAACATCCCAACGGAAGTTACTCACTTCACGGTAATAGACTTGAAAAAAGCCTTTTTTTCTAAACCACTCCATGAAGGGTCACCGGACTTAACTTCCTTCCTATATAGAAACCGGAAGGTGAAACACACAAGACTCCCACAATGGTACTGTGAGTCACGTTCCATCTTCAATAGGCTCCTTCAGATGGCTCTAGGCAACATACAGATAGCGAGCACAGTCATACAATACGTGGACGACATTTTAATCTGTAGCAAGTCAGAGGAACAGTGTCGAGATTACTCTGTATATCTGCTGACAGTATTGGCAGAAAAAGGTTGCACGATGGACATGGCAAAATTACAGTATTGCCGAAGGGAAGTGCTAAATATAGGACAGTTGATATCACTAGACGGACAAAAAGGGACTCCCAAAAGAGCTGAGGCAATCAATATAGCGCTGATTCCAAAGACAGTGAGAGAAATGCAAGTTTCTGGGCCTTTGCAAGTATTGCAGATCTTGGGTGTTTGACTATAGCACATGCACAAGTATTTGCTGAGTGAGCTTTGGGAGGCACAGAGAGGGAATGGTAAGTTGGTAATGACACATGAAATGACTGAAGTATTCGAAGAGCTGGAGAAAGCAATATGCACAGCTCCAGCACTAGGATCTCAGACTATCATGACAAATTGTATTTGTTTTCACACTCCAATGGATTAGTAATGACTGCAGTACTCACACAGAAGACTACCCTAGGGCACAAGCCATTAGCTTTTTATAGCAGACATTTAGACCCCGCAATATTACCCTTTAGAGCAAGCTCTGGTTGCTGCCGCATTCGCAGTAGAGAAGTCGCTTTAGGTGGACCATGTACTGTTTGTAATTCTCGAAAGATCCAAGAGTACGTTGCACACACAGTGAGCTTCTGGATATGAGGTAATCATCTCAAACCCAGCGTTTAAGGTAGTGCGGTACAGGACTGTCAATCTGGCGACATTTCTAGCTGAACCAGTAGAAGAGGGAGACTCTGTACACGACTGTACTACGTTCATGGAACAGTATGATGACCTTCCCAAGGTGGGGGAGAAGCCACTTGACGGAAAGAAGGACTTTATATTGACGGTTCCTCGTCGTTAGACCAGACAACAGGGAAAAGGCATACATGAACAGCAGTGATAAAACTAAAAGTAGATGGTACAACAGAAGTAATAGCCAGTGTGAGATTACCTTCAAATTTTTCTGCACACAGAACAGAATTAGTGGCTCTCATAGTTGCATTAGAAGTGTGCAGAGACCAGGAAATTACAGTGTATTCAGACTTGGTCTACATCTACAGTACACTCAGAATTGTAACGATGGCAGAGGAGGGGCTTTAGACATGCTGACGGCTCACCGGTGCAGCACGCGCCCCGATTGGATAGGCTCATAGACGTGCTTGAACTCCCTGCAGCAATAGTGGTCATGAAGTTCCAGGCACAGACGAGAGGGGATGACGCAGACTCCCGGGGCAACGACGCAGCGGATGTGGAAGGAAAGTGCACAGCATATTTCCCAGGAATAACAGACTTCTAAACCCCATGAAGCACACGTATTCATGTGCACAATATGATTATAAGGGAATGCTGTAATATGTTACTAGTCGTGCAGATCATGGAGTTTCAGGGAAGGGCTCCAACAGAGGAGAAGGGGGTGTTCAATGTCGCCCACGGATACTCTTTGGTGACAAGAAAGCACAGTCAAGCTAGTACTCTCAATAGCGTTATCGCAAATTGCGCTTTCGCAACTGCATTATCCCACCCACATAGGTAAAGAAGTACTTGCTGCTCACATTGGGGAAGATTGGTTCTGTCCTAACATGCCGGAGCAAATAACTGCATTCATGGAGAATTGTGTCACCTGTTAAAAAATCACTGCAGGACATACTTTACGTGTAGTGAAGGGAGCCATATGCCAGCCAATTGAGCCTTTCCAACATCTCCACATCGACTATGTCGATATGTACCTCTGTGCAAGGGGTCCCGCTACATGATAGTGGTTGTGTGCCTGTTCTCCCGATGGATCGTAGCTGGTTCCTGTTCACACCCCAATGCTCTCAGGGCTGTGCGATTCCTCATTAGAGAAGTGTTCCCACAATGGGGTGTGAATGAGGTCCTGTGGTCAGACAATGGGCCCCATTCCGTGAATAACACCTTAGAGTATATCGCAACCCTACTGTGGATACAGCACACATTTAACTGTGGTTATCACCCACAACCGAACGGGGGGTGTGAGTGCCTCAATGGCCCGCACAAAGGAAAGATAGCAAAAATAAAAGCCACTTTAAAAAATGGATGGCTGCAGCAACTCTGCACTTGCATCTAATAGCAGTCATGTCAGAGTCATACCAAGAGTTGCACTTTGCGGCAGGCTTCAGGTGGATCCTCCTGACTGGGGAAAGGATGTCCAGAGTGCTGGAGATGGAGCTTAGCAAGTGCTAAATCAGAATGAGAGTCAGAAGCAGGGATGAGAGGAGGAATGAAGATGGCAGCAAATGCCGCGACTGACACACGCTACATCGGTCAAATGACAGAGAATGAGACTGGCATTATGGGCAGAGGCATTGCTGGGGGACCAGGGTGCTCCAGATGGGAGGTGAGGAGAGAGTAGTCAGACCAGGAAAGAGGGGTAGTTAGACGGTTGGAGAGGGAGATGTCTGCTGAGATGAGCACTTCCAAGGTGTGACCAGCAGAGTGGGTTGGGCTGGAGGGAAGAATTGTGAGGGAGAGAGAATCACAGAGGTCGTGGGACAGAACAGTGGCTGCATTGGAAGAGTCTAGGTGAATATTAATGTCACCAAGGAAGAGAAGTTTGGGGGAGGAGGTCAGGAGAGAAGAGGAGAGGTCAACCCATTCAGAGAGGAAAAGGTAGGTAGGTCCAGGGTGCCTGTAGATAGCGGTGAAAGTGAGGGAGAGGGTAGGAGAGACACATAGTCTACAGACGAGACATTCAAAGGAAGAGTAAGATTGTGTGGGAATGATAGTAGCAGGAATCCATTCAGGGAAGACAAGGGCAACTCCACATCCAAACAGATTAGTTCTGGGTTTGGAGAGGATATTGCAACCTTCAGGAAGAGAGTGTCAAAAGCAGTGACAGAGCTGGCATTGAACCACGTGTCGGTGAGTGCAAGGACATTGCGGTCAAAATCTTTAAGAGGTGACAGATGTCGGAGCAGTGTTTAACAGCAGAGCAAGTATTGAGGGTAGCTAAGTGAAGCTAGTTACCACCTTTAAAGGTCTTCCGAGCTGTGGTACAGGGATGTGGTACACTCATAGGTGGGGCGGAGAGGTCAGATGGGTGGCAGTAGGAGGAGTGGCAGGAGAGGGGAGAAAGTTATTGAGAGATGAGAGATGCCTGTACAGCAGGAGGGGGTTGGGTTGATAGCTGTGGGCCATGATAGTACCATTTTGGTAAGACTTTAATGATGCACCTAGGTGATAAGACACAAGCCAAGAGAACTTCCCATCTGGTTCCATCATTAATGGGCAAGGAGGGAAAAGGGGATAGGATAGAGACCATATGGGGAGACCATAGGTCAGGAGAAGGGACAGTGAATAGGATGTCAGTGATAGTCTTTCTATAGGAATCCTTGATTGCAGGTATCGGCAATGGGGAGGCCTGGGTTGGAGGCCAGTAGTGCTTTCTCAAACCTTTTCCATACAGACTTTGTGAGAGAGGTAGGATAGGTGATAGATGCATCATTCAGTACTAGAAGCAATTAGCTATTCGGTGTTATGCACCTATGTTCAATACATTGGTGAATCTCTAATATGCAATTTGACGTGGCCCAGAGCAGGGTTCTACTGTGCTACTAACCTCTAAGTGGGTGAATGTGGTATGCTTCCAATGTAAAAAAAAGAAACATTTTAGTGCACCTAGAATGCTCTTGGTGGGTTCCATGAAGACTTCCTTGCTTGCCTGGGGTAGGCTGGGTTGCCTGGTGAGGGTGCAAGGACTCAAAGACTCGTTAGGAGGCAGAGGGGAAATGCCAGGTCTTCAGGGCCTTGCTGAAGGTGAGGTGGTCCTCAATGAGACGGATGTAGATGGGAATTGACTTCCAGATCAAGGGAACTTGGACCGAGAAACAGGACCCCCCCTAATCTTGTCGATTTGAATGGAGGAATCACAAGGATTAATGAGAAGCTGGAGCTCAGGTTTCTATTGGGTTGGTAGCTGGTCAGTTTAAGTTGGAGGTATTCTGGGCCTGTTTTGTTCAGGGCTCAGTGGGTTATGCACATGGCTTTGAAAGTGGCCCTTCGCCTGACAGGGAGCAAGTGTAGGACACAGAGGCCGGTAAGATGTATTCTGCAGGACCAACTGCCAATAGAAGTCTAGCTGCAGGGTTTTGGACTTGTTGGAGCTTTCAGAGTTGATAGGTGGCGGCACCCAAGTACAGCCAGTTTGAATAATCTAGTCGGAAGAGTACAATAGCAATGATTGCAGTGGCTCTGTGAGGGTAGGAGAGGTATGGGAAAATGTATCTGAGAGGGCAGAGGTTGAAGTAGCAGGATTTGGACACTGTGTTGATATGGTTGCTAGAGGGTCAAGTCTGCGTCCATGGTGCACCCTAGGTTCATTACTGTGTTGGAGGTGGGAGGAGGAGGACCTAGAGAAGGCGGGCAAGTGGTGAGTTGTCGGAAGAGAGACATCTTCCAGCAGATCATGATTTCTTTTTTTCCAGGGTTGAGGGGGTAGTAGTTGACTGTCATCCAGCTGTCAATGTCAGAGAGGCAGGTAGATAGGGCAGGGTTGGGGATGGAGGCACACCTGGGAATCTTAAAGATAATCTGGGTGTTGTCAGTGTAGTTGTAACAGGCAAGGTTGTGAGGGTGGATAAGGGTGGGTAGGGGGCTCAAGTAGAGATTGAAGAGTAGGGGGAAAGGTGAGACACTCTGTGGAACCCCGGTGGGAATGGGTTGGGGGGCTGAGGAGAAGGGGGAGTAGGGTGATTTGTGATCTTTTAGCCAGGAACGAGGCGATCCACCTAGGAGTGGAGTCTGTGAGAGAGGATGTCAAGGTCAATGGTGTCAAAGGCAGCCGAGAGGTCTCAGAGGATAGGTGTAGCACAGCGCTCAGAATATGCATTGTTTTTGAGGTCCCCCCAGATGGAGACTAGTCGGAGGTAGTTGGATTCAGTGAAGTGGCAAAGTTGGGAGTAGGCAGTTCATATGGTAAGTTTAGTTTACATTGGTTGTTGGCAATGGGTCTGTAGTTGGCTGGAAGGAGGGGATCCGGGGGGGGGGTTTGAGGAGGGGTTTGTTGTGTGAGGTCTTGAATGTTGCTGGGAATAGGCCTGAGGTGAGGCAGTATTTAATGATGGATCTCGCTATGTGACCTGCACAGGATGAGGAGAAGATTTCTCTGAGGAGGGCAGGAGGGCATAGATCATTTGGGGATCCCGACGGGTGGCTGTTATCAAGGAGTTTAATTAATTCAGGTCTGGAGATGAGTGTGAAGGGGGAGACGGTGGGGCGAGAGGGTGGAGGGTTGGAGGCGTTGGGTGGAGGGGTCGGTCGGGTGGAGGGGTTGGTGGTCGGGGAGAGAAAGTTGAAAGTTTAGTGCCTATGGCTCTTTTTCTTTCAAATGAAACATTGTGGAAGTGGTCTGAGAGGGCCTCACAGAGTGTTTGGGAGGTGGGCAATGGGGGGGCAGTGCACAGGGGTGCCTTAAATTCTGCGATTATTGCGTGAAGTTCCTTGGTGCAGTTGCGGGTGTTGGTAATTCTGCTCTGGTATAAGGACTTATTGGCCTTTCAAATTTCCGCCTCATAAGCATGGATCTGCCGGGCATATGTTGCTCTATTTGGGGGGGATGGATAGACCCACCATCTGCATTCAAGTGAGTGATTAAGAGTTTTGAGTGCTTTCATTGAAGGGGAGAAACATCTAGGGGAGGGTCTGTGTCTGAGGAATTCTGATCTGTTGGGGGGGGAGAGGTTCAAGGACGTTTGAAAGCCTTTGGTCAAAAAGGCTGACAGAGGGTGGACCTCCCTCTACTGACAGAGTTGCGAGGTTCGAGAGCAGAGAGTCTGTCAGGTCCAGTGATATTATGACCTTGTTCCGCATCTAGAAACAGGTGGGTGTTCCAGTGATGGTTGGGCGGGGAGGGGAGGAGGGAGTTGCGAGTGAGAAAATAATGGCTGTGTGGCCCATCCATATGAGCAGTCTGGGGGGGGAGCAAGTTGATGAGGCTGGTGAAACTGAAGATTACTCCTAGTGTATGTCCTGCAATGTGAGTGGGCCTGCTACTAACGGGGCCATGTTAAGGGCTTTCATTGTGTCTAGGCAGGGTCGTATGATGGGATTGACGTGCATCAAACCAAATGTTGAAGTCTCTGAGCATGGTGCGAGAGGGGTGGGAGACCAGGATGGTCGCTAGGGAGTCCCTTAGAGAGTTAGCAAAGTTTCTGTTGTAGCCAGGAGGTCTGTAGATCAGTAAGATGCTGTCAGAGAGAGAGTGTTTGAGGCGAAACCTCAATAGCAGCGATTTGCAGTCTGCATTGCAGGCTTGTTTCTGAGTGTGATATGGAGAGGTGTGATTTGTGGAGGATAGCTATTCCACCTACTCTGCTTGTTCTGTCATGAGTGAGAAGTGGGTAGCCAGGTGGCAATGCTTTGTGTGCTATGGGTCGGAATTCATCAGAGAACCAGGTTTTTGTGATAAAAGAATGCCTGGGCTATCAATCGAAATAAAGTTAAATATGTTATGTCCGTTCTTGGCGATCAATCTAGCATTGATTAGGATGCAGGGGAGTAAGGAGGGGCCAAGGAGGCTGATGGGCCTCTGAGTGGTGAGGGGAAGGGACGGGTGGGGAATACTGAAGGTGGATAGGTGCCCTTGGTAAGTGTCCCATGAGGGGGATATAGTGTGTTCAGAGTGGCTGACGGGGAGGGTCAAGAGAGGGGCAGAAGGGGATGAGGTAGTGGGGAAATTAATGGTGGGTGGGGGTGAGGGTTCTCTGTGGATAGTGTGGGCGGTGTGGGCTCTGATGGTACTTTGGGTGTTGGAGAAGAGTGTTCAGAATGTGCGTATCCTAAGGGGGGACAGGAGTGAAAGGTTTGAGGGTAGGGGGCATGTGAGATGTAGAGGAGGGACCAGATTTGGTGGAGTGTACGGGAGTGTACGGGGGCCGGGGAGGGAGCATGATGGATGGATGGGACTCTGGGTTAAAAGGGTAGGAGGGTACAGGAGGAATGGTGGAGTCTGAAATCTGAATAATAGATGTGGTGTTGAGAGCGCTTGGGGGTATGGCCAGGGTTGGGGGAGGCAGTGAGAGTGTATAAGAGGCGGGCACGTTGGGATCTGGGAAGATAGGGTGAGACGTGCAGAGGAGGAGCTGTTCGGGAGCTGCTGATTCTGTGTATAAATTGATTCCTGTGTGTCAGTTGTTTATGGTTGTGGGTTGGTGGGTCCTCCAAGGCAGGGGTGTTGGAGAGGGAAGCCTGGGTGGTACTTAGGGAAGTGAAGACCAAGCTGGGAGGGTGTTGGAGGGGATTGAATGATGGGGTGGGCCAAGTAGTAGGGTTAGGCAGGTGGTCTGAGAAGGAAGTGGGTAGATTGAACGGGCGGGCTGAGGATGGAGGAAAAGGTGTCTGGAGGACAGTGTGCATCCCCTGAGGGATTGGGGGTTGGAGGTGCTGCAGATTGAGGGGGAGGGAAGATGGGAGAGAGGAATCTTTAGCATGCCAGCCTGCTGCTCTGATTTGAGAGTTGGTAGGCATGATGAAGGAGCTGTGGCATCTGCTCTGGGCTAGAGAAGAGGAGTGGATTGCTAGACTGTCTTAGGACTCTCAGGGGCAGTATAGTAGGGGGAGAAGGAGTATGGAGGTTCAGTGGACAGCTATTTTAGTGAAATTCACTTCAAGAAAGGTACCCCTGGATGTAAATGAGATATAGACACCTATATGCAAAACATTGGTTATACACTGAGATGCATCTAAATTCAAAACATGGGCTGTACTCTAAAATGCACTTGGGCTCAAAGCATAGGTTATCCTCTAAAATGCACTTGGGTTCGAAACATTGGCTATACTCCACTATGCACCTGGGTTGTTCAAAACCTTGGCTATACTCTAAAATGCATCTAGATTCAAAACATAGGCTACACTCTAAAATGAACCTGGGTTCAAAACATAGGCTGAACTCTAAAATGCATCTAGATTCAAAACATAGGCTATACGCTGTAATGTGTGACCCTCCTATGTGTATTGCCTCTTTAAGGGGATGTGCCCCTCCCAAGTGTATTGCCCCTATAAAATGGGCCATGACTTTGTCATGGCCCAGGCTAATAAAAGGAGCCCCTGCAGGCACGTGCGGGAGAACGGCTGCAGACTCCAACTACGGAACTCCTGTTGTCTCGGTCTCTCATTGTGGACCCGCAGGCCGACACCGTGTGATCACAGTCCTGCGGCCCTGGCCTGCAGGCCCCATACCGTGTGATCTTGGCCCTGCAGGTCCTTGCTGGTCTGGGCCACCCAGACCAGCATGATGCCCTGGGTCCAGCCCAGGCACCCACCATCCAGGATGCTCCAGGCATCCCCGGTGCTCCGGCACCCAGGCTGTGCCCCACAGCCTCTCAGGGCCATGCCATGCAGCACCTTTGTAAGTCCGGGTGACCCCAGCATACTGCATAGCTCTCAACTCACCTGCTTTTGGCGGGTGTCACCCGCCTTGAAAGCAGATGAATCACCCGCCAAGTCCCTCATACGCCCATTCACTTCAGTGGGCCTCTCACCCGCCAAAAACAAAATCGGGTGTTTTCACCGCTTTGAATAGATAATCTGCCACTCAAGAATTGCGCCACACTTGTTAGTTCAATATTTTCAAAAGAACATTTCTTTTTATTCCTTATTTGCCCTTTGAATTCTTGTTGACACGTGTTTCGGCTACTCAAGAGCCTTTCTCAAAACAGAACAGGGCTTTATTAGGTACATATCTTATTCTATTAACACAATTATTATATAATGTTCAAAAACATTTATGTATTCAAAAAGGTTTGGGTAAGGAAAGGAAGGTAACGAAGAAAAGAAAGAAGTAGGAAAGGGGGGGGGGGGTGGGGGGTTATGCAATATTAAATCACATATATTTTGGAAAATAAATAAAAGTAATAGATAATTCACAAATGCAGTACATCGCAATACAAATAATTATATCAAAATGTGCATCAAATTCATAATAAATACAAAACAATATAAGTGATAAGAGAACAATAAAAGATAAAAAATAATAATAGTGGATAATAAGTAAAATAACAAACAGAGAAACAGAAAAAATATATTGTTTAAAATAATTCCTCATACATAAATCCACATTTTATATTTAAGGTTTCAATATTAAACACAAATTCTCATTTGTATTATTTCTATAATGATTCTATCATGTATTACAGACTACAGTATTGTTCCCTCTAATGGGTTGCAGTAAATCTACATTCGACACACAATAATATATTCATGTTTGAGCGTAATACATAGAACAGTAGAAATCTCTTACCCGTTAATTCCATAAATCCCGGGTAAATCCCTATAGTGAAAATAATGCAGAAAGAAATATTTCCAATCCAATTGTTGTTCACACACAGGAATTAAATCTATTAATTCTCCAAAGGTTTTGGTTAAGCTCAATCTTTCGTATGGCCATAAATTCTAACCTTCCACTTAAGAGTCCATCACATCTACCTCGCCACTCCACACCTTAATTTATCAACAATTTCGGTTTGTCTTATTAAGTTCATAGTCTCCCCGTTAGCAAAAAGACCCCGGTCTGAATCAACTCCCATATGGGCATTTGGATCGCCCGACTGCGGGCGTGCAAAAACGTCCCGAAAGGGGAATTTATTAGAGCACGGAGAAACTGTACAAACACTATTGATTTCAAGTCAGAATGTGAGCTACTGCAGGATCGTTTTGAACAGAGAGGCTACTCAAAGAAATGCATTGAAGCAGCACAACAAAAGGTAGCTAAAGTAACCTGGGAGCAGACTCTGATGCCTAAAGAAAGAAGGACAAATACTGAGCACAGGATGATTAATTTCATTACAACATATAGCTCCAATATTGGAGTACTCAAGAAAACGTTAAACAAAAATTGGCATCTTTTACAACTTGATTCTCACCTAACGGAGTATATTGGAGAAAGACCAAAAATAACATATCGTAAGGCTAAAACTTTGAAAATGACCTTGAGCCCTTCTCTTCTACCAGATGTAAAACCTGAACCTAGCAGAACATGGTTGGACCCAAAGACGTCAGGGTTCCGAAAATGTGGCACCTGCACTATGTGTGATTTTGCACATGACATGACGATGGAATTTGTGGACTCAAGAGGGACGCAAATGAAAATCAAAGAAAATATAAATTGTCGTTCAAAATATACAATATATGCAATAATATGTCCATGCAAGATGATCTATATTGGAAGCACGATTAGGGAAACGAGGTTTCGTATAAGAGAACATTTCTCATCCATTGGAAGCCAGGATGCAACATTACCGCTGGCACAACATTGGCAGCTCCAACATCAAATGGAAAACAAAAAAACTCTGAGGTTTATTGGACTGCAAAAGATACGAATGGGGAAAAGAGGTGGAAATATAGAGGAGAAATTAAGACAGATGGAAGCCAGATTGATATGCAAATTTAGATCGATTGAGTTTGGTCTCAATCATGATAACGAGATGGGACATTTTCTTTGATTTGATAATGTTCATACATGTCATGAAATGAAAGGACACTGTTAGGGCATGGTACTTTATTTCTGGTGGAAGGAAGCAAATGGATATTGAAATGGATGCTATTCTTTATGGTTTGAAACCTTGATTTTATATGTAAAATGTACAAAAATGATAAACAATTTGATATGCAAAGGTAGTTTGTAATGCCGAAATCTTTTCAATAACATTTACTTGTATCAAGATTAATTGAGAAATAATGTTATGTAAGGGTAGTTAATGGCTAATCACATTCGACACAAACTGAGTTGGAACACCATTTGGATAATAACAAGAATTTAATTTCTAGGGGCTAACAAAAATTTGTAGTAAATATATATTTTTAAATTGGCCTATAATATAGGGTAGATGTCCGTTTAGAAATATATTCATTTATTCCAATATGTGAATGGGAGATGGGGAGTTTGACACATCATCATGATACAAACAATGATTAAGTGAATAGATGATCTGTGCATTCTTAACCCTTCCAATATGGCCGCTCTGTAAAACGATGCTAGAAAGAGAAGAAGGAGGATTCGTGTAACTTTGGTGATGCTATACATTACATGGTGGATCCCCGCGGTGGCTCATTTCTGTTTGAGGCCGACGCGAGAAGACGGATTGTTACAAAGCTGCAGGTAAGCCATCAGGGGTGGGTCCCCGAACGGAAAAGGAAAAAGAGACGTTTTTGCACGCCCGCAGTCGGGCGATCCAAATGCCCATATGGGAGTTGATTCAGACCGGGGTCTTTTTGCTAACGGGGAGACTATGAACTTAATAAGACAAACCGAAATTGTTGATAAATTAAGGTGTGGAGTGGCGAGGTAGATGTGATGGACTCTTAAGTGGAAGGTTAGAATTTATGGCCATACGAAAGATTGAGCTTAACCAAAACCTTTGGAGAATTAATAGATTTAATTCCTGTGTGTGAACAACAATTGGATTGGAAATATTTCTTTCTGCATTATTTTCACTATAGGGATTTACCCGGGATTTATGGAATTAACGGGTAAGAGATTTCTACTGTTCTATGTATTACGCTCAAACATGAATATATTATTGTGTGTCGAATGTAGATTTACTGCAACCCATTAGAGGGAACAATACTGTAGTCTGTAATACATGATAGAATCATTATAGAAATAATACAAATGAGAATTTGTGTTTAATATTGAAACCTTAAATATAAAATGTGGATTTATGTATGAGGAATTATTTTAAACAATATATTTTTTCTGTTTCTCTGTTTGTTATTTTACTTATTATCCACTATTATTATTTTTTATCTTTTATTGTTCTCTTATCACTTATATTGTTTTGTATTTATTATGAATTTGATGCACATTTTGATATAATTATTTGTATTGCGATGTACTGCATTTGTGAATTATCTATTACTTTTATTTATTTTCCAAAATATATGTGATTTAATATTGCATAACCCCCCACCCCCCCCCCCCTTTCCTACTTCTTTCTTTTCTTCGTTACCTTCCTTTCCTTACCCAAACCTTTTTGAATACATAAATGTTTTTGAACATTATATAATAATTGTGTTAATAGAATAAGATATGTACCTAATAAAGCCCTGTTCTGTTTTGAGAAAGGCTCTTGAGTAGCCGAAACACGTGTCAACAAGAATTCAAAGGGCAAATAAGGAATAAAAAGAAATGTTCTTTTGAAAATATTGAACTAACAAGTGTGGCGCAATTCTTGAGTGGCAGATTATCTATTCATATTAGTAACCAAGGAGGTAGGGGATTGGTTCCTCCAACGAATGCCACATAGGATGCGACACGGCTGAGAGGCCAAATCAAACCCATCTTGGTCGCCAACAGAAGAAGTTGTACCGACACATATCCCAAAACACTAATCGTTTTCACCGCTTTGGTGACAAAAAAGGTTGGGAGCTATGATAGTGTGGCCAGCAGTGTGACCACCACCGGCCCCACAACATACTCTAAAATGCATCTAGATTTGTGTGGTCTTATTTGTCTGTTGTCGTTTGTTCGGTACACCTGGCTTTGTTTGGGTTCGTCTTAAGTTTCATATGGTGGAATACTGAGTTATGGTTGGAATTCTGTGCTACTTTGTTTTCCACTGTTATGTATTTGTAATTCAATGACCTAGGATGTTCATTCTGTTATTTATTGTACCTTGTTGAAAATGAGAAATAAAGAGTTTAAAAAAAATGCATCTAGATTCAAAACATAGACTATTCTCTAAAATGCACCTGGGTTCAAAACATTGCCTATTCACTAAAATGCATCTAGATTCAAAACGTAAACTATAATCTGACGTTCAGTAAAATTGCAACACTGTTAGTGAAAGAATTCTGTCAGAGAAATCAAAGTTTGGCTTCAATCGGCTATTCTGTAGTGTGAATTTAGATTAATATGTTTTCCACACTCTAATGTACCGTTACATACTGTCTAGTGGAGTGCAGTACTGTGCTTCTAACATCGGGTATAACGAGTGAGTGTAGTATGACCCTAATGCCAGTTATAGATATAGACTACGGTGTCCAAGTGTAATACTCAGTCTGGATAATAATAAAGCTTATTTAGAGTGGGGAGGATAGTAAACGTGTGTTTGTTTAGCTGTGAGGCTGCGGATAATACTGTACCCTCTGAAAAGGTTGTCTCTTATCTGTGAGGTACGTCGAGTTACAGGCCAGGCTCGGTGCCCATGAGGAACAGGTGCAAACAGACAGTGGAAAGGTGCCTAAGGGAGGTGACCTTTGCCTTGAGCCCTACTCCGGCTGCCCTACGACTCCCTGTTAAGAGGACTTCTTCCTGGAAGGAAGCACCAATCCCTGGGGTGGGCGGGAGTGGGGTGTGAAGGAGGACGTGGGAGGGTGCTGGTTAAGAGGAGTAACGGGGAACGGGAAATGCAGAAGGTGCAGGGGGAGATGCAGAAAGTAAACATTAAAAGTACAACGGCTACACCTAGGTAGATGTGGGCTGCTCACCCCACGATTAGCAAAGGCTGGGTGCTGAAGGTCAGGACCCGTTCTCACAGGTCTGCAGGCAGCAACATTTCTGCAAAAATAAACTAGTGGATGCTGAAATCTGCAACATCAAAGAAGGCCTTTGTTGGATCACGAGCATGCTCATGGACCCCACATTCTGGCATGACACCATGCTGTTCGATGCTGACTAATTTAGTGAGAACATTTATTTTAGCAAACATGGCAGCATATAGTTTCGGACTCCCAGTTAGTAGGTGATATTGGTCTAGACGATGCAGTTTTAGTGATACCCTTACCAGGTTTATTTTATTTGATGTTATTATGCTTTTATACAATACCAAAATCCTAACAGTAGTAGTATCAAAGTACCTACGCTTGTCTCTGGCTGGCTCACTGTGCTCACTGTGCCTCCACCCGGGGTAGTCACCACCATTTAGGAAGAAAGAAAATAAGTAATGGGAATATATACAAAAGTGGCGAATAGATGCTTTGAGCACATGAAAGGAGAGATGCAGTGGTTGGGGAGGGCTGAGAGATTATTTCTGGCAGCATGGGTTCTAGTCAGTCCTTTTTTTACGTGGACCCTGGTTCTGCAACAGGGAGGAGGCGGATATGTCCTAAATTATTTTGATAACCGAGCTGCATTTCCAAGGCAGAACTGGAGAACTGCAAGGTAGTACATAGTGTAATGTTGGATGCATGATGGGCTTGAGAATGTGCTTGGGCAATCCTGGATGTTTGGTGGCTTATTTTCCCAGGCATCTCTATTATATCCCAGGTGTGAGCCATGAGTGGCATAGTCAAGAAAAGACTATGTATAAAGGTGAATTTTGTTAGTAACAGAAGGTAAGGGAATGGATGGAGTGGTCAAACGGGTACAGTAAAACATGAAAATGCATGCCACTTAGATGTGGAGGAGGTAATTATTAAGAGTCTGTTCCGTGTCATGTCACGATAGACTTTATTTTAGTTAATGGTGAGACAGGGCAATGCCTTACTTGGAAGCAGTATATCAAAGTATAGTAATACGTAGCCATCTATAGTGAGAAACCTTAGTCTGAGTGCCCTCTGCAGGATGTCTTCATTAGACTATCGAAAATGTGCATGTGGGTGTGCGACCTAAGAGTAGGTAGAGAAAGGGTAGATGCCTGTCCTTCTCTATGAAATGACAGTCTGGCACCCTTCTGGCATGTTATGTTACTATGCCCTGGCTGACATGCTTTGTAGAATGCTATAAGCCACATTAAAGCCACCTCAGAGGACAGAGGAGCAGGTAAATTGCCCCATTAAGGCCAGTTTACAGGACTGAAGAGCATGGAGATCTTAGGGAAATTAGAAATATTAGCCTTTGACCATGACAGGGGCGCCAGTCTAGTCATTTGACTAGTACAAACAATGATAGAAGAATGCCTTCAAGAAAAGACAATAGGATGTGTCATGTTTTAATTGTCTGATAGTGTCTTGGATCTCATCTCATGAATCTCATCCAGATGCAATGTATCTATGTTATGTTAGGGGTCAGCAATGAGAAGCAGACATAAGGTTGCAATGTTCTCAAGAGTAGACATATTTATTAAAAGAAAATGTATGTGGAAAAAAATATTTTGTCCTAAACAAAGGAAAATGTCCCTAACTATGAATCTAAAACTAAAATAAGTCGACCTTGTGTCCAAAGTACATCTGACCCTCACACTAACATACAAAATCGAAAGGTACAATATCATTTCTGTTGTCACTTCAATCAAGCTGTGGAAAACCACATATAAATACAATTTCAGCAGAACAGTCCTTGTCTCCAAGGTTTAGTTTCCCTTCCCCAGAACTGCTTTAGGAAAAGGCATATGAAATACTCTGTTTCACAGAAGTTCCATTAAAGGTGATTGAACATTTCTGTTTCCTGGGTATTCTCCTTAAGATGGCAAAGCCAGTGTTCTTTCTACAATACTGTCTGAAATATACTGAGAAGCCGTATGTTATAGTCTTTAGGATGGCAAAGTAAAATGTTCATTTTCAACAGAAGACTTGATATGAGGATATTTATTTTCAACAAAACCTTGGATTTCCTGGTGTACTCCCCTGCCAGGAAGTCCTCTACTGAAATATCCAATTTCATAAAGACTCAACTGGACAAAAACTATCTTCCAACACAACACTGAATTCCCTGGTATATTCCCCTGCCAGGAATCCCTTTTGGCTCACACAGATCCCCTGGCATAGTCTCCTGCCAGATATCTCTTTCCAAAAAGGTTCAATTGAAAACTCTGGATGTCCTGGTTTACTCTCCTATCAGGAATATCCCTCTTTTGACTCATACAGATCCCCTGGTGTACTCTCCTGGCAGGTATCTCGTTCCATCAACCTTTCTTACAATAGCTCTTGGTTCTTGGCAATACTTTTTCCAGGTTTCCCCCAACTGGCATCTCATGTCAGGCGAATTGTACAACTGCTGCCTTTTTGTTTCTCTTATAATGTCTTTTGGCTTATGGGTTCCAGGTTTCCCCCAACTCACATCTCTTATCAGGAGAATTGTGCCATGCTTCCCCTCTTGTACTTTCTGCAAAACTATTTGGTTGGTATTCAAAACTTTCCTTTAATTGTCCATGTGTCTGTCGGAACGCCCCAGGGTCACCACTCCCAAAGGGACAACTCACTGATATCTCTTGGCAAATCCGACTCATGGTTTGCTGTAGCAGGAGAGCCTTGCCTCGAGTATGACATCTGCTGCTTACCAAACCTCCTTTCAGGCCCTCTGCTGAATTCGGGGTCTCTCGACAGTACAGTTTCTTCTTTCAGTTTTTGACAGAATCATAGACAACCTGGATGTGGTTGCCAGTTTTTCTGCTGTATTTCCCAAGCGCATGTGAGTCTCTGTTGGATTTCCCTCCACTCTGCTATGTCGGGTGGACCAGTGGCAGCCCGGGAGCACCACTCTCCTTTATCTGGGTTCACTCCTGCACTTCTGGCTCTCTCTATGGCTCCACTTGCTGCTCTGTGTACTCTGAAGCCTGATCCAACTTCCCCTTCACCTTCTTCCACATGCAGGTGATTTTTGGATGTAAATGTCCTGTGTAATGGATTGAATGCATAACAACTAGACTGTGTGTTACTCTTGGTGTTTATGTTGATCCTCATTTACTTTTTATGCCTCTTCTTCGTCCCAGTACTAAAAGCTTTTTGGGAATTGAAGTCCAAATTATTTTCATAGTGGTTTAAGTTCTTTTGTTGTACACTTTTGTCTACATAACATTCATCATAATCATCAGATGTCAAATGAGTTTTTAGAGGGGTTAAGCACATATGAAAATGAATAAAGTTCTGTTTAAGATGTTTAACAGAAATAGGTTTCAAGTCCTTACAATTAAAGGGTTGTGAATAATGAAAGCAGGCCATTAGACACTTTGGGGGGAGGGTTTCTTCTTCACAATCAAGGGAAGATTACTGCATCTCTTCTGTCGGAGCCCTCACATCTCCCTGAAAGTTTTCTCCCCCCACATGATCTTCCCTCCAGACATCACCCCCAGGGTCGGGATCAGCTAGTGGCTGCCTTCCCCTGGCCATGCGAGAAGACATCACCACCTGGGAATTAGAGATGACTCAGCAGGATTCATCACAGTAATCCTCAGCACCCTGGAAGGGGGAATGGGCTAATCAGGATGCTTGGAATGCGGGCTGTATTGTCTGGTACAAGCCCAAGCTCTGAGCAGCCTGGCTGCTATGCTACTAGCGAGTGACCCCTTCCCTTTCCTCCTCCTCCTTCCCTTCTCCCCTCCCACCATCACCTCTTAGCACCTGTGTAGTCCCTTCGCTGGTGCTAAGTGTGTTTTTAAAAAAAACAAAGATCACGTAGCTTGTAGTATGGCACAGCAATGCTCTGGAGTATCTGAAGTCTGTTTCCTTGTTGATGATGTCATGGTCACCAACATAGAAAATGGATCTCAGCAACTACAGAGCATTGCTGTGCCACACCATAAGATAAGTTTTCTCTTTTAAAAAAAGAAATGAAACGCCCTTAGCACCCGTGTAGGGAACTACACAAGTGCTAATGGTGATATACACCAAGTCGGCGGGCTGACCCTGTCGGTTAAGGCACCGCCGCCCGTGTTAAGGGACCCTCGCTTTGCTTGTGCCCTTAACTTGGGCGGCGGTCTGTTACCGACAGTGTCGTCCTGCTACCTCGGTGTATTGCCCCAATAGCAGGAACTTTTGCTGGGTTTAGAGTCAGAGGAAAGTCTACAGTAATAGTTATAGAAGACACTCTGAAAATTACCCAATCAATGTTCAATTTTTCTGTTGTCAAGATTCCAGATTTATTGTATGGTTTTGAGATTCCTTAGTTCTACATTGAATTGAAAGCAATTTGCCTGGTCCATTACTAAACTCATACACCCTTTGTTGATGTTTCATTACAGTTTGGAGAGTGGGGAGCATTACATCACAGTAGGGCACCTGCTGGGCCTTCACCTGCCATGCCAGCTCAGGGGGCCCTTGAAAGACTCCCCCGAGCTGGTATGGCAGGCAGGCTAATGTGGCGCCCCGGCCTAAAGCCGGCCCTGCCAGTAGAGGTGGTGCAGGGGCTGCTTTTCTGTGGAGAAGGGGGCAAAATCAATGTTAATTGTAGAGAAGTCATGGTATTAGGAGCCTCCCTTATTCGTATACCATAAATATCAAGCACTTGGCTGCTATCGATAGAATGCATGACGCTGTCACGTTTACATGGACAGCTGCTGCCTTGGTATTACACACACTTCCAGATATTCTTTGCATTGGAAGGCTGCTTTTGATTGTGCAACAGTCTATTTGAACACAAATTGCCATCCACCTTATGTTGGTAATATGTGATGTAACCCTTCATATAATGTTGGGTTTGGCAAAGCACTGTTCACGGTATATGTAATATGAAAAAATAGGAAGGGAAAAATGAAAATGGAAATTGTCTGACTCTGAATGTAAAATGTGTATATTGCCTGACTGGTTAAGGTGGGATTACATGCTGTCCCTTCATGTGAGGGATTTCTATCTTGGGCAATTGTCGCCTGGTTTCCCGTATATGTATGTTTGTTTGTTTGTTTAGTCATGTCAAAGTTTGCCTCAACATAGTCTTGAGTATTAAATATTTAGAGTTGTTTTTGCTCCCTGTGTTTATTCGTGTGTTTCTGAAATGGTGGACAATGGTACTACCTTCTATATGTGGTGTTTCGGTACCCATGAGGAGTTTTACCTCATATTTTCCTGGTTTCCACTGGGACATTTACATTAAGTTTGATAAGCGGCCTGGAAGGCAGCGTGAAGAGAGGGATATTGGGCTGCACGTATTGACTTCAGGCCTTTTGGCCCTGTTAGAGGAGGGTCATTCTGATCCTCTTTGTAGACGGTGAAATTCGACCGGCTCTGGCAGAAAAGTGCTCTCCCCATCCACCCCTGGGTTAAGGGGATTGGGGAATGCAGGGGGGCTATTTATGCCGGTGTTGGTGCCTGTCTCTCTTTCGGAGAAGAAAACAGACGAAGCTGGGAGGAAATAAATCCAGCGTCGGCTCGGCTGCTTGGTGTTCGGCTCTGCTGTCTCCCTGACGGTTGGCGTGTTTGTCAACATTAGCGGGTCGTAGGTCAGCAAAGAAAGAACAGGTGCAAGCCCCGGGCGTGTTTTCATATTATGGGTGAAGGTAAGCAAAGTGTATTTTGTGGGTCTCCGCATCTCTTGAGGAACGGTGGCGCCGTGGCGCTGTAGTAAGACCTGTTTTGGGAGTGCTGGTTGGGCGTTCACCCCGACCCGCGAGAAAAGTCAATATTTAATAACTTAATAATTTTCTCAGGAAAAGAAAAAGAAAAGAACAAATAAATAGATGGGAAAACGTGGTTCGTGGCATATTTGTGGAGCCGTTTCGCATCAGGGCAATGTAAATGTCTCTCATTTGATGTGCCACTTGGCAGGGACCAGGCCAGTGTAAAAAAAAAAATCGCTGAAGGTAAGAACCTAGCCCTCCTGCTTGTCGCTTTGGTTCATTTTGTGGTAAAACCATTTAGGAGGCTTGCCGGTAGTTAGTTGCCGGAGACGGGGAGCGTACGTTTTTTGTTTGTTTTCACTCTTGCTTCTTGACGCATTACATTTCCTCGACTTCTCAAGTTACGGGCACGTGTTTACTTACCTACGTGCACTTGCGCCATTTTCATAGACAGCCCACAGAAACGCTTAGGGTAGCATTGCGAGGTGGCTGTTCATTTTTGCACATATCGCCTTGGGTTTTACTTTAAACTAGTCGCGTCTGTGTGTTTCCGTGGCTAGTACATTAGGGATGTTCGTCTGGTGAGGCTGTTTTAGGTTGCGTCTGCCAGGCTCTTCATGTGTTCAGCTTACATTGAAAAGTCACTCGTAGCTAAATTGGAGTCTCTGCTCAGGGGTGTTGCCAGTGCTTTAAGTGGGGGAAGAAATTGAGGGGGGGCCCTCGTTTGGGGGCGTGGCATCCACTGTGGGCGTGGCCTAAAAGTGCACAAATCATAGTAGGGTGCGCAAACAAATATATAAATGTGTGTGAGCATTTATATATTTGTATGCGTACTAGTATGGTTTGTGTATTTTTCAAGGCTTCTTTTATAAACATAGCAATGTTACATATTTCTACATTTATAAAAGGTGGCTTGAAAGTGTACAAACCATAGTAAGTTACGCACACTTGTGTGCTTACTTTACTATGGTTTGTGTACTTTTCAAGCCACCTTTTATAAACATAGACATTTGTAACATATTTCTATGTTCATAAAAGATGGCTTGAAACGTACAAGCCATCTTTTATAAAGCGTTGAAGGACAAAACCCAAGGTGGTTTTGTCCGTCGACAAAGCTTTATAAAAGATGCCTTGAACTGTGTACGTTTCAAGCCGTCTGTTATAAACGTAGAAATATTTCTACGTTTATAAAAGATGGCTTGAAACGTACACATTTCAAGGCATCTTTTATAAAGATTTGCCAAAGGAGACAGGCACCTCGGGCTCAGTGATCTCTTCTCTGAGCAGAGATCACAGAGCCAAAGGCGTCTTTCACCCTCTGGGAACCCGCGGGCTCCATGATATAATCTACATATTAGATCATGGAGCCTGCAGGTTCACAGAGGGTCAGTGACCTGGCGAGGGCAAACAAAGGAACTGTAACTTTCCTGATGACCCCTCAGATGGGGGGGGGGGGGTCATCAGGGAAGTTACAGTGACTGACAGAAGTGCCAGCCAGCCTCAGCGACTGTCCACTTGCCTAATGTTACACTGGCGGGCTTATCTCCCGTCGCAGCTGCGGCTGTGGCGGGATAATGCGTCCTGCCATGGCGTGGTGGGACCGGGGGCCCCGGCAGGGCCCCGGCTCAGCGCCACTTTTCGGAGACTGGCGGGGCCCGGCCCCGGCAGGCCCCGGCCCACTTAAAGCACTGGGTGTTGCTAGGTCTGGAAAGATCAGGGGCTAAGCTAATGTTGGGACTCAGGGCTAGCTAGAATTTTGGCTGTAGTACCTGAGCTTCTATCTGGGGCTACAACCAAAAGACCAGTGGCTATAGCCCCCTCAGGCCCCCCCCCCAGCAACGCCCCTCGACCTGGATAGCCACACTCTTTCATTCCCTTTTTTACACAAGTGGGTCCAGAGTTTGATTGCGGTATGGTGCCTCAAAGAAAATAATCCGCTCTTCTTGGAACAGTGTAGTGGGCCGGGGCATACTTTTTGCTATGTCAGGGGCTCTAGTGAGGCTTCGAGATAAAAACCTATTGTCCGTGGCAGTTTTGAATTGAGTTCGTCTATGTGTACATTTGTTCGTGTGTGGTAGACTGCAGCTACCTATAGGGTTACCTTCCCATTTAGTAAATCATTTTTTAATTTAAATGCAGGATTTCAGTATTGTAGTATTCAGTATTTTAATCCCTTGCAAACATCTTTAGGCAGCATTCATCAGTTTGCTCTATTCCTGTTTGCTCTATTCTGTATTACACAAGGCACAAAACGGATGCTAAGCGAATTTGCTCAATCATTCGGAAGTGCAAAGCGCCATGCAACTCCCACGCGTCAATAACACTTTACTAAAGTATGTGCACGTGGCATTCAAGGATAGACGTTACACGGTAGACAGGTCTGCATTCCCGGTGCCATGGTGAGAAGAGAAGTATTCAAATCCTGCAATAAAAGCTCCGGCAGGAGTGCAAAAGCGTGCAGTCATCCATTTTAGATGCGTTATCCTGACAAGAATTAACCAAGATTCTAAACAGGATAATTCGCAGGTATGTAGATTCTATGGCAAGACAGGAGGCTCATATTATGCAATACAATCTTTACTCTGAAACCACAGCAGCAAAGAAAAAACTTTTACAAACAAAAAGTTTGAAAAACAGAACTAAATAGAGTTCAATGTAAGGGGGAGCTCCCCAATCCATCATGGAGGACAGGTCATGCCCTGCAGGAGACAAATGAACAGGGTCCATCCTCTACATAAGTCCTTTACTCCAACCCCAATTCCTCTTTCTTTGCTGCTGACACCACAGCTAAGTCACTCCTAATTTAGTTGTGCCTTGCATGTTAGTCAGTCGTAGGCCTTGATAGTAAATTGGCCTTAAATGGTGTAAACACATTTGTAATATGTAAATTATGGTACTGTTCATGTTGTTAAGGACGTTTTTCTGCTTTAGTACTTTTGTATCGAGGAGGCCGCGTGCGGCCGTTGCCTTTTCACTAATGGGATGTGTGTCGAATGTTAGCGCCTCTGGGGTTTTAAGTGCGTTGTGTATAACTAATGATATATATATTTTTTTTTATAAAAGAAAGAGAATTTAGGTCACGCGCAGCGTATCTGCTGACGCGCGCCGGTCTGGCAGAAGCTTCTTTTTCTTTTCGTTTGACACGCTCTCTGACGGAGAGCATTTGCAGCGCTATGCCAGCTGTAATCTTTATGGGCGTTGCCGCCCTCTAAGAGTCCTGTTTCGCGTCGGTCTGATGGAAGCTTTGCTTCAGACCCAGCGCACAGAGGCCTCTATGTTTTGAACACCTCTTGAGTGTTATTATTATGTTTGTCATGTTTATTTATATATATTATTTATATTATGTTATTTTATATTTTAACATATATATGTACTGACTTTAGCCCGACGCACGTGCCCCTCAATTCTTTTGAAATAAAGGGAAAGCTTCTGCTTCTGACCAGATGCCAGATAGTGCAATAGTAAGGCTGCAGGTTTACCATGCAGAAGGCCCTCGGTTTGATTCCTGATGTGGCCAGTGTACATATATGTGTATTGGTATTTATATATATTGTTTAAATTGGTATATTTTCAGTTTATACTTGGCAACGATTCGCCTGCTCAAGAGCATGATGGGCTGCCAGTCTACAGTTTTCTTTAAGCGCTCGGCATGGTATGGGTGAGTTGCCTTCACTGTAGGTGTGCCATAACCTCTGCGGTTTCTGGCTATGCCTGAGTTTCTAGCAAGAGGTTACCTGCTCGTGTACTGCTGCTTACCACATCCTGCTAGAGTGAGCAGTTGAGCGGCACTTGCTCAGTGTATTCCTCCTAAACAATTAAGATATGTGTGATGCACATTAGCAATTTTTTCTTATTGACAGTCGTCTGGATGGCTCAGTAAACATCACTTTTGTATAAGGGCCCTGCTCGGGCGTAACCCCACTTCCTAGGAAAGGATTATTATTTATTTATTATTTAGTGAGTACTTCAAATAAAAGAGTGTTTGTCCCTATAGCATACTTATTTACAGGAAAACTCAGTCAGACACTTCCTTGGGCCTTTCTCCTCCCCAAGGAAAGGTCAGGGACTAGCGTGGAGATGTTCCACAGCCCCAATCAGTTCCTCATTGGCCTGCTGGCTTGCATTTTTCTGTCACTGCTCCCTTGGTGCCTGTTTCTTGCTTGTACGGATAATGGAAGGTTTCTACTCTACTGGCCTTCATAAGGAGTTAAAAAATGTTAAACCTCCCCCCTTGCCCCGCTCCCCTTTTGTTTTTTTGTCCTCTTTAGATCAATCAGTCCTGGCATCCTTTCTTTGCGCAGGAAAGGGAAAGACCCCAAGGATGGGGTAGATGAGGATAGGAGATGTGGTAATTGTGTGTTGAGTTGATTACCAGTTTTCTCGGCTGGCTGAAGAGGGAAATAACCAATAATTTCCCTATTGACATGAAAGGACTGCGGGGCTTGATGTACAGATGGATTTGCCTGCTCGGCAACACCAATTCCTCCATTTTTAAAGAGCGTCATTCTTTCCTCAGTCTTTATCCCAAGATGGCATTAGACAAAGGCAATATTAGAATTCTTGCGGGCAAGGAAGCTCTTTAGTCTTGTAAGCAAGACAACATTCAGCAGCCCAGGTTCGGTCCCTAATACAGTGTTTAGAAAACATTTGCTGATATTAGGGGGAAAAGATCAACAGTGGTAACATTATAGAGAATGCCCTTATAGACTTTGCTCCCAAGTCTTTGCATGTCCTGCTATTTGATTTAGCAGTGTATGCAGTCTCTCCTTTGCTCGAGGAGTACAAGCCAAAAAATGTTTTGCTCAAGGGAGTTTGTTTCTTGTTGCAGTTTGTAGGAGGGTGTTTATTTTCATTTTATTTCCCTTGACAGTTCTCTTTCCTTGACCCTTTCCCCTGGTGTCCCGTGAAACAAGTCAGGTTTTCTTTTTCATGCATGCAGAGGTCCAAGCCTCAGTTTTGAAGGACCACCCATTCTCCCTTCACAGCCATTCAATTGCTGAGCACAATATTATCCCAAGGTCCCTGCCCCCCCTCATTTGGTGGATTGCTTAATAGAGTTGCACCCCTGCGAGGAACACCTTATGGTTTCTGTTTTTTTCCCGTTAGCAGGGTTTCTTCTCTATGGCCAGTGCAGAGCTCGCACCAGGCTTTTTGCCTCCCATCTGTTTGCTTGTCTCTTCACCAAATTCCTGGTTTTCGCTAGGCTAGCAGAACCGCTCGGGCTCACCTGAGGCCCGGATGATATACTTGTGTTGGTCAAGTACTCTCAGTTTCCAGTCTCCAGTGGAGTTAGTTGGGCCCCATTGTACAGTGATGGGGGTTTGGTTATGGGTACAAGAGTTTATATTGGAACACCATAAGGTTCTCCTTTTCTGCGCTTAGGTGGACCCCAGGCTTTGTATCCTTCTCTTTCTGGGTTACAGGTTTTTTCTTAGATAATTAGAAGAAGTTTTTCCTCCTCTAGGAAGGGAGGATCTCCCTCAGTAGGATAGACGGGACAGGGAGAGGTGTTCATCTTCCATCCAAGTTATTGCGGCCCTCTCTATCACAGGGCGTTACAACACCTCAGCTTTGTCATTCCCGCAAGGCTCTGTCCATGCAATTACTCGAGGGCAGGGAGACACTTCATTAGTAATTGAGTTGCTTAGCTACCTGCATGGCAAATAGACTTTTCTGGGTTCCCTCCGGAGATTGTCTGGAATAAGATTCCAACACAAGTGTGTTGGGGGTGCCAAGGTAGATCAGATGTTCTCAGGTGGAGGTTAGTCCTTCGGTACGCAACTTCATATTAACTGCTTAGTGCTCGGGGTTTTTTCTTTACAGTCTAGAGTTTTCCTCAAGATTATGGATTTTAGTGTGTCCTCCTTTGGTTGGTCTATTGTTTCCTTTAGAGGATATATCACCACGTGGGAGGGAACAAGATCCAAGTTCCTAACACATTTAACAGGGGAGTTCAGGTATCGCTTTGAAAGGCAGGTTTATGTAAATGGCTCCCCATTCTCATGGTAGCAGAGTACGTGTTCAAGGGCTCAGGATGGTGGCAATGCTTTTGTCTGTTGTTTCCCCTTATTTGACCTTTTCAGGTGTGTGTTTTTTCTCAGCTTCTGGAGTTGGTGGTGTATTGGGTCTCTGTCTCTCTCATCCCGAGGTTTCTCTGACTTGACAGGTCCCTCCAAATGGTCATTTACGGGACTCCGTCTTCACGGCATGGCGCATTTAGCTCTTCCTGGTGTTTGAAGGATTTCACAGAAATATCTCTTTGTCATCAGTCTTCCCTGGTTGGACTCTTCTTAGTCAGGATACTATTTAGCAGCAAATTTCTGGGTTGTGTAGCTCAACTCTTTCATCCCGCTTCTGACCCCAGAAGTAGTAATACATTTCTGGTATTTTGGTTTGGGAAAGTTTTCTGGTATACAGGTGTTACCAAGGACTAAGGACAATTGTGTCATTAAGGGCAGACCACAGGGTAGACTTTTTTGGGTACACAGGACCTCAAGTCTTTTTATATTTGAGGTCCACCTAGGGTTTTTTTTTCTCCTATAAAATGTTAATAAAGTGTTTCCCCCCTTTTTTCTCCCGTTAATAAAGTGTTTCCCCCCTTTTTTCTCCCGCTTTGGCCTTCTAATGACGATTTGCCTTTCCAACACTGTTCCCCAGAGTAACCATGCAAGAGGTCTGGTTTTCTTTCAATCAATAAATGGGATGGGGCCAACAAGGTTTTTCACCCCTCGAGGGGGTAAAACATTTTCTTTCTTTCTAACTAAGTGTTTATCTTCTTAAGTTTACTATATAGGTGTAAAACATTTTGCTATTAATTGAGTAGTCAAAATAGAAAGATTTAAACACTTCTTTTCCTTTTTGTTTTATTGTCACTATTGTATTGATCATGTTGTAATTATTATGATGCAAGGGCTTCATTATATGAGTCTCCTGTCTTGCCATAGAATGACTAATCTCCCTAACTAGCGTGAGAAGGGGGTTTAGACTCTAGTAAAGACAAGGAGGCGAGTATTATCCCGCCCACCCTTGATATGATATGGCATTTATAGCGCACCTATATACAGGTATTTCAAGAAAGAGCATTATTTGGTTTGTTGTTTTTCCCATCCACCCACGCTTCTTTGTTTGTTTTTCTTACAGCTTCGGGCTGAGATGTTCTGTTCAGGAACGTTGGTCACAGTTACAAGATGTAGAGAGTGCATGATCTGGAAGCTTTGCTGGATTTTTGTCTTCATAATTCATCAACTGGTCTGTGCAGTGGACGTCTAGTTCAAGACAGCTACAGAAAGAGGAGTTGGGGTTGGAATAAAGGACCTATGTAGAGGAGGGTCCCTGCTCATTGGTCTCCTGCAGGGCATGACCTGTCCTCCATGATGGATTGGGGAGCTCCCCCTTACATTGACATTGAACTCTATTTAGTTCTGTTTTTCAAACTTTTTGTTTGTAAAAGTTTTTCTTTGCTGCTGTGGTTTCAGAGAAAAGATTGTATTGCATAATACTCGCCTCCTTGTCTTTAATAGAATCTAAACCCCCTTCTCACGCTAGTGAGGGGGATTAGTCATTCTTTCAAATAATTAAAATATCCTTAGAGCAAAATATACCAAGATATCGGCCTGGAAATGTTCTTTTCCAAACTCACTATGCTTTCAGTGGCTTGCATCTCAGTGTCTTTGTAGTTAAAAGAAAACTGCAAAAGAACTCTCTGCACCGTGAATTAGGTCCATTTAGCGCGGTGCAAATATGCACTTTGCACCGCTCTGTTAATCAGGGTGTTTTTTGGCAATGCAAGTCACTTTCCACCAGTGTTGCATCGTGCTAAAAATTCCATGAATTAGGCCCTTAATCATCCTTTTATTGAATCTCCTAGAAAACATGTATGCAACCCTTTCAAACTTTCTAAATTGGCCCTTGTGATTCTTAGGTTAAACGTCACATGTGTGTGGCTAATCGAGGGGAAGGAATCAAGGTATTTAAACTGAATGTTAATTTGTATTTTTGCACTGAGTGGCACAGCTGCAGTCATTAAACCATTGCATGGCATCATATTTACAGAGAACCTCATTTGAAGTGTTTGACTAACTCACTTTAACCTAATTTTCGGTTCACATGTGTCTTTTAGCACTCGAGTTACACCAAGTATCGCTAAATTTGGCACTCTGAGGGTGGTAAAACCATGGAGCGATGTGGATGGTGGCATGAATTTGGAGCGTTACTACATTGCCATTTTGGTTGTCCATCTACCGCATGCCACCACACCCATGCGTCCCAGCAGAATAAAGACGTAAGATTCCTGTTAATGCTGCACTGTATTCAGACAGGTTTTTAGTCGGTATTCTCTTTCCATGAGTCCATCCAAAGGCAAGATAACAGAAAGTGCTTCTCATTGCTAGGTTTTGTTTGGGAAAGTTTTTTCTTCCACTGCCATATCCTTGTTGGATGCACTGGCAAATACAACATGAGAAGTAGGAGAAAGAAGACTCTGCCTGCGACACTGCACTTTTCACTCGCGTTAGGCTCCTCATCGATTACAGTGCACTGAAAACAGTGCAGTGCCATTGTACTTTTCTCCCGTGGTTGGCGCCTCGTCAATGCTGGTGTGCTTGAGATGCATAGAAGAGTGCAGCAACACTACACTCAAGAGGAGCTGGCCATGGGAGCGGAGTGCAGCAATGAAGTGCACGGCTCCTGTGCAACGCCTTTGGAAAAATCACCATGAGGGGAGATGAGCATTACTGTTCTCTCCCTGCTTCCTGGTTGCTGCCTGCATGGAGCGTGGCTGGGAACTGGAGGCTTTCCTTTAGCGAAGTCCCACGGAGCAACGGATTAGGCAAAGAAAGGTAAGGGAAAACAATTATTTTCTGTAAATGTGTGTCAGTGCATTTTTTCCAAGGGTGTTGCATGTTCATGATGTATGTTTGTGTGTGTGTGTGAAAGGGGGTGCATATGTATTATGTAATGTGTGAGTGAATGAGTGTTAGGACTGATTTTCTATACTCTGGCCTGGGGGACAGATGTATAGAAGGCCAAACTATATTGCGACAGGGCTCTGGGAGCTGTATCCAAACAAGTTCCAGATAGTAGTGACAAGAGGTCTAGGCTAAGTCTCAAGAGGTGGTGAGCTTGTAAAGGGTCCATAATGAGTACACACAATGGGAGTCAGAAATTACTCTAAGACAGTATGGATAAAAATAGAGTTATTTATTTATGGCCAAATATCACTATGAAAAATGACTACTAACAGGTAGAAGTATCACACAACAATAATAATAGAATACATATATACAGATTCTAGAGTGGGGGATAATACAGATCAAACTCCTGCAAATGAAAGTATACATTAGTTTATGCACTACAGGTTCACAGAAATGTAACCCTAACTTCAAAAGTCCTCCCCTAAGTTGTCTGGGGCCTTAGGCCCAAAGGTTCAGGAAAAGCTCAGACACAGTTTGTAATCCTGGAAAAAATGAAGATAGGGTATCTGGGTGCCAGTGAACGATTCCAAGGGTTAGAGGACAGGTCATTTGAACTAATCAAAGTGTCCACAACTTTTGGAAGGCTTGCGCGAGCAAGCAATGGCAAAGCCAAAGTATTGTAAAAGTTTTAGAAACGTTAGCTAAACTTTTAAAGGGAGTTTAGGGGCAGGTAAGAACCACTGTAATTCACCCCATACTCTGATTCTTCAGAGGACTTGGCAGGTCAATGGAAGAAGGTCTGAGGTTGCTTTTTCCACCGTCAGCCTCAGTCCTTCATTCGCACGGGTTGCAGGTTCAGGCAGAAGCTCCAGTCGGTGTCTTTAGCTGGTGAAAGGACTCGGATGAAGAATGCAGCAAAACACAACGTAGGACCCCTTTCAGGACTGGAATCAGGTAAGTTGTTTCGGATGGTGGTTACCACAGCATGGTGATGCAAAGGGACTAATTTATCATGGTTGGATTTTCCCTCCTATCTCGGGTCCCCTTGAAGCTAGGACTCCGAAATTTCGCTGAGGTAAGTCCTCTAGGACACGCTGATGATCCCCAAAGATCCAGGCCTCAATGCGGAACTGTGACATCGGCAGCACAGTAGCCCAAACTCAGAGCTGATCAGACTCAAGCCAGTCCTTGGGCACCTCCAACAAGCAGACATCAGAACTAGATGTTCCCTCCACTCCACAGGTTGCAGTGCCCTCGTAGGAATGCTGAAGATCGAAAGTAAGACTGGGCTCTTCCAAGACAGCAGCATAAATTGGTCGCCAGACCTCCTTCAGACGGGTCCCTGGTCTCCTCACGGGTCACACAGCTGGACAGGAGACTTGGCTCCTTCAGGTATCTCCAAGATCTCTCCAGGGTGGGTGCAGGGGTCCTCTTCTTATCCCAAAAGCCAGGTAAGAGCAGAAACTCCCACTAGCCAATAGCAGAACTAGCCCCACACATACTCCAGCAGTGGTCCAATCAGCTCCACTGGCGGGAACACTCATGCATAACACTCTACACTGAAACCAGTTTGTGGATTGGGACCAGACAGTCGCAGCCCACATCCTGCCAGCAAACACATATTGCCCTCCAGTAGTCCGCCAAAAACCTCTGCTTTCCCGGGCACTGGAAGTCCATATCAGGATTTTCCTGGCCTCATAGTCAAGATGGCAAAAGGACACACAAAAAACCTTGGGGCATGGCCATGTTTGGCCACTAGCCACAGTTAGTGGCCAAATGCTGTAAACGCAGTAAGGCTAAAACAAAAAGTACCAAAAAATGGTTAAAAAGTCACTTCTACCACCAGATGGTCCATTTAGCAAACCTGAAATAACCAAAAATCCTCTGAGTGTTAGTCTAGGGCAAAAACAAAAGTGTGCCCTATTGCACTGCATTGAAAGATGCATTGTACAATTATAAAAGTTGCCACAAGTGATAACAAGTTACTAAAAGTAGTAACCAAGTAACTGGGCTGAGGGGAAACGATGTTTCCCAGTACTGACAGCCTGAAGGACATGTCAATTTCCCCATAACAGATGAACAAAAGACAGTGTAGTGAAGCCTAAGGCTTCACTGCACTGTAGAAAGTACAGATCAGTATAAAAAATAAAAGCAACACGTTTGGAGGTCCATTAAAATGATTGAAGGAAAGGTGCATTCAAGCAAGATCTTTCCTAACAATGAGTGCGTGTATGATGTAAGCGTGACTGGGTGTTCGTATGTTTGAGCAAGTGATTGGTGTATGTAAATGAGTGAGTGTTGTGTGAATGTGTGTGTGCTTGTGTTTAATGGTGGGCACAGGAGCTGATTTGGGGTGAGGTGGGGGCAAGGAGTGGGAGTTGGGAGTTAGAGGGGACTGCTGGAGGGAAGTGGGGATGGTAGGGCTGTGCTTTAATGAGCAATTGTTAATGGGCATCTATGAAAATGCAAGCCTGATAAGTGTTATGGCTAGAGTGGCACTTGGGTGCAGCCAGTCTAGCTATTTCTTACTGTGGCATTACCTTTTTTCACTGGGCATCTATAATAAAATCATCATAGTAAGTGTTACTTCCTGTCCAGATTGGTATTTGGGTGCTGCCAGTCTAGCCTTTTTGTACTGTGGCATGGCATACTTTTCTGGGCATCAATGATAAAGTAAACAAGATACATGCTATTACCTGGCTAGACTGGGATTTTGGTGCAGCCAGTCTAGCTAATTCTTACTGGTGCGTGGCATCTTTTATTGGGCATCATCAAGGGGAAAGCAAACATGATAAGTGTTATTATGTGTCTAGACTCGCCTACATTATGCAGCCAGTTTGGACATGTTTTCTCATTGTGGCATTGCATTTTTAATGGCAAAGCCAACATAAGTATATCCTTATACAGGGATATTGCTATATATTGGCAGACCAGTCATGTTTTCTTACACTATCATTACTGGGATTATATGCAAAGCAAACAGTATTATGTTCTTAGATGGGAATACTTCCATATATCAGTGGAGCCACAATGAAAATGTATGGGCAGAGCCAGTGTGAACATGTTTTTACACTGGACACTGGGTTTTGTGGAAAACCTTGCCCGAAGAGGTTTGTGAGTGCACACCACTAGGGTAGCAAGAACTTAGGTGAATATTAGCAATATAATGGCGGCTGCAGCCGTGTGGTTAGGCTGGTGATTTTCCACTGTCACCTGGAAAGACTGTATCTATGGATGGTGCTAACCTTACAGACTGCGCTCCTTCATACATATGCCACAACAGTGTTGTATTAATTAATAGGGTTTAAGAGTTGAGAGAGTGAGTAAATAAATATGAGAGACACCTTGTAAGTGTATAAAGTAAGGTTCCTGTATTTTTAAATCCAGCAATGGACAGAAGTATTATTTGCATATATTATTGTCTCAAATAGAAAAGAAAAAGATCCATCCTTTGACAAACAATTAGTCAAACATGGAGAGACTTTTGTCACACTTGGTTATTTGCACATATACTAAGTATGCATTTAGAAAAGAAACTTGGTCACGCCAAACAATTAGTCATACACGGAGAGACTTTTGTCACACTTGGTTATTTGCACATATAATAAATAACATTTAGAAAAGATACTTGGTCACGCCAACACGTGTTTCAACCTATCTAGGCCGTCTTCAGGGCTGTAAAGCTACTGATAATTGGTGCAATAAACATATTCAGTGGACAATCCTAGTTTGCACAGAAAGTCTTATTTGTAAATCCTCCTAGCGTCCTTGAAACATATGCTCTCCTCTGATGAAAATGTATGAGGCTCATGGGCCGTGTAAAGTAGGTATTTACTAGTGATCAGTTTCCTGAAAGGTCAATGTTGCAGTTGCAAGTAATTACGGTTCATCAGCATTGGTATCTATTAAATATTCATGCCGTATTCGGCTCGGTTGTAATACTGCGACTGTTGTCTGGCGCCGTCGGGCGGTGACTCTAGTCCGAGTTGTGCATCTCGGACATCCGGTGCCACAAGCACCTTTTTGACCAATTTCCACTTTTTGTATGTCCCCAGGGCTCACTCAGGGCTCGCCCGAGTATCGATGCAGACACTGACTACTGATTTGGTGCCATCAGTGATGTACTAACCACACGGCTTACTGTGTTTAGGTAAGCATGTATTTCCAGTTTCTGCACCATGTTATACATTGCCTTCCAGCAGTGTATTACTCTTTTTAAATATGACAGTTTCAAAAATAGTCCACACCAGCAGATTTAGTGATTGTGGGTTTTTCTGTTTTTTGCATTCCCCCAGCTTTGCACTGACAGCACCACTGTGACCTTCATGCTGAATCCGTTGATATATTCGACCTTACGGTTACCATTTATTAGGTAAGACCGGCACAGCAGTGTTGTGTAGAGTCATTACCATGTACACACTCTATCCTGCTTTGAATTAGACCAATACATTTGGTAACCTCAATTATTTCTACTCCATTTTCCTAATCAGGTGACCATCACTCTTTGGTATTATCTTCTACCTTTCACGCCTGTGGCCAGACTTTCGTCCCCACAGGTAAGTGATGTCCTCTTAGTTAAAGATAGACATCCAGTGATTTATCACACACCTTTTCCTGCTAATATGCTTTGAGCCTCCCCTCATTATCCCTCTTTCCTTTTTCAGCACCTCCTGAACATCCTGACTACACAGTCCTCCTCTGTCCTGATTAAGGCCCTAGGAAGGAATGGCTCACTTAGCCCCTTTATAGGTCTGAAACACCGGTGTAGATGCATTTTCCTCTGAAATACAGTGTTAAAAATGTTAACTGTTTGTATCAAGATATGTCTTATAGACCTGTTGTCCATTTGTTTATCGAACCTTGACCCCTGTCGCCCGCTTCGGTTAGCGACAGTTATAATTGTATTATGTTTTTTGTAAATATCACTGTGCAAGAACACCAACTTGCTTCTGTTTTGTTCTGAATGTGCAAACTATGATTGCTTGTGTTGTTGTTATCAATGATGTTCAGAAGTATCTCTTAAACTATGTAAAAAGCAGATACCAAAAACTATATAAACATACGTTTTTGTAACCCCAGGTGTGATTTGTTACACATCATTGTGCTGAAATTATGAATGAATTACAAGGGAGGAGGTTCCTCAATTGGTTTTGCTCTCAACCCTTTCGTTTGTGGTCTAGTAACTTTAGCCCTCCTGGGCCGAATAGGGTTGATCCTCCAGGAGACCTTCATTACACACCCATGGGGTTAATGACATATACTGGCAGTCAGCATGAACATGTTTTCTTATTAACCAATTACTGTAGGCAATATTACTGTCCAAGCACAGATCTGGGTGGTACATTTGTGTGCCCAGTGCCAGGCACAGACTCCTTGTTTCTATGCTGGGTGAACAATTGAAGGTTCGATTAAAACATATGCTTATTTTTTCGTCTAGTGCAGTGTGCGGCGTCCCCCTGCAGCAGCATGATCATGCACATTGCGCATGCGTGGCAGTCCAGACCAGCCCGGAGTGTGGCCCGGCCCGTGCTTTGTTGCTGAGCTTTGGAAAGGGATCTCAGCATGGCTCACAGAGGGGCCCCCACATATTGTGTTAAGCCACTGGATATGAGAGGGGTGTAGGCTGTAGCATGACACACGTACCTGGGCAGTTGACAGCCATCTTTGCAAAGGGGCATGTGTATGGATAATTGAAGGCAATCCATGGCAAAGTAGTATTTTCCTGAAAAGTTGATCACAATCCATGGTAACCAACCAATCAGTTGGACCATTGATCGCAATCCTTGGCAATGGGACCGGTATCTGAGAACTTAACTGCAAACCCTGGCAGTGGAACACACTTCTGAACATTGATGGGAATCCTTGGCAATGGAGGAAGAGGCTACGCAGTTAATGGCAATCATTGGCAATGCAGAATGTACCTGTGCACTTACTAGAAAGCTATTGGTTTTCCTTGGCAATGAGGAATATGCCTGGGCATGTCGTGGCTGTCACTGGACTGGGCCACTGTTGTCAATCTTTGGCAAAGCCACCATCCTGATTCAGCCTCCATTCTCAGAGGTGTGAGATGCACCATACAGGGCTCAATCAGTTGACTATGAAATGCTTCTACTTTTTGGCACTGTCCAAAATAATTTGAATCAATGTCAAATGCTTTTGAAGTTATTTGTGTTTGTATTACGCAAATCCCTAGGGAACCAGACAGGAATACCTCCATCTGGGCGCAGATCTCAGTGGCCGAACTACAAAACCATTACATAAATCAACAAAATAGAAGAGTTTAAAGCTTGTTCCTTAGTCCCATCTGTCAGCCATGTGTAGTTCCACTGGAAGTTTGTTCTGCAATGTGGGTCCAATGACCGCAAAGCATCTGTCACCCAGGGAAGGGCAAACTGTCTAATGGATAACTAAGAGGTTACTGTGCGCTGACCTTAAACACCTTGCATTTCAGAAGCAAGGTTAGATAGTGTGGGTGCCGACCGAGCCTACACTTAAAGACCCGGCATTGGATCTTGAAATGTATCCTTTTCTGGACCGGAAACCATTGCAGTGCCAGTCGATAAGTTATAATGGGAGTAGCCTTGGAAGGCTGAAAGATAAGGTGTATGGCTGAAGTTTGGATCTTTTGAAGTCTTTGTGGTTGATAATTCAGCAGACTGGCATTAAAGGCATTGCCATAATCAATGTAAGAGATGAGGGTGGTGGTGACCAGATGTCAATGTTCCTTTGAAATAAACTGCAGAGCCCATTTCAATAGATGCAAGTGAAACTTCATTGATTTGGGTTGAAAATGAAAAGTCCTGGTCCCACAGGATCCAAGGTTTCTTACCACTGAGACATATGAGGTGGGAAGCCCAAAATGTTGGGAGGACAGGTGGTACAGTAAGGGTCGTTGAGCATCAATTTCGGGGGCTGAGTAGTAGAACTTCCATTTTACTGGGGTTAAGTTATAGGCCATTGCTAGTGAGCCATTTATACACCTTAGCTAGACCGTCCACCATGGAGGGGAAAGTATCAGAGGGACCAGATACTTTGACGAAGATTTGAGTATCGTCCGCATATGAATGATAGTGTAGCTGAAACCTTTGTAAGATGCTAATCAAGGGATCTCTATACAGATTGAAACGCAATGGAAATAAAGGAGACCCTTGATGGACACCACAGCTTAGCTCAATTTGTTATGACGTCAAAGGGCTGGTACTAACCAAGTTATCTCACGCTGTATCTACATTTCACTATTTCAAGTGAGTTTAGCCGATGCCTATTGCTCAATTCCAATAGATTGCATGATGTGCATTAATCCCGCCAATAAGGTGTAATGGAAGCAGCCTTTGAAGGCTGAAAAATAAGGTGCACAGCTGCATTTTAGATCTTTTGAAGGCTTTGTAGTTGATAATTCATCAGACTGGCATATAAGGTTTTGCCATAATCAATGTAAAAGTTGATGAAGGTGCCGGTGACCAGATGCCAATGTTCCTTTGAAATAAACGGCAGAGCCTGTTTCAATACACGCAGACGAAATAAAGCTGCTCTAGAAACTTCATTGATTTCGGATGAAAATGATAAGTCCTGGTCCTATAGGTTTCTTACCCCTGAGGCATATGAGGCGGGAAGCCGAAAACGTTGGGAGGACTGGGAGTACAGTAAGGGTCATTGAGCATCAGTTTCGGGGCGAGTAGTAGAACTTCCATTTTACTGAGGTTAAGTTGTAGGCCATTGATAGTTAGCCATCCATATACCTTGGCTAGACCATCCACCATGCAAGGGAAAGGATCTGAGGCACCAGATACGTTGACGAAGATTTGAGTATTGTCCGTATATGAATGATATTGTAGCTGAAAACCTTGTAAAATGCTCATCAAGGGCTGTATATACCGATTGAAAAGCAATGGAAACAAAGGAGACACTTGAGGGACACTGCAGTTTAGCTCAATTTGTTATGATGTGAAGGGGCCAGTGCTAACCAAGTTATCTCTAGTTGTATCACCACTGCCTCTTCCTCTTAACACCAAACACAGCATTGCCCCTGGATATTGGAAGGGATTTTCGGTGCTCAATGGTTGTATTGTGGAGGCATTTATGCTTTTGTAGTGGCACAGGGCGTGCAGCAGACAGTGTAGGTGCTCCTTCTCATTGCCCCTAAACCTGCACAGTGCCGATAGCACATGGTAATGTGTTTTAGTGACAATGTTTAAAGAAGAGGGTCAGGCTAGTTTGCACCGGCATATTTTCATTAATATAAACACGTCAGCCATGGTATGACATGGTATTAGCCAGCACACATTGCCATATTTACCTGACAAACAAAACAGCATGATCATTAGAAGTAAATGCTGGAGCTCCCACACGTGTGCTGATGCCAACACATATTAAACACTTGACAACTCTTTGATGGGCCCATTTAGATGGAATAAATAGAGCATGCTCCCAAGAAGCTGTCAACTTCTACATCTCTTTAGCGAGCCTCTTCCAGTGCCATTTGTAGATTGTTTCATTGATGTGGGATGCTAAATTGTGTGCTCGACAACCCTATGAGACCAGAGCTTCCAAGTCAGTTCTATTTTTTATTGTCTTTCCATAAATCTTGCCCATGGTTGCTTTCCAATATCCGATATTTTCATCCATTGCTGCCATTCTGCCCAAAGCAATGGTCTTCAAACTGTGGTACTGGACCCCCAACGGAGCCCGAAAGATTTCTGGGAGCGGGTTAGGGAGGAAGGAGACACAAGTTTCCTTAAAAGGGATTACAGTAAATGCTTTTAATTGAAAATATAAGAAGTTATAGCATGTGGAGGGGGACAAAACAATATTGTTTTACTTAGTGGGTACTCAGTATGCAAAGGTTTGAATAGCACTGACCTAAAGGAACACAATGCTCACAATCTTTATTCTGGGGGTCGTAGAGGCATTGGGGTTTCAAGAATACAGGACTTGCTGTGGTCTGCAGAGTGGCTCTACTTTCAACCCTGTTTGTTTTGACACTTTCCAATACCAATGCCTCTACGAATCCCACTCCTTGCATCAAGTACTCATTTACACAAAGGAACGTCCTGATCGTATTAATGAGAAAGGAGTCATTATTATAGCTATCAGTCTAACCCTCATCTTGTGTTTTCCATTAGCGTCCTGCATGTGCACATTGCCCAATCAGGATGTGGGGAATGGGGATATTATCTTCTGATCCATGCCTCACTCCCCCGTGTCCTTCTCTGCCGTCTTCCCCACCGCCATGTTAACTCTTCCTTTTGCCCCCTTTTTCTATGTTATACCACACCCTTCACTTGGGCCAGTACCTTGGCTTGGGATGCTGTTACTAGATGTTACAGCCCGCCTCTGACCCAATTATCGCCACAATGCTTTCTTCCAGTCTGAAATATTGTCCTGGATGTGCAGGAGATGGAGTGAGTGGACTGTTTCTGCACATTCAACAGCCAAAAGTAATGGAATCAGTGCATGACATTCATTTGGAATTAGAGCAAAGAATGAATATGACGTTCCTGAGCAGAACATGTTTTTAACATGCAACTCAAATTGATTACACAGTGTGAGCGGGCATTGTGCAATTTATTCTCTCATTTTGTGTCTTTTTTCATGACTGAGATAAAGATGCCACATTACGTTCACCTGGCCTTGGGAGGATAGCTCAGGGGAAACCCACTGACCTTGGAAGCAAGACAACGTGGAACAACACAGGTTCGATCCCCGCGTCTGTGCTTAGAAACCTCTGGATATTAAGCGTGTTATAAATAACCAATTATAATTCATTATTAGCCTTGGGAAAATGATCCCAGTTGCTATTTTAAGATGTTTTTATTGGCATTTCTTATAAAAGAACACATTGAGTTATTTCATCATAGTCTAGTGCCACAGAGTTATGTTCCATCTAGAAGAGAGAATACAAACAAAACAAAACAATTGTAACTGTCTCCATATGGGTTACATCATCATAGCAGGATGCTATGTCTGTACAAGGGTTGGTTGGGTGTTTAATCTTAGTACATTGCTTCGATATCTTATTTGCAGTTTTTTAGTAGGGTGTGACCGTTCAGGGGGGTTTATCATCAAAAAAACACCACACTCATCCCATCTTCTGATCTGGAGACTCCCTCCCCCCATATTTTGGGTTCTGCTTCCGTCCATCGCTCCAATTCCCTATACCATGCAACATACATAGGTCCCCGTGTTTGTTTCCATGCCATTGCTTGGTTCTCTTGGCTAACAAGCATGCCATGTCCATGAGTTTGACTATGTGTTTCATTTTAGCTATCCTGGGGTAAGTTCCCTAGAGGCACTCCTTAGGGGTCCAATGATATTGTGTTATGCCTACTCTTCTACAAGTCTGTTCCACCTTGGCCCAGAGACCCTGTGATTTCGGGCATTCCCAGAATATGTGTATTAGTCCAGCAGCGTCCGTCCCACACCATGTGCACCGAGGTTGGATTTGCCTGTTGAATTTGGCCACCCTATTGGGTGTCATGTAGGTGCGGTATAATACATTTAGTTGTATCAATCTGAACCTGCCGTTCATAGACACTTCTTTAGGAAATGCCAGTGCCCTTGCTCATTCCTTCTCATGAATATCTACCCCGAGATCCTCCTCCCATCTTGCCTTGAGGCCTCCGCTCCGAGGGTTAGGTTTGTAGGCTAATTGTCTATATATCCTGGATACTGGCCTCCAGCCATCGCTAGGGTGTGGAGTAATTTTATCATTGGATGTGCTGCTGGTTCCCCCGCCCATTCCACCCATTTGTTCTTGGCTGCCCACCTGACTCTTTGATACCACAAGAATTGCCCACCAGGTACTCCTTTGGATTGTAAGGAGTCAAATTCCCTGAAAACCTCTTCCTCATATAAGTCTTCCCACCTGTACACTCCCCACTGCTCCCAATGTCTAACTGTTGAGAGGTCCATATTAACTTTGCACACATCTGCAACCAGTGGGATCTCTGGTGAATAAGAGTGTTCTAAGTGTAAGAGTGCTCTTGTCCTGTTCGATACCTGCCTCCCCAGGGCCACTATCATGGGGATGTTCTCCAGGCATCCGGGAGGTACCCAGATCAGCTCCCTCAGTTGTATTGGGCCACCAAGCGTCTCAGCAGTCCAGTTTCCGATGTGACCTCATCCGATAGCCAACGGGCAACAAAACTGAGCTGGGCAGCTAGATATTATTTTTCTAAATCCGGTAGTTGTATGCCCCCTTCAATGCAGGGCAGGGTCAGTGTGGCTAGGGATTGCTTGTGTCGTCCGTTGCACCAAAGGAATTCCCTGATCAGTGTTTATAGTAAGCGAAGAAAAGAGGACTTAATGTAATAACATATTTTTGGAAAGTGATATAAAAACCTCAGAAGAATGATCATCTTGACAATTGACGCCCTGCCCATCATTGACAGCGGTAGTTTCGGGCAAAATTTTATGGATGTACGCAGACCTTTTACCACCGCCCCAGTGTTGTCCGCGTGCATTAATTCAGGTGTATGACAAATGTTGACCCCCAGGTACCTGAACGAGTTCATTTGCCACTGGATTCCAACCTCGGGAAGATCCACTATGCCCTTGCCTTTCAGACCCACCAATGGGAACAAACAGGACTTCTGTGCACTAAAGTGAATCCCAGAGAAGCTTGCATAGTTTTCCAGCACTTCCAGCATGATTGGTACATTCCTGCATGAATTCCTTACATACAGCAAGACATCATCCGCATACAGTGAAATTCTGTGGTCCACCCCTCCCACCTGTATTCCTGCACCAAAAAATTGTTTTCTAAAATAGATAGCAATTGGTTCAAGATCCAGTATGTACAACATAGGGGATAAAGGACATCCCTGTAGTGTGCCTCTGCATATATTCCAGGTTGAGGATACCACCCTCCCAGACTTCACCCTGGCCTTTGGTTTGGTATATAGGACAATCACCCATCTAATGAACCTCTTTCCAAACCCAAATTCCCTCAAGACCGCCAGTAGCCACTCCCAGTATATGGAATCGAATGCTTTAGTTGCGTCGAGTGATAGCAACGCAAGGGGTTCATCATCAGCTGCCATCTGGGTAATAACAGGTTGGAGCCTACGGAGATTTGCCATTGTACTGCGACCTAGTACAAAACCATTCTGGTCGCCATGCACCAGCCCACCCGCCACCTTGGAAAGTCGCCTGCCTGGCCAATATGGTAGTCAATATCTTAACATCGTAGTTGAGTATTGCAAGCGGGCGGTACGAATCACATTCGTCTGTCGGTTTCCTGGGCTTAGGTATTGTTACCAGTAGCGTTTCCCTCATGCTACCCGGGAATGTCCCCAGTACATATTCCTCTTTATATACATGGAACCGCGTTGTGAGTGACCAGGGGTTTTACTAGTGGCTAATGATTTTATTGTCTCATTGATGTCCTCAACAGTGATCTCCGCCTCGGGCATTTCACGTTGTGTCAGGGTAGTGTGGGCAAACCAATTTCTTCCAGTGTGTTTTGGCTGTCATCCTGGGTTACCGGGGTATCGTGCACGTATGGGTGGGCATGAAATGATTTGACTGTGTCGTTGATTGCCTGTTGTGTCTGTGTGTCGACCCCTCGCTGTCCTTGAGTGTAGTTGTTAGGAGTTTTGGGTGCTCTCTCTTACAGAGCCAAGCCAAAAGCCGATCAGGCTTATCCCCTTCCTTGTGTGCCCTGGATAGATCTTGCTGTATAATCAAACTTGGCCAGCCTTCCCCATGCCTCTTTGCATTTAATTCTCGTCTGATTCAGTGCGTCCTCCTCCTCTTTCATCCCTTGGGCTGTGACCTCGAACAGTCTTATTTCCTCCTTCCACCGTTCAAGGTCCCTGAGCAAGGTTCTCTTTAAACCCCCTGCCCTGGCTATTACCTCCCCATGCACCACTACCTTTAATGTCTCCCATATGGTGCTCCAGTGTTTCACCCTACCCACATTCTCTTCAATGTATCGCTCTAGACAATCCCTGAGGTCTTCCCTGAAGGCCAGATCAATGAGCGCTTCTGTAGGCATTTGCCATAGTGGAATAGGGGGTCTAGGTCCCATGATCTTCCATTCCATCATTAGAGGGGAATGATCTAAATCGATCTACCCAAGTATTGTATTACCTCTATCTGCACAAGTTGGTGTCTACCTATAAATATGTATTCGATCTTGGTGTATAAGCCGTGTGGCGAGGAGTAGTAAGAGTATCCCCTCTCTGTCGGGTGTAGTTCTCACCAGACATCCACCAGGTCCAACTGGTCTAGAGTTGCATTCAATGCCTTGGAGGTCCCTGTCCTGGTCCATGGAGGGGTGGACCTATCTAGGTCTAAATCTCTCACGCCATTGAAGCCTCCCCCCCAAATAAAAAAGCTACCCCTGTATTGGGTTATCGCAGCGCCCAGTGCATGAAGGTGCGCAGGAATATTGTGATTCGGGAAGGAGGAGTTGACTATGCATATTTGAGTCTGCTCAATGTGGCCGCACAATATCAGGTATCTACCTCCTACATCCACCTCCACGTCCACTTTCAGCAGTTTAAAGGGTACCTGAGGGCTTATCCACGTGAACACGCCCCTCGCATACTTGGAGTACTTAGCGCCATACCCTTGCCCACCCCAACACTCTATCAATTTGGACCTTGACTCTTTGGTCAAGTGGGTTTCCTGTAGCAGGGCTATGGAAACCCTTTTTCTGTTCAAGTAGGACTTTACCTGATTTCTGTGGAGATAGGTGCGCATGCTTCTTACATTCCACATCAACACCTTAATTTGTGTGGCCATGGTTGTTCAAATTTCTTCCTCAGAGTCCCCCCACTTGCTTTTGCTGCACCCACCATGTGGTCGCAGCTCAAGGCTCACTGTGCTTACGGACCCTCAGCGGTACCCAACCTTTCGTGAATATATGTGACCAGTATGGCAACACCCCCCGTATATCTGGAGACTTCACAACTAACAATGCAACAAGCAAAACAAACAGGTTAACATGCAAAAACAAAGAACCGCTCCAAGCAGCTGCAGTGGTCTTGCAGAGCTCGGGTGCCCCCACGCCGCCTAGACCCATCCGGGCCATCAGGCGCAAGTGTGGTGCCAGCAACAGGCTTACACCGCTCAGTCCTCGGGGTGGATCCATGAGCCCAGTTCGTGTAGCCCAGCAGTCTCTCCGCCCAGATCAACATTTATCACGGTATTGCAGCGATTTCAAAGTGTATTGAATTTGACTTACCACAGTTGCAATCCCAGACTTATATTTCCAGCGCTCCCCCCCCCCCGTGTAACACTGCTCATGTGACCGGTTCTACCCCATCAGCCAGATTGTTATGTTCTAGCCACATATTGGCGGCTGCCGTGGTTTCCAAGAACACTGCCTTCCTCTTGTACAGTACTTTCAGGCGGGATGGATACATCAACATTTACTTCAAGTTGAGTTGTCAGAGCCTGGCTTTTATCGGCACAAAGGAGTTCCTTGCTCGTTGCACCGTGGACGTATAGTCCAGATAAACAGCAATCTTGGAGGCATCTCACTTGATCTCACCCCCCTCCCTTGAGTGCCTGAGTATTATCTCTCTGTCCTGAAAGTTTAAGATCTTTGCGATCATAGGTCGGGGATATGAGCCTGGAGGCGGTCTCTTTTGTAGGGATCGGGGTCCCTCTCCACTGCAAAGCCCTGGGAAAATTGACCAGTGCCAATTTCTTGTAGTAGTGTTTCCACGAACCCGGTCGGGTTCGAGCCCTCCATACCCTCTGGAATCCCCAGTAAATTAATGTTATTGCGGCGTGCCCTCCCTTCCGCATCTTCCGACCTCGCCTCAAGAGTTGCCACCTTTATCTCCAGCTCCCTTACTATTGCCTTCAAGTCAGCCGTAGTATCTGCCATTTTCTGGAGGCCAGTTTCCGCCGTGGTGACCCTCTCCGCCAGGTTATGCGCATCTTGCCTCATTAACGACATGTCCTCCTTAACCTCATCTATTTTGTTGTCTATATCTGTGCAGCTATGGCCTGCAGCACCTGCCCCTCTTTTGAGCCATCTTCAAGGGCCTGCGGCTCAGTGCAAGGGATCGTATCAATTTGGGCCGGAGTGCGTTGTTTGGTCGCAGCAAAGGATTCCATTATCGTTGATTTCATTTTATTCTTACTAGGGGACATGTCTGCTCGGTATGAAAGACAGTTAGTTGCCAGTTCCGAGCTGGTTTGCAATGACGTTTTTCAACCAGTCTGGGTCCCACAGTAATCGTGGCTATCCAACCGGGCTGTTCAGTGAGTTGGGCGAGTTATGGTGGTCGGATGTTCCGACTTGAGAGAGACCACCTCTGCCACCTTAGGTGGGCGTTATATTGTGATGCTCAGGTCAGTGGGGGGCTCGTTTGACAGCTCCCGGTCGTCCCACGGGTGATGAAGACATTGGTGTTACATGGTGTCCTTCCAGGGCGGGATCTGCTCCTCTCCTATCTGAGAATCAGGCACTCCGGTGAAGCCAGGCTATCCCTCACAGTGTTGTGGTCAGTATGACGCGCCAGGTTATGGACAGCCACACTACGGGCCCCAATGTTATTCTCCCTTCCCCCGTTGTAGTTTCAGCCAGCACTCCTATTGTTGTGGTGTGTGGCGTGTTGAGAGCCTCCTCGCAATGCGCAAGGGTCAGTTTCTGGTGGGTTGGGTGCAGATCCAGCCCATGTTGTGTAAGGATCTTGGCCGTAAGGCGCGAGTTGAATGTGGATTCGCTGCCAGGAACTAATGTGGAAACATGTGTCCATAGTCACCATACAGCAATGACCAAGCGTCCATGCGGTGTGTCTCCCAGCCCTAGTCCCGAGTGGACCCTCTTCCTTGGATTCCACCTCAAAGACATCCGACATCCCCAGGGGAGCAGAAATGTTGACCCTGGGAGTGCCCGTTGGCTCTGGGTCTGGTTAGGGCCCGGCGTTGTCCAGTGTAGCTATCCTCCAGTGTCAGTGTTATGGGCAAAAAATCCTCCGACCGCTGCCTCAGGATGTTTGCAGCACGTAGGGGTGGTGCGTGTGTTGTAATCCAGATGGGGCCCCAGCAATAGTCAATCAAGAGTTTGGTGACTTCTGTATGTGCAGGTCATTGTTTGGCAACCCAATGCTGCTCCGATAGCCTGTGTTCAGTCGCACGTTGCAGCGCCAGCAGTCTGGGGTTATTTGTGACCCACCTGTGAGATTTCATTAGGTATCCAGTCTAATGTGACCCTCCTGCGTCTCGCCCCCACACGGGTGGTTTGTAGTCCGCAAAGGGCAGGGAGGGGCCCCCGGTGACACAGTAAAGGGATCATGGTCCTCAAGGTCGCAGCTCTCACACTGACGGAGGTAAACAGGCTGTGTTACAGCGCAGCACCCCAGTGTTTGGCCCATAGCGCTGCAGGGTTGGTGTGTGTTTCCGTTTATCTTCGCTCACCTCTTCTCCTTCTTCGGGGAGCGGGTCCGATGCAGCCCAGTCACATAGAGGGCCGTCGAGTCTCTGATGCGGTGTCCCCCGCGGGGAGCCGTCGTAATCCGTAGCACTGCGCTCCCTTCCCATGCGTTCGGGGTCCAGTTGGCTCCATCAGCGACACTGGGGTAATCTTCCTCACCTGGGGTCTTCCTGATTGGGAGCGTGTTGTTTTCGGTGTATGCAGCAGCCTCCCCTCGCTAGTCTATTGTCGTTGTAGCTTGCAGGGCTGCGCGCTCTGCAATCAATGAGCGCCGACAGCAGGTGCCATTTTTAGTGTCGCAGTAGCGCCGTTTCAGACCCTCTATTCCGGGGTGTCTGGGCTCTGATTTTTGTCGGGCTTGATAACAGGAGTGGGAGAGAGGGGTCGTCTCCCATCTGCTGCTGTTTTTTCTTCGTTTGCTTGCGATTGTCCACTGCTATAGGATCAGTGTTAGGATCATGGGCGGGAGCTCTGCAAGGCAGCTTCTTCACGCCATGCGCTCAGGCCACGCCCCCTGATCCCAGTTGCTATATGGGCCCTATGTCTGCCATGTACATGCAGACACATATGCTATGAGCAAACACAAAACCACACCTCCACTGCCTCTCAATGCAGTGATATGAGAATGACTCCTAGGCAAACATAGACAAAAGAGAGCAGGGTGGTTCGGCCCATGTTTTAGCGCATTTTGGTAGGACAGCGATTATTTTTGGCAGCAGTGCAGTACCACTGACAACATACAGATGTATTCCCCCATGTGCTAACGCTCCCTTCATTGATCTGTCTCTCCTCCTTACGGTGTCCCTCCACCCCCATGGCACTGTCCCACCTTCCCCCTTGCATTGTCGCACCTCTCCCCCTTGCGCTGTTGCTCTCCCCTCGTGCACTGTTACTCCTCCCCCAGCGGTACTGACAACATACAGGGGTCCTTGTAGACAACACATTGGGCCTCATTACGAGCATGGAGCTATTGAAAAAAGGAAGGGGGAATGGTATTACCGGCATTGCTAACGGGTCCGGGCCATTACGAGCTGACAACCCGGCAATACCGCCAATGCCCATAGCGTGCCCCTTCTTACCGGCAAGTTACGCTGGCATGCACTTACGGGCATCCCGAACACGGTAAAAAGGGCTTGCAGTGTAGCCAACTGCCACAGGTGCACACAATCACCACAGGTGGAGTCAATGGAGCCTCTCCCAGTACAAAAGGAGCACACCCACACACCACGCCCCTTCCTACACCAAAATAATCCCACTAGCAGTTGCAATCCTGGGGCTGGAGGACATGCCTGTACTGCTACACCAGCAACAACAACTACAACTACAACAACAGGCAGCACAGAGGAGATGCAGGAGGAGAAGGAGGGTGAGACAGGCCCAGCAAGTCCCACCAGTGCAGGCAGAGGCACCACGAAGGCAACCACCAACCCCTCGCATCAGAGCCAGTCCATTCAACCTAACACCTGAGCAGATCCACACCCTGTACTGGCTGGACCGGGACAACACCACCACCGTAGTGGACATGATACACGTCGACATCGTCAGCCTGATTGAAAGCCGCACTGCCATCCCCCCTCTACTGAAGGTAGTGTCTGTGCACCACTTCCTGGCCACTGGTACCTACCAGTACACAGTGGGCCTGCTGCATGGCATATCACAACCTCTCCTTCCCCACATGCTGACCCAAGTGCTGGATGCCCTCCTGAAGCACACACCCAACCACATATCCTACCATGGACTGGCCAGGAGGTCGCTGCCACTAAAGTTGGCTTACATACGGTGGCAGGCATGCCCAATTGCATCAGTGCCCTCTACTGCACCCATGCTGAATTGGTGGTCCCACATGCTATAGAGGTTGTGTACCGAAATCGTAAGCAATACCACTCCATCAATGTGCAGATGGTATGTGACTCCAGCAAGATCACCACACATTGTTGTGCCCGATATCCCGGATCCACACATGATGCCATGGTGCTGCGAATCGCCCACTACCCTGCTACATGGAGCAACATGCTGGACGACATGCCTGGCAGCTTGGTAAATTGCCTGACAGGCCCACGGCAGTACAGTATGGGGGAAATTGAATACTCCACCTGGGTGAGATTGAGGGGTGAGTGGAGACAGCACATACAGTATAACACTGTGGCCCTACGGTTTCCGACCTGAACGAGACCCAACAATGCTTTACATAAGACCAATGTTTCACACCAATGACGATACGCCAGAAGCAGAAGCAGGCCACATCCCTCAATGCGTCTACTGCACATCAACTGAGTATATATACCCTCTGCAACCTAATCCAGCAACATGCAGTGAGTATGGCTAATGCACATAAATGCAGCAAAGCACAACACAGGACATCTGCAAGAGCATGTAAGTGAACACCCTGCAAACTCTGGACAACGCAATCCACACCTGCAGACCAGTGTCCAGCACACATTGCGACAAATGTACCTATATTCATACATCCAGGGACATGTGCATGTGAACACCAAATAGCTGCAGCCATAACAGTGATTACTACAGGTTTAATGGCAGAAATCGAGTCACACATACAGTGGTCGAAGTGGGTGGGAGCGGTCTGGAGCGGTGCTCGTCTACTTCTTTTAATTAAGTGTTACCGTTCCTATAATTTTATTTTAAAAATAAACCGTTCCGGAAACGGTTTTGTTTTAAAATAAAAGTCTAGGAAGAAGTTAAAACTTGCACTTTCACTGCACTGCACAGGCCGTTTTCTTAAAGAGCAGGCACATGTGTTTTAGGGAGTTTTATTGTGTATGGGAGGGGCGCAGTCATGGTGTCTGTGGGGAGCGTTGCAGGCCAATAGGGAACATAGTTCCACTACTTCTTTTCGTAAACTTCGACCACTGCCAGGGGCGTAGGAGACACATACAATCTGTGGGGGGACAGGGGACATCTTGGGTACTTTGTTTTATTTATTTATTGTGTTTTAGTCAAAGAACTCGACTTTTCACAAAATTAGAATTAAAATAACCGTACATATTAAATTACAAATATCACTGTATAAAACAAGAGAAAAGAAGAAAAGAAAACAGAAGAAAATTAAAGGATGCAGCAGCAAAGAACATGTCTTTGTATTTTGCATTTCTAAATTTTTCATCTGACTATGAGCTCATGGTAAGAGAGAGGAAATAACAATTACTTCCAGTGGGCCACAGCTAGTACGCCAGCCCGTTAAGAGGCAGATCACCTGTAAGTGAACTCCTGCCAAATAAAGGAGTTGAAGCCTTTTCTACCAACTGCAAGTTGCTACTTTTTTGTGTGGGGCAAGGAGACGTGTGTGTCTCTTGGAATGGAAAGATGGGGGTTTCAAAGAAAGAGGAAATCTTGTTTGTACCTCTGAGTAAGCCCTGTTATGGCAGTAGAGGGACCATGTGTGTGATGTTGCTGCTTTGACTGTCCTCCAGGGGGGTGGGTACAGCAAACAAGGAGGATGAGCGATCGCAAGCCCACCCACTTATAAGCACTCCCCAGGTCCGCGGCCGGATGTGTCTGATCCGGGGGATGCCTAGTATGTGGATCCAGGGGGGTGGCCAGAGGGGCAGCACGCTATGTGGGCTGCCCCTCTAGCGCCCCTGCGAGGGCCAGGCCAGCCTCTCACGATGAGTCTGGTCCCTCTTATTCCATCTCATGCTGGCTTCAGAGCCTAGCCTTTCTTTGCCTTTGTTATTCTGAATGCAGAGCTGGACTCTGTTCCTTTCTCGTTTAACATTTGCTGCACAACCTGATCTATTTGATTCTCTCATATGTTACTAGGACGGCAGAGCATGGGAGCTCTGCCCTGTTACATTATTCAAAGAGCCCCTCTGGCCTATTATTGCCTCTCCTTTGTCTCACCGATTGCTTGCTTAATACATACCTGCTTGCTTGAACACTCAACATATTCTCCCTAACACAGCTGCAGTCTTTCTTAACTTCTATTTGTTCCATGTCTTGAATTGGCCTCTTATTTCCACTTTTCTGTCTGCAGGGGAAAGGCATTTGCCAGTCACTGCCATGATGGTTCTACCTGCCCATAAGAGGGCAACAGCTAGCCAATATTGGAACAACATGGCATTTTATGCCAGAGGCTGGCAACTGCCTTCCTAATGCCTACACAAGAGACACAACTCTTGCCTTTGTTTCCAACAGTAATTCAGTGGATGAAGAAACACACGAAGACACATATTGCTTATAAATGAAGGGCATAATGTCACACTTGGTTAAGACATTTTGATCACGCCAGGAGCTACTTTCCAGCTGCAATTAAGCAATTACCTTTTAGACGTCTGGCATTAAATAATTTTAACATCATCTGGAAAGCACAGAGGTTGATCAACAGGGTTCCTGGAGCATGAGGGGTACCCTACTCGTGGGCATGGATGATTTGAGGGCATTCTTGCCCTGGTTTGGAGCCTGGCCCCTACAGCCATGATGGGGGAGCGGCCTATTACTTTTGGTTGTGCTTACCCTTAGAGGGTGGGCAGACATTGCCTCCTGCTTTAGCCCACTAACAGCTCTGCTTTGCAACTTTATCACACATACTTGTCAGGTGGAATGTAACTCAATGCTACTAATGTTATCAGCCTCAGAAGTCTGGAATCCTTTGCCACATCAACCAGGGTACAGGCTTGCCACCTGAGATTTACCCATGTCTGAGTCGGAATCTGTCGTCCTGTGGGGAAGACACACACAGAAAGAGCAGGGAACAGTGCCCTTGTGGGATTTTCACACTTCTTTCTCAAGGTGGACACAATTCACTCCGCAGAGAAAGTGGCACATGCCGGACAACATCCTCCCACTTTGACAATGTCACCCAAAGAGCGAAATTGGCCATTTGAAATACCTCTGTCGACTCATTAGTGCGCAATCCACACTGATGGGTTTAAGCACCTGCTTAACGCGAGATGGCAATTAAGGGCATTTGCCAACGCACTCAAGAAGCACAGGACACCCTCTTACCAGCGGCATGCCATGCTCACTCATTCTGATCACGAATTGGCATTTATCTGGTTTCATATTAAATGTATTTATTTATTTATTTATTACATGTGTAGAATCACGCAAAACCCCCAAGCATCAAGGCGCAAAGTAAACTGCATGGAGTGGACCACTTCCATTGGCGCACGTTTTTACTTTTCCGCCACAAAATGGAAGATTTTAGCGTAAAAGGCAGGTGAAATCACATTGCTTTTCCACTTTTGAAGAGTGTAAATATCTCGCGCAATTAGTGATTGCTGGCGATTGCTGGCGGAATTGACAATGGCTTCCTCTGGACTCCGACTGCTTTTAGCAGGTTTCATTTCCAAGCAGATCCCAGAGGAATCCCTCTGGCAGTAAGGCCGCATTTGTCTGGTGGAGCGGGAAATACAGGGGGTCCTGGTGTGTCCACTCGGCTCCCGAACTCCACCAAGAAAATGCACGAAAATCTGGCCAATTAGAAAAAGCAACAGTAATAGTGTTTTCCACCACTTTTTCTGAACCAATTGACATGGAAAATGCTGTGTTGCATCGGAAGCTGAATGCATTCACTCTGACTATTATCCCACAGGAAGATTAAGCCAGGTGCTGAACACAGGTGTTACATATTCCTGTGAACAATCTGCATTTGGAGAATTAACTAACTGAGCTACCTTACAAATGATATCTCCTCTGGGGCTTTACCGTCTTAACCCCTTAACTACCATGGGTATTTCCCCCTAGTGCCAAGGCTTTTTTTGGTGATTTCGGTATGTCGCCATTCAACCCCTTGTAACTTCTTTGTTACATGAGATATCTCGGCCAAAGTTGGCCCCTTTTTTCCCACATGTAGGCGGTCGTAACGCCACCCAGGAATCCTAGTTTGCCTTAGGGGGCGGGGTGAGAGAAAATAACCAAAAAGGAGATAATTTTGGGGTTTTTCAGAAAATGCCAATAAAATGTTGTACAAAGAAGCCTGTGGTGTTTTCCTTCTAAGAGCTAGGAACACATGGTTTGCTGTGCTGGATTCGCCCTTTTCCAGGCTTTCATGAACAGATTGAGTGGAAACCAAAATAACATATTTTGATATGCTAATCAGCCATTTTGTCCAATAGGACATGCGTTAACGGAATGGAAGAAAAGGGTAGGAAAGCTGAATGGGAAGCCAGAAAGACATACATTTCTGAAAAGTAGACAATATTCCAAGTTTAGGAAGGGGTGATTTGCGCAGGTCAGGCAACAGCTATGTAGAGAAAGATTCCATAGTTTGGGGGTAAATCGGGAAAATGACAGAAAAAAACTCAATTACCGCACATTTCACTCTGGTCACCCACCGAAACACGCAGCCAACAACACATGGCCTACCTTCCCGCGTTCCCACAAGTTTCCCAATGAAAATGGTACCTCACATATGTGGGTGCACCTAACTGGGTGCAAAGGGAAACGCCTAAAAACCCCAAGTCTTTTTGCACAGCAGATTTTCAGGAATTTTGCTCATGTGGACAACATACAGATTTAGGCCTAGGGTGTCGAAGCCACGCAGGAAAACATGGAACCCCATGCATTTCCAAAAAGAAGACACCCGTGGAAATCCACAGAGGTCCGACTTGCGCAAATCGCCCATTAATTTGTGACCCACAATCCCTGATAAATTCTGAAATTTAGTGGAAAAAACACAATTTTCACTTTGTCTGGGATTGTGGGTAATGCATTCTGGGGCGATTCGCGTAAGTCAGACCTCTGTGGATTCCCAGAGGTGTATTCTTTTTTCGGAAATGCATGGGGTACCCTGTTTTCCTTCGTGGCTTCGACGCCCTAGGCCCAAATCTGTAGGTTGTCTCCCCAAACCATTTGAGGGTTACCTGTGGTTTAGCCTTTTCCCTTTGTGCCCAGGTAGGTGCACCCACACATGTGCAAGTGACTTCAATCTAGCAATCCAACTAAGTCAATGCTTAGTCTGGGATGCCCAATGGAAGCCCTTATTAATATATTTTTATGTCAAATTCTTTGAATCTGGATGATAAACCCTTATATAACGCCCCTCCCTTTGAATCCCCCTGACATCACTGAGCCAAGAAGTAAGTTTGTTTTGCAAATTAAAAGATTTATTTGAGGAATAAAACAATATATATATATCACACTTTTATGAATAAATTAATATTTGATAGCACACTTATGAATATAATAGTGATCAACAATGGATAATATTACAATAGCACAATTCTTTAATCACTTAGGAGTTAGTATAGAAAGAATAAGGTAGCAGAGAATACTTTGTCTGGTTTCAAGGAAATGCAAGATGGGAAAGAATGCAACACAGAAATAAACTCGATATGGTTTCAACAAGAGATAATATGATCACTTTTTCCCCTGTGACTACTCACTCCCCCCTTATGCAATATGAAGAGATGGAAAGCAGAGCACACAGGTTTCCAGAATACAATCAAATGCAGTTCAGTTCCAGTTCCCCCCAGCAAGCTTAGAGAAACAGGGATGATTTTAAAACACAGGCCAAATGCTTTTAAATGTGGTTGCAATGGATGAGAAAATATGCTAAATGCTTTTTTATTCACTAAAGGAGATTCAGGGTAGGTGATAGTTACTTTAGATTGGTACTGGTCAACACTAGCATTGATTCATGAATGATTATCAGATTGAAAACGAAATTCAGCAGTTGCAAGCAAAAGACAGCAATTTTGACAGGTGGTGAAATGGAGCTAATTTTTCAATTCGCTGCAATTTTTCCGCGTGCGTATATCGCGATTACAGAAAAACTATAAGGAATGTCATTTTGGGTTTGTTGGAAAGCTGAGGATCTTAGCTTTAAAATGACAGTTAGATTTTTACAGATTTGACATCACAGAATGGACACACGATTTCTATGCAGTTCTGGTCAGGTTGAAATGGTTTGAATAAGATTATTTTAAACTAAGAGATTGGTTCTGTATAGTTCTAGGCTGGATACTCACTCCAAGTTTTGGACTGGAATGGGCCTTGGACTGCACTCTCGCCACCGGACGGTCTCTGGCATTGGTTCTTCTCACAGCGTTGCCTCTGGTCTATTATCGGCACTGCACAGCGGTCTGGTCTGTGTCTGACGGGTTCTGGATACAGCTCTGCTTTCTGGAACTGGATCTGGTTCTGGCACAGGGTTCAAGCCAGAAGCAAAACAGCTTGCCCGGCTGTTGAATAGTTTAGTTAGGTTGCTGGATTCTGAGGCCTGCTGAGAAGAGTTCAGCTTGTGGATTAGGCCTCTGCTTCTCCAAGGTTCTAGAATTTGGGTTCTAGAGTTTTGGTTCTGGAGTCTGTCTGGAATCTGGAGTCTCAGGAGTCTGGAGTCTTTGTCCGGATATGGTCGGGCAGAGTGCTGCGCAGGAAACGATGAGTAGTGGAAAAATGAGTGTTCCTATCTGGGTCTCAGTGGTTCTTTTTATGTGTTTCTAAAGGGGGTGTGGAGGCTGACTTTCTACGCCTATCCCACTAAGGATTTGATAGGTTAGAGTATTCTCTGTGCCCTGACTGGAGAATGGAGTAGTGAGTCATCCTATGTCATCAGGGGTCATGTTTATGGCTTGCAGAAAGAACACTCCCCTTTGCATTTACTTAGAAAAACAATTTTTCATAACCAAACATGCTTCCCAGATACACCAGTTGTTGAGAATACATGTACATATCCCATATTAATTAAGACATGTCTCTGTTTAACCCTGATCTTTCTAAGAGCTTGGGTTCAGAAATGACAACTTATTTGCGATTTTAGTAGGTTTCGCAATATTGGTTTTGCACCAAATCTTACACAGATGTACACACCCTCTCTGAGCATATTACTGGAAGTTCCTAGGTTTCTAGCATAAACACTGCATCCACAATATTAATAATTACAGGGCTTGGCCTCAGAACATCCCACGGCGTCCAATTTAGTCTTGAACTGTGAATGCATTTTTCATATTAAGACTCTCAAAATTGTACATTTCTATCAGCAGGTTACAATTAGTTATCAGTATTCTTATAAAACATATATTTGCCTTCACTTCAGTATACCCATTGGTTTGTCCCCGCCCCTAGAAGCTTGGCTTGACTCAGAGGTCACATGTCTCGTTTTTCCTAGAGCAGTGTTGACAGTTACACCCAGAATCAGCATATTCTATTCAATTTAAAGAGTCTATTGTCGTGTGTTTCTGCCAGCATACCAGGGTGCCACTCTCCATCTAATTAACATGACCATGCTATTTGCTGCCTTGTTGCTGAGAAGACTAGGTGTGAAGGCTTCCCCGGGACAGCAAGCCTTTTGAAGTCTTAGCTACATCAGGTTACTGTTCTGATCAATTTCAATAGAGTTCCTTATGGAAAAAAAATATAACATTATAAACTGAAAATAAGCAACATATCTTTAATCAAGTCTTTTTCCACATTAAATCAATGTGTGGCACTCTATATGGCATTTTGATAGACTCCTCTGCTTTGGCTTATTTAGCTTCTGCAATACAGCTCTCCTGTCATGATTAGGAATCGCGAGCACCTGTCAGTGGCGAGCACCGGTATTGCACCCATTTTTGACAGCTGTCTTAAATTAAATGTCTTTAAAAAGGGGATTTAGCTTGGTAGCATAGGATTCTCGCTGATATTGTACTGATGTGGATTCTGTAGTAAATGATGCGGATCACCCAACAATAAATTGTATCCTTTTGGTGGTTTTGTGAGCCATGATTTTAGCAATTTTGACAATCAAGAAAATGAATTCTCAAACAGCTCTGGGTTGCTTTTGGCAATCAGTATTGCTATTTCCAAGTGGTTTCAGGCTACTGTGTGTGTAGCCCAATGGTGGTTTTAGGCAGTGATCTCCTGTGTTCACGCACATGGCAAAAGTGGGTGGCAGCCTATTTTTCAGATTTCTACTGAGCATTTTTGGATGATCTCTGGCGAGCAGCATGCTTTCCGGCGCCCATTATGATGTTTCCGCTGCCAGTAATGCACAGTTCTGTTGTAGGGCTTGGATGAGTGGGTTAAAACATCCCACACATGTGAGGTACCGTTTACGTCGGGACACCTGTGGGAACGCGGCAAGGTAGGGCATGTGGTGTTGGCAGTATGTTTCAGTGGGTGGCAAGAGGGAAATGTCTGAAAAGTGTAGTTTTTTCACCAAATTACAGACTTTGCCAGGGATTGTGGGTAATACATTCTGGGGCGATTTGCGCAAATCAGACCTCTGTGGATTCCCACGGGTGTCCTCTTTTTGGAAATGCATGGGGTTCCCTGTTTTCCTTGGTGGCTTCGACACCCTAGGCCCAAATCTGTATGTTGTCCACATGAGCAAAATCTGCTCTGCCGAAAGGCTTGGGGTTACCAGTGGGTTAGCCTTTTCCCTTTGTGCCCAGGTAGGTCCATCCACACATGTGAGGTACCGTTTTCGTCGGGATACCTGTGGGAACGCAGGATGGTAGGACATGTGTTGTTGGCTCGTGTTTCAATGGGTGGCCAGAGGGAAATGTCTGAAAATTGTGTTTGTTTCCACCAAATTTCAGAGACATTTCCCTCTGCCCACCCACCGAAACACGCCGCCAACAATAGATGTCCTACCTTCCCACCTTCCCACAGGTGTCCCGACGAAAACAGTAGCTCACATGTGTGGATGCACCTACCTCGGCGCAAAGGGAAAAGGCTAACCCACTGATAACCCCAAGCCTTTCGGCAAAGCAGATTTTGCTCATGTGGACAACCTACTGATTTGGGCCTAGGGTGTCGAAGCCACTAAGGAAAACAGAGAACCCCATGCATTACCAAAATGAGGACACCCTTGGGCACCCCCCTTTTCACTAAAAACATCCATGGTGGTTTAGTGACCCCCACACCCACCCAAAACAAGTTATCATTTTTTTATTTTTGTTTTTGTTGTGCCTCTTTCCTAGGGGCAGATTGTGCTAGCAATCTGCCCTAGGGAGGGCTACATGACATGCCCCCATCCATTTGGGGTGGGGGAGAGGACCACCTCCCTTTCCACTAAAAGCCGCCATGGTGGTGCAGTGGCCCCCCACACCCACCTAAAACAAGTTATAATTTGTTTTATTTTAGTTTTGCCCCTTTCCTAGGGGCAGATGGGCACATGTGTGTGGCCATCTGTCCCCCAAGGGGGGGGGAATGTATCACCCCAGGCTTGGGGGGTGGCTCTGCCAATATTTTCAGTGCCCCCCCACCCCAACTGTATCGGGGCACCTCATGTACCCCTTCCTAGGGGCAGAAATCTGCCCCCAGGGAAGGCTACATAAGGTTGCCCCATCCACTTAGGGTGGGGGGAAGGGCCACCCCCCTTTCAAACACAAAAATCTTGGTGGTCTAGTGGGCCCCCCAACCCTACCCAAAACAAGTTATAATATATATATTTTTGCTTTGCCCTTCCCTAGGGGCAGATGGGCACATGTGTGTGGCCATTTGCCCCCAGGGGGGTCAAAACATACTGCCTCAGGATTGGAAGGGGTGGCTCTGCCAATATTTGCAGTGGCCTCTCTCCCCCACCCCAAATGGATGGAGGGCATCCCATGTACCCCTTCCTAGGGGCAGAAACTGCCCCATGGAGGGCTACATAAGGTGCCCCCATCCACTTGGGGGGGGGGGATGGCCACCCTTCGTTTGCAAAAATCCCTGTTGGCTATTTGGCCCACCCGCACCAACCCCACCCAAAACTACTTTTTTAAAAAATATATATTTTTTTTTTGCCCCCTTTCCTGGGGGCAGATGATCACCCATCTGCCGCCAGGGTATCGCCCCCATGCTTTGGGTGTCAGGGGGGAGAGGGCAGCTTATATAGTAAGCTGCCCCACCCCCACTTCAAAAACAGATCCCTGCACGACACACCAAACACATATTCTGGGGGGATAAATTACATTACATCCTCTCCACGTAAAATTGTGGAGGGGATTTGTCCCCCCTGACCCCTCCATGTCCTACGCCCATGACCACTACATACATACCTCATTGTGCTCCTATGCAGGTGATGGTGGCTATCCCTTGAATCCGTGGCTCCTCACCCCTGTTCGGATCCCACAGACCAGGCACAAAGAGGAGTAAAATCTGGTTCATTCCCGTACCCGTGTTGTGATCGAGCAGACTTTTAGCATGTTGAAAGCACGTTTCCGCTGCCTCAGCAGGTCTGGCGGAGCACTCCTTTACAGCCCTGAGTAGGTGGATAATATCACCATGGTCTGTGCTATACTGCTCAACATGTGCATCTGGTGGAACTTAGCCCTGCCACCTGACATTGACCAGCAACCACCGGGTGAAGATGGGGATGATGAAGGATAAGAGTAGTACATCAGCCATGTGCCAATACCCATGAGGGACGTGCTGTGCGCCAATCAGTGATGGACATTTACGTTTGATGCACTGTATTGAAGAGGGTGCATCAATTCCCAATTGCTGTGCACTTGGAACGGGGGACTCTGGGCAGTGTACACTGTTTGGCATTATATCCTGACACACTAAATAAGCAATGTCCAGTCATGTTATTAGTTTCCAAATGAGATGTAATTATCAATGAAACTATTTACATATATGAACAGCCCACCCATGATGCAACAGAGGCTACCCACCCACCCCCATCCCCTCCCACCACCCTCCACCCCTCATCCCTCTAACCCCCCCACAAGCCCTCCAAACATCCCCCATCCCTCAACTCCCTCACACACCCATGTCCCAGCACACAATATGAGTTCTAACAGCCTCCTTCCCGCATGCCTGTCTGGCTACAGTAGGTCCCTTTTGCATGGAGGCTGTGGCTCCCCTGGCCGGCAGATGGTGCATAGCGACCTATGCACTGGACTTCTCTGAGTTGAGTTTACGGGGTAATAGTTGTGGATGGCGGGGGTTGTGACTCGGCAGGTGCTGCAGGGCATTGTGCCATGGTGGCAGACAAATGTGTGAGTGCCTGGGTGACTGATTCCATGCCCTGGCGCACCCGCCTGGCAACGTGGTTCACAGCACAGGTGAGTGCCTGTGTGCTGTCACGGTGGGTCTGGCGTGTGGCCTCCCCTACTGTGCTGAATTGTCACAACATCTCATCCATGGATTGCTCGATGCGTGTGATGCGGGCCTCTAGGTCACGTATGTCATTGAGTGCTGGTGGTTGCAGGGGAGCTGGAGTTGGACTTGTTTAAGGGCTGAATACTGGTCCAGCCGTCTCCTCCCCGGAGCTACCACCACAAGACCCATGTCCCAGGGTGTGCTGTGGTGTGTGCCCCATGGATGGTGTTCCCTTAGTGTCCTCCGAAATGCAGTGCCCTGCCGTGTCTGCATCGTCCTGTTGGACATCATCCTCTGCACTATTTGTTGCGGATTGGGCCACCTCCCCTGGGTCACTAGTGGCCGGTGACTGAGGAGCCTCACCATTGCTGGCCGTTGGTGTACCCTCCTCGTCCACATGGGCTGGTTGCAGTGGGGCAGGGGTTGTTTGGTTTGGGGGATTGGGGACCGGTGTGCCTTGTGGCAGGTGTGCAGTGATGGTACCCAATTTCCCAGGCCGGTGCACATTCCCATTTGTTGGGGGTGGATGCCCTCAGGTCCTACGGCCTGTGGCCCCTGTTTACCGGGCCGCTGTGGCATGGGGGTGCTGGTTTTCATCCGCCCGGCCCTTGAGGTGGACGGCCTGCTGCCATCATCTTTCCCTCTGCTTCTGTGTGGTGCTGCTGGCTTTGTTTCTGTGGTGGGCCTGTCATCGCTGTCTGACTGTCTGATACTGTGCCTATGTGGGATGGAGAGGCAGGGCATGAGTCATGGGTGTAGGGACATCCAACATATATTAATCTAAGTACATTTTGGGTCCTGTGCATTGCTGTCTGCATGTTGGAGTGGCAGACATGGTGCTTACAGGTGTTGGGTGTGTGGTGCAGTGTCTATGCGTCCTTCTAGCACATCCATTTTGTGCATGCAGTTTGATTGGTGGATTACGGGTGTGTCGTGGATTGCGTGTGGTGTACATGCCTCAGGGTGTGCGTGAGCCGTGATGTTTCTCAAGGGCTGTACACTTGGTGGTGGAGATGTCTGCACCCTGCAGTGGGATGTGACACTGGTGGGGCCTGCTTCTCTGCAGTGCTGCATGTGTGTGTCTGCATGCTGATGGTACTTGGGTTTGGAATTGGGGACTCTGGTGGTTTGTGTCAGTTGGGTTGGTTGTGTGTGTCTGTGACAGGGGTGTGGCATTTCTGTTAGGTAGTCATTAAGTGGGTGGTGATGGGCAATGTACTTGCTGTCATCAACTTGCCATTTGGACTCAGCCATTGGATTTGGGTTGGTTGTGTGTGTTCACTTTTGTGTAGTGCCAACGCTCACTCACCTTCGTCAGCCGATGATGTTACTCCTGTCTCAGCACGCCTGACCCCTTCAATGGCCTCCATTTGTATCAGGGAGCAGCACGTTTCCTCCCACTGTGCTAGCTTGATGGGCCTGGATGGTTCGCTTCCTGTTGCCTGGGCCTGCTAACGGATGGTAGTCAGTATGTTGCGGACACGCAGCACAGGTCGTCCCACCTTTTCCGGCATTCCTTTGTATTGTGTGTGGTTGTCTTCACTGCGGACACCTTCTGGGCCACCTCCTCCCAGATCTGTTTTTTCTTGATTTGTGTTGCACGGCGCAGGTCTGTACTGAACACCGCATCTGCATGCTGGGCCAGGGTGTCAGCCAGCATGTTTAGCTCCTCGTTGCAGAAACGTTCGCGTAGACAAGGTGTGCCTTTGAGGGTGGACTGTGTCATTTTCTGGCAGGCTGGGATCTCGGTTTTGGATTTCAGTGCCTGTAGCCATGGGATTGCAATGGATTGTGATTTTCAAGATGGAAGCCAGGGCATTTCCCCTTCCGGTGCAATGACGTTATTTCCGGGTCCGGTATTACCAACCCGGTATTTGCATGCTGGTATTTACGGGTCCATTGTTAAGGGGTTGCTCCTGGGCAGAGGCGGTATCAGCGGGTTCCGTGATGCTGCTATCAGGGTTTTGGGGGGTCTTTAGCGGCATGGCGGTGCAGCCATTACTGGCATAGGCGTTTGTACGTGCTTGCATACCCATAATCAACCACTATTAGCGCCGTCAAGGGTACACCGACGCGGTAATAGCACCATGCCGGTAATGACTGCGTTTTTCCCACGATTCTCATAATGAGGCCCAGTGAGATCAAAACTATAATATAGCACAACTATGATCAAAGGCTGCAATTATACATACAACCAACAAATGTCATTCTCCACTTGCGCTTTTATTCCTTTCCCCAATTGTGCTGTGCCTCTTCCCCCTCATTGTGTTTTCCTCCTTCCCCTTGTGCTGTCTCTTCTCCCCCTGTGCTGTCCCTCCTCCACCCTTGTGCTGTCCCTCCTTCTTCCCTAGCGCTGTCTCTCCTCCTGCCCCTTGCACTGTTGCTCCTGCCCCCTTGCTGTCGTTCCTTGCCCCTAGTGCTGTTGCTCCTTCCCTCCTTTCTCTGTTGCTCCTTCCAGCTTGCTCTATTGCTCCTTTCTTCCTTGCGCTGTCTCTTCTCCCTCCTTTGCGCTGTCCCTACTTACCTCCTTGTGCTTGCTTTTCTCACTTCCTTGCGTTGTCCAACTTGCGCTTTCCTTCCTGCCCCTCTTGCACTATCCCTCCTCCCCCTTGCACTGTCCCTCCTCCCCCTGGCGCTGTCCTTGCCTCTTGCACTGTCCCTCCTTCATCCCTCCCCGTTGCGCTGTAGCTCCTTCCCCCAAACATTGTACAATGCTCCTGTGTACTGTTGCTGGCCTACCTTTCATGTACTGGATATTTGTATTCTTACTCATGATGCCATTTCTAATTCCTCCCCCAGCAGTGCTTCTCTCAATTCCCGGTGCTGTCCTTCATTCTCTCCCTTGCTGTCATTTCTTCCTCTCTGTGCTGTCATTCCTCATTCTTTCCCTCCATGATAAATGTAGAATGCAATACACCTCTACAAATGCCAAAACGATTAGCTTTGCCAGTGCATGTTATGTATATAGAAAGACAACAAGCAAACGTCTTCTTAGTAGACATAAAAGAAGCACTACGGAAGATCAACCCGGCAATAGATTTTTCCTTTTGTATGTAAACTGCAACTTTAAATACCCTAATAATTGCTTAGTATGCCTGCTATACTCACATTATGGTATAAACCTATGTGTGCAGCTGCTACTATCATATGCCACGTGTAGCCTCAAATCGCTCAATAACGTGCTCCCAAATAGATAAATCAATACATTTGTAAGTTTCAAATCGTCTTTTTCTCTCGAATTTTATTGTTGCACTTTTTACTGGAAATGTTTGATAACAACCTTTAAATCTTATTTTTTCATAAATAATTTTTTCTTTATACCTGGTAATTATTTGAAAAATATTGTTTATGCGTGATTACTCTCGCATCTAATACCTGTAATAATAGCTGTTATATTATCCATTGTAATGATACTCAATTTATCAATAGAAGTTTGAAGGGATGAGTGCATGCCAGAGGCCAATTCTTAATGTGTAAGTTATCCATGTCTGCATCAATCAATATACATTCCCCCAGTAAGCCAGAGTATATCATTGTCACCCATCTATCTGACAACTAAATGGATTTTGTCTACAGAAGAGAAGAGTTTTACGTTTTTTTCCTTAATACCAGTAATGTGTCAGCCTTGTGTAGCTCCATGGGAAGTTTGTTCTACAATGTGTATAAAACCGGATCCAGGGAAAGATGAGGGGTGAGTAGCTAGGAAAGAAGGGGTGAGGAGGGAGGTGGATCTCACAGGGTGCACTCTGAAGAGGTCTAGGCTGGGAGAGGGCAGGCGATGCAGTGCACAGGGTGGAACAACATGAGCTACGTAAAACTCAACACTACCGCCAACAGTAAAGTTACATGTATAATAACACTTAATGCAATTTATATGAGATTAACCATGAAATTGATTCAATAATTTACAAAATCATACCTTAAATCCACCGAGATACCACCAAACGGTTTCACAATTAGCGCCACTTGGTCTGGCGGAATTACCACCAGATATGATAGTGTTAGTACCCATTTATGGAATCCAGAGGAGACCATTGGGATTTTGCCAGAATTACCGCCAGCGGTAATAATGCCAAAATTGCTGTTTTTTGGCAGTAAAGTGGCAGAATTACTTCCAGCATTTTCCTCCACCTTACCTCCAACCCATAGTTCGGCGGTGCAGTAATGTGGTGGTAATGCAGTGGTTATCACTGCATTACCAACAATGTTTTTGGCCACACCGCCAAACTCTTTATGAGGCCTAAAGTACTTTGCATCAAGTGAAATGTCAATTTCATCAGAAATCAGGCCACCTATTTGTGGGATCCCTGCAGCCTATTGACCGCATTCCTCAGCAGGATTAGATATAGGTCATTATGGTGAACAAATATCGATTAGACACGCTGCTCATCACTGTAACCTGATATGAGGAAACGAGAAGATGCCAGCAAATGATGTTTGAATTACCAGGAAGCATTGTCTGGGGACCAAAATGCATCCTACGATTAAAAATGACCCAGCTCCAAGCTCAGCTACAGAGTGACTCCAACAATGCAACAATGTTGGTTTTACTTCATGTTTAGTGCTCAATAATAGGATAACCCTTAAGATTGGCATTCTCAACGTTTGTAGAATTGTCATATTTATACCTAACTTTATTTTTTACCATTGTCCTTTTCTCCACTGAATTATTTATTTTTAAGAGAGGATTGAATGATTTTTATGTGAGTTACGCTGACAGATTTGTGTTATATGTGGTGGATTACCTTGTGTTTTGAGCTATACACTAAATATTTCTGTATATTATTCATATTTCTTGTCCATCAAACTTTATTGTGCAAGCAGGCTGCAGCCAATCATCTTGTGCTTTTAATAGTATTGTTCCTTTCACTGTATATGAATAGGGTTGTGTATATGTGTGTTGAGAGCTGAAGATGTTTTTGTTTTTTTGCAGTATACTGTCCATTCAATTTTTGGCTCAGTGCCTACTGTGCATGTACGGCAATAGCAAGGATTTTTCTTGTGCTTACAAAATTAATATACCAAGCTTGCCTGTTGCAGTTTTTGATTTTTTATATGTGCAAAACTTTGGCTGTGTATTTTCCAAATATCCCAAAATTGAAGCTGAACATTTCAAGATATGATGGGTAAACTGGTGTTTATGGGCTCCATGAAATTGTCAATGCAAACAGCATGTTGTTTCCAGCAATCATTATGGGCTTGAACAGGTTGATGAAACTTTGGTGAATTTGGCCAGATCAGTTGCATGCCAAATTTGATGAACTTTCATAGAAGAGAAAATCTACTTATAACTGTTCTGTACAGAACTAATGCCTGAATTTAACAAGTGCTGGCTGTGAGCACTCACCACAGCCTCAATGTGTGTATGTGCAGCAACTACTTAAGCAACCACTTCTATATGAGAAATGTAATAATTTCCTCATTGACAAAATTAATGCCATTTATTACTTATTTGGGCCTCATAACAACTGTTTGTTTTATTATGTACACTAAACAGGTTAATAGAAATTGGCATTCTTTTCCCCTACCACCTTTTTATGAATGCATTAAATGAGTTATATATTTGAGACCCACATGTTCTGCTAATGATTCATTTCCAGAAAAAATTGTCCAAATTTGGTCTTAAAAATCATTAGAAGCTTAATTCCAGGTTTCAATTTCCCCTTTAACAGCTGGCATATTTGCTAGTTGTTTAAAAACTGTAATCATTACCACTTTGCTAAACAATTTGGAAACAGCTGAACTGAATAACTTTCACCCAATCAGTTGACCTTTTTTGGGTAAATTCATAAAAAAATGTCATCACAATTGCCTGATTTAATTTCTAATGCAAACATATTGGAACCCTATCCTTTGGGGATTATAGTTAAGCATAGTACAGAAACAGCTACATTACAAGTGCTGGATGCTATTCCCCTTATTACTGATAAGGGAGAAACTTGTTTGCAAGAGCTGCTTGACTTGTCAGTAGCATTTGATACGGTGGATCATCAGCTGCTGTTGTACTCCTAGTCAAATCATCTGGGTGTTGATGTTTTTTTCTTAAATCGGCTTAGTTCTTTTCTCTCCGGCAGACATTGGATTGTTCATATTTGTACTGATATGTCTTGCCCTCTCCCAGTTCATTATGCCATCCCTCAAGGTTACATCTTGTCACCTTTATTTTTCAATCTATACATGGAAGGCTTGGGAGACCTGATGTCAGGTTTGATGATACACAGAAGAGGATGTACTTCATTTCGGCAGTTGTTTATCCACCATCAAAGAATGGACGGGAAACGCCCCTTTTAAATGTAACCATGTTAAAAACTGAATTTTTGATTTTTGTCTATGATAACCAGTATATGGCTATCCTCTATCACCTTAGGGAATTCATCATTAGGATTTGTTAGTGAGGCCTCACATATCCAAACACACTGGATATACGTTAACATTTCGAAACGAGAAATGACAGAGCTTTTTTGTGTGGTTCAAATGTGGAGGGAGACCCCCCACCTTAACTGTTCCCCTTAACCCCCCACTCATACATTTCTTAAAAATGTCCCCAAATTTGGAGAAATCACTGCAAAAAAGATGCAGTAATTTCTCCTTTCGAACTTTGTCAGGCAACTTTTTCTGCGGATACCAAAAACACCCAGATGTCTCATTTTCAACTCTGTTTTTTAATGAGAATTTGAGTCTTTATCCCCCCAAACTCTTTTCTTGATGTAGGTCAGTCTTTGGTTTTGTCTCATATACACAGTGGGAACATGGTCGAATTGGGGATGCCCAGTCGCAAATGGCAATTAATTCCTTATGTGTCTAAGTATTTGAGTAATAAACAAGTGGACTTTATTTGGTAAATTGTGTTACAAATTGTGCATTTTAACAAAAACACACTAGCACAATTTCAACAAATAAGCTGGTCCACACTAACATGTTGGGCCTGCACTTTAGGAATTGCCCTACTGCCCTACAGTCAAGTTCAAGCCTGAGTGGGAATGCCATACGTATGGACATCCCAAACAATATGTTAAGGCCTTTATAACTAGGTTTTCATGATGCTAAAGCAAAAACATCTGATTCTGTTTCACCAATCCTAAGTACTCTGCATTGGCTTCTGTTTGGGGAACGAATATTTTCCAAAAGGGCTGTGCAACCTTTAAAATTCTTATCTTGCTTGTAAATTACATTTCTTGGCCCAGAATCCTCACGAAACTGGAATAAACTTGTTCTGAAAATTCCTACAATGAATAACACAAAGACCCAGAAACACGCTTTTTGTAGTTCAGTGTGGCTCTTCTGGAATAGTGTAAGAATTGCTGTTCAGTCTGCCTTTTCTCTGATTGATTTTAGACAAAAGTTCAAAACATTTCTCTTCCCCAAATGACGTGCTAACATTTCTTTGTTTCAGTTGTTGTTTTATGATTGTGTTTAGCTCCAAACTAATTGCGAAAGTACTTTTTTATTTGTTTTGCTTAGTTGAATGTCATTGGTGCATTTTATTTTTATTCATGTTTTACATGAGGTAGGTTATTAGAAGGAGGCCGACCAGTTTTTGAAATTCTTGACTTTCTTTTTTTAAATAATAAGTGAAAAAGGTCTCACTCCCCTTAATCTATGGATTTCCCTGCCTAACCTTCTCTGAGATGACTAGGGATACTGAATCCCTCTTTATGTGGTTCTTATCCCCTGTATTTCTATAGTTCTTTAAATCCTTATGAATAAGACATCTTGTTCCTCCTCCTCTGTTTCCATGTCTTTCCCCTTTAGATATTTATTGCAGACCCAATAGTTATTCTTATTCTCTTGTCCAGTTGTTATATTAATGAGACGAGTAAAAGAGGTTTCATAGTGTGGGATAATGTTCAATTTAAACAACCAAAACTCCAGGTCACTCCTCCAAGAATAGAGGTGTGTGGCGTCCAACCTATACTCGGATGGGTTAAATCATATCAAACACTGAGGTGGGACTTACACCCATTTTTCCTAATCTATAGAGACCATACACAATTTACAACAGAGTATCCATTGGCTTTTTGGGCAATGACTAATTCCACGTATAGTTTGAGAATAAAAAGATTTCACAATTGTATTTAAAAATCAATTAAACACATTACAATACAAGTAAAATTGCTCATCCAGTTCCTAATAGCGCCAATTTCATATGCCTTCTAAATAAAAGCACTTAAAAAGACGTATACAAGTGACTCATTCCATATTCTAGCCACCGTAGTACACAGATTCCAAGCGGTGGTGAGGGGGGAACTTTAAATTAATAAATTATCCTCCCTCTTCTCATGCTCAACATGTTTCAGGAGCTTTTTCTTTGCATCACTTCTAACCAAGTTTGTGATAACTTGATAACATTACGGACTCCTCCTCTTTAACTCTAAAACAAGAAAAAACAGGATATTATTAGCATCAAATATTACTCTGTATAGTAGGAGTAGTTGGAAAATTCCTTTCACTCTGCCCATTGCCCTCACTCGGTGTAATTACCTTTGGGGGAGTATCTGGCATACACTGTGGTAGGGCGCTTTCAACAGCTATAAGATCTCATCATATCTCCACCTACAATACACAATGGGGATATTAAGCTAATAGGTATGATATGATATGATATGGTATTTGTAACGCGCCTATACACATGTGTTTCAAGGTGCGACGAGGCAGGGAGGGGGGGACAAGGGGAGACAGACAACGATCTTACTAGGCCAGGTGTCATTCAGATCGCGCAAGTGCAGGGGTGGGGGAGGGGGAAAAAGTGCAAGGGGAAGGGGAGGGGGGGGAAGTGCAGTACAAGGTAAGTGGCGTAACGTAATAAATAAATAAATAGGGCCAGCTGGTGGCAAGTGTGAGGTAAGTGCAGAACAAGTGCTGGGGGAGGGGGGGGGGCTGTAGGGATACAGAGACAGTCCCGCAGTGCAAAGGGGTTCCAGGGCATCAGTGCAAGTGGAGAGTGGCAGGGCCCAGGGCCGAGGCCGTTTAGAGTGGTCCAGTTGCAGGATCAGTGCAGTTTCAGTGAGGAATTAAATTAGCTGTTCAGCAGGGGAGAGGGAGAGAGAAAGCAGATGCAAAGAGAAAGGTTTTGAGGTGCTTCCGGAACCGGAGATGGTTCTCCTCAAGTTTCAGGGAGGCAGGAAGGCTGTTCCAGAGGGAGGCCCCTGCCGCGGAGAGAGATCTACCCCCAGCTCGTTGCTTCGAGAAGCGGCTAACCCTGAGGGAATTGGAGGCGGATGAGCGAAGGGCTCGGGAAGGAAGATATTTGGGAAGAGAGAGTTGAAGGTATTTAGGACCCAGGCCCCAGAAGGCCTTGTGGACAATGCAGAGGGTTTTGAACTTTATCCTCGCAGCCACTGGGAGCCAGTGTAGAGATTTCAGTCCTGGAGAGATACGGTCCCTGGGCTTGAGGCCAAGGACAAGTCTCGCAGTTCTGTTCTGGATGAGTTGCAGAGGGCGGAGAGTGGAGGCAGGCAGATTAAGATAGAGGCAGTAGTACAGTCTATAGACCCCAGCTACTTTCCCTCAGTCAGCGTACCTGTGGGGTATGTAGCGGTGCTTCAATTGTGAGTGGTGTCTCTCCTTTTCTATCAGTATCCTTTGGAGAGGGTGTATCTCCTCTTTGCAGGTTCCTTAGCCTTTCGTGGATTCTAGATAAAGAGGGCTCGTGCGAGTAAACATATCTAGTGGTACTGAACAAAAACAGGGTTTGTTCCTTACCTCTACAACCCTCAGCGTTGGATCCCGCTAGGTTTAAAATTTTGCTTGCTTCACTCCAAAAACAGAGTACTTGTGCTCTGCCATGTTTGAGGTGCACTACTTCTAGCAGGCAGTACCTGTTCTGTTTCAAACAGTTCTCGATGGTCTTGCGGCAGGTAGTCGCGGCCATCTTTGAGCGGGTCCAGTTCTCGTGGCTCGCTTTCATGCATGCTGGATAACTGAGTCCTCTACAGACTCTTAGATCTAGTTCTTATGCCTGCAGTCAATCTCTCGTGACCCGCGCCCATGCATGCTGGATAGCTGAGTCCTCTGCAGATTCTGAGATCTTGCTCCTATGCCAGTGGACAGTCTCTATTCTCTATGGTCACGAAGTTACCGTCCGTCCATCTTTGAGTGGGTACAGCGATCCTGTCCCACAGTTAATAAATTCGGGATACCTGTATCCTATGGCGACCATGGGTTCTTACTATGGGCATCGCTAAAAATATCCCTTGATTGCGGGAGGCCCGTGAGGACTAGACTTAGTGAGGGGTGGGACACACCTACTCCCTGCTGGAGTCATAGTCATATCTGAGTTATACTGGACCACGTCTAATAAACATGGTAATGATGGAGGCCACGTATATTGGATATGCCATTCCCAAATGTAGCAGTCTTGCTTCTACTAAGTGAATTATCCAGTGTCCCCGGCTAGTAGCTTGGTTATTGGTCCACAGGTTTTTTACATTTTGTTCCACTCAATCTCTTCATCGAGGCCTCTGTTCTCACTTTTAGTAATAAAGATGAGTTCTTGCTCTGTTCAAATCAGCATCTTCTATCTGGCTTTTGTATTATTTCCATGGATTTGTTTTAGAACGGTCTACCCAAAATCGCCCCACTTATGTTTTTTCATGATAAAGTGTTTCACTAGGGGCATCCCTCTATTTCATTTTTCAGACAAATTCTGTGTTCCATGATCCGTACTTTGATTTTTCTGTTGGTTTTATCTATATAATGGAGCCTGCAGGGGCACGTGATCATGTAAACTACAAGGTCAGAGTTGCAATTTGTGAAACCATTCTGTGTCCATGGTTGGGACAGTCCAATCTCCACTGTTGTAGATTTTTTAGTGTGCTTGGATCCAGGTCCCATGATTTTTGTTGAAGGTATATGAAATTGGTGCTATTAGGACCTGTTTGAGCAATTTGACTTGTGTTGTAGTGCGTTTAATTGATTTTTGAATAAAGTTGTGATTTGTTTTATTCTTATTCCAACACTATATGTGGAACTGGTTTTTGCCCAAAAAGTCAATGGATACTGTATTGTAAATCATGTGCGGTCTCTATAGATTAGGAAAAACGGGTGTAAGTCCCACCTGAGTGTGATAATGTTCACCAGAAAAGAAAATAGTATTCATAAAATGATAAATCAGGATGGTATGGCAGGTTCTCCCTTCCCCATGTTTTAAGCATGGGATAAGGCAGGACTCCTGAGGACAGCACACTCCTTGGCCTCTCCAGCGCGAGGTTCAGAAATCTATTTCACGATACCAGAACCTTCAAGGGTCAAGTCTCTTTCCTCAAGTCACTTGCCTTAGATGGCCTGCTGGATCCAAACAACAAACAAACAAGCAAAAGTTCCTTCAGTGGTCTTGCACCATGGGCGATTGCTCTTCGCCCCTAGGACCTCCCTCCACCAGGCTCGGATCCCTTTTGCAAAATGGGCCTCCCTCCATCAGGTTCACTACAGCCTTTCTTTAATACAGTTCATGAATTTCTAACACAGTTCATGATTTGCTCATTTTCATCACAAAGCGTGTGCTCCCTTCTCCTAGCTTTCTCTTGGCATCCCTCTTCCAGGTTCATACTTGCCTTATGCCACAGTTCACAATCTCATCAGAAAACGGGGTTCCCTTCCCCTATCTTTCCCTCGGCAATGGATCAGAGACTTTTGATTGCACAAGGGATTTGACATGACCCTTGTAGGACCACTCTGACATCTCATGCTGCCCTTTCCTAGGGCCTCCTGGTACTTGCAGTTTCAACACAAAACAAAAAAAGCCAGCGAGAGTCCTTCGAATGAGCAATCCTGCAGCGCCTGACCACTCTGCAGCTAGCCCTTGTTTGGGATTCAAAAACACACACAAGTTCTTTCTTCTCAAGTTCCTTTTGGTCATATAATGTTGCCACTTGCAACCTTGGGCTCAACACAGTTTGGTTTGCTATCAGCTTCCTCTGACTCACCGGCTGTGTTGAATCTGTTGGCTTGTCTTGCTTCTGGAGTCAAAGATGGCACCAGGGTAGCCAGAGCACCTCCCCGCCTGTTTTATCAATGCTGGTGGCCCCCGTGCACCGTTGACATATTTTCCTCCACACACCAGCTGTGACTCCCGGTCTTATGATTTCCCTTTCGGAGCATTTGCGGGTCTGAGTTGAAAAGGGTAAGGGAAATTTCACCATCATCCTCCCTACAGGTCTCGCTGCTTTTCTCCTGCGTTTGAACTGCCGGTCCGGTAAAGCTGTGTCCTCGTGCATTCAGCCTTGCTCATAGTGTGCTCTCGTGCTCTGTCTTTTATCCCTGTTGGGAAGGTAAAAGGCCATCAGGTGTGCTTGGTTATTGTCACTTGACTGACTCTGCCTGACCCGTGTCTTGGGACATGTCAGGTTAATGGCTCTGGTGTCAGTCCGTTGTCTCTTATGGTGTAAGAAAGTGTTTGTGTCGGAAAGGGAAGGGAGATAGAGTTTCTAAATGTCCTACAGGGTCGGATGGGGAAAAGGTGTTACAAGGAAGGGAGCACCGCATCTCGCCCATCGGTGTCCCACTTCCACTTCCCGAAGACCCCTCATCCAGGTGATCTTCCCCCACTGGTCCACCCCAGGAACTGGATCCAATAGCGATGGCCCTGCCCTGGCCACCTGGATGACAGATCTCCTGAGATTAGTGGGTGAGACACCTTCAGGTTTCTCACAGTATCTTAGACCCTTATGCATCCTCTGGGCCCTTGACCACTCACATCCAATCTCGCCAGCTTCTGTCTACCTTCAGCACTTGCCTCAGCACACCCTCCGCCATGCAGACTTGCACTTTCCCACCAAACGTGGCTCCTGGGCACATAGCATTTACCATTCCTTGCACTTCATCTGTGGCTCACCCTCGAACACGGACACCCCAGCACCAACCCCACTGCCCTCTTCCTGGCTGCACTTGCACATTCTGAAAACACACAAGGCATAGTATTTTCGGTCGTCCCTTCCCCACTGTATTTTTTGTATATTTTAATTGTACTTCAGTCCCATGTTCCCTCCCTGTTGCCCTGTGGGCGCTTTGAAACAAAATGTATTTGCTGTATAAGCTCCTAATAAGCAAACAATAAACTAAACTAAACTCTTGTCCAGTTTTTATATTACTGAGACGATTAAAAGAAGTTTCATACTGTTTCCCACTTTTCTTAGTTTTGTGCCACTCACAGGGATGAGTAGGCTGAGTCCCAGAGTGTTTCTCACTCTTCTCAGATTCGGGCCACTTACTGGGACGAGTAGGCTGAGGGTACTCTTTATCCCCGTCTTCCCTTCCAGGTCTCCTGCCATTCCCATTACCTTGCTTTCTAAGGGTTTGCGTCACTAGGCCTTGTCACAGGATAGGGACTTCCTTCGTAGTCAGGACAGTTTAGGTTCTCACTCAGACTCCTTCTATTTCTTGTCCGCGGCTCAACAGTGCCAGTGCTCCAGTGGTAATGCGTGGTTGCCTGACTGATAAATCCACCTCTCCTGGGTCACGCCAATGTTCTCGACTTGCTCTTTCTCCTGCGTTTTTTGTCCCCCTCTCTGTCTGCTTTACAGTTTCTGTTTTCATCCCCCTATCTCTCTGGTTTATCGGGTTCCTCAGTGCTTCTTGCCCACAGCACCTTGTGGTTTCCTTCCCATGGAGGATCTCCTGGTATTTCTCAGCACTCCCAACTCGGCTGATTTGAAACTCCCGGGTTTTGCTTCTCATGGACAGTAGTCCATCTTCTCTTTTTATGATCAGCTGCTGGGTGCACCCCAGCAAAGGTTTATAGTCTGTTCTCCCTTTTAGTTGATCACTTATCATTGTTTGTTCATTATTCTTCATCACAGTAGTATTGGCTTCCAACGATTTCAGTAATCGATATTACTTGCTCTGCATTATTCTTCTTCACAGTAATTTTACTACATTGTTCCTCAGTTTGTAACTTGGCTCTCATGTCACAATAGAAACAGTGTCTTGGTTTGATAGATGTCTCTGAAGTTCTCATGTTACTGTTGTTCTAGAAGAGAGGGTTCTAGTGAGGTCCCCTGCAGAACAAGAGTCCTTGTCCCCCAGAGTGGAGTCTCTCCCTGTGAAGTCCTGCATGCTGTCACCCTTAGGGGGATTATAGTGTAGTGTAGTGTAGTGGTCTTACCTCCCTAGCATCACAAAGAAAGGCTCCCCTCTGGGGAGAAGTGAATGAATCCCGTGATTCGCCACATTCAGCACTCTGATAATCAATTATAATGAGGTGCACGTTTCGTAAGTACTTTAAATTAAAAAAAATGACAAATGAGGCCTAAAGTACTTTGCATCAAGTGAAATGTCAATTTCATCAGAAATCAGGCCACCTATTTGTGGGATCCCTGCAGCCTATTGACCGCATTCCTCAGCAGGATTAGATATAGGTCATTATGGTGAACAAATATCGATTAGACACGCTGCTCATCACTGTAACCTGATATGAGGAAACGAGAAGATGCCAGCAAATGATGTTTGAATTACCAGGAAGCATTGTCTGGGGACCAAAATGCATCCTACGATTAAAAATGACCCAGCTCCAAGCTCAGCTACAGAGTGACTCCAACAATGCAACAATGTTGGTTTTACTTCATGTTTAGTGCTCAATAATAGGATAACCCTTAAGATTGGCATTCTCAACGTTTGTAGAATTGTCATATTTATACCTAACTTTATTTTTTACCATTGTCCTTTTCTCCACTGAATTATTTATTTTTAAGAGAGGATTGAATGATTTTTATGTGAGTTACGCTGACAGATTTGTGTTATATGTGGTGGATTACCTTGTGTTTTGAGCTATACACTAAATATTTCTGTATATTATTCATATTTCTTGTCCATCAAACTTTATTGTGCAAGCAGGCTGCAGCCAATCATCTTGTGCTTTTCATAGAATTGTTCCTTTCACTGTATATGAATAGGGTTGTGTATATGTGTGTTGAGAGCTGAAGATGTTTTTGTTTTTTTGCAGTATACTGTCCATTCAATTTTTGGCTCAGTGCCTACTGTGCATGTACGGCAATAGCAAGGATTTTTCTTGTGCTTACAAAATTAATATACCAAGCTTGCCTGTTGCAGTTTTTGATTTTTTATATGTGCAAAACTTCGGCTGTGTATTTTCCAAATATCCCAAAATTGAAGCTGAACATTTCAAGATATGATGGGTAAACTGGTGTTTATGGGCTCCATGAAATTGTCAATGCAAACAGCATGTTGTTTCCAGCAATCATTATGGGCTTGAACAGGTTGATGAAACTTTGGTGAATTTGGCCAGATCAGTTGCATGCCAAATTTGATGAACTTTCATAGAAGAGAAAATCTACTTATAACTGTTCTGTACAGAACTAATGCCTGAATTTAACAAGTGCTGGCTGTGAGCACTCACCACAGCCTCAATGTGTGTATGTGCAGCAACTACTTAAGCAACCACTTCTATATGAGAAATGTAATAATTTCCTCATTGACAAAATTAATGCCATTTATTATTTATTTGGGCCTCATAACAACTGTTTGTTTTATTATGTACACTAAACAGGTTAATAGAAATTGGCATTCTTTTCCCCTACCACCTTTTTATGAATGTATTAAATGAGTTATACATTTGAGACCCACATGTTCTGCTAATGATTCATTTCCAGAAACAATTGTCCAAATGTGGTCTTAAAAATCATTAGAAGCTTAATTCCAGGTTTCAATTTCCCCTTTAACAGCTGGCATATTTGCTAGTTGTTTAAAAACTATAATTATTACCACTTTGCTAAACAATTTGGAAACAGCTGAACTGAATAACTTTAACCCAATGTTCAGTTGACCTTTTTTGGGTAAATTCATAAAAAAATGTCATCACAATTGCCTGATTTAATTCCTAATGCAAACATATTGGAACCCTATCCTTTGGGGATTATAGTTAAGCATAGTACAGAAACAGCTACATTACAAGTGTTGGATGCTATTCTCCTTATTACTGATAAGGGAGAAACTTGTTTGCAAGAGCTGCTTGACTTGTCAGTAGCATTTGATACGGTGGATCATCAGCTGCTGTTGTACTCCTAGTCAAATCATTTGGGTGTTGATGTTTTTTTCTTAAATCGGCTTAGTTCTTTTCTCTCCGGCAGACATTAGATTGTTCATATTTGTACTGATATGTCTTGCCCTCTCCCAGTTCATTATGCCATCCCTCAAGGTTACATCTTGTCACCTTTATTTTTCAATCTATACATGGAAGGCTTGGGAGACCTGATGTCAAGTTTGATGATACACAGAAGAGGATGTACTTCATTTCGGCAGTTGTTTATCCACCATTGAAGAATGGACGGGAAACGCCCCTTTTAAATGTAACCAAGTTAAAAACTGAATTTTTGATTTTTGTCTATGATAACCAGAATATGGCTATCCTCTATCCCCTTAGGGAATTCATCATTAGGATTTGTTAGTGAGGCCTCACATATCCAAACACACTGGATATGCGTTAACATTTCAAAACGAGAAATGACAGAGCTTTTTTGTGTGGTTCATATGTGGAGGGAGACCCCCCACCTTAACTGTTCCCCTTAACCCCCCACTCATACATTTCTTAAAAATGTCCCCAAATTTGGAGAAATCACTGCAAAAAAGATGCAGTAATTTCTCCTTTCGAACTTTGTCAGGCAACTTTTTCTGCGGATACCAAAAACACCCAGATGTCTCATTATCAACTCTGTTTTTTAATGAGAATTTGAGTCTTTATCCCCCCAAACTCTTTTCTTGATGTAGGTCAGTCTTTGGTTTTGTCTCATATACACAGTGGGAACATGGTCGAATTGGGGATGCCCAGTCGCAAATGGCAATTAATTCCTTATGTGTCTAAGTATTTGAGTAATAAACAAGTGGACTTTATTTGGTAAATTGTGTTACAAATTGTGCATTTTAACAAAAACACACTAGCACAATTTCAACAAATAAGCTGCATTGGCTTCTGTTTGGGGAACTAATATTTTCCAAAAGGGCTGTGCAACCTTTAAAATTCTTATCTTGCTTGTAAATTACATTTCTTGGCCCAGAATCCTCACGAAACTGGAATAAACTTGTTCTGAAAATTCCTACAATGAATAACACAAAGACCCAGAAACAAGCTTTTTGTAGTTCAGCGTGGCTCTTCTGGAATAGTGTAAGAATTGCTGTTCAGTCTGCCTTTTCTCTGATTGATTTTAGACAAAAGTTCAAAACATTTCTCCTCCCCAAATGACGTGCTAACATTTCTTTGTTTCAGTTGTTGTTTTATGATTGAGTTTAGCTCCAAACTAATTACGAAAGTACTTTTTTATTTGTTTTGCTTAGTTGAATGTCATTGGTGCATTTTATTTTTATTCATGTTTTACATGAGGTAGGTTATTAGAAGGAGGCCGACCAGTTTTTGAAATTCTTGACTTTCTTTTTTTAAATAATAAGTGAAAAAGGTCTCACTCCCCTAATCTATGGATTTCCCTGCCTAACCAAACTAAGGTGCTCGTCATCTGTTGTGAAGTCCAAAGTAAACAGTCTGTCCTCCATCCAAAGCTAATCTGCTCTGTCCCAACCACTAAGTCAAAAATAATAAAAGACTGGGTAGGCTTCCTCGGCCTTAGTAGCCATCTCTTGGATTTATCTATTTAGTTAATCTACAGGACTTTTCCAAGTCTTTGGCTCCAATATTCGTTCTCTTTGTAGTCTTCTCCTCAATGTTATGTGCTTTAGAAATTCTTGCACAATGTCTTTCTTAAGTGTCTCTGGGAGTATCCCCTTCTCTGAGATGACTAGGGATACTGAATCCCTCTTTATGTGGTTCTTATCCCCTGTATTTCTATAGTTCTTTAAATCCTTATGAATAAGACATCTTGTTCCTCCTCCTCTGTTTCCATGTGTTTCTCCTTTAGATATTTATTGCAGACCCAATAGTTATTCTTATTCTCTTGTCCAGTTGTTATATTAATGAGACGAGTAAAAGAGGTTTCATAGTGTGGGATAATGTTCAATTTAAACAACCAGAACTCCAGGTCACTCCTCCAAGAATAGAGGTGTGTGGCGTCCAACCTATACTCGGATGGGTTAAATCATATCAAACACTGAGGTGGGACTTACACCCATTTTTCCTAATCTATTGAGACCATACACAATTTACAACACAGTATCCATTGGCTTTTTGGGCAATGACTAATTCCACGTATAGTTTGAGAATAAAAAGAGTTCACAATTGTATTTAAAAATCAATTAAACACATTACAATACAAGTAAAATAGCTCATCCAGTTCCTAATAGCGCCAATTTCATAAGCCTTCTAAATAAAAGCACTTAAAAAGACGTATACAAGTGACTCATTCCATATTCTAGCCACCGTAGTACACAGATTTCAAGCGGTGGTGAGGGGGGAACTTTAAATTAATAAATTATCCTCCCTCTTCTCATGCTCAACATGTTTCAGGAGCTTTTTCTTTGCATCACTTCTAACCAAGTTTGTGATAACTTGATAACATTACGGACTCCTCCTCTTTAACTCTAAGACAAGAAAAAACAGGATATTATTAGCATCAAATATTACTCTGTATAGTAGGAGTAGTTGGAAAATTCCTATCACTCTGCCCATTGCCCTCACTCGGTGTAATTACCTTTGGGGGAGTATCTGGCATACACTGTGGTAGGGCGCTTTCAACAGCTATAAGATCTCATCATATCTCCACCTACAATACACAATGGGGATATTAAGCTAATAGGTAGGTGTCTCTAATAGCAGTAGTACAGTCTATAGACCGCAGCTACTTTCCCTCAGTCAGCGTACCTGTGGGGTATGTAGCAGTGCCTCAATTGTGAGTGGTGTCGCTCCTTTTCTATCAGTATCCTTTGGAGAGGGTGTATCTCCTCTTTGCAGGTTCCTTAGCCTTTCGTGGATTCTAGATAAAGAGGGCTCGTGCGAGTAAACATATCTAGTGGTACTGAACAAAAACAGGGTTCGTTCCTTACCTCTACAACCCTCAGCGTTGGATTCCGCTAGGTTTAAAATTTTGCTTGCTTCACTCCAAAAACAGAGTACTTGTGCTCTGCCATGTTTGAGGTGCACTACTTCTAGCAGGCAGTACCTGTTCTGTTTCAAACAGTTCTCGATGGTCTCGCGGCAGGTAGTCGCGGCCATCTTTGAGCGGGTCCAGTTCTCGTGGCTCGCTTTCATGCATGCTGGATAACTGAGTCCTCTACAGACTCTTAGATCTAGTTCTTATGCCTGCAGTCAATCTCTCGTGACCCGCACCCATGCATGCTGGATAGCTGAGTCCTCTGCAGATTCTGAGATCTTGCTCCTATGCCAGTGGACAGTCTCTATTCTCTATGGTCACGGAGTTACCGTCCGTCCATCTTTGAGTGGGTACAGCGATCCTGTCCCACAGTTAATAAATTCGGGATACCTGTATCCTATGGCGACCATGGGTTCTTACTATGGGCATCGCTAAAAATATCCCTTGATTGCGGGAGGCCCGTGAGGACTAGACTTAGTGAGGGGTGGGACACACCTACTCCCTGCTGGAGTCATAGTCATATCTGAGTTATACTGGACCATGTCTAATAAACATGGTAATGATGGAGGCCACGTATATTAGATATGCCATTCCCAAATGTAGCAGTCTTGTTTCTACTAAGTGAATTATCCAGTGTCCCCGGCTAGTAGCTTGGTTATTGGTCCACAGGTTTTTTACATTTTGTTCCACTCAATCTCTTCATTGAGGCCTCTGTTCTCACTTTTAGTAATAAAGATGAGTTCTTGCTCTGTTCAAATCAGCATCTTCTATCTGGCTTTTGTATTATTTCCATGGATTTGTTTTAGAACGGTCTACCCAAAATCGGCCCACTTATGTTTTTTCATGATAAAGTGTTTCACTAGGGGCATCCCTCTATTTCATTTTTCAGACAAATTCTGTGTTCCATGATCCGTACTTTGATTTTTCTGTTGGTTTTATCTATATAATGGAGCCTGCAGGGGCACGTGATCATGTAAACTACAAGGTCAGAGTTGCAATTTGTGAAACCATTCTGTGTCCATGGTTGGGACAGCCCAATCTCCACTGTTTTTTTTTTAGTGTGCTTGGATCCAGGTCCCATGATTTTTGTTGAAGGTATATGAAATTGGTGCTATTAGGACCTGTTTGAGCAATTTGACTTGTATTGTAGTGCGTTTAATTGATTTTTGAATAAAGTTGTGATTTTTTTTATTCTTATTCCCACACTATACGTGGAACTGGTTTTTGCCCAAAAAGTCAATGGATACTGTATTGTAAATCATGTACGGTCTCTATAGATTAGGAAAAACGGGTGTAAGTCCCACCTGAGTGTGATAATGTTCACCAGAAAAGAAAATAGTATTCATAAAATGATAAATCAGGATGGTATGGCGGGTTCTCCCTTCCCCATGTTTTAAGCATGGGATAAGGCAGGACTCTTGAGGACAGCACACTCCTGGGCCTCTCCAGCGCGAGGTTCAGAAATCTATTTCACGATACCAGAACCTTCAAGGGTCAAGTCTCTTTCCTCAAGTCACTTGCCTTAGATGGCCTGCTGGATCCAAACAACAAACAAACAAGCAAAAGTTCCTTCAGTGGTCTTGCACCATGGGCGATTGCTCTTCGCCCCTAGGACCTCCCTCCACCAGGCTTGGATCCCTTTTGCAAAATGGGCCTCCCTCCATCAGGTTCACTACAGCCTTTCTTTAATACAGTTCATGAATTTCTAACACAGTTCATGATTTGCTCATTTTCATCACAAAGCGTGTGCTCCCTTCTCCTAGCTTTCTCTTGGCATCCCTCTTCCAGGTTCATACTTGCCTTATGCCACAGTTCACAATCTCATCAGAAAACGGGGTTCCCTTCCCCTATCTTTCCCTTAGCAATGGATCAGAGACTTTTGATTGCACAAGGGATTTGACATGACCCTTGTAGGACCACTCTGACATCTCATGCTGCCCTTTCCTAGGGCCTTCTGGTACTTGCAGTTTCAACACAAAACAAAAAAAGCCAGCGAGAGTCCTTCGAATGAGCAATCCTGCAGCGCCTGACCACTCTGCAGCTAGCCCATGGAGCATGCACCTGCACCCCTATAAAAGGCCACACCCCAGAGCTGATCTTCATTGTGCTTCTGGCTATTGCAGATTGACTTTTGCTGCCTTTGCTGCTCTTGCTGAGATTATCTCACCAACCCTGATGGCATCCATAGCTGCTCCTACATCTGCCTCAGCACCACCCCAACCCATCCACCACCACCACCTCCCCAAGGGCCTGCAGAGGGGAACAGGAGCGAGGATGTAGAGGAGGAGGATGAAGAGGATGAAGAGGATGGGATAGTGGAAGTCCCTACTACCAGCACTCGCCGTGAGTCTTGGGTGTGCCGGTTGTTTACCATTCATGGTGACGTACCAAAAGCACGTAAGAACAAGGCCACCTGCAACCAGTGCAAAATGGTGCTGAGTCGTGGGAGGCCTGGTTTGTACAGCTTTGGTACGACATCCATGAAGTGACACCTAAGGTCGTTCCACGGTGGGGCCATTCGCAAGGTTGTACCTTGTGATCAACATAGTAGGTTGAGTTCCTCTACCACATCCTCCGTTTCTGCTCCTGTCACTACAAGAGACACTCTTGTGGGACAGCGCATCCCTCCAGCTGCCTAACAGGCCATTCAGGATGCTGTTGACCCTTACCTTTTGAGGGTCACAATATTGTGTATGTACTGCGACGCAGTACTCTGCAGGGGGGAGAATCTTCTAAGTGCTTTTGAGACTGCTGTCAAGGAGCACCAGAAGGAATGAACAGCAACACGAAGTTGAACTCCAGGCCCAACTAAATAAGGACACTCCCGACAGTAGTCAACCTTCTGTAACAGGAAGCCAAGAACCACTGGGACAGCCACTAATAAATAGCAAATGAGGCAGAATTAGCTATGACAGAAGTAGAAAACACCATGTGTCACTATGAAGAAGATACAGAAGACTTAACTGTACTGCTGTCACGCTCACCTGATTCCCACGGAGGCGCAGATCTGGCTTCGAGTGCTGATGCTTCTTCTATGGTGAAGCGCAGGACTCTGAAGATGGACTCACTGGCTCGCAGGAATATTCCCCTGTGCGGGAAAAGGGAGTATTACCTACTGACGGAATAATGCTCAAGCCTCCCACTCCCTTCCAGCCCTCCACGATACCCTTCCTCGATTCCCCGTGAAGTCTCACCTTAGGGTCTGGAAGGATGAGTTCTCCATCCTGCTTCTTATGCAGGGGCGCGTTGAAACCCAGTTACTTCACTGGATTGAGGTTTGATGGGAGTTCAAATAAGCTTGACTATTCAGGTAAGGCGCTGTAAGAGTTCTGTAGCAAGTTCAAAAGTTCAAGCCTTATAATAATGTTCATTGTCTTATTGCAGCAAGCGCTAATCGCTTATGTCTTTTTTCCCCTTAGGGGCAGGGGTTCGGAATGCCGGAGATATGGCGCCGACCCGAAGTGAAACGTGCAGTTCCAGTAAATGACAGGTAAGTTCTGGATGAGCGTTCGGGTAATGTCTTTGCATTCGCTCATTCAATGTCTTTGTCTTTTTTCCCCGTAGGGGCCGGCGTCCGGAATGCCAGGAAGCGGCAGGGCCCGAAATGAAATGGGAATGACCCAACAGGTAAGTCTTAGAAGGAAACTGAGCTTTTCCTATTCCCTTCCTTCTCTCACCTTGTGTTCTTGTCTTTTTCTCTCTAGGCTCTGGGAAGTGGCTGCGGATCTGGATGATCGCTGCTGAAGATGGAGGTGCCCAGGAAAGGTGAGTGAAATGCAGCGCTGCAGCGATCGAAGCGAAATGCTTTTAAAATGATGTCTTCCCTTTCAGGATCGTCGGTGTGAAGTCGCAGTGATGCAGCTTTAGCAGGTAAGGTCTTCTTTCTCTCCAATTCTCTCTTAGCAGGTGACCCAGGATGCTGACAGGCGTGGCTGAAGTCCAGATGCAGGAGCTGACACGGTGAGCGTCCAGCTGCGAGGAGCAGAACAACGCGAAGCATGAGTTGCTGATCGGGCGTGGTTTAAATAGCTTTGGAAGAGGTTCCAGGTATGTATCCTTCCACCGATCAGGTATGTATCCTTCCCCGACCACACCCAAGGGAAAGTAGGTCCACAGGTAAAGTAGTTCCATTCAGGCCTCAAGAGGGCCTGGATGTAGCAGCATGGTCTGCATCAGGTAAGTGCACCTTAAAACACTTGAACACATGTCTAGCTTTATGAGCCTGGCGCCTAAGGCGCCAGGACAGGGGTTCAACATGAGCCTGGCGCCTAAGGCGCCAGGACTGTGTCCAAAGGGCCCCAGCCTGGGCCTGCGGGCACTTCCCTGGGGGAAATGATGCCTGCCTCTGGGGTTGCTGAGTCGGACCAGGCTCCTTGGAGGTAGGCATCATGACAGTACCCCCCCTCAAGGCCCCTCCCAAGGTTGTTCCCTCCGGGGGTTTTGGCTTGTTCGGAAATCTCCGGTGGAACCTTTGTATTAATCGAGGTGCGTGAACATGGTTACTAGGCTCCCACGATCTCTCCTGAGGTCCATATCCCTTCCAGTCAACAAGATAGAAGAGTTTGAACTTTAACACCTTGCAGTCTAAAATGTCGTTAACTTAGAATTCTAATTCCCCTTCAATTTGAACTGGGTCTGGAGGCTTGGATAGTCGGGTCCCTGGTTGTACTGGCTTCAAAAGTGATGCATGAAAAACTGGATGAATACGCATGTTAGACGGTAAATCCAGTTTAAAAGCCACGGGATTGATTATAGCCTTGATGGGATAAGGTCCTATGAATCTGGGATTGAAAGTTCGCGGGCCCTTGAGGGGTAAATGTTTAGTTGCTAGCCATACCTGATCTCCTACTTGGTAAGGAGGAGTTTTACTTCGGTGCAAATCAGCGTTTTCTTTATACTTTTTCTTGGCTTGCTGTAAATGAGTTGCAGCTTCTTTGAAGGCTTGGGTTATTGTGGAATGCAGATGATTTACTGCGGGCATTTCCAGGGTCAGAGGTGGATCTAGATCAGAGGTCCGAGGATGGTGACCATACAAAGTATAAAAAGGAGTTTGTCCGGTTCCAGAATGCACTGAATTGTTGTATGCATATTCTGCGATCCAAAGGATGTCTTTCCAATTTAACTCGGATTGGTGTAACATGCACCGAAGATATTGCTCGAGACTCTGATTGGTTCTCTCCGTTTGTCCGTCGGTCTGGGGGTGGTGGCTGGTGGATAGCCGCACATCTATTTGTACTAGTTGGCAACACTTCTTCCAAAAATGGGAGATAAATTGACTTCCACGATCCGAGACTTATATGGAAGGGAAACCATGTATGCGAACTATATTCTCCAGAAATTCCTTGGCCAAGGTGGAAGCTGAAGGCAAACCTTTTAAAGGGATAAAGTGGGCCATTTTGGAGAATAGATCCACAATTACAAGGATAGTGTTGTAACCAGCACAAGGAGGCAGGTCAGTTATAAAGTCCATTGACAAGGTGTGCCATGGTGCCGGTGGAATGTCCAAGGGTTGAAGTAGGCCGGCTGGCCTTTTCTTTTGACCCTTGTTTTGGGCGCAAATTCCGCAAGACAAAACAAAAGACTTTATGTCTTTTCTCCAAGAAGGCCATCAGAAGTGGCGTTTGATTTTTTCCTCCGTTTTAGCGATACCAGGGTGTCCTTCCATTAATGATTCATGATGTTGGGCAATAACAAGTTCTTGCAATTCTTTACTAGGCAGAAACAACCGCTCCTGGAAGTAGGGTAAATCATCCTTAACGGTGTAATGAGGACCCTTTTGACTCCATTCCAGTAAGGCTGAGGAGTCTAGAAGTTGTTCTACTTGCGTTTGGATGTCCTCAATAGTTTGCAATGAAGTTAGGCCTAAGATTCTTTGTTCTGGTATGATTGGCACAGGTTCTAAACTCGAATTGGGTTCTTCCATGCCAATCCGGGATAAGGCGTCTGCTTTACCATTCTTGCAGCCAGGGCGATAGGTAATTACAAAATCAAATTCCGCAAAGAATAGAGCCCATCGGAGTTGTCGTGAAGATTGAGCCTTGGCCGTCTTTAAATACTGTAAATTTCTGTGGTCCGTAATTACGGTGATGGTGTGTCTTGCCCCGAGAAGGTAGTGACGCCAAGCCTTGAAAGCAGATTTAATAGCCAGTAACTCTTTGTCGGTAATTGCGTAGTTGATTTCAGGAGGAGAAAATTTCCTGGACCAAAAGGCCACAGGGTGTAGTTGGTTAGTTTCTGGGTCTCTTTGCGACAGGACAGCTCCCATGGCCGAACTGGATGCGTCGGTTTCCACAATGTAAGGGAGATCTGGGTGCGGGTGCTTCAATATAGGTGCAGAGGTGAATTTGGTTTTCAGGTCCTGAAAGGCTTGTTCGGCCTCAAGAGTCCATTCAAAGCGTTTGTTTTTCTTTAGGAGAGCTGTGATGGGTTGGACCGTTCGGGAAAATTCCGGGATGAATCTTCGATAGAAATTGGCGAAGCCGAGCATGCTCTGAACTCCCTTCACCGAGCTACGAGATGGCCATTTGAGGATGGCGTCCACCTTTCGCGAGTCCATTCGGACTCCTTGAGGTGTCAGGATAAATCCGAGAAACTCCACTTCTGTGGTATGAAAAACACATTTTTCGAGCTTTGCAAATAGTTTGTGCTGGCGCAATTTCTCAAGAACTGCCCTAACATGTTTTCTGTGATCGGATTCTGAAGAGGAGTACACCAGGATGTCGTCAATATAAACAATGACACAGACGTCGATAAGTTCCCGAAGAACATCATTCATAAAGTACTGAAAGGCGGCAGGTGCATTGCACAAACCGAAGGGCATCACCTGATATTCGAAGAGCCCAAATTTGGGGCGGAATGTAGTCTTCCACTCGTCGCCTTCTTTTATACGCACCAGGTGATAAGCTCCTCGGAGATCTAACTTGGTGTACACACAAGCGTCTTTCACCTGGTCGATAAGCTCAGGGATCAGGGGCAGAGGATAACGATTTAGGGCGCGATAGTCTATACATGTTCTAAGGTCGCCCTCTTTTTTCGGCACGAAGAACAGAGCTGAGGAGACAGGAGACTTGGACGGGCGAATAAAACCATTGGCTAGGTACTGATCTAAATACTGACGCAAATGTAGGTTCTCAGGTTCCGTAAGAGCATAAATCCTACTACAAGGTAGTTGAGCATTGGGTACCAGACCGATTTGGCAATCGTAAGACCGATGGGGAGGTAACGTGTTAGCCTGTTCCTTCTGAAAAACGTCTTGGAATTCTTGGTATTCAGACGGTAGCTGTACA